>NC_042629.1:14129720-15426227 GCF_901001135.1 Rhinatrema bivittatum | reverse complement strand
TCTCTTGTTTTTTTGATAAGTAAATATTATTGGACAAGGGATTATCGGTATTGGTATTTTATGGATAAACCTCACTCAATACCTGGAAGAAACCCAGGTGGAAGTTACGGGCAGAGAGACAGTGTTAGTGACGTTCCACTCGGAACAAGATCTGAATGTTGTCATGCAATCCTATTTTAAATGCCGGAGGGTGTTTCTAGAATTAAAACCAGAGGTTATTTCCTTGGGTGCAATGTTCCTGTTAAAGTTCCCATGTAAATGTGTGGTGAAGCTGCGGGGAATATCTATATATTTTTTGATGTGATACAGTTGAGAGAATTCTTGGGAGCTAGAAGGAGGGGGGGGGGGGGCACTGTTATTAATATGTGGAGGAGGATCCAGTTGAGATAAAGGGCAGGAACCCCAAGCTTGCTATATTTCTTTTTCCTTTGAAAGATAAAATGATTTGAAGCTCCTTGTTTTTCCCTGTTATTTGTTTTCCTCCCCTCAGTATTGCCCCTTGATGCTGTAAGTGTGAAACAAGTATGTTTTTTTCATTTTGTATATATTTCATATCATTATTGTATCATTATTTGATAATCTGTTCCATTGTGAAACATTTAATGATTTCTTACAAGGTATATATACTTTGTTTATTATGTATAAATTCAATAAAGAGAAAATAAAAAAATATTATTTTATGGCCCTTTCAAATTTGAAATATTACCCAGAAAAGGATTTCTGGGTAATATTTCAATTTGGGTATTATGATAAATTATTTCAAATTTGGGTATTATGATAAAATGGATGTTTTTAATAATACAATAGAGTATCTGTTATCGAGAATGGTCAGGACCAACATACTGTAATTCTGCATAATTGGAGCCATGCTCCCCCCCCCCCCCTTATATGGAGTTTTTCCAGATACCTGAATGGAGAGAATCTAAAGGATAGAGTCATGCATCGGGTGTGGTAATCCAAAGAGCTTTATATGATGGGGGGAGAAGGGATGTTGGGCACGAAGCAAGAGAGACCTTGGGTGATAGTGTCTAGTGATCTGAGGACAGCGAAGCAATGTGACAAGACGATAGCTAAAGCCAGAAGAATGCTGGACTGCATAGAGAGAGGAATACCAGTAAGAAAAAGGAAGTGATAATGCCCTTGTACAGGTCCTTGGTGAGGCCTCACCTGGAGTATTGTGTTCAGTTCTGTAGACTACATCTCAAAAGGGACAGGATGGAAGCGGTCCAGAGAAGGATGACAAAAATAGGGGAGGATCTCTATCAAATGACTTACGAGGAGAGGTTGAAGGAACTAAATATGTACACCTTGAAGGAGAGAGGAGCAGGGGAGATATGATACAGACCTTCAGATACCTGAAAGGTTTTAATGTTGCACATTCAACAAACCTTCTCCCAATGGAAAGAAATCATTAAAACTAGAGGTCACCAAATGAAACTCGAGGGAGGAAGACTCAGAACCAAAGTCAGGAAATATTTCTTCACGGAGAGGGTGGTGGATGCATGGAATGCCCTTCTGGAGGAGATGGTGCATACAATAACAGTGAAAGATTTCAAAGGGGCATGGGATAAACACTGTGGATCCCTAAGGCTAGAGGATGGAAATGAGGAAAAGAGCACATGGGGTAACTTGCTGGTGTGGCAGTTACTACCCTTAACCAACAAGCCTTCATACTGCTGATGCAACTCCATTATTGCTCTCTGCTTTATGGCAGGGGGAAAAGGGGAATTAGTTTTGGACAGCAACCAACAAGGACATTGAAATTTCTGGTCTGGGAAAGCAAATAAGCATGAGGGTAACTTGCTGATGCAACAGTTACTACCCTTATCCAATAAGCCTAAAACTTGTGATGTAACTCCAACATTGCTCTCTACTTCAACAGCGAGAGATAAGAGATGATGGATAATTGGACTCAGACAGTACCAACAAGGGCCCTGACTTTAACGGTTTGGGAAACTAAGTATGGGGGTACTTATATGCCACAAGCAGATGCTACCCCCTGATGCTACATTATAGGGGAGATCTGGATGGTACAGCCTGATGCTACCATAAGCTTGCTGGACAGACTGGAGGGACCATTTGGTCCTTTTCTGCCATCATTTCTATGTTTCTATGTAAGGGAAGTGAGAAAAAGACCATTGTACCAGCCAGGTATATCCACAACCACCCTCCTTGCCCGCCTAACCGACATTGGCCTTTCCGGCACAGCCCTTAAGTGGTTCTCATCCTACCTCGACAATAGGAAATTCACCATGAAAATAGGCAATGCTGATCCTCCCACTACCGCCCTCGCCCAAGGAGTCCCCCAAGGCTCCTCCCTCTCTTCTACCCTCTTTAACATTACCTCACCCCCCTTGTGCAACCTTTATCAGAACTTCACATTCTTTTTCTACGCGATGATGTGCAAATCATCATACCCTTCAATGCTCCCTATCTGACACCCTTGAATCCTGGGGAAACCATCTCGCTGCCATCAACTCCTTACTTACCAACCTCCACCTTGCTCTAAACACTGCCAAAACTGAACTCCTCCTCATATCCCATCACCCCCCTACTAATCCCGCACTCTTCAATTGACTCTGCTATCAAGATTCCTCATGCACAGCCCTGCGCAAGGAACCTGGGGGTCCTAATCGACCAACAACTGAACTTCAAAAAACATATCGTGCCATACTCAAAGAGGGTTTCTTCAAACTTAAAGTCTTAAAAAACCTGAAACCTCTCCTTCACGCTAGTGACTTCTGCACTGTCCGTCCAGGCTACACTGGCATCCAAGATGGATTACTGTAACTCCCTCTTTCTTGGCCTACCCTACTCCTCCTTAAAGCCCCTCCAAATGCTACAGAACACTGTAGCCAGAACCCTCTCCAACGCTCACACATACGACCATATTTCCCCTATACTGAAGGACCTACACTGGCTCCCTATTCCCTCCCGCATCCTCTTTAAATCCCTGACCATTAAACATAAAGCCTTATATCCATCACTCCAACTGGGCTGGCAGATCCCCCTCCAATTTGCCTGCTCGAATCAACCGACAAGGACCACTACAAAGGGTCCCTCCATGTGCCATCCCTAAAGAAAAGCACACCTCACAGCTACAAGGGATCGGGCGCTCTCCATTGCCTGGACCTATGCACTGGAACTCACTCCCAACCCACCTCAGACTTGAACCTTGCATCACCAAATTCAGAGCCCAGCTCAAAAACCTGGCTATTCAAACAAGCCTTTCCCCAACACCCTTGATGAATATTGAATTGTGATGGATCATGACCTGAATTGACTATGACCTTGTTCTTATGACATTATAGTTCACTTGTTGTTTTGTTCCTATCTTCTCTACTCTCCTTATGGTTTTTTGTACCCCTTACCCTTCCCCTGTTACTTGTAATTTCCATTGCTTTTGCTCCATGTAACCGAGGTGATGTTTCGACTAACATCGGTATAGAAGACTTGTAAATAAATAAATAAATAAATAAATAAATTTATTTTCAAGAGAGGAAAGGAAAATAAAGGTAACACCCAGGTAAGAACCAGGAGGCAGGGGGGAGAATATAGAGTAACTACAGGAAAGATATGACAAATGGGACTTGACACTAACACAACTAAATTGAGTTAAATTCCTATCCACCTAGTTGCAATAGAGAAGGTACAGTGAAGAGCAACCAAAATTATAAAGGGGATGGAACAGCTCCCCTATAAGGAAAGACTAAAGAGGCTAGAGCTGTTCAGCTTGGAGAAGAGACGGCTGAGGGGGGATATGATAGAGGTCATTAAAATCGTAAGAGGTCTAGAACAGGTAAATGTGAATTGGTTATTTATTCTTTCGGATAATACAAGGACTAGGTGGCATTCCATGAAGTTACCAATTAGAACATTTAAAACTAATTAGAGAAGATTCTTTTTCACTCATCGCACAATTAAACTCTGGAATTTGTTGCCAGGGGATGTGGTTAGTGCAGTTAGTGTAGTTGGGTTTAAAAAAGGTTTGGATAAGTTCTTGGAGAAGGCCATTAACTGCTATTAATCAAGTTGTCTTAGAGAATAGCCACTGCTATTATTCGCATCAGTAGTATGGGCTATACAGGTACTTGTAGCCTGGATTGGCCACTGTTGGAAACAGAATGCTGGGCTTGATGGACCCTTGGTCTGACCCAGTATGGCAATTTCTTATGTTTCTTATGCTTAAAAATTACCTCGATACTTGGATTGGAGATGGAACAAAATTATAAATGAAATTGGCTTTACAATTTATTTATTTTTATTTAGAGTTTTTATATACCGGCATTCGAGATTAAAAATCACATCATGCTGGTTTACATATAACAGGGGGTGTGAATAAAACAGTAATTTAAACAGGTGCAAAGAGGTCATAAAGTTACATTAAAACAGGGTTAATCTAACTGTGGGGAAAGAGTAAGAGCAAGATAACTGAGCAGTTTAACTATTTATAATAGTTTGTGAAGTCTCTTTAAGGATGTTGCTGTCATTCAATTGGAATCTGGGATGGCTTGCTTAAATCTAAATCAATATACAAATTTAAAACAATCTCAATCAATATACAAATTTACTTAAAATCTAAAATGTAAGCTGGACTTTTTAAATACAAAGAGTTTTAAAGAAGCTGATTATCCTTTTTCATGCTAATAGTAAAAGCTTAAGTTGGAAGCCACATCGCTTCCAGTGTGATTCTTAGTGCTGTTTACAATGGACTTTAATGTTTGATTAACAAACACAAGTAATCTCCCCCCCCCCCCCCAATCAGAAATTCTGGGGACACAGAAGAGACCTGTAGCAATCTAAGAAAAGTGTTTGAAATGTGGTTCCTGGGCCCTTTTTAGGGATGCCATTCCAGAGGTTACATGAATATATAAATTCAACAATTTTGGGATAATTAAAGGTTTTCATGATAATGAAACATGGGACCGAAGCCTATGACTTTACTGTATTATGGAACATTGGATCAAAGGTGCTCTACTACTATCTTTCTGAAAGTTTCTTCTGACTTCCAGAATTATAACTGTGATCTTTAATTGAAAACATCTTTTCTGTTCCTTTCAGTGGGAAATTTACAATGTCATGAGTCAGCTATTCTTTATTAGTCAGAGGAGCAGAATTGGAAGATAGCTCAGACCGTCTTCCCTGCCCAGCTGGTTATATGCCTGTAAGATAATGTCTTCACCTCTGTTCCCTGGAGATCTAGAGGGGCAATGGATACCACCGGCATTTGTGTCTTCTACGTCTTTACTAGAACCTGCATTTAATAATGGCCACAAGCATTTGAATTCTTGACTAGATCACAGCTCTGTTTTGTGTGGCATATAATGGGCATAAAAGCACTGTATCAAATTGCTTTTTTAGTCCCTCTGAGTCTTCCGAGCTTAATACCCTTTATAAGGGCATACATTCCCATTTCAGAATTTTTGCAAACCTAAGCATTTTGGAAATCAGTTCTTTGACTATGTAAAAACTAGGAACGCCCATGCTCTGCCCCTTTTGTGAAACTTATAATTTGTGTGCGTATACTCGGGTGGCTTTTAAAATCCGCTCCGTGTGCGCCAGCCCGACTGTCCATTTATCTTCCACTTTTGGTGCATGCCGGGCTTTAACTTTCACCTTACTTTGTTATTAATTATAAATTGGTCAAAATGTTAAATATTTTTTAAAAATCTGAATTTTGTGACTTTCTCTCCAGATTTTTCTGGCCACTGTTTTCATTGTGACTTTCCTGCAGTTGCTGCAATCCTCAATAATCTGGAATACCAGTTTTACATTTCTTAGGTGAATTCACAGAGAATTGTGTTTCAATTTTTTTTTCATCTGCCTTTCTTTTATCATGAACAAATACCAAGAAATTTCTTATACACTGTGTTTGTGGGCAACAGACCCTGTAAAAGTGGAGACTAGCTGACTATTTTACACTAGTTTTTTAAATGTTGGACACCCCTTGCTTTTAAGGGGATTTTGTAGCTGTTAATAAAAGAAAGTGTTTCTTGGCTATACGCTGACACATTGTTACATGTAAATATTTATCATACCCATTCTGGCTACTGGTCTGCACTTATGCTAAGAATGCTGCTCTTGCAGATTGCTTTCTGAGAGCTACATGCTGACTGCAAAAATTGAAATAGGAACTTGTTGCTCGATGAATCGGTAGTAATGTAGTTCTGTTTCCCTAATAACATCATTCAGGCATGTCCTATAAGAGGACAAAAGGGTTGTGGTTCACCGAGGCTTTTATCCTATTTCTCTGTCAATGGGGAAACAATTCATAGAGAATGTAACCCAAAGAACATTTACATGGAGAACCTGATTATTCCTTGTGAGCATGTTTTGTACTTATTACTTTTTTACCATATGGCCTACTCTTTGAAGCAGGCGGGCAGGGACACATTTTGTTCAAGCTTACAAATGCACGTAGTTAGTAACTATATAAATTAAAGATCTGATACTTTCTGCTATTGTAATCCCAATTTCTAATTATAGGGAGGATGGAGCTACTATCTGCATTTTTAAGTATTTATTAAATGAGGGCTTATATTGAAAAATGATAGAACATCCAACAAGGACTGAATTGCATAGTCTGGGTAAACAAATAATTATGGGGTGTAGCTTGCTTGTTACGGCAGTTACTACCCCGAATCAATTAGCCTGATACTTCACTTGGAATACATATCCAGCGCAGCTCACTGCTTCAACGGCAGGGGGAATGAAGAAAAGAGGAATTATACAGGGGGGAATAAAGAAAAGAGGAATTATATTCAGACAACAACAACAAGGACTGAATGGCACAGGCTGGGTAAACAAATAAGCATGGGAGTAGCTTGCTTATAGCAGCAAGTTACTATCCCTAACCAATTAAGCTAGATACTTCACTTAGATGCAGCTCCAACACTGCTGGGCCAAGAGTAACAGATAGTATGAGAAAAAAAAAAGTGGGAAAGCTTGCTGGGTAGACTGGATGGGCCATTTGGTCTTCTTCTGCCTTCATTTCTATGTTTCTATATATCCTGCTGGAAACATCCAGGAACATAAGAGTGTACTGTGATCTTGGTGGTCCAGAGGGTTTTAGAGGATGTCAGGTGGGATGGGAGGTTAGGGTTGGGGGTGGCGGAGAGGAAGGGGTATGAGATAATTGGAAATAATTTTTTGGACTAGCCATGGGGATGGGGGCACAGGGAAAGGGGCAATGTTCAGCATTATTGAATTTCCAGGAGATTCCTTCTCCCAAGTTAGTAAAGCTATCTTCATCACATGGCAAATTTAGGGGTAGATTTTCAAAGGGTTGCGGGCGTAAGATAAGCCGCAACCCCCGAAAACCTCCCCCTGCCTCCTCCTGCGTGCGCCGAGCCTAAGCCCCGGGATGCGCATATGTCCTGGGGCTTGCAAAAAGGGGCAGGGGCGGGGCGGGGGGCGGGCGTTGCCTGAGCCTCCAGGCACAGTGACCATTTGTCGCTGTGCCTGGGATCGCGGGCCGGCCATCAGCTGGCACGCGTAAGTTACGCCTGCCAGGAGGCAGGCGTAACTTCTTCAAAAAAGGTAATGGGGGGTTCTAGGTAGGGCTGGGGTAGCTAGGGGAAGGTGGGGGGGGGGGGGGGTCGGAAGGAAAGTTCCCTCTGAGGCCGCTCCAATTTCGGAGCAGCATTGGAGGGAACGGAGGCAGGCTGTGCGGCTCGGCGCGAGCAAGTTGCACAATTGTGCACCCCCTTGCGCGCGGCGACCCTGGATTTTATAACATGCACACGGCTGCCAGGTTGTGCGAACAAATCTGCGCCCGCGCGCAGGTTTTAAAATCTGCCCCTTACTATAGCTGCCCCTATCCTATGGAATAAACTACCTAACGAAATTAGATTGGAAACTGACCTACTATGATTTAGAAAACTGCTAAAAATTACCTGTTCTCCCTTGCGTATAACTTATAGTCAGTTAACAGCCCTATGTGATATGATTTTGCTGACTCTAGTTAGTTGTTGACTGCTTTGTGTTATTATCCTGTCTGTTTGCTCCGTGTATTTTGCTCATTAATGCTTTGTATTTACACTTTTTTGATCATGTGTGTATTGATGTAATCCACTAAGAACTGTAAATCAGCAGAATACAAATAAATAACATAGAAGTACCACTTGAGCTCTATTTAACACTATTATTTCAAATTCTGTATTGCTCCTTTTCAAATCATGATGATGTACAGGAGCACTCGGAGTCCATCTGTGCCAAGAGAATAGTACACTGCTAATCATCCAGTCGTGCTCAGAGTTGTTCTAGCAATTAGAAACCATTTCAAAGCCTGCTCTTTTCAGTTGTTGGAAGTACTTTGAGCATGGCATGGGTGAACTACAGCACTGTATTCCCAGACCATTCCAGCCCAACATCTGTGTGATGTTGGTCCCAAAGCATTATGGATTTTGACTTAACATCAACTAGAGCTCACTCAGACTTTTCGAGTAGCACAAGTCCTCATTAAATAAATATTTTGGAAAAGCAGATGGGTCTGAGTCCCAGGGTTGTCTGAGAGAACATGGGCCCCAAGTATGGTCTGTGCTTGAAATCAGAGAAATTAAATGTTTAATTTCCTAGCCATAATATAGACTGATTTCTTGCTGACATTGTTCTTTCTTTCTCCTATATTTCCTGTTGTGCATTTTTTGTAATCTCTATTTAATCTAGCTAGTGTTTTAAGAATCCCGGATAATATGTATTGAAATAACTGTGTTTGTAATTCATGGAACAAACAGTTGCTATCTGCAGGAGCTGTTTCTTCCTCTCACCCTGTCCCACTCCCACCCCACCCCTAGGTTTTTTCTTCTTAAATAGTTCTTGTTAGGACTTGGTTAAGTGAATAATACCAATAAGACTAAAGTACCAATCTAACAACTTATATAATAGTCACTATTACCAGAATGGCTTATATTCTGTAACATTTGGGGTGCTTGTGTTTCAAGGCCTACTATTTGGAGTCTTAAGGTTGTTCCAATTTGTTTTCAACTGTCTGCAATGCAAAAGCAGGTGATACATTTGAAAGAGGAATTTTTCAAAAAAAAACCTGCCTTATCTTGATGCAATCAGAACATCTTCCTCAACTTCCTCAGAAGATTCAGAATCTCAAGAATAAATTGTTTACTGTGGGATCTATTAGAACAAGATAGGTGACTATAAGACACCCAATCTCCCCAATGAACAAGATCCTGAATACCCACCCCTCACTCCCACAGAGAAGTCAGACATCCAAGATTCAGAATCCCAGGAATAACTGGATTACAGTTGGCTCTGGCAGAATAGGCCTGTGATGAAGAGACACCCACTGTCTCAACTGTTACTCTTACATAATGCTGTTTTAGCTTTGGAAAATAAAGAAGCCCCAGCAATAGAACTCAAAGTGATATCTGAAAGGCAAGTAGTCACCCATTGCACCCAGAAACTCTCCAACATGGTCAAATGTTATAAAAGAAAGCTGATTCTTCTGGGAGACTCTGTCATCAGAGGAACCAATTTGGGAATTCAGTTTGCTGGGGACACAATGGTTAAATGCATTCCAGGATGCTCAACTAATAGAAATGCAAACCAGATGGTCAGTGTAATTATAAAAGAAAGAAAGAACGCTGATATCAATGTTATTATCCATTTGGGAACCAATGACCTCACTATAAACCGTATCCACAAGGTACAAGAAGATTTCCAAAATCTAAGGGAGAAGATTAGACACATTGCCTTTTCAGAAGTACTACCATCGCATTGAAGGGGAAGGAAGGGTATACCGTATAGATATTTAAACGTCTGGCTCAAAACTTGGTGTAAAGGAAAAATGGTTTTAGATACATTGGAGGCTGGGCCATGTATGGAGTAACAAAAATTATATAGTAAGGATGGCCCTACATATGTCTGTGGCAGGAAAGAGGATGCTAAGTGAAAAATTCAGATAATACTTTTTCAGGCATTTAAACTAGGAAGTGGGGATGGCAGGAGGTGGTCAGTGAAATTGGAATGTCACCCCCAAGCAATACAGGAAGTAGGAAGTCAAAGTAACAAAATCAATCAGTTCAAAAAACTGAAAAGTTGGCTAGGAAGAGCAACTGAAAAGCTATGACCACAAATGCTTTTAGTTTGAGCAATACAGTCCCAGACCGGCAGGCCCTAATGGTAGAGGCAGAATTGGACATTGTTGCTGTTATGGAGACATAGTTCACTGAGTCTCATGACTCCCGAGCTATAACTTGTTAAGAAAGGACAGAGAGGACAGAAAAGGTGGAGGAGTAGCTCAGTATATCAAAAACAATATCCAAACAACTGAATTGCAAGGGACATGGGGTAAAGAAGAAGCATTATGGACCGTCCTGAAAAGAGAAGATGGTGCTTCCATTTTTATTGGTGTGATCTACAGGCCTCCAACCAAAACAAATGAACTGGACAGAGACTTGATCGAAGGGATAAGTGTTGCTCATTGATGATTTTAATCTGCTGGATGTGGATTGGAGCACCCTTCTGCAGAATTTTTATTTTATTTATAAAAAGTGGAGAAATAGTAGATGCCTTTCAAGGTGCTTTGCTCAAACCATGAGGGAGGTGTGATCCTTGATCTAGTGCTCACTAATAGGGATAGTGCCTCTGATGTTTGGGTAGGGGCTCACCTGAGCAGTAGTGATCATCAGACGGTATTGCTCGATATTGCAAACAGGATACAGAGAAGTCACACAAAGACCCGAGTTTTGAATTTAACAAATACGGACTTTGTCAAAATGGGGAAGTACCTGGAGGAAGAACTGGAAGACTTGGAGAAAATGGGTGAGGTGGAACAACAGTGGGCCAAATTAAAAGGAGCAATTACAAAAGCAACAAATCTATATGTTAGGAAAGTAAAGAAGATTAAGAGGAAAAAGAAACTGATCTGAATTTTTAGTGATTGGCGCATGTTATCTTTAGGATGTGCATTATATACTTGTATTTTGTTCTTTCTTCAGTATTCCACTGTTCAGAGCCTGGTTTCTCGGGCTTTCTATTTTATTTTTGTCTGCCCATTTCTGTTTCTAATGTGTAGTCCCTTATTCTGTATTGGGTAAGGGTCTTTCTGTATGTGTGACTGAGGTGAGTATGTCTGTGGGGCTTTGGAGCAGTAGGTGGTGTATTAATGTTCTAGGGCATGGTATAATATTTGCATTACTGCCGTGTCATACATAACACCGAGTCCTGAGATAGTGCTGGTATGGTATTATATGACTAAGTCCTAGGTATCTTCTGTTTTTTTTCAGGGGTTTGTGTTACTTCTCAAGTGTTTGGCAGTAAAGGGTTTGCAGTTACTGAGATTGTGTCTCTGTGAAAGAGGAAGAGAACTGTGTGAGTGGATGGGAGAGTTTGGGGAGTGAATGAGAGTGAGTGTGTGTGTATTTTTGAGAATTAATGTATATATATATGAGGGAGTATGAGAGTGACTATGCAGGTGTGTGCACGCTGCTCTAGTATTCCCTCTAAGGATTGGGTGGCTGTGAGCATAACTTTGGTAGGCTTTTTGCATCAAAAAGAAATAGTGCTCACAAGGTAATGACACCAAACATGTTTGCTCACAGCCACCCAATCCTTAGAGGGAACATTGCTGCCTGCCCCTGCCACGGCTGCCAACTGCCTCACACTCAGCAACCCTCTGTGTTCCCAAACTGGCACATATATAATAATCTTAAAAAAAAAAGAAGAAAGGCGCAGTGTCCCTGTCCCACGTCCCCTGGTGCTTTGGTGTCTGCTTGAGCAAGGTCCTACTCTTCGGCAATGCTTACGCACAGCTCAACTGCTTTGTTTTGTGGCGTTTCGTTCCCACTTGTCTTCACGCCTGCCTCCAAAATAAAGTATGTAAAAAAAGAAAAACAGCGGCAATGCCAGCAAGCAATACTGAGCCTCGATTCCTGTACCTGTGCCCCCTTTGCTGCTGCCTGCTTGGCCACTCGTCTCAGCAGCCTATGGGAGGAGAAGCGGCCGGGGGGGGGACTCAGGCTGTGGGGAAAAAAAAAGCTGAATCTCTGCCGAGGGTCCGGGATGTCAGTGAGGAGGCCGCGAGGTAGATGGGACAGCTGCAGCCTGCAGCAGAGACGATTTTAAGGCCAGCAGCAGGCTGGCAGCTCACACCATATGGAGTTTGACTGGGACAGGGCAGGGCGGCTGCTGGGGTGAGGAGCCGAGCAGAAGGCCTCAAAGGCATTGATTAGGCAGGCTCCAGGCCCCCTTCCAGTAGCAGCACTGCCTGCAGTGATACTCCTGCTGGAACATACTGAATATGCAGCAGCTCCTCCCCCTCCTGGAGAGGGAGAGACACTGGTCTTTGGGGTGGGGTAAGACAGTAAATGAAAGAGACTGGTTGTGGGGGCAGTTCATAGTGACTGCTGAGAGAGAGACTGCTTTAGGGGAAAGGGTGAAGTGACTGGAGAGAGACAGCTCTGGGGGTGATAGTGACTCATGAGAGAGAGACTGGTCTTGGGGGGGATGACAGTGACAAGAGAGATATTGGTCTGGGGGAGGATTGATAGTGATGAGAGAGACTGGTCTGGAGAGAGAGGTGACAATGATTGGTGAGAGTGAACAGTGATAGCCTTTGGGTAGAATGTGGTGGGTGGTCTCCCTGGGCACCACCGGCATGACCTATCCTGTCGTGACCCAAAGAGAGGCCCAATGTGGCCTGAAGAGACAGGGATGCCCTGAGAGTGTGAATATGTGAGAGTGTGAGCTTGTGAGCTAAAGTATGTGTGAATGTGTGTGTGTGTGTGTGTGTTTGTGTATGCATGCGAGAGAGTTAACTTGTGTATGTGTGTGCACACGGAAAACGAGACCCGTGTGTGCATGTGTATGTGAGTACGAGAGAGTGAGAGCCTGTGGTGTGTACATGGGTGTGGGTGTACAAGACAGCCTGTGTGTGAGAGAGAGAGCCCGTATGCATGTGTACAGTGGTGGTGTGCATGTGTGGAGTGTGTGTGGTGTGGAGTGCAACAGAGCTTGTGTGCGTGAGAGCCTGTGTATTGTGAGAGGAGGGAGAAAAGCCTCTGTATGTGAAAGGGCATGTGGTATATTTTATGTGGTCCCCCTCCCCCAATCCAGAACAAATTTAGGGTGACTGGAAATCAAAATATCAGGTACAGAGAGTGGCAATTCTTTTTATTCTTATTAGATTTAACTGCTAAATGTTATTTGATGTGCTGTTGTTTTTAAATATTTTGTTTTTTTGAGAACATTTAAAAAAAATGATGTCCTGTTCATTAGCCATTTTGAAATATTTATTCTATTAGTATAGTTTTACTATTATATGATTAATATTATATTTCTTGATTTTATTATTGTTTATAAGGAATGATGGTGTTTCTGTTTTTCCACTGTTCACTGCATACAGGTCTGGCTTCATACAGTTTCCAGTTCAGTTTTATCTGCACATTTCTGTTTAGAATTTATTCTATATTTGGTGTTCATCCGTCTGGGTTCTACCTGTGTGATCAAAATGGTGTATTCTGTTGGCATGTAGTTTCTGTGTAGGGATCTAGCAGCTTGGCTTATTCCTAATAGGAGGTGTATTGGTGTTTTAAAATCTGGTATAATATTTGTAGAGTTGTCTTTTCAAAGGCAGGGTTGTTACTACTTGAGTTGCTGGCATTTAGTGCTGTTTTAATATGGGAGGTTTATTTATTTAAAATATTTCTAGGCCGCTTATAGCAAATATATTCTACTAAGCAGATTACAATATAAACATAAAATCCATCATAATAGGTTTACTATATTATAATTGTTATTCAGTTTACTAATGGATTTCTGAGGGCCAAGCCCACATCAAATGTACTTTATAATAGGGCTAATACCAAATGTCTTTGTTGTAGGGTTTTCAGGGTGGCACCGCTGCAGTGCATGTAAAAATAATATACATGTTGCTGTGATATTTTTACCTCTGAAGGCTCTGAATATCTTTTTTTCAAGTACAATGTGATACTTTAGGTAATGAGGGGCAGTGGCCGAAACAGGGGGCGGGCCTGTGCTACCCGGCAGTGATCGCACCATCGCGGTGCGATTGCTGCCGATTTCGCACCCAATAGCGCCACCATAGAAGGTGTAGCTATTGGGCGCGAACTCAGACGCGAAAAGGGCCTTACCTTTTCGTTGTCCGCGGCGTCTTGGCGGAGTCGGCCTTGGTGATGCCCCGACTCCTCCTCTTCTGGGGCCGACTCCGCCCCCATTTTGGTATCACACGAGATAAGGGACTTTTCGCGTGCGAGCCACTTGGAAAATAAGGCCCATTGATTGGTGATCGTTTGCTTAGTTTTTTTTTATTATTTATTTATACATTTTTTATAGATATTTTTAGACAACAGTATGCATTGCCAATGAAAGGTCTACTTTTAAATATATAATCATCTTATTCAAAATACAATTAAAGAAATTATAGTCAAAAGCATCAACCGCCTTATCAGCATTATTAACATAATTATTTTTTTTATGCTCTAGAGGATGTAATATCCACCAATTTTCCTTTCTGGTCAAAATAATAATGTTGTTAATAATGCTCGTTTTCTTAGTTAAATCTGGTGTATAACAATCCTAAGCAAAGATATAGTTACATAAAGACATATCATCACCTTTTTATGCAAATGTTTGGGTGCAAATATCTCTACTGTGTAGTTTTAAATTTTTTTCTTTCTAATGTCATTTAAAATAGTATCCTTTTTGCTACAAAAGTCACCCTGATTGTCTTGCACCCAGCCTTGCTTTGGTCAGAATTACAGTCCCAAAGACAAGCATCATTTACATACGTGAATGCACTATGTTAAAAAGAGCCATCTTTGGCACCCAACAGTGAAACATGCAAATGATCTAGAGATGTGAAATCTTACAATGTAGCTCAGTTTACTCTGCTTACCACACTTTTAGCTTTTGACACATTTGTTTAGATATATTTTCATAAATTAGTCATCAGTCAGTGCAAAAACTTTGTATGCTGATTAGTTACCTTGCCAGTGGTGGCTGAGCCACTGCCAATTCAGCAAAATTGACAACCCCATTGTCTAGGAGGCCACTCCAGACAGCCAGACAATGTACCAGCCACAGGTTTCTAAGCTTTTAGCACAAAACAAGAAAAGGCAAGACACTATATACAAGAATTGCTTAAACTGCAGATTTCACAAAATTCACAGTTAATGTTCCTGCCTTGCACATGCTTTTCAATGTCTCATCAATGAGTGACCAAGTGGCTTGTGAATAAATGTACTGCCTGCCTGATGAAGTTGTTATGGGTGCATCAAGGGGAGCAATAATGTGCTCTTCTGGCTCCCAAAAGGTGTCTCTGTGGGGCAGCCAGAAAATGGCAGGACCTTGGGGGTGCAAGAAATTGACCAAGACGTCACGTTTCTCAGTTGAGGCCAATCCACCAGGATTTATCATAGATGCAAGCTAAATACTGACCAGCTTGGAAGCTGGATACTTGAAGGGCATGGAAATATTCACATTCAAGTTCTGGAACACTTGCAGTGAATGAAGTGATGTCACTCGAAAGTTTGCTAATGTAAATTTTAGTTGCATCAATGGGTTTGAATTGATGATTTTCCCTTGTGCCAGCAACTGTATGACCTTTGACCTCTCATTCTGAGCAGGTCTGGTTGCTTCAATGTCCTCCTTTGGCACAAAGAAAATTTTGATACCAGGGACACAAAGAGCACAATGGTGTCACAGGCCAGGGCATGTTACCCAAATCTCTGCCACATGACATTATACCATAGTTCCTTCTGAAGGTGATACTTTTGCATGTTCAGGCTTGCATGCAGTAAATAACACAGACATTAAAATGTCCATTTTGAGGGGTCATTTATAAAAATGTGTCAAAGCAAGATGTGCCATAAGCTACAAGCATGGTAAGCACAACAAGCTCGCCAAACTATAGAATTTCACATCTCTAGCTCATTTGCATATTGCACAGCAGAGCGTCAAAGATGCCTCTTTTTAAGATAGCGCACCCACGCATTGCAAATGATGCATATCATTGGGGCCTTAATTCTGACCAAAGCAAGATGGGGTCCAAAATGTAGAATAAAAAGATGCTCTTTCAAATGACATAAAAAAGAAAAGAATTAAAAATTACACAGTAAAGATATTTGCACCAGAACATTGGCAAAACTTTTCATTAAAAAGTGACATTGTGCCTTTATGTAATTATATATTTGTTTCCAGTTGCCTGTAAAGCCTCTTAGTGCAAATCTTATATGTATATGCCATGGGCCATGACTACTGATTCAGTCAGGACCTGAATCAAAGTACATGTCAGGAGCAATGAGGAGTCAAAGTAGGCCTTATATTTCTTTTGTAACATTTTTCACATACTTTGCTGGCCCATAAAAAGGGAGGCGAGCTAACGTTATGTTCCAAACTTTGTACTTGGACTTACCACTCAGGGGCCACAAAATATCAGGCCCCTGAGAGGTGTTGTCAGGCTGCAGCATCTGGACAAAATGGCCATTTTAAGTTGCGTGGAGCATGGTGCTCAGAGGTGACCTCTAATCAACTGCCTCTACCTCTCTAGCTAATGGAAATCCAGTTGAAAAATGTAGTACAGTTTTCTTTGAGACCCTAGAAAAACATCTGTGCAAAATTTGGTTCAATTTGAAGGAGATTAAGCATGGATCCCTGGTCCACTTGATGTGGAATTGACCCCAAGCTGTGTTTTAATCTGTTGAGTAGTATCTGAGCATAAGCCAGGGTGGCCCAGAGAAATTGGGATTTGGATATGATTAGGTACAGTCACACAAGGTGTGGGTTTCTTGCTAGGTGAGGTGGGGCCCTTAAATAGAGATGGTGGTGGATCAGCTGATGACTACAGGCTGGATATTCTGGGAGTAGGATTTCTTGCTAGAGCATAGTGGATAGACAACGTCATTATCAAGAAATATGGGCATAGTGTACCTTGTGTTTTATTAAAGTTGTGGCCTTTGTTTCTCACAATGTTTGTGTTTTTATTTGTGTTTGGGGCAGTTAGGTTAACCAATATACAGAGGATGGATGCAGGGAGAGGCCGATTAGTTCATGTTGCCTATATTATGAACATTCATATATTCTCTCAACTTAGTAAATTGAGATGTGGGGGGAGAGAAGATGATTAATGAAAGATAACTGTGGGATCTTTTTAATTATATAGGACTAGATGTCTAAAATATATTTTCAAATATACAATTGCAATGGCTGATTTAGCTTTCCAAATCGACATTGGGCATCTAAAATGTGGCCTGAAGCCAAGACAGCAACACATCCAGGAGTTTGATGCTTTTAAGCTGGACACACACAGCTAACCACAAGTGTAATAATGACAAAGAATTTCTACTAACTATGTTTATTCTCTTGTATTCCTTCCAGATACTCCTTCAGTTAAGATCTTGCCCTCCACCCCAGTTCCACAGGAAGGACAGTTACTGACGTTGACCTGTGAATCGAAAGGAAAGCCGCTGTAAGTCAATTTAACAAGCAATCTCAGTTTGTTCTTCCCTTCTTCTCTGCTGATTGCAGTCTGTGAGTTCAGAATCTGCATTTTTCCATCTTGTCCTGGGGTGCAAGTGATCGTGAATAGAGAGAGCCTCTTGAAGCATGTCTTCATTAAGTGGCTACGGAAGATTGGTCTTTTACTTTGTCATCAATTGTCTCGCCCAATTCGCTGAAGTTTCTGGGAAAGATTCCAGCTGAGAAGTTTTCAGTAAGATGTTGCAACCTTCGGAGAGCACAGATTTCATCAGCTAGTGTTTACATCATCAGACAGATGATGCTTAGATTTTCCGGCAGTCAAAACATCTTGCTGAAAACGTGCAAAGTCAAAGAACCTTCCCATCCCCTTCAGGAAAAAGAAAATGTTTTCTGACAACTTCTCTTCACATATTTGTGTATAGAATGTTAATGAACTGCAGTAATAACCCATCCGCTTCCGTCAAAACAAGAAAAGAAACGTCTGACATCTGGGAAATTAAGTTGTAGCTGTCATGTTCTCAGTTTCACTTATAAATTGATAAAATTGCCCTTCTTTTGGATTTTGTAAAAACAAATCTCAAATTGTTGACATTTCACATATTTTGATATACTGGTGCTACTTTTTTAATCATGACCAACCTCTAAGGCTTAGGTTCTGATTAAAGGATTTTAAAAATTTAAAGGCTGATCCCAATTGGTGTCTGTATTTTAGTGAAGATTTTAATAATTAGATTTAGAATGTGAATGCAAGGTATCCCCCTGTGTTGCTGTAGATGATTAAATAATAGGCTGCTCTATAGCTATTGTTCTTGAAGTATGTTTAATTTGATAATGCTTAGATGTTAGATGCATACTAATATCTGTTTCTTTGATACCATCCATGTATGAGCTTATAAGAGTTTCCATTAGACATATATATATACATGTGTGTGTGTATGAAATGAGTGTTATATATACAGTAACCCAGCTAATGCAAAGATAGCATCAAATACAAACAAAAGCAAAATAAATTTGAAGTTTTATATTGAAACAACAAAGTTAGGGCTAGAAGAAAAAAGAGCTGTTGGAGTTCTCTCGCCCGGCTTTATAGTACCCTGGTAGAAAGTCCATCAAGTTAGGGCTAAAGAACATTGTAGAAATATCATCTTTGTGTGACTTTCCTCACTCCAAGTCATGTCAAATCTTCACTGAGGTCTACTGTGCTGTTTGTACATCTCACTCTGCATGTCAAATTGGCCCCAAAACCTTAGACCACCACCAAAACCTCACCTCGAGTTACTAGCTGGCCCTCCTATAGCAGTATAAATAGTTGACTACTATGTGTGCCACCCAGAGGCTCTCTCTCTACTCCGTTCCATTCCACGCCACACCACTCCACGCCCTTTCCCTATGCCCAAAAATGTCCGAAACAGAATTTGTGAAATTTATCACAAATTGCCTTTTGGGTATATCGCACAGCTTAAGCCAGGAAAAAAGATGTAGTTATTTCCGGTGTTAAAAGCATGTGATAGCGTAACGCGCTCTATCGCACAGTGCAATAATGGCCCTCATTTTCATTGATCCCAGCCAAACTCCTCTCCAATCCTGTCCCTTTGAATAAATTTGAAAAATTTGCATGCGTGCCACGCAATGTGATATTTATCATGTGTTATGGTGTTATTGCGGACACATTTTGATAAATGACCCTATATGTATCTACATAATAAATATTTAACAATGGTTAAGCAGCTGTGAATAACAAGCCTCTTAATCCATCAGGAGCTTCTGATGGCTTCATAAACCCTGAGTAATCTGTCATTGGCACCGCAGCACCGAAATAGAATAATAAAGGTCTTATTCATATGCTATGGACTTTATCACCCCAAATATTAACTGACACCACCTTTCTGTCAGCAGTATAATGTTGGAGTAAAAGTCTTCTTTCTTTTTCTGTAATGTTTTTCTACAATTTCCAGCAGCCCCAAGTAAAAAGACTTGAGTTCTCTTGTATTTATCATAAAATCTTGCACTGCAAACAAGTCACCTCCACAAATAAACAATATGAAGGTTGGCACTCAAATTTTCTTGCACTAATATTCTCTAATAGTAAGCATGTTGCAATTCATTCCTTTTTTTTTTTGGCAGTTTTTACTACCCAAAAACTCAAACATTTTACTTTATTAGATCACTAAAGTTTAAGACTGTGTTTGTTATTGATTTGTTATTGATTGCTATTGAATGAAGACTGACCATTTGAACTATTCAGATCTCTACAGCAATTGGATTCCTGTTCCTGAATTGAGATTCCCCGCCACACACATGCACACACACACACACACACGGTCTTTAACTAGGGTATGCAGAGTCTTAGCCCTTTGTGGCCTCTTAGAACCAGCTGCACAATTCGAAGCCCTGGGTGGATTTGCCATGGAATGGATGTCATATGAAAAAGAAAATGCCTTATCATCTGGCCATTTGACAGCCACACATCTAGAACAAAAGGAACGCAAGCAAATGTGGAGAAAGCCAGCAACACATGGCAATTTTCAAAAGCCATTTATTCCAGTAAACAGGCTGTCTGAAAATTGTTCATCCTGTATGTGGGTAAACGGAGAAACATAGAAAAATATAATCAAACATAAAGGATGAAAGTACCTCTTTTGCTATATCATTTGTCTGGTATTTTTCTAAAACAGCATTTGCCACCCTTCATCCCACTGAAAATATATACCGTTTTTAATTTGAAATCACAAATCCTATTTTTTGTTTGTTTTTATGATACAATTAAAAATGTCAATCTTGAAAAAGTTCAAATAGTTCTTATGTTAAATTCAAAAACTCATATATATTCTTAGTGGCTCAGGAACACTTATCTGAGATTTTTATTTTTGAAAGACATGAGCGGCTTAAGATCGTATTGTAGCTCCCTGCTGACTTCCTGTTGGATTACATATAATTATATATAGTATTCAAAGGGTGTTTTGGGGTAAGAGATGATTTGTGATGACAGCATATCAAACATCGAAAGATGACAGTAAAAGGCCATATGACCTATCTAGTCTGCCCATCCACCTAATTTAGCTTTACAATTCCCATTACTCCCTCAGAGATCCTTTGTATTGCTTTTTTGAATTCAGATGCCATTTTTCTCTCCATCGACTACTGTCTCCATAAAGAAATACTTCCTAAGATTACTCCTGAGTCTACCCTCTTTCACTCTCAATCCATGAACCCTTGTTATAGAGCCTCCCTTCTGTGAAAAAAGGCTCACCTCCTGTGCATGGAAATCTTGGAGATATTTAAGTCACTATCATATCTCACCAGTTGTTAAAACCAACACTACTACTCTAGCAGAGGATGGATTTGATCCATTGGCCTTTGGGTCCCATGAGGGTTCAATATCTTGTGCACTTTTCTCTGTGGGAGAAGTAGGTGGGATCAGAGGCATGGTTAAGTCAGAGAAGACAACAACATGCTTTGTTTTGCATTTCCAGATCTATGCTCATTTTTCAGGGGCATAGTATTACAGGGAAAGCAGGTGCAAATATCTGCAGCTTCTTTTTGCTAGGACAATTTTCAAAATTTACCAAGCAGACAGATTCATAAGCCCACTTTGAAAATTAGCAGGTACGCATATGCGTACACTCTTAAACTGGCTCATTAGCAGGTAGAAATCTGTGCAAATAATTTATGTCCCATAAACAAATGAGAAGAAGCACCCAAGCCATTGTTACTGTTTAAATTTTAAAAACACAGCATCAAACGGTGCTCAAAATTTCAATAACCTGTCTCTTGCCATGCAATGGGCTGCAGAGAATGTCTCATAAAGCACCTCTAGAATCATTCATTTTCTGGTCCAGGGTACCACTTCAAAATATATCCATAAACCACTGTAAGGCTAAAGAAAGTGAATAGTTGGCTTTTTATTGCTTTTCCAATATACTGAAGACCAGGTCATTAAATCGTTCAGCTCATGCCACTGTACATCGTCACTGACACTGCATTCGTTGTTTCAGACACCCAACCCAACATAAGCCCATGTTTCAGTGAAAGCTTCGCCTGCCTCAGGGGTCATTTATATCTAAAAATATACAAAAGTACATTTCTAAAATTACCCACCTTTAATGACCCCATCTGAACTAACAGTGTCAGAGCAGTTGGAAGGCTTATAGTTTATTGTTTTTTTAGACTGTCACATCAGCAAAGCCTTCACAACGGTATACAATTAAATCATAGCATAGAAATACAGTAGCTTAATAAAAAGAAATAACAGCTAAAACACTACAAGAGGAAGCACAGAATAATTTAACTGTTAAAAAGACATCTAAGAATAAAATTATTATAAAAATTCCTAAGATAAAATAAATAATAAAACATAATAAAACATTTGAAATTTGTTAATATTAAAACAAAATAATTAAACAAGTCTCTGTGTTTTCTAGTGCCCAACTTCAGTGTAAGCAAGTTTGAACAACCATGTTTTTAACTCTGCTTTGAATTTTTTCTTGTCATCCTGCATTCTCAACAGGGTAGGTAGTGAGTTCCATACTTTTGTTCCTGCTTTTGAGATTATGCGTTCTCTTACTTGGCTGAGCTTAGCAGATTTAATAGTTGGTATTGCTAGCAATCCCTTATTCACTGATCTCAAATCTCTTTGAGGGATGTGTAGATGCATAGTTGTATTTAGCCATTCTGTGCATTCTCCATAAATAATATTATGGATTAAACATGCAGTTTTATATTGAATACAATGGGATATTGGGAGCCAATGTAGTGAGATCAGAGTAGGTGTTATGTGATCACATTTTCGTCGACGGGTTAAAATCCTTGCGGCCGCATTCTGCAGAACTTGAAGCGGTCTAAGTGTAGAAACTGGAAGTCCTAACAGTAATGAATTGCAGTAGTCTATATTTGCAAAAATCAAGGTTTATAAAACTGTCCTAAAATCATATTGCTCTAAGAAAGGTTTTATTTATTTGTACAGTTTTATATACCGTCATTCAGTTTAGCCATCATAACGGTTTACAAGATTCAAACAGAATACCGATAAATTATACATAGTTGATCATCTCAAAAATATCAGTGAGAGGGGTGGAGGGAAGGGGGAGAGGTCAGGGGGGAAAGGAAGAGATGGAGAGACAGGCAAAGGAGGATGGTAATGGTATTGGGATATATTCATCTTAGAGGTAGACTCTTAGTGTTGTTTCTTATAAGTTCAAATTGGTATGACTATGGTTGACGATGGTTGTTGTTTCTGTTCCTTTCTTGAATGGGTTTGGTCGGTGATATTGATTGTAGTTAGATTGCTGATTTAACAGATCGTTAATGTAGACTTTGTGGAAAAGCAAAGTTTTTAGATTTTTCTTGAATGTTTTGATGTTAGTTTGTGTTCTCAAATCAGTTGGTATGGAGTTTCATCTTTTTGGGCAGGCGATGGAGCTCTATTTCTTGTGGTTGATAGGTGAGCATCTCTGATGGGAGGAATTGTTAGACAAAATGTGCTATTTGATTGAAGGTTCCTGTGGGTATTTTGTGGAGTGATTTTTAAAACTTTGTTTTTGATGATCAGAGTGTACTAATTTGTTTATAATGGTCAAAATCTTATATTCAATTCGAGATTTAATAGGAAGCCAGTGTAGTGAATTTAATATGGGGGTGATGTGATCGTTCTTTTTTTTTTCCAGTTAGAATTCTAGCTGCTGAGTTCTGTAGAAACTGCAGAGGTTTGATGTTGTTGTACGGAAGGCCAATCAGTAGGGAATTGCAGTAGTCTATGGTTGAGAAAATTATTAGTTGCAGAACAGTTCTGAAGTCTAACGAGTTTAGGAAAGGTTTTATACATCTTAGGATTAGGAGCTTGTGATATCCTTCTTTGATTTTGGTTGTTATGTGGTTATTGTAGGATAGGTTTCTGTCAATGATTACTCCAAGGTTTCTGGTGTGAGTGACAGGGGATATTGGGTTAGTTTGATTGTTAGTTGTGAGTTGAGGTGGTGGTGTTAGATTGGTATATGTTGAACAGAGTGGCAGATAATGCTGAGCCTTGTGGTTAATTTTCTTAGAGATGTTATTGTTGAAAGATATTTGGTAGCTTCTGTTGGAAAGATAGGATGTGAACCATTGTAGAGTAGTGTCAACTAAACCAATTTCTGTCAAACGTTCTAGGAGTATTTGATGGTTTACTGTATCAAATGCTGCGGAGAGGTCGAGGAGTATAAGTAAGTATTGTTTTCCATTGTTGAATCCTCTAAGTATAGTGTCGTTTAATGAAAGAAGGAGAGTCTCAGTGTTGAGGTTCTTTCTGAATTCATATTGGGTTGGGAATAGGATGTTATTTGTTTCAAGGTATTCATCAAGATGGGAGTGAACTACTTTTTCGATTATCTTGGCTATGAAGGGTAGGTTAGAAATCGTGCGGTAGTTAGGTTTTTTGGGTCAAGGTTTTTCTTTTTTAGTATAGGTTTAATTATTGCTGATTTGAGGCAATTGGGGTAACTTCCTTCAGTAAGAGGTTGACAATCTTGGATCTTACAGTCAGTAATTTAAAGTAACCAACCTTTAATTTATTAGAAATGTGTTTCTTCATTGAGAATTCAGTATCTAACATGATTCCCAAATCTCTTGTAAAAAAAATGAAGGAGTAATCTTAATGTTGTCTTCTAATAACAGATCAGGTAAAGTATCATGTTTACATTTTCTCTCAAATAGCATTATTTATGTCTTATCCATATTTAAAATTAATCGCAGGTGTTGTAACAATTTTTTTTATAGCAATTATATAGACTTTGATGACCTCAAGGGTATGCTGTACAGAAATCTCAATAGGAACTAAAAACTGAATGTCGTCGGCATTCAGAAAAAATTTCACATTTAATCCATTAAGAAAATGATAGATTGGCAAGACATAAATATTAAAAAGCGTCGCAGACAAGGTTGAACCTTGGGGTACACCTATATGAAGAGGAATTTTATTAGATATGGAATTCTTGATGTTAACTTGGAAGGTACGATTTGTTAAGGATTTAAACCATTTTAGTGGTATATCTGTAACACCTAATTCTGATAAACGAGTAAGTAAAATCTCATGACCCATAGGGTCGAAAGCCAATGAAAGATCTAAAAGCACTAAAAAATAGCTTTTCCCCATGTCGAAACCTCTTAAAACATTATCCATAAGGGCAAGTAAAAGTGTTTCAGTGTTAAAATTTTTTCTAAAACCGAATTGGTTCGGGAGTAAAATATTGTTAGATTCTAAAAACATATCAAGCTGTTTTTGTATTACTTTTTCTAAACTTTTTGCTAAAAAAATATAGGTTAGAAATGGGTCTAAAATTATTCTGTTGTGTATTATCCAAGTTCAGCTTTTTTAAAATTGGTTTTATTATTGTGTTTTTCAAAATATCTGGAAATATTCCTTCTTTTATTGATAAATTAACAATATTTCTTACTAACGGTGCAATGATGTCCGCGACTAATTTGAGGGAGGGAACTTGAATAGCATCCAACGGATGTTTTGCAGGGTTTAACTTCTAGATGAGGGTTGCAATTTCTAAAGTAGAGGTTGGTTCAAAGGTACTCCAGTGTATACCTGCTTTAATGGACATCCTAACAGTTTGTGTAGAGTTGTAATTATTGTTAGAATTTAAAATATTGATTTTCTGTTTGAAAAAAAGAGCGACCTCATTACATTTCTGTTCTGGAAACTCCTGATCTACTGTTGATGGATTTTTAGTTAAATTTTTTACAATAGAAAAAAGTATTCTGGGATTATATAAAGACTGCTCCATTTTCTTTTTAAAAAATTCCTATTTTGCATGTTCAATATTTTTTTTATAACTATGTAAGGATGCCCTAAAAGCTTCTAGTGCTTGTATTGTTTTTGTCCTTCTCTATTTTAACTCGTCTTTTTAAATTTTGTTTTTGCTTTTTTAGTTCTGAATTGTACCATGGATTCATGTTTTGTTTTGGGTTAATTTTTATATTTCTAATTGGGCAGATTTTATTAGCTATTTTTGTACATTCAAGTAGTCAAGCAGATGTTATATCAGTAGTCATATCATTTTTAATCTTATCTTTAGTGGATTGGAATTCCTTCGTTAAATCATCCACGTTCAGTTGAGATTAGAAATTAATAAAGCTAGAGTTTGTGTCTAGTATTCTATGATAAAAGTTGAATTCAACTTCAGAGTAAATTAAAAAATGGTTGGACCAGGGTACAGGGGTTGAGCTACTAGCCACATTTACAAAGATTATGATTCAGAAAAATCAGATCGAGTACATGGTTAGCTTTATGTGTGGGATCATTAGAAATAAGATTATAGCCAAGAGCAGCTGAAGTATCTACTAGCATAGAACATGTGGTATCTAAAGGAGTGTCATCCAAATGCAAATAGTCACCTAATATTACTAAGGGTTTGTTGGAATTTAAATAAATAGTAAAAAGACAATTAAAGGTGAAATATTATGCTCTAATTTTTGAACATGACAGCTGAGCATATATAATACTTTCCTCTAACACATCTTTGAAGACTATTTCACCAAAATCAATCTGAAGTTTCACAACAGCCAGTGTCAATTTTATAATCCCCCTGAGAAAACCAATAATGGGTCTCAAAACAAAGGCCTGTGAGGTTTTTTGTTTTTTTTTTACATATTTTTTTTTTTACATATTCAAAACGATAATGCTCCATAACTATTTAACACATACAAGACATTAAGAACTTTTGTTTTTTTTTCAGAAAACACATTTTTGGAATGAAAATTTGGTGACATAATTAATTTGGGGGATTATGCCAGTATTGATTAAAGCTACTTAAGGTCTGTTAGCACAAGGTGTGACAGATCTGTGCTTTATCTCCCCATATTTTAAACGAATGAGTAACAACTATAATTATATTATGAATGTGGAATAGTCTTCATCAATTGATATTTTTTCATTTAGAGATTTTGATAGTAGTGACTTTTTTGTCAGTGGTTGTTATTTATGAGCAATAATTAGTAAATAGTATTATTACTGTTGTTTTTATTTATATTTAAGGTGATACCTTTTTATTGGAATAACAAAGACCTGGGTTTCCTATCACATTATGAGCCATAAAATTATACTGCCTGTCACTTTTTGATCACACATCAAATCCCCTGCACCCTCTCCCCCCCTTCCTTTTCATCCTATCATTGTAGTACATTTTATGATTCATTAATGGCAGTCACACTACTCTATATTTCCTAGAAATGTCATCTTTTACTCATTTCAATTCTGACCTGAAGAAGAGAGCATTATCTCTCGAAAGCCAGTCAAGAATATTAAGTTAGTTGAATAAAAAGGTCTCCACCTGTTAGCCTTTTATTTCTGTGCATTCATGTGGCCTAGCCACAGCAGCCAAACTACTTTATCTAAAAGAATTAAAGATTTCTTAAATAAGCTAGAAGAATACTGAGAGCAAGAGCACCAAATATGACAAGCAGGGCTTCAAACCTCCAATTTTCAAAGAACAGCAAGGTCTTGTCTGCTCCTTAAATTCATGCATTTCAGCTCTTCATGGTTTCCTTTCTTTAGTACTGTAAGATTCTATTCCACAGTCCCTATGCTCAGCGATTAAATTTCACATTTCCCATGTGCGCACTTTCTTTGAAATCGGGGCAGAATGATTTTCTGCACTACAAGTAAGTTGCAGGTTGGTGATCTGTGAACCTTTATTTATAACAGAGGCACTAGAGGCCCATGCATACCTCCACTTAATCATTTACAATTGCACGTTGCAAAGCCCTCATGAAAGCCCCCACCTGAGCATGCAAACCCAAGATTAGGGGTCCCGCGGAGGAAACGTGCTCGATGAAGCCTTCCAGGTAAGCAATCCGTTCTGCAATAAACAACCAATTATGCTGAAGGATTATGCAAATGTTCTGAATAAAGTCTGCGACTGCAGCATTTCTAACACCCAGAGTGACACAATTGCATAAATGGAAATATGTAGAGAAAGACATAAACAGGCGGTAAATAAATTGAGAGCACAGAATGTTTCCTTGTACTGTGAAATGAAGTCAGGTCTAATGTGTTCAATTTTGAACTGTAGTGAGTACTTTACACTTTTTTCCCCCATTTTTTCCCATTTAAATCAGAATTGTGCATCTTGGAATATTTTCTACATTGAGGGGAGCAAATTGTGCTATAAACAATATGACAGAATAGAAAACCCAAGTATGAGTTCAAGGACATTTAAAAATGAAACACATTGAAGTAGCTTGAGATTCCCTTTGTGTCCTCCATTCCACTCTCCATTTGGTTGGCTGGAAGGAAGAAGAGTAGACATGAGATCACACCTCTCCCCATGACTGTGTCTACGTAGATGAGATCACGCTTCTCCCCATGTCTGCGTGTATGTACATGAGAACACCTCTCCCCATGACTGTGTCTACGTAGATGAGATCACGCCTCTCCCCATGTCCGTGTCTACATAGATGAGATCATGCCTCTCCGCATGTCTGTGTCTACATAGATGAGATCACGCCTCTCCCCGTGACTGTCTACGTAGATGAGATCACACCTCTCCCCGTGACTGTCTACGTAGATGAGATCACACCTCTCCCCATGTCTGTGTATACGTAGATGAGATCACACCTCTCCCCATGTCTGTGTGTTTGTACATGAGATCACGCCTCTCCCCATGACTGTGTCTACGTAGATGAGATCACACCTCTCCCCATGACTGTGTCTACGTAGATGAGATCACACCTCTCCCCATGTCTGTGTGTTTGTACATGAGATCACGCCTCTCCCCATGACTGTGTCTACGTAGATGAGATCACACCTCTCCCCATGTCTGTGTTTTTGTACATGAGATCACGCCTCTCCCCATGACTGTGTCTACGTAGATGAGATCACACCTCTCCCCATGTCTGTGTGTATGTATATGAGATCATGCCTCTCCCCATGTCTATGTGTATGTACATGAGAACACCTCTCCCGATGTCTGTGTCTACATTGATGAGATCACACCTCTTCCCATGTCTGCATGTATGTATATGAGATCATGCCTCTCCCCATGTCTTTGTGTTTGTACATGAGATCACGCCTCTCCCCATGTCTGTGTCTACGTAGATGAGATCACACCTCTCCCCATGTCTGTGTGTATGTATATGAGATCACGCCTCTCCCCATGTCTATGTGTATGTACATGAGATCACGCCTCTCCCCATGTCTGTCTACGTAGATGAGATCACAACTCTCCCCATGTGTGTGTGTACGTGTGCTCCTGTGGCATCCTGTCTATATCAAATTTCCAGGGCATGTCGGGGGGGGGGGGGTCCAAGAAGATCCTGGCTCGGGTATTTTTTGGGTGGGATTAATTTGTGTGGTTGCGGGGAACCTGGAAAGAAGGCTCCATCATTTGCACATGGAACTTCTAGCTAATGTTTCCCCTGCTGTATTTAATTAAGGCAGTGCTGAAAATAACAAGTAAATGTAGCATGTGCAACGCTCGTTAGTGCCACCTTTTTACATGAAGTGAAGTGAGCAGTTTGGTTGCTGGAAGTATATCACTTATTAGAATGGAGTAAGGGTTACCTGAGACGGGAGGTTTCCTGCATAAACAAAACTAAGGGTCAGATTGAATCAAAATCCTTTTGACCACTGGAGGGTAAATAATGCATTGGGGGGAGTGGCAGCAGGGGAACAACAGCAATTGCTGTGAAAACAGATTTTTCAGGAGGGATAGTGGGAAAAAAAAGATGGAAAATATTCTCCACAGCCTGTAGCAAAGGAGTCACTAAGCTCCTTGGCTAACTCCTTCCACACGTTCACCCGTATCCACACAAACATACACACACCCTCCCTCACTCACACTCACACTCACTCACTCACACTTTATTCTCCTGTCAGATCTGAGCCTGCAGCTCTGCTGCAACCATGCAGCCTACATTACATTTTAGGGGAACCACTATGACAAATTTAAAACTCGGGAGGTAAAGGGGACCAATTTTAGTTTTGGTTTATTTTTTTGGTTTCTGGATCTTCTTAAATTTGGGTTTTGGTGTGTTTAATGTTTATTTTGGTATGGTTTATTTGCAGAACTGAAATAAACATTAAGAGGTCCATATTCAGGCACACTCTGGAGAGCAAAGCTATCTGACTAGCTTTGGAGATATATTCAGCACTGCAGCCGTACCACTGAATATAACCAGCTAACTTTAGGATAGCTTTTTGGCTAACTCAGGTCCTCCCAGTTATGCCACCGGAATTCCCCTAACTTATTAGCTGTCTAGAATTTAGCCAGATATGTTCCCAAATGTGTATTTAGCCAGCTATCCTCTTAGTTAACTGATTTTAAATATGGAGCTCGAAATTTAAAACTACGCAAAAGAAAATGAAAGAATCAAGCTGCTGCCACTGTCTGAATGAGCCCAGGACCCCCTCCATTCCCCACTACAAGTCAGTTGAGGCCATTGCTTTAGCTTCCCCAGCCCAGCTAAGCCCCCTCTTATCCCTTTCATTGGGTCCTCTTCCATGCAGAAGGAGACTCCAGCGATCCACAGGCACTCATGCTCCTGAATGATGCATGGCCACAAAGCGTGTGGTGCTGGACACAGGACTGGTTGGCACCATACAAGGCAGGAGTGACTGGGGATTGCTCGTGCCCTTTTGTACATGGAAGAAGGCATAAGTAGGGCAGGGAGAAGATCGGGAGGCCCTTTTATATTTTACTTTCATTGTTTTGTTAACAAACTGAAAATATCTAAAGATTTTTTTTATATATTTATAGATAAATCCATTTTTGGATCATTCCAATCAGAATGAACCAAAAATAGACTTTTTTTGTGAAGAAAATGGCATTTGTTTCAAACTAATGTACATTCCTATTTAAAATTATATTTCGGGAGGGAGGGAGGGAAGAAGGCCACCAGATTTTTCATTGGACTCCCAAGATCCTAAATCTTTTGGACAAGCCCGATTTTCATCATGTTTCAATGAGATACTGAGGGCAAGCTTTTTTATTATTATTATTTTACCTTGGTTAGAGCTGAGAAGGTAGAAGCATCTCAGAACACTTCTTCTGCCTAATTTACAGGTGTTAGTCACATCTGGGGAGTGAATGAATTTGTCAGGCAAGAGAGAATGAGGGTTATGCACATTGTAAGGAAACTGATAATGCAGTATGTAAATCGGAGACAGAACCTGTCTGCAAAGGGTCACGACAGCTTGCATACTACATTCCAGGCTACACAGGTTCTTAGAGTGTTGTTTATTTTTTAAAATAGGACAAGATGCATTTTAGTTGACAAACTTGGTGAACATTGTAATATCCAGAAAATTATCTGATTCACTTAGGTAAGGGAAAGTAAAAAGTTAATTTATTCTAGAGAATTATTTATTAGACTCATAGAGTTAAAATGACAGAAAAATTAAAGGTAGCAGAGTACTAACCTGCGACAGACACAGAAAGTGATAATGAGGGTGAGGGGAGGAGACAAATAAAGATAGTAAGGTAGGGTCTATGGTAACTCAATAGGCAAGACTGGCTGGGCAGACTGGGTGAGCCCAGCAAGTCCTTATCTGCCAACAACTATGCTACCGTGTATATCCATCTTGACAAAATGTGGTTTTTATTAACCAGGTTCTCTCTCCTGATGGGCTAGCACAAAGAGCATCAGTGTTAGTGGTGACTTCATTATGCCTGTTACTACAAAGGTGTCAAACATTCCAGAATGCAGGTTCCACTAATTAATTTTGGAAATGTGTTACTGCAACTAGGATTCCACAATGCATAATTTGCTTAATGGTGACTGTAAGATGGAAACAACAGGTCTCATTTATAAAATTTGTTGATGCATTTTGTATTGTGCACTGCAAATCATTGCCTTACACGGCAGCAGGAGATTTGTAGTGCTTAACCCACCAAGTCCATTGCTTTACCATCTTATGCATTTTTTTCTCTAATTCTGAGTGCTGTGAAGTATGACTCTTGTTTTAGTCTGTCCGTAAAATTCCAGAAAGCAGTAATTTTGTTTCTTTAAAATTGAACTTTTTCCTTCCCCATTAAATAGTGCAGTGATTTAAAGCAAAAGGCCTTAAAAGCTACAAGCTAATTAATCCATGGCTTTGCCTGGTGCTTGGAGAGATGGAAAGTAAAAACTAAAGATCATGGAACCACAGGGTCTTTTCTTTAATTCTTAACAAAATTAAAATGGTTCCTATTAACTCATTTTGCTGAAAAATATATATTTTTTATTTATAGCGAGTGAAGTACAGACAAATCTTTAAACATGATCTGCACTGTCATGCAAAAATATTTTGTGGATTTCTCATACAATTGCAGTTTTTGAAAAATTACAGTATGTTGTAGATAAGAAAAGAGCTATAATTCAAGATTTGGCATGTGCCACCCCTGAAGCTAGTCTGAACATTTCTTATGGCACTAGCCCATGCTCCTTAAAACATCTTAATCTGCTGCCATGGTTATGGCACTTAACTTTCTTGTTATTGATAAAAAAAAAATGTGTATCAGGTTAGGCATGGGTTTCTGTTATAAACTTGACAGTAGGTTTTTCAGAGCTGCTGTAACAGTTGACTTTCATTGATAAAAAAGATTGCTAAATTCAAACTAAACTTTTTACGGATGCCTTTGCCCACAAATCAATAGATCTCTTATTAAATAAGCAGTGTTCTTTTTTTTCTACCTGTCATATAACAAATTAAACCTAATGGATGTCCTTAAATAGCGAGAAGGCAGGAGCCAGAGCACCTTTGTTAAGCCCTGATATAAAAATCCATGGATTAAAACTGTGTGTGCTGACAGTCAGTGCACAGTTTGTTCATGCTTGGGCTCCAGATGCAGTATGCTAATGCATCAGGCATTTTTTTTTAAAAGTGTGCAGACCTGAAATTGTGTGCAAAAACCTGTGTTCAAATGTGTGCTCATTCTTTTGCAGAGATTGATAACATATTTAAACTCTGGAAAAGAGCGTGATTTATGCCTTCTGCAAAAAATCTGTTTTCTGTGCAGAAATCATGTATTCTCTGCAGAAAACAGGATTTGTGTAGCTGCCACAAACACTTTGTGAGGATGTGTGGATAAGAAATTATGCTTTGATTATGAATCGAGTTTTCTGCACAAAAATTCTGAGTACAGAACCCCAGCGCCATGAACTCCAGGCTCAGCCCCAGAAACTAACTTTGGCTACAGGAATTTTACTCCTCCTCTGAATTAAGCCCTCACACTTCTCTGGCTTGGGGGTGACAGCTAATGCTTTCATTTGATTTGGATTTCCATGTGGGGGCCCTAACCATTACAAACAGTTACACGCGCACATTTTTTTGTGCGTGAAATGCCATATTGCATCTGGAATAAAGTCTGCATTCAGAAAATTATTCAAAGAACTACAGGTAAAACCGTGCGCTCTTCTGAGCATGCCTTATTATATTGGGACCTTAAACAGTCAAGAGAAAGGAAGATCCTTGTGAAGTATCGACCGAATTTTAAATCGGCCACGCGCACATTTTCAAAAGGGCCCGGCCACACGCGTAAGTGATGATTCGCGCATAACTGCCGGGCTCTGAAAAGGGGGCAGACTGGGGGCGTGGTCTGGGAGGGGCGGGACTGAGGCTGGCCAGGACAGCGGCCATTAGCCACTCTGCTGGGGAAGCGCACGCCGGCAGTTGGCCAGCGCGCACAAATTACTTCTGCTCCAGTGGAGCAGTAAGATAGTGAAATGGGAAAAAATGTAAGTTGAAGGGGGTGGGGATGAGATGTGCACGTCTACCCTTGCTGAATTGGGCCCTATTACTTTGATTCTATCTTTACTAACCTTCAGTTTTGCATCTCTGTCTTTTTCCTTAAAATATGGTAGCGGTTGAGTTTAGTACTGTGGTATGGTCACTGTAGCTTGTGTCTCTTTGACTAAAGAGTTTTACTTGTGCACTTGGAGAAGTTCTTCGGATTTTGTGAGAACCTGTAGTATTCCTGACGTTTGCTTTGTGATTGAAGTCTAAGGTCTGCTGGTGCTGTAAACGAGTAAGCAGCCCACAAACATCCATTTCAAACTGTCAGTCCTAAAAAAAAAAGAAAGAAAAATATTTCTTCTATAGCAACCTGTTTTCTTTTCTATGTCCGGGTGCTAATAGTAGCTGCAACCTGACAATATCTTTGTAATTGGAGTTCTTGTTTCTGTGTGAATCATTGTTTACCCCCTCTGCGTTGAGTTGTATTTTCCTAGTGGTTGATACTATGTGTTGGTTTCAATCCCATAGGCCAAAGCCAGTATTATGGACAAAGGATGGTGCAGAATTATCAGATCCGGAGAGAATAATTGTCAATGGAAGAGAATTAACCATTAATGTCCTAAATAAAACAGACAATGGAACATATCGATGTGAAGCAACCAATCAAATTGGCCAGAGCAGCGCAGAATATGTCTTGACTGTACATGGTGAGTACAGAAATACAGCCTTCAAAATAAGTGGCCACTGCACTGATACATATGGTATGCAGTACATTTTTTTTTATAAGTGGATGTTCTTTGTAACTCGCCATGAACAGAGACATGTGCAAGAAATAAATGTCTTTCATCATTATTATTAGTACTATTGTTATCAAAGGACATGAGGAATAGTTTTGCTTCTGTGGACTCCAACTTCCAATGCATGCTGCCTTTTCTTTTCAAAGGTAATGGTTGTTCTTCATTTCTCAACACAACGATGCTGATGACATGATACTTACTATCTCTGTATGGCACTTGTGAGTTATTTAGAGGTCCGAGTTCAGTAGGCCAGGGTGTGGCAAGGTAATCCAGGTAAAGTTACTCAGATAACACTACCTGAATATTCAGTGGGACAAGTCTTCAGCTGAGTTATCCCCAGATAACTCAGATGAAGTTATCTGGGGATTTTAGTTTACCCAGATTACTTTAAAACTAACTGGTTTTATTCTGAATCAAGGGCAATCAGGCCTGATCTGTCATCCGCCATCCCCACAGAATAATTAAGCAAATATCAGGGAATTTTCTTTTTTTTTATTAAAGTCACAGGCCTTAACACCCTGAGGCCCCATCTTCCCAGATGTTTAAATAAAAGTATTAGCTGCAGATCCTTTCATAGTCCCCCCCACCCAGAACCTCTACACCAACCATCCTGCAACCCCCCCAAAATTCCCAAAGCCAAGCTAGGCTCCTGGCATTCTGCATTGCTCTCATAGCAAAGTTGTTAGCATACACTATTGGCATTGTTATAGTACCTTTGTGCATTTCTTCAGTGTTTATACCACCTGTGTAATGCAAGGTCCATGCAGTTTACTATGGGTAGCTCAGTAAGACTCTACGGCAGCATCCAGCATTACTACAATGTGGGATGCCAGGAGCATCGAAAGACTGCACTGCCGTCCAGCTTGACCATCAGGATTTTGTGGCTTGCAGCTGGGCTGGAAGGGTAGAAATGTTGGTTCTGGGTACAGTTGGAAGCACAGTGTGGTGGGGAGGGGGGAGGGCAGTAGATGGTAAGGAGCAAGCCCTTTTAAATATCTGTGGGAGGGGGCCTTGCGTCACTATGGCCTGGGGCTTTTTTTGTTTTGGATTTGGGGAGAACCGGTGCTGTACTCTGGCATTTTATAATAATTTTTTTTTTATGGGGGGGGGGGTTGTCAGATCTACTTGCCTAAGAGATTTTTATATTCAGGTTTAAAGTTATCCAGGTACACATGCCTGAATAATGTTAAGCATGTTTGGATAGTGCTGAATGCTTCATTAGGGTTAGCCCTGCCTCTTCACCATTTTTTTTGTATCCTTACCTGTTCGGCAGGATGGGAAATTTAGAACTCAGTCTGAATTTAAGTGGGCAAACCTCTTTGAATATTGATTTCTTAATGTCTTATGTTAGTGGTGTGCATTAGTTTTCCAATGAAATGAAAAACAAACTCAAAGCTTGTCTTGTGTTTCATTCGAAAATAAAAAAATAACTGCCCACATTTTTTTATTTGCTTTGCAACGTCAGAGTTAAAAATTATGGCAGCTTCTAGGATTGGGTTGTTTTTTTTGTTTGTTTTTTTAAATGTTAAGTCCTCCCTCACCCTGGCCTTCCCCTCTCCACACAGGTAGACGTTCGCCCCATCTGTGGGACTGCAGCAATTCAAATGAGGTAGGAGCAATCCCCAGTCCCTCCTGCCCTGCCGGACTGCAAGCTCTCAGAGCTGGGACCCAGTGGGTCAGAAGCAGCTGGGGCTTGCTCCTGTTATTTGGACTCTTATAAATACATGGATAGGGTAATTTCCTACCTATGGAAAGGATGGTAGGGGATGAGGAGAAGGCCCTGGGTTATGTATGTGTATGTGTATATAGATCTTAGTGTATGTGTGTGTGTGTGTGTGTGTGTGTGTGTGTGTGTTATATACATTTTTTTTTTGTTTTTTATTGTGAAGGGGGAGGCTTGGTGGGAACCAATTCTTTTTTTGTTTGTTTCTTTTAGTTTTATTTTCTTTTGTTTCATTTAAATGAAAAAATGCATAAAAGAAAAAAGAAACAAATAATGAAACAAAAAGCAAAGTGAAACAAATTGTGTTGATGTGCATCTCCCTATCTTGCATTAGTCATGTTGCTGTAGTGAATAACACATTTCCTTGCTGTATATTATACCATAAGTAAAGCTCATTGCACACTGTGGGCCTAGTTTTCAAAACTGGGTTATACACAAGTAAATGCCTTGAAAGTGGGATTTTGAAAAATGCTGCAATATATGTCATTGAATTGTCAATAGGTTTTACCTGCTTCTAATTTTCATAACATGGTAAATGGCTTTTGAAAATTGCTATAATAGTAGTACATTTACATGCGAAAGTCTTTTGAAAATTCACTTGTATGTTTTAAACCAAAAATTGCATTGAGAAGCTGGATACTTTTTCAGAAAGAAACAAGAGAAAAGATGTTATTGTGATAGGATTTGAAAAGGCAGGAGTGCATTAGCTGTGAAGGTAAAAGGAAATGGCTTTGCCTCGACCTTTTTTAATAAATTATAAGGGAACAATCAAAACAGAATAAAGACAAATAGTCATTAAGGAAGCCAGCAGTGAATCCTGCCTGGGTGCAATAAGCCACAGCCAAATATTTTTCTCTCTTCCTCTAACAGGGGCATGGCAGTGGATTTTGTTATGGGATAGCAGTACTGTAAGCACACCAATATCTTTACTACTATTACTATTCTTGGAGGAGAAGTCCATTACCTGCTATTAATTGAGCTGACTTAGAAAATAACCACTGCCATTACTAGCAATGGTAACATGGAATAGACTTAGTTTTTGGGTACTTGCCAGGTTCTTGTGGCCTGGTTTTGGCCTCTGTTGGAAACAGGATGCTGGGCTTGATGGACCCTTGGTCTAATCCAGTATGGCATGTTCTTCTTACCATGTTGTGATGTTCTTAAACGTGTTATCACTTTCTTAAATTCTTTATTGTTACGTTATATTCCTAATATTCCCTGCACAGGTAGCCTGTTTGTGGTTTGGAATTTTACAACACTTTTGCTAAAGGCACCTTGGCTTATCTTTGCCTCTCTAAGGCAAACTTATATGTCACAGTATTTTGCATCAGTTTGCTTTCTGGTGCTCTTTGTGTCCATATACCATATTTCTAGAAGTAAGATGTCAGCTAGAAAAGGCATAGCTACCAGCTTAAGGCTAATGTTATTTCTCTAATAAACAACGTTTTGAGAGCTAGTAGTCAGTCCCTGTTTATTTTACCTTTTGTTGCTTAACCATCTGTCTGGTTATTATGCTATGAGTTGATTCTGTTCTTGGCAATTGTCTTTGAAGTTGTTACTTATCAAGATAACATCTAGCAGGTAGGTTTATGTTCAGCAGGTGTCAATGGAAAAACATAATTCAAAAGTTTTTATAGTACAATGTTTATAACATTTCATTATTTACATTTTTGTAAAACTGGATTAGCGATTTCTACTGCTATTATATTAATACTGGACAGTTAACTGTTTGAGATAAAAAAAAAAACAAGCAAACAAACAAAACATGTGAGCCATTAAAAACTTGGGTTATATTTTCGGTATACGATGTCTATGATGTCCTTATACTATATAGTCAGACTATCTAACTTATCATGAGAAACAATGCACAGTAAAAACATACACTTCAGTTTATTACATAATAAAATATTTCATCCTGGAACACTGATGAAATGTAAAGATAATCAACGTAGAACATGGCAGCAGGCAAAGAATGTACAGCAGCAGTTTGTCCATCCACATCTCCTTCACAACTTTACAGTCCCTTCTTCTCCCTCAAAGATCCTCTGTGCTTGTCCCATATTTTCTTGAATTCTGATACTGTATTTAAATGTCTCTATTTTATCTCTTCTTTCCTTGAGCGTATATCTGTTTAGATCTATGTGCCTTATTATGAAGACCCTTGACCATTTTAGTAGTTGTTGTCTTGACCGACTCTATTTGGTTTCTATTGTTTTGAAGGTGTGGTCTTCAGAATTGTACACAATACTCCAAATGAGGTCTCACCAAAGACTTATACAGTGGCAATATCATCAACCCTTTTGCCTTGGTTATTCCTCTTCCTATACATCCAAGCATCCTTTTGACTTCTGCCATCATATTATCTACCTCTTTAGCCACCTTAAGGTGAACAGTTATGATCACCCACAGATTCCACTCCTGTTTTATGCACTGAAGAACTTCACCCCCATATTATTCTGCTTCTTTTGTTTTTTTTTGCAACCATTAAATCTTAGCTGCCAAGTTCTAGACTATTCCTCAGGCTTCACTAGAATACCCCAGGTATCTATCCTGTTACAGATTTTGGTGTTAGCACCAGCAGGGCAAACCTTTCCCAATAGCCCTTCCACAATAGTACTTACAAAAATGTTAAAGACAACTAGACTGAGGGCTGTGGCTCACCACTGGTAGCCCCCCTCGGTATGAACTCTTGTTTACCAGTATCCTTTGTTGCCTTATACTTAGCCAGTTTCTAATACAGTCATTCACTTTAGGGCCCATACCTAGGGTACTCAGTTTGTTTATGTTACCTATATAGAACTGTGTGGAAGGCCTTCATAAACTCCCACTACACTACATGTAGTTTATTCAGCATAGCTCTCTGCTTCAACGGCAGGGGAGAAAGTCTGATACTTCACTTTCAATGCATATCCAGCAAAACTCTCTGCTTCAACGGCAGGGGGGAATGAAGAAAAGTGGATCTATGTACAGACAACAACCAACAAGGACTGAATTACATATTCTGGGTAAACATATAAGCATGGGTGTAGCTTGCTTATTGCAGCAGTTACTATCCCTAACTAATTAAGCTAGATATTTCACTTAGATGCAGCTCCAACACTGCTCTCTGCATTAATGGTGGGGGTGGAAGGGAAATAGAACCAAAAGGTTACTAAGAGCCAAGAGTAACAGATAAGTATGAGAGAGAAAAAAAAAGTGCGAAGCTTGCTGGGCAGACTGGATTGGCCGTTTGGTCTTCTGCCGTCATTTCTATGTTTCTATGTAGTGCTTTTCCTGATCTAACCTTCTGGTCATCCAGTGAAAGAAATTGATCAAATTGAACTAAAAGATCCTCCTCTTGTAAAAACTATGCTGGTTAGATCTTGTAATCCACTGAATTCTAGAAACTGCATTATCCTCTGTTATAGAAATAATTCCATTTATTTACTCACGACCAAGGTCAGATTAACTGGACTGTAGTTCGTAGACTTCTCCTTACTTCCACTTTCGTGAAGAGAATTCACATCCACCTCTTTCCAGTCCTTTGAAACCCCTGCTGACTCTGAATAAGTGTTGAAAAGGACAGACAGTGAAGCTGCCAAAACTTCCCTAAGATGTATCCCATTTGACCCCATTCTTTTATCTCCTTTTAGTTTTGCTAGTTCCTTGCGAACAGTCTTTTGAAAATTGAGTGGAGGAGTAGCCTAGTGGTTAGAGCAGCAGGCTGCAAGCCAGGGTTCAAATCCCACTTCCACTCCTTGTGACCTTGAGCAAGTCACTTTACCCTCCATTGCCTCATTTACAAACTTAGGGCCTCATTTTCCAATATCGCATTGGTATCGCATGCGATAACAAAAAGGGGTGTACCTTATGCTAATAAGAATGTGTATCGCAAATTGCGATATCAGCTATGCGAAAGGCTGTTATCGCAAGTTGCACTATTAGCCCAATTTGGGCTACATTGCCGGTATATATCGCAGTTCACGATGTTTCCGGACAGGCCTGTTTCAGTATGCTGCAGGCTTTGAGAGAGAGAGAGAGAGAGAGAGAGAGAGAGAGAGAGAGAGAGAGAGAGAGAGAGAGAGAGAGAGAGAGAGAGCGCCTTGCTATAGTTCCTCCTCCCTAGACAGGTATTTGTATCCCTATGGGAGTCCCACCTAGTAACTCGAGGTGAGGGTTAAGTATTAGTGTAGGGGGGTAGGGGCCACTTTGACATTCAACGTGAGATGTACGAACAGAACAGTGGTCTCTTGTGAAGATTTGCTGGCCTTCGGAGTGAGGAAACTCACTCCAAGATGAGATTTGTGCAATGTTCTCTCCACCTAGCTTGATGGACTCTCTACCTGAGTAACAACAGGAACTATAGCAAGTCTCTCTCTCTCTCTCTCTCTCCCCCAAAGCCTGCAGCATACTGAAATAGGCCTGTCTGTGAACTGTGATAAACCTTTACCGGCCTCTAGCGCACAACGTAACGCAAATGAAAGAGGTGTAGTTATTGGCTGCGTTAGGAGCCGCGTTAACACTGCGGCTGTTTTGCGACACACGATAAATCCTCCCTACTTTACATTTGCTCCGCCCCCTGAATACAAAATTAAAAATTTACATTTGCAAATCACGTTAACAGCTGTTAGCGCGATTTGCGGAATTATCACCCGCGGTAACTCCTTGGAAAATGAGGCCCTTAGGGGGCCATTTATCAAAATGTGATAAGGCGTTTTCGCATGCGTTAAGGGCTTATCGCATGTGAAAAGCCCCGTTAACGCATGCGATAGGCCCTTACCGTATGCGAAAACGTGTTTAATGCATGCAATCGCACCATATCGTATGGTGCGATGCAAATTCAGAAAATAGGAGGAGTTAGGGGTGGAGAGTGGGCTGGGTTAGCCTGCCTGCGAAGAGCTATCGCACAGCTGTAATGCCGATTTTAACTACACCTCTTTGAATTGCGTTAGGCTGTGCAATAGCTGCTGTGACCGTGTGGTAAGGTTTCATCGCCCTTTGCGATGTCTCCCATAAGGCCTATTTCAGGTGAATTGAAGGGTCCAGAGCTGAGAGAGAGAGAGAGAGACACTAGCCATAATGTCATGGCCCATAGGTAGGTATTTGTATCCCTATGGTAGGCCCACCTAGTAACTCGAGGTGGGGATTAGGTAAGAGTGTAGGGGGTTAGGGGCCACTTTGACATTGTACATGACACCTACGAACAGAACAGAAGATTTGATGACCTTCGGAGTGAGGAAACTCACTCCAAGATGAGATTTGGGCAAGGTTCTCTCAACCTAGCTTGATGGACTCTCTACCTGGGTAACATCAAGCTAGGTTGCCCAAATCTCATCTTGGAGTGAGTTTCCTCACTCTGAAGGCCATCAAATCTTTACAAGAGACCACTGTTCTGTTTGTAGGTGTCACGTAGAATGTCAAACTGGCCCCTAACCCCCTACACTCTTACCTAATCCCCATCTCGAGTTACTAGGTGGGCCTACCATAGGGATACAAATACCTACCTATGGGCCATGACATTATGGCTAGTGTCTCTCTCTCTCTCTCTCTCTCTCTCACCATTAACAATGGTCCCCCAGTAGTTGAATGCAGAAAATACAATAGGTCAGCACTTATCGCAGAATCTGAAAAGGGTATTGCAATTTGCGGTAACTTAGCTCTTCGCACAGGTAATTAGTGCAAATTGCGATAAATGCTATATTAGCATAAAACACACCCCTTTTGCTATCGCATGCAGTACTTACCGCATTTTGATAAATCCAGGCCTTAGATTGCGAGCCCTCCAGGAACAGGGAAATACCTACAGTACCCGAATGTAGTCTGCTTTGAAGTGCCTGAAAAGTAGAATAATAAAAGTAAATAAGCTTTGAATGGGCTATGCAGTGTTTTTCTGCCACCATATTTCTATGTTTCTTAGGGGGAAGAACAGACAGAGTTAAGTAGACCAGGAGTCTGAGTGTAGTGAGGGCAGGAGAGAAGGGCTTGGCCAGCTAGGGTCGAGAGCTCATGGAGTTTCTCTTGTGGTATGGAGGCTGTAGGACAGGCAGCGATCAGGGACCAAAGACGTGCTGGAGGGTATGGTTCCAAGCAGGGTTCACAGGGGTCATCTGGTAGAGGGGAGCCTGTGCAGAATCAAGAACCGGAACATCTCTGTTGACTCACCTATTTAAAGTGAAGTTGAATTCCATAAATATAAGCTAGAAAAAAACAGATCTTCACAAAAGTGTAGAAGTAGCCTAGTGGTCAGAGCAGGGGGCTACAAACCAGGGTTCAAATCCCACGGTTGGGCCTTGTGATCTTGACAAGTCACTTCATCCTTCATTGCTCTTATGAGCCCTCTGGGGACAGGAAAATACCTCCAGTACCTGAATGTAATCTGCTTTGAAGTGCCTGAAAAGTGGAATAATTAAATAAATATACTTTGAATGGGCCATACAGTGTTTTTCTGCCGCCATGTTTCTATGTTTGACATTTATCTCACTTCCATTTCTATTTGTGGCAGTTTTCTGTGGTCCTATTCCAAGCCCTTCCTCGGTGAACAGAAATATTTGTTAAGCAATTCCACTATCTCCTCATCAGTCTCTACACATTCCCCTTTCACCTTTGAGTCTAACGATCCCATTTTTACTCCTACTTTCTAAGCTTCCCTTAGCTTGTCCAGATAGTGTTGCTTGTCTTCGTTTTTCTGTAATCTCTTGTAGTTTGTGAACGCTAACCTCACCAGTGATAAGGCGTATAGCAGGAAGATGGTCTGTGAATCTGCTCTTTGCATCTTGCCTTCAGGCAAATAGCACAATTGGACAATATACTGAAAGATGAAAAGTAAGGTGGCAGTTAAAACAAAGCTTGACACGCAGACTGCGACTTGAATTTGTTCAGAGAAGAAAAAAAAGAATGTGGGTGATTTTTGAACATGGGGAAAATCCTTTGGAGTTCCACATAAGAAAAAGACAAATGAAAATAGAAGGGATTTTAAAAGCTTTAAAGGGGACTGCTAAAACTAATGTTAATGTTCTGTATTTATTTGAATGAAATGAATTGTGTACTGCTGTTGGGTAAAATTGGCTAGAAATATCACAGGACGTCAAAAGATAAATCAACCTGGAGCTGGTCTGAAATGAAAATATATCTGAAACGGCCATTGCCAAAATGGCTGCTTTAGGTTTCAACTGTGGAATTAACATCAGAATAGCACAGACACATCTAAGTCACAATATAGGAGAAACCCAAAAATTATAAAAAGGAGAAACCAGTTTTAAAACAAGCATCATAAAGTCAAAAGAGACAGCACACAATCCAAGAAGTATATTCCCAAACACAAATACAGTCCATTGAAAAATATATAATCCAATAAAGCTTCAACTAATCAAAACAACATCGCTACCCGAACTTTCATGTCGTCCTGCTCAGATGGGTTCTTCCCTTCAAGAACAGCAGATAAATTATCTGGGAATTCCTTGAATGTTTATTTCAGCACATTGAAGACTATAATAAAGTAAAATGTGTTCCCAGATGATTTGCAGAATCCTTTAAACTAAAAAAGTCTTTCCTCCTCATCTAAGTAGAAAAAAAAATTACCTCTGGAAATGCACAAACTTTATATCTCAAAAACTGCATGTCACATTTCTGTAACAAGAAGTTTAAACCCCAATCATGATCTGCTATAAACAAACATAAATGAGTCCAGCAGTGTGGCTTCACCCAACACCTGTAATCCTCAGCCTCTATCAGCTGGGTTACATCCAGATTACCTTTTGAGAAAAAATCTTCAGCACTGATATTCCCCAAACCAGATGGCAAAAAAATATGCAATCTGGAGCTTGGATAATGCCTCCTTAAGCATCAACAAAAATGCTCATACTTTTCCAAAGGAGAGAAACCACTAAGCTTAGAAATACTGATATATATATATATTTAAGATATATCTCATTGTTTCTTGTGATAATGATGTTAGCTGCTGAAAGTCCTTTTTTGGAAAAGGGGCAGGATATGAATGTAAATTACATTTTCCAAACTCTCAGTCTTTTCCTTTAAATTCAAATTGTCTTTAGGCAAATGACCAAAGAACACTTTGGAGGTGTCAGAATTTTCTCACCTATTTGAATTCTTTGGTCAAGATGATTAGATTTTTGTTATCTTGCTGTGAAAACCAGAATTCATGCTTATCAGTGCTGTAGTTGTATTTATATTGCCATTTACCGCAACTTCTGCCCACAAAAGAAAACTAAATGGTTGAAAAATGATATATCCCCATGCTATAATATAGACAAAGAAGATTGTTGCAAGAAGCATTTCCCAGAATCATCTCTTGGTTCAAATCTGGAGCTTGTTCCTCTGAGATTGATGCCAAGCTCCTCATTGGGCCATTGCTGGGACCAACACCATCTTTCAGGATAGGGTTGATATTCCCAAAAAGAAAGGTATCAGGTCAGAAGGTGACCCAGTAGCAGTGGGGGTGGATGTTGCATGTGCTAATCTTTTCTCTCCCTCTCCAACCTACCTTCCCAAATAGCTACAGTGACTCAGGACTTCTTCCTCTCTTCGGCTGCCATGTCTCTTCCTTTCTTCGTAGCTTGTGGAATGATCTCTACCAGTTTCCATGGGCTGCCTCCTCTCTTTGGCAGTCAGTGGGATGAGTTATGCCAGCTGCCCCATCCCTGGACTACAAGTGACTCATGAACAGCACTTCCTGGCTTCTGCCCTCATGGTGCAGCCAGGACATGATAGCCCATGAGTTCTGAAAATTCTCGTGGTGCATTAAGTTTGTGGCACTAGGAGATTTCCCTTATGTCTCCAGAACCTTGAATTGAGTAAATTAATTAAAGTGAATTTTCTACAGTTCAAAAAGGCAAAGAAAAACACCACTAATTCAAGGGAACCAACCCCCATTCCTATATAACAGCTGCAGCCTGTACTGAAGCCACGGACAACTGTAGAAAGCACAGAGGGACCCATGCAATGAGCTCCATTGAAGCATCCTCTATTCAGCATGCATTCTCCACAGATTGTGCCAGTGGTGCAGGAGTCATAGGGTTCAGTGATGTCTTCAAAGGAGAATGTTAACACAGAGCTGCTGCCCTAGCCAGATGAAAAATCTCCTACACTGTAACAACAAAAGCATCCATGGGACCCTTTCCAGACATCACAAGCAGTGTCAAATCCAACAAGGGGTAAGATTATTTTTTCATCTTCCTTTTAGCCATTGAAACAGGAGATACAAAAGATGTTAGCAGCGGCAGTGTCCAAATTCATAAAGCAAATAGGAGCAGAAGAAAACACGTCCTCCTATGGAGATGCTATCTTGGATCCTCTCTTAGGATTTCATTGTTTAAATAAATACACATTCAAGCAGAGATAGGACACTCACTACAACAATTTTATGTATTTATTTATAAATCATTTCCTAAAGATACCTAAGAAATACATCATATAATTGGCTATATTTTCTGTTTAACCATCCTATGTGATTGCGATCTGAAAATCCATCCATTATTTGGCTATTGCCCATTAGGTAATATTTTCATGATCATCATCATGGACGAAAAAAAAAAGAATCTGAGAAAATCACTGGAAGCTCAAAAATCATTTATTCTACTGTAGTTTTTTTTGTCCATTTCTAATTTAAGATTCAAATTTTGAAATATCGGTTTTGGTCATTTGTGGGTCATTGTCTTTCATTCATAACAAGCTCACAACAGACATTCTAAAGTGGCAGTTGAAAAGGCAGAGAGATACTTGTTTAATTGATGTTGCCCATGCTGTCCATCAATACCTTCTAGTGAGGTCAGGATGGCTTCCTTCACTACTACAGACAATAAGTAGCAGAATCTAGTGTATGCACTGTCCACATAAATCTAGTTAACAAAATGGCTGTCTGAAAGAAACAGACTGTTGAAATTCAGAAGATCTATGGCTCACATATTCCTTGTTTGCTTTATTTTGAAGCTTTTGCACTTTCAAATCAGAGTAACATATATGCTTATCCTTAAATTTTCTCCTGTATACAGGACGCTTTCCCACTCATCTGGAGATAACAGTTCATCTTCAGTGGGTCACGTGCAACAATGATAATGGTAGGCATGCAGTCTCTTTGAGATCCTGTATTAGGATGATGGGAAGCAGGAATGACAGTCAGAGGATTTGTTTCGGTAATGGATAATCCTAGAATCATGAATAAGTAGCAACTCGGGAATCTAGCAGCTTTGTCAAATGGGTTCCATTCCCCTATGACTCTCACTGGTAAAGAAATGCAATGGTAAAAAGGTTGATTCACAAATGATTTAATGTGATCTTGTCAGTTTGTTTTCTTGCGAAAAGTTTCAAAGGGGGAAAAAAATCTTTACTTTTCAATTTGATGTAAATGTGTAGCCCTCATCATACACAATAAAAATTCCGGTTTTCTGGTATAAATCTAACAGTATTCAAACATCCTGACTTGAGAGATTATTTTCTTGCAGGAAGAGTAATAGAAATAGTAAGAAAGCCCAGCACATCTTCACACTTCTCTTGTCTCCAAGGAAAAAATAGATGCAAAGACTGAAAGATGAGTTCAGGTAGAGAATGCAGCTAACCTTGACTAGTTCTTATGTACTATACAAATAGGCTCCAGAATACATAAAGCAGGAACAAATAATTGCCTCAATTTTATGCTCTGGAGTTTCTGCATTCTCAGGCTTTATGTTGCAATATATATATATATATATATTTTTTGCCATTTTACATAGAACCTGTTTTACAAAGGTAAAATGCAGTTAATTACAAGAAACTGAACTAACTAGCTGAGTAGAGATGATATCGCTGAGGCTAAAAAATGGAGGATGTGAGCTTTCGGGACCTCAGGCAAGGTTGACTAAGGAATCTTAAGTAGTCTTTCAAATTCAACCCTGCTGCTATCTTTATGCTAACTTTATTTACGTACATGCTACAGGGAGTAGTAGGGGGAATGCTGTGATTCATTTAATTATGCAATCTCTTTACCAACATTCACAACCCACATAAATAATTTGCATTTTTCAATAATCCTTCACCTTTTTCTGAAATGTGTCATTTCTTTTCTACTTCTATGATATAATTAAATGAGGTGAAGGTGTTACGGGACCACACACAGCCACTTGACTTATGGGTAATGAGCCATGAGGTTGATTCACGCAAAACTGAACTTAGAAAATTTCACAGACATTCTGAATACAAATTACTGTGGCCTATATTTATTTTTAATATGGTTCAGAGGCCCTGCATGCAAAACTGCATAACTTGCTATTCTGTTTTTAAGCCAATCCCTCAAACTGTCCGTCCGTCCCCTCACCATGCACAAACATACAGAATCACATAATGGATTATCTGCTTCATTACCATATGCAAAACATTACCCCTATTTGGATATGAAAGTCTGTCTCTTGCTAGCACCAAGATCTGAAATTAGGAGGAGGATGCACACTGAGCATGTTCTGGCTGTGATGTCAGCTCAAACTAAGGGCAAGAAGCCACAAACCCTTGCCCATACTTAGTTTTTTCATTTCAGTATGCTCAAACCACTCATGCAAACCAGTTCCATAGCAATCAGGGAAAAGAAAGAAGAATAAACATACACATCTTTACTTTCTGGTGCCAAAATCTCTTTTCTATTTAGGAAAAAAGTAACAAAGCTTGTTCTACAGTAGTTATGTATGCCGACCAAGACTGGGGCTAAGAGGAAATATGTTGGGGAATCCACCTGCCCACCCCTGTAAGTACAAACCTATTTTTTGTTCATTTAGCGCAGAAGGCAAGAATATTATAAATAAGAGGTTGAAAGCTGTAGTTGATGAGTCCTATTACTTTATGCTTATTATTTGTCAACAGTTTATGGTAACCTTTGTTAATGCATGCAATCAGTTATAAAAGGTACCCATTTTCTTACTGAGATATTTTACATTTCCTTTTTTAAGGACCAGACAAGGCAATCTAAACCTTCTACCTAATTATGGGGTACAGCTGGAGCCCTCTGCCATTGGGATACTATGTTCCAGATGGATAATAGAGGGCCCCAGTCCCTGAAGGAGGGACCAGGCACATAATCTTCATTCTGGGTAGTGAGTTATTTTTATTTAACTTTTGCAGTTTATTCATGGCTATATGTGTGCAAATGCAGATACACACACATGTTGTCTGTTGGTAGGACATGGCTGCTGAGTCCATTTCATTCATGCAATGTCATCCAAGTTACGATAGAGTTGCATTGGTTGTCCATCATTGTGCAGTCTATGAAGCGTGCAATTCATAGCAGATGTTGGTCATTTGTGGTTTATTATTTGCATGTTAATAAGGAGGGATCAAAGGATATTATTCAATTATTCTTTGTGCTCGCTCTAGAGGTTTTTTTTTCAATTGCTTACAAGCTTTCTTTTCTCTCTAGCATGGTTGAATATGAGTCATTACAGTGTATGCTCTTTCTCTTAAGATTTACTATCTGATATTATTTAGTGAATATTTGCTCTTTGTTTCCTTTCTCAGCTGTTGTGTTCATGTGTCTATAGAAATGGTATTTAAGATATACAATAGAACAATTCATTTGGCTTGAGCAGTATATAAACAAAATTTTAAATAAATAAATACTTTATAGGGCGATAGGTAGGGGTTAAGGAAGGGTATAAATATTTGTTTTTTGCATGGTATTTATTTCTTGGGCAGCAACGCTACAATATATTGCATATTTATTTATTTATTTAATTACTTGTTTTTATATACCGGCACTTGTGTGTCAAATTCCTATATGGTAATATTTTGTGTAACTAAAAACTATGATTGATTTGAGTCATAGCTGAGTTTTGTGTGTGTAGTATGAAAGAATGGTATGATTGATATCCAGATAAATTAGCTCATGTGATAGAGCAGTGATTGCATGTAGTAGAATGGTTTTGAACCTCAGAGTTAGTGGTTCATGCTGCTGAAACTATAACTTGCTATATGCAGTAGTGTCTATAGAACTCCCTACAGCCTTTATCATCCATACTGCTATGGATATATGCTGCTGGTTAGAGAAAATGAGAAGTGCATGTGGAAAAGGGTCTGCATGCAGGTATGTATGAAGTGTGAGGTATGTGAGAGACAAGGGGGAAAAGTTGTGAATGAGTGGGTGCTTAGATTAGCATAAGACAGATACTATGATGCTTGTTTAGAGTAATAGAGGTATTAGAATTATATGTCCAAGTGGTCTATATAGGGGAACACCCCAAACACCGGCATGGGATAATTTTAGCATCAATTAGATATAAGGGATTTTCTGCCATGCCTCATACCAAATGGAAGGCTGAAGTTCAGGAGCTGTCCCCAGCTGCTCTCTTGTCGGACCCTTCCCAACTTAAGATTGTCAGATTTCTAGTCCCAAAGCCTTCTCTTCACAAAGCTGGATTCTTGGTCAGAGGACCCAAGGAGTGTGCAGTCCTCCCCCCAGACGCCAATCTTATCTTGAGCCCTGGCACGCTATTCACTCCGTCTTCTCTGCAGCCGGGATCACCAGCAGGAATACTTTTGCTGCTGTGAGGGCTGACTCAGAGCCCTGGATTGGTGACTTCTGGGGAAGTTTCTCCTGCCTTGAAAGTGTCCACTTTGGACATGGATACACCGACTTGCCCAGTGGCACTTCCGGGCTTGTCTGGAGAACCTGGGCTTGCTGCTGAGACAGCGGTGATTTTGCAAAGAGTTGAGGTTTTGGTGGCCTTCCAATGTCCCAAATTCAACAAGGTTTGGAAAATTCACTTAATTCTCCTTTATTGACCAAGCCTCCTGTCATTACTTTAGATTCAGTCTAATCAGCTTTGATAACCTATTTCCTTGTTGGTTACTGTTAACTCTGATATTCATAATCATTTTCAGTCTACTGATGCTTTGCTTGCTCAACAAGGAGAAAAGGCTTCTGATATTGGTAACCAAATTTCAGCGTACCAAAATGTTCAAACTTGATTCAATCTGAACAGGTTCAGTCCAGGAAATTGGAAAGTATTGAAAATTCCCTTTGCTATTTAAATCTGAGGGTTGTGAATTTTCCTATCTGTGATATGCTTTCTTCATTGGAAATCTTCAAGAAATATATTTATAAAGTGCTTGGAATTCCATCTGATGCAATTCCTTCTATTAAGCTTCATTTCCTGAAAGATTTGAAAATGGACTCTAATATCTCGAGTTGCCAGCCTAATTTGAATCTAACAGACTTTTTAGAATCTTCTGTTTCTAATCGGGGGACATTGCTTGTTTCTTTTGTTTTTTCCAAGGAAAGGGATTTAATTATGAAATTGTTTTTTGTTTTTTTTTACCACAGAGCATCTCTTTTTCTTGGTCAACGTGTTTGGATTTTTCCAGATATCACACGAGCTACTCAGGATAGGAGGAAAAACTTTCTTTTGATGCACCGACAAGTTATTTCTCTTGGTGCTAAGTTCATTCTTCGATTTCTTGTAAATGTATTCTTATTCATTTAAATTCTAAATTTATTTTTTTTTTATCCTGCACAGTTGAGGTCATATCTGGATGCTCATCTTGTCATTTAATATTGAATATTTACAATAGGCTTATTTGTCTCTGCTTTTTTATGTTTCATATTTTCTTTATAATTGCTCCTTTGATCTTACTTCTCCTCTTTTTCCTTATAATCTTGAGTCTCTGGCATTTGTGTTTACTTGATTTTGTAATGCTGTTTCAATACTTTGTATGATTGTACTTTAGAGTCAAGTTTTTTCTGCAACAAGTTTAATCTTGTGTATTATTTTGAAATTCTAAACAAATAAAAAAAGATTAGATATAAGGGATCATTATAAAAACGTTTTGTGGATGTCATGAGACAGAGTAAAAGAAGAGAGTTTCTCCCAGCTACCTTTCCTAATTTTCCCCAACTATTAACAGTTCACAAAATGTTAGTTGGCCCTCTAGCAAGCAAGGACAGCTCTGCAGGACTACAAGCATACTGGAGCTGACTTACATCATCCTGGAGTAGGAATAAATACATTCAGGTCTGAGGTATACCAGAGGTAAATGAAAGGCATGCATGCATTGGGGTAAATAGTGGTTTATGGGCATTTATGTATGGGGAATAGATATTTTCAGCTACATCATCGTACCCTGACCATGATGCCTCCCTGCTAGCAGAGGTCTCCTCAGAGTTCCATTCCATGCTACCCACTCCAGCTCCTCCTACTCAGCCTATGGTGCAGCTTCCTTGCCACCAGGATGCCTGCTCTCCACCCTTGCCAAGCTTCTCCTCTTTGCATGCACCACACTCAAACCTCAGCTTCCATAGCCTTGTCTGTCCTTCACTTCAGTGCCTTTGCATTAAATCTGTCTTGGCTCCTTGCCCTGGCCCCTATTGTCGCGTGGTCTCCAAGCCTTCTGCCCTTTGCCTTGCCTCATGACCTCCGAGCCTTCTAACCTTTACCTTGTCTTACCTTGTGCCCTTTGGGCCTTCTTGCCCCTTGCCCTGCCTTGTGGCCTATATTGGCCTTGTCTTACTGTGTAGCCTATATAGGGCTCTCCCTTATCTTGCTCCTCGGGGTCTTTCCTACCTCATTCTGCCTTCCATGATCCGTGTTGTCCTTGTCTCACCCTGTTCTGTCCTGTCTTAATCAACCTTAGTTCCTGCCTTGCTTGCTCTCAAACCTCAATTTCAGCTTTTGCCTGCCTCAGCCTAGTCCTTGTCTTGTATCCAGAGCCTGTATCCATATCCAGCCTTGCCTGTACCAGCTCCTGCCCTCACCAGCACTCACCAAGATATACCAGTGCCACAGCTAAGCACGAATGGCTCCCATATCCCAAATGCTCAGCCTGCAGGGGAGGGGGCTGGCTAGGCAGAAGACTGGCCCCCAACCCTGTTCTGCCATCTCGTGGTGCTCCCAATATGGTGTTCCCACAGTCCAGACCTGCCGGTCCCAACAGAAGCATTTGTAGTGACTGGTTCCATGCACTCCACAAGCTACTTTTTCAAACTTGACAGATATTTCAAATATTTTGTTAATATCTGTTTTTACAACAGCTGCTATTCATATTTTCACTAATTACCATACAGAATTCATATAGATATTGGGTGCATTCAGCCCATGTGATTTAGATTCTCTAAATCCATTATTCTTGTGCTGCTGTCCTACTGGCTGTGAATATATATAGGAAACAATTTAAAGTTCTGACATGGGTGAATATGTTTTTAATATTATTCCTCCCTCCCATGCATGTAAAGGTACATGCATTGTTCGCAGCAGCCATATTTGTACCGGTGTGAAAAAATGGACCTGGGGACAGGTTGGATGAGTGAAAGTGCTCTTGGAGATTTCATTTCAAGGTAGGTGCAAAGTACATGGGTACAAAAGTGCCTGTGTTCCTCCCTCCAGCTCACGTTTTCAAAGTTGAACTTAACTAGAGTTTCCCTTGGATATGAACTGGTAGTTCCAAGTTCCCCACACAATTTCATTATTGTCCCTCTAATCCACTGTTACCAGACATTTACTGAGCATGCATTTGTGTTTGGAATATTTACGGAAGACAAAGACCCCTATTTTGAAAAGAATTTTCTTCATTTTGAGTCTATAGCAAAACTCTTTTGAAAAGAGGTCAAAGGGTTTCCATTATAAAAAAAAAAAAGCTTAGTTCAACAGAGCTGTTTACAATTGATGGTAGTGTCAGCTCACTGTAGCTTATTTTGAAAGATAAGAGTCGTCCTTATGGTGATTATAATATAACCTTGGTTGCTGACAGAAGAAGGATGTTCAGAGATCTTCTGATGAGAATAGTTTGTGTGTTAGTACCTGCCAGTTAACCAAAATCATCTCTTTTAGAATAGCATTAGGATCCTTCAGACCATTCTTTACCTGGATGTTAAATCACTTTTAGAGTAGCAGCCTTGATAGGATATTTTAGTACTTTTAGAAATACTACTTTAATGGCTGAATTTGCTGAATATCATAGATCCTGATAGTCAGAAGACCTATATGCATAGAGTTTTGAATGTAAAACATTTCCTGGGCTCAGTGCCTAAATTTAGGATCCTGAAAAGGGGACAGGGCTGGGGGCTAAACTTAGGAGCTCAGTGCTGATTTCCAGTGCTGGGCACCTAAGTTAGTCACCTAAAATAGAACCTCCCTCTACCTAAGCCTAACTTTAAACACTGCAGGTGCAGAAAGTTAAGGTCTACATTCAATGACAGTTTGTAGGCGCCATGCTTTTGGCACCTAGCATCAGTGCAAATATTTGAGCTCTCGGTGCTCTTTGAATATTGGGCTCTTAGACCTTGAAGGGCTATATTTGCATTCTGTAGCCAACCCCTGCAAAATATGCCCTTTGTAATTCTATAAAAGATGTTGAAATCAAAATGCATAGTAGTACATAAATGTAAGTATTGCTGAATAGCATCTGTACGTAAAGACCTCACTTCTGCTGGAAATAATATCTTCTTGTCTGCTGCTCCTTTTAGCTTGCTTTTTATGGCCCTTACCTTTTATCTCTCCTATTTTTATTGTAAGATGCCCTGTGAGGTGTCCTAAATGAATAAATAAATGAATGAATTAAATGGATATTGTACACATCTGAGTTTGTTTTGTCACAGAGGAAGAAATTGCTTCCTTACACATCCTAGCTTTGAAATGGTTGGCGCCGCATAATTTAGAATGAATAGCAGATTGTCCAACCACTTTAATGATTGACATGGCATGAGCTCATATGCAGTGCAGGGCACTAGTGACTGCATCTTCACGTGACACGGGAGGATGAAGTGTGGTGCCCATACTGTAGGCGACTATTTATATCAATACAACTATAAGCAAAATGCTAGTATTTTATCAGTAACAACAAGTATGTATTAACAACAAACAGCACGCTCCTATTTTCATTTTTCGCTGTTGGAAAGGAAGTTGGTATTTGAAAAAGACCCAGTGTATTTTGGTCTAGCAAAAACGATCGAACTATTAGATGTGTCCTTGCTGCTTTGCTGAATCAATACAGCTGCCGCTTTCATTTCTCTTAGCTTTTATTGTTGATAAATGTCAAGAGAACACTCAGAGAAACAAGAAGGTGTCCCCACAGTCAGAGATTATGGACAGCAGCACAAAAGCCAAGGCACGTTTTCCACTCGAATGACATTAATCTTATTCAGAGCCGCAGCTCCAATGTGTTGCAGTGGCTGCCACGTCTGCACCCTAATTGGCTGGCTTAGGTTTATCGGATATGTAATTTGGGCAAATACGCGCAGCGCAGATGAAATGTGGATTGTACACAAATGCTTGCACCAGAAAAACTGGATGCAAAACTGGCTTGCAGCTGAACATGAAGCTGTTCAGCACACACCAAAAAGCATTTTCAAAAGAACTCATGCTTCCACGTTGTCCCAAATAGCCCGCTAAAGGGGGAATAGGTGGTACCAGCCACTTCCTGAACCCACTTGATCCCCTCCTAAACAATGCTGGCAATGATGGCCTTTTGCGGACCACAAAATATGCCCTTTGAGAGGTGAATGCGTAACCTCTCGTGGGCTGGAAAACAGCCCATACTGCAGAGGGCTTATTGATTTGTGCACATTGGAGAGGTCCTAATTCCTTTGTGCTTTTTTCATTGTGAAGTTAATGTAAGATGCAGAGCTCTAAAGCCAGGAGAACTGACCCAGAGTCCCCATGTACCACAGAAATGTGTTAAAATTGTTTTCCCAGATCTCTGCAAAAATTGGGAGGGGAGAAGGAAAAACCTGTGGCAAACATTAAAAACCGAAACGCTAACTGGTATTATGAGATGAACCCCAATTGCAGGAAAGTGGATAGACTGTTAAATGCAAAGCATTTTCATGCTTCCATATTTCAGCTCTCTGCGTTATTGCAAAGTGCCTCCACTGACCTCCCAGCTCACATCTCCCACTGCTGATCCACCAGCTTGGCCTCATTTCAAGATGCTACTTGGCCAGCCATACTCATTAATTTGCGGATGCTTCCAGATCATTACACAGTTAAGATGTGTCACTTTTCATGTTGATGTGGGTACCCTTGTGACCATGGGGGGTTCCTGTTTTAATATCAATGAATTTAAAACTCAGTGACTATGCACTTCAGTGCAGCATATGTAGCCTTATCTGGCACTGATGAGATTTGAAAGCTGGCCATTATTGTGGCACCACAAGGACAAACATCCTCGGTTAAACCTCAGACACTTAAATATCCTTGTTGGTCTTTACCGGATTAATTAAAGAATAAAGTGGAGGGCCTTACTAATTAATGATACTCACATGCCCATCAGAAAGCACAAGTACTTTCCCACTGTAAAGTGTCCATTTCAGAGTCATGTGCTTTAAATGGAAAATCCTAAGAAAGTCTCCAGTGCCTTATATGGTGGTTTGTCTGCAGCTACCTAATTTCACCGGTTTCCCAAATGCCAGAATGTTGTTTAACAGCATATTTCTTATTGCTTAATTCTACTGTCAAACAGACTTTATTATAACTTAACGAGACTGCTGGATAACGGGGAGGACGCTTTTGCAAGTCATTAATCCAGGTAAATTGTTTCTATCTGAGAACTGTCCTCCTCAGGCGTGCACTTTAAGATTGGATGAGGGGATGAGGAGGGGGACCTGAGAAATAATCTCCACAGATTGGATTTTCAAATCCACATTTGCTGTTTTTTGGCCATTTCCTTCCTACACAAATTGCAAGCACAAACTCTGTAGATACAGCCTTGTAGGCAAACTGCAAAGGGAAAGTAACCTCATAGTTTCTGTTAGAAAATTAGATACAATATTTGTAGGTGTTCAGTACCCAAGAGGTCCATATTTACCCATGGGTACTCCGGGTACGCTATCTGGATCATTTGAACTATCTGGATCATTTGAACTATATAACATGTCTATTACTACTGTTGTTGTTTTAATGTTATTTGTTATTAGTATTTATTCAATTGTCTCCAAGTTCATTTTCCTGTTCCATGTAAGACTCGCATTTTAAGTCACTCCAATGTTATATGTAAACCGAAATGATTAGCAACATTGTTGCTAGAATTTCGGTATATAAAAAATGTTAAATAAATAAATAAATAAATAAATAAATAAATAGATATCCTGCATGCTACTGAACATAAGCAGAGAAAGCAAATTTATCTGAATAAAGTAAGAACAGCGTTGCAGCACAACCAGAGTTACCTCAAGAACTAAACTAAATAATGCTGAAAATCTACATTTTATGGCAAATTTTAAGCACCAACTCGGAATGGCCCCAGACTTTTTCTGACATCAGCATGACAACTTAACTGAAGGAGTGAGTCTGAGCTGGCAAACGAGGGAAATTTAAAAAGCTGCAGTTTGTCTGGACAAACCATCTGAATACAGACCTGCCATAAGCTATGCAGCTGTGTGTCCTTTCCGAAAATTGTTCCCGTAGCGTGCAGGGGCATTTCTGACAGAGAAGGGGGTGCTAGAATGCACAGATTTGTATGCACTGATCTGTGTAGGCTTATGCTTCACCCTGACATAATCCACCCTGCTGCTTTTTAGCATTTTCTCTTCTGAGCGATTTCCTTTAAAAAGATAAGCAGACAAAAATCTATTGCATGAGACATGTGACCAGGTAGTGTAACCTGAAGTAATAACCAAGGGGCCTTATGGTTGCTGTTCACATGTCAGGATAAGCACTTGCAGATAAGACGTCGAGCTGATCAGACTTAAAAGATGTATTTGTCTCATGCAGTGCACCGAGATGGAAGATTATTTTGCAGACTTAGTTTAAATTAAGGCAGAGAGCCCAAACTCTTTGACAAGATGGCATATCGATTACGCTTCTCGATATATCTGCTTTTGATTCTCATAACAGAGAACTGCATCTTCCCATTTCAACATGTCATAGCCAAAAGCACAGCTGTGACTAACTTACAGATTTGGGGGAAAAAATGGCCGCATGAAAGATTAAGAATAACACCGTGCAGCTGTTCCACTGCAGTCTACACCATCAAACTCCAATTTTCTTTCAATTAAAGTGAAGTGCATGTAGTTTGTGATGTCGTCAGAAATATTCATATTATCTTGAAATTCAAACAAATGAGCATTCTGAGTGAGAATATGTAAGGAGTCCTCCCTATTGTCTATTTGCCCCCAAGTAGGCAAAAAGAAAAAAACAGTTCAGGATACTTTTTCACCACCATTTAGGGGTATAAATCAGCTTTCTGGAAATCGTCCTCATGCTATGATCTAAACGTTCCTGCGGGAGACCTCAGCATGTGCACTTTTAGTCATATTTGGGGCCGGCATTGCTGGGAGTGTGTTGTACGCAGGATCAGAAGAAAAGGCACTCTGGGGCCGATGCTATTATGTGCGCTGAAAGCAGGCTCTGACTTTTCAATACAATATGGAAATTAGGGGTTCGTGCTAGGAAGGAGGCGCTAAGGTCGCTTGCGCAACCTTAGCGCCTACTTCTTAACGCGACCTGCCGCTGCTGTCAGTTATGAAGATAGACGCCGGTAAACTTGGCCTCGGTTTTCATAATCAGCCATCTGCCAGTAATGGCCGTCTGCCAGTAATAAAAAAGAAGTACAGAAAAGCATTTTTCAATGCGCTCAGCTATTAATGTCTGCTCCAGGCAGGCGTTAATATCTGAGCGATAAATATCCATCTGAGGCGCACATTTATCTTTTTGCATTCGGAGTGAATGAGTAATAGGCTCATTCAGAATAAATGTGATATGATGAGTGCTACCTCATTCACTCCACGTCGGATGTGCATTAAATAGACGCTAATCCCCCTATTGCATTAGGGGGTGGATTAGCACCTATTTATTCTGCATCTGACTGCGGGTTATACAGTGCGCTCAGCTGAGCGCACTATATTGCATCGGCCCCTTAGACTGTATTTTTAGGTCTACACTCATTATGGTCCTAGGAAACATCAACATGCATAAAAGACCAGTGCAGAATGTCCATAGGTAAGTTTTTCAAAAGGGGATCCATGTGCATACTTTCTCTTTTGAAAATTTGATGCAAAGTCCATGGATAAAAGTTATTCACTCAGTTTGACCCAGGACATAGTTTGAAAGTTGCCCTGTTAATACATGTGACCGCATGTGTTATATAAATAGTATGCTCTACTGTAAAGGTGCTCACCCACTGATTCAGTCAAACTATAGCATTTCATGCATACACTTATGATCAACAAGACTATATACAGTATTCTTCAATGTAAGAGGAACAACACCATTGCCAAGGTTAAAATACGACGTTATACCGTATATAGAAAATCCATTTGGTGCATTTCTGTATGAGTTTCACACATATCTTGGTTTTGCAGTTCATTAATTTCCAAACATATATACTTTAAATAATAAATTTTATGCTTCAAAAAAAGATCTCAGCAACTAAGAGGAGTTTTCGCTCCAACATCACCTTGAAGCTTGTCGGCTTCATGTAAAAATGTAAAAAAAACACAACAGAGGTTGGCATTATAATTAATTAGTAATCTTGGGAGTTTCAAATGGTTAAAACATTTTTAATTTAAAATTTTCTCCATGGGCAGCCTGTGTATAAAATTCTGGATGCATCAAGATTGGCAGAGCATAATAAAAGAGTCATTTCATGACTGAGATAACAATCGGCACTACCCTGGTGTTACCTGTGCCTTGGGACAACATTGATCACAATTGCTTTAAGAGTCATTAACTGTAGTCCACTGAAGCTACACAACTAATTTGTATTAAAATATGGAAGGAGAAATTAACAAAGAAAATGGTGAATTCTAACCTTATATGCCCCCACCCCCCCCAAAAAAGATCATCATATACACCTATGTACATATACGATGAAATGGTCAAAACAGGAATGGTAACTTTTAAATGGCTGCACGGGTGCACGTGCGTATGCTGGCTTGGGCCTAGAGACAAAGCTATTTTATAACATATGCACATATGATATAAAATTATCTGTACATTGCTATATGTACACACAATTTTATATGGACACGTGCATGTGCGTGCAAAGGCCGACTCTACCACATAGGTGGGGGGGATTTTATTAGATACGCACACCAACCCAATAACCCTTTTTCCCACTTCACTTCCAGTTCGCCCAGTTAACGGATCAGATTTCCTACCCCTCCCCCCCCCTCGCACGTTATTTAGCCTCCCTTTTAACCCTTACCCTTAAAACCCTGCTGACTCACCTAGTTTTTTTATTTTAATACTTACATGCTGTCCATAGCAAGTTACGCGGTAGGAGGACCCCGGCGCTCGCTCGTGCATGTAAATACATGCCCATGGCTCACCCAGACCACGCCCATGCCTCATTCCTTTTTTAAACTTTTTGATTTGTAGTCGTACTGGGAGATACACGCATGCTCACACACTTTTTTAAATCCGCACAGCGTACGCTGGCCTGAGATATGCGCGTATCTCCCAGCTTTGGCGTGCATACAGCTTCAGCCTTTTAGGATTTAGGGTAGTCAATTGGCTAAATGCATTTAAAGATGATTCATAATGTGCATGAATTTGGTGGCATAAAAGGTCATTTGCGGAGGTGTTTTGGGGACAGCTTGTGAAACCTACATGTGCAGCTTAAATTTCCAAGAAGACCCTGCTTAACTGGCATGTCTATGTACGCTGCATATGCCGTTATAGATGCGCAGATTTATTTAGCTACATACAAATTTGATATTCAGATTTAATTTGTGTGTACTTTGTCATTGAAATTTGGTTAGTGCATGCTTAAAAGTGAGTGCTTAATTTTGCAGTTAGCTGCACTAGCAAAAATCGACCCCATAGTGAGTGGAACCGTTAGAGTACAATGTTCAAAGTGGAGAGACTGATTGGGAATCATTTCTCGCTTTCTCTCTGCAGTTACAATACAATTCTGTCCTTCAGTGTATATGACTATTATTTAGCATTACTACTATTAAAACAATCATTTCTTCTCCTGCTGTTTCTCAATAGCCTGCACATGAGTGGATTATAGTAAGAGAGGTTGGTGTACTCCTGCTTCCACTCTCTTCCACACATACTGCATTCTGATTGGTGCAAAAACTGCCACAGGTTCAGGGGTGCACTTAGATGCAAGAGTGACTTTCTCCTATGTAGATTGCCATCCCAAGGCTCAGAAGCCCTACCTGCTCACTCAGTATTTGACCTGTAACTGGGGCGTATTTGAATAAAGAAACAGAAATGACGGCAGAAAAGGACCAAATGCTCCACCCAGTATACACAGAAAGCTTATGCCTGTATCTGCTACACTGTGCAGGTTTACCCCATGATCAGTTTCCCAGACCATAAAAGTCAGGGCCCTCAGATACTGTTTGAATCCAGTTTCCCTTAACCGTTGCCATGAAAGCAGAGAGCAATTTTGGAGTTGTATCAAAAGTATCAGGCTTAGTGATTAAGGAGCAGATTTTCAAAGCCCTACGCATGCATGTTATAAAATCGGGCGTATATTTGTGTACGCCGTGTGCATATGTTTTAAAATCTGCCCCTAAGGGTAGTAAGTGCCGCATCAGCTAATTACCCCCATGTTTATTTGTTCCCCAAACCGTAAAAGTCGGGGCCCTCGTTAGTTGCAGTCTGAATCCAGTTCCCCTTTTCTCACTGCTGTTGAAGCAGAGATCAATAATGAAGTTGCATTAACGGTATCAAGGCTTATTTGTTAAGGGTAGCAAATTACAGCAGGTGAGGCCTCATGAAGAACCTGTACAAGGGCATCACCACATCTTTTTTTCTTACTGGTTATTCCTCTCTCTATGCAGCCCAGCAGAGATACCAGGGCATGTCCACACATGAGAGGACCTGTACATGTTGTCTCTAAGATTCTGGATGGTTTGGCCTGGGGTGAAGAGGTTCCAATTGACTATGTTGTGCTGCAAAGAGGAGTTGTAGTGGAGTGGCTATGTAGTGGCCAAGAAGACTTACACAGTTGGCTTCCTCTTTTGTCTAACTAGCCAGCTGCAGCTGTACTACTATTGCACATCATGCCTATTGCCAGAGAGCTATCTCCTTAGTGTGAGCAACTAGCCATCAATACATATCCCTACTTCTGAACTTAATAAGCAAGGGTACATACCCAAAAAGTATAGTATGCCATTCTACATCATAGATGGTGCATAAATATTTCTAAAGTGTTATGCTTATAAAACAATTGGAATTGCTGGTTGAAAGTATGGCACTATAAAAATAATATATTTTTGCTCTACTGACAATTAATAATCATGATGCCACGTAAACTGTGACTTATAGGGTCCTCTCTCCAGAAGGTAGCAAGAAGTTGGTAAAAGATATAATTCCCCTTCTGCAAGAAACCTGCATCAATATAATTCTGACATTGCCCTTGTCTGAAAACTATTCTTATTAAACATTGTCAGGGACAACAGACAAGGCTAGAGATTCTTGAATTGGTGCTTCTCTCATAAGTAAACTGTGAACTGAATTGCACTGCTATGAAAAGCCTGCCTTCCAGCTTCTGTGGATATCTGTTAATGTCATTGGCTATACTGTTGTTCTAATTATTACAGTAGAACTGAGCCCTTTTAAAAAGGAGTACATCAACTGAAATATTTCTATTACTTTGGTCATTCTTGTTGGCTATTTCAGTGATGAGGAATTCCTACACATGCTTGAAATTGTGACTTCCTCATTAGAACAAATTGCGTCTTAAAGTACCTTCCTTTCTTCTGCATAGTCGTAAAAGTGATGTACACAGCTAAAAAAGGTTTTTCCTATACTGATTGGCTGTCTGAAGATTGCCCTCTTTACTGTGACTTTACTGAGCTCACATTTCCACAGTGCTTGTACACGTTTACCTACATTCAGGCTGATACAGAAAAACGCGTGGGAGAGTGGGCGAGAGCCCGCTCTCCCGGCACGCGCACAGGCCACTCTCCTGGGTGCACGATTCAGGAGGGTGGCCTATGCAAATTAGGGCCCGCGGTAAAAGGAGTGGCGGCTGTCAGCGGGTTTGATAGCCGAAGCTCAATTTTGTCGGCGTCCATTCTCAAACCCGCTGACAGCCACGGGTTCGGAAAACAGACGCTGGCAAAATTGAGCATCCGTCTTCTGACCCGCAGGCCAATTTTTTATTTTTATTTTTTTAATTTTTACTTTTTTTTTTTACTTTTGGGGCCTCTGACTTAATATCGCTATGATATTAAGTCGGAGGGTGTACAGAAAAGCAGTTTTTTTCTGCTTTTCTGTACACTTCCCCGGTGCTGGAGGAAATTAACACCAGCCCTTGGGCAGGCGTTAATTTCTGAAAGTAAAATGTGCGGCATGGCTACACATTTTTCTTTCTGTATCGCGTGGGAATAACTAATAGAGCCATCAACATGCATTTGCATGTTGCGGGTGCTATTAGTTTCGGGGGGTTGGACGCACGTTTTCGACGCGCTATTACCTCTTACTGAATAAGGGGTAAAGCTAGCACATCGAAAACGCGCGTCCAAACCTGGTGTATTGGCCTGATTGAGAGGAGGTATCCTTAAGGGGGGGTGTGGACATCAAGAGAGAAAAAATACATGCGTAGAAGGCATTTTCAAATGTTGGTCTGTACTTTACCAGCAAACATCTCCCTACAAAAAGAGCAGATGCAAGTGCCTCTGCATACTTTATATCCACAGCAAGTTGCATGGGCTTTTCCTTTGAAAATTGGTGCAAAACACACAAAAAGAAAAAATGTATGGTTTTTGTCTCAATTCGGACAAGTTTGAAACGAGAGAAATAAATTATTTCACTTCTCAAGGCTTGTCTGCCTCCAGCTAGCAACCAGTGCACATCAAGTGGCCACATCATATCCTTAATGTATATTTAGCACTCCCTAAAGAGGCTTAAAGTACTCTTGAATCATGGGATTACACAAATCTATTTTATGCTGCCTTCTTAGATATCAGAGCCAAGTTCTCTCTCTCATATTAAGAGTCAATCAGAAATTAAGTCCATGCTTTTCTTGGGGTATTTTGCATTTAGAGTTAAAATAAGACAGTGGGATCTGGCTCCCTAACAGTAACAAAAGATAAGCATCTCTTTGCTTCATTAATTTGGGTCAATTAGTAAATTTATATTCATGGATCTGAAGTTTATAGTGTGTAATGATCAGTCTGTTAAACTACTGTTTGATTACATGGCCTTTAGGAAACTCGCCTAAACTCAGGGCTGGTGCCCCATCCTGATGGCTTCCAGCACCACAACCAATCCTGTAAAAGCACATAATTGGATATAGGACAGGTTTTAAAAGTCATTTATGTGAGTAAACACCAATTTAAACAGGTAAAAGGTGTTTTGTATTTAATTGTTCACCCTAGAAGCACCTAAAACTATATACAGTTCAAAAAAGAAAGCATGCTCATGAAATCCCTATTAGCAACGCATACATTTTAGCAAACTGGCATATGTGTTTTTACTTAATTATGTTGCTTACCTTTTTTTCTATAGCTTTTCCAGAGTGAAAGGTGGAGAAACCTCATATGACTAGCAGAATTATTTCTATAGCTCCTCTCTGTGGGAGCAACGTACTTTAATGGTAGCATCTATTGTGTTTTTGAACGTTAAGGAATGGTTACAAAGGAGATATGCGAAGCACACAGAGACATGTCATTGTCTTTAACAGGGGTTCCGCTAAACTGGTAGTACTGGCACATAATTATTATTTTCCTTTAAGAAATACTTGTGGCACAGATAAGATTTCTTTATTTTCCAGTATTAGGTATGTAGGTTCTCTTGGTAAAGAGGAATTTTAATGGGGTGTCACTCTTCTGTCAGATTCTCATTTAAGAGAGAATTCTGTGGTGCATGATGGAACTGTAGAAATCTATCTGCATGAAGTATATTGTAATCTGCTCTTTCACTTTTAATCTGTTGAAGTCAGATGCACTTAATTACCATGACATTCAGGTTTCAGGGGCGCTAGTTTTCCAGGTGACTAATAACGTGATGATTTTTCAGAAGCTTAGAATCTGAATTTTTCTGGCCAGGCTATATACAGTGTATGTTTATAATATCATGAAACACAAAATGTGCACAAACCAACATCTACAGAAAAACAAAATCTGAATAGTCGTGTGCCAAGTCCAGGTATGAAGTTAGGACACAAAGAAATAATACCCTACAACCTAAAAAATGAACTCAGCAAATGTAAATAATGCCAGAAAAGTCCATAGAGGTATCACATAGCCGCACCCTCTAAGTGGACTTTACCACATTTTTTAATCATATACATCATTAAAGAGAAATTTCGGTTGTAGTTTAAAAGCATAATGCAAAAACCATATGCAACCCCCCCCCCACCCCCCACCCCCCGAATACTTAGCAATCTGATAACATCAAATAACCTCCCTTACTGAAGTTCAGATGGTCCATGGATAATGAAGAACCTCTCGAAAAGTATTCCTCCTGGTTCTCATTTCTGTGGTACTAGTAATAACCATGCACAGTGCTGTAGTGATACATAGAAGAGGCCGGTCTCTGAGATGCCACTGATAAGGTGGAAAAAGCAACCTCACTTCTCTCACTCCTAGTCAGTTGTCTTTTGGGCAGGTTAGTCCTAGGTGTAAACTAAGGAAGTGACATGGTTTTTTTCTAACATCAAAGCCAGCAATCAGTGGTAACTTAGTCTGAAAACATATGACAAAGTTGATAATTAAAAAGGGTAACATAAAGTAGTCATTTGTAGGGATGTGCATTGGTTTTTTTTTTTCATGCCATTTTTGTTTTGGGTCGTTATCTGTTTGATTTCATTTTTAAAATGGTTCGGGGGTGTTTATTTCAGGTTTCCCCTAATTTCAGAGTTAGTGCGGTTAGAGGTATGGTTTTGCACTCCGTTGGCTGCCTCCTAAGTTACTGGTACTTGTTTGTGTTGCTAAGATTGCAAGGTGGTGTTTGTAGGGGTAACGACTGTGAACAAACAAGTGATATAATTTTATAGCATCAAGTTCTAGCCAGCAAAAGTATGTAACCGCAAATACATATTTAGAATTTGCCAGTCCTTTTGTATTTTAGGAAAGGGGCCCTGTAATTTTTGGATATGCATACTTTGAATTTCCCTGGTGTGAGTCTGTGTGCTTGGGTGGGGGGGAGGGGTGACTGGTGAGAGCAGAAATGACTTGGGTAAATGTATGGGTGACAGGTGGGAGAGACTCTGGTTGGGGTGGTGACTGGAGGCAGCCTGATGTGTGTGGAGGGTAACCTCTCACCCCATACATTTACCCCAGTCACACACACCCCCACACACACACACCTGGCTGCCTTTCTTTCCCACATGTCACCCCATAAAGTCACCCCAGTCACTTCCCCTCCCACTTGTCCCACCCCATACACAACAGGCTGTCTCTCTCACCAGTCACTACCCCAAGCAGTCTTTCCCCCACCTGTCACCCCAAACAGTCACTCCAGTTACTCCCCCTCTCACCAGTCACCCCCACACAAACACCTGGCTGCCTCTCTTTCACCAGTCACCACCCCAACCATTCTCTCTCCTACCTGTCACCCTATACAGTCACCCCATTCACCCCCTCTCACCACTTACCACTCCAATCAGTTTCTCTCCCACCTGTTACCCCCTATAGCCACCCCAGTCTCTCTCCCTCTAACCAGTCACCCACACACCCACCAGGCTGCCTCTTTCTTACTAGTCACCACCCTAACCAGATTCTCTCCCACCTGCCATCCCTTACATTCACCCCAGTCACTTCCCCTCTCACCAGTTACCATCCCTCCCACCCAAGCACACAGATTCACACCAGGGGAATTAAAAGTATGCATGTACCAAAATGCCAGGACCCCTTTCCTAAAATACAAAAGGGATTGACAAATTCAAAATATGCATTTGCATTACATGCTTTTGCATTTGCTGACTAGAACTTGATGGTATTAAATATTTATTATATCAATTGTTTGTTTACATTTGTTACCAGGCACTGGCCAACCCCCCACAAATGCCACCTTGTAACCTTGGCAACACAAGCAAGTAACTATGGGAATGCATAATCATAACTCTAGCTAACAAGCTGCTCCCCCAACTGACACTTTTTAACTGATTGCTAACATTTTCAGTTAGTGCGCACTAGCTATAGGTAGTGCGCACTAAGTCCTGTTAGTGCGCACTAACACCAAATACTAATTTTTATGAAATTCTTTTTTTTTTTTTTTTTGTTTCATGGTGCTCCTGAAAAGAGATGAGACAATGTCATTGCCATTATCTGTTTCGTCTCTAGTCATTTGTTAGTTTAAGAACTATTTTCTGAATGTGATTTCACAGATCCTATTTTGACTAAAATTCAGTTTGGAAATCTGTGAACTCTTGGGAAGTTTCTGCCTTTTCTATCAATGTTTGCCTCTATTTAATTTGCTTGTTCACAGCCATTGGTTCATAAAAAAGGAAAGTGAATTATATGGAAAATGTCAGTCATGAGTATATTTTCTACATATGTTCTGGACGGACAGGCCCAAATCTTAGGTAAACAAATAATGATCTTAATGGCCTATGGTAGTTTCGATTTCAGCTATTGCAATGCCCATACAATCCTGTCCATTTATTGCCTCTTACATGTAATAAAATAGTCAGAATCCTCTAGCATTTGTGCCCCAGTAACATAAAATATGAGACATTCATTTCAAATCGGAGCATGGAAATATAATTTTTCTTCACTGATAAAATATTTACTCTGTCAGTAGCATATTATTAGTTCCTGTAGAATCAGGAGGGTGCAGAACAAGTCTAGCCTGCTGTTTGAAGAGTGATAGAAAGCACACCTGGGATATCAGCAACGCGTGTCTTTAACAAATATGTGAAAAGAAAGTAATTTGAATCCCTAAAGCTTCCTCATGGTCAGAAGTTATTTGCTTTTTTTCCCCCTTTCTATTGGTTCTCCTCGATGAAGCCTTTTGCAGGTGAAATGTTTCCTTTCTAACACACAGACTTTCTTTATGTTGGCATGGTGTCCTCCTCTGGTTTGTCTCCCACCTTCCCCATGGCATGTTCATTCTTCCTTTTGCTTTTCACCTTGATTCCTTTACATGGTACGCAGAGAAACTGATTCTTGTCGATTAACATTCACTCTCTAGAGTCACCTCCAGTGCATTGTGGCTGGCCATTTCAAATTTAAACCTTTTCAAAAACATCTGAAATTTCCCTGATGCCCAAGTGTAGAAACCAAGAGAGTGCTCAAATGTCAAGAATTACGAGGTAGCTTAAAATGCCATTTTTTTAAGCATGTTTTAATTTGTAAAATATTTTGTGGTTGCATTTTCCAAGCAAACTCATTAATAGCTATTTATTTTTGTCTGTGCATTGTTTTGTTTTTATGTTTTATGTTTATTTTTTATTTTTTTCCTGTTCACCAGATGTTTTCAACACTTTGTTTCCAACCACTACCATCCCCTCCTTTACCACTGCAACAGTCACATCCTCTGCTACCCTAACAACCTGCACCACCACATCTGCAGCAACCATCAACACCCCAGGTGCAGTATATCCTTTTGTTATCACATGAAATAGTCATACAAATAGGAAATTATAGGTTTCTAGAAAGCATAGCAATATCTATAATGAACATGAAAATGGTGACTGGTATATAATTAATTTGTAGGAATCAGAAAGTACTAATAACATTATTATTGGTTAACATTGCTACTAAACATTTAGCGAGCAGTATGTTTTCCTTGTCTCACCAGAAATATGAGAGAACCTAGAGGTCGTGTTCTAACTCTCATCATACAAGTAGTAGGGATGTGCATGGGTCAAATTTATTTTGCCACTTTTTTTTTCATTCTGGGGTTTTTCTTTTATTGCTATTTCATTTAGTATTTATTTTAGTTTGGTTTGTTTATGCAACCAAAATAACATCAAATAACAAATAAAACAAACCTATGAAAAACATCCCCCCCCCCCCCACCCTTCCCCAAGGACCCTGCTTCAGTGGGGATCACATCAGAAAAGGGACAGGGCAGTCCCCAGTGCTTCTGGTTAAAAGTAGTGCCGACTGGCACCAATATGTTTTACAACCATAAGACAAAATGCTGCCAGAGTTGCTTGGCACCATTTTTGTAACTGGGAGCCGTGGAGCAGGAGCGACCAGGGACCAATCCTTTGTTCTTATTAAGACCATCATGGAAGGAGTAAGAGAGCTGAAGGGTGGTTTTCTGTCCTTAAATCTTTTTGCAAATAATGCATGCTGTTCTTAAACTGTTTTTTTTTTATTTTCTAAATGTTGGTTCTGCAAATGAACTAAACCAAAATAAGTATTAAAATTAACCCAAAAATAAATTTTAAAATCCTTGGAATGAAAAACCAAACCAAATCAGTTTTTTTTTTAGTCTGCGCATATCCAATTATTATGGTGGCTGGTAGTGGTTTGGAATACACAATTAGAGTTTGTAAAGCTTGCATTAGAATAAATTCTGCCTAGAAGAAAAGAGGTTTATATAACACCGTACCTTGTGACTACGGTGTTTTATTCATAACAGCAGTAAAACCTGTGATAAGCTGCATCTACATCAAGACTTTAATGCATACTTTGCTGCTGTATTATTACAGTCACAGATGATAAATTGGGATGCAATTCTTGGATCATCACTTAATGAAACTGTGCCACTAGTATTATTTCCAGTGGAGGAGAATAGATGTCCATGGTATCAGTCAGGTTTAGGATTATTGAAAAGGCAAACTAGACACTTGGAAAGGAAGTGGAGGAAGAACAGGAAGATAGAGAATGCAATTTTATATAGAAAAGAAATACCTACACTACCTGAATGTAATCTGCTTTGAAATGCTGAAAAGCAGAATATAAAAAAATCTAAATAAAGAATATAGAATTCTATAAATTAGAAATAAAAAAAAGCTAAGAATGAATATCTATCTGAGCAGTTGAAGTGCACTGAAAGTAGACCAAGACAGTTGTTTGACATTGTCAGGAAATTTGCTGACAGGGACAGTAATGTAATGAAGGATACTTCTGCATTGACCCAAATGCTTTGTATCATTTTTTTTTTTTTAACTTTCAAAAATTCAAGAAGAATTTGCACCATCAAGTTAAGAAATACAAATGGGTGCATAGGAAAGTAATGAAACATCCTTGCAAACAGTAATCCCAGCAAGCAAGTTCTCTGCTTTTAAAGAAACTATGCTATTTGTCATTAATAAGATCATGAGCGCCATGATCTCATCCATATCTGGTCTAGACCCTACAATAAATATTTTAGTTAACCCAGATCTGGGCCTTGCTAAATATCTTGCACCGCTTGCTAATTCAAGATTGCATGACTGCAGGGTTGTAGCAGGCAAGAGTACAGCGCGTAAGTTATAAAATACTGGTCCTGCCCGCACATACGTGCTGGATTTTCATGTCCGCATGTATATGCGGGCGGGTGGCCTGTTCCGCACATGGAGGAGGGATTTTAGAAAAATATGTGTGGTAATGCAATCAGGTCCCTCCCAGTCTGCTCCAATTAAGGAGTGGACTGGAAGGGACCCTAACCCTACCCTTCCTACCTCTTCCCCTGTCCTCCCCAACCCCTAAACTAACCCTAACCTTCACATTTTTTTTTAAATTTTTATACATTCTGCTCCTCAGTAGCAGAAGTTAACTCCACGTACTGGCCGGCTGCCGTCACGCACTTCCCCGGGACTGTGGCTAACGGCATTGTCCCAGCCCTGACCCCCCCCCCCCCACCACCCTGCCCAGACCACACCCCTAGACCACCCCTTTTGCAAGGCCTGGCCCATCTGTGTATAATGGCGGTTACGTGCGCGGCCGGGCCTATTGTAAAATGCGCATAGCGCACGCAAGGCCCAGCCATGTGCGTAACCCCTGGGTTTTTTGCACATGGCCCTTTGAAATTCGGGCCTTTGCATCTAACCTACCTTATCTCTAAGGTTATAGAAAAAATAATGACAGATCAACTTTGAAAACTTCTGGAATCTACAGATGCATGTCATCTGAGGCAATCCGTTTTCCGGCAGGGCCATGCTACAGAAACATCACTTGTAGCCTTCATGAGTGAAATCAAAGGTAAAATGGATTATGATAACAATGTATTGTTAGGGCCTGATTTTCAAAAGCATTTAGATATCTAAAACTGGGTTTTCCATATGTAAATGCACTTTACCCATGTAAGTGGGCTTTTGAAAATTGCTACAATATATTCCATCGAATTGTCCATAGGATTTACACACATAAGTGCACTTTATGCATGTAAATGACTTTTGAATATTCCTACAATAGTATGTTTACATTTACGCACTTAACTCCTTTGAAAATTCAACTGTACATGTGTATCATGAGGTGCTGCATTTGACTGATGTGAAGACTAAAAGACTTAACTTGGTTGTCTCTCATTGAACCTTTTCATATTAATTGGATACGTGAATTGTCATAGGTGAAAGCATTGCTGTGGGGTATCCTGGAGGCTCCTGTTTTTATTCCAGTCCTTTTTAATGTGTTTATTGCCCCGCTGGCAACAATTATCTAGGATAGGGGCTATTGCTGCTGTTAGCATAAATGGATGGTAAACAAAAACCGGAGAAATTGAGATAATGTCTAGATGATACTGCAAGCTGCTTACTGGAATTTAGGTTATAAGTAAATCCATCAAAATCTGAAGCTCTTTGGATTGGGAAGAAGGGAGATTTAATGAGAAAATCTCCACACATAGCAGGCATCAAGTTTCCTTTCAAAGGAAAAAGTGACGATTTTGGGAGTTGATTTTGATGCAGATTTATCTGTAACAACTTGTGTCAGCTTTGGGTCATAGGTCTTTTTATTACTTATTTAGAAAAACAGGATTTGTAGCTGCTAGTACCTTCTTTTTTTATCCTCCTCTGTTAAAGAGATTACAGATAGCACAAAATGCAGTGGCAAAACTGATCAGTGGACAGAAGTATGATCATGTAACCCTCTGTCTTATCAAATTTCATTGGTTACCTATTTGTAGAATGAGATTTAAAATGTTGCCTGGTGTTTAAAGAATTCTATAGGGGGTTACCTAAATATTTGGTGGATTTATTTATACTTTGCAATTCAGTAAGGGCACTCAGATCACAGTATCAAGATCTTTGCAGACTGCCTTTTCTGATAGAAATTAGAATTCAATGCACGCCTTGCAAGGTTTTTACTTACCAGTAGCCCTTACTCTGGAATTGTCTTCCTTCAGAAGTGCATAAGGAATCTATCTTGAATTTAGAAAAATGATTAAAACATGGTTATTTACACAAGTGAATGAGAATTAGATTGGATCCCAGTGATGTGAGAGAGCAGGAAGAAACAATCATGATATTAGGAGAGAGAACAATATATTTTGTTTGTTGTTTTGAGGGAGGGTGAAGATGGTTAATTAGTACTGTGGTTGACAAGGATGAAAGACTTAAGGGTGTAATTGTTTTTATTTTCAATAAGATTGTGTACTACAACTGTAAGTATGTTTAATTTTAGATATTATGTTTATCTATGTATTTTATTGTGTATGCCTGTTATGTTTTGAATTTTATGTACAATTGTTTTATAATGTAAACTGCTTTGTTTTTCTACTGGAAAGGTAGAATATGAAAGAAAGAAAACTGAAATAAACATACTTGTTGCTGTTAATAGTTATTGGCAATTTAGATATAGCTATACTTCTTGGATAGAAAATCTCATTACTAATTGTGGTTCCTTCCCTGGCTTCAAGAGAGCAGAGAGGGCAGGAACAGTGATTTTATTCCGTTAGAGCTTTGTATATTAGCTTTTATTTTTACTCTCTTCTGAAGAAATCTTTTCTAATAGGGCTAATATTTTAAATGGTTGTTTCTGGGGCTGGCCTAATGACTAAAAGGTAGTATTTTGCAATATAGCGTGGGAGTCCAGTGTTCAGTGCCTCAGTGGGGCGGGATGGGAGGGAATGCCAGCCATCACTCAGCAGTGACTCCTACCGGCCAGGCTCAGGGCGCAGGCATACTGGGCTCCAGAGAGAACAGTGGTATGTGCTCCTTAGTCAAGGACTGTTGCTCAGTACAATCTGGGAAGGTGGGTATGAAAGGCTTATGGAGCTGTAATCTTATGGAACCCAAAGAAACAGGAACAAACTGTCTGGAAAAAAAAGCTTAATTTAAAGTTTTGTGAATAATTTCAGAGAAAAAAAGCATTGTGTTATATATCAGTGTATACAATGGTACAATAGTGTTGCTAGAATACATTAAGCACAGTATATATATATATATATATATATATATATATACTGTATATATAAGATTAATTTTGGAAAACATAAATTTCTGAAATAGCAGACAAAAGTATCCCTCATAATTAATAAGAATAGAATTGATTATCATATGTTGCTTATCAGTTTGACATTATTACTTGCAATAATGATAGAACGAATGATGTATTTAGCTATGAGGAAGCATTATCCCAAATGAAATTCAAAGTGCTATGGGCTGGAAGGATTAATTCTCTACCATGAGAGAGAGTAGTTTCTTAATCTGGAAAGAGTTCAACGCTTTGACCAGGAGAAGACGGGATTTCAGCCTGAATACATATTTGTAAGATGGAGTTGAGTGTATAATTAATCAGTAGGACACAAGAGGATATGGTGCTGTGAGCTAGCACTATTCCCTAGGGAGCTGAAGCTAATGTTACAGCTATAACATGAGCTTCTGCTTTCTGCATACTTGGGATTCACTTGAATTTAAATTATCATAGCACATTTTCTTTATTGGCAACAGCAGCAGTAAGGACTGTCTAAGAGAGTCAAAGATGGTCTCTTCCATGGAAACAATTCCTACCCTAGGAATTTATTATGTGACCGAAAAGAATCACTATGCAGGGTGTCAACTTTGGGATGGGGTGAAGCATAGAGAGCTGGCACCTTCTGAAAGGAAATTCATGTGGGCATTGTATCAAGGCTATCTAGAAGTCACAGTTTCTACTTAATGCAATCTTTGTCTGACTCAAGATTGAAAGCCACCAATATTGTGGCTTTTCATAACATCTTATCTTCAGACTATTCTGACTTTCCCCTCAAGTTGCATTCTTCCTTTGAGATTTCATCAGATCCTCAACCCTGGAGCTGGTAAATAATAGATATCAGAGGTAGGGATAAGTAGTGCTTATGTAATTTTGAGGGAAGGAAACATTAAAGACCTTAGGAAACTTTATCACCTGAAGAGTTTTCCCTTTCACAATGGGTTTGTTTTACTTTTACGCCTTCTGCTTTAAGACAAGTGGATAATTTTTGTGTCCCTTTACAGGGTTTGGCATTTTCAAGCTACAGTAACCAAACGGGGCATCCCATTTGGTTTCTAATGATTTTTAATACATTTGAAGTTTCATTGAGGTAGAAATTATTAAGCAGATGTTTAATTAAACCAGTTAAGCAATCAGTGGTCACCATGGGTTTGTGCGATCTCTCAGTCAGGGCATAAACGTGCCCAGCTTTGATGCTGGCTTACTTTTGCACTGGCTGTTTTGCAGCAACACACTGGCACTTGTACCATAAGGCAACACAAGGTCTGTAACGCATGGTGACAAGTTAGCAAGGCAGCTGCTGTCTCCAGTGCCTGAATTTATTGCTGCAGCTTGTCACACATCAGTGCTGACATTCAGGACCTGATTTAGGACCCTCTTGTTCTCCTTTTTCTTTCTGTGTCCATTGGGGGGGGGGGGGGGCAACGGGGTTAGCCTACTAAATCAGGCCCTTTGTTTTTCTTGCTTTGCCTTTATTTTTTTTCCTAAAAATTGCAGTTTACAAAAACAAAAGATGGGTGAAAGTATGTATTAATATTCATAGGAAAAACATCCTAAATAGAAATCATAGAACTGCATTCGTACACCAAATTGAGCATGCTGGGAGTTACAGCAGACCTTTCCAAGGGATTTGCTGCAAAAGGGAATGCACAGAATATTAGCACTTTTTCATGCATACTTGTGAATTTAGGATGAGTCTGTCTAGATAGTTTTCTTCATATTTTCCCTTAAGTGAATTAACTACTACCACCAGAAAAAAAAGGTTTGCAGTACACTAAATCTCGTGTTGACCTTTGATATGTATGTTACTATTGTAAACCGTTGGGATCATTTGGAATGAGGGTATATAAAATGGATAAATAAATAGTGAATGCTCAGTTAAAGATAGGACTGAGATAAGGTGTTGCTTTGTCCAAAACAGCAGATAATTTGTGGCGTTACAACAGATTATCACTAAGGATGCTGCCAGAAGTGCTGCACCTCAAAGCCCTGTGCCCATTATAGCACTAGTAATGCAGAACGTGAGCTTAGCTGCACAGTTAGACTTTGGAGTATCTGCAGTATGTAGGCTCCCTGATTCGATAAGATATACGTGGAGGATAAGTCTAGTGGTTAAAGCAGCAAGCGGAAAACCAGAAAAGACAAGGTTCAAATCCTGATGATGCTCCTTGTGACCTTGGACAAGTCGGTTCACTCACTGTTTCAGGTACAAACTTAGGGCCCCATTTACTCATTTTCTCCAATAGTTGCAGAGTGGGAGAAAAGCCTTAGTAAATCAGGCCCTTAGATGGTAAGTCCTGTGGGGTAGATTTTAAAAGCCCTGTGCCTATTTTGCATAGGCCGCCGGCGCGCGCAAAGCCCCGGGGCTTTGTAAAAGGGGTGGGAAGGGGCGTGTGTCGGGGGTGTGTCGGCAGGCTGGGGTGTGTCTGGGGGCATGTCCGGGGTCAAGGGGCAGTCTGGGGTGGGTCCAGGGGCGTGGTGACGGTTCAGGGGTGGGCCGGGAGGGTGGTCCCGAGTCCCCCGGCACTGCGGCCTGTGCCGGAGGATGCCGAGGCGGCGCGTGCAAGTTAAGCCTGCTTCAAGCAGGCTTAACTTGCACAACAAAGGTGGGGGGGGGGGATTTAGGTAGGGCTGGGGGGTGGGTTAGATAGGGGAAAGGAGGGGAAAGGAGGGGAAGGTGGGGGGACACGGAAGGAAAGTTCCCTCCGAGGCCGCTCCGAAATTCTAAAACGCAAATACAAAATTAACCTAACAAACTAGAAACAAACTAGAAATATATGGATCTCAAACTCCTTGTAGGAAGGAGTTTGAGATCCATATATTTCTAATTTGTTAGGTTAATTTTGTATTTGCATTTTAGAATTAATTTTAAGATTTTATAATTGTTTGTAATGTTAATTTTAATATCTTGAATTACGTTTTAAACATTTTTGTACCAATTTTATGTCTATCTTATGTAAGCTGTAGCGATGAAACTGTACTGTGCAACGGTATACAAAAATTGTATAAATATATAAAATAACTAAAAAATAAATTGTCTTCTACATGCCTAACTTCATGAGTTAGACACCTAGATCTTTTTAAATGAGTCTTTCTGTGCTGACCACCTACATTTAGGTGCTGTTTATCACTAGATGCCTAAAAAGTAGGAGGAATCAGATGACTGGTGCTAATTTTCAATGCTAGGCACTTAACTTAGATACCTAAATGAAGTAAAATAAATAGCAGACCTAAATATGGGTGGCTACAGTAAGGCACATTTTTCAGCTGAACTTTAGAGGTCTAAATTTTGGGATAAAGATTCTCCTAACATACAGCTCGATACTGTAAGGTGCGGTTGGAGATTAACTCGCTGTGGGCGCACAATTGGGACTCGTAAGGCGATCCTACGATACAGTCTCCAGTTTCACACGTCCTTAGCGCTTCTTGAAACTGACCCATAACCTTTCCCGCAAGCAGCATGTAAATGATATGTAAATGAACGAATTAGCTATTTAATGAACGAATTAGCTATTCCCTCCGATACTGTGACACGCGCTCCGACTATCGCTTTTTTTCCCTGCCAATTTGCCGCGCGTTTAACCTGTTAGTTTACCGCCTACCCCTACCCCTGCGTTAGAGGCAGGAATAAGGGTAAGCGGCAAACTTTCCCCCAGCCCCCACTCACCTGCCCTGGCCGCGTCCATGGTGCCGGTCTCCGGGGTAGCCCCAGTCCTCTCCCTCCTCCCAAAGCAAAAAAAAAAGCAAAACAAAAAATCCAATGCGGCCCCACTTCGGCAGCTCCTCTTCGGCGGAGACGGCAGTGTAAAGCGAGATGGACCTTCGGCGGAGACGGCACTGTAAAGCGAGACAGACCGCGGCGCAAGGAGAGGAGGAGAGAGAAGACGCAACTTACTCCAGCCAGCCAGCCCTCCTCCGGACAGCGGCTCCTCTGCCTCCCAGCTGCCGGCGAAGATAGACGCCCGAATGGGTAGGCCCCTCGTGCAATTTGACCTCAAGGCGTGACGTCACGACGTTTGGCATCACGGCATGCGACGTCACGCCTTGAGGTCAAATTGCACGAGGGGCCTACCCGTTCGGGCGTCTATCTTCGCCGGCAGCTGGGAGGCAGAGGAGCCGCTGTCCGGAGGAGGGCTGGCTGGAGTAAGTTGCGTCTTCTCTCTCCTCCTCTCCTTGCGCCGCGGTCTGTCTCGCTTTACAGTGCCGTCTCCGCCGAAGGTCCGTCTTGCTTTACACTGCCATCTCTGCCGTAGGGGGGCTGCCGAAGGGGAGCTGCCGAAGTGGGGGCTGGCTGGAGTAAGTTGCGTCTTCTCTCCTTGCGCCGCAGCCCCCCCCCCTCCGGACATCGGCGACGACCGCGGCTCCTGCCTCCAGATCACATGCCGTGACGCCAAACTTCGTGACGTCACGTCTTGAGCAGCCAATTGCACGCATAGGGGCCGCTTTCCCACATGCGATGCATCTGTCTGACAGCTGGAGGCTGGAGCCGCGGTCGTCGCCGATGTCCGGAGGGGGGGGGGCTGCAAAAGTAAGTCGCTTCGTCGCTTTAAACTGCCCCCCCCTCCTCCCGGAGCAAGGCTGCTTTTCGCGCCCTGCTTCGGGAGGAGAGGAGAAGGGACTAGCAGGCCCGAGCCTAGGATTGCCCGTCTCTCCCCTCGCTCTCTTGCTACTTTTTCGGTTTTGTTTTTTTTGCTTCGGGAGGAGGGGACAGGACTGGGGCTGCACCGGAGACTGGACGCGGCCAGGGCAGGTGAGCAGGGGCTGGGGGAAAGTTTGCCGAGCATCGGAGAACATAACTGTCCACTTCCTGGTACCTGTCATTTCAAATGTCATTTGAAATGACATTTGAAATGACAGATACCAGCGTGGCCGTGAAGCGTTAGGCCCGCGCACCCAGGATACTGTATAGGCGCTCTATACAATAAAATGGGTTGCGCGGGCCTAACCTTCGACTAACGCTTCGCAGACGCGGCATGCATTTGCATGCAATTTGAATAGAGTATCCAGCGGTAGGTGAAGAGAACTGTGCATGCGGGGAACAAGGGTGCGCCTGGCACTGCCGCACTCTTTCTAACGCGGCATAACTGTATTGACCTGATTAGTAGAGATGTGAATTGTTTTTTAACGATTTAAATTATCGTCCGATAATTTTAAAATCATCATTAATCGGTAAGGGACTCGATACAATAGGAATTCCACCGATTTATCGTGAAAAATCGTGTTTTTTTGTTAGTGCGCACTAACGGGAGTTAGTGCGCACTAACAGAAAATGATACAATTTGACACTTTTCAGGTCAAGTTAAGGTCAGTTAAGTCAATTAGGAATGAATATGTATTCCTATTGGCTGGCTGCCCTCTTATTTATTGATGTTACCAAGGTTCCCACTGAGGTGATGGTTTAATATATGGGGGATGGGTGGAAAGGTTGGTAGCTTGACAAAAAAGTAATGTGATCACTGATCAGTCAATGTAACTAAAACTTGTGCCCTATCCCTGACACATGGAGTGTTGTGATTTTCCTGCACACAGTGCCCTATCCTGGTTACCAGGGGTATTGTGATCTTCCTGCACGCAGTGCCCTATCCCTGATACCGGGGGTGTTGTGATCTTCCTGCACGCAGTGCCCTATCCCTGATACCGGGAGTGTTGTGATCTTCCTGCACGCAGTGCCCTATCCCAGTTACTGGGGGTGTTATGATCTTCCTGCACGCAGTGCCCTATTCCCTGATACCGGGGGTGTTGTGATCTTCCTGCACTCAGTGCCCTATCCCTGATACCGGGAGTGTTGTGATCTTCCTGCACACAGTGCCCTATCCCAGTTACCGGGGGTGTTGTGATCTTCCTGCACGCAGTGCCCTATCCCTGATACCGGGAGTGTTGTGATCTTCCTGCACGCAGTGCCCTATCCCTGATACCGGGAGTGTTGTTATCTTCCTGCACGCAGTGCCCTATCCCTGATACCGGGAGTGTTGTGATCTTCCTGCACGCAGTGCCCTATCCCTGATACCGGGAGTGTTGTGATCTTCCTGCACGCAGTGCCCTATCCCTGATACCGGGAGTGTTGTGATCTTCCTGCACGCAGTGCCCTATCCCTGATACTGGGAGTGTTGTGATCTTCCTGCATGCAGTGCCCTATCCCTGATACCAGGGATGTGTGCAGGAAGATCACAACACCCCCGGTATCAGGGATAGGGCACTGCGTGCAGGAAGATCACAACACCTCCAGTATCAGGGATAGGGCACTGTGTGCAGGAAGATCACAACACTCCCGGTATCAGGGATAGGGCACTGTGTGCAGGAAGATCACAACACTCCCGGTATCAGGGATAGGGCACTGTGTGCAGAAACATCACAACACCCCCGGTAACCGGGATAGGGCACTGCGTGCAGGAAGATCACAACACTCCCGGTATCAGGGATAGGGCACTGCGTGCAGGAAGATCACAACTCCCGGTATCAGGGATAGGGCACTGTGTGCAGGAAGATCACAACATCCCCGGTAACTGGGATAGGGCACTGTGTGCAGGAAGATCACAACACTCCCGGTATCAGGGATAGGGCACTGAGTGCAGGAAGATCACAACACCCCCGGTATCAGGGAATAGGGCACTGCGTGCAGGAAGATCACAACACCCCCGGTAACTGGGATAGGGCACTGTGTGCAGGAAGATCACAACACTCCCAGTATCAGGGATAGGGCACTGAGTGCAGGAAGATCACAACACCCCTGGTATCAGGGAAGAGGGCACTGCGTGCAGGAAGATCACAACACTCCCGGTATCAGGGATAGGGCACAAGTTCTAGTCACATTGACTGATCACATTACTTTTTTTGTCAAGCTACCAACTGTTTCCATTTCCCATCCCCCATATATTAAACCATCACATCAGTGGAAACCTTGGTAACATGAATAAATAAGAGGGCAGCCAATAGGAATACATATTCATTCCTAAACTGACCTTAACTGACCTGAAAAGTGTCAAATTGTATCATTTTCTGTTAGTGTGCACTAACTCCCGTTAGTGCGCACTAACCAAAAAACCGAATTTTTTACAAAAACCATGCCGATCAGATTTCCCCCCCTCCCCCCCCAGCCAAAATCGATTGTTAAAACGATTGGGCACACGATTCACATCCCTAAACATTAGGATCCTAAAACTTAAGCACTTAAGTCAGTGCTCAGCTTTCATAGAATATCCGCCTAATGCTGCTGTGCCGCCTTAGCTACTGGCATCCCTACAGCTCTTAGTAAGCACGTTTATTGATTACCCTCAGAAGTCTCACCCTGCCTAAATGTAATTTGAGCAGCTGAAGTGTGACCTTGGCATAGGAAAGTCTTCAAAGCACAAGACATGATCGTAGTAATGGATGTTCACTTTTTACCCTAAGAAAACATGGGGAGGATAATTTTCTAAAGCAATTTACTCTAGTAACTGCTAACTTAAGCCTGCAAAAAGACTGCACTTTTAGCCTTATCCTGGAGTTTACTGCCCACCTACTTATGGATGGGTTAAGGAAAATATTTCAGAGGGGGTATGGTGGGTAGGACTGGAAAACAAAGCATGCACATTGTTTTCAAATCTTCATGTTCTATCTCTGTCAAATTCTCCGTGTGCAAACAATGCAAGGGGCAAAGTTCATCGGACAATTGTACCCACTGGTAATTGTCAAAGGCAATGCAGGCGGTTTTGAAAAGTATAACCCAAAATATCTTCAGTAAAGGGGGCAATTTAGAGTAGTCTGCCCAGTTGCAAAGTAAGCACGCTTCTGCGTGCATGTAGGAAATTTAAAAAAGGAAACTACCCAGACGATTCCTTTTGATGACTGCTCATGAGGTATATACCATGTACTCTGCAGCTGCTGTTTCAGTGGGGGAAGGAATGGAAGTAACACAGCAGGTGCACCTTTTGAAAACGCAAAATCTGTGGGGTGTTTGTGCCCTGGACCTAAACTGATCCCTAGGAATGCCACTTTTTCAAATCAGGCTGAAAGTACATTGGTTGTGAAAGTCTATGCATATATTAGGCACTCTGAGGGAGATCAGGGGAATCAAGCCAGTTATTTCCTTACAGGCTGATACAGTAAAAATCGCGGGAGAGCTCTCCCGGTGCGCGCACAGACCACTCTCCTGTGCGTGCGATTTAGAAAAAAAAATTATTCAAATTAGGGCCCACGGTAAAAAGAGGCGGCTGTCAGCGAAATTGACAGCTGATGCTCAATTTTGCCGGCGTCGGTTCTTAAACCCGCTGACAGCCATGGGTTCGGAAACAGGACGCCGGCAAAATTGAGCGTCCGGTTTTCAACCCGCGAGCTGCGGGCCGATTTTTATTTATTTATTTATTTATTTACATTATTTTTTATTTTTGGGACCTCCGACTTAATATCGCCATGATATTAAGCAGTTTTTACTGCTTTTCTGTGCACTTTCCCGGTGCCGGCAGAAATTAACAACTGACTTTGGGTAGGTGCTAATTTCTGAAAGTAAAATGTGCGGCTTGGCTGCACATTTTGCTTTCAGTATCGCGCAGGAATGACTAATAGGGCCATCAACATACATTTGCATGTTGTGGGCGCTATTCATTTCGGGGGAGGGGAGGGGGGGTTTGGACGCGCGTTTTCGACCTCTTACTGAATAAGGGGTAAAGCTAGCGCGTGGAAAACGCGCGTCCAAACGCGGGTTAAGAGTGCGCTCCACCGGATCACACTGTACTGTATCGGCCTGTTAGTCATCCTGTTAAATGGTTTTGAAATATGCCGTCAGTATCAGGCTGATGCAATATAGTGCACTCAGCTGAGCACACGCTTTATACGTGCTTGGATGCGCATTTTGGACACGAATCCAAAACCCCTCATGCAGTAAGGGGATTAGTACATCCAAAAAGCATGTCCAAACCAGCACATAGCTAATAGCGCTCATCACATGTAAATTCATGTTATTGAGGCTATTCCCCCCCCCCCATGCAAAAAGAAAAGTGCGCCCGATGCACACAATTTTACTCTCAAAAATGAACGCCTGTCCTGGAGCAGGCGTTAATTCTTGAGAAGCCCCCAAAGTTAACAGAAAAGCCAAAAGTACTGCTTTTCTGTAGTTCCTCCAACTTAACATTGTGGTGATATTAAGTCGGAGGAACCGAAAAAGGAAGAATAAAAATAGCAAATAAATAAATAAATGTCCCTGGCGGTCAGGTTAGGAAAACGGACGCTCAATTAACGAGCGACCGTTTTCCTAACCAGTGTCTATGCACAGATTAGGGAAATGGGACCTAACCCACACTGACAGCCACCTCTCCTGGGCACCCAATGCGGAGGAGGCACCTAGGGACGCACAGTGTCCCCCTAGCGCCTTCTTTTTACCTTCGGCAGCTCATTTAATTATTAAATTGGGTGCCCGGGAGAGGTGGGTCGACGCACGTTAGTAAAAAGTGGGTGCTCGATCACTGTGCACCGATGTTGCATCGGCCTGTATGTCTTTAGAGATAGTGAAAAGCAGAGCAGGATATGAGATCAGAATGGGAGTGAGAAACACAGCTGAAATGCAGGTAAACTATCCTTTTTATGGTTGTTTATAGTACTGCTGCTCTACTGTCTCCTTCCTCTGTTTCTGCACATCAAGTGATCTTTCAGCAGTAGGATTTCTACTCTGGGCTCTATTTTGCTGCTCCGAAATCAAGTTAATGTATGCAGAAACTTGGGAAGGGAATGCAAAGTGAAAAAGAGGCAGGGAGCAGTGCCTGAGATAAAGCTATTATATTCCTGGAAGAGCTGCTGCATAAGGCCCTGTCTGTATTGTCAGAAATAAAATAAAGCAATCACTATGTAATTTTGAAAGTTGTTTTATTAGACAGTATTTTAATCAACCGTGTATTTTAGAGACTGTTAAATAATTGCTTGGCTTGAATTTGCTTGTATCTGCCATTCAAATCCAAAGAAGACATCACTCTGCTCCATGCAGCCTCCAGTTGCACAGTCTTTCAGCTCTAGCTCTTCATAACCTACTAATTTGGGTTTGTTTTTTTTAATAGAACAAAGTGATAACTCACTCTGGCCAGGTCTGCTCAGCTCTGATATGGCACAGAGGGATTCTTCAGAGCATGGTCTCATCTTCCAGGCCTGTCACGAAGGGCAAGCAATTCTGAGTAGCTTGCCAAACTGCAAAATCCACAGGTACTTTTGTACCCATGAATGTTACAGTTCATCTTCAGATGAATTTCGCAGGTCCATGGATACAAGTAGATGAACTTAGCATGGTGCAAGATTTCCTGCATGCTTTGCACCTGTTTATGTGGTATGAGGAGGAACTGGGGGTAAAGGTACGCATGCATTGGAGCTGCAAATATACCCGTGCATTTCTCTCTCTGAATATCTAGTACTTCCTTCTGCAAAATCTAGCTGCCCTGTGAAACTCAGCAGCTATATGAAGCAGTTTTCAGCACCAGTGACTTATCCAGAGAAATCCATTCTGATCATTGTCCTCCCCATTGCTATTAGGAATTATCTGGCACAAATATGAAGAAGTCTGGAAGTGATCCCTCCCTGCTTGTACCTTAACCAAACCAGCACAGAATGCTGTGTGTTTGGTCAATCTCTTTCAATTAAATCAATAGGCAAGAGTTGCATACTTGGCAAAACCTAACAAATAAGTTCTAAGCCCCTGAGCTCTATACAGATTTAGTACCACCTGCCATAGTGCTATTACGGTGCTTTTGAAAAAAAACCCAAACTTTGCAACTGTCCCTTTGTGCCTCTCATTCTCTCCCCTTCCAGAACATTCATTCTTTCTTATCTAGATAAACTTTTCATGGGTAGAGAAGTTAAGTCAAATCTGCATTTCTCTTCTTTGAAGTGCAATTACTTACAGACCTGGGTCAGTTTTTCCATCTGATAACAAGAGAGACAGGGGAAGTTATAATGCTGAAGTTTTATGCCTCGCACAGGAGGATTTTAAATTTGTCTTTCACTGACTTTCTGTAAGCAATTTTCCACCTCTTCATAATCTGTGTACAATGATACTGACACTCAGAATCCAATCTGCATGCAACCTGCACATTTTTTTCAATGATCTCTTCTATGTATAGCACCTGGAATCTCTTGGTTTTAATTTGCATAAAGCATACCGGAACATTTTTAGAATTCTTAATGCCATCTGTGCTGTACAATCCCCCCACTGCAGACTACTTGCTGCAATACAAGCATTTCACAAATTTGCCATTTTAGCATGCTGCTTGCAGGTGAAGGTCACAGAAGAAGATCTTAAGGAAGTCCTTGGAAATTAAAATGCTTCGAGCCAAGCAAAGATGGAAAAGAGGGAGCCATGCACATGAGGATGCATCTTCTAACACACACATTTTCAAAGTGTCATCTATAGCTGCTTGCACATAAGCTCATTAACTAATTACAGGATTTAGTTCTTAGTTCTGGTGCATCCACTTTGAGAATATAAGGGTTCTTGTTTCAACAAAAGTTACCTTATTCTGTTGCTGTTGGAAAAATCTTTTGGAAAGTGAACCATATAAGTTTACCGTACAAGAAATAGCAGGGCTTGGTTAGATATCACAGGAAAATAATAGTAACATCATATTTTTCTAGGCTCTGGTTTGAATTTTTGGAGCCTAAGGATCATTCTGTAAAAAAGAAACTGTAGCATTAGGATTAGGCAAAGTTAAAACCAGTTAGGACCTCATTCGATAAGATTTTTTCCATAGGCACAAAATGGAGAAAATGCCATTTTGAATAAGGTCCTTAACCTCTATTCACAGAAATCTTCAAAGCAAATATAGAGAGAAATATGATGGCATATAAAGACCACAAGGTCCAACTACTTTGCCAATTTATCTCCCTTCCTGTTCTAAAAATTCTAAAAATGGCCATTTGTGATCTTTGGATTTTCCTTTACTTTCCCACAGTGAAGGAATTCTGTGTTTATTTTAAGTTTCTTATATCTGGTTTATCATAGTTAAAAGTCATTCTAAGTGGGGAACAGTTACATGAATGTTAAAATACAGACATAATAACACTTAAAAATAATATATACATTGTAAAATATCACAATTAACCAAAGACGTGCAAGAATAAATAAGATTTTAATTTATTATGGAAGAATTAAAGATGTGTAATTTGCTGAAGTTCAGACTGCAGCATCTTAGGGGAAGGCACTATGATGGAAAAAGCGGCCCATGTGATGCCTGCAGGTCGTCGGCTTTTTTATAAGAGGGCACCATCAACAAGGGCTCATCTTCAGAGTAAGTAAGTCTCTCAAATATTGCACATTTCCATAAATTAAAACCTTAAATACTAAAATTATTTTAAAGGAGACCCTAATAGCCCACTGGCAACCAATAGAATTGGTATAGAATTGGTGAAATGTTACCTGTATAAGTTCATGGCATAATACATTTGCAAGAACTGTAACACTTTGATTTGACTTTTAGGGAGATCTTCATATATGGGTAGATTTTCAAAGGGTTACCCATGTAAGATACGCGTGTAACCCCCGAAAAGCTGTCCCAAGCTGCCCCTGCGTGCGCCGAGCAAGCCCCGGGATGCGCGTGTATCCCGGGGCTTCGAAAAAGGGCCGGGTCTGGGGGCATGGTGGCGGTCCGGGTGTGGGTCAGGGGGTGGTTTGGGGGCATGGCAGAGGTTCAGGGGTGGCCCGGGGGGCGGTCCTGAGTCCTCCGGCACAGCAGCCTGTGCCGGGGGATGGTGCGCCGGCTCGCTCAAGTTATGCCTGCCTCGGGCAGGCGTAACTTCTGAAATAAAGGTGGGGGGGGGATCTAGTTAGGGCTGGGGGTGGGTTAGATAAGGGAAGGGAGGGGAAGGTGGGGGGGAGCGATAGAAAAGTTCCCTCGAAGAGGACCAGAGGCAGCCTGTGCGGCTCGGCGTGCGCAAGTTGCACAATTGTACACCCCCTTGTGCGCGCCGACCCTGGATTTTATAACATGCGCGCAGCAGCATGCGCAAGTTATAAAATCGGGTGTAGATTTGTTTGCGCCAGGTTGCGTGAACAAATCTGCGCCTGCGTGCAGATTTTAAAATCTGCCCCATAGGGAATTGTAGTAATCTAAAGATTTTACAACAAAGGCTGGAACGACTATTATAAAATCTTAAATAGGTATTATGTACCTTAAGAGCCTAACTAGATGCAATTTGAAAAAAGGCAGACTTTAAAACACCTCTTACTTGAGGTTTCAGTGTGAGTTAGAGGTCTAATTAACCCACCCTTTCTGTTGTTTTGCCTCCATTGATACTCTTCCAAGCCTCTGCTACACTTTATATTGAGAAATACTTCCTTACGTTATACTTCATTCTATCTCCATTCAGTCTTGTGAGGCTGGAAAATTGGGCATCAAAATGGCAGATGCAATTTAATGTGGATAAGTGCAAGGTGAAGCATATAGGGAAAAATAACCCTTGCTGTAGTTACACAATGTTAGGTTCCATATTAGGTGCTACAACCCAAGAAAGAGATCTAGGTGTCATAGTGGATAACACATTGAAATCGTCGGCTCAGTGTGCTGCAGCAGTCAAAAAAGCAAACAGAATGTTGGGAATTATTAGAAAGGGAATGGTGAATAAAACGGAAAATATCATAATGCCTCTGTATCGCTCCATGGTGAGACCGCACCTTGAATACTGTGTACAATTCTGGTCGCCGAATCTCAAAAAAGATATAGTTGCGATGGAGAAGGTTCAGAGAAGGGCAACCAAAATGATAAGGGGAATGGAACAGCTCCCCTATGAGGAAAGACTAAAGAGGTTAGGACTTTTCAGCTTAGAGAAGAGATTGCTGAGGGAGGATATGATAGAGGTCTTTAAGATCCTGAGAGATCTAGAATAGGTAGATGTGAATTTGTTTTTTACTCTTTCGGATAATAGAAAGACTAGGGGGCACTCCATGAAGTTAGCATGGGGCACATTTAAAACTAATTGTAGAAAGTTCTTTTTTACTCAACGCACAATTAAACTCTGGAATTTGTTGCCAGAGGATGTGGTTAGTGCAGTTAGTATAGCTGTGTTTAAAAAAGGATTGGATAATTTCTTGGAGGAGAAGTCCATTACCTGCTATTAATTAAGTTGACTTAGAAAATAGCCACTGCTATTACTAGCAACGGTAACATGGAATAGACTTAGTTTTTGGGTACTTGCCAGGTTCTTTTGGCCTGGATTGGCCACTGTTGGAAACAGGATGTTGGGCTTGATGGACCCTTGGTCTGACCCAGTATGGCATGTTCTTGTTCTTATGAGCCCCCTTTCTTCTAGAACTTTCTTTCCACTAAAAATAAAGGCAGAATGCATTATAATTTATTCATTTGTTGTAGTCTTTGAGCCAGCTCGCTTCCTAATGCATCATACTAATGCTTTTATAGTTGTAACACCGACGCTGTTAACATTTTCATTACTTATTTTCCAAATCCCAAAGCCTCACAGCTTCTTAGCCAGGGTGAAACTGCTGAGGTGTGAGGCAGCTCAAAGGATAGTAAACAACAAATGCCTAGCAAAAGCAGTCCCAAGCAGGAGTGAACCAAAAGCTTTAAACTAGAAGTAGTAAATTATAGAACTGAGAAGAGAATCGCAGGCAATAAAAGAAAACATTTAGAAATTTAAGAAAACACTTAAAATTGTGATGCACTTAACAGTCACTCATCTCACAAGCACAGAAGGAAGCCCAGTGATGGAAGACAGGGATACACCTTAACATTACTTAATACACAATAAGGGGCCAGTGCAATAAATCAGTGTGGAACTTCCTAATGCGCACCCAGCCACGGCTCCTGGGCATGCGATCAAATGTTTAAATGAGGGGTCGCACTGTCAAGGAGACGCTAGGGACAAATGTGCACCCCTAGTGCCTTATTGTCAGCGCATGCCCAGGAAAGGTGGCTGTCAGCAGATTAGGAAAATGTACGTTCAATCTTATGAGCGTCCCTTTTCCTAAACTGGGCACAGCCGTGGGTCAGGAAAGGGACACTCATTAATTGAGCGACCCTTTTCCTAACCTGCCTGCTGGCACGCTTTTTTTTTTTTAAGCCTTTTGGTCCTTTTTATTCCTCTGACATAATATCGCCATGATATTAAGTCAGAGGAAGTACAGAAAAGCAGTATTTTCTACTTTTCTATACACTTTTTTGGGCTGCTGTAGGCAAGTGTTAATTTTTTAACTTAAAAATGTGCGAGTCAGATGCACATTTTCTTTTTATTATGGGGAGAATAGCTAATAGCCTTATCAACATACATTTGCATGTGATGAGCGCTATTAGTTTTGTGGGGGGTTGAACGTGCTAATCCCCTTATAAAATAAGGGGTTGTGGACACGTGTCCACAACCTATGACCAACCATGGTTTAAACCAGTGGTTCTCAACTAGTGTGTCAGGACACGCTGGTGTATCACCAAGGGTCGGAAGGTGTGTCACCAGAATTTTGACATACACAGAAACATAGAAATGACGGCAGAAAAAGACCAATCGGCCCATCCAGTCTGCCCAGCAAGCTCCCACACTTATTTCCCCAATCTTATCTGTTTCACCAACCACCAGGTTCAGGGCCCTTGTTGATAACTGTTGTTTGATTCAAATTTCCTGCCACCCCCTGCCACTGTTGCAGAGAGTAATGTTGGAGTTGCATTAAAGGTGAGCATGAGGCTTAGGGGCAGATTTTTAAAACAGCGCATTCGGGGTACATTGTGCGCACTACCCGGCGTGCACAAATGTACACCCGATTTTATAAAATGCGCGCATGTTATAAAATCCGAGGTCGGCATGCACAAGAGGGTGCACACTTGTGCACCTTGCTCACGACGAGCCCTAGGGGAGCCCCAAAGGCTTTCCCCGTTCCCTCCCCCCACCTTCCTCTCCATTCCCCTACCTAAATCCCCCGTACCTTTGTTATCTTCTTTGCACCTGCCTGAGGCAGGCGTGACTTTCGCAGGCCGGCCTGCTGCCAGCGCGCCATCCTTCGGCACGGCCGCTGTGCCAGAAGACTCGGGACCGCCCCTGAACCACCGCCCCCTTACCGCCCCTTTTTCAAAGCCCTGGGACATACGCGCGTCCCGGGGCTTGTGCGCGCCGCCGAGCCTATGCAAAATAGGCTCAGCACACGCAGGGGCAGGTTATCTGGGTTACACACCTAAGTTACGTGCGTAAGCCTTTGAAAATCTACCCCTTAATGTTTAAGGGTAGTAACCGCCTCCTCAAGCAAGTTACCCCTATGCTTGTTTACCCAGATTTCACAAATCAATGCCTTGTTGGATGTTGCTTTTTTATTTATTTTAGTTATTTAAAAACTCTTCTATACCGATGTTAAGTTAGTCAACCATCACAACGGTTTACAGCATGGCACGATAATGAAAGAATGAGTGGTATAGATTACAACTTAATCATGTGCCATCACAATACGGTAACAATTTAATATAATAATCTATAAGTGTAATTTAACCTTGTATATCAGGATCATATTAGACGGATTGTATTTAACATTAATATGTATTTGTATGCTACAATTCACTACTTCAAGTTTGGTGCGTCCTTTATTATCAATTGTTATTCTCCTTCTCATTATCTTTATAAAAAGCTTGTTTAAAGAGCCAGGTTTTCAGATTTGTTTTGAAAATTTTCAAATTTCTCTGCAGCCTTAATTCTAGTGGCATGGAGTTCCATCGTACTGGGTCAGCCAATGATAGTGCTCTTTCTCTTACTTGCGTGAGGTGTGCTGTTTTCACAGAGGGGATAGTTAGTAGAGCCTTATTAGCAGATCTCCGGTTTCTGTGCGGGACATATACTCGTAGTGCAGTGTTAAGCCAGACTGCTTTTTCATCGTGGATTAGTTTATGAATAATACATAAAGCCTTATATTGTATTCTTTGTTCGATTGGGAGCTAGTGTAATTCAGCGAGTGTTCCTATAATATGGTCATTCTTTTTTTTGCCAGTCAAAATTCTAGCGGCTGAGTTTTGTAATATTTGCAGTGGCTGCATTGTGGATTGTGGTAGTCCTAATAGTAGGGAGTTACAGTAATCAGTGCTTGCGAATATCAATGCTTGTAGGACTGTACAGAAGTTTTTTAGTGTTAGTAGAGGTTTTAGTCTTCTCAGGATCATTAGTTTCTCATATTCTTCTTTTATTTTCAATGAGTTGTGGTGTTTCATGTTTAGCTCAGGGTCAATTATAACTCCTAGATTCTGTACTTTTGTTGCTAGCACAACAGCTTGATTATTTTTGCATGTTGGTGTTGTTTGTATGTGGTGTATGTTTTTACGTTCAAGGTGTAAGAATTCTGTTTTATTGATGTTTATTACTAGTTCCATCTGGTTTAAGAGCTGTTTGATTATTTCGAGATACATATTGGCAAGTTTCATAGTTTCTTCAATGGAGTTTACAATGGGTAGCAGTAGCTGTATATCATCTGCGTATATATAGGGGTAGATTTTTTTAAAAACCGCGAGCGCGTACTTTTGTTGGCGCACCAGGCGCAAACAAAAGTACGCTGGATTTTATAAGATACGCGCGTAACCTATAAAATCCTGGATCGGCGCGTGCAAGGCTGCCGATTTTGGGCAGCCGGCGCGCGCCGAGCTGCGCAGCCTGCCTCTGTTCCCTCCGAGGCCGCTCCGAAATCGGAGCGGCCTCGGAGGGAACTTTCTTTCGCCCTCCCCTCACCTTCCCCTCCTTTCCCCTATCTAAACCCCCCCCTTACCTTTGTCCACGGATTTACGCCTCCCAGAGGGAGACGTAAATCCACACGCGTCAGCAGCCTGCTGGCGCACCGAGACCCGACCCGGGGGCGGTTCCGGAGGTCGCGGCCACGCCCTCGGAACGCCCCAGGCCGAAACCACGCCCCTGGGTCCGCCCCCGAAACCCCGCGCCCCGCCCCCAAAACACTGCGTCGTTCGGCCCCACCCCCGACACGCCCCCAACATGCCCCCTTTCCAAAACCCCAGGACCTACGCGCGTCCCGGGGCTCTGCGCGCGCCAGCAGCCTATGGAAAATAGGCGCGCCGGTGCGCAAGGCCCTGCTCGCGTAAATCCGCCCGGATTTACGCGAGCAGGGCTTTGAAAATCCGCCCGAAAATGTATTATTCCAAGTTCCGCAAGTAGGTGACATATCGGGAGGAGATAAATGTTAAAGAGTGTTGCTGACAGGGCTGAACCCTGTGGGACGCTGATTATCAGTGAGACTTTGTCTGAGAGTGTATTTTTGATTTGTATTTGGAAACATCTATTGTTTAAGTAATCTTCAAACCATTTTAATGTTTTATTAGTAAGTCCTATTTCCATAAGGGCCAGATTTTCAAAGGGGTACGTGCGTAAGATACGCGCGTACCCCCCGAAAACCTGGCCCAAACACCCTCTGTACGTGCTAAGCCTATATTGCATAGGCTTCCATCGTGCACAAAGTCCCAGGGCATGTCGCGATCCGCGCGTCATGTCGGGGGCGTGATGCGGCCGGTGCATCATCCGGGGGTGGTGCCGCGAGTGTGATTTCGGCCCGGGGCATTCCGGGGGCGTGGCCGCGGCCTCCGGACCAGCCCCTGGATCGGAACATGGCGCGCGGCAGCCAGCCCGGGGCTACGCGTGTATCTATTGAAATCCCGTATACTCTTGTTCGCACCTGGTGCGTGAACAAAAGTACGCGTTTGCGCCAGTTTATGAAATCTACCCCTAAGTCTATTAAGTAGTATTTTATGGTTTACCGTGTCAAATGCCGCAGAGAGATCTAATAAAACCAGAATGTAGTGTGTTCCTGTATCAAAACCTCTTAATATGTTATCTGATAAAGCTAATAGCAGAGTTTTCGTACTGTAATGTTTGCAAAACCCATGTTGTGTTGGGTATAATATGTTGTTACTTTCGATGTGGTTTGACAATAGTTTTTGTACTGTTTTTTAGGGATGTGAGTCGTGTGCCCGATCGTTTTAACGATCGGGTTCGGCTGGGAGGGGGGGGAAATCTGATCGTTACGAGATGTGAATTGGAATCGGTTCCGATTCCAATTCACATCACTAATTTTTTTTAGTGAGGCCCGCGCCGATAAAAAAAAACCCCACCCCGACCCTTTAAAATTACCCCCGTAGCCTCCCCCACTCTCCTGACCCCCCCAAAAACTTTTTTACACATACCTGGTGGTCCAGGGGGGCCGTGGGCAGCGATCTCCCGTTCCCACGCTATCAGCTACGCTAAAAAAATGGCGCCGATGGCCCTTTGCCCTTACCATGTGACAGGGCAAAGGTAGCGCCGGTGCCATTTTGAATATTGGCAATACAGCCCACGTGCAGGAGATCGCTCCTGGACCCCCGCTGGACCCCCAGGGACTTTTGGCCAGCTTGGGGGGGCCTCCTGACCCCCACAAGACTTGCCAAAAGTCCAGCGGGGGTCCGGGAGTGACCTCCTGCACTCCGGCCGTATTGCCAGTATTCAAAATGGCGCCGGCACTACCTTTGCCCTCACAATGTCACAGGGGCCGACCGTCAGCCCCTATGTAGTAGCCTCCATTCCAAAACCACCCCCATGGCTCTTCTCTTCATTCCCATCCTCTAGCCTTTATGGATCCACAGTGTTTTTCCCATGCCCCTTTGAATTCCTTCACAGTTTTAGTCTTCACCACTTCCTCCGGAAGGGCATTCCAGGCATCCACCACCTTCTTTGTGAAGAAATACTTCCTGACATTGGTTCTGGGTCTTCCTCCCTGGAGTTTCAAATCGTGATTTTCTACTGATTTTTTTTCCAATGGAAAAGGTTTGTTGTTGACCGTGGAAGCCTATGCTTTCTATATCAGCCACATATGCTTGCTGCTTGAGGAGAGTGCAGAGAAAGGAGCTGCTACTTAAAACTCCTCATCACCACTTCCTATTGCTGCTTTTCCCTCAAACTTGGCAATCACTGCCGCCACCTATCCAAGCCAGAAATGTTGCAGGTATATTGTATCCTACCCCTGCCATACTGCTGCACATCCTCCCCACACACACACATACTTCTTGGAGTTTCAGGTTTTATCTGTATGCTTGTTTATAATTTATGGGTTTTTATTCTGTTTTTGATAAGAGTCAGTCTGTATTCTGCATGTTTGACAGAGGTGACAGATTCTGCTAACTAGGATTCTATGTAGTAATCTAGAGCAGTCTGGTTTGTATGTTTTTCCAATAGTGCACTGTGTTCTATATTTGCAGTCTTTTTCATTGGCAAGTTAAATGTAAGACATTGATAAAACAGGCTAAGAGAAAATTTGAAAAGAATTTGGACATAGAGGCAAAAACTCACAATAAAAACTTTTAAAAATATATCCAAAGCAGAAAGCCTGCAGGGGAGTCGGTTGGACCATTGGATGATCAAGGAGTCAAAGGGGCACTTAGAGAAGATAAGGCCATTGCAGAAAGATTAATAATGTCTTTGCTTCAGTGTTTACTAAAGAGGATGTTGGAGAGATACCCACTCCGGAGAAGGTTTTCATAGGTGATGATTCTGATCAACTTAACCAAATCACAGTGAACCTGGAAGATGTGGTAGGCCTGATTGACAAACTGAAGAGCAGTAAATCACCTGGACCAGATGGTATATATCCCAGGGTTCTGAAAGAACTAAAAAATGAAATTTCAGAACTATTAGTAAAAATGTGTAGCCTATCATTAAAATCATCCATTGTACCTGAAGACTGGAAGGTGGCTAATGTAACCCAATATTTTAAAAGAGATCCAGTGGTGATCCGGGAAACTATAGACTAGTGAGCCTGACTTCAGTGCCGTGAAAAATCTTGGAAACTGTTATAAAGAATAAAATCACAAAATATTTAGATAGACATGGTTTGATGGGACACAGCCAACATGGATTTACCCAAGGGAAGTGTTGCCTCACAAATCTATATTATTTGAAGAGGTGAATAAACATGTGGACAAAGGTGAACCGGTAGATGTGGTATATTTGGATTTCCAGAAGGTATTCGACAAAGTCCCAAATGAGAGGCTTCTAAGAAAACTAAAAAGTCATGGGATAGGAGGCGATGTCCTTTTGTGGATTGCAAGTTAGTTAAAAGGAAACAGAGTAGGATTAAATGTCAGTTTTCACAGTGGAAAAAGGTAAACAGTGGAGTGCCTCAGGGATCTGCCTTGGCTGGTGCTTTTTAATATATTTATAAATGATCTGGAAAGGGGTAGTACAAGTGAGGTGATCAGATTTACCATAACACAAAATTATGTAGAGTAGTTAAATCTCAAGTGGATTGTGATGAATTGCAGGAGGACCTTGTGAGACTGGAAGATTGGGCTTCCAAATGGCAGAAGAAGTTTAATGTGGCCAAGTGCAAAGTGATGCATGTAGGGAAAAACAACCCTTGCTCTAGTTACACAATGTTAGATTCTATCTTAGGAGTTACCAACCAGGAAAGAGATTTGGGCGTCATAGTGGATAATACATTGAAATCATTGGCACAGTGTGCTGCGGCAGTCAAAAAAGCAAACAGAATGTTAGGAATTATTAGGAAGTGTTGCGGTCCTTAGCTGTACCCTGGCCCCCCCCCCCCCCTCCTACCTTGGGGACGGTCTGAGACGCTGCGGTGTCGCTGTGGCCTGATCCCGGTGGCATTTCCTCCTTGAGGGAAATGCCACCGATGCGCTGTATCTGGCCCTGCCCCCCAGCACACGCGCGCACGCAGGGGCTCAGCATTTAAAGGGGCCAGGGTGGGAAACAGCATCGCCTGGGGGATGACATCAGACGCTCTCAGGGTTTAAAACCCTGCAACTAGCTACAGTCCTGGCCTTGCAACGAGGTTGACTCCTAGGAGTGTGCTAGTTGCTGTTCCTGTCTTGCTCTTCCTTCTGACTTCGGCTCGTCCACTGGCTCCTGACTTCGTCTCATCTCTTGGCTCGCTGCCTGCCTCGACCTTGGTTTGTCTTCAGTTCTGCTGCCAGCCGCCAGCCTTGTATCCTGGTTTGTTCCTTCCTTCTGCTCTTCTTCATTCAGACCACTCCGTCCAGGAGGCCTTGCCTAAGTCCAAGCGGCTCGGGTCCTCACGGGCTCCTCCTGGGGGGACCTCGGGCTTCCAGTGGTGAAGTTCTGGTTGGCCTCCTGTTCCAGCTTCTCCTCTTCTCCACACTCCTGGACTTCTCTTCGGATACTCACCCTCAGGAGACCGTTCGTAAGTCCAAGTGGCCCGGATCCTCAAGGGCTTCTCCCGGGGGGATCTTGGGCTTCCAGTGGTGTAGATTCGGCTGGTCTCCTGGCTTGCACCGCCTCCCAGCTGCAACCTCCATGGTGGGCCTTCCCATGGTGCGCCATCATCATTTCTAGCCGGCTCAGGGGTCCACGAATCCATCAGGATGGGAATGGAAATAAAATGAAGGATATCATAATGCCTATGTATCGCTCCATGGTGAGACTGCACCTTGAATACTGTGTGCAGTTCTGGTCACCGCATCTCAAAAAGGATATAGCTGCACTGGGGAAAGTGCAGAGAAGGGTGACCAAAATGATATGGGGCATGGAACGGCTGTCCTATGAGGAAAGGCTAAATAAGTTAGGGCTGTTCAGTTTGGAGAAGAGACGACTGAGGGGGGATATGATAGAGGTCTATGAAATCATGAAAGGACTTGAACAAGTTAATGTAAATTGGTTATTTACTCTCTCAGATAAATAGAAGGACCAGGGGGCACTTATGAAGTTAGCAAGTAGCTCATTTAAAACAATTCAAAGAAAATTCTTTTTCACTCAGCGCATAGTTAAACTCTGGAATTCATTGCCAGAGGATGTAGTTTCAGCAGTTAGTGTTACTGGGTTTAAAAAAGATTTGGATAAGTTCCTAGAGGTTAAATCCATAAACTGCTAATACAGTAATTAATTAATTAATTTATTTATTTATTTAGAACTTTTCTATACCGACATTCATGCAAAAAAGTTACATATATCGGTTTACAGTGTAACACAATATTGCAAAAAGGCATTACATAGAACAGGGGTTACATAGAACTGGGAGAACAGGGGAAAAAACTAGGCGAAGAATTAGCAGCTGATAAAGAGAGCAACACTTCGGGAGCGGGATGTTGATTAAGCAAAAACCCGGAAGCCAACACAAAAGCCAATTAAAATAAATAGATATAAGTGCAATTATATCCTGAGAGATGATGTAGGATAGTATGTCCAGACCAGGTCCAAACTGAAAGAAGTCCAGAGCAAGATAGGAGCAATAGTAGTAGCTTGTGATCTATCTAATGTTTGGGTAATTGCCAGGTACTTGTACCCTGGATTGGCCACTCTTGGAATGGATGCTGGGCTTGATGGACCCTTGGTCTGACCCAGTATGGCATTTATTATGTTCTTATAGGTAATGTTATTGCTGTTCAAGACCTGGGTGTTAGTACTCTTATGGTATGACTGGTATGCTATATAATTTCTAAATGTCTTTTTAGCAGGTTTTCATGCTATTTCACAACATGGCTGGCAGGGAAGGGATTTTGATGTACTGTTACTGAGGAGATTTCAGAATTTGAATTTATTTTTTGTATGGTGAGTTGAAAGAAATTTCCTAACTCTGGGGGGTCGCTTATCAAAATGCGCTAAGGCATTTTCACATGCGTTAAGGGCTTATCGCATGCGAAAACGAATTTAACGCATGCAATAGCACCATATTGTATGGTGCGATGCAAATTTGAAAAACAGGAAGAATTGGGTGCGGGATGGGTTTGCCAGTCTGTGAAGTGCTATCGCACAGACTTAATGCTGATTTTAACTACACCTTTTTCAGTAGCGTTAAGCTATGTGTTACGGTTTTATCACATTTTGTGATGTCTCCTGAAAGGCCTGTTTTAGTAGATTTGAAGTTCCTGGAGCACCAGCCTTGCCATTGGGGGGGGGGGGGGGGGGGAGAGAGAGAGAGAGAGAGAGAGAGACTAGCCATGATGTCTTCTCCCTAGATACCCAGGTAGAGAGTCCATCAAGCTAGGTTGAGAGAACATTGCCCAAATCTCATCTTTGGGTGAGTTTCCTCACTCCGTAGGTCATCAAATCTTCACAAGAGAGCACTGTGCTGTTCGTACGTCTCACTTTGAATCTCACAGTGGCCCCATAACCCCTACACTAATACCTAAACCTCACCTCGAGTTACTAGGTGGGCCTACCATAGGGATACATATACCTATCTAGGGAGAAGACATTATGGCTAGTCAGTCTCTCTCTCTCTCTCTCTCTCTCTCTCTCTCTCTCTCTCTCTCTCTCTCTCTCCCTCCCATGGTCAAATGCAGGACATACAACAGGTCTGGCACTTATCACAAAGTCTGAAAATGTTATCACAATTTGCACTAACTTAGCTCTTTGCATAGGTAATTAGCACAAATTGATATAAACTGTATATTAGCATTTTGATAAATCCAGGCCTCTGCTCTGTATAAACCCCAGAATAGGTCAGGACTTTCTGAGGTTGTGAAGTGCATGAGAGTTTGTATCAAAAAACTGTGTGCTGCATATGTATATCAGTCCCAGATTTCTCACTGATGCAGTAAGCAAAGATTAAAGTTTTGGTGAAAACAATAGCATTTAATAATGATATTTTTAAGCAGTTATTGAAATTAAAGAATATATTATCTTTCTCTTGCATCATTTTCAGCAATAAAATATGTAGGATTTTTTTTTTTTTTTAGTGTAGCTGTTAAGTGTAGTGTGCAATGTGTCATGCACATGAGCATCATCTCAAGTGTGTCATGATGGAAAATAAGGTTGAGAACCACTGCATCAGCCCCTAAATCAATAAAGTGCATGCTAATTTGATTTTGTGTACATTAATCGGTTTAGTGCACACTAAAAAAAAATAGCATGCCCAAAACAAGACAAATGACAGTGCATTCATATTAAACGTGTCTTACTGTCCTTGCAAAAAAAAAAAAAAAAAAACAAACCCAGCATGCAAACTACTAATTCTTTTCTCCTATCTGTCTCTGCCAGTAGTACTTTTTGGGTCATGATGGGCAAGTGTAAACCAGACAGAGATGTTTTTCTTATGCATTGAGCATTAGGCCTCTGGAGGAAATGTCACTTCCATCATCCAGTACAGCTGAAGAAGAACAAACTCACACTCGACTATTAATCCTGCTATTATGGAGCTCACACAGAATTTACATGCAGCAACAGGTTTATCATCTCCATCTAACCTTGGCTTCACTTGACCCAAAAGCCCAGTAGATAAACTCATACATATAGACCAAAATATAGTAAAGATCTTACAAATCCGCCTTGAGCATATCGTTTAGCAAAGATTATTCCCTCATAAATAGATGTGGGCTCCTTAATTACTATGTAATACTGTTGATTACCAGGAAGAAATAATATTCACTATAGAAATAATATTCACTATAGAAAGCCAGAAGCCATAAAGAAGATAGGTAAGGTAATTTTCAAGGCTGCTTCTCTACATAAACTCCAGTGAGAATGATTCCCCAGTCTCATAGGGAGTGTAACTATTGGGAATGGATGAGAGCCATTTGAATTAAAAACATTTGAGATATTCTGTAGTTCTAAGTAAACACCATTCTCTGGGCTTTTCTTATTCTTTCCCCTTTCTGTATTATTCACCATGTTGGTTTTGATAACAATCTCAAATTACATTGTCTGCTGTTGTCTTTCAATGACTAAACAAAGTCATGAAACTGAATGGCTCCATTGTACTTTATCATCCCGTAAAGAAAGGACCTTTTGTATGGATCCATTTTAAGTCAAAAAATCTAAACTCCACGCTTAATTTTCAAATTTACAAATGAACTATTTTACTTAGTATATTATTGAAAAAAAATATGAAGGAAAGGGTTGGTAGTTTCATATAATCTCAGCACCATTGCCACAAAGGTAAATGGTGTAGTTTAGTTTTTTGACCTTGTGCATTTTTTTTTTTTGCATGTTTTTAAAAATCTATACTTTCAAAATTCTATAGAACTATATCCTTGTGCATCAAATATTTAAAAATTAATTAGTGCAAAAAACACACACAAGGCATCTATATACAATTGCTTACTGTCTTCCCAACAGAGTCCTTCCTCAGGGGATATTGCTTATCTCTTAGATGTGCTGGTATAAAAACTGTATGAAATGTGGCCTCATTGGGAGGACAGTAAGCAATTGTGTATAGATGCCGTGGACTTCACTTATGAGTATGTGTTTTGCACTAATTAATTTTTAAATATTTAATGGACATGGATATTGTTCTATAGAACTTTGCAAGCAAAGATTTAAAAAAAATGAAAAAAAATGCACAAGGACAAAAAATTAAAAATAATTACAGGGTGGAAGGAGGTTGCTAGTTTATGATTATAAGACATTATACTACACCCTTTACCTTGGTGATAATGGTACTGAGTTTATATGAAACTACCCATCCTTACCTTAATATATTTTTTTCAATAATATACTAAGTAATAGTCCATTTCTAAATGTGAAAATTGAGTGTAGAGTTTAGATTTTTTGACATTTGAATATACACCTGTTTAGTGATTGGTATAGTCCCTTTTAAGTCAAACACTATTGATATTATTTATTTATTTAATTTAATTTATTTATTGAGTTTTATATACCGTCGTTCGGGTTCGCCATCACAATGGTTTACAAAGTTTCGACGTTTAACATATTGTTCAAAAATTCATATGCTTGTTAACATAGTTATCTTATGTTAACATAGTTAACATAGTTATGCTGTTCTCAATTTTATGTAAGGGCCCTGCCCAAAAGTTAATCTGTTTGCAATGTTATATGTAAGGGTTCTGCCCAATGGTTCCTGTTTAACTGTAAACCGATACGATGTGTGAACGGTTATCGGTATAAAAAAGACATTAAATAAATAAATAAATAAATAAATCTTATTCATTATAAACATAGCTTGGTTGTAAATTATAAATATTACTTGAATTCAATTATGTTTAGGGTTATGGTGATTTATTTTTTTGTTGGAGTGACACCATACTGAACTGGTCTATCAAGCTGTGTGTCTGAACTGAAACCAATAGAGATATTAAAATGGTACTCTTTGTATTAAAAATCATTGCAGTGGAATACATAGCCCACAGGTGCTCATACTTAGTCCTCAAGGTTCACTACCCGGTTGAATTTCCAGGATTTCCATAATGAATATTCATGAGATCAATTTGCATGCACTGTGATTGTGATCAGCTTTGAAGAACTATTGATGCATTGACTGGAATATACTTTTTTCAATAAATAAAATACATAAAGATAAGTTACCATGGGCTTTAGGAGAATACCTTTCCTTTAAAATGGATGTCGTTTTTCAAAATTTTGATTACTAATCTTCCATCTGAAAATCTGATACCATGACCAATAAATAAAACAGTGGCACTTTCACTCAGAATACAGTTACTCTTTGTAAATGATGAGAGGGGCAGAGTCTAATATTTGAGCAAACAAAGATGAAAATACAAATCTCTACAGCAAATGCCTTTGTTATGGACAGAAAGGATGTAAGTCATTTCTTATCAACCTCATTGCATTATGCAGGAGCCTCATTCTCCCTTTTTAATTCTTGTGACATCAGGAACATCTAGAATTGGGCAAAGGGAAATGAGAGGATATGTATGTGGAAAAGGATTTGCATGCATGTTGGAAGTACATTGAGTATCGTGAGTGTGTGAGATGTGACTGAATGAGTGTAAGAAACAGGCAGTTAATGTATGGAAAACTAGGTTTAGATTAGGATAAGAGTTGATATTCATGTTGGCAGTTAAATTCTAGCCATTAGGAGATGCCAAATTTGTTATCTTTTAAAAGCATCTTTTGCATGAAAAAAAAGTGTTGATAAATGGCACATCAATGTCATTACAGTAATTCACATTATTATAGACTCAATACATATTTGCACTGTACTGGCTTTTATGGCACACACAATGTGCAAAGGCAACCATAGAAAAGTAGCAGGTAGCTTACCTCTAGTTATTTACATAATGGGAAAAATATTTGCATTAAAGCTAATTTGCTGGTATTCACACTGTAAAAGGTGGAGCACACTGAGGATTTGCTATCCAAAATGGACAATATCTGCCTGATAGAAGAGGCAGCATATTTCTCATATACACTGACACATTGCATTACACACTCTGGAGTTACAATGGGACACAACCTCATATGATTTGATTCAGCTTGTCAGGATTTAAAGAAATATGCTGCTTGCTAGATTGGATACCTGCTGTCAGTTCAGATGGTAAGTATATGATGTGAAATAAATGCAGTGATGAAAGTAAAGCATAGCTTCTGCTGAGCAAACCTGCAGCTACAGTGCCACAGTGTGCTAGATCGCTAAATTACTTTCAGAGAGGCTGCTGTAAACACACACATCTGCCCTTGACTGTTCTCAATCAGTTTTCCTCTGCTCATGGCAGCAAACATTATTTTCCTCTATTTTGTTTTTCTTCTTTAGATGACATTTCCTTCCCCTTTGATTCTCTGAGCCTATTCTTCTCAAGCCCCAGCTCAACTTGTTCTTTATAATTATTAAGATGTCTTGATTCTTTCTCATCCTTGTTTTGCTTACTTGGAAACTGCAGATATTGCATGCTGATAATATTATGGCAGATTTTGCGTGCTGATAATATTATGGTGTCTATAGTTTTCATCTTAGTCGTGTTCCCCTCCCCATGCTCAAATAAACTGTCCTGCTTAATTCATCTCAGGACTTTATCAAAGGGTTTTTATTGAAATATTGTTATGAAAGAAGTGTGAGGCTTGGCAAAAGGAGTCTCTTATCTATTTTCCTTATCAAGCTAGATTTATTTATTTATTTATTTAAAGAATTTATATACCGGGGTTCCTGTATAGTATACATATCACCCCGGTTTACAAGGAACCAAAACTATCGCTAAGGAACCGTAACTATCGCTTCATTTAGCGGTTTACATTGAACATTTAGCGGTTTACATTGAACATAGTTAATTTGAGAAAACATAATAAAACATAAATAAACATAAATAAACATAAAATAGTTAATTTGAGAAAAGGTATATAATATGGTTAACCAGTTAATAACTAAAAGGCAGGTTAATAAGTACATAAGTAAGTAAATAACATTGAACTTGATAGAATCTGGTAACAGGATAAAATATAGTGTTGCATATGCTTAAGTACAGTTTCGTGTTAATTTCTTCAGAGAGATATAAGCTGGGGAAGATACGGAGGATATGAAATGCCTTTTTTCTTGCTCATTAGTTCTATGGGAAAGCTTGTTCGAACAACCAAGTCTTAAGTTTCTTTTTAAATGTAGCGTGGCACGGTTCAAGGCGAAGGTCCGGAGGGAGCGAGTTCCAGAGAGAAGGGCCCGCTGTGGATAGAGCACGTTTCCTCAGGGAGGATTTCGCCTGTTGTGTGGTTAGTCTGTACTGATATGCGCTTCTAGTTGGTTTCACTGATGTGTGTAGCTGAATTTGAAATGTTAAATTGAGTGGAGCGATATTATGTAAGGCCTTATGTATCATCATTAAGGACTTGAATTGGATCCTGTATTTTATCGGGAGCCAGTGTAGATGATGGTCTCTTTTTTTGGCATTTGAGAGAATTCTTGCCGAGGCATTCAGGACCATCTGAAGTGGTTTTGTGGTGCAAGCTGGTAGGCCAAGGAGGAGAGAGTTACAGTAGTCCAGTTTTGGGAGTATGATGGCTTGTAGAACCATGCGGAAATCTCTGTACAGAAGGAGTGGTTTTAGTTTCTTTAAGGTTTGTAGTTTAAAGAAACATTCTTTTGTTGTGTTATTGACAAATTTGTTGAAGCTGAATCCACCGTCTAAGATGACTCCCAGGTCCTTTACTTGTTGAGAAAAGGTATCCGGACTTTGGTTGGCGTTCGGAGGAGTGGATGGGACATAGTTTTCCGGTGCTATAATGAGGATTTCAGTTTTGTTTGTGTTTAAGACTAGGTTGAGGCTGGTGAGAAGGTTGTTGATAGCTGCGAGACATTTACTCCAGTGTGACATGGCTTTGTGTAGTGTGTCCTCTATAGGGATGAGGATTTGTATGTCATCCGCATATAGGAAGTGTATAAGCTTGAGGTTGGTGAGTAATTGGCAGAGAGGGAGAAGATATATATTGAAGAGAGTCGGGGAGAGGGATATCACAGTGGTTATTTTGCTTTGCTTCACTTTGAATCTTCTTCCTCCCACATGTCCTAGGGAGATGCTCTTGTCATGATCAGAATTGATACCTACCCACCTGTGACCCCCGATCTAAAGGTTCAAGAAGGAGACCCGGAGAAGTCTGGTGGACCTAAAGCTTTACTGGGACATCTCCCACCCCACAGTTTACAAGCTTATGTCCTAAAGGGAACAGAAATGGGGATTCAAGGAAGAGCACTCCCTGCTATCATTAATGCAGATTCCATGGTTTCTTTCCATCATACCCTCCAACCTTAGGAATTTAGATTTCAGATCTCTGAGCAAGTGTGAAACTAAAAATGAAGGAAGATCTTGCACACAAACTAGAAAAAAGAAATATAAATATTTGTAATTTGAATACATGGAATAAAGCTTATCCCCAGCAATTATTATATTCCCGGTCTTTTCAGTATAGTATTTTAGGATGCAAGCTTACATATTTTATCAGCTGTTAATATAAAAAAGAAACAATCTTAAACATGTACCACAGTGAACAAAGCATTCCAAACTGATTTTGTGAAGTAAGACAGAAAAGTAGTATTTGGATTGTTGATCAATACAAATTAACATTTAGATTGCACATCATGCAAGCTGTTAATTAGAGGTCTAGTGACTTGTAGCACTGTTAAGGAGTCCCTTGTGGGCACTTATTCTTAACAACTGATACTGTCTTGGAGGAAGATAAGTTAGTACACTATAGAGCACACTAATATAGTATAGTACACAATGTCTTCCTCTGATTGGGAAGGAATAACAGGCAAGAGTTTAAATCCCAATTAAAAATAACATAGGAAATTCAGTACTTGAGACTGACATTATTGCATGATTATATAAGGCACCCAATCTTTAGTTTGATCACTGACCTCATGTACCAGACTCACTCATGCTCATTTTGATGCATTAGTCAGCACTGCATAGGGTGGTAGAAATTGTACATAGTAGTAGCAGCAGCAGAGTCCCTGCTCCTCCATCCCTATCCCCCTGATTTCTCTCTTTTGGAGGCAGAGCCAGGGGTGGATTGGCCTATCAGGGCTTCAGGCATACCCCGGTGGGCCAATCCAGGCTATCACTTGGTTAGCGTTGGTCACAGCGGTCTCATGCCTGTGGAATGCTGCGACCAACACCAGTCCCCAACTGAGCTTCCCCAGGGCCTGAGCATCCTCAGAATATTTCCCTCGCTTTTTCTATGGCAATGGCTCTCTCTGATCCCCTCTCCCATCTTCAGCCGCCTCACCTCAATGTCTCCGGTTCTGTCTGTCTCTGCCAGAGGCAGGCAGTAGGCCTCCCTCAGCTGCCTCACTGCAAGCTCCATGTCTGCTCCTGCCACAGGCTTTATTCGAACTTGGGCTGCGGCCAAATAAAAAAAAAAGACTATTGTGGTCTTAAAGCTTGTTCCTTCCTACCACATAAGACGCATCTTCCTGTAGCAAAAGGCAGCCAACCAGCCCACCGAGACTCTGTTATCCCAGGGTTTTGCCTTCACCCCACTACCTGCCAAAGTTACTTCTGGGGGAATTCTGCGCAAAAAAAATTAAAATTAAAATTCTGCAAAATTCTGCAAACTTTATATTGGTCAAAATAACACAATTTACATGACGGTCTTTAAGTAATTACATTTTAAATTAATACAGAAAAAAGTTATTACTTAAAGATGCAGAATTTTAAATATTTTGAGCAGAATTTCCCTAGAAATTCACTTTGAGTGTCCCTTCTACTCGCTGTCCCTACTCCCCTGGCCACTTTGCCCTCTCAGGCTCCAACTCCCCCTCCTGCCAGTATCTCTCCCCTCCACCTCTAGGCTCAACCCCTTCCACTCTATCGCCAGTCCCAGAGTTTGACCCTGTTCTCAGTACTGTATCAAAAGCCATATGAGATGAGAATGAAGGGCCTGAATATGTATATCCTGAGGAGAGGAGAGAGGGAAGACACGATACAGCTCTTTAAATATCTGATGCACAAGAATCAACACTTTTCTAATGTAAAACTCCAAGGGGGACTGACTTGGGAACAATGTCAGGAAATATTTCTTCATGGAAAGGGTAGTGATAGTATGGAATGCCCGCCCCAAGCAGTAGTGAAGGAAAGAACGGTAATGAAGTTCAAAAGGCTATGGGATAAACACAGAGGATCCCTAGTAGCTAAAAACAGAAATGGCAATTATTACCCTAAAAGAAAAAAACCAAAACTAAATTTGCTGAGCATACTGAATGCACCTTTTGCGTGTTTTTCTGTTGTTATTTACTATGTTAACCAAGCATGGGGGGGGGGGCATGGAACCAATCAGATGAATGGATGGAAGGGGAACCCCGGTCCAGGGTATACTCTGTTTCCTAGTTATTTAGGAAAAATAGGTTGGCTTCAGGTCACATGATGTACCTCTCAAGGGTCAGCTTGGCATACTTGTGGAAGCTGTTGAAGTACTACATAGTGGTCCAGATTTTAAAAGCCCTACGCGTGTAAATCCAGAGGATTTTAAAAAGGCCCGGCGACGCGCATAAACCCCCAGGACGCATGTAAGTCCCAGGGCTTTACTAAAGGGGGTGGGGAGGTCTGGGGGCAGGGCCTGAGGGCTCCAACACAGCGCCCATTGCTGCTGTGTCAGAGGATTGCGTGCCAGCAGGCGCAAAAGGTAAGACAAAGGTCAGGGGGGGGTAGAGTAGGGCTGGGGGAGAAGGTTAGGGCAAGGGGTGGGAAGGTCAGGCTAGGGGGAAGGGAACAGGGGAAGGCAGCGCGGCTCAGTGCACGCAAGGTGCACAATTGTGCACCCCCTTGAGCGCGCCGACCCCCAATTTTATAACATGTGCGCACCTGCGAGAAGCACATGCACATGTACGCCCGCATGCACCCTTTCAAAATCTACCCCAGTAAGTGCACAACCTGTGGGCCTGTTTTGAAAAAAATCCCATGGGCTGACATTTTCCTGCAATCGACCTCTGGGCAGAGCATGAGTGTGGAGGGATGTGCATAGCAAAATCTTATGTTTCATGGCAGTGTTTTGTTACATTGTTCTGTTTGGGGGTTTTATTTTTTCATTTTGGATTTAGTAGCACAACAGGTTTTTTTCTTGTTTTTTTTTTTTGGGGGGGGGGAGGGGATGATTCATTCCAGTGTTTCATTTGAAAATGACATGAAACAAAATACCAGATGTCATTAGTGTTTCCATATTGTTCTCAAATGACAGCACGCCCTTGATGCATATCTTATGCACTGTATTCCTATATCTTGCTGCACTTTATGGACTCTATGCCCCTTATCAAATCTTTTCTAAGTCTCATATTTCACATAGCAAGTTGCTTTTGATCCTTTAATTTCCCCTCCCATCATATCAACCCCCACTCCCATTATCTTTATCTTCATTGTGGTACACATTTTGGGAGAGGGTTTTTAGGCATGTGCATTCATTGAGCCATTCATTTCATTTGTTTTGGCGGTACGCACATATCTGACGAATGGATATGGGTGCGCAGAAATGAATGGTATGCGCGTATGTTCTTGACATGTATGAGGGAAGGTCCAAAGAAACAAACCGGGAACCGATCCAATGTTGCAAGTAGCGACCAGACGAAGAAGAGGATCGGTAAGCACCAAGGAATTTATTAATATATCTCGTAATAAAAAGGCTAGGGGTATAGGAAAGTTCCTTTAAAAGGCCCGATCGGGTCGCCGTGTGCACTTTATAAAATTCCCCTCCCCACGCCCATGAGTCGCGGCCCGCCCGCACATACGCGCATATTTTATAAAATCGGCGCATCCAAGTGTGCACGCCGGGAACTGCGCGCACATGGACACGCACAGGTTTGAAAATCTAGCTTTAAGTCATTGAGCAAACCACTTCCAATTGTAGATTCAGTATTACCATGTGTGTGAGGCAGCAAGGAATGGATATTCACAGTTTCTATGCAAAAGCACTTCTGAAAGAAACTACTGGAGATTGATGGCTCAAAATTAACCAATATTACTTACATTTCAATAGCATGTTGTTACAAGGCACAGGAATCTTACTTAGACATTCATGCTGCGAGCTGGGGACAAAAGGGCAGAAGAAATTCATCTTATAAAATATTGGAGTTCTTAGCAAAAGTCAAGAAGATAAGAAATGAAAATTTACTGCGATTGTGTTAACTTCTTTCAAACATGAAAAGCAGCAGTTAAGGAAGGGAGAATAATCCCTAAAAGGTAAGTCATTGTATTAACTCTGATTTGACAAAAGCAGACACTACTGTACTACAGACTTTAGTCAATGGGTCCCCAAATCATGTCCTAAAGGATCACAAACCAGTCTGCTTTTCAGAATTTCCGCAATGAAACTGAATGTGGTAATTACTAGGGATGTGCAGCCAAAACATTTTCGTTGCATTCGTGATACGTATTCGTGGGGGGTCATTTCCATTCCATACGGACGTATGGAGAATTCCATATGTCGATCTGTCAATACGTTTTCCGGTTCCCATTAAAGTCAATGGGGGAAGGATTTCCAGCCGATTTTTGGCTGCAGAATTGGGGTTTTCTTATCAATTTTCATGAAACTTCTGGGGCGCAATCATCACAACAACAAAAGAGCTCCAAGGTACTTAGACTGTGGCAAAGTGGCACCAAAGTGGCATGAATAGCCTAAGGCAGTGGAAAGGTGCAAAGGGGTACCAGAAGTGGCAAGAGTGGTTTAACAGAGGCACAAAGCAGCAGTGAGAATGTCAAAAACACACCACAGCTTCAAAAGAGAGCACCGATAGCAGATGCGTGAACCATCGAAGGCAGCACGACAGGCAAAGCGGCAAGATAAGTGGCATTGACATCCAACAGGACAATGAAGGGGGAACATAGCAAGCAGATAGACTAGCACCAACACACTGAGGAACCATGAGAGTGGCAAGAGCACCACAAGGAGTAAAGTGAGTCATCTGGTGTATGGCAGCAAAGCAGAGTGGCAGAAAGCTGATAGGGGCAAGACAGGCTGGCAGAGTGGAGGTAGTCTGGTCCCTGTGGTTTTGATAAGGGAAAGACAGGCTGTCCCAGGAGAGAGTTCCCTTTCCTTTGTGCAGGAAAGGACTCCCTAGAATGGGTTCACCCTTAGAGTGGGGTGTTTCCTTTGGCGTCTAGTGAATACCGTTGGCGTCTAGTGAATACCGTTGGCGTCTAGTGAATTCCGACTGTACTTATGCACTTCAGCTGATGACAAAGGAACTTGAAGAGCTCTCAGAAATAAGAATACTGCTACTCAAGTCCAAATCTGCAATATCAACCTATGTTGACTTTGTACCATAGAGATCAAACACTTGTAGGAACACAAGGCCTGGATGAACAGGCACAGCAATCGAGGTCAAACACTGGTAGGAACACAAGGCCTGGATGAACAGGCACAGCAATGGAGGACAGAGGTCAATCCCACCTAGGGACACAAGGCCTGGATGAACAGGCACAGCAATCGAAGACAGAGGTCAATCCCACCTAGGGACACAAGGCCTGGATGAACAGGCACAGCAATCGAGGTCAAACACTGGTAGGAACACAAGGCCTGGATGAACAGGCACAGCAATGGAGGTCAAACACTTGTAGGAACACAAGGCCTGGACTGACAGGCAAAGCAATCGAGGTCAAACACTGGTAGGAACACGTCCTGGATGAACAGGCACAGCAATCGAGGTCAAACACTTGTAGGAACACAAGGCCTGGATGAACAGGCACAGCAATCGAGGTCAAACACTTGTACGAATACAAAGCCTGGACTGACAGGCAAAGCAGGCGAGGACAGAGGTCAATCCCACCTAGGGACACAAGGCCTGGATGAACAGGCACAGCAATCTAAGTCAAACACTTGTAGGAACACAAGGCCTGGATGAACAGGCACAGCAATCGAGGTCAAACACTTGTAGGAACACAAGGCCTGGATGAACAGGCACAGCAATTGAGGTCAAACACTTGTACAAACACAAGGCCTGGATGAACAGGCACAGCAATCGAGGTCAAACACTTGTACGAACACAAGGCCTGGATGAACAGGCACAGCAATCGAGGTCAAACACTTGTACAAACCCAAGGCCTGGATGAACAGGCACAGCAATCGAGGTCAAACACTTGTAGGAACACAAGACCTGGATGAACAGGCACAGCAATTGAGGTCAAACACTTGTAGGAACACAAGGCCTGGATGAATAGGCACAGCAATCGAGGTCAAACACTTGTAGGAACACAAGGCCTGGATGAACAGGGAAGTGATTATCCCCTTGTACAGGTCCTTGGTGAGGCCTCACCTGGAGTACTGTGTTCAATTCTGGAGACCGTATCTACAAAGAGACAAAGACAAGATGGAAGCGGTACAGAGAAGGGCGACCAGGAAGGTGGAGGATCTTCATCGGATGACGTACGAGGAGAGATTGAAGAATCTAAATATGTACACCCTGGAGGAAAGGAGGAGCAGGGGTGATATGATTCAGACTTTCAGATACTTGAAAAACTTTAATGATCCAAAGACAACGACAAACCTTTTCCGTAGGAAAAAAATCAGCAGAACCAGAGGTCACGAGCTGAGGCTCCGGGGAGGAAGACTAAGAACCAATGTCAGGAAGTATTTCTTCACGGAAAGGGTGGTGGATGCCTGGAATGCCCTTCATGAGGAAGTGGTGAAGTCTAAAACTGTGAAGGACTTCAAAGGGGCGTGGGATAAACACTGTGGATCCATCAAGTCTAGTGGGCATAAATAGAGAGGAGGCAGCAAACACTGCACGGAGCGGCAGTAGCCACTGAGGCATTCACGGAGCGGGATGCCAGTGGCCAGTAGTTGGTGTTCCACCTTCAGGCAGCAAAACACTGCACGGAGCGGCAGTAGCCACTGAGGCATTCACGGAGCGGGATGCCAGTGGCCAGTAGTTGGTGTTCCACTTTCATGCAACAAAACACTGCACGGAGTGGCAGTAGCCACAGAGGCATTCACGGAGCGGGATGCCGGTGGCCAGTGGTTGGTGTTCCACCTTCACGGAGTGGAAGGATGGAGGGCTGCCATCTCAAAAAATAAAAAAAAAAAAGCAAACAAGCAAACAAAACAGGGGTGGGTAAGGGGCAGGGGTGTGGCCTGCTGGTTGCGGCGGTTGCTACCCCTGATTGAGCTGGATGTTCACTAGGATGGCGCTGCTCTCTGCATTGGTGGAGGGGTGGAAGGGAATAGGGGCCGGAGGGTGCTGGAAGCCAATAGAGACGGGTGGGAGGGAGAAAAAAGGGGGGGGGGGAATGGATAAACTGCGTAGCTTGCTGGGCAGACTGGATGGGCCGTTGGTCTTCTTCTGCCGTCACTTCTATGTTTCTATGTTTTCTATGTTTCAATCGAGGTCAAACACTTGTACGAACACAAGGCCCGGACTGACAGCAAAGCAGTCGAGGACAGAGGTCAATCCCACCTAGGGACACAAGGCCTGGATGAACAGGCACAGCAATTGAAGTCAAACACTTGTACGAACACAAGGCCTGGATGAACAGGCACAGCAATCGAGGTCAAACACTTGTAGGAACACAAGGCCTGGATGAACAGGCACAGGAATCGAGATAAAACACTTGTACAAACACAAGGCCCGGACTGACAGGCAAAGCAGTCGAGGACAGAGGTCAATCCCACTTAGGGACACAAGGCCTGGATGAACAGGCACAGCAATCGAAGTCAAACACTTTTAGGAACCCAAGGCCTGGACAGTTGACGGTCAGGCACAGCGATTCATGACAGGTACATGTGCTGCAGTGCTTATATTATCTGGAGCATAGGAGGCAATTGGAGCTGCTGCAAGGCTTTGAATTGCTTTTATTCATCTTGCCATTCACAGGGAAAATTTGGAAACCCAAGCAAAGGCAGGTTAATTTCAAAAACACTAGCATTTTCATCAACTCTGGTGCCAGCCTTGAGTGGTGAGGGCTCATGATATCCCCTGTCATTGAAAAGACACATTCACTGGGCACACTGGTTGGTGGACATGACAGATATTGCTGAGCCACTTTGGCTAGGTGTGGCCAGACAGTGGACTTGTGTGCCCAATATGCCAGCGGATCTGTCTGCATTTTCTCTATCGGCTCTGAGAGATACCGTGTCACAGACAGCTGTGCTGCTGTCTCCTCCTGTGCTTGGGCGGGCTCTGAGTCACTTCATCTAGCTGCTTTCTCTCTCGCCTATAGCACAACTGATGAATCTTTATGGCCAACATGCCTTGGGCGTTCTGACGTGGATGAGGAGGTACTGTCTGTCGCTTGGGCTAGCAGCACAACTTTCTGACGTGCCTGCTGTTTCCACCTCTGCTTCAAGCCTAATCTGTCTCCGCCTATGGCGCTCCTGTTCACGGACCTTTGCTAACAGCAGCTCCTTCACAAATGACAGACAATTGGTCTTTAGGGCGAGTTTACCTTTCACATGGGGATCACAGACAGAGGCGAGCATGTATGTGCGGTCATCTGTTAAAGGCCTTAATCTGTCTTTCACCTGCTGCTGCAAAACGTCCAGACACTGCAGCACCTCAGCAGTCATTCCATCTTCCCGTTTAAAGGCCTCCAAATATTCATCCAGGAAATTTACTATAGGGATGATGTCAGCCAAGGTGGCACTTCTGGAACTCAGCTCCTCCGTGACATCCTTGAAGGGCTGCAGGATTTTCACTAGCTGACTCATGACTAACCAATCATGATGCCCTAGGGGATTCTGCACACCAATGTCCATTCTACCAGCAAGTTCATGAAGGGGTGTCTGCAGCTCCAGTAACCTCTCCAGCATCATAAAGGTGGAATTCCACCGGGTGGCAATGTCTTGAATGAGACGCTTGTGAGGCATATCCAAATCAGTCTGCTTTTGTCGGAGAACCTGCCCCGCCTTGACACTTCTGTGGAAGTGTGCTGCTATGTTCCTGCACTTCTGTATTAACCTATGCAGGTATTCATTCTCCTTGTCATTGGACTCCAAGCCCAGAGCTGACTTCACTACCAGGTGCAGAGTGTGTGCAAAACATCGGATGTTCTTAAACTGCCCATCGGTTATTGCCTTAACCATGTTTGCACCATTGTCTGTGACAAAGAACCCTGCCTGTTTTCCTGTCTCACTGGTGTAGTTGCCAGCCCTCCAGCATCTTTCTGATGCATGCTAGAATATTGGCTGCGGTATGGGCCTGGTCCGTCAGGTGGGTGTGCAGTAAAGCCCACCTCCACCCTGATACTTCTTCAGTAATAGAGCTGCTGGCTGCCCCTGCCTCAGCCATGTCCCACCAGTGTGCTGTCAGAGAGAGGTAAGAGTGTGCAGCATTCATGGCAGTCCAGATATCGCAGGTGAAATGCACTCTTCCTTCTGCCTTAGCTAGCAGTGCTTGAATGCGACTGCGACACTGCTTGTACAGGCAGGGGATGACCTTTCTACTAAATGTGGTTCTGCACGGGATTTTGTAATTTGGAAGTACAACCTTCAAAAAAATGCTTGAAACCCACATTCTGCACTAGCTGCAAGGGCTGGTCATCAAGGGCAATCATTTCCCCAATGCTCCTGGTTACAACTTTTGAGGCTGCCTGCCTCCTACCCCGGGATAGCGTTACCGCACTCTACCCCATTTCCTCCATGGTGGATTGTCGATTCTGCCACATGTCAGGGGGTTGCTGGCCTGCCGCCTGACTGCTAGAAGGGTATGAGGGCGTGGGCTGACTCTGCTGCTTTCCTACCACTGCACAGTGGTTGGAAGGGGTCCCCCGACTGGAACTGCCACCATCCCCAGATGGCAGTAATCTTGTTGGGTGTTGCCTCTTCATATGATTGTTCATGCCAAAATTAGATAGATGTCCCATTTGATTGCCTCTGCTAATATCCCTGGCACAGTAATTACACTGAGCATAACGCGGGTCTTCCGTCACTTTAAAGTGTTTCCAGATCGGAGATGTCTTTCGTGATCCTCCCCTCTCTAACACCTTGGGGGTGGATGCTGGCACTGGAGTTAAGGTAGTGGGTGCACCCTGAGAAGCAATGCCAGAGGGGGCATCAGTCACCCTCTGTGCCTGTACTGACTGCTCTTCCTCCTCCTCAATATCACTGTCATCTCTCCCCTGCTGCACATTTCTGGAGGCTAAGACAGAACTAACTGATTCTACCGAAGATTCGTCAGCTATTACTTCTTCCGTTTCTGATGAGAATCCCACACAAGAAGATTCTTCATCTGAATCAGAAGCTAACAGTGACTGCGCTACCTTGTGAACGCTAAGTGTTAGTCGAGACTTCTGTCCCCCTGCTGCTTTTGGGTGTCTACATTTTGTCGGGCATGACTCTGCCTCCCCTTCCCTCTCCTCCAGAACTACAGGGCCAGAAACAAGTGGTGGCAATGGCGATGTATCATGGTCAGATTTCTTTTTTTTTGGCATGGAACTACCATCCCCTACAAAGAGTTTAGATTGCGACAGTTGCCTTTTTATCTGTACTGGTGGTGTTGCACTAGTGTCTTTTGGGGTGCCTCCTCTGCCAGTCCCAATGACTCGATTGCATCTCTCTTTCCCTGACATTATGGATTTTATGTCACTGAGTAGTAACACTGCCCACTGTCCCACAATAATAAGGTTCAGTCTGTTTAAAATGCCCACTGCCCACTGTCACGCTGCCTGGCTGTGCACTAATGTGTGTGGCATGTACACAGAAGCTGCTTGCTTGTAAGCACAAAAGAGGCAGACTCCCCGGGTGCTTGACTGCACAGACCCACTGAATAATAATGTAAAGTCTGTTTAAAATGCCCACTGCCCACTGCCTACTGACACGCTGCCTGGCTGTGCACTAATGTGTGTGGCGTGCAGCCGTGCACACAGAAGCTGCTTGCTTGTAAGCAGAAAAGAGGCAGACTCCCTGGGCACTTGACTGCACAGACTCAGCCTGTTAAACTTCCCAGTGAAGCCCAGTGCACTGAGAGACTAAGTAATTGGAATTAAAAAAAAAGCAGGAATTTTGTCACTCCAGAAAAATGAATGACATTGAAAATAATATCTCTCTCCAAGCCAGCCCAACACTCTAAATGGTAAATGGTGGTCAGTGCTAGCTGACCTAGCACAGCTTCTCTTCTCAGTCAGAAATGAGTCTGACCAAAATAAACAGCTTGAAAGAAACAGGAATAGTAGTGACTGTAGCTGACCCTGGCACTACAGCAAAACCAAGAATATTTTTCTTTCCTTAGCTAGCCTATCTCTTCTCTATAAGTTCTGCCTGCTCCCTCCTCTCCACAGCATGCACCCAGCACTCCACAGCACCCACCCAGCCCACCTCTCCACAGCATCGCTGGAAATAACTGCGTGGCTCCTCGTGCTGATGTTTATATACTGCTGGCTCGTCAGTAAAATCCACAGAGAGCACTGAATGACAGCGCGATTGGCTGCATTCAGTGCTGCTCAGAAAATGTCAGCGCGGATACGCGACTCACAGGAAAGGGTCAGACAGGATGGCATGGTTACCGCAGGGGCGCCGCCATTTTGTGGTAATCCTGTGTAGCTCGCAGCTAATGGGGGCGAAGAAAAGCTTTGCGGCGCGCCGAATAAAACATAAATCTGTTAAATACGAGGGGAGTCGCGATGCGTTTCGCCTCCCCACGTATTTAAAAGATAGGACAAAATAAGTTGCGGATTACAAATACGTGGAAAACGGATGCACACCCCTAGTAATTGCATGCACTGCCTCCATTATATGCAAATGTACCTCATGTACATCCATTGTGTAAATCTTGAAAATCAGACTGGTTTATGTCACTCAAGGACCCAGATTTGGGGAACTCCCCAAGCCCACTCTAGACACACAATAGTTTAACTGGTTAAAATGGCCTGTCTGAAATATAGCCTTCTCATCATAGGTAAAAATACACGCAGAATTGTAGCTGGATAGATGGGAGATGTTCCCAGAGAGAAGGAATAGGGCGGGCAAGGGAAACAATGCATATAAATTGTTTTTTCAAATCTACATGCATTGTTTTCCAGCAAATGTTTTCCAACAGAAAAAGCCAGTGTAGGGTACTTTATACCCATAGGTGATATTCAAAGAGAAACTGCTTACAATGTTCCCCATTGAAAATAAGCTACAAAGGATACGCAGTTTGCCATTGTGCTGATCATCTAAAATGTTCTCTTAACCCAGGACGATGCATAAAAACATCTGTTCTAAATTGGGTCTGTTTGAACCAATCATTCATGCATCTATTTATATACCACCCACCCATTAGAATTCAAGCATATGTCAAACAGATAGAGGAGAAGGAGATATCTGGACATCAAGCAGGATCTGCAGTGACACAGTAGGCTAGAGTGACTGGGTAGACCAAGAGTGTCACTTATATGCCAGAAATGGCTATTGCTCAGTTTTGAAATATCTACATGGCCAACTTCCAAAGTTAGCAAGGTAGACCTCCGACTTTGAAAAATTTCTCCCACTGGCCAGCTAGGCTTTCTACATTAACGATCCAAAGACAACGACAAACCTTTTCCGTCAGAAAAAAATCAGCAGAACCAGAGGTCACGAGCTGAGGCTCCAGGGAGGAAGACTAAGAACCAATGTCAGGAAGTATTTCTTCACGGAGAGAGTGGTGGATGCCTGGAATGCCCTTCCGGAGGAAGTGGTGAAGTCCAAAACTGTGAAGCACTTCAAAGGGGCGTGGGATAAACACTGTGGATCCATCAGGTCTAGAGAACGCATATAAAGAGTAGGCAGCAAAACACTGCACGGAGCAGCAGTAGCCACAGAGGCATTCGTGGAGTGGGATGCCAGTGGCCAGTGGTTGGTGTTCCACCTTCACGGAGCGGAAGGATGGAGGGCTGCCATCTCCCAATTAAAAAAAAGAAAAAAAACAAACAAAAAAACAAAACAAAACAGGGATGGGTTTATGGGCTATAGGTATTACCAATTATTAGGCTTATTCAATTACCAATTATTAGGCTTTTCAATATTTCATGATTGTTAATGTGACTTTCAAGGCATACTTCACTTTCAATGCATATCCAGCATGGCTCCCTGCTTCAACGGCAGGGGAGAAGAAAAACTAATACTTCACGCATATCCAGCATTGCTCTTTGCTTCAACGGCAGAGAGCTATGCTGCCACTTACCCAAATAATCAAACTTAATATTTCACATGGAAGCAGCTCCATCACTGCTCTCTACATTAATGGTGGGGGTGAAAGGGTAATAGAACCTAAGGTTACTAAGAGCCAAGAGAAACAGATAAGTATGAGAAAAAATAAGTGTGAAGCTTGCTGGGCAGACTGGATGGGCCGATTGGTCTTCTTCTGCCGTCATTTCTATGTTTCTATGTATGTTTCTATGTTTACATTCAATTTCACATGATGCAAAAATGTAATTGTTTGGAAAAAGGGGCAGCTCTGGTGGCATTCCTAGGGTAGGTTTTTAATTTAACTTATCAGCCTGCCTTTTCAGTGCTAACCAAGTAAATGTTAACTGGACAACTCTAATCACATAAATAGCTGCCCTAAATCTGGCTGGGCAAGATTTACCCGAACTTTCAGCTGCAAACCTGGGCCTGGATTTTCTAAGGTCGCAGACCTTAGAGAATCCAGCGGTAACAGGGGGTGGGGGGGTAAAGCGGGGGGCAGGTCTGCGAAAGCCAGCAGCGATCGCGCCTCCGCGGTGCAATTGCTGTTGGCTTTCACACCCAGTAGCGCCATCGTAAAAGGTGATGCTATTGGGCGCGCTATTGGCAGCGAAAAGGGTTCTTACCCTTTCGCCGCCAGTGAAGTTTCCACCGCATCTGCCCCGACGACGCCCTGACTCTTCCTCTTCTGGGGCCGACTCCGCCCCAATCTAGTTAATGCACGCAAAAAGGGACTTTTCGTGTGCAATACACTACGAAAATGACCCCCCTGGCCAGGTAAGTGAGGTAGATGATGATTGCCACTCAGTGAAGTGTAGGAATTGTGGGGTTTTTCCTTAGGGATTAGTTTCATGCATTTTCTTTCACTTCTTCATTTTTATGGCATGTATTTTACATTTTATTGCATTGATATTTTGTTTTATTTTGTTTTTATGTATGAATTTGTGTTTTTATGATACATTTTCATTTGTTTATATGTTCACATTTGCAATTTGTGTTTTAGCTCTAAGCCACTCTGTTTTGTTTGGTTTTTTAAATGAAAATTGTGGTATATAAATTAAAATAATTATTTTTGAAAACTGACCCCATTTTAATACATTTGCCTGCAGTCCACACCACAGAAAACATCATACCTCTATGATTCAGTGTTGCTTCTTTATAGATTTAAAGGTGACAGAATGCAGAAAATTAGGAATTCATAATCATGATTTCATCATTTAATGATGTTTGCTTATACAGTTCTCGATAAATATTTGAACCTTATTTTTTTACACTCTTAGCTGTGTAAACATGCCTGTGTATAAGGGACTGTGGTGTTCCTGTTTCTATCACCAGCAGCCAAAACATCCGACTCATTATAAATTGATTTTCAACTTTATTTACAATGTTCCGCCAGCCGGAACTGGTTGAAATTAGGAGCCTTTTTGTTTTGGGGGGTTTTTGGGGGTTTTTTGGCTTTTTTGCTGTTGGCCTGGAGATTACAGATTTTCCTTTCAAGTGCAACTTGCATTGAAAAAAAAAAAAACCAAGATAAAAAGCAGTGCTGGAATAAAGAACAGCAATAAATATGTCCAAGCCTTGAGCAAAAGTAATGTTTTCTTTAGTTACTAAAGGCACAGCCATGCATACGGCAGGAGCAGAAGTTTCAGACACCGCGAGGTGATCTTGCTCTGATGATCAGGTTTTATGTTCATTTTCCTGGTTCTCCTTTTTTTTTTATCTCGCCTCCCCCCACCTCCCATCCCGAGGGCCGTTTGTTCTCTGATCAGTGCACAGCTGTTCTTTTCATGCACTAGGGCTGCCTTAGAACTCACCAAACAAGATTTGCTTTCAACCTTTTTTTGTGCGTCTCTCCAGTAGTCACCATTTTGCTACACTACTGCAGAGCTCTTGAAAAGGACAGATTAAACATGTCTTGGCTTTTATTTTAAGTGCTGCTTCTTCCTGGCTCTCAGAATAGTATGCAATTAGATCTTTCCTCTACTAAACAGCAGTAAAAAATTTAAAAAAAAAACCCAGTCTTTTGTAACATATCTTGTGCATGTCTAAAACTTTTTTTTTTTTTAATAACAAGAAAACAAGTCTTGAATTTTTATTTATTCTGAGCAGAACCTGTTTTCTAATGCTGCACGTTGCCTTTTTATTCATCAGCTCCTCTTGTATACACAAATGTTGGCAATCATCCGCTTATTTACCTGTTCTTAAATATTACTAAATATTCCCTATGTAATAAAGACAAAGGACCTGATGCACAAGCCTCTTTTTTTACGAATAGCCAAAGAAAGGGAGAAGATCTTTATCCAATCAAGTGCAAAATAATAAAAAAAAAAAAAAACCACAGGGAAAATGTGTTTAAAAGTTCCAGAGTAGGACTCTGTTTTGTGCCCCTGGAAAGATTTGTAAGCAACTCACTGGGAAAGCCTGCAGGAAATATTTTATACAGCTTCATATTAGTGACCATATGGAAGAGCTTTATGACCTGCAGAATCGTGGCAACCGTGTCATATGGCTGCATAAAGGGCTTGAGTTGAGCCCTGAATGATTAAATCCCGTGATAATTTGCATGAGCAGCTCAGTACTTTATTGAGTCATTTTGCCTGCTATAAAACACGCCATCTCTGGCTTTCATGTAAGGGCCAGGGAATCCACAGTCCTGCCCTTGCTCTTTTCAAACCATTAGCTGTTGATTCTCAAATCAACTTAGGTGCATTAAAATCCTGTTTTCTGGGTATAAGTGGCATTTTGAAAATAAATCCATGCAAGGAAAAGTGTGTGCATGACTTGGTTTGGGGCCTTTTTCCTTGCACTGAGCAGAGACGTTTCTGAGGGATGAGTTGGGGGTGGAGTAGCGACTTCTGTTTAAACTTGTGTTTCAAGGACCGTGCGTATGGGTTACCGTGTACAAGTTACGCCTGGCTTGGAGCAGATGTAACTCTGTGCTGAGGTAATTTGTGCCTTTACTCAGCCAGTCACCCAAGGATTGACAAAGACAACTTATGTACTCAAGTTTGGTTTCAAAATACTCTGTACAGTCTGTATTGTACAATGTTCGTACTGTATGCAGACTTCACTGCCAGACTAGGGATTTTTTTTTCTTACATATCTCTTGCTCTAACCCACTGCCCTTCCTTTTCTGTACATGCTGTTGCAGCTTATGTGCTTTCTGGCTCCCGTTTCAACTGGGTCTTCTTTGCGATGAGGCCAAAAAAGCGCCAGTCCTAAAGGTGCAAGAACAAGGACCTTTAGCGTGCGCTAACGATCCATGTTAATTTCATACCAATGAGTTTGGTGGTAAATAGCATATGTTAAAATTCATTCTCTAGCACAGCCATTGTCACAGACAATCTTAGCGATACCTCCCTGAGACATAGTTAATTTTTTTCTTTTATTTATTAATAATCTGCTTTTCAGGTGCTTCAAAATGGATTTCATGCAAGTACTGTAGGTATTTCCCTGTCCCCAGAGGGCTCAGAATCCAAGGTTTGTTGTACCTCAAGTTTCTCACAATAATGGCTGAGTGTTGAAATTTGTACATTTTAAACCACATTATTTTGTTATATGAACATGAATTAATGAGGCTGCTTTTACATCCTGACCAACTTCTTTTTTTTTTTTTTTTAATTCTTTATTTATTGCTTTCAAATTATTACAATAAACAACATTTATATAAGAAAAATTATATCATATTTGTTAACTGTTGATTTGACAAATTCTCAAATATAAATCCACATTAAGAAATAACATCATCTCATCCAACTGTTAACTTACATGATTATATTAAGGTAAATAAGTGAAATCCTTACTTATCTATGAACGGTTAAAAAGGAAAAAGAAAAAGAAAGAAAGAAACTATCTTTCAAGTATTATCACATTTAGGACCCAATTTTACTCTAATGCCGGTCTATTTTCCTTCGAGGAGATCTTTAAGACCCACTGGATCTACAAAGGAATATGTCTTACCCTCTAACCTTACATTACATTTACATGGGTATCTTAAACTAAAATATCCCCCTTTATCCACAATTGTTTTCCTATATTGTAGAAAGGCTTTTCTATGAACTTGTGTGGCATGAGTTAGATCGGGAAAAATCCATACCTTTTGGCCATAAAAATTAACAACTCTATTCCGGAAAAAAGCTCTCAAAATATTTTCCTTATCTGTAGAAAAAGCTAGTTGAACCAAGAGTGTTCTCCTTATACTTATTTCTAATTCATCCTGCGATTTCTGAAGCAAATCAGATGTCAATTGACTCTTCTCCACTATCTTTCACCTTCACTTCTTCTAATTTTTCTCCCATTACAGTTTTTATCTTTTTATCCCCCAGGTAAAAAGCTTTTACAATTACCGGTAATGTTTTTTCAGGAAATTTTAATATCTGCATCAAATAATTCCTGAATAACTCCAATGGGTCCAATTTATTAGAAAAAGGAAAATTATTAACCCTTAAATTCAATGATCTTACAGTGTTCTCTAAATTCTCTATTCTTTTATTAACTTCATCTTCTACTTTTATCTGATGGACTTGAATTTTTTCAACATATGAAACACGATTTCCCATATCATTTATCATATCTTTTTGCTTCCCTATTTCATTAGTATTCAATGCAAGTGATTTAGTAGTTTTCATAACAACCTCTGTTAAGTTATTTATAGAAGTGTCCAATTTTGCCAAATAATTCCACAGAGTTTCTAGAGTGATATTTGCTGGTTTTTTTGGCAAACTGTCTCTCTTGATAATTACACTGATATTCTCCTGATCTCCTTTTTCCACATCATCATTCTTTGGTGTACTAGACTCTTTTGGTGAAATGTTAAGAGTTTCCATGAAATCAAGTTCTCCTGATAATTGTACCTTCCACTTAGAGGGTTCCATATTTTCATTTAAGTTCCCCAATTTCCCTTGTTTGTCCTGTGGGGTAAAAGCCTCCTCATATAGGCCACCTGGTATATCCGGGGAGTTCCCCCCACCAGGTGGTGTTGGTGGAACCGGTGCGCCCGGGCTTAATGTTGTTTCATTGGCTAAAGATGAAATGCTCCGTTCTAGAATTTCATCTACAGCAGCCTGCTCACACGGGATTTTCTTAGGGTCCAACCACTCCAATACTGTTTTCTGTCCAGAATCTTGTACAGCCGTCTCACCAATGGGCCTTATTCTGGCCTTCCGTTTGGTGTGCGGCATATCAAGGAAATAATAAAATAACTAAACTTAGGACTTCAAAAAGTATTGGGAATGTGAATGTGATATTTAATTTATAAGGATTTCACTAAACGAAGGCAGCAGGTTAAACTAAGCCTTATGTTCCTACCTGAGACGAATTTGAAACTTTATAGGCAAATCCCAGCGAATTCCGTCGAAGCCCGTCAAAGCCCAGCTTTGACGTGCGCGCCCCTTGAGCGCGCGCGGCTTAAGCTGCGCGCCGGCGTCGTCTGCGCGCCGCAGACGACGCGGCTTTTATAGTCACTTCCTGGTTCTCCTCCCGTAGGTAACCAATAGGAAAGCAGTGTCTTGAGATGTTACACCGTTGGGGCCAATCAGATCACCCCCGGGTCCTGCTGGTCATTCAGAGGAATTAAACATAGAATTGAGAGGAGACCGCTCAGGTAGTAAAAAAGCCAGTTCTCACCTGCCTGCCTCCCTGACCAACTTCTTTACAATAAATACACTTCCCATATAATGCTGTTTGTCATATATGTTTGTCTTGACTAGACTGTAAACTTCAGGAAGCAGGGACTCTATATTATGTGTGTGTGCAGCGCTGCATATTTCCAGTTGCATTTAAAAATGATGACTAATAGTAGTAGTAATAGTAATGAACTGATTTACATAATTGGGCAGCTCACTACCTGTTTTTGCATAGATTTTGCAGCCATGTTTAAAATTAATGATGCATGCAAAATTATGTAAACGGAACAGTACACATGTCATTTGCATCTGTGTGTCTTAGTACTTCGGCCTTGATGTATTGGAATCCTTCTGATTCATAATCTACAGTTCTGCATCTTTCATAAATGCATTCCATAAACTATAATATGCCTTCAGGAGAACTCGATGTTTCTTTTCTCCTCAAACAGAGCAATATAAAAGCTACAAGATAATAGTTAAAAAGAAAAACTTTTAATAGATTTCTAGTGCTCTTAACATCCTATATACACTGCCATAAAATATGCAAGAGAATGGAAATTAAAGTCAATGATCTATTTAACAATGCACTAAAAGCATTAAAGTGAATTGCTTAAGGAAAATAATTGTTAACATCAATGACAGAACCTCAGTATCAAGTAAATGTAACTGCCTAAATAGATTAGGTACTGATGAAATATGATATTGAAATGTTACATGCTCTCCAACCAGTTTTGTTGGGCTCCGTAATGTGTGACTTGGCGTGCTTTTTGGATCCAGGTCTGGGAATATGACCAAATCTAACCTCAAGAATAAATCCATTGGCATTTTTTGTAATACTGCATCCTAAGCATAATGTGACGTGCTGCAAATCACCATGATTATGCATTTCTAAGTAGAGGTAGCCTCTGTCAGGCCCTTGTAATTTTAAATCCTGAGAATTTTGATAGGTAATGAAGAGTGAAAGAAACCCTCAAATTTATGGGCATGTAATACTGGCAGTGTCACTTATGAAATAATATCCATTGCTTACTGCAGAATTGACAGAATTTCTTTATCCATGTATTAATTACTTCATATACGGCAATCTTTTGTAGTTATTGCAGTGCTATCGTGAAATATAAGGCCGTATTTCTCAATGGATTTTCTGTCCTCTTCTCTGAAATGAAATACATTGTTTTGTGAAAAATTATAGCAGTTCTAACTTTAAACTTGGCACTTTCTTCAGCATCGAGCATGTAGAGCCTGTACTTGTCAGATAATCTTATGGATGGCTGACATTTGTATATGGCAAACCAGGATTCTTTTTTGGCTCAAAATTGAACTATATCATACATCTGCTATATTAAAACACGAAGGGCCCAATGTTAAAAGCCCGGCGCATACAAATCCTGGGAGATACGCGCGTGACGGGCCTCGTGCGCGATGAGAGTATTTTCGAAACAGCCCAGCCACGCGCGTATCTCCCCGGTACACACGGAAGTGCCAGGTTGCAAAAAAGGGGCAGGTTCAGGGCAGGGTGGGAGCAGCCGGGACTAGAGGTGTGAATCGTGTGCCCTATCGTCTTAACGATCGAAATCGTCTGGCAGGAGAAGAAAATCGTGTTTGGCACGATTTTTTAGTTAAAAAATCATTTTTTCCGATTAGTGCGCACTAACCGGGAGTTAGTGCGCACTAACCGAAAATGATACAATTTGACACTTTTCAGGTCAGTTAAGGTCAGTTTAGGAATGAATATGTATTCCTATTGGCTGCCCTCTTATTTATTCATGTTACCAAGGTTCCCACTGACAATATATGGGGGATGGGAAATGGAAACAGTTGATAGCTTGACAAAAAAAGTAATGTGATCAGTCAATGTGACTAGAACTTGTGCCCTAACCCTGATACCAGGGGTGTTGTGATCTTTCTGCACACAGTGCCCTATCCCTGATACCAGGGGTGTTGTGATCTTCCTGCACAAAGAGCCCTATTCCTATTAATACCAGGAGTGTTGTGATCTTCCTGCATGCAGTGCCCTAACCCTGATACCAGGGGTGTTGTGATCTTCCTGCATGCAGTGCCCTAACCCTGATACCAGGGGTGTTGTGATCTTCCTGCACAAAGTGCCCTATCCCTAATACCAGGAGTGTTGTGATCTTCCTGCACAAAGTGCCCTAACCCTGATACCAGGAGTGCTGTGATCTTCCTGCATGCAGTGCCCTATCCCTGATACCGGGGGTGTTGTGATCTTCCTGCATGCAGTGCCCTATCCCGGTTACCGGGGGCGTTGTGACCTTCTTGCACACATCCAGGTATCAGGGATAGGGCACTGCATGCAGGAAGATGACAACACCCCTGGTATCAGGGTTAGGGCACTGTGTGCAGGAAGATCACAACACTCCTGCTATTAATAGGGATAGGGCACTGCATGCAGGAAGATCACAACACCCCTGGTATCAGGGATAGGGCACTGCATGCAGGAAGATGGCAACACCCCTGGTATCAGGGATAGGGCACTGTGTGCAGGAAGATCACAACACTCCTGGTATTAATAGGGATAGGGCACTGCATGCAGGAAGATCACAACATCTCTGGTATCAGGGATAGGGCACTGTGTGCAGGAAGATCACAACACTCCTGGTATTAGGTATAGGGCACTGCATGCAGGAAGATCACAACACCCCTGGTATCAGGGTTAAGGCACTGTGTGCAGGAAGATCACAACACCCCTGGTATCAGGGATAGGGCACTGTGTGCAGGAAGATCACAACACCCCTGGTATCAGGGATAGGGCACTGTGTGCAGGAAGATCACAACACTCCTGGTATTAATAGGGATAGGGCACTGCATGCAGGAAGATCACAACACCCCTGGTATCAGGGATAGGGCACTGTGTGCAGGAAGATCACAACACTCCTGGTATTAGGTATAGGGCACTGCATGCAGGAAGATCACAACACCCCTGGTATCAGGGTTAAGGCACTGTGTGCAGGAAGATCACAACACCCCTGGTATCAGGGATAGGGCACTGAGTGCAGGAAGATCACAACACCCCTGGTATCAGGAATAGGGCACAAGTTCTAATCACATTGACTGATCACATTACTTTTTTTGTCAACTACCAACAGTTTCCATTTCCCATCCCCCCAACCATCACCTCAGTGGGAACCTTGGTAACATCAATAGATAAGAGGGCAGCCAGCCAATAGGAATACATATTCATTCCTAACTGACCTTTACTGACCTGGAAAGTGTCAATAATTTGTATCATTTTCTGTTAGTGTTCCTGAGTTTCCATTTCCATTTCCATTTCCCATCCCCCCCAACCATCACCTCAGTGGGAACCTTGGTAACATCAATCGATAAGAGGGCAGCCAGCCAATAGGAATACATATTAATTCCTAACTGACCTTTACTGACCTGGAAAGTGTCAATTTGTATCATTTTCTGTTAGTGCGCACTAACTCCCGTTAGTGCGCACTAACACAATTTAACGATTTTTAACGATAAATCGTTAGAATTTCTATTGTATTGTGTTCTTTAACGATTTAAGACAATATTAAAATTATCGGACGATAATTTTAATCGTTGAAAAACGATTCACATCCCTAGCCGGGACAGCGCCATTAGGGGCAGCACACGCCAGCAGCTGGCCAGCGCGCGGAACATACTCCTGCTCCATGGAGCGGGTAAGTTCAGTGACAAAAGAAATTAGGGTAGGTAGGTGGAGTTTAGGGGTTGGGCAGGAGAAGAGAAGAGGGATGAAGGATAGGTAGAGGATAGGGAAATGTCCTTCCAGTCCACTATTTTATTGGAGCGGACTGGGAGGGATTTGGTGTAGGCCTACTTGCGTCGCCTCACGATTTTTATTAAAATCCCCCCCCCTTGCGTGCGCGAGTGGGGCACCATCATGCACATGTTAGTGCCAATACAAAATCGGGCACACGTGTGCGTGGGCATTGGATTTTATAACATGCATGTGGCGACACATGCATGTTATAAAATTGGTGCGTCCATGTGCGTGCCGGGAACCACATGCACATGGACAATGACGCGCAAGTTTTGAAATGTACCTGTAATGGAGCAATAGCTTTCTTGACCGGAAATAGTGAGAGATAAGAACCAAATGCTGTTGAAATAAAACTGTAATTTCTCTCTCAGACTGCAGGCTACAATCTGCTTCCCTATGAAAAAAATAAGTTCTTGATTCTAGTGGAGAAGGTAATTTTTCTTTCTTTTGGCTGGAAACTGTTACTCCAGCACTGGTAGTTATTTCTGTATTTTTCATGTCTCTCTATAGAAATAAATATATGAATAAACTATACTTTGGAAAACTGATTGAAACTAATATGAACTTCCAAGGAGCAATAATCAAACTGCCCGAGGAGGGTGCAGAGTCACAGATATTTTGTATCTACAGCCTGCAAGCAGATTTTCAAAGGGAAGCTTCCTGCTGGGTTTTCTTTTAACAAGTTAAGGCCAGTGGCTGCAGAGGGTACCTGAGTAGCTAGGGCTTCTGCAGGCTCTTTCCAGTAGGTGCACAGTCCTAGCCATGAATGACACGCAGGGATTTCAAAATGTCGCTGACTGCACCCTGTCCAGGACACACCCATTTAGGGCATGGGGAAAATTAGTGGTAGATTGAATTTTTAATATTTATGATTTCTGTTAATGCTTAAAATGTTTTTATTAGCATTAGTTCTACTTCTACATCTTTTAAGAAATTTAATGAAATAGCTGATTGCTTCATATTTTTATTTACTTTACTATGGTTACCAAATTGTATTACTTTTTATTATTATTTTACAGTTTTAAATTTCTCTATTTTATTTGTTTTTAAATTGTAAACCGTTGTGACGGATTGCTCCAATTGACGGTATATAAGAGTTGATAAATAAATAAATAAATAAATAAATAAATAATAAATAGGGCAATTTTCAGCTCCCCTCCTTCTGATTTTTGCCCAAATAACTGCTTCTTTTCCTCGATAAAATCTTTCATGGCCCAGTTTTGTGTCCATAGCGCAGTTCTTTTGAAAGAATGGTGTTAATCTTTCAGTAAAACTGGATTGCTAACAGGAGTTAAGCTTTGGCAAACACTTGAGGTCTTATCCTCAAACAAGTGTTACAGAAGAGATATAGAGGAGAAACATATTAGAAACAATAGAGTCTGTCTTCATTTTTGGTTCTTTATTGTGTGTGCCAAGGGAGGACGCTCACCAAAACCCAGAAGGCTCATTGTTGGAACTATGAGTTGTGAAGGGGAAAAGATTCAAATCACATTATATCAGCTTAATATGCTTTCTTTCCCCACTTCTCTTAACTTTTACTTCAGGACCTATGCACTGAAAGCATGTTACACTTAACACGCATGCTAACTACTGTTAGTGTTCACATTAAATGACATGTTGTTTACTCAGAGCCCAATATTTAAAAGGTCTATGGCCTAACTGAGTAAAGATGCTTAGATTTTAGATTCCCTAAATTCAGTGCCCAAATCTAGGCCCTGCCAGAGCAGTCCTAAATTCCCCCCTCCCCCCCCCCACCGCATCCGATGTTAAGAAACATGGATTTCTTGAGGTTAATCCCCAACAACCCCTCTGCCTCCTGCCCATCCAACATGTAAGAGAGGGGAACCACCAACCAGCTGCACCCTCAACACTTTCCCTACCCCTCAGCTTTCACCTCCCCAAGCCCAGCCAGGAGGAGGAGTCTGTCTCGCCATGTCCTGGTTTGGCTGACTATGGTGTGGTAGCTGTGACAGCTCCAAGCATTTAGTATTCATTTATGCATGGCACTCAGTGAATAGACCAAGTCCTGTTTAGAAATGCGTTCTGCACAAGGATTTGTCCCTCTGCTCCTACCAGCAGTAGAAGATCAGTGCGAAGGCTGAGCCGATAACAGGTACAAGACTCTTTTTTTTGCTCGCTCACTTTAGAGGGGAATGTGTGTGTGGTGGTGGTGGTTGTGATGGTGGTTGGGGAATTTGAATGTTGGAGAAATTTGGACAAAATGCCAAAAAAAACAACCAGAAGAGGTGCAATGAAAACTTTCTGCTTCAGAGAAAATAATTTTTAAATATCAAGGGATGCTATCAGAAATTAGTGTGTATTGTAATAGTGTAATCTACTGTCTCCCACCCGCAATAGGCCTGAAACACCAGCCCTCAGTTATATCAAACCATGAATTTTGTCATTTTAAATAATAACTTCTAAGTGACAAACTGCCATAAGTATTACTTAGCTTATTGCCAGTGCCTTATACCCTTCATAATACCCTGGTATCTTGCACCCAACACGGCCAGTGTATCGACAGCGGAGCACTGTCTTCATCAGAGTCAAAATCACTTTTTCTGTAAATTAAAACAAAATACAGTATACAAATTTACACACACATATTTTTAGAAAATACATATAACTTATACCTACCACTTACATGGATAAATTACATATAAATGCATACATAACTTTCAGAAAATGGAGGCACTATCTCATAGCATTCCTGCCCAAACTTTTTATTCGTTCAAGCCTTCATAAACTAATCAATGGCTGTCAGCCATAGAAGCTACTGACCAGTCATTGATCATCTTAAGTCCAACTCTACCTACACAGCCCATCTTGAAATCCTGACCAATCAAACATCAAAAGAATGAATGGAATCGAGAGCCACCATTCAGCTACTGTTTTTCTTTCAGACACTCTCACAGAATCCCCCAATCTATTTCCTTATTTAGTCCATGAGGCCATACTGTATTAAGCTTATAAATCCAGTGTTGATGACTGTGTAACAAATGATCAAAATCCCCACCATGGTGCTGTATATTAGGTTTCTGAAGAACTGCAAATCTGCAATCAGTGAATGTGTGCTGTTGCACCAAGCTATGTTCCACCAGAGGAGTCGCATATCTTTGACATGATATTGAACTCTTGTGATTTGTTTTACCCACATACATATACCCATATATTGCAGGTACACCATACAATGTAAATTACACCAGAACTTTGACAGGTCGTTCTCTGACTAAACCGGAAACCAGGAATAATATCATCAGGGAGGTAGACACCACCACGATTGATCGCAAATGCTGCATGTCCCACAGAGATCATGTTCAACTCCCTCACTTGATGTATTCGACACTTTCAAAATTTCCTTATACTCAGAATGAAATGTGGACGCCATGGAGGGAATAAGAACAAAGTGATTGAAGGATTTACGTGTTGCACAGTGGGAGGGGATGTAGTTTCCATGAGGTGGGTGGATTGAACTCAGGAGGCAGGGGTCCCAGTTGTGGGCATTTCTTTCTGGGGGAGGGGAAAGAGAAGTTCCCCCAGGCTAATCCCTCTTTTAACTTTGGTTAGCGGGAGTACTCCGACATGCAGACCGCTTGCACTCTAAGGGGCCAATTTTAAAAGGAGCGCACGTGATTCCCAGCATGCACACATGGACGCACCAATTTTATAATATACACGCACTGGTGAGCGCATGTTATAAAATACGATGGCCACATACACATGCGTGCTGAATTTTAAAATCCATGCGCGCATGTGCAGGCGGCCCAGGACTTGCACGTGCGGGGGTATTTTATAACCTACGTGCAGCGATGCAATTGGCCGATCCCCATTTAAGGAGCAAACTGGGAGGGAACTTTCCTATGCTTAACTCTCCTCTTCCTACCTCTTCCCCTCACCACCCTGACCCTTTAATCTAACCTAGCTATCCCTTTTTTTTTGTTTTTCAACTTACTTCATGCCCCAAGTTGAAGTAAGATGCGCGCGCTGGCCTGCTGCTGGTGCGCAAGTCATTGAAACAGCACAAAATAGCTCTGTCCTGACCCACCCCTTTTGCAGGGCATGGCACTTTGGTACATAACGGGAGATACGCGTGTGGCTGGGCCCATTCTAAAATGCGCACGGTGCTCGCAAAGCCTGGCCACACGCACAACCCCCATTTTTTATGTGTCTGGCCCTTTTAAAATCGGGCCGTAAGGAAGGGCTTCCCAACCTGTGGTTGGGGACCTCAAATGGAGTCACAGAATGTTCAGTTGGGATCACAAGTGCTTCAAAAGGCAGCACATTTCTTTCAGGCACCATCAACGGCATTAGTAGTGGAGGTCAGCTTATAGCCTGTGAGCCAGCACACACTCACAGGCCTTGCAGCAGCCCTGCACTTGCATGCGTTTCTGTGGGAACAGGACCCTATGCTGTCTTTTATTACTAATTCTGCTTCTGCCTGCAAATCACAATTGGGTTAGGGACAGCCATGAAGGGTAAGTGCACAGGCCAGTGGAGATTGCCGCTGCCCCCCTCTACTTACCTACCACTGAACCTACCCAAGAAAAAAATGTTGCCCCTGTCAACAGCCTGCCCTTTCTTCCCAACAGTTGTCATCCACCTTTGCCCAGGGTCAAAAGTAAAATGTTGCTGACTCTGACGGGAGAATGCTTGGAGGAGGGACTATTTGAAGGAAGGGATCAGATGCAGGAGGGGGTTTGAGAGTTGTTCTTGGAGAGGAATTGGATATGGAGGATGAGGAGGTATGACAGAAGATCAAATTGGGTATGTAGGTTGAAAGGGGATCAACTAAGGGAATGTGAAAACAGGCTTGGAGAAGAGCAGGAGGTCTGGAAGATCAGATGAGAGTAAGGGATGATGGGATCAATTGGTGGTTATAAATATGGCATGGAGATGAGAGAGGATTAGCTGGGAAGATGTGAAAGGTCTGGAGGGTTTGAGAGAAGGGATAATTTGGGAAGGTGAGAGGAGCTGTAAGATATAAGAACATAAGAACATTCCATACTGGGTCAGATCAAGAGTCCATCAAGCCCAGCATCCTGTTTCCAACAGTGGCCAATCCAGGCCATAAGAACTTGGCAAGTACCCAAAATCTATGTCTATTTCATGTTACCGTTGCTAGTTGATGGACCCTTGGTCTGACCCAGTAAGGCATTTTTCTTATGTTCTTATGTTCAAATAGCAGTGGCTATTTTCTAAGTCAACTTAATTTATAGCAGGTAATGGACTTCTCCTCCAAGAACTTATCCAATCCTTTTTTAAACACAGCTATACTAACTGAACTAACCACATCCTCTGCCAAGAAATTAAAGAGTTTAATTGTGCGTTGAGTAAAAAAGAACTTTCTCTGATTAGTTTTAAATGTGCTACATGCTAATTTCATGGAGTGCCCCCTAGTCTTTCTATTATCTGAAAGACTAAATAACCGATTCACATCTACCCATTCTAGACCTCTCATGAATTTAAATACCTCTATCATATCCCCCCTCAACCGTCCCTTCTCTAAGCTAAAAAGTCCTAACCTCTTTAGTCTTTCATCATAGGAGAGCTGCTCCATTCCCCTTATCATTTTGGTCGCCCTTCTCTGTACCTTCTCCATTGCAATCTTTTTTGAGATGCGGCGACCAGAATTGTACACAGTATTCAAGGTGGGGTCTCACCATGGAGCGATACAGAGGCATTATGACATTTTCCGTTTTATTCACCATTCCCTTTCTAATAATTCCCAACATTCTGTTTGCTTTTTTGACTGCCGCAGCACACTGAACTGATAATTTCAATGTGTTATCCACTATGATGCCTAGATCTCTTTCTTGGGTGGTAGCACCTAATATGGAACCTAACATTGTGTAACTATAGCATGGGTTATTTTTCCCTATATGCATCACCTTGCAGTTATCCACATTAAATTTCATCTGCCATTTGGATGCCCAATTTTCCAGTCTCACAAGGTCTTCCTGCAATTTATCACAATCTGCTTGTGATTTAACTACTCTGAACAATTTTGTATCATCTGCAAATTTGATTAGCTCACTTGTCGTATTTCTTTCCAGATCATTTATAAATATATTGAAAAGTAAGGGTCCCAATACAGATCCCTGAAGCACTCCACTGCCCACTCCCTTCCACTGAGAAAATTGTCCATTTAATCCTACTCTCTGTTTCCTGTCTTTTAGCCAGTTTGTAATCCACGAAAGGACATCACCACCTATACCATGACTTTTTACTTTTCCTAGGAACCTCTCATGAGGAACTTTATCAAACGCTCTCTGAAAATCCAAGTACACTACATCTACCGGTTCACCTTTATCTACATGTTTAATAACTCCTTCAAAAAAGTGAAGCAGTTTTGTGAGGCAAGACTTGCCTTGGGTAAAGCCATGCTGACTTTGTTCCATTAAACCATGTCTTTCTATATGTTCTGTGATTCTGATGTTTAGAACACTTTCCACTATTTTTCCTGGCACCGAAGTCAGGCTAACCAGTCTGTAGTTTCCTGGATCGCACCTGGAGCCCTTTTTAAATATTGGGGTTACATCAGCTATCCTCCAGTCTTCAGGTACAATTGATGATTTTAATGATAGGTTACAAATTTTTACTAATAGGTCTGAAATTTCATTTTTGAGTTCCTTCAGAACCCTGGGGTGTATACCATCTAGTCCAGGTGATTACTACTCTTCAGTTTATCAATCAGGCCTACCACATCTTCTAGGTTCACCGTGATTTGGTTCAGTCCATCTGAATCATTACCCATGAAAACCTTCTCCGGAGCGGGTATCTTCCCAACATACTCTTTAGTAAACACCAAAGCAATGAAATCATTTAATCTTTCCACGATGGTCTTATCTTCTCTAAGTGCCCCTTGTAACCCCTTGATCATCTAACGGTCCAACTGACTCCCTCACAGGCTTTCTGCTTCGGATATAGTTAAAAAAGTTTTTACTGTGAGTTTTTGCCTCTACGGCCAACTTCTTTTCAAATTCTCTCTTAGCCTGTCTTATCAATGTCTTACATTTAACTTGCCAATGCTTATGCATTATCCTATTTTCTTCTGTTGGATCCTTCTTCCAATTTTTGAATGAAGATCTTTTGGCTAAAATAGCTTCTTTCACCTCCCCTTTTAACCATGCTGGAGGGGCAGAGCTTGAAGGAAGAGGTCCTCTGGAGGAGCTGGAGGTTGAGAAAGGGAATCAACTGGAATATGGAGAAGGTGAGAGTGGCATTATTGTTGGAGATGGACCACACCCTTACTGATTTGTTTTGATCATCCTCTGGGGTCATATAAATTTTCAAGTGCTAAAATGGGGTGATATTGAATAAAAGTTTGGGAAGCCCTGCTCTAAGGGTTACACTTCCTTTAACGCAATCCTTTAAGGATGCATGCTCCACATATCATTGGTTTGATACATCAGATGATAAAGCTGTTTGTACCATAAGCAGGAAAATAGTCATGCTAGTTTTAGCCCTGCCTTTTAGTAAACACAGTCCCCTTAGATTGTTCAGATTATTCTAGTTTCTGTCTCCTGTATTACATAACTAAACTTCATGGTATAATGATAATGCTTGGTCAATAAGTACTACTAATAATATAATATATTATTATTGAAAAACTAATAAGATAAACAATTCAAACTCTGTGTTTTATTATTGTTCCAACAGGTTTTCATGTTTTGATGTTCTTTGTTACATGTAATGCTTTTTCAAGCAAGTTTTAATTGTTCAATGTAAACCGATTTGATTTGCATCTAATGCAAGAAGACCGGTATATAAAAAACCAGAATAAATAAATAAATAAATAATAGGGACATTTACCTTTAGAAAAGATCATCCTGGAGACCCCATGCAAAAGATTTGAAAAGATCATTAATCTATTGCACAGCAATATCTTTGAAATGGATGAAACCAAACCACCAATGCCATGAAAATTCAACTAAATGAGCTTTAGAAGCACAAATCTTATGAGGACAGGGATAGATGCTTATCATGCAGTAACTGCAGAAACAAGTTTCAGAACTGTGAGATCAGTTAATGCAGTGGTGGTGATTATTTGAGCAAATTCAGTAAAAAAGACATTCCATCATCAAGAGGCTGCTATTAATGCATCATGGACCAAGTAAATGAAACATACAAATTAATGTGCAAAAGTGTAAAGCTTACTAAAGGATCACTACATTATATCCAACCAGCACATGGTTCCTCATCCACACTTTTTTTTTTAAATACTTCTATGGGTATTGTTTTTTGGTTTTTTTTAATAGAGATGACGAGTATATTGAAAATAAATCCAGGGCTTTTGATACAATTCTGATACTGGATTATAGATATTTTGGGGATTTTCTCAGTGGCAAATAGATCTGCCACTGTTTCGTATGAAAGGGAATTTATCAAAGTTTTGATTCAGCTGCAAAAACTTTCTACAGTTTTGCCCCTGAGGTTTTCTCATCAAAAATCCTGAACTATTTTAATTGCTAGATCTGGTACAATCTTTGAACGGCCACAAATGTTTGATAAATCTCCCCCAAAGATTTTAGCAACAAGGATAAAAGTATGAGAGAAGCGATTATTACGATATATCTTACCAGATTCATTGCACAATCCTGTATTAACTGAAGAATGTTATAAAGCATCGCACAAGTTGTCCCCACAGGTTAATCTCAGGGTGCAGGTATTGCAAAGCCTGTATAGAAGCTATCTGTGCTGTAAGATTTACTAGGCTTTTACTTGATCAAGCCTAAAAATGATGTGAAGAGTTCTATCATTTAATACCTGGCATGTTAGGAGCCTTGTCAAGACACTATAGATGTCTGCAAGGTTCTTATTAGGAAGGGGTTGCTGTCTTCATATTTATTTAAGATGACTGCACCGTTTCTCTAAATATATATATCTGCCTACCCTGCCATTCCCTTCTGAAGCCATATTTAAATTTTTTAAAATAGTGGAAAAAGACATTATGAAACTACAGTCTTCTAAGTGGGGAAAATCCCAGTTGCATTCTGATGACAGTGCAAGAAAATTAGCACAGGAAATCAATCTAGATGCCATGTGCTATGCAAAATCTGTTCCAGTATTATATTGTGATAATTCTGCTATAAAGATATTCCTTGCTAAGATGAAGCTGCATTTTTCACAGGTTTTGGGACAGAAAAGCTGGTGATATCCATACCACATGGGCTTCTATCCTAAGCTTAGTTTTACACCTCTAAGAATATTTTCCCAGCTTGTCTTTGGGCTTCTGAATGTTTTGCATTAAAACTGGTGGCATTTGCAAGTAAATCTCAGATGAAAACTAAATGAAAAATTATTAAAAACAGGACCACTGAACCGTGGACTTCATGTGTCTTCATTAGCATAGACACTTCTCATGCTAAGCAGTTTTAGATAAAAATAGATTGAAGCGCTGCCTAAAAATGCAACAGACTAAAACTACTAATCAGTTTGCAAACTCAAACCTATGGCACTCCTAGGAATATACAGCAGAATAGAGTAACACATTTATTTTTTATCAGTGCATTGAAGATAGGGATTTATGCCTCTCTCTATGTCAGATAGCAAACGAGGGTCACTGACCCAAAAATCTGGGACATGTTAATTTTTCTGCTTCAGTCAGTGTCATTTCCACCAACCCCATTCCTTCACCTCAGTTGGGGGTTGGTTTGCCAACATACTGATTGGCTAGTGCCACCCTTCCTGTGCTCTCCACTAGTGTCCCAGACTTGGCTGTGGTGGTAGCCAGGAAGCTTTCTGCTCCCATAGTCTAGACATACTGCCAGACGAGGCGTACAGATGCAGATGGTGTGCTGCTCTTCATAGACAGAGGTGCCTGGTATTCTCTGTCTCAGCAGATAGGATGTGCCATTGCCTGGCATCCTCGGCCTGGCATGACCTCATTCACTGGTCTCCTGGGTCACTATTGCCAGATGACCATCTCTCACCCTCTCCCACCCCTCATATGACTGCCCTGGGAATCAGCCTTTCTCCCCACCATTCCCATACCGTGCACCCACAGTGCATGGCAGCAGCCTTCTATGTATGCAGGAAGTGGCAGCGTAGCAGGTGCTCCTTCAATTTAAGGTACCATGGCCTGTGCACAGACTCACATCAGTCAGTAACATCCCTGCAAACAGCAGTAGGAATAGTAGCAAGATGATGATGCCACCTTTCAGATGGCACCACCAACCGGATACAAGCAAGCAGGGTTTCCAGAGTAGGAATTTGCTAGGCCTGAAATACCAAAATCCCCACAATTTCTGGATAATTGAGAATTATACAGAGATTTTCTGCATGCTCTATATATCAGTTATACAAACAGCCATGATTGTGTTTCTACTAATATTACATAATGGGTTTGGACTTGTAATGCAGATATTACACTAAGGAGACAGGGAACACATCCCAGCTGTGCATAGCATGCATCTTAAAATTAGAAATGAGTAAATGTAAATCACATTATAAGGCCAAAAGCAGTATTTTTTAACAGTTTAATTAGACTGTAAATTCATGTCAACTGTTTTATTTTTAGATTAAAAAGCATCCACTCGATGTTTAAAACTAGCATAAAATTATTATCACGAGCCTATACGCATAACTCGGTAAAACAGCTAAAATGTATGCATGTTTTTAAGTCCCATAACAGAAGGTCCCTCTATATGTTGTGCAGGAAGACTGGGGTTGTTAAAGTACCTGTGACCCGGCTTTTGCCTGTCACTAATATTTTTCCCTGTATTTTCCATCTAGAAGGGATTTGCCTTTTTTTGAGACCTCCCCTTGCTTTCTCCCCAGCCTTTTTTGTGGAAGAGGCTCAGAGGTAGAAATTGCCCTGTGAGCTTGCTCAGCGTGGGAGGGATTGAGGACTTGCTGTGCTGAGGGTCTCTCTGCACCCATGCCAGATTGTACTCCAGGAGTGGACATGTTTGAGAGGTTCTTTAAGAAGATTGGAAGATTGGACCCGTTACCTGAGAGAAGGGCAAACCCCCGGGATCCTGAAGGGCTGCATTGTGCACTTTTTACCTTTGTGATCAGTTAACAGCAGAGGTGGGAGATTGCTGAGTTTTGTACTTTTAGAGCTTTGAGGTTTTTGGTACAGACTGTTGGAGCTAACTATTTTGGAAGTCCTATTATTGGGTAAGAAGGTATTTACCTCTCCAGCCCTTGAAGAGACTCCTCTAGCCTCCAAGGGGAAGGGGCTCTTTAGAGCTGGACACTGGTTCAGTTGGGAGAAGAACAATGAGGCGGATTGACCATGGACATAAGATTATTTTTTTTCTGCTTATGATTAGCCTTATGCTATTCCTTATGCATCCATGGTTATTGCTGTTCATGTTTTGTGACGATCTCCTCAGTGTTTCCACTGACCAGAGAGAGAGAAAAGCAGAAGGATTTCCCCATAACAGCACCAAAGGCCCAGGAAGATGAGTCTCCCTCACCCATTACCCCACCCTGCTCAATAAACCCTGGTATTGCATCTCCCTGGTTTCAGCCAGCAAGCCATTGGGGGGGGTCCCACTACATGGGTAATAGCACGCATGTATTGCACAGGTGATTTTTAAGCATATGTCCAAAGCATGCCCTGGAAATACTCTTTATTAGAGATGTGAATCGGAACCAGAATCGGTTCTGATTCCGGTTCCGATTCACATCGTTAATTTTTTTTTTTGTGCGGCCTGATCGCGGTTTTGTTTATTGGCTGCGCCCGAGCCGATAAACAAAAAAAAACCCCCGACCCTTTAAAACTGATCCCTTAGCTTCGCCCACCCTCCCAAACCCCCCCAAAACTTTTTAAAAGTACCTGGTGGTCCAGTGGGGGTCCCGGGAGCGATCTCCCACTCTCGAGCCGTCGGCTGCCACTAATAAAAATGGCGCAGATGGCCCTTTGCCCTTACCATGTGACAGGGTATCCGTGCCATTGACCGGCCCCGTCACATGGTAGGAGTAATGGACGGCCGGCGCCATCTTTAAAAATTGCGCGGGCCATCCATTGCTCCTACCATGTGACGGGGCCGGTCAATGGCACGGATACCCTGTCACATGGTAAGGGCAAAGGGCCATCGGTGCCATTTTGATTAGTGGTAGCCGACGGCCTGAGAGCGGGAGATCACTCCCAGGACTCCCACTGGACCACCAGGTACTTGTAAAAAGTTTTGGGGGGGTTTGGGAGGATGGGCGAAGCTAAGGGATCAGTTTTAAAGGGTCGGGGTGGGTTTAGGGATTGTTTTGGTGTGCCGTTTTTCCTACCCTCCCCCAAAATGATAAGAGAACCCCACGAACAATTTTGTGGGGTTTTCCTATCGGTTTCGGGGAGCCCCCAATTTCTGACGATTTTGAAAATATCGTACGATATTTTCAATCGTCAGAAGCACGATTCACATCCCTACTCTTTATTGTGCAGACAAAAGTATTCTATTGTATAAGAGTATGCACGGACTTTGAGGCGTCTAAGAGTCCATTTATTTGGATATGGCATACGTAGGTTAATGATGTATTTATGCACAGAAAAGTGCCCAGGCCTTTGAAAATGATGGCATTTGTTCTGAAATGTGGATCAGGCAGTACTGACATCCCCTCACAATTAGATTTCTACTTTTTATGAGGTGAATTTTATAATGAAACTTGAAAACAGGTTTTGTTTTTGTATTTCAGTCGTATCTCATTTCTCGTGAACAGAAACGGGGCACCATGAGAACTAGAACAAAAACACACAGGCTGACCTCTGTCTTAGCTTTCCTGATCCCAGATCAGCCTTGTCACTTGTCAGCTGTCTTGAAGTGCTGAATAGGCCAGCTACTTCCGCAGGGGGACTAGGAGGGCCTGGCAGATTGAGGATACAAGCCATAGCTCTCCTAACGAGCACATAGCCAGCAGTTGATGCCACACGGGACCACAGTCACACACACGCTCATTCTCGTCTTGCTGCACCAGCATACGGGCACAGGGGGGGGAAATAGATCCCAAACAAACCAATGAGCAGGAACAATATGCAATGTCTGTGTAGTACTGACACCTAGCAGCACCACTGAACAAAAAAAGGGATGATTAAAAGCATTAGGAGGACATCAGGAGTTTTTATTATGCTGTCTTCTTGTATTAATCTGCAGTTGTCTACTCTAGCTCTCCCCATTTGGTGCAGTTCACAATCATGAGTGCGGATGAGGCCACCATGAAATTGACTTAAGTCGTCTTCTGCACAAATGTTATTTAGCACAATAAGGATGGAACCATTATTCCCTAATGCCTTGCTTAACAGCTTTAAGATTAGAGCACATCTCAGAGCCTCCCAGTAGACAACACCTAAGAAGCAAGTAATATTTCTGTCTGTCTTAGTAATCCCAAATGCAAGTAATCTATGAGGTTGCATTAAGGGCTGTTACAGCAGACACATTGTAATATAGTATGTCACTCGAAATCAGAACCTTTATGCATTTGATCAACGGCTAGATGAAAGCCTCTATCATGTTTGTTTAATTTGATACACGAGATAGCACTTACATTCAGCCCTTCGTTTAGGGCCTTATTACTGTCTCCAGAGGACACAGGAAATGAGTGTGTCTATTGTACGCCACTATTAGGATGAGAATGTTGATCAAATTCATGTACAATATATTTCAGATACAGATTTAGCCACGGAGATTATCAGTAACAGCAGAAATTAATGTTAAAGCCAAGTGCTGCTAAAGAAGGAAGGCTGTTAAATACTTTAGCAATTGGGAGCATTTAATGAAGACAAGCTCCTATGTCTTAGGACTATTTACCTTGCTAGTGACATTTTTCTCCAAGGGATGGTAATTTTTAAACCGGTGCACAGGCACGTGTGCACTTTCATTGACCCATGCCCAAGGACGTGGCTATTTAATAACATACTTGCATATATGACACATTATAAAATAGCCTGGCCACGCGCATATGTATGCTGAATTTTAAGTGGGTGTACACCTGTGTGCGCAAATCCCAGGTATACCACATAAGTGAGATTTTAAAAGAGATATGCGCCGACCCATTTTCCAATTTTACCAGTTTGTTCCCAGTTTGCCCAGTTACCAGATAGGTCCTCCAACCCACCCCCCACACCGGTCTGATAGCTTGTACACCCCCAATTTACCACAGATCCTTTAAACCCTCCAAAATGGTTTGTTGGTTTTTTGTTTTTTTGTTTACGTGCACGCCATCCATAGCAGAAGTAAAGTTACGCAGTGGGGGCCTCGTGCGTGCTGGATTGCGTCATTATCTATGTGCAAATTTCAGTTTGAAGTCCTGAAATGCCCATGTTCCTGGCCCAAACCACACCCATACCCCGCCCCTTTTTTGAGAAACTCTGAGATGTGCGCACAGAAGCACATCTGTACGTATCCAGGTGGCTTTTAAAATCCACTTGGCGTGCATGAGCCCGACATTTATTTATTTATTTATTTAAGGGTTTTTTATATACCGAGGCACATTTGCAAAACATCACCTCGGTTCACAATGTAACATAACTTAGCAACAGGCTTTACAATAATAACATTTTTTAACAGGGAGAGGGTTAACAAGGGCAGGAGTAGATAATATGAGAATTATATACATATGTACAAGTTAGTTTTAACAAGTGAGTTCATCAAAGCAGTCAGAGTAATTAGCAGGGGAAAGTATTAATAGGGGAGGGGTAGAGAGGGGTAGAGGGGAGTATACCCACAGAGGGTGGAGGGTAGGGTGAGTAAGTAGATGGGGCGAGAGTCAGTCGGGTGATCATGTCGCATCTTTGGGGGGGGGAGTCAATTCGTTAGTCAAGGTACGCTAGTTTGAACAGCCATGTTTTAAGATTGTGCTTGAATTTTTTGTGGCAAGGTTCCTGGCGTAGTTGGGAAGGCATTTTATTCCAGTGGGCGGTTCCTGCAATGATGAATGATCGCTCTCTAAAGGTGGAATGCTTCATGAGCTTGGGAGACGGAGTCTGGAGTTTGGCCTGGTGAGGCGTTCTTGTGGGTCTGGTCGGAGTGTGAAGCAGGAGATGTTCTGGGAACCATTGCATGTCATGGTTATGAATGGCTTTGTGTATAAGCGTGAGTACTTTATATACTATCCTGGAGGTTACGGGGAGCCAATGTAATGACTGGAGGACGGGAGTGATGTGGTCATGACGGTGAGTATTGGTAAGGATGCGTGCAGCAGCATTTTGTAATAACTGTAGCGGTTGTAGAGTACTTTTTGGTAAGCCTAGGAGGATAGCGTTGCAATAATCAAGTTTGGACAGGATCATAGCTTGCAGTACTGTGCGGAAGTCAGAGGTGTGAAGAAGCGGTTTGATTCTCTTCAAGGTGTGGAGTTTGAAGAATCCGCTTTTTATAGTGGCTGAAATGAATTTTTTGAGGTTAAATTGGTTATCTATCATAATGCCAAGGTTGCGGACTAGTAGGGTAGGAGGGCAGCTGGGTGGTGAGGGGGTGGGGGAGAGACTGCGTGAGGGGTTGTTAGGAGGAGAAAGAATGAGTAGTTCTGTTTTGTTAGTGTTGAGTGCTAGGAAATTATCGGAAAGTAATTTATTTATCTCAGAGCAGAATTCCAGATCTTCATTGCATTTGCTATGGAATCATTAATAGGAATGAGTATCTGCACGTCGTCAGCATATATAAAGTGCTGGATGCCCAGTTTAGAGAGAAGATGGCAGAGGGGGAGGAGGTATATATTAAAGAGTGTTGAAGAGAGGGATGAACCCTGTGGTACTCCTTGAGATAGTTTGACATATTCGCACAGCCCCTAATTTTGGCACACATCAGGCTTTTAAAACTCACCTTTTAGAGAGCAGAGTCCTGGTTGCCATATAGATACTGAAAAATAAAATGGAATCTGACTAGAGTGAAATACCTATTATTGGATCAAAATAAGAGTAGTCTAAAGGAGCTGCAGAACTTTAACTCCCAAGACCATGTAGATTAAAGATGGGACCTGTGTGGTCTTGAAAGTTCAGGTGCTGGATCTTTTTATTTTTGTTTTTATTTTATCTTTTTTACATTTCTAAATATACATTCAAGATGCACTTCATTTAAGTAAAGTTACAGCAAGTTACAATACAATGCACTTGAGAGAAAAAAAGAAAACTTTAAGGAAGAAAAAATATATACACAGCTGATACTAACTGAGCCACATTAATGGGAGAGATGTTTTGAATGTAATCCGCATTGAACTTCAAGTGCAAGGAAGTTGCAGAATATAAGATTTTTTAATAAAGAAAAAATAAAATAAAAGATGCATAAAGAGGAAATAATGCAGTCTGACTAATCAAACAGGCTGAATTCTCAACTAACGGCATTAACTTTAGCCAGAATTGGTTTATTTTGAAGAAGACTTTCTAAATGTATTGGGTCAAAAAAGACATAATTGGCACCCACTTATGTAATTAAGCATTTGCATGGGAATTTTAGCAAAAGGGAAGCACCTCATGCCAAAACTCTTGATTTTTTACCAAGGAAAAGCTTTCTACCAATTTGTGTTTCCCTAATTACATCAGGGAAGATAGAGATCTTATGCCTCAAGAATCCCAAATCTTTAGAGTGGAAAAACAATTTCAAAGTCCATTGTTTATCAAATTCCCTTGCATGTCTTTAATCTCTGAATCAGAATTTTCTAGAAAACCAGAAAGATCTAATAATGGATCATTATTAGGAGCAACTTCATTTTTTAAAAAAAAAACTTTACTTTTAACAGATAGATAATAAAGTTTAGTTATAGATGGCATCATTTCTTTAGAGACTTTAAAGAAATTGACATAAAATTAATTCATCATTTCAGTAGGGGAAATCATTGTGCAATGAGGAAAAATCAGATATCTTAAATTGAGTCTCTTAATATCACTTCCAGAATTCTCAATTTTTCTGTAGAATAGATTCTCTTTTAAAGCATTGGTTTCAAAATTAGAAACTGCTTTCCCTTTAATGCCAACTACTTGCTCCACATGTTCTGTTAATTTTTGTATATGATCATTCACTTGGGTTGCCAATTCCCTTACAATCCCAATATAGTATCAATACATAAAGACAAAGCAGATTCTAGCTTAGTTATAGGAGTGCAAACTGAGTCCATGGTGATAACAACAGGCTCCTCCAGAAACAAAGAAGAAAAATTGGCCATTAGAACTTTGGCAAATGACCCTTCAATCATTATTAAACCGGCGGTTAAAGGAGGGGGGATTGTTATTTTGTATAGGACTTGGTATATCAATGAGGTCACACATCAATTACGGAACTTGAATTTTTATGTCCCTTTACTTTCAGACCCCACATCCGAATTACAGAGTTTGATTAAAGATTCCATACAACAAGCTCTGGTGTTACATCACTCCCCGAGAAGCAGCATTTATACAGGTTGACTTACCTTTTACATCCTCCCTAAACTTCATAAATCCCTGCAAAATCCCCTGGGTTGCCCCATCATGTCTGGGATTGGCTCGGTATTGGAACCTCTGTCCCAATTTGTGGATTTATTTTTGCAACCCTTTGGGGCAGATTTTAAAAAAGTATGCGAGCACATACTTTTGTTCGCGCAACCAGCGCAAGGCTGCGCAAAATCGGCAGCCTGCGTGCACCGAGCCGCGCAGCCTGACTCCGAGGCCGCTCCTTTATTTCAAAAGTTATGCCTGCCTGCGCCAGCGCGCCATGTTCCGGTCTGGGGGCTGGTCCAGAGGCCACGTCCATGCCCCCGGAATACTCCTTGGCTAGAACCACGCCCACGGCTCCGCCCCGGAACGTCCCCCCGATGACGCACCGGCCGCGGCACGCCCTGACACGCCCCCCAGGAAAGTCCCGGGACTTACACGTGTCCCGGGGTTTGCGCTCGCCGCCGAGCCTATGTAACATAGGCTCGGCGTGTGCGGGGTGTGGAAAGGGCAGCTTTTCGGGGGTTACGCACGTATCTTACGTGCGTACCCCTTTGAAAATTTGCCCCTTTGTGTGCAAAAGTCAATCTTATGTTAGAGATTCGAGTCATTTTATTGGTATCCTCCGTGATTTACCTCCACCTTCTAGTCCTTGTTTTTTGGTAACCTTAGACATCATTTCACTCTATTCTAACATCCCTCAAGATGAGGCCCTATCGCTAATCGAGGATGTCCTCGATCATCATTTAGGACCAATCCGTACACCTACATCTTTTTTACTAACACTTACACAATTGGCATTGATGAGGAATTATTTCCAATTTCAATCAACATTTTACCAACAAATAAAAGGGACCACTATGGGTGCCACTATGACGCCCAGCTTAGCATGTTTATATGTTAGCAAATTTCAGGAGAATTTTGTTTATCCCTCATTTTGGTTCACTTTCATCCACACATGGCTTCGGTATATTGACGGCATATTTTTATTCTGGACGGGAACTGACATTCAGTTTTTTCTGTTTTTGGACTGGCTCAATAATTGTAACAGACATCTGCAATTTAATTTTTGCATTAATTCCCTGAGGATCTCTTTCTTAGACATTATGGTCACATTTGACTCAGAATCCTTTTCGATATCTATTTTTCACAATACTTTATTGAAATTTGATAGTTATCACCTTCCTTTTTTAAAGATGAATATACCTGTGGGTCAATTGCTTAGACTTCGGCGGCTCTGTTCATCGAGATATGACTTTATAAATCAAGCTAAGCAGATGATGGCTATGTTCAGGGAGAGAGGATACCCTCAACGCATTCTTCAAAAGGCATTTAAATGTGCTCTTTACGCTAACCGGAATTTACTGTTTACCCCTCAAGCTCGCTCTTCAGATGGATACATTAATTGTATTTTACCCTTCTCAACCCATGCGCAGGATTTGACATCGATTATAAACTGTCATTGGTCAGTATTATCCCTCCACAAGATATTTGTCTGTCCCTTGAGATTTATGTATCGTCGGGTTAGGAACCTTAGGGATATATTAATTCATTCCCAGCTTTGTGTTGAATCATCCTCTAATTCAGCACAGTTTTCTGGTCCCCAACCATGTGGACATTGCTCAGTATGTCACCACGTTTTACCCATGACAACTTTTGAACACCCTGACTCTCATAAACAATATTTACTTCATTTTTCCACGTCATGCCAATCCAAGGGAGTGATTTATGTGATTATTTGTCCATGTCACAAATTGTATTATCGAACACCAGTCTAGTATTAGAACTGGCCGAGAAGCTGCTCCTCTAGTTCCTCACTGGCTAACTTTTGCACATTCTGAAGCAGACCTGAAGTTCTTTGTAATTGACGTGTTACCTCCTCCATCCTGGGGAGGTAATTTATCTGAAATGCTAATTTGCAGAGAACAAAAGTGGATCTATAGATTGGATTGCCTATCTTCTAAAGGTCTTAACAATGAAATAGAATGGCATTATTTTGTTTGATTCCTTGTCTTCTGTCGGATTGTAATTTCTCTTCTGTGATTGGTCCAAAATCCACCATGCTGGTGCATTCTCATTGGTTGGCTTCTTTTGCGCCACAACTTTCAGACCTTTAAATTTCTGTATCTGTCAATACTGTTCGCTCTCCTTGCTATTGAAATATGGAGTTGTATTAAGGTATGTTTCGGCGTAATGTTTACGGTATGCCCTGTTATTTTGCAGTCCTCAAGTTTTAAGATATTGTGACTCTTCTTTTTTTATATTGTAATTGTGGAAATACACATTGTAACAGTCCTTCCCGATGCAGCCTTCTAGCGAAACACGGGGTCCATGTCAGGGGACCCGTTGACAATCACCTTTTGATAGAGAATGAGCAATGGAGTTGCCGTACTAAGTGAGCAAGAAATAAATGATTTAAAACCTATTTCACCATAAGTTAGTTGACACATGGACTGTATTTTCTGCATCTCCTTTTGATGTGTGGATGAGTTTTTGGAGTGCAATTCTGTCTTTCCTATTTATTTTGTGGATGTTAAGGCTCCACCATCAGCTTGGGAACTCCCAACAGGATCCACCTCCCCAGCACTTGATCGATTGAAGCCTGGCATCTGTGAAGGATTGGGGCCTTTGGAACTTAATGAGACAGATACCTCTTGATGAACAGAGTCATATAAAGCTCCAAGTTCCAATGTGAAAAGAGTAGAGTGAGGCAATGTTGGGCTGACCTTCACAGTAGACTTTCTCTTCTTACCCATCACCCCTCAAAAAGGTTAACAGTAATAGGCAAGAGAACCTCCAAAACAGACATAATGAGTACACCCCTATGATGCAAGGCTTAAGCGCACCGGCAGAAGCTGGCTTGCTAGACCACCGATGGCCCTAATGATGATGTCGGGGCATCTTCCTGAAAGATTCAGCAATGGGGGACTCTCCCTCTTACTCTCTCCTTTTGATTATTTTTATGTTTGTCTGCTAAGATGTACAGTAAGATATTGATTTTATATGTATGGCATTTCTGAGAAATTAGCCCTCTCTTGTTCTGTTTAGCTTATAATATAATGTCATGGAAAACATAGTAAGAATTATTATTTAACCTCAAAGTTAGTTGAAAACATAGTAGCGACATTCTGCTAATCATGTCAAAATTAAAGATAGAACAGGTAGATACTATATGTATGTCTACAGAATGAATAGACATTAAGCAGACCACATGCCAAATGTAGTCAATAGATTCAAGTAATTTTATTACTAGAGAAGAAACTATAATAATGGATGTTGCTGTTGTCCAAATTAATTTATTTAGGGTTTTATGTTCCAATTAAAATTGGTATAAAATATAAGACTTTAAATGTTAATGGCAGTGCTCACCCTCTTGTCAGTAATTTACTCTTTGTATTCCTTGCATTCTTTCAGTTTTATAAGGATTGTGCCCTGCTCTTTCCTCAGGATGACACACACTAACTGCCTTGCAATTATCTCGCTTTTTCTTAAAGGAATTGGCATTCTGCTGCCTGCTATTGTCAATGAATTATCAGTCATCTGTGACATTTATGATTTTAACAAAATTATACTTTTTAAATGACCAAAAAATGTTAAATGAGGTAAATTTATGGGCTGAGATTTAATCTGAAACTCTGCAAACATATAATTATATAGTTTTTATTATTATTATTATTATTATTATTATTATTAAAAAGATAGGGAAGGTAACTTTTAAACAGGTTCGCGGGCATACATGTGCATGTGTTCGGTGTGTGCCCAGGGACGCAGCCATTTTAGAACATACATGTGCATATGCGCACATGTTATAAAATAGCCTGACCGCATGCACATGTGCATTCAGTTTTAAGTGGATGCACACCTATGACTCATATTTCACTTCTACTGCGTAAGTGGGGGGGATTTTAAAAGACGTATGCACCACCATTACCAGTTTTACCAGTGCATTCTTAGTTCATCGAGAAAAGTAATAGGACTTCCAACCCCCCCCCCCCCCCCCCCCTAGTTTAATAGCCTTTCTTCTCCCCTGTTAGACCCTACCCTTAAAACCCCACCAATCCTCCATAGCAGAAGTAAAGTTATGTGGCAGGGGACCCCTGTGCGCACCTGTGCACAGAAGTGATTATGTGCAGATTTCAATGTGAAGTCCAGGAATGTCCATGTCCTGCCCAGACCACACTCATGCCCTGCCTCTCTTTTTTTGAAGCTTTTCATTGGTTCACATATTGGCAAGTGCACGCCTACTTGGGCGGCTTTTAAAATCTGCTTGACGTGCGCCGGCCTGACTTGTGCGCGTATGTCCCAGTTTAAAGTTCACCTTTAAGTTTTTAGATAGCATGGGGTTTCTTCTTTCTTTAAGATGTACTGAAAGACGGGTGACAGCTGGTCTCCTATACTCAAGACTGGGGCAGAGGATAGCTTCCACTAAAACCTGTCCATCAGACCAAGAACATATAATTTTTCTCTTCCCCAGTAGATTGTGAATACATAATGTGCTCTTCTAGATGGCGTGACACATCTTTGGTTAGGATCCTCAGCTTGGCAGTCCAGAATATTTACCAGCCAGGCTTCCAGTATGCATTGCCATTGCCATGTATCCCTATAATTTTTGTAATTTAGTACCACATACAAATTTTACCATTATTCTTGTTTAATTTGATATTTAATAATAACTGGCATCCACAGGATGCTGTTTGTCCATCACAAGATACAATAATCAGAATAGGAGTCTTGTATGAAGAGAATTATCCCATTGTCAATACTAGGGGTGTGCAATCGATCCCTACGAATTGGTAATCCACAATGTATAGGGCCATATTCGTTGTATTCATAGGGAAGCGAAACATATCGCGATTCCCCACGAATAAAATGAATCTTCACCAAATTATTCGGCCGTCTAAAGGAGACAATTTAAACAAACCCCTCACCCTCCTGACCCCCCAAGACTTATCAAAACTCCCTGGTGGTCCAGAGGGGGGTCCTGGAGCCATCTCCTGCACTCACACCCCCACAAGACTTGCCAAAAGTCCAGAGGGGGTCCGGGAGCGACCTCCTGCACTCGGGCCATTGGTCAGCCCCTGTCACATGGTAGGAGCAATGGATGGCCAGCCATTTTGATTACTGGCAGCTGATGGCCCGAGTGCAGGAGGTCACTCCGGGACCCCCGCTGGACTTTTGGCAAGACTTGTGGGGGTCAGGAGGGTCCCCCGACTTGCCAAACGTCCCTGGTGGTCCAGCGGGGGTCCGGGAGCCATCTCCTGCACTCGGGCCGTCAGCTGCCAGTAATCAAAATGGCACCGATAGCCTTTGCCCTTACTATGTCACAGGAGTTACCGGTGCCATTGGTCAGCCCCTGTCACATGGTAGGAGCACAAGATGGCGCCGGCCAACCATTGCTCCTACCATGTGACAGAGGCTGACCAATGGCACCGGTAGCCCCTGTGACATAGTAGGTCAAAGGCTATTGGCGCCATTTTGAATACCGGCAGCCGAGGGTGTGAGTGCAGGAGATGGCTCCCGGACCCCCCCGCTGGACCACCAGGGAGTTTTGGTAAGTCTTGGGGGGGGGAGTTCAGGAGGTTGGGGGGGTTGTAGTTAATTTAAATTTAGCCGGGAAACGAATAAGAATTGACGTATAAATGTATCGAGAGCCCCCCCCCCTTGCCGAATGCAACATATCTGCCCCCCGACGAATACGAATCCCGAATGCAACATATGGCGTCCCTCTGCACATCCCTAGTCAATACTGGTGTTGCTGGCAACTATACCAAGAACACAAGTAGCTCCCACAAGTGGATTGTGTGGCAAAGACCAGCTGTATAGATGTCTAGTACTTTTATTGTTATGCAGAAGAGCAGATGGTCAAAACAAGTCTTAAAACATGTGGCTAGTTATTCCAACTCTAAAGTCCTCAATAGAAAAAGAAAAACTTGAAAGAATTAACAATGTGTGAGTAGGTGGGTAATCATAATGTTCATACCAGTTCTTGCTGCTGTGAAATTATTTTTTTCTCTCCTCTTGGAAACCTCTTTGTGTATATACAATAAGAAGTGACGCTTTGCAGAAGAAAAAACAACCTAAAATGATTCATAAATATGAAATTTACAAATTAATGCAAGAAATAACAACTGGAACTCTCTCTGAAAAAACAGGAGTCCTTCACTAATGGATACTCACTTTATGAAAACAACATTTTTGACGTATAATTTTTATGGGGAAAATTCTTGGTTTCATGAAGAAGGAAATAAAACAATGACATTTACCATTACATTACATTGAAACTGGTGCCACGGCAGCTTGTTGCAGTAACCACAGGACTGCCACGGATTAACAGCACTGTAGAGGATGGCACTGTAGCTCTATCCTGCAAAGTTTATGGATAGTTACTGCACAAATGGAAGGGAAAGCTCAGGACTGACACCCATCAAAATAAAATAGTTGAGGATACCAACTTCTCATGCAAAGGACATAGCATGAATGCCATAATCTATCTCCTCTCTGGAGTAACAGAGAAAGCAGGAAATGAAACAGATATGTTTGGCATCATAAAGCAAATAGCATACTGGCAAACTTGAAGAGCTCTTTGCAGCAGTTCAACTGACAGTAAACTAATTACCTTGAACATCCCCAGTGGTGAGAAGCATTCCCCCTTTGATGAGATTGTAACTGTGAAATCTTTGATCATACACCAGAACAGATTCTAGGAGACTCTGCAATTGGCTGTGCTTTCTCTGCTCATCTTGCCCTTTGTTAATGGTCATTACAACAGAACGTTCATAGTAGGGATGTGAATCATTTTTCAACGATTAAAATTATCGTCCGATAATGTTTATATCGTCTTAAATCGTTATAGAACACGATACAATAGAAATTCTAACGATTTATCGTTAAAAATCGTTAAATCGTGTTAGTGCGCACTAACTCGAGTTAGTGCGCACTAACTCCCCGTTAGTGCGCACTAACTCGATTTAGTGCGCACTAACTGAAAATGATACAAATAAACACTTTCCAGGTCACTGAAGGTCAGTTAGGAATGAATATGTGTTCCTATTGGCTGGCTGCCCTCTTATCTATTGATGTTACCAAGGTTACCACTGAGGTGATGGTTGGGGGGATGGGAAATGGAACTGGAAACTAACGAACACCAACAGAAAATGAAACAAAGTGTTCACACTTCCCAGGTCAGTAAAGGTCACTTAGGAATGAATATGTATGTATGTATTCCTATTGGCTGGCTGTGCTCTTATCTATTGATGTTACCAATATGGTTGGGGGGATGTGAAATGGAAACAGTTGGAAGCTTGACAAAAAAAGTAATGTAATGATCAGCACTCACGTGACTAGAACTTGTTTGTTTATTATTTTTGTTAGCAGGCACCTGAAATGCTAGTGCATGTTGAATTTGCCAATCACTGTGCATTTTAGAAAGGTGGTCCTGGCTGGAACTGTACACAGTTCAAATATATGTAATTGATTGTTGGTAAGTGTATTTTTTAAGTAGCCACACTGGCACCAGTATGTTTACTTTTCCTCCTACTTAACTCACTAGCTCAGCTTTGTAAGAAGGGCTTCTCTGCTTGTGTGTTGTTTTTGTTTGGTGTGAGGAGAGCAGAAACATCAGATCTTTATTCAATCTACTACAGTCATCTCTTACAGTGCCCTATCCCTATTAATACCAGGAGTGTTGTGATCTTCCTGCACACAGTGCCCTAACCCTGATACCAGTCTGAGACAGCTCCCTCCCTGCATTACTAGTGAGAGGCTGGCTTCACAGACAGGGGGGAGCTGCCTGACCCTCACTCCTGACTTCCCCCATGTCCCAGCTAGTGAATGGTGTGTGGGTGAGGGGGGGGGAGGATGGTGAAGTCTGAGACAGCTCCCTCCCTGCATTACTAGTGAGAGGCTGGCTTCACAGACAGGGGGGAGCTGCCTGACCCTCACTCCTGACTTCCCCCATGTCCCAGCTAGTGAATGGTGTGTGGGTGAGGGGGGGGGGAGGATGGTGAAGTCTGAGACAGCTCCCTCCCTGCATTACTAGTGAGAGGCTGGCTTCACAGACAGGGGGGAGCTGCCTGACCCTCACTCCTGACTTCCCCCATGTCCCAGCTAGTGAATGGTGTGTGGGTGAGGGGGGGGGGAGGATGGTGAAGTCTGAGACAGCTCCCTCCCTGCATTACTAGTGAGAGGCTGGCTTCACAGACAGGGGGGAGCTGCCTGACCCTCACTCCTGACTTCCCCCATGTCCCAGCTAGTGAATGGTGTGTGGGTGAGGGGGGGGGGGTGAAGTCTGAGACAGCTCCCTCCCTGCATTACTAGTGAGAGGCTGGCTTCACAGACAGGGGGGAGCTGCCTGTCCCTCACTCCTGACTTCCCCCATGTCCCAGCTAGTGAATGGTGTGTGGGTGAGGGGGGGGGGGTGGATGGTGAAGTCTGAGACAGCTCCCTCCCTGCATTACTAGTGAGAGGCTGGCTTCACAGACAGGGGGGAGCTGCCTGACCCTCACTCCTGACTTCCCCCATGTCCCAGCTAGTGAATGGTGTGTGGGTAAGGGGGGGGGGAGGATGGTGAAGTCTGAGACAGCTCCCTCCCTGCATTACTAGTGAGAGGCTGGCTTCACAGACAGGGGGGAGCTGCCTGACCCTCACTCCTCCGGGGTATTGTGATCTTCCTGCACACAGTGCCCTATCCCTGATACCAGGGGTGTTGTGATCTTCCTGCATGCAGTGCCCTATCCCTATTAATACCAGGAGTGTTGTGATCTTCCTGCATGCAGTGCCCTATCCCTGATATCGGGATGTGTGCAAGAAGATCACAACACCCCCGGTATCAGGAATAGGGCACTGTGTGCAGGAAGATCACAACACCCCCAGTATCAGGAATAGGGCACTGTGTGCAGGAAGATCACAACACCCCTGGTATTAGGGATAGGGCACTGTGTGCAGGAAGATCACAACACTCCTGGTATTAATAGGGATAGGGCACTGTGTGCAGGAAGATCTCAATACCCCTGGTATCAGGGTTAGGGCACAAGTTCTAGTCACATTGACTCATCACATTACTTGTTTTGTCAAGCTACCAACTGTTTCCATTTCCCATCCCCCATATACTGTCAGTAGGAAACTTGGTAACATGAATAAATAAGAGGGCAGCCAATAGGAATACATATTCATTCCTAAACTGACCTTAACTGACCTGAAAAGTGTCAAATTGTATCATTTTCAGTTAGTGCGCACTAACTCCCAGTTAGTGCGCACTAACTCCCGTTAGTGCGCACTAACTCGAGTTAGTGCGCACTAATCGGAAAAAAACGATTTTTAACGATTTTTTAACTAAAAAATCGTGCCTAAGACGATTTTCTTGCCCTGCCACACGATTTCTATCGTTAAGACGATATGGAAAACGATTCACATCCCTAGTTCATAGTACATCGGTCTTACTCCAGTAATTGGTCTTAAATTCTGGATTGTGATATCACTAAATTAACCTGACAAGAAGGAAAAACTCCTTGCCAAGTGGGGAGGGGGGATTGCCATGTATCAAAAAAAACCCCAAAAAACTGCAGCAGGGCCAGCCGGGTAGCTCAGTGACATCACTGCTCATTGCCACAAGGGGGGCCTGGGTTAATTTCTTGGCTCAGGCCTTCCCGGGTCAGCTGGGCCTGGGGATACTGTGGAGGCGGCGCTCACGGCCTCTGGAGGCGGAGAGTCTTAGTCACTGTGCAACAGCGACAATGATAGAGGGCTCATGATTGCACTGTTTCTGGGAGGAGCTTTGGCACGTGTGGCCTTCCGGCGAGGATGGGACCTAAGCAAGTTGGGAGGAAAAAATCCTCAGGTAGCTGCAAAGGAAAGTTCCTGGTGGCAGATCCCAGACCTGGTTCCATCCGGAGAATATTTAAACACATGCACTGCAATCACCATAAAATGATTTTTGCTAAATTTTATTTCAAGAATAGGGGGGAAATAAAGCTTAGTAAAACAGGCCTATAGATTAGATTTATTAATTAAGTTGTACATCATATTGTATTATTATAATATTTCATTGCTATTGCACATAAAAAACATGTAGCTAGTGGAAGGGATTTTTTTGCCAATAATGTTTAAAGAGCAGTTTCCAGCAGCGTGGTACAATCTGTGCATATGTTTCATAAGAAAAACACAAGTAGTTTTCCCAGATTGTATTTAAATTTGTGAGTAAATGTGTTGCATCTGAATCCGCTTTCTTACATGCAATTTGCACCACAGATTGTACATTAGAGAATTCTGGCAACATTATGCATCAGCTCCCCACACATTTCTGCCATTAGTAAGAATCAGTGTATTCATTGTATGCATGCAGGCAAGGACCAGTGATCTTTATATTCTGCTCAGTGTTATGTTTCTAAATTGATGACTGAGCTGTTCTGACCATAGAATATGAACATTAGGAGGTCCATATTCAGACTGTCTGGATAGCAAAGTTAGCGAGATACATTTATCCAGCTAGCTTTGGAGATGTATTCAATGGTGCAGCTGATGGACAGACAGAAGGACCCGATCTCCCCAGAAGGCATCCTTGCTTTACAAGCAGGCCTAAAACCTCGCTGAGCCACTGTTCCAGCCCTTCCAGTTTGCTTATCTAGAAGAAACTGGGAGAGGAGCTAGGTCAAGCAGCTAAAGAGCCTGCTACACTAAGGTCCAATGCCTGTGTGGACTGGGCTAAGACATAGGAGACAAAAGTAAAAGGAAGGTGTCTAGAGAATTTAGGAACTAGACTTGTGTTACTTGATTTCTTTTTGGTTAGCTGATGGAAACATCTGGCTCATGTTACATGTTACATTCTGCTTTATAAATAAGAAAATGGGCTGATGCTCAAATGAAACAAATATTGTCTAGAGATAGGACTTCTGTGGTTACTTGAGAACATTTAATTAGCCGATAGCTGTTTTGATGACTTTTCTAAAATATATTTGTCCAGGAATCAAGTGAATACATACCTGATTGTTTGAGAACCCAAATCATTAATGATGCTAAGAAAAGTTAGAGAGACTGAAATAAGAACATAAGAATATGCCATACTGGGTCAGACCAAGGGTCCATCAAGCCCAGCATCTTGTTTCCAACAGAGGCCAATCCAGGCCATAAGAACCTGGCAAGTACCCAAACACTAAGAACATCCCATGCTACTGATGCAATTAATAGCAATGGCTATTCCCTAAGTAAAATTGATTAATAGCCATTAATGGACTTCTCCTCCAAGAACTTATCCAAACCTTTTTTGAACCCAGCTACACTAACTGCACTAACCACATCCTCTGGCAACAAATTCCAGAGCTTTATTGTGCGTTGAGTGAAAAATAATTTTCTCCGATTAGTCTTAAATGTGCTACTTGCTAACTTCATGGAATGCTCCCTCGTCCTTCTATTATTTGAAAGTGTAAATAACCGATTCACATCTACTCGTTCAAGACCATCCATAATCACAAACAAATTTTTCTCCCAGTCCAGGTGCAATCACAATCACAGAGTGGATTATTAAAATCCCAGAAAATTGAGAGAAAATGACCAAGGTTCCAATCGATTTCTTATCAAGATTTGGATCAGATTTTTCTGGTTACCTCCCTTGATTTGATAAATCTAAGTACTGGTGCTTGAGTGTATTCCAGGACTGATCATACACTGGCCTTGTGATGGGGAACCTTAGCAAATAGCCATAGGGGGGGTATCTGTAGTTCTGCATGAGCTCTCCATCAGTTATCTTTGCGAAACTTGTGTCACATCTGTGAAATCCTCTCCAAACTATCTTTCCAATCTATTTTCTAATGTTTAAGTAGCATTCACCTACCTGTCCAGAAAATGTGGAGGAGTTTAAAAGTGATTTTGATGATTACTTTCCATTCTGGGCCTGCACAAGATTTATCAGAATCCCCTTTTGGTATGTGCTTGGAGGAGGAAAATAGGAATGGTTTGTGGTACTTTAACAGTTACCAAGTACAACAATATATTTTATCGCAAGATTTCTGCCTATATTAAACTGCTCACTTTTCTCAGGGACACAACAGGACTAAAAACCCCAGAATGCCTTGATCTGGGAAATTAAAAAATAAACAGACATGACTCACTAAGTCATATGCTTACCCTATTCTGTACATCACAGATTTTGTGTAATAAATCTCAAGCAACACAGGTGTCAAAAAACTGTCTGCAGGATAAATAAAAACATGAGGCCCCGGTTAAAGAAATGTGTAGCTTACAACAGGTATGTATTGTAGCTCTCTGATAATTTGAGAAAATGTTATTTGCAAAATCTCTGACTACCTCAAAAGTAAATACTTTAACAATTTCAAACCACAGACACTACTGTTACCAATGTAACAGTAGCAGGCTTGCTGAGGTTCAGGAGATCTTTTTCATGATAAGGAGAAATCTTGTTCTAAGTATAGGTAAGATAAAGATATTTTTTGAATAAGAAGTTGAATCATGTTGCTTCAGGGTCATTCACAAGACAATGGGTCCTGTTGGGGTAGATATCAAAATACTGAAGAAGCTAAAGGAAGTGTTGACTGTACTCCTCCTCATAACTCTTCTGTCTGCCACTTGAAACAGGAGATGTTCCAAGAGGCTGCAGAAAAGCGGATATAATGCTGTTCTGGAGAGCTGCAGAGAGAGCTCGCATGTCTTGGGATTTGGAAGAAAAGCTGGGTAGGAAATTAAGGGCTGGATTTTAAAAACTTACATATGTAAAACCTTATGTGCGTGGCCGGGCCATTTTTCAAAGGGCCCAGCCACGCGCGTAAACCCCTGGGACGCGTGTAAGTCCTGGGGTTAGACAAAGGGGCGGTCCTGGGGTGGGGCGGGGTTAGAGGCGCCCAGCACAACGGCCATTTGCCTCTGTGCCGGTGCATGCATCTTGCTTCTGCTCGGAAGCAAGAGCAAAAGATAAGATAAGAAGTTTGGGGGTATTTAGGATAGGGATAGGGGGAGGGCAGGGAAGGGAGATTAGGCTAGGGGGTTGGGAAGTTCCCTCCCAGTGCCTCCAATTAAGGAGCGGACTGGGAGGGAACTGGGGAAGGCCCTGATGAGTCGCATGTTATAAAATCGCAAATCTCAGAGTGGCTGTCAGTAGGTCCACTCTATTGAAGAGGAAATGATCAGCATAGTGCCACAAGGATCAATGCTAGACCCAGTCTTGAGGAAGTGTTAGAAAAGAAAACTATCTGTTTCCAGATGCCATAAATATTTGCAGCAAAGTAGACAGATAAAATGAAAGTATGCTTTTAAAACTTTTGGATTTTCTGCATCCAAAATATATAATTTAAGTGTAGTTATTATAGTTTTGGCCATTTTTCTAAAGGTTTAGTCCCTTTTCATATGAGAAGAGCTAGCAATCACGAAACAGGAAAGAGATATGGAGTTCATCATCTCTTTGTCAATATGACAAAGCAATTAGGAAGGCAAATAAGAAACTTGGGTACATAAAGAGAGAGGTCACCAAGAGAAAGTGGGAAATAGGATTACTTTTTTGCAGGTTTTTGATTAAATCCCACTTTTAGAATTGTGTTCAGTTCTGAAGACCACATCTACAAAAAGTTATTGCAAGGGGAAGTATTCATTGCATGAAGCTGAAGAGAAGAGGCCTCAGAAGGAACTGTCACATGGAACAGACTTCTAGCAGAGTTGCAGGAGCTAAAAGAGTGACAAGAATTCAAGCATGCATGGAATAGACACAAAGAGACTTTAGTGGTGGATGGAGGGAGAAGTACCTGCCTGTTAGCTGTGACAGCTTCATAGGCAGGTACAAATGAACAGATTGTCTCACCAGTGAATTTAGATAACAGGATGTTCACACACTCTTATTCCCCTGACTTACAGGCCGATACAATATGGGTGCGCTAAAAAGCGCATCTGTTTTCGGCACCTGCTCTTTCAGTGCGTGCACAGCCCCCTCTCCTGGGTGTGCAATACAGCATTTAAATGAGGGGTCACACTAAAAGGAGGCGCTAGGGACAATTGCGCACCCTTAGCACCTCCTTGGCCCAGGAGAGTTAGCTGTCAGTGGGTTAGGAAAATGGATGCTCGTAAATTGAGCATCCGTTTTCCTAACCTGAACTGCCGTTTAATTTATATAATATTATTTAATATTATTTAATATATATAATATATATTTAATATATATAATATATATATATTTTTTGTTTTTAGCCTTTGGTTCCTCCGAATTAATATCGCCATGATATTAAATTGGCACATGTATAGAAAAGCATTATTTTCTGCTTTTCTGTACACTTTCGTGAGCATAAAATGAGCAGGTCCAGTGCACATTTTTTTTTAATGGTTTCTGGGGCAAATGACTAATAGCCTCATCAACATGCATTTGCATCTGATGAGCGCTATTAGGGGTAGATTTTCAAAGGGTTGCGCGTGTAAGATACGCGCGCAACCCCCAAAAACCTACCCCTGCCTCCCCCTGCACGCGCCGACCCTATCTTGCATAGGCTCGGCGGCACGCGCAAGCCCCGGGATGCGCATAAGTCCCGGGGCTTGAAAAATGGGCGTTCTGGGGGTGGGGCCATGGGTGGGGCACTGGCCCATGGGCGTTCTGGGGATGGGACTGAGGCCTCCGGAACAACCACCGGGCCGGGGGATGGAGAGCCGGCCCGCGCAAGTTACGCCTGCCCGGAGGCAGGCGTAATTTCTTCAATAAAGGTCAGGGGGGGTTTAGTTAGGCCTGGGGGGTGGGTTAGATAGTGGAAGGGAGGGGAAGGTGCGGGGGGCAGAAGGAACATTCCCTCCGAGGCCTCTCCGATTTCGGAGCGGCCTTGGAGGGAACGGAGGCAGGCTGCTCGGCTCGCGCAGGTTGCACAATTGTGCACCCCCCTGCGTGCGCCGACCCTGGATTTTATAACATGCGTGCAGCAGTGCACGCATGTTATAAAATTGGGCATAGATTTGTTCGCGCCGGGTTGCTTGAACAAATCTACGACCGCGCGCATGTTATAAAATATGGCCCTTAGTTTTGAGGGGGGGGGGGGGTTGGATGCGCATTATGGATGTACTAAACCCCTTATTGTATAAGGGGTTCTGGGCGGGCATCCAAAACATGTATCCCATCCGGATTGAACAGTGCGCTCAGCTGCGCACATTTTACTGTATCGGCCTCTCACTGTATTTTACATGTTCTCAGTTAAAAGACAAAGACGGAACCATCAGCTCATCTCTCAGGCCCCACGTTTACTCTTGCTTCAAAAGATCAAGAAATGATAAGTTAAATATTTACTAGGGGTGTGCATTCATTTCTAATATATTGGTAATCTGCAACGTATAGGGTCATATTTGTTGTATTCATGGGGAAACGAAACGTATCGCGATTCCCCACGAATACAACGAATCTTCGCCGAATTATTCAGCCATCTAAAGGAGCGAATTTAAACAAACCCCCCACCCTCCTGACCCCCCAAGACTTACCAAAACTCCCTGGTGGTCCAGCAGGGGGTCCAGGAGCCATCTCCTGCACTCATACCCTCGGCTGCCGGCGCCATCCATTGCTCCTACCATGTAACAGGGACTGACCAATGGCACTGGTAGCCCCTGTGACATAGTAAGGTGAAAGGCTATCGGCGCTATTTTGAATACCGGCAGCTGAGGGCGTGAGTGCAGGAGATGGCTCCTGGACCCCCCGCTGGACCACCAGGGAGTTTTGGTAAGTCTTGGGGGGGTCAGGAGGGTTGTAAATTCAATTTTAGCCGGGAAATGAATAAGAATGAACGCATGAACGTATCGGGGGCCCCCCTTGCCGAATGCAATGTATCTGCCCCCTGACGAATACGAATTCCGAATGCAACGTATGGCATCCCTATGCATATCCCTAATATTTACTAACAACTTGGGGCCGCCAGGACTATTCACAGAACAAATGTTCTTTAACATCACCAGATTCTGTCCTTTGTGAACGCCTCATATCGGAGCATATACAGAATCAGCGTTTATAATGGAAAGCTAAGACTACTCCTGATGTAATACAGACAGGTATACATATCTGCATTGAAGGCTAACCTATAGTTTAATTACTCTGTCATTAATCGCATAAGCATAGTAATTCAAGAACCAATGCTTGAGAGTTGAATAATGGTCATTAGGAATGCACAATACATTTATCTGACCAGATTCATCAAAGCTCAGTCATCTTCAGAGAAAGGCAACACTTTATCTCCTGGTTTTTCTGTTCTGTTGCAACAGCATAGAAATGACAAGACACAAATATAGGAAGGATTCCCACTGCGACTAAGCTGATATAAATTATGTATTATGCAGAGACTGTTCTGCTGATGCTATTTGATCCCCAAATCTCTGTTCCTTGTTTTTCTGCTATAAATAGCACTGGCTAGATTTTGAGAAGTAAAATGTCTAGAACATCTTTCCCATGTAATAACCTCTGCAAGAGAGTGATATTTTTCATGTGCTTTGTGACATGGGCGGCAACTTTTAACCAGGCAAGCGGGCACACGTGCGCACATTGGGCCTGCACCCAGGGATGTGGCCATTTTTTAATAACATGCACACACGTTATAAACTAGCCTGACTGCGCACGTGTGCACAATTTTAAATGGGCACTCGCCTGTGCGCGCAACTGCTCCTTCTACCACATTAGTAGGGAGATTTTAAAAGACACGCACGCCAATGCCATTGGCCATTTTTCCAGTTCGTTACTATTTCAGTCAGTTAAGGGCTAAGACTTCCAAACCACCCTAATTTCATAGCCTCCCTTACCCCCCTGTTAGTGCCAGCCTTTAAAATCCTGCTCATCTGCTTATATTTTTTTTGTTTTACTACTTACACGTCATCCATAGCAGAAGTAAATTTATGCGGCAGGAGACCTCAAAGTGCGCCAGTGAGCGTTAAGTATTTACATGCCAGTTTCAGATTAAAAGCCAGGAATGCCCCAGCCCGTCCACGCCCCATCCCCTTTTTTGAATTTTTCCTTTATGTGCGCAGCAGGAGATACAAGCATCCTCGAGTGACTTTTGAAATCTGCTCGGCGCGTGCCGGTCTGACTTGTGCGCATATCTCCCAGATTTGGCGCACCCCGGGCTTTTAAGATTCACCGGTTAGATTTTTGGAAAAGTTATTTGCAGGTGGCATCACAGTGCCCATAAGAACTCTAGAGGTGAGGTAGCCCTTGAGAATAATTTAAGGCAAAATGTTTGGGGAAGACCATGTTTGACCTTTTGCATATCGTATTTTTTCTTTATCTGACCATGCTAATATTTTTTTTTTCTCTTAGACCCCAGTACGTTGGCAGGGCAAGCTGGACCTGACCATGCTCTAATAGGAGGAATAGTGGCTGTAGTAGTGTTTGTCACGCTGTGCTCTATCATTCTTCTGGGGCGATATTTGGCAAGACATAAAGGTAGGATACGTTTCATTAAAATGCATTCATCTGCTTTGGGGGGGGAGGGGTATTTGGTGTAATTTGATTTAATACTCAAAGAAATAGGTGGTGTTGCTACAGTGTTTTAATTTATCGGATCGTACCATTGCCTTGGATTCTCTTTAACATTTGAGTAACATTTATTTATTTATTTATTTATTTATTTGTATTTATTTCTGTTTAGATTCTGTAGACAATCATGGCGGTTCAAGAGCCATACATTTTTAGGGAGCATAGGATTATGTTGTTAATGTCTAACCCTGGAGCTAATTTCAACACCTTTAGTACATTTTGGGGATAGAAGAGATTCCAATCTAATTTCAGTCACAAATGTTTGTTTTATCATTTGTTACCCCCATAACATGAGGCAAGTGTAAAAATGTGGTAATGACACACCCAGCAAAATAAAGTACCCCCAAAGGATAAATAAGGTAAAGTTTCAAAAAATATAACCTTCCATGTACTCTTTAAACAACATACCGCTCCAGATAATAACTGCGACCCATGCAACAATTCCATATTTGTTCAATGTATTCTAGAAAGTTGGATACTTGTATTGCTATTGAGGAAAGAACATTAATACAGCAATGGTGATTGGTCAGGATAGGCAAAGTAGGCAGAACAAATTCAGTAAGAATGGATGAGTTCTTGTAAATGCATGCATTCACTCTCTTTACATTTGCATATTCCTTCTGGTTCTTGCTGTTTTTTCAGTTTTAGTATCACTAAAACCTTCAGCTACTTTTACTAATGGTACTAAAATGATTTGCCAAACTGCGTCTGCATTACAGCTCAACTAGCTTTCCTTTCACCACTCCTTGAGAGTTTTCAAAATCTTTTGTGTTTTTAAATAAATTCTAGGTTGCTATCTGAGGGAGAAAGAGTTTCTAGAAAACTGTCATTTGTCTCCCAATATTTTCAAATCGTATAAGCTCCCCTGTAGTTCGGTAGCATACTCTAGTTTGTCTTCACTATCTCACTTGGCCTTTTTCACTACATTTCGACAGCCATGAGCTGAAAATAGACTCTACCTGGCCTTTTGGCTGAGATTGAGATCCCTGTACAGTATGATGGGGGAGAAAATGCCTTGCCACCCAAATCCACAGGGGATATAATTATTTAGCAGCTTTTGCCAAAGCGGGAGAATTAAACATCCTGCAAAAAAAAAAAAAAAAGTGATAATACTCGGGCAAACTGAGTTGGCCACATTGCAATGCTTTGCCATGCAGTGTCCATTTCTGGCAAGATTAATTTTTCACACGCAACAAAAAGAACTTATCTCAATTTCCACCTGCTGAACAATATCCTCCAGAAAGGAAATATCTACTGAAATATCATTCAGTAGATATTTCCTTTTTGGAGAAGAATAATTTTTCACCATGATGCTGGCACTTCTGCAATTACCATCGACCACCATCATTTTCAACTCTTTACATTTCTGAGCACAACCAATTAAAGAGAATGGATTGAATTCTAAATTCCCTAGTCATATGCTGAAGACCATGACTGTGCATTCTCTCTTCTGATTTAGCTCTCTCTTGTGTTTTCCAACACATATAATTGGCAGTAGAGTGCTACAGAATGAGTAAATGCACACTGCATAGTAGGTGGCTGACTGCAACTCAAGGGAGAACATGCAGAAGACTGAATTAGCAAGCTGGTATGATTTCCAAAATTGCAGCTTTAAAAGTCTTCTTACATTTTAAAAAAGCCTCTTAACAGCCTTAACAGCCTTTTCTGTCCCATAAAGAGTCGTTACTAAAGTGTGTTGGAAAAGCAAGAAATCTACAGCAGCTTTTTCAGTTTTAGAGTTTTCCTGTTATACCAAGTTTTACATGGAAGGCTTATTACCGGTACTTTTATTTTTTCTGGATGATGGGCACTCTTTGTGCAGCACTATGCTCATGTAACACTTTGATAACCCCACTTAGATTATTTCTGTGGAATAATTGCAAATAGGATTACTGGGAATAAAAGTATCAATTTATTTGCAATGAGCAGACATACACTATATTCTTTCTATTTTACAATGGTTGTTTAAAAAATATATATTTATATAAATATTGGACAACTGATGTTTTGATTGTTTGGGCATTGTGTGAATGCTCTGAGGATTGTGAATGGGCAGCTTTAGTATGTCCTAGCAAGTAGACTCATATGTAATGCTCAGAAAAATCTTTGGAAAAATTGCACTGGAGGCTCTGCATTCATTTTTAAATTAAATTTAAAAAAAACAAACCAATTTCATTTCATTTGAAAACAAAATAATTTTTAAAAAAAGCAAATTTTTTCCCTTTACTTTTGTAAAGGAAAGTCAGTTTAAAAAAAAATCTGGCATTTAATTCTTCCCTGCTTCCCCCCTCCCCCCACCACATCACCAGTCCACACTTACCCCCATCTGTGGGGGTTTCCAATGAAAGAGAAGCAGGAGCAATCCACAGTTGTTCCTGCCCTGACAACTTCCAGTTTCAAAATGGCAGCAGTCCTACTTGCTAGGATGGCTGTTGAACAGAATGGAGCCGCATCATGGCCTAGTGACAACGTTTTTGAACAAGTTAGCCAGTGGGGCATGAGTGACTAGGCATTGTTCCTATTCCTTTCTACATTTGAAATCCCTGTGGTAGGGGGAATAGGGGGCGCTGTTTATTTTTTTGCTACACCTTTGATAAAACAGGTATAACTTTCAGTTGTTGAGTTTGTAGACTTGTGTGGGAATCTTCAAAGCAAATTCATGAGCATAAGTTTGATTTGAAAATGGGACGTAAAGTCTGAGTGTGCATGTTGCCTGTAGGATTTATCCCCTGAGGGTAATTTGCATGCATACATGCAGTACACATGTACTTTTCCATGGGTGGGGAGAGACATTCCAGGAGGTACAGGCTGGGCAGAGTTGGGACTTGAGTGCATGTATGTAAATTCCCTCAGCCTACTGTAACTATGCACTCTAAATAGGTCAGGCTGATTTTGGGCTTTCCAGGAGGCAGAGTTTAACCCTTTTACTGTGTTCATTACTTTGGTTGCCTATTAGAGAACATGTACAATTTAAGATTATGACATTTATTTTTTGGGAAATGAGAGATGATGGTGCTAAATCTTTGCATGGGTCAATAGTGTGCTTTCAATCTAAATGCAATTTGTGTTCATCTCTGAGGGCTTTTTTAAAGGTGCTTGCATGGACCGAAGTCAAGAAAGCATCAGTTTGTAAAAGGATATTTCCTTGTTGCTGATCCAGAATTGTGGGATTCCTCTCCACCGGGATGTTAGATTGGAAGTGAACAATCTATTTTGAAAATAAACAGAAAGCATGGCTTTTTCAGTCTGCTGGTATTGTTGGAGGAGTGCTGGAAGATGAGAATAAGATGTTAGGATTAAATCGACTGTATGGTTGGTAGGGCAGGTTTTGAGGGTGCTCATTACTGGGGAGGATTGTTGGATTGTTTTTAGGGATGTGAATCGTTTTCTGACGATTGAAAATATTGTACGATAGGTAGGAGTAATAGACGGCCAGAGCCATCTTTAAAAATGGCGCAGGCCATCCAGTGCTCCTACCATGTGACAGGGGCCAGCCAATGGCACAGATACCCTGTCACATGGTAAGGGCAAAGGGCCATCGGCGCCATTTTGATTAGTGGCAGCCGACTGCCCGAGAGTGGGAGATAGCTCCTGGGACCCCCACTGGACCACCAGGTACTTTTAAAAAGTTTTTGGGGGGTCGGGAGGGATCTGTTTTAAAGGGTCAGGGTGGTTTGTTTTTTTTATCGGCTCGGGCGCACTTGAAAAAAAAAAAAAAGATTGGACTGCACGAAAAAAATTTCATGATGTGAATCGGAACCGGAATCGGAGCCGATTCCGGTTCCGATTCACATCTCTAATTGTTTTTATGACTTTACTTTTGTTTTTATTCTGTATTTTTATTTGTGTATTAAATTTTGCACACTGCCTTGGGCAGATTTGTCTTGGGAAGATTATATAGGAATAAATAATGAAATGGTATAACTATGTATGCATAGTTTTATTGAGATAATTTTCAAAGAAGACATGTATATGTGTGCTTTGAAAATTGGTGTAACTTGTGTGTATTACACAATTACTCCCTTATGGTGTAATTACACGTCCATGGTCCTGTTAATATTTAGAGTTTACAAAGGAAAACTGATTGAGAAAGGACAATAAATTGTTCAATAGCTTACCAAGTTTGGCCCTCCTGTGCATATAAATTGTCTCTCTGATTTGTTTATCTTTTGGTGCATGCACTAGTTAAGATTTTTTTTTTTTGCAAGCTTTGGCCTGGTGCAAATTAGTCTTTGGAGCAAAATTTGTGCTCCTGCAGTTTTGCATGAGAAAATGGTTCATAGGATGTTCGTTAGCTTGATGGTTTTGTGCATTTCTTTAATTGCAGTGGGGAGAATTTCAGTGGTCAGTACAAAACGTCTTGTAATTCAGTACAAATACAAAATAATGTGATATTATTTTTGTCCCTCCAAGTCCCTAACTCTGGCACTGTTTTTGGTATCTGCCATGACACATTAATTTGAAACATCATCTTTGGTGTTTTCTGTAATAAATAAATTTGTTTTACTTGCATTAAATCAGGTGTCCTAAAAAGAATCTCAGTGAATTGGACAAAAGATACATGAATACTAATTATTAATGCAGCTGTTTTTTAAATTGTCAGTTGTGACAGTCTTATAAACCACTAATACTGATTAATAATCTGTTCTATGGATTTGTTGTTACTATATTGGCATATTCAGGAAATGTAGGGCTAAATTTTCAAAGCCTGCAAAAAAGATAAAAGTATTAACTCTGCACTTAGACAACATCTAATAAAGTTTCAAATATGCATGTGCATTCAAGAGTGGAGCCATGGTTTTTCTTTAGACATCCACGTATGGGGCAGATTTTCGAATCGGCACGCACGGGGTACATTTGTGTGCACTACCCGGCGCACACAAATGTACACCCGATTTTATAACATGCGTGCGCTGCCGTGCGCATGTTTTAACATCTGGGGTCGGCGCGCGTAAGGGGGTGCACACTTGTGCACCTTGCGTGTGCTGAGCCCAAGGGGAGCCCTGATGGCTTTGCCTGTTCCCTCCAAGGCCGCTCCGAAAACCTGCCCCTGTGCGTGCAGGCCCCGGGACGTGCGTATGTCCCGGGGCTTTGAAAAAGGGGCAGGAAGGGGGCGGGGTCGTGGGCATGTTGCCGATCTGGGCGAAATCGGAGCGGCCTCAGAGAGAACCTTTCTTCCGCTCCCCCCCCATCTTCCCCTCCCTTCCCCTATCTAGCCCACCCCCCAGCCCTGCCTAAATCCCCCCTACCTTGTCTTTCTTATTTACGCCTGCCTCTGGCAGGTGTATCTTGCGTGTGCTGGCCGGCTGCCAGCGCGCCAATCCCCGGCACAGCCGCTGTACGGAGGCCTCGGTCCCGCCCCCGGATTGGCGCCATGCCCATGACCCCGCCCCCTTCCTGCCCCTTTTTCAAAGCCCCGGGACATGCGCAGGGGCAGGTTTTCGGGGTTACGCGTGTAAGTTATGTGCATAACCTTTTGAAAATCTACCCCATTATGTTCAAAACATTGGGCATCTCAATGTAATGTTATTTATGCATCTAATAGTCTACCAAGTATTAGAAAGTCAAATAGGAAAGTAATTTGGCAGGGGTTTTTTTTATGGATTTTAAAAATTAATTTTAATAATTATACATACTTTCTCATTTAAAATCAATTGTGCTTATTTTGTTGGATTGTGTAAGATTTTAAATACATATTTGAATTCCTTAGTTAATTCCCACATAGCCTCTTGTGTTTTCTTACAGTTATAAACACATTATTTCCTTTGTTTATTTGGATCTACCTATGGCTTTTGTAGGTATATAAACATATGAAAACATTTTTGCTCCAAGTTAGAACCCTCTGTTTGATGGGAATCTTGATTATCATGGTGCTAGGTTATGTTACATTTGTGCTTTGTTTATTGCACTTTGCTCCTTTACTATGCCATAGTTTGGATTCATGTTTGATTCCTGGCAGTCTGCATCATATTTGAAATTTGAGATAATGTGCCTTAAATTGAGGAAGGCTGGATGTGGTTTCTCTGTGGCTTGTGGTCCAATAAGGCCCTGGAGATCATCAGTACATTGACTTGTTACCATGAAACAATAATTGGTTTGATAATCTGACAGTAATTTCCAAACTATGGGGCCCAGGTATACAACACTGGAAAATATTCTGCTCCTCATGCCAATGCTTATGACATGCAAATGAGGCAGATAGTAAAGTATTTATGGACATACAGTTGATGCACCTCCCATGTTTTGTGTTAATGCATGTGCAGCAGTTTGGGGTAGATTTTTAAATGGGTACGCGCGTAAGATACGCGCGTACCCCCCGAAAACCTACCCCAAACCCCCCCCTGCGTGCGCCGAGCCTATTTTGCATAGGCTCGGCGGTGCACACAAGCCCTGGGACGCGCGTAAGTCCCGGGGCTTTGCAAAGAGGGCATGTCGGGTGGGCAGCACGAATTTCGGGGTGGGGCAGGAGGCGTGTCGGGGGCATGACGCCAGCCCAGGGGTGTGGTCGAGGCCTCTGGACCAGCCCCCCTGGTCGCATGATGGCGCGCCAGCAGCCCGCTAGCGCACGCAGATTTACATCTGCTTTCGGCAGGCGTAAATCTGCCAACAAAGGTAGGGGGGGTTTAGATAGGGCCGGGGGCGTCAGGTAGGGGAAGGGAGGGGAAGGTATGGGGAGGTGGAAGGAAAGTTCCCTCCGAGGCAGGAACAGGCAGCGCGCGCCGGGCTCGGCGCGCGCAGGTTGCACAAATGTGCACCCCCTTGCGCGCGCCGACCCCGGATTTTATAAGATACGCCCGGCTACGCGCGTATCTTATAAAATCCAGTGTACTTTTGTTCGCACCTGGTGCATGAACAAAAGTACATGCGCGCATAAATTTATAAAATCTACCCCTTTGTGTATGTGCTCTGTTTCTGGGGTAATCGGTAATGAGCTGTTTTGCATCCCATTACCTTACTGATGTAGATTTCACATTGAAATTGTCACAAGCCAGTTTGCATTAGGGATGTGAATCGTGTCCTCGATCGTCTTAACGATCGATTTCGGCTGGGAGGGGGAGGGAATCGTATTGTTGCCGTTTGGGGGGGTAAAATATCGTGAAAAATCGTGAAAAATCGTTAAAAAATCGAAAAATCGAAAAATCGAAAAACCGGCACATTAAAACCCCCTAAAACCCACCCCCGACCCTTTAAATTAAATCCCCCACCCCCAAATAACTTAAATAACCTGCGGGTCCAGCGGCGGTCCGGAACGGCAGCGGTCCGGAACGGGCTCCTGCTCCTGCATCTTGTCGTCTTCGGCCGGCGCCATTTTCCAAAATGGCGCCGAAAAATGGCGGCGGCCATAGACGAAAAAGATTGGACGGCAGGAGGTCCTTCCGGACCCCCGCTGGACTTTTGGCAAGTCTCGTGGGGGTCAGGAGGCCCCCCACAAGCTGGCCAAAAGTTCCTGGAGGTCCAGCGGGGGTCAGGGAGCGATTTCCCGCCGCGAATCGTTTTCGTACGGAAAATGGCGCCGGCAGGAGATCGACTGCAGGAGGTCGTTCAGCGAGGCGCCGGAACCCTCGCTGAACGACCTCCTGCAGTCGATCTCCTGCCGGCGCCATTTTCCATACGGAAAATGGCGCCGGCCATACGCGTATGGCCGGCGCCATTTTCCGTACGAAAACGATTCGCGGCGGGAAATCGCTCCCTGACCCCCGCTGGACCTCCAGGAACTTTTGGCCAGCTTGTGGGGGGCCTCCTGACCCCCACGAGACTTGCCAAAAGTCCAGCGGGGGTCCGGAAGGACCTCCTGCCGTCCAATCTTTTTCGTCTATGGCCGCCGCCATTTTTCGGCGCCATTTTGGAAAATGGCGCCGGCCGAAGACGACAAGATGCAGGAGCAGGAGCCCGTTCCGGACCGCTGCCGTTCCGGACCGCCGCTGGACCCGCAGGTTATTTAAGTTATTTGGGGGGGGTTCGGGAGGGTGGGGGATTTAATTTAAAGGGTCGGGGGTGGGTTTTAGGGGGTTTTAGTGTGCCGGCTCACGATTCTAACAATTTATAACGATAAATCGTTAGAATCTGTATTGTATTGTGTTCCATAACGGTTTAAGACGATATTAAAATTATCGGACGATAATTTTAATCGTCCTAAAACGATTCACATCCCTAGTTTGCATGCCCTAACAGCTCTTTCAACATGTGTCAACTCGTGCAATAGCAGTAACACACTTTAGTATGCATTTTTGTCTAGGTATAATAATTTTTTACTTATGTGATGCTGATCATGGTCTACACTTTCCAGAGCTCTTTAGAGAACAGGGATCCACGCTTCATAGTTTTTGCCACAGGTCTTTATTTTGCCCTAAATCCATTATTTATACACTTGGCATTGGCAATGTGTGATCAGTTATGAAATACAGCATTATTTTAGATAAGATATGAGGCATTTTATATGCTAATATGGACTGATGGTAATTGAATATGTGTGGATTATTTTTATGGCAAACCTCAGATTTTAGTAAATCTAATACTTATTGCATAGTAGTGTTTCTGTGAGGCTCCTTAGAAAAGGTATGGAGTTAAAGACTGGAAATAAATCTTTATAGATGCATAGAAAATGCTAACCAATAGGCAGGGATGCAAAAATCAATTTCCGTATATGCTTTAACACTTTGAAAATTAACTTCTCTTGTAGACATCTAAAATCCAGGTGGTTTTCATCATCAAGAAATGACCTGTGAAATTCCACTCTACTTTTTATGCACCTAATATTAAACACATAGAGGTAGATCTTAAATAAGTACGCCGGATTTTATAAGATACGTGCGTGTCGGCGCGTGCAAAACTGTGCAAAATCGGCAGCCTGCACGCGCCGAACCGCGCAACCTGCCTCCGTTCCCTCCGAGGCCGCTCCGAAATCGGAGCGGCCTCGGAGGGAACTTTCCTTCCGCGTCCCCCCACCTTCCCCTCCCTTCCCCTATCTAACCCACCCCCAGCCCTACCTAAATCCCCCCCACTTTTGTTGTGCAAGTTACGCCTGCTTGAAGCTCAAGTTACGCCTGCTTGAAGCGCGCGCTGCCTCAGCATCCCCCGGCACAGGTTACAGTGCTGGGGGACCGGGACCGCCCTCCTGGCCCACTCCTGAACCGTCGCCACGCCTCCGGACCCACCCAGGACCACCCCTGACCCCGGACACACCCCCGGACACGTCCCCTCCCGCCCCACTTACGAGCGGGAGGGGACATGCGTCCCAGGGCTTTGCGCGCGCGGGCGGCCTATGCAAAATAGGCCGCCCGCGCGCGCAACTGCCCTGCGCGCATAAATCCGGCAGGATTTACGCTCGCATGGCTTTTAAAATCTAGCCCATAGGTTTGGACTTAAGACACACAACTGCATATCTTTGAAAATTTAGCCTATAGCATGCATGTTTTCTCATAGAATGTACTGAATATAATTAAAACCAGGTAAACAGATGACCACAATATAACTGTTCCTCCCACCTTACCTCCATTCTGTATCTGTTCCTATCCATCTCTCTCAGTTAAGAAAATTAAACGTGCTCTGCTGGGTCAGCCCCCCACAGTCCATCGAGCCCAGCATCCTGTGTCTAACAGTGGCCAATTTGGAGCAATAAGAAATACCTGGCAGATGCTAATGGGGGATATCCATTCCTTGTTGCTCACTCCTGGCTAATAAATGTTAATGGACCTGCCCTCTAAGCCTTTCTTGAACTGATGTTCTCAATGTCCCCTTCTGTCTCTCTTGTCTTTTTATCATTTTCTTTCATTTTCTAACTCGCTTTTTTAGTGTATTTATCAAATTTTCAAGTTCAGACTGTGTATTACACATGTATTTCATGGTAAAATATTATAATCAATATTACTTTGCATCAGTCTTTACCAGAATAGCATTAACGTTTCATAAACAATTTTTTTTATAATCCTGATTTCTATAGGAACATATTTAACAAATGAAGCGAAAGGAGCAGAAGACGCCCCCGATGCAGATACAGCCATTATAAATGCAGAAGGCAGCCAAGTCCATGCAGAGGAGAAAAAGGAGTATTTTATTTAGAAGCAGACCTAGAATCTATGAGTTTTACTTACCAGGCTGACTGCTGGAGAAAACTGGTGATCATCTTTCAGGATTCATTTCTACCATCTTCTGCCTCATTTTATTAACTCGCATAGTGCTCTCCGTAGCCTGTTCATGCCAACACTCATTTGTCGACAGCACTATTCTTTAATTATCATCCATTGTTCAGGACTTTTCCTGCTGCCTAAAGCTCGTGTCCATTGCTCTTTTAACATACAGTGCTTGAATATACAGCCTTAACAATGTTAATCATCAAACCATTCTCTTGAGGGGTTTTACTTTGTTTGTTTCTCATGGTAACACAACTTGTCTTTCAGTTTTTCTCATGCTTCTCCTGAGTGGGTTCTTTGAGGAGCTTCATAACATCAGCACCATTAGAAAAAAACAAATAAATAAATAAAAAATCCTAATGGGCTTCCAAATAGGACATTAAATCTAAGATCAGAGGGTTTCAAAGGTGGTTTTATGCATGTATATATACATATGTAAAACGATCTGTTTCTGAAGCACATGCCCTAAGAAACCATTTAGACTTAAAACCATTGCGGAATAGTTTCTAGGATTATGCTTGGACTTAGCTATAAAGCTCTACAAATTTACCAATTTGAAAGACAAAACAAGAGTGACACTTTATTGCGAGAGCCATGCTTTGGGTTGTAATTATATCGTATATCAATGCAGATTCTCTAGGCATAGAACACCATTGTTGCTTTCTTTTTACAATTTGTTCAACCCTTCTACTGCTCTATGGATTAGATCAGTTTCAGTACTTCCAAGAATTTGGGTTTCTTTAGTTTCTTCATAGGGCTTCACTCCACATCTCAGATCTACAGTGTTCTTAGGACACGGTACACAAGGCATTCAGTACAGTATGATGTATATAGTGCATATAAAAAAAATCCAACTAAGCATTATTTGATGCATATTTAAAACTTTTTGACTGTAGGTAAGTCAGCCACAAATGAGCATTTTCTAACAATCATTGTATCCCTTTAGATATGACTTAAAGCAGTATTACAAGTAGATAAAATGTGTTGGTATATTTGTCTGTATGTCCTAGCACTGTTCAAGCAACAAACTTTTCTAGGTCATTTTAAATTTTTATTTGTTCTACAACAGAAGCACAATGTTAAAGGAGAGGTAACTTAAAGCAAACAACCGGTACATAGACTCAGGTTTTGGATTACAACCCCAGTTGACTAATATCCCACAAAACATCTCATCTTGCTACAATGATCTGATGTTTTAATTGGCAGTTACAGGTTGATTATTTTTGTTGGTTTGCCAAAAAAAGAGAAAAGAAAAAACAAGCATTACAAAAAAAGAACATATTTTGTGTATAAATTGTTCAATACTTTATTTTAATTCCTGTGGAGGCATTTTGTGAAGTACGAACATGTCACCGTGAATGGTACTGAATCTCTGCCATGCTTTTAGCTCCACAGCAAGTGTCTCTCCCTCTGTCCTCTCTATTTCTATGTGGTAGAAAAACCACACAGGACTCCATTTTAATAGTTAATTTCATTTTATGTCTATGGCGAGAAGCTTTTGGGAAAATGTAGTGTTGACCACTTAGATACTGTGGCTGGCCACGGGGGCATCTCCAGGCAGAGGCCACCGCTGACTGCAGGAACCCACCCTCAATGGAGCCATCACCGGCTGCCCTGGGATTCTTGCATGTATACTGGTTTTAAGTTTTGCCCTTTTTGAAAAGAATATTTTTACATGGTAAAGATCCTTGTGAAGTCTGAAAGCATGACAGCCCAATGGGAAGGATTTGGATTTATTTTTGGAAAGTTAGAATATGGTAACGTCTATTCTGAATATATGGATAACAGTGCTTTATCTAAGGTTACTTACCGTATGGAAAGAAAAGCACTTTACTAGTATTAAAGACTATATAGAATTTTTAAAATTGTTTTTGTTAAAATATGTATCCTGTTAAATTTGAAGAAAGAGGGTGGCTGCAATCATACAGCACCTTCTGCACATATACAACACATAAATAATATGATGTGGTTGAGTGTTAACATAATAAATCATACCCTGTATGACATTTTAAAGAAGTAAGTCTGCATTGATGTGATTGCATGATTGTTTTTACAATTCACACCTTGCCATCTGTGGGGAAAAATGCAATAATATGTTAAATATAGTATGGTAGCTCAAGAGAAACAGGTAGGTGCTAGGAAAACATTGAAATTAGAATACGTTTACAAAATAATTCACAGTAATCTCTTTTAAAGGTAGCAAAAGTTATGCAGTTTAATATGGAGCAGAGGAAGAGATGTTCTTATCATGCAGTCAGGCAATAAGTTGCATTTATTGTGGTATGTTTTTTTAAAAGCCCAATTACAAATCAGTTTATGGAATGTGAATTTTTACAAAACTGTATTTACATTCATTTCCATTTCACTTAAATTTAATTTCAGTGAACAGAGTTATTAAACTATTAATCATGATTCTGTTGAATTTGATATAACAGAGGAGCATCTTTAATGTTTGACACCACAATCATAGCCCCATGATGGAAGTATAGAAACTGCAATAGAAACGTAAAAAATACCAGAAAATAGTTTGGATCATCAGAACATTTGGTTTCAAACTATGGGTTTATATAAAAATTAATTTACAGTATTTTGGCAACTATTTAATTTGTATTGTATTGCAAGCAAGGAATGATAATTGGTTGTTATTTCAACTGAGTAAACAGATGTAAGGAAAAGATCACGGATTTTTTTGCTTTTAAACATGCTCCCTTTTCGGTCTACTTTATTTTTTATTTAATGCATTTCCTACACTGCTAAAAGTGACTGTGAATATGAGATGTTCAGAGCCTGCTGTATGATTTAAAGGTCATAGTTATTCAGTCTGCTGGTTTCAGTCACTTTTGCCCATTCTTCGCATTGATCACTGCAAATAGCTTATTGAGTTTTTAGAGTTCATTTTCCCTGCTTGTGATATCAGCTGACCAGGATGGCTGCTGCCTGATGATGTCATGAAGAAAAAAAGATGTCACAAGCAGAAGAAAGACCACTGCCTGTTTTGTAAGCTCTTGTTGATCTGCAAAATATGAAAAGTCTTTGAAAGTGTGAATTGTGTGGGCATGGTAGGAGTTGGAGATCATATAGCTTGCTCTTACACAGAACCCAAAGGTCATCATTTTATGAAGTGACTTGTAAGAGCATTGCAGCACTAAATATGCCAGAGGTGCATGCTGTGTCCCTCAGTGTGTCAATATCACCCTTCCCCATGGGGTATGTCTATCTCAGAAAGAGGTGGTACCATCTATTTTTGGACACACATCTGTGATGACACATAGGAAGGGATGTATGTTGGCTATTAAAACTCTAAGCGATAATCACCCTGGAATTATCTTAATAAAGAGACCAAACCAGGAATCCACAGTCAATTAGCTTATTTTTCTGGCTATGGAAAGAGGCAGGTCTATGAGCCAAATGGAAGCCTGGCATGCAGATTCTTCCAGCCTGAGCATATGTTGCCCACATGGGTTACTCTTGCTGAAGGAAGAGGGCCAGTTAATGGATGCTCTGTGACGGCATATCTGTACCATTTAGAGTCTGTTTAAAACATACAAAAGAGTGCTTTTTAAATTGAATAACTAACATTATGTAAGAATTATGGTGCCACCTTTATTCTGTGACGGTTGTTTTTACATCACTTAATCCCGAAAGCATTTTAAGGAACATGTTCTTTTATTTGAAGTTTAGAGAATATATGTAAGAAAATTACTTTCTTTTTAAAAATGTTGCTTCGGCTCATGAAGGAAACATGAAGTAAAAGAGAGCAACATTTCTAAATGCAAGATGAAAAATAACATGCATTTTTATTTTAGATATGAAAAGGATCATGTGTAATGATGTAGCTCACTCCTGTACCAAGACTGAACACACGTGTGATTGCACACTTTCTTCCACATATCATAGAAGCTGTAGTGTAATTTAGTGCCACGTTGCAAAGTATTAGCTCTTTGCTAGACTGAATTTTTACTTACATTAAGATTGTTAAATTAGTGCATCAGACATGACACTATGGTGGTAATAAATACACAGGGTTTGGCAATCAAGACTCACCCTGGTGACAGGGATATATTTGGCAGAGGTTTGCCATTGTCTCCTGCAGCTCATGGCACCCGGTCCACTCTGATGGTCTCCCATCCAGTATTAGCCATCTAGGGTCAACAGCAATGACATTGATTGTAATATCTACGTTCCCACGCATCTCAGCTTATTACATTACAAGCGAATAAGGCAGTGTCTGATTATTTTGCATCAGCGGTATTAATCGGGGACGATTACACCAAAATTTGGATACTAGAAACAAGTATAGTACTTGCTTAATGCTTTTCATTAAGTGGCACAAAGTACACACTAAAAACTATGCAAAAGCTTAGGAACAACCATGGGATACTTTCATGTAAGGATCTTGTACTTGCTGTGCACAGATGGCAGACAATGTGCATTTTGGTGATTCTATCAAACTAACCTCTGCAGGGCCCGCAGCACCTTTAGTTGTGATTGTCTATTTAATATGGAATATAGAATATCGCCTTCCCACCTGCTATTCTTTACCTGTCCCAGTGCCTGCCAGAGTACTGAGAACCACTCTCCCAGAAGCCCATTAGAAGCATAGCAGGCGCTTGCAGTGCACGATCCGCTGCCTTAGTGGTATTGGGGAAAAGATGGAAGAGGAGGAGAGAGAACAAGCAGCCTTTACTCCTGCTCTTTCCTCTCTTCAGTAACACTTTTTTTTTCCCCACTGCAAGGACAAAATGCTTCCATCCAAGTATGTATGTTACCTTTTGTGTTCACATTTTTATAGAATGGCATGTATATATCATTTTATCTTTTTCTTCCAGTTTTTTTGACTTCAAACCCTTCCAAAAGTGATGCATTGAAAGTTGTACAATACGTAAGGATATGTAACATTTTAACATAGCATTTATTGCAGTTCCTCTGTCCTCCCTCCCACATTAGCAAGAGTTAGAAAAACTTTTTCTTATGGCACTGAGATTTTTTTGACACCATTTCTTTTTGAAACTAAGCAGTGAATCATCTCTCCATCCTCCAGTTCCTGTACCGGCTGTGACACTTGCATATGCTTGGAATAAACCTCATTGACAGTTATTGCACAGCCTTTGTGAACAAGGAGCTAGGAGATATAATTATAAGCATTAATCTTTCTGTCAATAACCCTAAAATAACCAGGGGTGAGCAAGAAAAGTGGAGCTTTCTTTAAAGCAATGTTCTCTTCATTATGTTACTGGAGGAGAGAGGCTCTGTGGTTGAAAGAATAAACCAGGTTCTTACTGCACCTGCAGCACCCAAGCAGCTCAGAGCTTTCTTTCAGTAAAAGCTTGATCGTTTTTTGTGATCTCTTGGCTTCCCGTTTTGACCTTATATCCGACCCACAAGTTGGTTTATACAAGGAATCCAAATAAGTGTTCTATGGTTCCTCCCAATATAGGTGGAATGTGGGAAGATGGCGGCCAGCAGGGGGAGCCATGCACTGTCCGTCCCCATTCCTAACAGCCACACACGCTCCCTAAGCTGGCCAATAGCAGTCCAGCCTGCCGCAGTATGAGTGCAGCCAAGAGAGCCATGCGGCTAGCTTGAGGGGAGCCATGTTTCCCTGGCAATGAATCTGCCTAATCACTAGATAACTTTACTGTAAGAACTCTCATGATGGCAGCTTGAACCCTATAATCTTTCTTTTCCATTAGGAAAGATCTTCTGGTACCTGTTATTATAAAGTCAGCCATCTGTTGCTGACTTCATTGTCTGCAAGATTGGATTTTCCATTGTGCCATGTTACAGCCTAGGCCTCCTCGTCCTTTCCCAGCCTGTGACCAGACACTCCAAAATGAGACAGCTCCAGCTGTTAATCTGCCAGCATGCATGGGCTGCTTTGCACAATATACGTTCTCTCTCTCTCTCCCCTCCCAACTCTAATCTAATGCTGAGAGGCAGAAAGCAGATCAGAATTAAGAGAAAATGATGCAGATGCTGATCCACAAAAGTGTAAGCCACTGAGCTATGTGCTCTGCTTGCTGTTCTGCTGCTGCCCGAGTAAGAAGGCAGGAGGAGAGCTGTGTGGCTCTTCTAGAACTAAATGGTCACTGTGCTAGAGAGCAACTGCTAGGAGAAGCAGAAGTTTTTGGAAAAGGGAGAGCATGCTCCCTGGGAATCTGCGGCCAGCTGGGCAAGAGGAGAGGGGGGAGAAGGGAAGCTGGGAAGAGGTAGGGTTGTGGGTACTATGTTGGTGCTGGGGGTATATTAGGGTTGCCAAGCTCCAATCTTCATTATCGTCCTGGGGACAAGGGTGTTATATAGGAGCCACAGATCTTCATTATCATTCTTGTATGTGGAGTTGGAAAAGCACTAAAAACCCTGTGCCTAGGGGGGAATGAGATATGAATCTGGCCATGGCTGGCTGGCTGCAGCTGTGAAAATGATAGTAATTTCACAACAGAGGCCAATGCCAGGCCAGTGTCTTGGCAGTAGACAAAATATCGGTAGTGGAAGAAAACGTTTAGAATGCATCCCCATGCATGAGCAGAAGGATCAGATTAATTTAATTTTAAGGCACAAATATAACTATTCTTGTTACCCACACAAGAAATGAGAAAAACAAGTGGGCCTACATCAGTGAAAGAGAGGAAATGTGAGTTATTAGCCAGAGCACTAAACTTTGGATCAGAAGTGGTCATTGGGTGACTTCCAGCTTCCACCGCCATCATTTGCTTTCTGCGTAATGCAGGGCATGACACTTTCTCTCCTCTTTTTTTGGTGGGGGCTAAACCGAAGATCAACATCCAAAAATATTTGTTCATGGTGGTGGGGGGGCTGGATTCATGGAACGGCCTCCCAGGGGGGAGGTGCTGGAGACAAAAACAGTAACAGAAGTCGAGAAAGCTTGGCACGAGCATAGAAGATCTTGAGTTGCGAAGATGTGAGGAGAAAGGTAAAGGTTTAAGTGAGGGTCTGTGGCATTGCAACAGAAATGACATCAGACAGATTGAGCCTATTAGTTTTTGTCTGATGCTGTTTGACGTTTCTTTGTTTGAATGAAAGTATTCCCTTTTGTATCTGAGTATGTTCCATGACGCTTCCCATCATGAGTCTCTCAGTTCTTATTCAACACCGTTGACACAGCTATGCACCTGTAAAGCTACTTTTAAAGACAATTTCAGTCTTATATGCATACAAAAACAGTTCTCACTAGTTCAAATAGTCATGGATATGCGCCAGTATCAGATAGGGAAAGGGTTTCGTACATGGAAAAAAAATGAAATTTTGGGATATCCCCTCAAAATACTTCCTGTCTTTGTTTTGTTCTAATTTTTGTCTATATTAGTTGCTGCATTAGCATGCGGATTTTGAAGCCCTCATATACTGGATGAATACATGTGCATTGATTCTCTGGTCCCAGTGGTTACTCCCTTTCTTTTGCACTGTGTAGTATGTTCTAGGATATGGCAGAAGAGTAATCTTCTTGCAACTTAATTTAAGTACCTCTAGCAACTGTTTTTCATAATCTCGTTTATTTATAGATGCTTTAAAATTAACAAAATAAAAAAAATGAGAGAGTTCACCTGAATGCCTAAAAATAACATGAACTGTGTGAAAAGATGGTGAATCTTGGTTTGCATTTGCTGTCTGACAGCAAGTGTCCCTAGATTTTGCAACTTGCAGTTCATGACAGTTGGAAGGGTACGTTTCTGACTCTGTAAACTCAGACTTCAGAATATGTTGTAAGTAGAATCCATAGGAATTAAGCCTATTGCACTGAAGAAAGATTCAAAAGTTCTTAATCAATTGTGTTAATATTCTTAAGCGAACAAAATGCATATTGTAATGTTGGGTACACTTGCATGTTAATATGCCCTATATACTTACAAAGTATTAAATGTGTACTTAGTGACGCTGAACAGACATTATGTACAATTCCTATGAGCATTCTTACAGGGTTCCCATTTGCACTTCATACTTCGGTAAAGTCTTGTCAGGAAATGTCTGATGAATATTATCACACAAATAAAATTTGCGTTTTAGCTAATTGCTGGACATTATTGAATGGTCTGTTCATTTGTTTAGCCTTTTAATATTCTGTAATTCTGGATTTTTATGGACAGACACACAAGATAGCTGGTTTATTTCAAACTGTTACAATTGCTTTTGTACTTATGCCATGCATCCAATATAAAAGAACATACCATTTTTATAGTTTGTTTTAAGGAAAGAATATATGTGTTTGTGTATATGTATATATAATAAATAACTAATGTAAAACTGGTTTTGGCCAAATGGTCTTGCACAAGACACAAGTTTTAGCATTGTGACTGTAAACGACATTACATAATTTTTCAGCATTCAGTATGGTTTTTGTTTTCCGAAAAGATTGCAGTGGGTAAAGGGAAAAATTGGAGCATAAAACAGTTTCGTCCTGCAGTACTCAGACTAGTCATGACACAAAATGTAGCAGTCAGTTCCTTTCCATGGTTTATTTTGCTGTACTGTTTTCTTTACAACAAAGATATACTTTGGTTGGTTTTCACTTAGAACAAGCCCATGGACTCTCTTCTACTAAACCTGCTTCATCACAATAAACCACAATTTTGTTGATAATTAACTATGAGAAATCTTAATAAAAATGTTAAGATTTTTTCTGTCTCAAGTATTTTTATTTCTGTATAGCACATTGTTTCCAAGAGGGTTGCTTAGTTAAATTAAACGTATTCTTACTTTTTACAGGTTTCAAGATAGAGGAAGATGATTGATTTGCTCCATATATATTGTCAAATGGGTTCTTTTAAGTCAGTAAACAAAAGGTCATTACATGGTAACTGTACTAAAGTGTGCTAGTGCTTTGGCAAGCAATAATGTGTGCATTAAAAGCTTTAACATGCCAGGATGGTTTACATGTGTGAATTACCTTGCACGTGTGTTAATGTAAAACTATATTAATTAGGTAATGAAATGCAAAACTCTGCAAACCAACTAATTTGTTATGGTCTATCGGAGCCAAGGAAGTGGTGGAGTAGCTGGTCTTGAGTGCAGAGGAATGAGACCAATGATGCCTCTTTGAGCCCTGAGGTTCGCACACCTTCACTGGGGCCCCAGGCTCTGCAGAGATCTCCTCTGGATTGTCCATCAGTGGAGGCAGAGTCACTGAGCAGAGGAGCACAAGCTCAGTTTGAGGCCAGCAGCAAGGCCTGGGACACAGGAAAGAAAGGCCTCACTGGGAACAGCTATCTCTTCAGGGTCGACTGTGTGTGCTGCAGAGAGGAGGAGACAGGGAAGATGGGGAGCATATTGGAGGGGCCACTGAAGCCGGACCATCTTCCTTTTGTGTCAGTGGGCTCAACCAAGACCAACACTAAGACCAGCTATGGAGCTGCTTATCTCAGCTTTGCAATTTTTCTAAAGATTCTGCCCAGGGTCTGCAAGCACAGGAGGGAGCCACCCAAGATTACTGTTCAAAAGTGGATTCCTGCACTAGCAGGGTTAACTTACCGGAAAAGACTAATACTGTCTTGATTAAAGACAACACTTTTCTTGCGAGATCAAGTGGGGAAATTGAAGAATGCTTTTAGATATCACAACTTAAGCTTCTGTGAACCTGCCAGCTATCAGCAAGGTCTGTTACATTCCAGGTTCAGAAGGCATGTGGTATGGATGTGTTGACCTCCCCAGATAGCTTGAATTTAACCAAGATATTGAAAACATGTGTTGAGGAGACCGTAGACAGAGCTCCCTTGATAGTGACAGCCTTGCACAGAGGCTTAATTTTGAAGTTAATTTTATTTTCAGTATAGGCAGCTGCCTTTCCATGGGCACAAAATAAATGTGTATCTGGACTTGTTTTCAGTCACAGTGCCTATATATTAACAATTTCTTGGTTATGCTCTCAAGTGCTTTCTTTCGGGATTTCCTTTTTTATGGAAATGCCCTTCTAAATGTACTGTTAATCATGCAGGTAGCTCATGCATTTTTGTTGACCCTGATCACATACACTTTAGAAAGAGAAGTCTCCAATAGCTGCAACTGATGGTTCTAGTAATTCAGTTGAGAGAAGAGAAGATATTGTGCTGGTGGTCGCTGAGTGCATAAGAAGGTTGTGTTGTCATGAATTGCTTTCCTTTATAGTTCTTTGGTTTTCTTTTTTTGTGTCTCTCCCAGTTTTGGTGGACCTTTGTTATTTTACTGTGTTTAGATTTATTATTTTTGTGTGAAATGTTGCTGGAGGTTGCCTTAATTTTCTTAACTTCCATCGTATGTTCTCTTTTTCTATATAAATATTCATTGAAAGATAAAAATGTATAAGCACTTCAATACTGGGCATGCCAGCTCTTCTCAATGTTCCTCAGTGTTAGGAATGCCACTTCATTCCCAAAAGCTGCCACAGGTGTCCCAGTTGCAGATATTTTTACCGTGTTGCCCTTATAGAGATATTGCTTCTATGGAATACAAAAGTACGGTAGGGGGCAGATTTTCAAAGCCTATGTGCATAAATCCAGGTGGATTTACACATACTAATCCTATTTTGCATAGGCCCGGTGATGTAAGTCCCGGGGCTTGAAAAAATGGGTGGGGTGAGGTGGTCCGGGGGTGGGGCATGGGCATGGCCCATGCTGCTGGGCCCGGGGATCGCACGCCGGCACTTGGCCGGCGTGTGCAACCTACGCCTGCCTGGAGGCAAGCGTAAATAACAAAACAAAGGTAGGGGGATTTAGGTAGGGCTGGGGGGCGGGTTAGGTAGGATAAGGGAGGGGAAGGTGGAGGGGCGGAAGGAAAGTTCCGTTCGAGGCCACTCCAATTTCAGAGCGACCTCAGAGGGAATGGAGGAAGGCTGCGCACCTCAACACGTTCAAGTTGCACAATTGTGCAACTTGCATACGCCGACCCTGGATTTTATAAAATGCGTGCAGCTGCGCGCATGTTATAAAATCAGGCGTACATTTGTGTGTGCCGGGTTGAGCGTACATTTGTGTGTGCCGGGTCGAGGTACGCGCGGGCGCACAAATGTACGCCCGCGCGTACCTCTTAAAATCCGGCCCTAGGTATGTAACATTGGTAGGCAGATAAAGCAGTTTTGATAACCTTCCAAACAATGTGGATGTTTACTGAACATGATATTCAAGCAGTGTCTGTCTGGTGTGCTATCACTAAGAACTATGCTTCCCAAATACGTTAAAAGTACTGACATATTGGATGGGCTTTCCAGCATCACTACTTGCATTTTGCCTATTAGATGACTGATAGAGAAATTACGTTTTACTAGCATTTATCTTTAATCCAAATTGTTTTGCTAGAGTCACAACGTGAGTGGTTGTCTCTTGAATATCTGTAAACAACTGAGCAACTAGTGCTGAATTGTCTGCAGAATGATCTCCGATAAATTCTTCCCAGATCTTAAACAGGCATGTTATCTTAGCCAAGATAAATGACTTTGCACCACTTCTGGTAAGAATGTAAACTCCTAAACCAAGGCTTTCTGACATTGCAGTAAGAAGTGTGAAAGCAAAGCCCTTCTAGTAGTAGTGCATTTGACTATATAGAAATAACAAAACTTTGAATGCTAACTTTAAAGAACAAAATGTGAATAAGAAGACGTATATGAAAGAGAAGCTCTGCAAAAATGTATGTTGCCCATGCAGGAAATGAACGTGTGAAGTGCCTTGCCACGGTGCAAGCAGTGAACAAGCAGGGATTGCCTTGATCCCCATAGCAACAATGCTAATCTTTTGGCTAAAAAAGTACCACCCAAGGCAAAGACATAAAAGTTTTATTATCAATATCAAATCAGTCACTGAATTCCTTGTTTGCTGAAAGAATGCTTTGGAACAGTCAGGCTGTCATTATGTGTGATTGCCGTACACTGTGCAGACAGCAAATCTCTATGATGAAAATGAATAGGGCAATCTTCACTGTAGCAGAATCTATTAAATAATTGGAGAACACTGTTAGTGCCTTTGATACGGAAAGGATAGGAATTCAACCAGCATCCCCGTCTGCCTGCATCTCCCAGAAGAAAGATGGGGCATTCAGAGGAAGCAGTAGAGATCACGTCGGAAGCTTGGTTTTGTGTACTTTTAGTAGGAGCTACAGCTTAGCTGTATCAGACCAGGAAATTGTTAGGGGGATATCATAGTCTTGTAGATGCACAACTTTAAAATGAAAAAAAAAAAAAGAAGTAAATGTAAAAGCTGCCAGTGTTTTTGTAAAATACAGTTTTTATGGTTTGGAGCTTTATTGCCTTAAATTTTGTGATCTCTGTTCATAAGCATGAGTGCAGTGGTAAGATTATGACAGAGAAAACTTGGCAGGTTCATTTTGGCAATGGTTAATGAGATGCACTGGTTGACTTGGTCACCTGTGAAACCCAATCCATGGTATAGGAATGCAGAAGGAGAGCGGTGAAAGTGAAGATATTAGCTGGGGCTTGAGTGTGGGTAAATGCCAGTCTTAGGGCAGTTTTTGATAATGAATGATGAGAAAGGTATTTATGTCCAGTTTGATTTATCGAGGTTTGGCACATTATTGTTCTCAACTGGATGTGTCGTCTTCTTCAGGAGAGAAGATAATGCATTACTTTCTTTGGAAATGTTGCTGTTTTCATGGGCAACAGGGACTCAATAGAAGAAATGTACATAGAAAAACGGACCAGCTGCATAGATAAAAACCTTGCACCCTTAGCATTGCACCCAGGGTTGAATTAATTCATCTCTCTATTTTACACCTCTATTAGCATATTTTGGGATATTAAGGGACTGATTTATGTTTTACACAAATGTATGGCAAAAAGAAGAGCAAAACGCCTGCAAGTCAGTTTATTTAAATGATTTTGAAATAGTGCATTTTTGTTGCTTAGTTCTTAAATTAGTTCTACCGCGCAAAAGCCTTAGTTTAGGCTATAATTTTGTATTCCCCTACATCCCTCCTGGGTTTGCAAGAAGGAGCACTAAAGAAAAAGCAGGTGAGAAGCTCCACACTCTTATAAAATGCTGTGTGATAGCCGTACAAATAGCAGCTTTTGAAAGGACATCCTTGTTTTGCTCATAGTAATAGTGTGGCTGAGTGGAGGGCCAGGTGAGCTTTTGGTCTTATAGGATTCAGACCTGCAGTTCTTCATACATTTCCAAGCAAAAGTCATTTCCAGCAAGAAGAAATGACAAATAGGATGCATGCCTTGGTAGGGACCCATTGATATCTCTCAGACTCTCCCCCCACCCCCCCCTCCAGCTCGACTAGCATAACATTTTATGGCAGAGATACCTTGAATTAAAGAAGAGGAATGGAATTGGAAGTCACTCTTCCCTCGGGGGATGATGACTTTCAGTTTTAGCACCAGCTAACGTGATATGTCAAAGAATTCTTTACTGATGAAAGCATTAGCTTTTCGATTCATGCATATCACTGCTTTGGCTTTCACTGTGTCTGGATGGCAGCAGCATATGCTGTAGCCAGTATGAGCTCATAGATGGGGAAAATGCTAGGCCTGGGATATGGGTAGGTTTCTTGGTGTTTATAAATTATTCATGTAGGTGTTTATTTTCTAACTAATTTGGGGTCCTTTGAGGATACAAAAAATCAGTGCTTATTTGTGTTTGCACAGCTGAGGTGCTATTGCTGGCTATCTTTTCCAGATGAATTAAAGGCATACATTTCCATAACAAAACAATACTCTCAGTCCCCCCAGTAAACAGCACATCTCCCCCTACACCAAGCCCAGCCCCAGCACGCTTCCCCTACACAGCCTCAGCGAGCTCTCCATCCTTGCTGTGCTGTGGAAACAGCTGTGCAGCTGAGGAGTTGTCAACATGGAAAAGGCACAAAAATAGCCTAGAGAGTACTATGGAAAGTAAATGATTTTTCCCCTGGTATCCAACAGACACCCTTAATATATATATGTATATATACATATACATCTGAGGAGTTTAATCAGTGTTGATCAATTAAAACCTAGTTCTAAATATGGGTGATGTGGCGATGTAGCAAACATTTGGTCCCCAAAACTACAAGTTCTCTCCTATTGGTCAGCAAAGGCAAACAAGTTGAGGATCTTTGCTGCTCCACAAGGTCTTATTCTACTATGGACATTAGAAACTATTGATGCACTTTATATATTAATATATAAGTGGAGGAGTAACCTAGTGGTTAGAGTGGTTGGCTATGAACCAGGAGAGCAGCATTCAAGTCCCACTGTTGCTCCTTGTGAGCTTGGGCAAGTCACTTTGTCTCAGGTACAAACCTGGGCCTGGATTTATCAACATCAGAAAGAGAGAGAGAAAGAGCCTAGCCATAATGCCCTCATACTAGATACGTATTTATATCTCTAGGGGAGGCCCACCTAGTAACTCGAGGTGAGGTTTAGGTAGTAGTGTAGGGGTTAGGAGCTACTTTGACATTCAAAGTGAGACATACGAACAGAACAGTGCTCTCTTGTGAAGATTTGATGACCTTCAGAGTGAGGAAACTCACCCAAAGATGAGATTGGTGCAATGTTCTCTCAACCTAGCTTGATGGACTCTCTACCTGGGTAGCTATCGCATGCATTAAAGGCGTTTTCATATGCGTTAAGGGGTTTTCGCATGTGTTAAAGGTGCTTAACGCATGCGAAAATGCCATAACGCTATTTGATAAATGACCCTGTTAGATTGTGAGCCCTCTGGGGATAGGGAAATACCTACAGTACCTGAATGTAATCTGCTTTGAAGCAGAATATAAAAATCGAAATAAATACAATGAAAATATATCAGCTTTCTAAATTCACCAGAAAGGGGTGAAAAATGTCTTGCTAAACTGTGTTAATGGTAGCATGGGTGTTAATGTTGGTAAAATGCCTGCATTATCTGACATGAGAGATAAATGTTAGGGATGTGAATCGTTTTAGGACGATTAAAATTATCGTCCGATAATTTTAATATCGTCTTAAACCGTTATGGAACACAATACAATACAGATTCTAACGATTTATCGTTATAAATCGTTAGAATCGTGAGCCGGCACATTAAAACCCCCTAAAACCCACCCCCGACCCTTTAAATTAAATCCCCCACCCTCCCGAACCCCCCCCCCCCCAAATAACTTAAATAACCTGCGGGTCCAGCGGCGGTCCGGAACGGCAGCGGTCCGGAACGGGCTCCTGCTCCTGCATCTTGTCGTCTTCAGCCGGCGCCATTTTCCAAAATGGCGCCGAAAAATGGCGGCGGCCATAGACGAAAAAGATTGGACGGCAGGAGGTCCTTCCGGACCCCCGCTGGACTTTTGGCAAGTCTCGTGGGGGTCAGGAGGCCCCCCACAAGCTGGCCAAAAGTTCCTGGAGGTCCAGCGGGGGTCAGGGAGCGATTTCCCGCCGCGAATCGTTTTCGTACGGAAAATGGCGCCGGCAGGAGATCGACTGCAGGAGGTCGTTCAGCGAGGGTTCCGGCGCCTCGCTGAACGACCTCCTGCAGTCGATCTCCTGCCGGCGCCATTTTCCGTACGGAAAATGGCGCCGGCCATACGCGTATGGCCGGCGCCATTTTCCGTACGAAAACGATTCGCGGCGGGAAATCGCTCCCTGACCCCCGCTGGACCTCCAGGAACTTTTGGCCAGCTTGTGGGGGGCCTCCTGACCCCCACGAGACTTGCCAAAAGTCCAGCGGGGGTCCGGAAGGACCTCCTGCCGTCCAATCTTTTTCGTCTATGGCCGCCGCCATTTTCGGCGCCATTTTGGAAAATGGCGCCGGCTGAAGACGACAAGATGCAGGAGCAGGAGCCCGTTCCAGACCGCTGCCGTTCCGGACCGCCGCTGGACCCGCAGGTTATTTAAGTTATTTGGGGGGGGGGTTCGGGAGGGTGGGGGATTTAATTTAAAGGGTCGGGGGTGGGTTTTAGGGGGTTTTAGTGTGCCGATTTTTCGATTTTTAACGATTTTTCACGATATTTTACCCCCCCAAACGGCAACAATACGATTCCCTCCCCCTCCCAGCCGAAATCGATCGTTAAGACGATCGAGGACACGATTCACATCCCTAATAAATGTACTATCAATATGTTTAATGCAACAACAAAATCTATGTTGAAATAATGTGATGCAAAACTATGTTAAAGAGCTTGTTACCTCTTAGCGCAACACAAAAAGTGTTTAAAATGCACAAAATGTAAAGCAGATGCACTAAAGAGGTGGAATTGTTTTTGTTAACAGCCGCACAGGTCATTAATATGTGTTAACACCACATTAATGGCTGATTCAGTTTGCTACATAGGCCCCCTTGTCAGGAAACTATTTTCATTTTTCAATACAGAAGAAATAGAAATCGGGCAAATTTTCCTCAAATGTTTTTATGTTCAACCATGTCTGTCCTTGAAACAAATAGGAGCAATCCACTAACTCCCCAGAAGCTGTTTAATTAGCCCAAAGACTGATAATCTGTCAACACTTGGTTGAACTTCCAGTAATAGTTATGAAAGATGATGGAATATTAAGTGAATCGAGATGAGTTTTTATCCTCTTCCATGAGGATTGGAGATACTGCAAACTGGATGCCAAAATGAAGCAATCTGCTGCAATGTTGCCCAGGGGAGTCAGATTCATAACATCCTTCACAAAACCTTTTGCCCCGTCTCAACCTGCAGACAATGGGTAAGTCTTAATCGAAAATACAGTAATAAGAAAAGCTTTTTTGTGGATGTCATGCCCTAAATTCTGTACATTTTCACATTTACTGCCTAAAACTCTTGATAGGTAATTACAGCATGGATTTATGCTAACTCAGCAGTGCATAAAATATATTAAAGTATATTTGGGGAGATGGATGAATTCAATTAAAGTTGAAATAGCAAAATTAAGCAGAAGGGCATTGCTTTCCTTATCTTATCAGTTTACAGCTAAACATCAAACTGGATATAATGCTGCAATTTTTAACATTTAATATTTATTGAATTTTAAATTTAACAACTTAAGACATTACAGCTCAGTCAGAAAAACATACAAATCTAGGCTATTATGAATTAAAATAATATAAAGACAACAAATCACAGGAAAAATAAACACAAAAGCCCAAGTCTTGTATTACTAATGGGGACAAGCGAAACAGTGAAAGAAAATATTAATTCTAAAGAAAATACATATATAATCCACCCATAACTTGAGTATACCTGAGAGAAATAACAAGGATCTACATAGACATGATGCAAAAACTCTTCCAAATGCTCAGGTCTAAAAATAAAAAAAAAAGATTCCCATGATATATTGAGAGGCAGCAAGAAACTGAATCTCTTTTGGAGATTGACTACATAGTAACATAGTAATGATGGCAGAAAAGGACCAGATGGCCCATCCAGTCTGTCCAGCAAGCTTCTTACGGTGGTATCAGCTGCTCCATGCAGGATACTCCCAGATTTCTCTCAAGAGTAATAACTGCTGCTTCGTATAGTTACCCCTAAGCCTTATGATAAGGACAGTAATATTTACAAGCAAATCAAAACCAAGCAACTGTCAAACCCATAAATGACTGCTAGCAACATTTTTACTGGGTGAGGAGCCTTCTTGCTAATTCAGATAATGCTACTTGTCAGTTTTTTGCTTTGGGACTTGGCCATAGAAGCAGTCCTGTGCTTTTTCCCTTATTGCCTGTGTGTCAGTACCCCAGACTGTAAAGGTCAGGGCTCATGTTGGTTGTGGTCTGCATCCAGCTCCCCTTTTCCCCATGCCTGCTGTTGAAGCAGAGAGCAATGTTGCAGTTGCATCAAAAGCATCAAGGCTATTGATTGAGGGCAGTAATCCCTAGGGATGTGCATTCGTTTGCAACAAAATAGGAAATAAAGACGATAGTTCCTATTTCGTTGCATGTCGGGGTGGCTGACAAAACGAAAGGAAAACCCATGAAATTCCATGTGGTTTTCCTATCATTATTTGGGGGGGGGGGAGAAAGGGCACATTTAAAAAAAAAAACAAACCCCAAATCCACCCCACTTTCAAATTTAATTAATTACAAACCACCACCATCCTGACCCCCCAAGACTTGCCTGACCCCCCTCCCCAAGACTTTCCAAAAGTCCCTGGTGGTCCAGCAGGGGTCCTGGGAGTGATCTCCCCCTCTCGGGCCATCAGCTGCCAATAATCAAAATGGCACCGGTGGCCCTTTGCCCTTACCATGTGACAGGGGCTACCAGAGCCATTGGTCAGCCCTGTCACATGGTAGGAGCAATGGATGACCCACATCATCTTAAGGGCAAAGGGCCACTAGTGCCATTTTGATTACTGGCAGCCGACGGCCCGAGAGGGGTTGATCGCTCCCAGGACCCCCGGTGGACCACCAGGGACTTTCGGTAAGTCTTGGGGAGGGGGTTGGGAGGGTTGGGGGAATTATAGTTGAATAATTTGAAGGGCTGGGGTGGGGTTTTTTTGAGTTTTTCCCGAAATAGAAATGAAAAAATGTTTTCGGGTTCGGGGAGTGGACCGAAATGGCCCACCCCAGACCTGAAAACAAAACACCAACGAAAAAAAAATGTGTGCACATCCCTAGTAATGCCCATGCCTTCTGTTAAGGTTAGTAACTGCCACTCTGTGCAGGTTACCCCCATGCATCCTGTTCTTTATTTCCATCCTCTAACCTTTAGGTATCCACAGTGATTATCCCATGCCCCTTTGAATTCATTGACTGTTTTCTTCTTCACCACCTCCTCTGGAAGGGCATTCCAAGCATCCACCATCCTCTCCAGGAATAAATATTTCCTGACAGTTCTGAATTGTCCCTCCCCCCTGGAGTTTCATTTTGTGACCCCTAGCACTACTGTTTTTACTTTCCAATGGAATAGGTTCAAAGTTTGTGCATCATTTAAAACCTTTCAGGTACCTGAAGGTCTGTATCATATCTCACCTGCACTTCTTCTTTTCTAGGGAAGTGGTTCTCAACCTTTTCCCCATCGTGACACACCTGACAGACCACGCTCACATGTGTGACACACTGGTCATTACAATTTACGACAGAAATAAAAAATAAAGGTCCAGTATTATTTTTATTGTTAAGAATAAAAGATACGTATTTTGTCTGAACAGAAATTGCATAAACAGTAAACAGCCCACACCAAAACAGCACCAATTTCCAGCACTTAACAGTGACCACCTTACCTAAGAAAAGGAACACTGAAAATATTACACCAGGCCTTAAGACACCAATACATCTCCTATTAGGAAAACGGACAAAGTCAGGCTGCTATAGAGCCCTATACAGAAACTACACGCCAGCAGAAAACCTCACCTGAATCACATGTGCTGACCCTCACCTATCAAAGAATAAAGAGACCAAATGCATAACTAGAAGCATGCAGACAAAAACTGGATTGGAAACCGCAACAAGCCAGAGTCTCTGTATGCAGTGCAACAAAGGAAAAAAAGAAACATCACCCATAAAACAAATCAAGAAATATAAAATCAGTAGCAGTAAAACCATACTAACAAAAAGAACATATTATTTCAAAACAGTGGATGAATGAAATATCCAATAATTAAAAACTCATATAAAAAATTTCTAGGTACCAATACAATATTTCAAAATAGCAGACACAAAGACCCAGTAATGAAAAATAATAAGGATACAAACAATTTTTTGCTCTGCATACCTGGGAACATTTGATATCCAGGTGCCCTGAGATTGTTTGAATTAGCAGGAGGAGGGATGGTTTGCTTGCAACTTTCTCCTCTCTCTCTCTCACACTGGCTCTCAACCGATTACATATACACATGCTTTTTCTCTCTCACTTATATAGGCTCTTAATTACACATTTACACACATGCTATCTTTTCAGACTTACATACATGGGCTCTCAATCATATACTCACATGCTTCCTCACCTAAACCAGCTCTCAATCACACACAGACACACATGCTGCTGCTGCTAGTTCGGGGGAGGGGGGATAGTGAGTGAATGAGCAAGCATGTGTGTTTGAGATCCTGTGTGTGTGTGTGTGAGTGAGAGAGCATGTATGTGAATGATTGAGAGCCTGTACATGTGAAAGAGATTATGTGTGTGATTGAGAGCTGGTTTAGGTGAGGGAGTATGTGATTTCACACAGGCTCTCAATCATATACTCACATGCTCCCTCACCTAAACCAGCTCTCAATCACACACATACTCTTTTTCACATGTACAGGCTCTCAATCATTCACATACATGCTCTCTCACTCACACACACACACAGGATCTCAAACACGCATGCTTGCTCATTCACTCACTCTCCCCCCCTCCCCCGAACTAGCGGCAGCAGCAGCCTCCTCCACTTCTAACCCTAAAGGCAGCAGCAACCTACTTCATTTTCAGCCCTCGCAGAGAAAGGAGTCCCATTGGTCACGGGGGTTGACGACCTTCGTTTTTCTCTGAAACGTGTTGCTCATTCCTCAGGCTGCGTCTCTCTTCTTTTCTTCGGGCCAACGCTGCCTGCACTAGCATGGTCTCTTCTTCCCATGCACGCACCCACTGCTCACTACTTCCTCTTCTGGTCCGTGGGGGAGGGGGCGGGAAGAAGAGAGCATGCCAGTGCTGCTGACTCCAGCTCTCGTGCCGCGTTCTGCCCAGGCTTTCAGCATTTTAAGCCCGGGCGGAGGACCTATTTTGCTCAGGAGGGGGAGCAGCTGGGTCAGCGGGGGAATGGGAAGTGTGGCGACACACCTGTGTGTTCTTGGCGACACACTGGTGTGTTGTGACACACCAGTTGAGAACCACTGTTCTAGGGTATATATATTTAGACCATTCAGCCTCGCCTCATAAATCTTCCAGTTTAAACTCCATACCATTTTGGTCACCCTTCTCTGGACCATCTCTATCCTGTGTTTAGAGATGTGCATCGTTTTTTGTGTTCGTGTCGTTCTTCGTTTTTCGGCCGCCATGGAAATTGTCGGTTTTTTTCGGTTCGGGTCTTTTTTTTCACGAAAAATCGATTTTTAGTTAGTGCGCGCTAACTCCCCATTAGTGCGCGCTAACAAAAACCGTTAGATTTTGTTACTTTTTGTTACTTTTTGTTAGTGCGCGCTAACAGGAGTTAGCGCGCACTGACTCCCGTTAGTGCGCACTAATCGGAAAAACAAATTTTTGCAAAAAAACGGGAAAATCCTGATTTTTTCGGGCTCCCTGAAACATGCCGAATTGGACAATTTCGTTGCAATTTTCCAATACGGCAAAAACGAATGCACATCTCTAGTGTCTATCCTTTATGAGATATGGTCTCCGGAAATGAACACAGTACTCCAAGGAGCTGTAGAAGGGCATTATCACTTCCTCTTTCTTCTCACTATGCAGCCCAGCATTCTTCTTGCTTTAGCTATCACCTTGTCACATTGCTTTGCCATCTTTAGTTTGCCATATACTATTGCCCCATGGTCTCTCTCTTGGTCTGTGCACATCAGTGTTTCACTCCCCATCATATACACCTCTTTCAGATTACCATACCCCAGAGGCATGACTCTGCACTTCTTGGTATTGAATCCCAACTGCCAAATCTTCAACCACTCTTCAAGCTTTCTTAAATCACTTATCATTCTCTCTACTCCTTCACGCATGTCCACTCTATTGCAGATGTTAGTATCATCTGCAAATAGACAAGCTTTATCTTCTATCCCTTCTGCAACTCCACTCAAAGATATTTATCAGAACCGATCCCAAAACTGATCCCTGTGTCACTCCACTTAACATTGTTCTCTCTTCAGAGCACATTCCGTTTGCCATTATATGCTGTCTCCTATCAGGCAACCAGATTGTAATCCACATCACCACCTTGGCGCCCACTCCCAAGCTTCTCATTTATTCACAAGCCTTCTATGCAGGACCATATCAAAACATTTGCTGAAATCCAAGTAGATCACATTGCACGTTCTTCCTTGATCCAATTCTCTAGTCACCCAATCAGAAAAAATCAATAAGATTTTCTGACAGGATCTTCCACTGGTGAAACCATGCTACCATGGGTATAGCAACCCACTGCATTGTAGATAGTTCATTACCCTTTCCTTCAGCAGAGTCTTCATTAATTTTCTCACCTCCGAGTGACACTAACTGGCCTGTAGTCTCCAGCCTCCTATCTGCTACCACTCTTGTGAAGCGGGATCACCACTGCTCTTCTCCAATCTTGTGACACCACGCCCATTTTCTGTGATTTATTGATCAGGTCTTTCAAAAGACCCACCAGGTGTTTATTCTGCCAATGTGTTATATCTGCAGGAGTAAACCTCCTCTGCTATATAAAATTAATTTACTAGGGAGCCCAAAGCCTTTATGAACCTTCGAGTCCTTTTATTTATAAGGCACCAATAGTAAGAATACTGACAGGCTGTCTAATCCAAGTACCATTATAAGTGTACCTGTGACAGGTGAATATATAATAGGCGTACATAAAGCAGAGGTTTGCGTTATAGGAATCCCAGGGGAGAAGTGAGTACATCGCAATGTAAAAAGTCAGATAAGAACTTCTCCGATATCTCTTTATAAGCTCTGACCTTATATAAGCAGCACTACATAACAGTTTGTATGTAAAAGAGGAAGTAAGAAAGCAAGAAGTGCAACAATAAAATGTGCAAATCTATTGATATACAAGCTTATAGTAAGGAGGGCGAGCAGTTTATCCTGTGTCCACCCAGATTCCATAACCCTTTATTACCTACACCTGCAGAGTATATAAACTGTTCTGTGGGGAACCTTTGGGGCTTTTTCTCTTTAACCAAAAATAAAATATTATTATGGGCTGCTTTCTTCAATCACGGAAAGTATTATGACTTCATGCACAGGTGAGTCCTCTGTCCTGTCCTTACGTCCATCTACTTGCAGCCTCTGTATCACAAATTGGAGGTATCAACCATTCTAATACACAGTACACAATGGTGGTAGTATCCGTTTATTCATATCTCCCTCTTGATTTTCCTTTAACAGGGAAAATCTCAAACAGGACAGTAGGGAAATAAGTCAGGCTGACTGGCAGCCAGGGTTTTCCAGCATGGTCAGGAGTAGTATCGTCGTAGAAGGAAGAGGCACCCAGAGGAATGGGGAGATAAGAAAAAGTAGCCAATTCTAAGTCACGGATGCGGGAAGAGAGGTTTGTGTGGGAACCGGTGTGACAATCTTCAGGGCAGGAGGATGGAACCTGAATGTATAGGATTTTAGTGAGGGAAGTATAGAGAAAATGTTTATAGAAAGCATAAGGCAAGAGAATAAGCAGCAAAGAAGGTGATAAATAAGGATACATAATTGATAGATAAATGGAAAACTTTAAGAGGGGGAATGCAAGAGAAGGTAAGCCAAGATGATAGAGAAGTAAGCCAAGAAGATAAGAGTAGCATCACCAGCTACAGAGTGCTGCAAATGCAAGGTGAGATTACATAAGCGCTCCAAACTAGGCTCAATAAAACCAGAGTTGTCAGTGATATTAAAACAACACATATCCTGGAATTCCTGGCAACCATGATTTAATAAACGCATAAGAACATAATCAATAGTCAATCTTTTTCTAAAACAGCATTACAAATACTTTGAGACTCGAGCAAGGGCAGCAATAAGGGAATAAGTCAAATTAATTCTTTTAGTGAGAGCGCAAGCAAACTTATTAAGGGAAATATGGTCATGGACAGCCAAACCAGGGACACCCAGAATAGAAACAGCCGTTGCCATAGTTTCAGCATTGGGGATGAGATGAAGGACAGAGTATCGGTGGCAAAGGAATGACAGTGGTGGGAATGGTTAGAAGGAAAAGAAGGGTGATGAGTAAAAGCAAAGGTGGCAATACGACCAAAGGTACAGGGGCCACTTGGAGAATTAGCAGGTACATAGGAGTAAGCATCGACTCCACAAAGAAGAAACCAACCAAAAGGAAGGTACTGAGGAGAGAGGACACATTAGAAGTAGAATTACAAACCCAGGAAGGGGAGGGAAAAATAATAGTGGGATGGGAAGCATTCACAAAAAGAAAACAGAGTCAGAGGCCACATTAACAAGGCCAAAATGAAACTGGGAATGGTAAGTATAGGAGGTGGGATGTGAGGAGCCCAGATGGAAAAATATAGAAGAAAAGGTCAGAGCAGAACAATCAATGGAAGACAAGGCTGTATCTTTTTTAACAATAGAAGAAGTAGAAGGAATACCCAGAAGACAAGCAGAAAACCTTTCACTGCCAGTAGGGGAAACAGGAATACAGAAATCAGTAGTATTAAGGGCAAAGATCCCAAAGACAACCATGAGTTCTGCAGGGAGAAAACAGCAGAAGGAAAAAGTACAAATATCATGAGACGGGAACACGTGTTGTAAGGTAAAATGGTCAAAGGTCAAACGGGAGAAGAAGGAGAAGCTGCAATAGTCGGATGAGGACAAGGGCAAATATCAGACAAATTAATCCAGGCGTAAAAACCATCCGGCTTGATTGCGGTTGCAGTGCAGTGAGAAACGGAGAAGGACCCAAGGTAAACCGGATCCTTCCAGGATTTGGTGGTGAAGTTCTTCCAATAGACAAGATCATCCACATGGTAGCAGACAGCTGGAACAGGGAGGGCAGAGGACCGAGGCAGGTGGCGGTGAGCTGCTGAGTGGCAACCTGTAAGGAGCAAATAAAAAGCGACAAATTATCTGGGGCAGGGATAGATTGAGGGAAGTAGGAGGGAAGAAAGATGCGGCACCCAGAGCAAAGCTCAAAAGGGGTAAGGGAACAGGAACAAAGGGGGGGGGGGGTATTATGAAGGATTATTAAAGCAAGCAGCAACATGTCATGCCATGTAGAACCAGATGAAATAACAAACTGGCGGAGCTTTGTCTTAAAGAGACCATACAGCATTCAACTAAGCCATTAGAAGTAGGAGAGTAAAGAAATGAAATTCCAGTCAAAATCAATAGAAGTTTTAAGAGAAATCAACAATTCATTGCGAAAATGAGAACCATTATCAGTAATGATACATAAAGGCCCACCAAAACAAGGAATGAGATGACGGAGCAGGGCCTGAGCCATAACAGTAGCAGTTTCTGCCTTACAAGGAAAAGCTTCAATCCATTGATAGAAAGGGCTTACACAGACTAGAAGTTAACAGTAACCATGACTGGAGGAACCTAAATCCGTAAAGTCACATTGCCAATGATGATAAGGGCCAGAGGGACGTGGGATAAGACCAACGGGGACAACAGGGCCATGGCAAGGGAGAGAGGAAAAGCAAACATGACAAGCACTGACAAAGTCCCTGCAAAGCTTGCGCAAACCAGAGACCCAAACAAGGCAGGGAAGGGAGTAGACTAAAGCAGAGGCAGAAAGATGGCTTTTGAAATGAAAAGCAGGAAGGAAAAGAGTTAAAGTAGCCTGAGAGCAACACGGGTAGCTGGTAGGATCTAATCAGCCACAACAGGGATCAAAAGAAGCACCCACTGTCTCCCAAGACTTAGCTTTGTCACTAGGGGCCAAAAGCTGAAGATCCCTTAAGGAAGGAGAGGGTGCAGATGTGGACTTTGAGTGTGTGATAACAGGACACGTCAGAGAAGGGACAAGACACTTCTTCTTTGGCAGCTGCATCGGCAAGGCAATCAGAAGTATGAGCTTTTTGCCACACAATGCTGTATGGGCCCTACAAATACAGGTTAGAGAGTTGACTGCCAGAGGCAGAAACACAACCTCCCTGCAACCATTTATGTAGATGTTCATGAATGAAGGAAATAACAAAGTGTGAATCAGAAACGATAGAAACAGGAGAGGATGGGGGGGTAGAGAGAAGCACATGACAAATAGCACTAAGCTCAGCGAGTTGCACAGAAGAACCAGGAGGAAGTGGAGCCTGGTAACAAGCAAGAATGGCCAAAGTGGGAGAGACATTAAGAGCAGCAAAACCTACAGTATCACCGAGGAGGTAAGCATCGGTAAATCAAATGGAACAATCAGGGAAAGGGGTAGGGGAAAGAATAGAATCAAAAGGGAAGGGATAAGAACTAATACCACATGAGTGGTCCAAGGAGGTATGTGCTTCAAGAAGATCCTTAAGGAAACTGAAAGGGGCAGGGATAGAGTAGGAAAGAGTGGAGAGAATAGCAGCAGAAGTTAACAGGATAGCAACACAGGACCCTAAACGTGGGGCAGTAAAAGTTAGCTGAGGCAAGGAATGAAGAAATTTAACATCACGAGAAGTAAAAAGATGAACAGGTATTCCAGGAGCATGGGAAAGAAGTTTTAGAATGGCATTTGATGCTGCGACTAAACCCTGTTCACAATGGGGTACGTGCGTACCCCCCGAACACCTGCCCCAAGCTCCCCCTGCACGCGCAAGCCCTGGGGCTTTCCTGGGGGGGGCGTGTCGGTGGCGTGTCATGACGGCATGTCATCCGGGGGCGGGGCCGCAGGCATGGTTCCGGCCCGGGGGCGTGGCCGAGGCCTCTGAAACTGCTCCTGGGCCGGGGAATCGCGCATGGGTTTAGATAGGGCTGTCCGCAGAATCGCACGCGCCAGCCCTATCTAACCCCCACCCACAAAAGGTGGGGGGGGGGGTGGAAGGAAAGTTCTCTCCGAGGCCGCTCAGAAATCAGAGCAGCCTCTGAGGGAACCGGAGACAGGCTGTGTGGCCCGGCGCGCGCAGGCTGCCATTTTTACACAGCCTTGCATGCGCCAACCCTGGATTTTAAAAGATACGTGTGGCTACGCGCGTATCTATTAAAATCTGGCGTACTCTTGTTTGCGCTGGTCGCATGAACAAAAGTACGCGCGGGCATACTTTTGTAAAATCTGCCCCTATGTGAAAAACCCAGTTCTACTGGAGAGAAAGACCCAGAGAAATAAGCAAGAGGGATTTTTGTAGAACCCTGAAAAGCGCCAGTTGCTCAACTGTGTTTACCATGGTACACAGCTACAGAAATGGGTTGGGATAAATCAAGCATAGCCAACATTGGAGAGGCAGAAATAAGGGTAAGGATCAAGAATAAGCTGGTCATCCTGGGTCAGGGAAACAGGGGCAGAGCCAGGCGGAGCACCTTTAAGGTGTTGCCGCAAAGGCAAACAACGAGTACTAAAAGCAGGAATCCAAAGGTGGCAAAAATTCAAGAGACCAAGCAAATCCCAGAATTGTTTAATATTAGTAGGGCAGCAGAGTTCTAATAACTCTTGTTGGAGGGGGCAAAGGACAGTGTGCCCCTCTGGGGTCAATTGATAGCCCAGAAAAGTAACAGATGTTTGACATATCTGGGCCTTCAAAGGATTTATTTTATAACCAGAAGTCCCAAGGATCTGTAACAGTTGGTTAGTATAAGTAAGGCAAAGTTCAGCAGAAGGGGCAGACATACTGAACTAAACTAACATTATCAGGCAAATTATAATAGAACTGGGCTAAATCATGGGACAAAATTCTGGAAAACACAGAGGGGTTCTCAGTGTAGCCCTGTGGGAGTCTAGTCCATTGAAGTTTGACCTTGGCATTGAAATGCAGTTAAAGGTCTACTATCAGGGTGTAACGGTACACAAAAGATGGCATTAGAAAGATCTAGAACAGTGTGAAATTTACCAAGTGACAGATTGCAGAATACCGTAGTAGCAGGATTCTCAACATTAGGAAATTCAGGGACAACAAGCTCATTAAGAGCCCGCAAATCATGTACAATGCACCAGTGAGATTGAGCCTTGGTAACAGGATATAAGGGGGTGTTAAAAGGGGAGCTACTATGCTTTAAAATACCACATGTTTCAAAAGCTTGAATATTTCAGGATCTATACCCTCAATAGCGACAGGGTTTATTGAATACTGGGCTCTCTTAGGACCTGCATCTGGATTTTTCAAAATTAACTCAACATGAGTGACAGAGGACATTAAAGTTCTGTGGGAGACTTTTTGGGGGCTTTTGCTCTTTAACCAAAAATAAAATGCTACTATGGACTGCCTTCTTCAATCATGGAAAATATTATGACTCATGCGCAGGTGGGTCCTCTGTCCTACCAAGTTTCCTCTCAGTCTTTATGGGTAGAACAGAACAGTGGTCTCTTGTGAAGATTTGATGACCTATGGAGAGAGGAAACTCACCCAAAGATGAAATTGGTGCAATGTTCTCTCCACCTAGCTTGATGGACTCTCTACCTGGGTAACATCAAGCTAGGGGGAGATAACATTGCACCAATCTCATCTTTGGATGAGATTCCTCTCTTTGAAGGTCATCAAATGTTCACAAGAGGGCACTGTTCTGTTCGTACGTCTTACATTGAATGTCAAAGTAGCCCCAAACCCCCTACATCAGGGGTGGGCAAATCCGGTCCTCGAGGGCTGCAAACCAGTTGCGTTTTCAGGATATCCTTAATGAATATGCATGAGAGAGACCTGCATACACACTGCCTCAGTTGTATGCAAATCTATTTCATGCATATTCATTAGGGGTATCCTGAAAACCCGACTGGTTTGCAGCCCTCGAGGACCGAACTTGCCCACCCCTGCCCTACACTAATACCTAATCCTCACCTCGAGTGACTAGGGTGGGCCTCCTATAGGGATATAAATACCTATCTAGGGAGAGGGCATTATGGCTAGTCTCTCTCTCTCTCTCTCAGTAAATCTAGGCCTCATAATAAAAGAGGGGTGATGGGAGGGATATAGGTGCCTAAGTGTAGTTATCAAACCCTTTCAAGTTTGACCCCTATCTTGTGCTACAAAGTCATCCAGCACATCCAAAGTTAAGGTAAATGGAGAAACCTGCACAAAGTTTTGCTGTACAGGATCTGATTCAAATTCTGATTTTATGACTGAAATGAAGTTGCATATTGGGGCTTTATGCTCAGGATAGACAACTGAATCCTCAACTCTGATGGGGCAAGTGGGCGTTTGCAGTGAGCAAATTCCTGCAATAAGGCCGCATATTGATAAAATAAAACATTTGGCCCAGGACTTCAGTGTGCTGCGTGCCAAATAACTCTTATCTTGCTTTGATTTTTTATTGTAGCCTGGCCATGTGCAAAAATAATTTAATACTAATGTCTATATTTGTCATGGCTGTATGTGCATGTCCTACACTGTCTTCCCTAATCCTCAGCACGTGGGATGAGACATACCATGCAAAAGCAGAGAGAATAAATCATCTACTCAAGCAGAGAAACGCAGTTTCAATAAAGATTAGCAGAAGATTGCCCTTGAAATGTCCCAAATGATGTTGCTATGCATCCTGTCTTTTCTAAGAAGGATGGTTAAGAACTGAAAAAGATAAAACTGCAAATTTATTTCAGCAGCTTTCCTGTTTTTGATGGATTTGTAAAATATATTTATTTGGATTCTTTACCAGATGAGACTAGGGGTACCCTACCTATACATATGGGCATCTTTGGTCATCCTGAAAGGGCCAATGTCACATTAGCAAAAAAAAAAAAAAAAAAATGTATATAATTTGTTCTTGGCTGGCATCCCATATCAGTATGTCACTTAGTCTTGGTTTCATGTTATTTATATCTTTTGTTTTTCTTTATATACTATTTGTTGAGTGGATATTTGGTCTCTCTATTTCTGGTTCCTATTCGTGAGAGATCACAAGTGGCACAATGGTGTGCGCGCTCCCAAACACCACAGACTCTCCACCCTTGCCTTGATATTCTAGCATCATAAAATGACTGCAAAAGAGAACATAACTACATAAAATTTGACAACACAGCATTTGGAAAAAGCAATGCTTTAAAAATATTATAAGTGAAGGCTAAACAGGAGAAATTGGTTGACATCAGCTATGGTAGATTTCTTCAACTGCCAATAACTAACAGCAAAATATTTTTACATTTTCTTCTTAAATGAATTTGACAGTTGCCCTCCAAGTCAAGGTGCTTTCTTTTGCATTTTTCTCTTCCTGGTTCTGGTTGAGGTCAAATGGGAAATCAGTATCAAATATTGAAAGCATCACTGAAGGAAGGAAATAGCCCAAGAAGATAACCTGAGCTTCCTATACTCCTGTAAATTACTTACATTGTTTTCTACGTGCAATCTGTCACAGATGAACCTGTACAAGTTGCTGATTTGCTCAGACATTCAGGGAGTTATTGAGTTAGTCATGAATTTTCATTTGTTCTATGCCCACACTCATTTAGCATGTTATTAATGTGTGCATGCTGAGGTAGATCTTTAAAAAGTATACGTGCGCATACTTTTGTTCGCGCAACCGGCTCGAACAAAAGTACACCGGATTTTATAAGATACGCGCGTATCTTATAAAATCCGGGGTCGGAGTGTGCAAGGCTGCGCAAAATCGGCAGCCTGCGTGCCCCGAGCCGCGCAGCCTGCCTCCATTCCCTCTGAGGCCGCTCCGAAATCGGAGCGGCCTCGGAGAGAACTTTCCTTCCGCATCCCCCACCTTCCCCTCCCTTCCCCTACCTAACCCCCCCCCACCCCCGGCCCTCCCTAAATCCCCCCCCCTACCTTTGTTGGGCAAGTTACGCCTGCTTGAAGCAGGCGTAACTTGCGCGCACCGCCTCGCATCCCCCGGCACAGGCCCCCTGACCCTGGACACGCCCACGGACACGCCCCCTCCAACCCCTTTTACAAAGCCCCGGGACTTACGCGCATCCCGGGACTTTGCGTGCACCAGCGGCCTATGCAAAATATGCGCGCCGGCGCATGCAGGGCTTTTAAAATCTAGCCCTATGTGTACTGCTGAGATGTCATCAATATGTCTATTAGCTTAGTTTTGTTGAAATCTGTATCCATACATGCATATTTTTGGTATGTAAACCACCTTGATTGATTGTTGAAAGCAATAAACTAAGATTGAATGATCCCGATAAGCAGTTCTTGTCTCCTGCCAGCAGGAGCCTTAGTGGGATTTGGGGATTATCTGGTCAGTCCTCCCAATTTTTTGTCTCACACTTCCTGCTAGTGGTCATCTTTTACCTGTCTGGAGATATATACTTTTCAGGCTTCCAGTCAGCAGATTGCCAGAGCTGGTTCTTATTCTCTGGACCTCTTTAAGACCTGCATCCAAAATGTCTTGCTATATTCACTCAGTGTATTCCTTACTTCTCCAGGTCTGCTGATTTGTCTCATCTGGTCTTCCTATTTCCAGTGTTCGCTTCTGCTTCTTTAGTACGTTTCTGCTTTGGGGCTTACTACCTGTCAGCCCTCAGTACCCAATACAAAGGGGAAAGTAGCCATAGCCATCACAAGTAGATGATGATGTTGCAACCGTCGCTGCCCGACGTCTCCACTCCGCCCACCTTACCGCATTGGCGACTCACTCCGGGGTTGATGGAAGGTTGGCTGTCGCGGCGTTCTTCCACTGTCCTCGTCTGGTGTTCCCGGACCGGCCCGACACTGCAATCCGCCATGTTGACCTGATGCCTAGGGGTGCGCATGCAGCGTGGCCCCACCTCAAGTACCAGAAGCGGCGCGAGCCTCAGGGGCATCTCCCTGAGATGACGTCATCCGCTTCAGATATTTAAAAGTCTCTGAATTGCTAACAACTCGAGTTAGCAAGGATATGGATTTGTTCTATCTATGCTACTCTGCCTTCTCGGACTAACCAGGGGTACCCGCTCCTCGGGGGCCTCTTTCTCTCTTGCTTTGTAGATTGCAGTCTGGAACCGGTAGTCGCTCCTTGAGGGCCCTCGTTCCCGGACTTCTTCGGAATTCACTTCTGCCTGGAAGTTATTACTGCCTACAACATCTGTGAGTTACCATCGCTCTTTTAGAGCTTTCCCTGGAACCAGGTACTCGCTCCTCGAGGGCCTACTTCATTCCATCTCCTGGGCTTCTATGAGACATTGTGTGAGTGTTACCATCAGGTTCTATCCATGAATCCTGCTTACCCTGCCTACTCACTATATTTCAGTTTCTCTACAGCTCAGCCTCCAGGGATCGCTGTTCCAGCATCTGAGGGACTACAGCCCAGCCGGGCATTCCAGCTCACTACTGCCCCCTCTGGTGGTCCAGCATATTGTCTAATAAAAGAACTAGTGTGTGTCTGTCTCCTAATTCTGAGCCTGACCAGTGGTCCCTCTCGGGATTTTCCCCTGAGGGCATGGTCATCTGCCACTGGTCCAAGTATCCACCCACAACTCTGCTAAATAATAACAGATGACCTGCTGCTGTTCCAGTTGGAGCCCACCTGACTCACAATGCCAGTGTACTGACCCCTCTAGCCTGGAGGTTACGTCCCTAGCAGTCTATACCCCAGCAGTCTATACCATCACAAAACTAACTACAAACAATATTTTCTATTTCTGTATTACTGTTCAGTCAAGCAGAATGTCAGTTTGCCTAATAATCATAAGGCTTCAGATAGTTACATTCAAACTTCTCCAAGCTAAATGTTGTACAGTGGAATGCACAAGAAAGCCCACACTAAGGGACCATTATATGTCTATAGGGAAAATGCTTAGTACATAAGACCCTAATGATCAGGTTTTTCAAAGTCTTATATTAGTTTTGCTCTGGTACTTTTCCCGTCTAATCGAGAGCTAATCTTGCATAGAGCCAAAGTTTGATAAATGTACCCCAAAATACTGTTGTGTAGTTGATTGAGTGACATGAAGCAGAAAAGCAAAGGGACTTGCCCATGGTTACAAAAACAATGTTTGACGCATGGTCTCTTGATTTAAGAACATAAGAAATTGCAATGCTGGGTCAGACCAAGGGTCCATCAAGCCCAGCATCCTGTTTCCAACAGAGGCCAAACCAGGCCACAAGAACCTGGCAATTACCCAAACACTAAGAAGATCCCATGCTACTGATGCAATTAATAGCAGTGGCTATTCCCTAAGTAAACTTGATTAATAGCCGTTAATGGACTTCTCCTCCAAGAACGTATCCAAACCTTTTTTGAACCCAGTTACACTAACTGCACTAACCACATCCTCTGGCAACAAATTCCAGAGCTTTATTGTGCGTTGAGTGAAAAAGAATTTTCTCCGATTAGTCATAAATGTGTTACTTGCTAACTTCATGGAATGCCCCCTAGTCCTTCTATTATTCGAAAGTGTAAATAACCGAGTCACATCTACTCATTCAAGACCTCTCATGATCTTAAAGACCTTTATCATATCCCCCCTCAGCCATCTCTTCTCCAAGCTGAATAGTAGGGGTGTGCATTCGTATTGACCGCATATGTAAAACGCTACTTATATTTTTTTTTTAACTTAAAAAAGTGATGGGGCGTATACGAGCGGTTTTCCCACATATCCAACATAGCTATGTTGGATAAGGCAAACCGCGATGCGCGCACTTTCTCGCCGCCATTAGCTGCGAGCTCAGAGCCCCGGATTACCTCAAAATGGCGGCGCCCCTGCGGTAACCATGCCAACCTGTCTGACCCTGTCCTGTGAGTCGCAGTGACTCACAGGAAAGGGTGGGACAGGTCGGCATGGATACCGGAACGCAGCGAATCTGCGTTCACCTTTTCAGAGAAGCACTGAATGCAGCGAATCGCGCTGTCATTCAGTGCTTCTCTGAGGATTTCCTGACGAGCCAGCAGCACTATAAAAGCAGCAGCAGCACGAGGACTGACGGACATTGTCAGCGATTGAGTGGGGAGGTGGGCTCGGGATCGGGCTGGGTGCAGGCTCAGGCAGGCTGAGGCAGACAAGAAAGCAGAACCAGATTTGATAGACACAACACAGAACAGAACCACATTTGATAGACAACACAGAACAGATTCTTTGTTAGGGAAAAAAAAAAAAAAGAACATTGTTATTGAGTGATTCTGTTCATTTTATCCTGGGCAGTGCCAGGGGTGGCACTGGCAGTACTCTGCCTCATATCTACTTTAGTTCTATGTGCACTGCAGTGCACACACACAGACACATTCAGTGCATTGCCAGGCAGGCAGTGAGGCAGTGGGCATAAACAGAGTGAACATTTGCCTTCAGCGAGTCTGTTCAATCTGCTATTTTTAAACAGACTTAAAAGCATTGTCCTTGAGTGCTTCAGTGCTGGGTGGGCAGTGCCAGGGGTGGCACTGGCAGTACTCTGCCTCATATCTACTTAAAAGGAAGCTTGTTCTCTGTGCACTCACTGCACACACACAGACAGACACATTCCGTGCATTGCCAGGCAGGCAGTGAGGCAGTGGGCATAAACAGAGTGAAGATTGGCCTTCAGCGAGTCTGTTCAATCTGCTATTTTTAAACAGACTTAAAATCATTGTCCTTGAGTGGGTCCGTTCATTTTGTTATTTTAAATAGACCGAACATTATTATTGTGGGACAGTGGGCAGTGTTACCACTAGTACTCATTGACATTAAATCCATAATGTCAGGGAAAGAGAGATGCAAGCGACTTAGTGGGAATGGCAGTGGAGGCACCGCAAAAGACACCAGCGCAACACCACCAGTACAGCTAAAAAGGCAACTGTCGCAATCAAACGTCTTTGTAGGGGATGGCAGTTCCATGGCAAAAAAAAAGAAATCAGACCATGAAACTTTGCAATTGCCACCACGTGTTTCTGGCACTGTAGTTTTGGAGGAGAGTGAAGAGGAGGCAGAGTCTAGCCAGACAAAAGTTACACACCCAAGAGCAGCCAGGGGACAGAAGTGTCCTGCAAAACTTCGCGGTGACAAGGTAGCGCTGGCACTGTTAGCTTCTGATTCAGAAGAAGAATCTTCTTGGATGGGATTCTCATCAGAAACGGAAGATGTTATACCTGAGCAATCTTCGGTAGAATTGTCAGTTAGTCCTGTTTTAGCCTCCACCTCCAGAATTCAGCGGCAGGGGAGACATTCCACTGATATCGAGGAGGAGGAAGAGCTGTCAGAAGGGAAACAGAGGGTGACTGTTGCCCCCGCTGGCATTGCTTCGCCGGGTGCAGTGGGTGCACCACCCACACCCAGTAGTACCTCAACTCCAGTGCCACCATCCACCCCCAGGGTGGGAAAGAGAGGAGGATCACAAAAGAAATCTGCGATCTGGGCACATTTTAAAGTGACGGAAGACCCGCGTTATGCTCGGTGTAATTACTGTGCCAAGGATATTAGCAGAGGCAAGCAACTGGGACATCTATCAAATTTTGGCATGGAGCATCATATAAAGAGGCAACACCCAACAAGATTACTGCCATCTGGGGATGGTGCCATTTTCCGTCGGGGGACCCCTTCCCCTTCCAACCAGGGTGCAGTGGTAGGAAAGCAGCAGAGTCAGCCCACGCCCTCATACCCTTCTAGCAGTCAGGCGGCAGGCCAGCAACCCACTGACACGTGGCAGAAGCGACAATGCACCATGGAGGAAATGGGGTGGAGTGCGCTAACGCTATCCCGGGGTAGGAAGCAGGCAGCCTCAAAAGTTGTAACCAGGAGCATTGGGGAAATGATTGCCCTTGATGACCAGCCCCTGCAGTTAGTGGAGAATGTGGGTTTCAAACGTTTTTTGAAGGTCGTACTTCCAAATTACAAAGTCCCCTCCAGAACCACATTTAGTAGAAAGGTCATCCCCAGCCTGTACAAGCACTGTCTCAGTCGCTTGCAAGCACTGCTAGGTAAGGCAGACGGAAGAGTGCATTTCACCTGCGATATCTGGACCGCCATGAACGCTGCACACTCTTACCTCTCTCTGACAGCACACTGGTGGGACATGGCAGAGGCAGGGGCAGCCAGCAGCTCTATTACTGAACAAGCATGAGGGTGGAGGTGGGCTTTACTGCACACCCACCTGACGGACCATGCCCATACCGCTGCCAATATTCTAGCATGCATCAGAAAGATGCTGGCGAGCTACCAGTGTTTTAACCTAGTTCCTGTGCCTGTTCATGCAGGCCTTGTGTCTCTAGCTGGGATTGACCTCTGTCCTCGAATGAAGTGCCTGTTCATCCAGGCCTTGTGTTCCTACTGCTGTTTTAACTCCATTGCTGTGCCTGCCTGTTCATCCAGACCTTGTGTTCCCACACGTATTCTTATTTCTGAGAGATCCTCCAATTCCTTTGTCATCAGCTGAAGTGCGTAAGTAACGTCTGAATTCACTAGACGCCAACGGAATTCACTAGACGCCAACAATATTCACTGGACGCCAATGTAAACACCGGGTACACCCAACTCTAGGGGTGGACCCTTTCCAGGGAGTACTTCCCTGCACAAAGGAAAGGGAACTCTCTCCTGGGCCAATTGATAAGAAAACCACAATTCTGCAGCCAAAAATAGGCTGGAAATCCTTCCCCCATTGACTTTAATGGGCGACATATGGACATATACCCAACTCATTTAATTTTTTTTATGTCCATATTGACCGCAAATGGGACCCCCTTTGGACATATGGACATATGGACATAAACTTTTGCTCTGCACATCCCTACTGAATAGCCCTTCTCTGTACCTTCTCCATTGCAATTATATCTTTTTTGAGATGCGGCGACCAGAATTGTACACAGTATTCAAGGTGCGGTCTCACCATGGAGCAATATAGAGGCATTATGACATTTTCCGTTCTATTAACCATTCCTTTCCTAATAATTCCAACATTCTGTTTGCTTTTTTGACTGCTGCAGCACACTGAGCCGACGATTTTAAAGTAGTATCCACTATGATACCTAGATCTTTTTCCTGGGTGATAGCTCCTAATATGGAACCTAACATCATGTAACTACAGCAAGGGTTATTTTTCCCTATATGCAACACCTTGCACTTGTCCACATTAAATTTCATCTGCCATTTGGATGCCCAATCTTCCAGTCTTGCAAGGTCCTCCTGTAATGTATCACAGTCTGCTTATGTTTCAACTACTCTGAATAATTTTGTATCATCTGCAAATTTGATAACCGCATTCATCGTATTAGTTTCCAGATCATTTATATATATATATATATATATTGAAAAGCACCGGTCCAAGTACAGATCCCTGAGGCACTCCACTGTTTACCCTTTTCCGCTGAGAAAATTGACTATTTAATCCTACTCTCTGTTTCCTGTCTTTTGTCCAGTTTGTAATCCATGAAAGGACATCGCCTCCTATCCCATGACTTTTTAGTTTTTGTAGAAGCCTCTCATGAGGGACTTTGACAAACGCCTTCTGAAAATCCAAATACACTACATCTACCGGTTCACCTTTATCCACATGTTTATTAACCCCTTCAAAAAAATGAAGCAGATTTGTTAGGCAAGACTTCCCTTCAGTAAATCCATGTTGACTGTGTTCCATTAAATCATGTCTTTCTATATGCTCTACAATTTTGATCTTGAAAATAGTTTCCACTATTTTTCCTGGCACTGAAGTCAGGCTCACTGGTCTATAGTTACCTGGATCACCCCTGGAACCTTTTTTAAATATTGGGGTTACATTGGCCACCCTCCAGTCTTCAGGTACAATGGATGATTTTAATGATAGGTTACAAATTTTAACTAATAGATCAGAAATTTCATTTTTTAGTTTTTTCAGTACCATAGGATGCATACCATCCGGTCCAGGTGATTTGCTACTCTTTAGTTTGTCAATCTGGCCTACTACATCTTCCAGGTTCACAGTGATTTTATTCAATTCGTCTGACTCATCACCGCTAAAAACCATCTCTGAAATTGGTATCTCCCCAACATCCTCCTTAGTAAACACGGAAGCAAAGATTTCATTTAGTCTTTCTGCAATGGCCTTATCTTCCCTAAGAGCCCCTTTAACCCCTCGGTCATCTAATGGTCCAACTGACTCCCTCACAGGTTTCTTGCTTTGGATATATTTAAAAACATTTTTTATGAGCTTTTGCCTCTATGGTCAATTTCATTTCAAATTCTCTCTTCGCCTGTCTTATCAGTGTTTTACACTTAACTTGACAATGCTTATGTTTTATTCTATTTTCTTCAGATGGATCCTTCTTCCAATTTTTGAAGGATGTTTTTTTTTGGCTAAAATAGCCTCTTTCACCTCACCTTTTAACCATGATGGTAATAGTTTTGCCTTCCTTCCACCTTTCTTAATGTGTGGAATACATATGGACTGCGCCTCTAGGATTGTATTTTTAAACAATGTCCAAGCCGGTTGAGCACTTTTAACCTTTGCAGCTGCACCTTTCAGTTTTTTCTATTGTCCTCATTTTATCAAAGTTTCCCTTTTGAAAGTTTAGTGTTAGAGCTGCAGATTTACTTATTGTCCCCCTTCCAGTTATTAGTTTAAATTTGATAGTGTTATGATCACTGTTGCCAAATGGCCCCATCACCGTTACCTCACCAAATCCTGCGTTCCACTAAGAATTAAATCTAAAATAGCTCCCTCTCTTGTTGGTTCCTGAACCAATTGCTCCATGAAGCAATCATTTATTACATCCAGGAACTTTATGTCTCTAGCAAGTCCTGATGTTACATTTACCCAGTCAATATTGGGGTAATTGAAATCTCAATTATTATTGCATTGCCAAATTGGTTTGCTTTCCTGATTTCTCTTAGCATTTCATCATCTGTCTGACCATTTTGTCCAGGTGGATGGTAGTATACTCCTATCACTATAGGGCGGATTTTAAAAGCCCTGCTCGCGTAAATCTGCCCAGATTTACGTGAGCAGGGCCTTGCGCGCCGGCGCGCCTATTTTCCATAGGCCGCCAGCGTGCGCAGAGCCCCGGGACACGCGTAGGTCCCGGGGTTTTTCGAAGGGGGCGTGTCGGGGGGCGGGACCGGATGACGCGGCATTTCGGGGGTGGGGTGCGGCGTTTCGGGGGCGGGATCAGGGGTGTGGTTTCGGCCCGGGGCATTTCGGGGGCATGGCCGCGCCCTCCAGAACCGCCCCCGGGTCAAGTCTCGGCGCGCCAGCAGCCCGCTGGCGCGCATGGATTTACGTCTCCCTCCGGGAGGCGTAAATCCGTGGATAAAGGTAGGGGGGGGGTTTAGATAGGGCCGGGGGGGTGGGTTAGGTAGGGGAAGGTGAGGGGAAGGCGAAAGAAAGTTCCCTCTGAGGCCGCTCCGATTTTGGAGTGGCCTCGGAGGGAACGGTGACAGGCTGCGCGGCTCGGTGCGCGCCAGCTGTCCAAAATCGGCAGCCTTGCGCGCGCCGATCCAGGATTTACTTTTGTTTGCGCCTGGTGCGCAAACAAAAGTACGCGAACGCGCTTTTTTTAAAAATCTACCCCTATACTCTTACCCAACACACATGGGATTTCTACCCATATAGATTCTACTTAGCATTTAGTCTCTTGTATGATCTTTATCCTGTTGGACTCTATACCCTCCCGGACATAAAGTGCCACAGCCCCACAAAGTTGATCCTCCCTATCATTGCAATATAATTTGTACCCTGATATAGCACTGTCTCAATGGTTATCCTCCTTCCACCAATTCTCTGTGATGCCAATTATGTCAATCTTATCATTTGCTGCTATACACTCTTCCATCTTACTTCTTAGACTTCTGGCATTGGCATACAGACATTTCAAAGTGTGGTTTTTGTTTGTTTTAACAACCTGCTTTTCAGTTGTTTGGGATAATTCGGAAATCATTAGCTTTGGTGATTTTTTACATATAGGCATATGGACTATGTTTGCTTTTACTGGAACCTCTCTGTTGAGATGCCCTAACTCTCCTGTTTCATTAGTATCCTTCAAGGATACATTTCTCCGAACCATGCACTGCTGAGTGACTGTCGGCTTTCCCCCTTGTTCTAGTTTAAAAGCTGCTCTATCTCCTTTATGAAAGTTAGTGCCAGCAGCTTGGTTCCACTCTGGTTAAGGTGGAGCCCATCCTTTCGGAAAAGTCTCCCCTTTCCCCAAAAGTTTCCCCAGTTCCTTACAAAGCTGAATCCCTCTTCCCTGCACTATCGTCTCATCCACGCATTGAAACTCTGGAGCTCTGCCTGCCTTTGGGGACCTGCACGTGGAACAGGAAGCATTTCAGAGAATGCCACCCTGGAGGTTCTGGATTTCAGCTTCCTACCTAAAATCCTAAATTTGGCTTCCAGAACCTCTCTCCCACATTTTCCTATGTCATTGGTGCCCACATGTTCCATGACAGCCGGCTCCTCCCCAGCACTGTCTATAATCCTATCTAGGTGACGCATGAGGTGCGCCTCCTTCGCACCAGGCAGGCAAGTTACCAGGCGGTCCTCACGTCCACCAGCCACCCTGCTATCTACATTTCTAATAATCTTATCACCAACTATGATGGCCGGCCTAACCCTTCCCTCCTGGGCAGTAGCCCTGGGAGACTTGTCCTCAGTGCGAGAGGACAATACATCACCTGGAGAGCAGGTCCTTGCTACAGGATCACTTCCTGCTATACCAGAGTGATGTTCTCCTACTGGGAGACCTTTCTGATCCAAGGCAGCACTGGAGCTGCCAGACTGGATTTGGGACTTTTATATCTATAGTCTCCAATGGGAGGCTATTACATACCTGCATCTACCAGCCATTCTGGAGATCACATACCCTCATAAAATCAACTTTTTTCTACTCTTCCATTCCATGTCTCATCCAACCCTCCGCTTATAAGCCAGATTGTTGTGGAGGATACTGGGAGCAGCAGTGACATAGAATATAATATCATGCTTGCTATTTTTGTACTCGTCCTACATTTTCCAGCTCCAGTATGAACACCATAGGTGAGAAACATAAAGACTGTTGTAACCTTCTGCTAAGCATGCTGCTGTGCACCAGCACAAAAATGTGAAAAACAGACAAAATATTTCTTAAATCCTGCCCACGACTTGTCATCAGTTTCCTGAATAAAAACTTTAGCAAGTAATTCTAGTATCTCACAAGCCGCTGGGTCAACTTCTGTGATTTCAGTGATCCTATGTCTAGAACCTCACAAAGCAATCTATTCTTGAAAAGGTTTCTATATAAAAAATCTGCAGTACAATGTAATTTGATTTTGGAACCTATAGACTTAGTTTTTGGGTACTTGCCAGGTTCTTATGACCTGGATTGGCCACTGTTGGAAACAGGATGCTGGGCTTGATGGACCCTTGGTCTGACCCAGTATGGCACGTTCTTATGTTCTTATATCACATTCCATTCTGGGTGCCAAGGTTCAATGTGATTGGGGAAAGAGTCTGCCCTCCTCTCCCCTTCAAAACTGGCCCTCATCACGATCTCATAAACTAATGAAAGATCAAAAACCCTCTTCTCCCTAGAAGCTGACAATCGTAAGAGCTAAGACCAAATTACAGAGCCATTGGTGCTTTAGTCTGGGTCAGACTGCTAAAATGTGAGCTTGCCATCCAGGCACTTGCAGTGCTGTTTTAAGCCAGTCAGCTCAACAGTGGCACCGAAGGGGTTCATTTTGTATCCAAAATTGCATGCCAAAGAAAATGCAGAAACAGAGATCTGTGATGAGATGCGGGTCCACGTGTCTAAAGAACAGCGAGCATAGCAACGGAGAGGAGACATCGCCTTTATGAAGAGATTGCAGAAGATACATATAAAACTGATGAATGCCAAATGAACAATTTCCTTATGAAAACATATCAGGAAAACTGACAAATGTCTCACCAAATTTTCTTTTTTCGGGACATATGGGGAAAGCTGAGAAGTGCTTGCATGAGTGTTTTGTTTACGGGGCTGTATGAAAAATGTTAATGAATGCCGAGTGAACATCTTCCTTCTTAAGATGTTCTGAGAAAGATGACAAATAACTAATGGATTTTTTTCTTTACAATCAGATAAGTGGAAAGTTAATAATTGTAGAGTATGTGCCTTGCTTCTCTTGCGAAATGGTAAAATGAAAAAAAAAATGGTATTGTTCACTTACAAAGAAACAAAGTAGAGGATGGACCAGCAGGTTTGACCCAGGTTGATGATGGTCCCTGAGGCTTTGAGCAGTTCTGGTAGATAACTCCAATTCAAAAGTGCTCAGGGATTTCTTGAACTTAATTTTCTTTAGGAATGGCAGTAACTATCTGGTCATCCTGGATGGAATTCAGGTATTTACTTGCTTGAAATGATGGATGAGCATGGCCTTCTCATGTTTCTTTATTTCTGATAGCGCAATGGAATTTTTCCATTCAGGACAATATGGATTAAGAGCATGGTTGTGTTTACAACAAATTGCCTTCTCTCTTTACTTTCCCAGTACAAAAACCTCAGCTGTACTCCTGTAATAGGTTTGTTGACGTTTTTCCTTTTCTGCTCGGTGAGATGCAGAGCCAGCTATATAGTTGTGTTTGGAGTTTAGGTTGAAAGAAGACCAGAGATCTATTAAGCTATGCATTATCTGTTTATTTTGGTTCTCAAATCACCAGGTGCCTCATAAAAGTCAAATGAAGGAGCAGCGCATAATAACAAGGGAAGGAGATTAGCATACAAGAAGATGGGCTATTGTAGCATTGCAAAATAACAGAATGGTAGCAATTCATCTCTTAAAGTTCACTGGTCCTTTCTTTTGATTAAGCATGGGACAAAATCATGCTTGTTGCTCTGCAAATGTTGTGATAATTTGGTGGTGATTGCCTTTTGGAAACATTTTTACCATATGAGTTATTTGTTTATTGCTTTATTTATTTTGATTTCTTGTCCAATATAGTCAACAAAGACACACTTAGTAGATCATAACAATAAAATACACCACATTAGTGGCACCTTTTAGTTACAGTATGAATAATAACATCTGTCATGTGAACAGTCAAAATCTGACAGGTGATGTTAGCAAGACAGAAATCTGCGCAGCACAAATATGCTTTCAATTACTGATGTTTTAGAGACATTTACTATATTTAAATGGTGCCAATTTGTTTTAAAAAGTTCCTAGTTACAGTTGCAGTGGGCATACTGGTGAGAGATGGTAGAATTAAATCATCAAATTAGTTCAGGCCAACTTTCTTTTTCCAGTCTTAACCATTTGAATTGCTGAATCTGGGGAAAATGCAACCAGTTTTCCTTATTTTGGGGGTCCATAGCAGGCAGATTCAAATTCACATCAAATCTGATCAAAATGTTCCCAGATTCACGAGACGCATCTGTCATTCAGACAGTGCCCAAGGCTGCTCCCCTGGTATGCGACCAAAGGTGTAGCATGGATCATAGCTGCACGGTCAGGAGAGCTGCCTGGGACAAGGGGGTGGCCTGGCCTTTGACCCTGACCCAGTGTGCTTGGTGCAGGGCTGGGCTGCCCAAGGCAGCTAAAAGTCAGGATGGGGCAAGTCTGGCAGCGAAGGAAAGCTGGGGTGGAAAACCCAGCCACTTTCTTTACGCCAAGCCACCAGCGCATTCCCAGCCATGCCTTGCAGGACCAGGGAATCTAAGGCAAGGGCATGGGAAAGTAGGACCTTCATTACTGCAGCTGTAGAAACGGGGGGCTCTGTTGAGTTCCAATGAACTTGTTGCAGTCGACTTATGATGACATTGGCTGGGAACATCCACTCGCATGCTTTTATGGCAGGCATGGGAAGTCTGTGCATGTCTGAAATGAACAAGGCCCCAATCTTTGGCAGAAGGTTTGCCCTCCACGTGTTCTTATGTCGGCGTGGGGCCTTCATATCTATGCAAGAAGTTGGATTGATCATAGCTCAGATAGCTGGCTAGGGGCCTACTGACCTGTAAACGTTAACCTCATCCATTACAAAATTGAAGGGAGGTTGGGTCCACTTCTTGCCCCTTTGTGGGCTGGAAAAGCACCTCTCAGTGCAAGGTGGTGACTAACAAAATGAATTAGCAAATCCAAATTTAATGAGGGTGGAAGAACCCCAGTTAAGCATAATGAGAAAATGGATTCAAGTAAGTAAAGCAGCAGGCATGTACCTACGCATGCCATGAAGTTTCCATGTCACCTTTAGGGACTGCAGAAATCCCCCGACCCCAGTGACTCTGGCTAGGCAGCGTTGTGGGCTGTTCAGACATCCACAGGCACACAAGTGAGAAAACGTGATTTTAAGACTTTGAAGAAAGGAACCCAGCCTGGCACGTCACAAGGGCACTCTAAAGCAAGTCAGTGGATAAATACAAATGAAGTTAGCAACACCCAAAAGTGTCAACAGATATTTCTGCTTTGTTATATACTATGAGTCAGGGCCCAGCTTATTGCATTGTAAATTACCATATCAAGCAACATAATTAGACAATATAAAAAGTCTATTTAGATTTATCTAATCTAATGCTCAAAGCACTATAAGAAACCATCAACACAAAATTAGAGGGATATCTTAAAGCTAAAAAGGAGAAGTTTAATAAAATTATCTGTACTAATTGTTAACTATAGTAATAATGCTTGCAAAGTGAAAAAAGAAATACTGGTGTAATTCTATCACCTGAAGGGAGAGAGAGGAGTTCTCAGACCTCATGCTGAGTGTTAAAACCTACACAGCAAAGGATGTGGAAAAGACTAATTGGAAAATATCATTAGTCAGACTAAACTATGAAAAGCTCATCACCATTATGGCACATATAAGAGGAAATGAACAACATGAGATTTAGAAAAAAAAGCATGGACTATGAGCAAAACTAACTTTCACTTTCATTGAGGGGACCAGGTCCACTGGAAAAAAAAATTAAAAAGAAAATGGTGGAGTTCCACTGTGTGGCTCCCTCAGTTTCCTAAGCTAAAGCAAAGGTGGAGAAGAGGACCGTCACATACAAAGATGCATACGGATCCTTAAACTTCAAATGAAGTTCAGTCAATGTAATAGGTGCCCAGCAATGCAAATATTTAAGGAGGAGTTGTGTAAAGGTGAAATACACGTAGATCTTTATGAGTGGCAGCCGATGGCCCGAGAGCGGGAGATCGTTCCCCGCGCCCCCCCTGGACCACCAGGTAAATTTAAAAGGTTTTGGGGGGGGGGGGGTCGGGAGGGTGGGGGAGGCTAAGGGGGGTCGATTTAAAGGGTCGGTGGGTTTTTTTTTTTTTTATCGGGCCATCGGCGCCATTTTAATTAGTGGCAGCCAAAATGGCGCCGATGGCCCGAGAGCGGGAGATCGCGCCGGGACACCCCCCCCCCCCCCCCACTGGACCACCTGGTAATTTAACATTTTGGGGGGGTTCGAGAGGGTAAGGAATTGATTTTAAAGGGTCGGGGTGGGTTTAGGGGTTGTTTTGGTGTGCCAGTTTTCCCACCCTCCCCCAAATAATTCCCGTGCCCTATTTAACGATACAATACAAATGCCCCTGACGATAAATCGGGGAAATTTGTATTGTATCGTGCACTCTAACGATTTAGGACGATTTTAAAATTATCTGATGATAATTTTAAACGTTCAGAAACGATTCACAACCCTACAAATTATATCGCAATGACAGAGAGGAGCATTCGGGAGGCAGTGTGGAGCTTTATGTCCGGGATGGCATAGAGTCCAACAGGATAAAGATTCTGCATGAGTCTAACAGGCCGATACAGTACAGTACGCTCCGGTGGAGCGCACTGTTAACCTGCGATTGGACGCGCGTTTTGGATGCGCTAGCTTTACCCCTTATTCAGTAAGGGGTAATAGCGCGTCCAAAACGCACGTCCAAACCCCCCGAACCTAATAGCGCCCGCAACATGCAAATGCATGTTGATGGCCCTATTAGGTATTCCCGCGCGATTCAGAAAGCAAAATGTGCAGCCAAGCTGCACATTTTGCTTTCAGAAATTAGCGCCTACCCAAAGGTAGGCGCTAATTTCTGCCAGCACTGGGAAAGTGCACAGAAAAGCAGTAAAAACTGCTTTTCTGTGCACCCTCCGACTTAATATCATGGCAATATTAAGTCAGAGATCCAGAAAGTTAAAAAAAAAAAAAGTAAAAAAAAAAAAAAATTGAAATAGGCCCACGGCTCGCGAGTTGAAAACTGGACGCTCGATTTTGCCGGCATCCAGTTTCCGAACCCGTGGCTGTCAGCGGGCTCGAGAACCGACCCCAGCAAAATTGAGCGCTGGCTGTCAAACCCGCTGTCGCCGCTCCTGTCCGAAAAGAGGCGCTAGAGATGCGCTAGTGTCCCTAATGCCGATGTCGCCCGTATGACATAGTGAGGGCAAAGGTAGCGCCGGCGCCATTTTGAATATTGGCAATACGGCCAGCATGCAGGTCGCTCCCGGACCCCCGCTGGACTTTTGGCAAGTCTTGTGGGGGTCAGGAGGCCCCCCCAAGCTGGCCAAAAGTCCCTGGGGGTCCAGCAGGGGTCCAGGAGCGATCTCCTGCACTCGTGACGTCGGGAGCCCAGAACCAAAATGGCGCCGGCGCTACCTTTGCCCTGTCATATGATAAGGGCAAAGGGCCACCGGCACCATTTCTATTAACGCAGCCGTGGCCAGAGAGCGGGAGATCGTGCCGGGACCCCCCCCACTGGACCCCAGGTAATTTAAAACATTTTGGGGGGGTTCGGGAGGGTGGTGGATTTATTTTAAAGGGTCGGGGTGGGTTTTAGGGTTGTTTTGGTGTGCCGGTTTTCCCGCCCTCCCCCCTCTCCCGATTTACGATTTTTTGACGATAAATCGGGGGAATTGCTATTGTATCGCGGCTCTAACGATTTTTGACGATTTAAAATATATCTGACGATTGTTTTAAAACGTCAAAAAACGATTCACATCCCTAATATTTATAAATGATCTGGAAAGGAATATGATGAGTGAGGTAATCAAATTTGCAGATGATACGAAATTATTCAGAGTAGTTAAATCACAAGCGGATTGTGATAAATTGCAGGAAGACTTTGTAAGACTGGAAAATTGGACATCCAAATGGCAGATGAAATTTAATGTGGATAACTGCATATAGGAAAAAATAAGCCATGCTGTAGTTACATGGTTAGGTTCCATATTAGGATCCCAGGAAAGAGATCTGGGCGTCATAGTGGATAATAGTTTGAAATCGTCGGCTCAGTGTGCTATGGCAGTCAAAAAAGCAAGCAGAATGTTAGGAATTATTAGGAAGGGAATGGTGAATAAAACAGAGGTTGTGATAATGCCTCTGTATGGCTCCATAATGAGATCGCACCTTGAATACTGTGTACAGTTCTGGTCTCCGCATCTCAAAAAAAGATATAGTTACGATGGAGAAGGTACGGAGAAGGGTGACCAATTGATAAAGGGGATGGAACAGCTCCCCTATGAGGAAAGACTAAAGAGGTTAGGACTGTTCAGCTTGGAGAAGAGACGGCTGAGGGGGGATATGATAGAGGTGTTTATGAGAGGTCTAAAAACTCTAAACGGATAAATGTGAATCAGTTATTTACTCTTTTGGATAATAGAAGGACTAGGGGGCACTCCATGAAGTTAGCATGTGGCACATTTAAAACTAATCGTATAAAGTTCTTTTTCACTCAACGCACAATTAAACTCTGGAATTTGTTGCCAGGGGATGTGCTTAGTGCAGTTAGGTGTAGATTTTACAAATTTGCGCACAGGCGCAAACAAGAGTATGCAGGATTTTAATAGATACGCACGTAGCCATGTGTATCTGTTAAAATCCGGGATCGGCGCTTGCAAGGCTGTGCAAAATCGGCAGCCTGCGCGCTCCGAGCCACACAGCCTGCCTCCGTTCCCTCCGAGGCCGCTCCGAAATCGGAGCGGCCTCGGAGGGAACTTTCCTTCCAACTCCCGCACCTTCCCCTCCCTTACCCACCCTCCCAGCCCTACCTAAACCCCCCCCTACCTTTGTTGCACAAGTTACGCCTGCCCAGCTGCCGGTGCACGATTCCCAGGCCCGGGTGCAGTTTAGGAAGCCTAGGCCATGCCCCCAAAATGCCCCCGGGCTGGAACTACGCCCATGGCCCCGCCCCCAAATGATGCGCTGCCGCGACACGCCCCCCCCCCCCGGACACCCCCCAGGAAAGCCCTGGGACTTATGCGCGTCCCGGGGCTTGCGCGCACCGCCGAGCCTACTCAACATAGGCTCATTGCACGCAGAGGGAATTTCGGGCAAGTTTTCGGGGGGTACGCGCGTATCTTATGTGCGTACCCCTTTGAAAATCTGGCCCTTAGTGTAGCTGAGTTTAAAAAAGGATTGGATAAGTTCTTGGAGGAGAAGTCCATTATCTCCTATCAATTAAGTTGACTTAGTGTTGGTTTACTAATGCCGCAAGGCATAGTGAATCCCACTGTGACGGTGGGCGGGAAGGGCGATAGCTGGCAGCGATCGCACCTCCATGGTGCACTCGCTGCTAGCGTCGCGCCAAATAACTTCACCATGAAAGGTGTAGTTATTTGGCACGAAACTGACAGTGATAAACAAGCTTACCTTTCGCTGTCGGCGCAGTCTTCGTGGTGTCAGCCCCAGTGCTGCCCTGACTCCTCCTCTTCCAGGGCTAACGCCGCCCCGACTCTGCCCCCATCTTGGTATTGCACGTGATAAGGGACATTTTGCATGCGAAACGTCCCTTATCGCGTGCGATCCGCTTGGAAAATGACCCCCTTAGAGAATAGCCACTGCTATTACTAGCAACAGTAGCATGGAATAGACTTAGTTTTTGGGTACTTGCCAAGTTCTTATGGCCTGGATTGGCTGCTGTTGGAAACAGGATGCTGGGCTTGATGGACCTTTGATCTGACCCAGTATGGCATGTTCTTATGTTCTTAAGTGAGTTCCTGCTGGCCTCCTACCCTGTTACAGGTGTTGCCTGCATATTCCACATGGAGGAGGGCACCCATTGATTCCAAATATCTTCCAAAAGTCAGTTTTTACAGATGTACATTGCCTTCTAGAAATCTAGTCTTTCATAGACAGATGTTGAAATTTGGATCTGCAAATACCAAGTTATACCCGTATGAAAACAGGTAAGAAAAATCTTCTCATCCAAACTGATTAACTGTTAGAGTAGAAGTTGTAACAAGAAAAATATAAAAAGTACAATGTAATCAGGTAAATCAATAAATGATACCAGAATAAACCTCTTATAGGTATCCATGTTTCTCTAAGGCAAAATGAAACTGATCTTATAAATTCACATTATCTTAACTACAGACCAATTAATTATTATAATGATAGTAAAACCCCCTTAAGAGAGAGATCTCCTGTGTGGAAAATGTAATGTATACAGCAACAAACTGATTATTTTAAAAAATATTTGATTGTTATATTTATATTCCACTCTTTGAGCTCTGGTATTTCAGATATTAGTTTATCAAATCTGCATGATGTTTGCTAATGCTGACGCAATGCACATTCTTTTACCATCATTCTTGCTCATGCTGGTTTTTCTCAACAGTAGACATGCAATAGAATCAAGATGGATCCCCTTTCAGAAGACAATGTTGAATCCAATTAAGCAGGTAAGTTATGATTGATGCATGTAATACTCCTGGGGGAATTCTGCGCAAAAAAATTTAAAATTGGTCAAAATAACACAATTTACATGATGGTCCTTAAGTAATTACAGTTTAAATTATTACAGAAAAAGGTTATTACTTAGAGATGCAGAATTTTCAATATTTTGCGCAGAATTTCCTTAGAAATTCGCTGTAAGAGTGTCCCTTCTACTCTCTCTCCCTACTCCCCTGGCCACTTTGCCCTCTCAGGCCCCAATTCCTCCACCTGCCAGTATCTCTCCCCTCTATCTCTAGGCTCAACCCCTTCCACTCTATCGCCAGGCCCAGAGTTTGACCCTGTTCTCAGTACTGCCCCTCACACAGGCTCCTCTGTCCTTCCCTCTCTCTCACACATGCTCCCTCTCTCTAGTACACACACACACACCCCCTCATACAGGCTCCCTCACTCTCTCGCACACACACATCCCCTCATACAGAGTCCCTCTCTCTTGCATACACTCCCACACAAGCTCCCTTTCTCTCTCTCACATACATCCTCACACAGGTTACCTATGTCTCTCTCTCACGCAGCCCTTCACACGGGCTCTGTCTCACACATGCACAATCCCTTCACACAGGCTAGCACCCTCATATACACACAAGCTCCCAATCTCTCTCACACATACACACTCCTTCATAACCTCCTCATATAGGCTCCCTCTCTCTGGCACCCACACTCAAGCATCCCCCCCCCCCGCTCTCTCACCTCCCATGCTTTCTCTCACACTCTTATGCTCACCCCCTGCTCTTTCACCCTCCTGCTTTCTCTCTCACACCCCTCTCCCTGCTCTCTCTCACACCACTCTCCCTGCTCTCACCCTCCTTTCTCACAACCCCTCTCCTCTCTCACAGCCCTTCCCCTACCCCACATCCCCTCCCCTCTCTCTCCTCTCTTACACCCCTCTCCTTTCTCACACCCCTCTCCCTCTCCTCTCCCACAGACACATTCACTCTCACTGAGGCCTTCATCTTCACCACAAGCGGAGCACACTCCATTTGCAACACACGGGGGCCTTCATCTTCGTGTGCTCCGTTCGCGGCATGCTGGGGTCTCCTCTGCCATTTTCTGCGCAGAATTTGGCAATTCTGTGTAGGGGGGAATTCTACGCAAATTCTGCGCTCCGCAGTAGCGCAGAATTCCCCCAGGATTAATGTACAAAATCTACCCTATGAAAGAAAGCAGGTGCAAAGGTTAGCGGGTACTTGGATACCCAAGGAAAGTGTCAAAGAGAAAGTACTCATACTAAGAACATAAGACATGTCAAACTAAGTCAGACCAAAGGTCAGTCAACCCAGCATCCTGTGCCTGACAGTGGCCAATCCAGGGCACAAGCACCATGATGAAGCTTGGCAAACAGTACCTGCAAACTTTTATCTGAAATATACAGGCTGAAAATTTCCTTAATTATGAATTAATAATAATGAAATAAAACAGTTAAAATTGTGAATCAGTATTAAGATTTTTCTCCCTAAACATTTATACTTCCTGTGCTTTCCCAAAAAGAAGATAGTGGGAAAGAGAGAGGTAGTATGATGATTAGTTACCTCAACAGTCCATATAGTTTCCAAAATGGGGGCATCAGGGATTGAGGATAGATCATCAGAGACACAATGACATCTTTGTACAATTATTTCATAATTTTCCACCAGTTTTTGATGAGATATAGAGAAAAAAAAGAATTAAATTTGTGATTTTCCATCTCTCTTTCTATATGGCTTAAAGCAAAGGCACAAGATGAAGAGAATTGGAAAGGCAAACTCTTAGGATTTAACCTGTTTCAGAGCCTTATCCTACCTTGATGACACCTCCCTACGAGCAGAAGTCCTCAGGAAACCTCTCTACTAGCCTTGTCCTCTCTGCCCTTGCCACGCCTTTGCTTCAGCTGTATGTAAACCTGTCCTGCCATTCCAGTCTTCTCATGGTGTTGCTTCTGGCACTATGACCTGACCCTTGTTCTGTCTCGCCTTGTCTTGTGGCCTACGGGCATTCTGCCTTGTGCCTTGCCTTGAGGCCTTCGGGCCTACTCTGTTGCTTTGCAGCCTTCAGGCTTCGGTGTTCTCTGTTTGGTGTTTACCTTGCCTGTCTTGTAGGTCTGGTCCTGTCTCTTCCAGTGTCCTGTTAAGTCCTCCTTGCACCTGAGTCTTGCCTGCCTGTATCAGTATCCAGTTTTGCTTGTACCAGAGTCCCATCCTTACCTTGTCTAGTTCCAGGTCCTGTTTACTTTCCAGCCTTTCCTTGTCCTGCCAGCCAAGCCTGTCTGCCTTGTTCCACCTGCCAAGCCAGCCTTGTTCAAGCCTGGTCTCCAGCCTGCTTTATTCAAGCCTTGCCACTATGATGCATTCCCGCCGCAGAGACCAACTGGCCCCTAGAACCCAAGGGCTCAATCCTGTGGGGAAGGGGGCTGACGAAGTGGAAGGCTGGCCCTTGTCGTACTCGGAGTCCTGCCTTGCAGGCCCAAGCTGCTCCACAAGCCAGTTTCCCGGACTTCGGGCCCATAAAACAAACATTTGCTTTGGTTGATTTTCTAGTGAACAATTTATTTTCAATTTCTGCAAGACATTTGATCTTTTAGTCAAGAGAAGTAGCTGCTGTGCTATGAAGATCTACTGCAGTGGTTATTTTATTTTTTATTTTTTTTATATACCGACATTCAATCTGAAATATCACCTCGGTTTACATTCAGGTACTGTAAGTATTTCCCTGTCCCCAGAGGGCTCACAATCTAAGTTTGTACCTGAGGCAACAGAGGGTAAAGTGACTTGCCCAAGGTCACAAGGAGCGACAGCAGGACTTGGTTCACAACTTGGTCCTAATAGAGCCCTTAGCGTCTCTGGTTTCCAAGATATCCCTAATGAATGTGCATGACATAGATGTGCATGTGTTGCCTCCATTGTACGAAAATATATCTTATGAAGTTTCATTGTCAATATCCTGAAAACCAGATTGGCTAGGACTTCTTTAGGACAGGGCTGGAGACCATTGGTCTAGGGCAGGGATGGCCCACTCCAGTCCTCAAGAGCTACAAACCAAGTTTTCAGGATATCCAGAATGAATATGCATGAGAGAGTTGCACGCACTGTTTCCATTGTATGCAACTCTTTCTCCTGCATAATCATTATGGATATCCTGAAAGCCTGGCCTGCTTGTGGGTCTTGATGGTGGGAGTTGGCCACCCTTGGTCTAGGGGTAAAATCCCAATAAGCATTCTGTCTCCCGTCTAACTCAGCTCATTTACAATTGTAAACCCTCTCTTGCTGTCACTTCCTATTTCCATCTTCCAGTTTTATTGCTTTCTGTTTCCCAGAATATACTCAATTACATCTCACTTCCTGGATTCTTGCCATCTTTTCTTCAGCTCTTCTTCCATCTCTGCTGTCACCCACAATTCTATTATCTGTGGGTTTGCTTCAGTAACCTGCTCTAGGACATGCCAAATCTTCAGCCTGGGCTCCGGGTCCCATTGCCTTTTCACTAACTCAAGCACATGTTTTGCTGCGCTAGACAATTTAATTGTAATTAAAAAACCATCTATAATTACAGTACAAGTTCTAAATCCCTGTATGCAATATGGTTTACTGCCAATGGCTTTGTCTAGCCAGTGGGAGAAATGTATTAGTTCTTACTCTGATTATAGGTCTTAATGACTGCATTACCCACTTAGAGCCTTTCTTCTCTTTCTAGGATCTCACAAATTTGTAACATTGCAATTGGATATGAGGCAGAAAAAAAAAAGGCCCAGTAAATGTGTGTGTTTTTTAAACATTTAATCTGCTGGATCATATCGACCATCACAGAAATTGTCATGAAATGTTTATAACTCGCCAGTGTCATTATTAACTGTTACTACTACTTACCTTTATGGCACTACTAGGTGTGTGTAGCACATTGCAAAAGCATCGAAAGAAACAGTCCCCACTAATGTACTATCTGGAGGAAGTGGATGTTCTTGGTATAACCTAAAAAAAACCCCAATATTTGCCATTTCTTTTATCTTAAAGGTATGTTGAAATCCATATTTAAAAAGCAAATTAATTAAAAAAAAAAAAAAAAAAAAAGGTTATAATAGAAGCCGCTGTCCATCCTTATTTAACACATTTTCCCTTTAATGGAGTCTGATGGCAAAACGGGGTCCACGACTGGGATGTGCTTTAAGGAACTTCTGGGTCTTGTAGCAGTGAATTGCAGTTTTCTTTTGAAACCATCATTATAGACACACTTAGGAGCCATGCAGTGAATAGATCGCTACAAAAGCCTTTTGGTGCCAATACCGCAGATTGGACTGCTAAGATAAGTAGCTATTACGATACATTTTCCTTTTGGATGCTGCTGAAAACATTTTTTCTTGTACTTTTTTTCTGATGGAAGGGGCACACTAACTTTTGAACACTGGTTTGCATGAAAATAACTTTTATGGGCTAAATGTAACACAAAATGATTATATATTAAGCCTTTGTAGGATATGAGTATGATTGCAAGCCAATATAAATGATCAAGCCTAAAAAAAAAAAAGTATTTTATCAGTTATTCAGTGTTTTCTCAAAAACACATTTTTTTTATGTTAGAGGATTTTGTTTTTTTATAATTCATAACCATATTGGTCAGTACCAGTATCATCTTCTCTCTCACTAGCTTTCAGGGTCATTTATCATTTTGCGATATGGCCCTAACGCACGTCATAACACCCTAACACTATGGGCCAGATATTCGTACCTACGCGTGGGTGTAGATTTGTGGGCGCAACCTGGAACGCACAAATCTACGCCCGATTTTATAACATGCGTGCGCAAGGGGGTGCACACTTGTACACCTTGCGCGCGCCGAGCCCTAAGGGAGCCCTGATGGCTTTCCCCGTTCCCTCCGAGGCCGCTCCAAAATTGGAGCGGCCTCGGAGGGAACTTAACTTCTGCCCCCCCACCTTCCCCTCCCTTCCCCTACCTAACCCGCCCCCCAGCTCTACCCCCTACCTTTATTTTTTTTATTTACCCCTGCATCTGGGCAGGCGTAGGTTGCGCTCGCCAGCCCCAGGAGCAGTGGAGAGGCCTCTGGCCATGCCCACTCCACGCCCCAGACCGCCCCACCCATGTCTCTCCCATTTTTTCAAGACCCGGGACTTACACGCGTCCCGGGGCTTGTGCGTGTCGCCGGACCTATGCAAAATAGGCTCGGCACGTGCAGGAGCACGTAATATACGCGCATAACCCTTTTAAAATCCACCCCAATGCAAGTGGGAAGAGTTTAGATGGAGTTAATGGTAATGAGCAGCTCCTAACGTCAAACGCGATACCTTCTGCTATTTATACCACTGTAAGAGGGGGCACTTTTAACTAGGAGTGGGGTTTGGGGGGTGGTTTTACATACACAGTAGGAGGTATGAACAGCAAAGTTGACATCATTGATGATTTTCTGCTGTTTGAATCGATGAAAACTACAAGAGGAGTTGATTTGTACAATGCACTCTCTACCAAGCTACAAACAAGCAAAGTAGAGCGTGCATAGTACAAAACTCATTTTGTACCTTTCATCGATTCAAACAGCAGAAAATCTTCAGGGATGTCAACTTCGCTCTTCATACCTCCTACTGTGTATGTAAACCCCCCCCCCCCCACCCCCACTGAGTTAAAAGTGACATATTGTTCTCTGCAGAGTATTTTTCTCTCTCTCCCTCCCTCCCCACCCACCCCCCACCAAATAAATGCATTGCATGTTGTAGAAATTACCTCTGAGGGAGCAGGAATTAACCAAACCATGCCCCTTTTTTATCATGGGCACTATTTTTGCTATATTTATAGCATTTTGATAAATCTAGACCTTAGTTTGATAGTACATGCTGGTACTTTACCTTTGTAGTTTGATTGCAATATATTAGAGATGTGAATCGTGTGATCGATCGTCTTAACGATCGATTTCGGCTGGGAGGGGGGAGGGAATCGGATCGTCGCCGTTTGGGTTTTTTAAATATCGTGAAAAACGTGAAAATCGTGTAAATCGAAAACCAGCACACTAAAACATCCCTAAAACCCACCCCGACCCTTTAAAATAAATCCCCCACCCTCCCGAACCCCCCCCCCCCCAAATGCCTTAAATTACCTGGGGTCCAGAGGAAGAGTCCCGGTGTGATCTTTTACTCTCGGACCTCCGGTGCTTGTAGAAATGGCGCCGGCGCTAACTTTGGTTTTTCCGTACGGAAAAACGATTCGCGGCAGGAGATCGCTCCCGGACCCCCGCTGGACCCCCAGGGACTTTTGGCCAGCTTGGGGGGGCCTCCTGACCCCCACAAGACTTGCCAAAAGTCCAGCGGGGGTCCGGAACAACCTCCTGCAGTCAAATCGTGTTGTCTACGGCCGGCGCCATTTTGCGACGCCATTTTGCGCAAAATGGCGCCGGCCGTAGACAACACGATTCGACTGCAGGAGGTCGTTCCAGACCCCGCTGGACTTTTGGCAAGTCTTGTGGGGGTCAGGAGGCCCCCCCAAGCTGGCCAAAAGTCCCTGGGGGTCCAGCGGGGGTCCGGGAGCGATCTCCTGCCGCGAATCGTTTTTCCGTACGGAAAATGGCGCCGGCCATACACCGTGTGGCCGGTGCCATTTTCCGTACGGAAAAACCAAAGGTAGCGCCGGCGCCATTTCTACAAGCACCGGAGGTCCGAGAGTAAAAGATCACACCGGGACCCTTCCTCTGGACCCCAGGTAATTTAAGGCATTTTGGGGGGTTCGGGAGGGTGGGGGATTTATTTTAAAGGGTCGGGGGTGGGTTTTAGGGGGTTTTAGTGTGCCGGTTTTCCCCGCCCTCCCCGTCCCCCGATTTACGATTTTTTGACGATAAATCGGGGGAATTGTTATTGTATCGCGGCTCTAACGATTTTTGACGATTTAAAATATATCGGACGATATTTTAAATCGTCAAAAAACGATTCACATCCCTATAATATATCTTATTCTCATTAAGGAACCTAAATTATTAAAGGGATTTTTAGAGATGGATCCTGGGTGTACATGTCTTGTGACCCAGGGGAGTCTCCTGATCACACCAATATGTGAATTAAATCCGTGAAATTGTAACAAATTCAAAGGTCTCATTTTGACACAATTTGATACTAAAAAATTCATATCTAGTAGTATCAAGTTCTACTGCTTAAATAAGCACAAGCAAGCATAATTTACTATTGGGAGAAATCTGCACAAAAAAAATTAATATTATGTGCAAAAACATTTACATTCTGTGTGCAATTTTTTAAAATTCTGCATACTATTTGTCAAAATAAAATACAATATTGTTTTTGAGTAATACTTTTCAGTGCAATACAGAAGCAACATACTCAAATGCAGAATTTTAACATTTGTATGCAGAATTCAGCCAGAACTACTATAAAATTATATAAGGCTTGATCCCCCAGCTCTCTATTTCTCACCTACCTGGTTTGCCTCGGGCTCTGGGACAGTTACAAAAACAAGCTTGCAAGTAAGCCGAGCTTGCCACAGCTCCTAGCATCAGGGCTGCCCAGAATGGGGGAGAGGGCAGAAGAGCGCTGGAACAGAAGGAGAAATCAGCTGTTTGCTGCTGGCTGGGCACACAAGGAGGAAGCACCATGACTGAGAAGCAGCGTGCAGCAGATACAAACAAAACATAGCCGGAGCTGCACACCGAAGAACCCAATACAGTTTCTCCCTTCCTGTTCCGGTCGGCAGTAAGCAAGTGAAAGGGAGGCTGTGTCCTCTTCCTCTCACCACAATCTGCGCATGAAGAGGTGAGTCTTAAAAGCCCAGCGGGCCCCAACATTCGAAGGATACGCGCGCATGTAGCTGTGCGCCCACCTGATTTTAAAAGCCCCCTGTATGGGCGCGCATCTCCTGATGTGTGACTGTCTCACTCAGACTCAAAAAAGGGAGGTGGCGTGGAGGACAATTTGGGTGAGGTGTGGGTGTCCCAGGGTGGAGCCTAGGCACGCGCCCAGGTCCTGTGCCACCTAACTTTATTTCTGCTATGGAGGTATAACTTAAAAAAAACAGCCATTTCTGAGGGGTTTAAAGGATCTGGGGTAACTGGGGGGAGTGCAGCCTCTTAAACCGGGGGGGGGTTTGGAGGATCTAGCTCTGCAGCGGGTGAACTGGTGGATAAAACTGGTGAAACTGGTCATGGCATGGACGCGCGCCCGTTATAAAATTCCCCTACATGAGCGGCTCTCACCCAGATGTGCTCGGCAGTGTGCACCCAGCTGCAAAATAGGACACGTGCATATGCGCACCCAGGCTGTTTTGTAACATGCGCGCCTCTGCGCCCCTTTCAAATTATTGTCCCTGTGTCAAATTCTGCACGAATAGGGAATTGTGCGCAAATTATGCACTGTACAGTATTCCCCCAGAAGAAGTAATTTCTTTGTAATTAACAAAGTCAGAATGAGAACTTTGAAGTTGGCTGCTTTTCTTAATTTTCCTACATTTTTCTTTTGGTATTATATTGGATGGGGGTGTTTTATCAGTGGAAACTTGTTTTCAAATCATTTTCCTTTTTTCGCTGGTAGCTGTGAAGTGCCTTTAGCTGATCCACCTCCAAGGTAATATTCAAGTGCTGCAATAAGCATCATCACTTCAGCTCTCACATGCTTAGGTTCTTTGGCAGCTCTCTGAGATGGTGCCTGCAAAGTGAGGTGCCCTGAGACTGAAATTCTTATTCTGGAAGCTAACTATTCTTCCAGAACTTAGCAGTTAACTGAGACAGGCTCACAAAGCCATGTTTGCTTGTAAACCTTCATTTCTCTCCATTCATGGACAGTACTTTCTACTGATCCCAGGGCCCCACAGGACCTGAAGATGGTTTAAGAAAACAGGAAGCAGCTTTATCTTTCAAAGCTCACCTGGGGTGAGTTATAGCTCCGCTCTTGGATGGGTGCACTGAGAGGTATGCTCCACTAACGCTGCTGCCGAATGGATCCATGTGAAAAGCAATACCATGGGTTAGCTTCTAGTAGGAGAAAATAACTCCTGTTTCCATATTGCAGCGATGAGTGACTGCTTCTTTTCATGACTTATGCTATTAAATATACTTTGAGAATTATGAGGACAATAGCTAGTTAGAGTTTTCATCTTTTGTGAAGAGCTAATTGAACTACAGTAACTTGGGTACTTGACAATTTTCTCCCTGTTCCAATAAACACTTAAAACCACTATGTTTAAAGGCCCCCTCCAACTGCCTTGTCAGCTTTGCATGAGTTCATTCATTCCTTATAATGAAAAAGCTGAACTCACTCCCTGTTTGACACAAGAGATTGCCACCTCATACAGACACACACAAAAGTTTCAGATTCTTTTTAGGAAATCTTTGGCATGTGATGCCTATAAATATTAACTAATTAGTATTTAGTACTGTGCGCTTTGCTTTATGAGGAACTAGTTTCAGAGGTGAGCGCAGGGTTATTGTAAGACAGAAATGCTGCAGGGCTTTTGACTGGACAATAGACAGAGAGGTAACATCCAGCCCTCCAGTAAAGTCCTAGATATTGATATCACGCTGTTTTTCTTCCCATCTTCTATTGTACTGGATTATTTTCTTAGCTACTGCTCCTTGCCTGTTATATCATAATAACACTATTTCCCATTTTCAGTTTCAGAATCAGTTTTCAAAGCATTGTACAAGAGTAATCAATGAATGGAAAGGGAGAATATAGAGGGGAAGCTAAATAACGGCGAGACACAGACAAGTGTCCAGAAGAAAGGGAGCAGTATTGACTGAGAGATACCGGAGCAATGTTACCAGGAAGGAGCAAACAGGGAGAACCTGCAGAACATATGATGGAAAGACATTACTGAAAGGCATTAGAAGGAAGGTGGAAGGACACTGAAGACGGATGGAAAGTGCTCAAGTTTCCTTATATTTCATACTATATATAGTATTTTAGTCTTGCCTTTCTTGGGATATTCAGAACTATATGCCTCCCACTTGCACTAGGGATACACCTAAAATTAATTTCCTTTCCTCCCAATGACTGACTCTCAGTCACAGGGTAACCCTACTCTCAAAGTTTAAAAGGCAAATGTTTCACAGATTTCAGCAACTTTAGATAGTTGTTTTAAAATATCTTGCATAGAGGACTATATTCCAGAGCTTCCCAAACCTATCCTGGTTACCCCATAGTTAGTTGGGTTTTATTTATGTATTTAATATATTTTTGGGATATCTACAATGAATATGTATGAAATAAATTAATATATTATATATATATTAAATTTATAGACTAATGTATTTCATACATATTCATTGTGGATAACCTGAAAACCCGAATGGCTAAGTGGCTACCTGGATGCTGCTATATAGTAATGGGAAACTGCTATTATAGAAATGGATGTAATAATTAATGCCCTTATTAAATATGCTAATACCCATGCAAAGAAAATATGTTTTCATGAAAAGGGTGGTGGATGCCCAGAATGCTCTCCTAGAGGAAATTCTGGCAGAATTTGTGGGATAAAAACAGAGGACTCCTGGTGGGAACATAATAGGAAGACAGCACTGCATGGAGAGGTGGGTAACAACCCACAACAGCATTGCGATTCCAAGAAGACACTGGAGTAATCTACACAGAGAGATAGCTGCAGCCCACAAGCAGCATTGGCACAGACTTGTGCTTCTTTGAAGGCATTTGGGTAAGCCCTGCTGAAGTGTATGACCACCAGCATTCACTATGTTCCTCAGTTGCTATGTTACAAAGCACATTAACATGCACTATGTACATGTTTGCTATCATCAGTGCTGTTTCCATTTCGGAGGTCATAATGAGTTTAAGTGAAATGGGTCCTACATGTTTAGGACAACCCTCATTTACAAAGTTTTCTCCCATTCTGTGACTGCAGTCACAGACCCTTTATCTTAGCACAATGTCCAACTGCAAGTCCAGTAATATGAAGGCTTATTGTATGAGTGGAGTTAGCCTTCTGATCAACTTAACTGAACATGAATTTAGCTTAATTCTGTTTATTACGCTTGCAACATGCATATTTTTATATAACTTAAACAGATTGCTACTTTCTCTCCCTCACCCCAAACCCTGAAGGTTGAATTATAAATTAAATCAGGTTCTGTTGTCAGAGAGTCTATACTTGAAAATCTTGAGACCATAAATAGTAACATAACTTCTCACATAGAAACATAGAAATGATGGCAAAAAAGGACCATCCAGTCTGCCCAACAAGATTATTGTAGCATCTGCAATGCTATACAGGTCACCCCCCATACTTATCAGTTTCCCAAACCGTCAAAGTCAGGGCCCTTGTTCGTTGCTGTCGAGTCCAATTTCCCATTATCTCTTGCCGTTGAAGCAGAGAGCAATGTTGGAGTTGCGTCAAAAGTATCAGGCTTATTGCATGAGGGGAGCAATGGCTGGATCAGCAAGTTACCCCCATGCTTATTTGTTTTCCCAATCCGTAAAATTCAATGTCCTTGTTGGTTGCTATCTGAATCCAATTCCCCTTTTCCTCCTTTTCCCCCTGCTGTTGAAGCAGAGAGCAATAATTGAGTTGAATTAACAGTATGAAGCAGTGGCGTAGCCAGAATTGATTTTTTGGGTGGGCACAAGGTTAACATGGGTGGGCTGTAGGCATGCAGGTCTACTAGTTGTTTTTTTACTGATAAATAATGCCAAATAATGCAGCATAGCATTCACATCTACGCCTAAGTATGAGGTTTACTTAATGATACAAACATAATTCACGGTGATTTGTGGTACTTTAGCCTTCTTATTATTACGATTTTATACACGGCTCCTACCTGTCCATAAATTTTGAGAGAGCGGTTGTGTTGCTTATATTTAAATTGCTAACATCTCAAAATATAGATATATATTTTTACTGATCTTTGTATTTTTCTAATCAGTTGGTCCTGGTCTCTTTTTCCCATTTTTTCCCTTATAGCTCATTTCCTAATTCCTTTTCAGTGTCTTTCTTCTATTACTGTCTTCTTCCCTTCCACATACACGCTTTCTCTCACAGACTCCCTCTCACACACTCAAGCTGTCACTCTCATATGCTCTCCCCCCCCCCCCACAAGCTCACATTCAAGTTCTCACTTTCTCACCCCTCCCCAGGCTTATATTCTTATGCACACACAGACGCACATCCAGGCACCCATTCTCACCCACACACATAAACCCAGACTCCCATTCTCACCCACAAACCCATGCTCCCAGTCTCACCCACACATATTCAAGCTCCCATTCTCATCCATACATATACACATTTAAGGTACTATTCTCACCCACACATACACACATTCAAGCACCCATTCTTATCCACATATTCAAGCTTCCATTCTCACCCACCCACACAAACCCAGGCTCTCATTCTCACCCATATATACACACATTCAAGCTCCCATTCTCACCCACCCACAAACCCAGGCTCCCATTCTCAACCACACATACACACATTCAAGCTCCCATTCTCACCCACCCACAAACCCAGGCTCCCATTCTCAACCACACATACGAGCTCCCATTCACCCACATATTCAAGCTTCCATTCTCACCCACATACACACCCAGGCTCCAGTTTTCACCCACACACACTCCCATTCTCATCCACACATACCCATTCAAGCACGTGCACAGCTTCCACTTTCTCCCCCAGAGCAGGAAGATCAGCTGCCTCTCCTGCTGCCACCGGCCTCCTGCTATCTTTGGGCGTCGGGCCGTACTGCCCGCCGAACTTCCTGTCGAACTTCCTGTTGGGGGGGTGGGGGGAGCGGAAGCGCAGCGCACAACGTCCGCTTCCTCCCGCCCCCCCCCCAAGCAGGAAGATCGGCGGGCAGTACGGCCCGACGCCCGAAGATAGCAGGAGGCCGGTGGCAGCAGGAGAGGCAGCTGATCTTCCTGCTTTGGGGGAGAAAGCGGAAGCTGTGCGCGGCGCTTCCGCTCCCCCAAACAGGAAGTTCGGTGGCCGTTTGGTCCGAAGATAGCAGGAGAACGGGTGGCAGCAGGAGAGGCAGCTGATCTTCCTGCATTGGGGGGAGGAAGCGGAAGCTGCGCGCGGCGCTTCCACTCCCCCCCCCCCCCGAACAGGAAGACCGGTTGGCCATACGGCCGCAGCAGCGCTGCCCCATGTGTGCCGTTATGGCGTGCGAGGCGTGGGTTCTCTTGTTCGCTGTCGCGGGGATGGGATCCCGCGACAGCCTTGCAGTTCCGGTGCCAGTTGGGTGGGCCTGGGTCTAAGTTGGGTGGGCACCTGCCCACCCAGGCCCACCCGTGGCTACGCCACTGGTATGAAGGCTTATTGGTTAAGAGTAGAAACTGCCACACCAGCAAGTTACCCCCATTCACTCTTCTCTTCACTCCCATCTTCTTGCCTTAAGGGATCCACAGTGTTTATCTCATGTCCCTTTGAAATCTTTCACTGTTTTTGTCTTCACCACCTCCTCCGGAAGGGCATTCCAGGCATCCACCTCCCTCTTCTTGAAGAAATATTTCCTGATGTTGCTTCTGAGCCATCCTCCCTGGAGTTTTGTTTCATGACCCCTAGTTCTACTGATTTCTTTCCACTGGAAAAGGTTTGTTGTTGAATGTGCATCATTAAAACCTTTCAGGTATCTGAAGGTCTGTATCATATCTCCCCTGTACCTCCTCAGATGTGAGAAAAAATATTAGAGAACTATCACATCTTAAACATTTGGTGACACAATACTTAGTGAGGATGATTTAGCTGTGTGTCATTCCATCATCATCACTTTGTTAAAACCGGCCTCTCTACATGGAACCATGGTCTTTGCTACTAGAGCTGCTTACCTTATAAACAATTTCATATGTTTCATACATTCAATTTTAAACATTCCTCTGCATGTTGCCTCCACTTATCAAATAGAGCATTTATATCTTATCGTTTCAATATTGCTTTTAGTAAGGAGGGGCAAGATCTCTTTTCAGAAATCCTAAAAAATTCTCATATATTTTGCTTGAAATCAACAAGTGATGTTTCTTCACAAAAGGATCAGATCAGTGTCTCTCTTGCATAACAAAACATTTTGCTTATTTTATATTAAATTCCTGAAAGGTGCAAACCAGAAGCTTATGCTCAGACATTAGCAAGTACATTTTCAAAAGCCCGTGTATGCAGATACTGGTGGTTACGGGCGTGGTCGGGCCTTGCGAGCACATTTTCTAAAGGGCCCAGTCCCGCTCGTAACCACCGATACGCGCACAAGTGCCGGGCCTCTCAGAAGGGGTGGGTTGGGACAGTGCCATTTGACGCTGTCCCGGGGAAGCATGCACTGGCAGCTGGCTGGCGCGAGGAATCTCCTGCTGCTCCAGAGGAGCAGCAAGGTAAAAAATTTAAGGTAGGGGTTGGGGAGGAGAGGGGAAGAGGTAGGAAGGGTAGGGTTAGACTTAGGAAATGGGGGAGGCCCGATTGCATTGCCATGTGTGGGCTTTTAAAATTCCCCTCCCCCGCACACGGCGGAGGCCATCCGACCGCACATGCATGTGCAGATGTTAAAATCCGCTACGTATGTGCGTGCTAGGGATGTGAATCGTTTTTTGACGATTTAAAATATCGTCCGATATATTTTAAATCGTCAAAAACCATTAGGGCCACGATACAATACCAATTCCCCCGATTTATCGTCAAAAAATCGTAAATCGGGGGAAGGGGGAGGGCAGGAAAACCGGCACACTAAAACCCCCTAAAACCCACCCCCGACCCTTTAAATTAAATCCCCCACCCTCCCGAACCCCCCCCCCAAATGCCTTAAATTACCCTAGGGTCCAGCGGCGGTCCGTAGCTAAATCGGGGGAAGGGGGAGGGCAGGAAAACCGGCACACTAAAACCCCCTAAAACCCACCCCCGACCCTTTAAATTAAATCCCCCACCCTCCCGAACCCCCCCCCCCCAATGCCTTAAATTACCCTGGGTAGAGCGGCGGTCCAAAACGGCCTCCTGCTATTGAATCGTGTTGTCTTCAGCCGGCGCCATTTTGCAAAATGGCCGCCGCAAAATGGTGGCGGCCATAGACCAACACGATTCGACTGCAGGAGGTCGTTCCAGACCCCCGCTGGACTTTTGGCAAGTCTTGTGGGGGTCAGGAGGCCCCCCCAAGCTGGCCAAAAGTTCCTGGGGGTCCAGCGGGGGTCTGGGAGCGATTTCCTGCCGCGAATCGTTTTCCGTACGGAAAATGGCGCCGGCAGGAGATCGACTGCAGGAGGTCATTCAGCGGGGGTTCCGAACCCTCGCTGAACGACCTCCTGCAGTCGATCTCCTGCCGGCGCCATTTTCCGTACGGAAAACGATTCGCGGCAGGAAATCGCTCCCAGACCCCCGCTAGACCCCCAGGAACTTTTGGCCAGCTTGGGGGGGCCTCCTGACCCCCACAAGACTTGCCAAAAGTTCAGCGGGGGTCTGGAACGACCTCCTGCAGTCGAATCGTGTTGGTCTATGGCCGCCGCCATTTTGCGGCGGCCATTTTGCAAAATGGCGCCGGCTGAAGACAACACGATTCAATAGCAGGAGGCCGTTTCGGACCGCCGCCGTTCCGGACCGCCGCTGGATCCCCAGGTAATTTAAAGCATTTGGGGGGGGGGTTCGGGAGGGTGGGGGATTTAATTTAAAGGGTCGGGGTGGGTTTTAGGGGGTTTTAGTGTGCCGGCTCACGATTTTAACGATTTTCACGATACTTTACCCACCCAAACGGCAACAATACGATTCCCTCCCCCTCCCAGACGAAATCGATCGTTAAGACGATCGAGGACACGATTCACATCTCTAGTGCGTGCGGATATCGTATTTTATAACACGTGCGGTTATAAAATAGCCACGTCCATGTGCGCATACACTGGGAACCACACGTACATGGACGCACGCAGGTCTTAAAATCGACCCCTAAATGTAGAACAAGCAAACTTCTATTTCTTGTCTTTTAAATATAACATTTTGAAGACTTAGCACAAGTTCTAAATTCCAACACAGTGATAAGCAAGGGAACAACATATACTCTTTAAAAAAAAAAAAAGCCTTCCTTAGGGAGCTTACAATTACAGTCTTCTTTAGATATAGAGGTAAATACTAAATAGGATCCTCCCCCATGTAAAATTTATTTCAAATTTAAGGGGTAAGTCCAAATCCTCTCAAAATGTAAGAGGAAAATTGGAGTTTCACTGCCATAGATCAAGTAGTGTGATTGCCGTGTTACTCCGTGAATGCATGGAAATAAACATCATTTGAAGAAATACATTTCTTGACCAGCTTTCTGTCACTAACACTCCTTTTATATGTTCAAAACAAAATGAGTAGGTCAGAGCGAAAGAGGACATTGCCTAAACATATCAGTATATGTATCATAGATCCAATCTCCAACATATCTTAATATACTTGCCAAATTATAAAGATGTGGATCAGAAAAAAGAAGCCCTCCCTCCTGCTGTATCTTCAAAATTAATAACATTCTCAGCTTTTTGTTTCCCAAATGAATTTGTTCACAGGAAGCTACTTGAGGAATTCTACTTTAAATAGCTATTATAGAGAGAGAATGCTAGACTACTTCATAGTTTTAATTTTTCCTCCATTTTATGCACTAAAGGATTAGATATATGCATGCAATACCAACAATATCCCTGGGTATTTGTATGCCTAAATCTGATTAGAAATTTAAACCCGAGCAGAGGAAATCCCCAGCTTTGACCATGTAAGGTAACTGTATAAAGCTCGGCACAGTCTGATCACTTCACATGCTAAGTAAGTATCAACATGGAAACAGCCTACACCAGTCTGGAAGAGTCAGAAACAAGTTGGCTCCATGGCACAGTGTGCGGGAGCTGTCACAACACAATCTGCTCACAACTGCACTTGCAAATGTTCAGGCATTCAACAAATATCACTGCTAAGTCAAAAAGAGAAGACAACTTTACTGAACTTTAAGAAAAAAGGAAACAGTATAACTATGTTTGAGAAAAGGAGCTTTAGGTCAATAAAATATTTAGGATCCCTCCCAAAAAAGTTAATATACCTACTGCAATTCAATCCCTGTGTGGTTTCTTTTTTTGGTATGCCTACTTTGTTAAAAGAAGGCAGGTTATTATTAAAATTGCTTATGCTAATTCTGCTGCGGCCCATGTAGCATCTGTTGCCTGTGAACACCAGCCCACTTACTGAGAAAAAAAATAAGACAACGTTGGGGAGGCTCTTGCATGGTTTCTTTCCTGTGTAACTTTAATACATCATTTAAAATAATTCTCTAAGGGGTCGATTTTAAGATAAGACCCGCGCGCGTCCATGTGCACGGGATTCCCAGCACGCACACATGTTCTCAGCTATTTAATAAGATGAGCATGTCGGCGCGCGCGTGTGTTATAAAATACAATATCTGCACGCAGATGCGCAGTGGATTTTAACATCTGCGTGCGCATGTGAGGGCGGATGGCCTCCTCCGTGTGCAGGGGAGGGAAATTTTAAAAGCCCACATGCGGGGACGGGAGTAGGGCTTCCCCAGTTCCCTCCCAGTCCACTGCTATTAAGGAGCGGACTGGGAGGGAACTTCCCTATACCCCTAATTAACCCTCCTACCCTTTCCCCTCTCCTCTCCTCACCTCCCCAACCCCTAACCCCTTCCTAACTACTTATTTTTTTTGGTTTGGCCAGCTGCTGGTGCACACTTCCCCGGGACAGCAGCTAATGGCACTGTCCCAGCCCGACCATGCCCCCGGAGCACCCCTTTTCCCTCGGCTGGCACTTGTGCACGTACCGGGGTTTATGCGCGTGGCCGGGCTCGTAGTAAAATGAGCGCTGCATGCGCAAGGCCCGGTCATGCGCATTCTCCTTTGAAAATTCACTTGTAAGGCCTTAACATAAGCATTAAATAGTAATTTCTCTCATCTGGATTATCTATGTTCATAGACTCTACTATAGTGAACTGCTTCTTGCTGTCATCAGGAGATAACAGAGGAGCTGCATTGCTTCAGGATAAGAGCCAAGTTTGTCAAAAGTGACGGTGGCATTTCCTGACACAAGGAAGGTAAGGAGTGTGGCATTCTTGATCCAGCTACAGATGAAAGATTGGTCCTGGCCCCCATGTTCACAAAAGAAAGGAAAGTGCCAGCTTTCATTGTTTTCATAAACCTAGTGTCTCATGGAAAAGCTTTGAACGTAGCAGAGCACAGTTATTGCACAGAGAGTAGCTAATCCTTGTACACTTGAAAGGGCAGTCCTGGCTGGGTTCTCAGCTAAATAATTAAATAATGAACATACTTGTACTCTCTTTCTCGCAGAAGACTCCAACCACCTCGGCGATTCTCCCTCATTTCTATTGCATTCCATAATATGTCTCACAACCAAACCATTAAAAATTCATCGTCTCCTGGACATTGGCATCCTGAGCACTCAATTAATTAACTCTCAAATCTCAGGAGATACAAAGCATCATTGTTTGTCTCTTTAAGTACGGGAGTAATCCTTTTGTTACTACCCTTACTCAATAAGCCTTGGCATGGTTAATGCAACTCCAACATTGCTCTCTTCTTCAACGGCAAGGGGAAATGTAGAAAAGAGGATTTGCATTCAGCTAACAACCAACAAGGATTGAACTTCACAATCTGGGTAAACAAATAAGCATGGGGGTAGCTTGCTTATTATGGCGGTTACTACCCTAAACCAATTAAGCCTGATACATCACTTTCAGCCCGATACTGTAAAACCGCGGGAGAGCGGACGAACGCCCGCTCTCCCGGCGCACGCACCGGCCCTTCGCCGGTGCGTGCTATCCAGTATGCAAATTAGGCGACGCGGTGCAAACGAGGGAAAGGAGGCGCTAGGGACACTAGCGCGTCCCTAGCGCCTCCTTTTGGCCCGGAGCGGCAGCTGTCAGTGGGTTTGACAGCCGACGCTCAATTTTGCCGGCGTCGGTTCTCGAGCCCGCTGACAGCCACGGGCTCGGAAACCGGACGCCGGCAAAATTGAGCGTTCGGTTTTCGGCCCGACAGCCGCGGGCCGAATTCAAATTTATTATTATTTTTTTTTTACTTTTTTTTACTTTTGTGGACCTCCGACTTAATATCGCTATGATATTAAGTCGGAGGGTGCACAGAAAAGCAGTTTTTACTGCTTTTCTGTGCACTTTCCTGGCGCCGGAAGAAATTAGCGCCGACCTTAGGGTCGGCGCTAATTTCTTAGAGTAAAATGTGCGGCTTGGCTGCACATTTTACTTACTGGATCCCGCGCGCATACCTAATAGGGCCATCAACATGCATTTGCATGTTGAGGGCGCTATTAGGTGCTGCGGGTGGGCCGCGTGTTTTCCTCCCCTTACTGAATAAGGGGTAAGGGAAAACACGCGTCCAGAGCAGGCTGACACTGCGCTCCGACGGAGCACACTTTACTGTATCGACCTGTTTGAAAGCATATACAGCGTTGCTCTCTGCTTCAATGGCAGGGGGAAATGTGGAAAACAGGATTTACATTCAGACAACATCCAACAAGGTACTGATGTGTGCAGTCTGGGTAAACAAGCATCGGGGTAACTTGCTTGATGTGGCGGTTACTACCCTTAACCATTAAGCCTTATGCTCACCTTTGATGCAACTCCAACATTACTCTCTGCATCAATGACAGGGGATGGCAGGAAATTTGAATCAAACAACAGTTACCAACAAGGGCCTTGAACTTGGTGGTTGATGAAACAGATACGTATGGGACAATAAGTGTGGGAGCTTGCTGGGCAGACTGGATGGGCCGATTGGTCTTTTTCTGCCATCATTTCTATGAATCTATATGTTAGGCTGAACACAAAGCAAATGCTTAACAGATCTGCCATAGAACAACACTGATTTGGTAGATTAAAAACTTTCTGTATTATTAATTTTTTTGCAAAGGAGTGTAGCAGTACAGATTGTTGATAAAAGTATCTGACTGTATATAGAGCTGTTTTGTGTTATAAGCAGTGGGACGGTGATTAGCAAATTGCCAAGCACCTCACAGCACCCAGGCTCAACAGTCTATTCAGTAGTCAGTAAGCTCACCCCCAAAATGCCATTATTTTGTGTCCATTTCATAGGCCTTGAAGTCTAATGCAGAAGATTCTGTCTCCTTTTTATAACTCTTTCAGTGCTAAGAGCAATGGGAACTAGTGTACAGATCATTCTTTGTTCATTACAATTGATAATATCTCCTGCTGTTTTAAAATACACCACTTAACATTTTTTTCTAAATTGGTCTGCAATGGTAATTATAAAGAGTCAGTATGGAGCGCAAGAAAATTGTAATACACTGACTTATCTATTCATTTACATATGTATGCGTACATATATATGTGTGTGTGTGTGTGCGTGTATATAATTTGTATATATATGGAGAGAGAGCGCATGCTGCTGCTGTAAATTTTTAATGTCGCTTGCATGATAAAATGTAGTCAATCACCCATGATGTTTTAGCATGCATATTAACTTTCTATCTTCCCGTCTCTTCATTTACTCCACTTTTTACAGGAGAAAATTTCTCAAGGAGAACCTCCCAGTTGCTGAATTCAATTTAAGCAAGCTTTTTTTTTTTTTTTTTTTTTTAAATCTTTGAACTCTTGCTTGAGTCACCTCCCTCCTGCTTTCCATAGACACCTGGCGTATTTGAACTAATTCTGGCAATGTCTGGATGCTTGCCAAGAGCAGATGGGAAGAGGTTGTGGGAAATAAAAGCTTCTTAAATAGGATGAACATAAAAATCAAAAAGGCTTCATGAAATATATAGTGAACTTAGTGGTATATCTGAAATCTGTGTTCCCCAGATAGAGAAGACCACGACTCCAGGGCAATATACCTTCATTATACAGGTTTGGGTAATAGAATATCCAAACAATTCTGAGCAAATGGAGGTGAATGTAACTCCCACAATCAAATAATGAACTTCCATCAAATAACTTTTTTAAATGAAGTTTAAGAACACATTCATCGCGGAATACCATCAGTAGATATTGCTATTGCTCTAGAATAATATTCACTTGAATCTGCATTGAATCAAATGGCCTTATTTTGGCATTAACTACAGTAAAATCTTTATTTGGCAAAACATTCCTCCAAATACATTTGAAACATATCCTTTTTAAATTTCAAATGTATATATTCTAGTGGTTTGGAATGGTAGATGGATGTGATGTCAAAGCCATTTGAGAAAACTATTATAAAAATCACCTTGGACAGGGCCTCAGATTTCGGTTGTTCAGTACAGTCGTTAAAACTTGAGGGTAATTTTATAACTGCGAGTTGAAGTAAATGTAACTTTTACAGGCAGGCTTTACCCCACATGGATAAAGCAGATTTATGTGCATAACTTTGCTTTTAAAATACTCAGGTAAGAACATAAGTAATTTCATGTTGGGTCAGGGCAAGGGTCCATCAAGCCCTGCCTCATGTCTCCAGTTATTAAGGGTGCAATTTTCAAACTGTTCACATTGTGACAAAGTCCAAACAAACTTTTGGGGCTTTGGGGTAGATTTTATAATATGAGTGCGCAGGCGCGCACATGTTATAAAATCCGGGGTTGGCACGCGCAAAGGGGTGCACCTTGCACGCGCCGAGCCGCACTGCCTTCCTCCGTTCCCCCTAGCCTGACCTTCCCAGCCCTTCCCCTAACCTTTCCCCCCCCAGCCCTACTCTAACCCCCCCAAAAAAGTTTTATCCTACTTTTTGCGCCTGCCGGCAGGCTGCCAACACACAATCCCTCAGCACAGCAGCATTGGCTGCTGTGTTGCAGGCCTCTGGCCCCGCCCACGCCCCCACCCCTTTTGTAAAGCCCCGGGACTTACACGCATCCCGGGGCTTTATGCGTGCCGCCGGGCCTTTTTAAAGTAGGCCCGGCACGCGTAACCTTTTGAAAATCCGACCCTTTGCACTTACTTTCCCTTTGAAAATTGCAAAAAGGATAAAGCATGAATGGTCACTTGCATCAGCTTTTTCTGCAGGTAGATTTATTTCTAGAAAAATTAGCACATAGCTTTGGAAATGCAATCTACATGCAGTTGCTTCCTCCCGCACACTAAATACACTCCTGGGAATGCCTCTTCTCATTGCAGCTAAAAGTAGGCACATTGTGAAAGGGAATTTTTAGAACATCACTAAACCCAAGTAAAATGCTTTTTATACACATAAGTTACTTTGAAAATTGCCCTAACATTAATATATAAATCTCTGAAACACAGTCATCAAAAGAAAAGATGGACCTTTACTGCACAAAACCCCTCTGTTAGCCACTTCAGAACACAAAGCCCTGAAGCTCTGCAAAGACTTAACTGGTCCAAGACTATGTCAAAAGGATTTCCAGAAATAGTGCATTCCAAGGTGGAAACCATTTATTTGAAATCCTTTTAGACCCCCAGATCTTGTCACGGCCTTTTCTCTTTCATTTATTTTGCTGGAAAACTCACCCTAGCTGACCTGGTATGAAAAGTCTCCCTATGAAGGGGATGCATGATCTGAAAAAGTCTTGACCTTGTTTACTACTTAAAAACACCACCATAATGCATTAAAGCAAGGGTCCATCAAGTCCATTATTCTGTTTCCAACAGTGGCCAATCCAGGTATCATGTACCTGGCAGGATCTCAAGGGATAGACAGATCCCTTGCTGCTCATCTTGGGGATAAGCAAGCAGTGGATTTCCCCCAAGTCCACCCTAATAATGGTTTATGGGCTTTTCCTCCAGGGAATTGTCCAAACTTATTTTAAACTCGGTTACACGAATATCTTTCACCACATCCTCTGGCAATGAATTCCAGAGCTTAATTATACATTGAGGGGTTGATTTGAACGCGGCTATTTTATAACGTGCGCATGTTATAAAATACGAGATCCGCACGCACATGTGCGGCGGTTTTTAACATCTGTGCATGCATGTGCGGGCGATGGCCTCCGCCGTGTGCAGGGGGGGGGGGAATTTTAAAAGCCCACACATGGCAATGCAATCGGGCCTCCCCTAGTTCCCTCCTAGTCCGCTCTAATTAAGGGGCAGATTGGGAGGGAACTTTCCTAAGTCTAACCCTACCCTTCCTACCTCTTCCCTCTCCTCCCCGACTCCTACCCCTTACCTAATTCTTACATTTTTTTTTATTTTTTACCTTTCTGCTCCTTTGGAGCAGTAGTAGATTCCACGTGCCAGCCGGCTGATGGCGCATGCTTTCCCGGGACAGCATCGAATGGCGCTGTCCCGGCCCGCACCCCTCCCCACCAGACCCTGCCCCCGGCTCCCCCCTTCTGAGAGGCCTGGCACTTGTGCACGTATCGGCGGTTACACGCCTGGCTGGGCCCCTTTAGAAAATGCGTGCACCGCACACAGGGCCCAGCCAGGCATGTAACCGCCGGTATTTGTGCGCGCGGGCCTCTAACTGTGAGGGAGAAAGTATTTTTTCTCTAATTTGTTTTAAAAGTGCTGCTTAGTAACTTCATGAAGGTCTCCTAGTCTTTTTAGTTTTTGAAAGAGTAAACAACTGATTCACATTTACCATTTCCACTCCACTCATTTCATAGACTTCTATCATAGCTTCCCTCAGCCGTCTCTTTTCCAAGCTGAAGAGCCTTAACCTCTGTAACCTTTCCTCATACATTCTTTCATCAATTTGGTTGCCCTTCTCTGAATCTTTTCCAGTTCTACTGTATCTTTTTTGAGCTGTGGCGACCAGAATTGCACACAGTACTCTGGATGCAGTCACACCAGAGGTGTTATGAGATTCTCCATTCTTTTCCCAATGATTCCTATTATGTTTGCTTTGTCCTAATACTTCCTTACATTATATTTCTTTGTATTGAGCACCACTAGGGATGTGCACACAATTTTTTTTCATTGCTGTTTCGTTTTCGGGTCCGGGGTAGGCCATTTCGGTCCACTCCCCAAACCCAAAAACGTTTTTTGTTTCTATTTTGGGAAAAACCTGAAAAAACATAAAACCCCCACCCATACCCTTCAAATTATTTAACTATAATCCCCCCCCCACCCTCCCGACCCCCCAAGACTTACTGAAAGTCCCTGGTGGCCCAGCGGGGGTCCCAGGAGCGATCTCCCCCCCTCTCGGGCCGTCGACTGCAAGTAATCAAAATGGCCCTTACCATGTGACAGGGGCTACCGGTGCCATTGGTCAGCCCCTGTCACATGGTAGAAGCAATGGATTGCCCGCACACTGGTAACCCTTGTCACACGGTAAGGGCAAAGGGCCACCAGCGCCATTTTGATTACTGGCAGCCGATGGCCCGAGAGGGGGAGATCGCTTCTGGGACCCCCGCTGGGCCACCAGGGACTTTAGGCAAGTCTTGGGGGGGGGTGTCAGGACAGTGGGGAGTTATAATTAATTAAATTTTAAGGGTTGTGGTGGGTTTGGGGTTGTTGTTTTTTTTTAAATGTGCCCTTTCTCCCCCCCCCCCCAAAAAAAAAACCAATAGGAAAACCACATGAAATTTCGTGGGTTTTCCTTTTGTTTTGTCAGCCCCCCGAAATGCAACGAAATAGGAAATATCATCTTTATTTCCTATTTTGTGGCAAACGAATGCACATCCCTAACTACCACACACTGAGCTGAGGATTTTAATGTATTGTCCACGAAGATGTGGACAGTATATCTTGGCTGACAACTCATAGCATGGACCTAACATTGTGTAACTACAGTTTGGATTGCTTTTCCCTATGTGCATCACTTTGTATTTGTCCACATTAAGTTTCATCTGCCATTTGTATGCCCAGTCTGGTAAGATCCTCCTACAATTTATCACAATTTGCTTGTGATTTAACAACTTGGAATAATTTTGTCTCATCTGCAAATTTGATCACTTCACTCATTTCCTTTTCTAGATAATTGATAAATGTATTAAAAAGCACTGGTCCCAGTAAAGACCCCTAGGCACTCACTATTTCCTCCATTGGGAAACATGATCATTTAGTCCTGTCTTTTAACAACAGGACATTGCCTCCTATCCCAGGACTTTTTAATTTTCTCAGAAATCTCTCAAGACGGACTGTGAAAAATCCAAAAACACTATATCCACCAGCTCACCATTATTCACATGTTTATTAACCCCTTCCAAAAAATGTAGCAGATTGGTGAGGTAAGACTTTCCTTGAGTAAATCCATGTTGCCTGTATCCCATTAAACCATATCTAATTATATATTCTGTAATTTTGTTCTTAGAATAGTTTCTGTGATTTTCCTAGCACTGACAATTAGGTTCACTGGTCTATAGTTTCCTTGATCACCCTGGAGCTCTATTTAAAGATTGTACCTGCAGTTTGAAGGGTGGTCAATAGAGAATTTTAATGATCAGTTACAAATTACTAGTAATAGGTTGCAAATCATTTTTCAGTTCTTTCCGAACTCTGGGATGTATACCATCTGGTCCAGGTAATTTGCTACTCTTTAGTTTTCCAATTTGCCCTATTGCATTTCCAGGTTTACCAAGATTTGTTTCAGTTCCTCTGAATCATCACCATTCTATGTTTACAGCATGGATATCAGCCCAACATTCTCCTCTGTAAATACTGAAGTGATTGATTAATTTGTTTTTTTCACTATGGTCTCGTATTCCCTAATGGGCAAATTTTCAAAACCCGGTGCACCAAAATGGTGGGATATGCCCATGGCCGGGCCAAGTGCACACCAAGTGCATTTTCAAAAAAGCCCAGCCACACGCATATCTCCCGATATGTGGGAAGTGGTGGGGTTTTGAAAAGGGTCAGGCCCAGGGCGGGGGCTGGCCAGGAAAGCACCATTTTGTGCTGTCCCAGAGACTTGCGCGCCGGCAGCTGGCCGGCATGCGCAATTTACTTCAAAGAGGAAGTAAGTTGGAAAACAAAAACAATTTGGGTAGATAGGGTAGGTTTAGGGGTCGGGGAGGAGAGGGGAAAAGGGAGGAAGGATAGGTAGGGGGATAAGGAAGTTCTCTCCCAGTCTGCTCCTTAATTGAAGTGGACTGGAAGGGAACTAGGGTAGGCCCGATCGCATTGTTGTGTGGCTTTTACTAAAATTACCCCCCCTTGCGCACGCGACTGGGCACCTGCGTGCACATGCTTGCGCTAATATAAAATTGAAAAGGCGAAAAAACAAAGGGGACTACCTTACACCGTGGAAAGACTTTTATTAGAAAAGCCCATCTTAGGTACCTGAGGTCTCAAGAACTTATCGATAAACTTTGAAATTGGTTCCAATAGTGAACCCATAGCGGAAACTATGGGTCTCCCTGGGGGTGCTGTTACAGATTTATGTATCTTCGGAAGGATGTATATAGTTGGCATAACTGGTTTGGATACAGTTAAAAAATCTAGTTCCTTCTTGGTAAGGACATTAGTCTTCCTTGCTAAATCTAAGATGTCATCTATTTCTTTTTTAATAGAATCTGTTGGGTTGGCCTGTAATTTACTGTAAAAAGTTGTGTCTGAAAGTTGTCTATTTATTTCTGTAGTATATTTCTCCCTATCCATAATCACAATTTTCCCTCCTTTGTCCGCCGGTTTTATGACAATTTTCTCATTCCTTTGTAAATTTTCAATAGCTAACCTTTCTTCTTTAGTGATATTATGTGTAACGAAATTACGTTTACCTTCTAACTTTTCAATATCCTTCAGGACCAGTGTTTGAAAAGTAGAAATCAATGGATTTGTTGGTCCAGTGGGTAGCCACTTACTTGGCTTCTTGACAATAGATAGATCAACGTAACTTGATTTGTTTGAGAACACCTCCATTATTTTCAACTTGCGTACAAATTTAAACACATCGATGCGAGTTTGGAAAGCATTATATCTGGGTGTAGGAACAAACGAGAGACCTTTGTTGAGAACTGATACTTCATGTTTGTTTAGAATGTGTTCTGAAATATTGAGTATCATACTATTCTGCTCTACCATTGATTCTGATAATGTTGGTTGTAAAAGGTCTTGCCTTGTCCTCTCCCCCTGAACCACCCTCTCCCTCTCCCTCTCCCTCTCCCTCTCCCTCTGTAATTCCCTCTGATGTTCTGATATTTCTCAGACACAAATGCCATGTGTCAACCAAGAACCCTGTACAGTTTCAAAAAACGAGCAACTTTGTCATTTAGAAAAGATTTGGAGGAGGGATTCTTGGACACGAGAACAGGAAACAGACAAATGGGAACATCAGAACATCAGAGGGAATTACAGAGGGAGAGGGAGAGGGAGAGCCAAGTAAGTGGCTACCCACTGGACCAACAAATCCATTGATTTCTACTTTCAGAGAATGCTACCCTGGAGGTTCTGGATTTAAGCTTTCTACTTGAGCCTAAATTTGGCTTCCAGAACCTCCCTCCCACATTTTCCTATGTTGTTGGTGCCCACATGTACCACAACAGCCGGCTCCTACCCAGCACTGTCTAAAATCCTATCTAGGTGACAGGTGAGATCCGCCACCTTCGCACCAGGTAGGCATGTTACCAGGCGATCCTCCCACCCACCAGCCTCCCAGCTGTCTACATTCCTAATAATCGAATCACCAACTATGACAGCTGACCTAACCCTTCCCTCCTGGGCAGTAGGACTTGGGGAGATATCCTCGGTGTGATAGGAGGACAATGCACATAATTGTGATTATGGATAGGGAGAAATATACTACAGAAATAAATAGACAACTTTCAGACACAACTTTTTACAGTAAATTACAGGCCAACCCAACAGATTCTATTAAAAAAGAAATAGATGACATCTTAGATTTAGCAAGGAAGACTAATGTCCTTACCAAGAAGGAACTAAATTTTTTAACTGTATCCAAACCAGTTATGCCAACTATATACATCCTTCCGAAGATACATAAATCTGTAACAGCACCCCCAGGGAGACCCATAGTTTCCGCTATGGGTTCACTATTGGAACCAATTTCAAAGTTTATCGATAAGTTCTTGAGACCTCAGGTACCTAAGATGGGCTTTTCTAATAAAAGTCTTTCCACGGTGTAAGGTAGTCCCCTTTGTTTTTTCGCCTTGGCTACGTGGGACCACCTTCCGGTTTGTTTCATTGGACCTTCCCTTGCACTAATATAAAATTGGGCATGCATGGGCACTCGGAGTCGGTATTGTATTTTATAACAATTGCGCAGTGATGCGTGCATGTTATAGAATCGGCGCATCCTTTAAAATCTAGTTTCATGTTCCTTTTACCCCTCTATCAACTAATTGTCCAACTGACTCCCTCTCAGTCTTCCTGCTTCAGATATATTTGAAAAAGTTTTTATGATGCATTTTTTGCCTCTATGAAAAGCTTCTTTTCAAATTCTCTTTTTGCCTACCTTCTTTCTTCTAACTTTTCAGTGCTTCTGTTTTCTTTATTTGGATCCTTTTTCCATTTTTCAAATGATATTTCTTTTAGCTGTAATAGTTTTTCACCTCACCTTTTTAACCATACCAACAGTTGTTTGGCCTTCTTTTCATTTTTTTAAAATGCGGAATACATGTGGTCTGGGCTTGTAAGATGGTATTTTTAAACAATCTCAAGACTTAATGAAAATGTAACCTTTGCAGCTGCACTTTTTAGGTTTTTTTTTCCTATTTTCCTCTTTTTATCACTGTTTCCTGTTATGCCTGTCGGTCACAGGCATAACAGGAAACTTACATCCTGCACCGTTCTCCTGCTCTCCCTGGTCTGCTCGCGGTGCAGGCTAGTCTCCACTGCTGTGTTCCCCATGACTCCTCGTGGCAGCCGGACGCCACCGCCAACCATGTCGACTTCGGGCCTTCCTAGGCGCGCTCGTGCGTCACCGGGCCCTCCTTTGAAGCCTCTTCGGCGGGAACCTCGGGGGCATCCCTGATTGATGATGTCAGCAGATCAAGGTACTTAGCTCCACCTTCACCCCCAGCTAGCCGACTTGGCAACGAGCTCCATTTGTCTCTACAAGCTCCTGCCTCCGTGTTCCTGTGGCTATGCTATCAGACTCCTTGGACTCTGGACTCTGTCTGGTACCTGCTCCTCAGGGACTTTGTCTCCTGACCTCCCCCACTCCTTGGGCTGGCCCTGTGCCTCCTGAAGTCCTACCCTGCAAGGGTAGGACTTCAGGAGGCACAGGGCACAGGGCTCCCCGGGAACACCCTACTACTCGGGAGTTCTACCTCAGTGCTTCCCCCTGCAAGGGTAGGACTTCAGGAGGCACAGGGCACAGGGCTCCCCGGGAACACCCTACTACTCGGGAGTTCTACCTCAGTGCTTCCCCGCTCCTCAAGGTTGTGCCTACGTGCTGTACAAAGACTTTTAGCGCTTCCCTGCTCCTTGGGGCTGCGCCTATGTGCTATACAAGAGACTATCAGTGTTCCCCGCTCCTCGAGGCAGTGCTTCCATGCCATACAGAAACTGTCAGTGCTTCCCGCTCCTCAGGGTTGAGCACACGTCATCATTGGAGACCTGACTAGGGCTTCCCTGCTCCGCAGGTTGGCCTACGTCATTGCTTCAGCACCTCCTTTGCTGCGCAGCTCCGCCCCCTCAGGGTTGCCTCTCTGGAATACCTCCTGCATGGCCCTCTCAAGCCTCCTGCTCTGTGGCCTGCCTAGCGCCTTCCCCCTCGGGGGTCTCTGCCCAGGTACTATCTCCAGCCTGTCTACCTACCATGGGAATCCCTCCTGGCTCCTCGGGACCTCCCCACAATCTCACCCAGAGCTCCCTGCTGTGCCTGACCTCGCCTCCCGATGATGTGGATCTGTGGGGCTCCTCCCCTCAGGTGTAACAACTTTCATCTCAGGCCAAGGATCCACATACCCACAAACCATAACATTTCCCTTTTGAAAGTCAAATGCTAGAGTAGTAGTTTTCCTGAATGTCCTCCCTCCAGATATTACATCTAATTTGATTGTGTTATGATTGCTATTTCCATGTGGCGCAACTACGACAAATCCTGCATTCCACTAAGAATTAGGGCTAAAATAGCGCTCCCTTGTATCAATTCTTGTACCAGCTGCTCCATAAAGCAGTCATTTATTTTATCTAAACACTTTCCCTCCTTAGCATATCCTAATTAGACATTTACCCAGTTAATACTGGGTCACTGAAATTTCCCATTACTAGTGCACTAACAAAAGTTTACTCCACGATTGTTTTTATTTGGTTTTATATTGATTTGGGGAGGGGTTAGTGTTTTATATTATCTTAGATTTTGTATTACTTTGCTTATTATTGTATTACCTCATATGTTCGATTTGTAAACCACTGACATTCCTTAATGAAATGTGGCAAGACAAGTTAATAAAGTAAACTAAACTTGACCTAGACTGGTTATTTTCTAAGCTGAAGGTAAATTTATTGGATTAGAAAGTTAATGTTTGAACCTAGGAGAAATACAAAGTCTGGTCAAGCTCCGAGTTATTGGAAAAAAGCTCTCTGAGTACTTATACACAATATATTCCATTGACGCTAATATAGATAACTAGGCCTCTAACTTTTGTTAGCCAATGTAGAATGTATTTTGTAATATCATTTTTATAGTACCTAAAGATCTGATTGATATTTCTTATTACTTTCCTTCAGTTTATAGCTTATACTATGACACCTGGCTAATTATTTTATTCCTTTTCTTGGCTGCTGCAGTCAATCCATCTTTTAAATGTTTACTATATGGTTTGCATTCAGCTCTTTTGAATTGTATTATCACTGTTCACAGTTTTCTCATTAGAGGTTTCCATGGCAATATTTTGTTGGCTTCTGTTAGGAGTTTTAAATGTTTCTTTATTTATAATTACTGTTGATTTGTTTTATTGCAGAAGCCACTTCTATGACACTTTTGACCACTAATTATCAGATCCCTAGCAAGTAAGATTATGCAGATTTATCATAACATTTAAAACATATCTCCAGAGCTCTAAAGCGTCTTTTCATGCTTATTTTCTGAAAGCTTTGATTGAAAATTTTCCTATGATGACAAAAATGTAGATAAGATTTGCATGGTTGCTGAAACATTGCATTTGAACATTACATCCAAGATGCCCAGATTACATGTTTGGACTCCTTACTGTGTGCCTTGGAAAATGTTGTTGCTTATAGAAAAATTAGGGGTGTCAGTTCAAAACAGCTCAGAGGCAAAAACCTTAACTGGGGCAGTCAGGATACCCTCCCAATTGCCTTCCCCCTGGAAAACACAACTCAATGATAAATAAAAAATGATTGAATTGGATAGAATAACTGCAGTTGTTTATTAGATGCCCTAACAAATGAAATCTAATTATGTGCTTAGTTGGATTGGTCGAACATCCTAGGAGGTGCCATGAGAATTGTGTCACCACGACCATCCTATGGATCGCTCAAGGTCTTATTTTGCCTGCAAGCCTTGACAAATGGTACTGTCCCAGAGAGGCCATGTTAGCTTTCCCTCTGATTGTCTGGAGTCTGATCAGCCAGCACTATGAAGGTCTAATTCTAGGCCTAATGTTGATCAAATCCAGATTGCCAATCTTCTTGCCAAGGAGGTGGCCTCAGCTACGCCTCTCACCAACTTAGATACCTCCCCTAACTACTGTTCCCTGCCCCCTCTCCTCCCACTACCGGACACCCCAGCACAACAGGATAACACTGAACAGTTGCACATCAGTCACATCCTACCTCCTAACGAGAAACAAAAGAGTGGGTTGGGTGGGAGAAAAGCTGCCCAGTGCCACAGCAAAAAGAGGGTTCTGTGAGGGACGGCAGGTTTTAAACCTACAGCTGGCTCTGACTCCCTCTTGCCACATTGTCCTGGTGGCCCCAGGTTAGCCTGATGTTGGTTCACTTGATGCTAGGCCAATCTTGGTGCTGCCACATTATCCTGCATTACTGGAGGAAGGAGGCAGCAACCTAGCACAGGCCATGTTGCCATAAGGTCAGTGCCATGATTGTGACTGCATTCAGCGCTCCACCCACCTACCAATGAGGGGCTCAGGTAGGTCCAGCAGTCTCCCCAGCCAAGCGCCTGTTCCCTGTGCTGGAGGGCGGGGGGGGGGGGGTGTTCCCATGAGCACGGCAAACACTAGCGATGAACAGACGAGGCCTTCCTATCTGGAGGTCCGGCTTAAGCCCCAAGGAAAAATCCACATTACAACAGGAGCTGACCCAAGCCAGTACGATTGGGTCAATGGTGTTGCATCAGAAAATGGCAGTCTGGGAAAACTGTAGAAATAATATTGGTCATGACTGAAACAGGTTGTAAAAGCACAATAAAAGCAGTACTCTACAACCTCCTCATACATATTGAAAGAAGGTTATATTAGCCATTTTCCCCTGAAAACTTTAAGCTCAGCTTCTGAATATTATAGTTTAGAATGCTTGTACATTGCACGGAGTGTGAAAGAGTCACTCACATCTTTAGAAAGTGAAAAAGAAATTGTAATGTTCCTGAAATGATAAGCTGGTGTCTGAGACAATCCCTTCAAATGGGAGTATAATAGGCTGAGAAGAGACTGAGCAAGACAAATTGGTGCTTCCATATTCCCCTTAGATGCAGGAGATTTATTATTTTAATCCATTAAAATGTATTCTCCAAGTCCCTGAAGTCTGAAAGGTACTGCAGGTGTGTCCTTGGCTGAGAAAAGCTACAAGGAGAATGCTTGCTTATTAAATCTTTAAGTCCTTAAACATGATGACTGAAATTTTATGCAGAGGATGTTTTTCAAAATTCTGCTCTTCTGACTTTGAAGAACAAAATCCCCATCTATTGAAACTATTCAGAGAAACACAAAACCATGACAACTGTTTTAGACGGGAGTTGTCTGTTTCTGCTTGAAAGCCCTGGTAGTTTTATATTTCATATTAGCTTGCATGAAAAAGGGAAAATAAAAGGTTGAACTTACTCATTCGTACTTTAATTCTTACAGCAGTGAATGCAATGCAAGCACTTTGAATCCACAGTCAGCTTTGTGTTCACAGCAGAATGCTTATGAGCCTATCAAGGCTCACATTGTCTGATTTTCTGGAAAAATTCCTCAACACTTTAAATATAATTCTGCAAATGCAATGGTAAAAAGTACAAAATTTGAAATTACAAATTTGAAAAACTAACAATCCTAACACCCTCTTAGTTAAGGAGTTACCACTTGAGATCTCAAAATGTTTCACAATTACTGCATTTCAAAAATATATATGCAGTCATCTCTGGGGGAGAATGCAACATGGTGGATGCTATTATTGCTCATTCATTTCCTCTTTCCAAGCTTGAAAGCTTGAATGTCACCATTTTATATACTGGAAATAGTCCACTTATATCATGAAAATGAGGAGGAATATAAGGGTGTTCCAAAGGGAGGAACACAGAAGGAGCAATATTTGCAGCAGGGTTGACTGATCTGAGAACATAAGAAGTTGCCATACTGGGTCAGACCAAGGGTCCATCAAGCCCAGCATCCTGTTTCCAACAGAGGCCAATCCAGGCCATAAGAACCTGGCAAGTACCCAAACACTAAGAGGATCCCATGCTACTGATGTCAGTAATAGCAGTGGCTATTCCCTAAGTAAACTTGATTAATAGCAGTTAATGGACTTCTCCTCCAAGAACTTATCCAAACCTTTTTTTATACCCAACTATACTATCTGCACTAACCACATCCCCTGGCAACACATTCCAGAGCTTAATTGTGCATTGATTAGTTTTGGATAAGTTCTTGGAAAAGTCCATTAATGAAGTTGACTTAGAAAATAGCCACTGCTATTACTAGCATCAGTAGCATGGGATATACTTTTTGGGTACTTGCCAGGTTCTTACGGCCTGGATTAGCCACTGTTGGAATCAGGATGCTGGGCTTGATGGACCATTGTTCTGACCCAGTATTGCAATTTCTTATGTTCTTAATTCAGGGACAATTCTCCTCAGAAGTCTATACGCAGAGGGGGATTAATCTACATTAAACAGACTACCCCCCTGAGTTGGGTCTACATGAGTAATCTTAGCCCAGTCAGTCTGTGAAAAATAGAACTTTAGTTTGACCTTCTTATGATACCCTAATATGAGATCAATACCAGGAAAATCCTGAGAAAAATTATTAATCCAGGGAGAAAATTAGATATTACAGATGGGTGATGTAAAGTTAGAGCAAACAGATTGTGCCAGTTCAGCCCTAAAAACTTGTTTGAAGTAATTAGCAGAGAGATGGATGGAAGTAATAGCATAGATATTTATCTGAATTTTGCCAAGGAGTTTGATATGGTGCCACATGCAAAGCTAGTACAGATAATTGCACTATTGGGAACAGAACAAAGTCAGAAAAAGACTTGGGATTCCAGATGAAACATATACTAAAATTGATATTACAGAATCTGTCAGTGACAAGTGAGGCATCAAAGGTGCTAGGATACATGAAAAGGGAGATTAGTAGGGCAAAGAAGGAGCTATCATCATAGAGGGCATTGACATGGCCTCATCTGGGAAAAGGGGTACAATTCTGGTTACCTCTGTACCAAAAAGAAGTGAATGAGATCAAGTGAGTTCAAAGAAGAGGTAATGAATTGAAAAAAGCATGGGATGAACACAGAGGATCCCTAACGGCAATGAAGTAAAGGAAAACCAGAGAGAAACTGGGGTTTACTGCATTGTACCAAGAATGACGGTCATGGGCTGTCATATTCTCTGACCAACTCATCCTTTGCTTCCTCAAGAGCAAAGGTAAAGGGAGAGGTGATAAGGCCAAGAGAGAGAACAGAGGATGGAATCAGACTGGTGATACTGCAGGCCATATAATAGCTGGGTTGGTATCAGCAGACTACAACACCCTAAAAACTAATTGAGTCTGTGCTGGAATGTTGGTGGTGATCAGGTACTGTGCAGCAAGGCCACAGGGTCAAGAGGCTTGAACAACAGCTTTGTTAGCTGTTTAGATTATATAGCTTGATAGTAAGACATAATGTGGCTGGATTATGTATGGCATCTTTTATACTCATCTTTCCAGCATCGTAGAGAAGCAAAAGAAGAGAACAAAAAGACAAGGAGTGATCCCAGCTTCTATGGCTGGCAGCTGGGATCTGTCTTCATAGTTATTATAATTATTCTTATTATTTTACTTGATAGACTATCAATTCCATTCAAAATCATAATGGTTTATAATTTGTCACAAAAATAAAATTATAGTCAAGCAAATCACAATACACAAAACCTAAAGGTTAAATCACAATAAGTTAAAATAAAACAAAACCAAATTAAATTAAACAAAGGGTCATATAAAATTACAAAAATTAAAAATAAAAAGCTGGAGAAAAGCATAGTAAAAATATTAAAATAGACAAAATCATTAGAAAAAGTGAATTTATCAAATTTGTTATATATTGTAGGAATGTAAAAATAACCAAGTTTTCAAACCCTTGTGAAATTTTAAGTACTTTTTTCCATTTCTAATTACAACTGGAACAGTATTCCAGGTTGATTGTAGTGTGTAGATAAGAATGAAAGGACCTGTTGGTGTTTTTCTGTCATCTACTAGGGATGTGTATTCATTTCAAGCAAATTTAAAAAATGCAACAAATAAGGGCAATTCATTTCATTTAGGGGCCCCAAAATGAATTGGGGGACCCCCCCAAATGAAAAGAACCTTATTCATTGCATTCATCTGAAATTAATACATCAGGCCAAAGTCTAGGCCTGAAGCTGGGGCCTTGCCTAAAGCACAGGCCAAGGCCCAGAATAGGGGCTGCAGCCTAAGCCCTAGCATGATACCAGTGCCTCGGCCTAGGCCTAGGCACAAAACTGGGGCCTTGCCTAGGGCATAGGCCAAGACCCAAAGTAGGAGCCACGGCCTAGGCCCAAGCTCTTACCTGATCCATTGGGGGTACCCAAAGGCAAGGCTGGGCATTAGGTCCCGAATTTTGGGCCTAAGCCAGAGCCTAGGCCCAGACCCAACACCATGACTGACCCAGAGGCCAAGACCTGAGGCCTCAGCCTGGACCCAGGCCCAACTCCATGGCCCAGCCTGGAAGCCGGGTCCTAATGCTGGGGCCTTGGCCCAGACCCAGGCCCAATGCCACAACTCGACCCGGAAGTTGTACACCAAAATGGCATCATCCAGTGGAGTGAATGCACTGGAGTTAATTAATTCTGATGCAACCCTAGCGGACAATGCCAAATGAAAGAAGACGATGAGGGAGCAACATGGGTTCTTGGCCTGGGCCTTACCTGAGGCCGAGGCCCAGGCATTGGGACCTGGCTGTTGTAGATGTGGACCCTCATGAGCCGAGGGGGAGTTGGTGCAACCTTCAGGGAGGAACCTTGCAGGTCCCATCCGTTGACAGGAGGTGCTGACTGAAGCAGAGGCCCAATTGGAGCTTCACCACTTCCAGCCCTCATTCCTCTTAGGTCGAGATGATGGTGCTGGGGCCAGATGGACTTAAGTTTGGGCCTCTGTGAGGTTGATCCATCGAGACAAGTCAGCGTCCAGGCAGCAGGTGAACAAGTTCTGGTTCAGGTTGTGGTTGGAGCAGGCAGAGTTCATTCACCTTCAAAACTCAGGATGTGGTCAGGGGTAGGTGGAAATCTAGCAGTCCAAAGTCACAGCCAAAGGTCAATCCGAAGAGACAAGGAACGAAGAAGGAGCAGGAGGATGAGGAACCACATGAGCAAGGAGAAGAGACCAAGACAAACAGAGATGACGACTGTCCACGAAGAAAACAGGAACTCAACCAAACAGCCATGCAGGAACCAGGAACAAGACATGGAACTCAGGAACACAATCAGGAAGACATGAAGCAAGAACCAGGATCAGGAACATGCAGAGGCAAACCACCACTCCAAAGGATTCGACCTGTTGCTGAGGCATCTAGGGGGTGTCAGAGGAAGCCTTAAATAGAAAGCTGCTCTGACGTCATCTGAGGGCTCTGCGGGGAATTTCCCGCTGCGGGCCCTTTAAAAGGTGGCGAGTTCAGCACACATGTGCCTAGGGATGTCCAAGGCAGCTGGCGGTGGCATTCCTCCAGCCGGCATATCGGGCCTATTCAGGCATGGCAGCTTCAGCCAGGGGCCCAGACCCAAAGCCAGAGGATCCTGCCCGTGGTTCAGGATGGGAGGTAAGAGCAGCTGGTCATGGGTCTGTCCTGTGGTCAGCCAAACGCAACACTGGCCTTTGGGCCAGGTTGCTGCGTCGAGCCTGGGTCTAGGCTCCAGCCTAGGTCGAGGCCCCGGCATTGGGACAGCTTCCAGGCCAGGCCCTGGTGTCAGGCCAAGGTTTCGGCTTTGCATAGGCCGAGGGCGCAGTAGGTTGCCACAACCTCAGCCTACACAAGGCTGAGTCTTCGACCTGGGCCTATGCCTCGCTGGCAGATCTTCTCTTACAGGGTAAGTGGGAGCTGAGGGGGATCCTGGCCTCAGCATTTTTCCAGTGGGTCAGGAGCCCCCGTTTTCCTTTTTTGGCTGTTTGGTTTTTTTTTTTTTTAATTGCTTGATTATTTTTTCTCTCACAAATTAAATGAATCAAGCAATCCGTGAACTGAAATTCAAGGGGAAAAAAGCTCCAAAAATAAAAAAGAATATTTTTCCCCTGCACCTCCCTATGTTACTAATTAACAAAACTTATTGCAGAACTAGAATATTTCATATATCCAGAGATACTAGAAAACCTTAGGATATTAAACATACTGTCTCTGATCCTGGCTTTTCCGATTTTAACCATATTTACTATAATATATTAATTTCCTAAAGGCTCTGTATCTTGACGAAATTGTAAGCTCCATAGATCAGGGAATGTGATTGTCTCATTTGTGTACCTGAACAGTACTGCATATGACTAGTACCACTGTAGAACTGATAAGTCGTAGTCATATTAAGGGAGATACAGTAAAAGGTCTGGGCATACTGATGACAAAGGCAGAAAGCACAGGTTAATGCTGATCAAGGAGAAATGCTCTTTGATATCAAAGGGAACAGTTTATACAGCCTCAGTAATAAGGCTCTGAAATAGTTTTAATAGCTGCATCTTCCAAAGAGGCATTTATCAGAAAAGGGATAATGAGGGTCATGCATATTGTAATGAGACCAATAATTTATTACACAATTACAAAACAGAGCTGGCCTAATAACACACAAAGGGTTTTTATTTGCTTTTCCTGAGGTATGCAGGCTTTCTGAGCTGCATTTTTGTAATGGAAGGCAACTTACCAGATTCTTCAAAAATCTTCTAAATGGAAATTTTTTAAAGGCTGAATTTTGGTCAGTACAATACAGTTCAATATAGGACCAAAGAAAACTGAACATGACGGGTAAATGTTTTCATGCATTCTAAAGACTAAGGTCAACATTTAAAGACTTTGTGTGGATAGCTTTTTAAGTTACGTGCTCAAAAACTGAGCTTTGAATATTTTCCCCCACCAAACGCATGCATTTATTCTGTGCAACTTTTGGTGCATGCGGGGTTTATCTGCACAAAAAGGTGCATCAATGGGGCATTCCAGGAGCAGGGCTTGACTTTATCAGGTCAGCGCATACAAGTTGGATTGGAAATATCACATGCGTAACTTTACCTCAGTCTACTTAGCGGGAGACTTGTGCGCATAAGCCATGCTGAGTATTTGGCAAAAGTTATGTGCATATTTCAGGCACTTGCTGGCTCTCTGAATATTGACATCCATGTAGCTACACAAGGAGGGCGAGGGAAGGAAATGATTGCCAGTAGTCCTACAGAGAGTCAGGAAAGCACCATGATGAGAACCTGTGGACCCTCAAGAGTTATTCTGAATCCCAGCCTTGTAATCTAGCATTCATCCCTTAGTTCAATTTGTATGAATGCTAAAAATAAGATTCTCCAAAATAAGTCAATGGTCTTTAATCTTGGTGTATGAACTCAAGTACTGTTATGTGTTTCAGTATATAAAAGCAAACTATCTGTAGAGCCACAAAGGCTGCTTGGGTTTTTTCTACTATTATTACTGCCCGTAGACTAACCTTGTAACCTTTAATTTTGTTAAAAATGTTAATGCAGTGCATAGAAGGTTAAACTTTGATTGAAAATGATTCTTTAGATTAGTAATAAAAAGAAGGGTAACATCAAGGATTTTTGCAGCAACATGAGGCTGGATCCCTAGAGAGAAGTGAACATTGCCTCTGTCTCCAAGCAAGCCTTGATGTTCACACCATGCACTGCTACAAGGAGAAAGTCACCAACTCTGACATCAAGATCATGCAGAACTAAAAGTCTAGAACAAAAGACTCAGCTTCAGGGCAAGGAGAAAACAGAGAGGAAGACCTAGAGAAAAACTCTGATTTTAGATTAATTTTGAAATGCGATGGCATTGGCACATGGATATTTATGGATTGTTATCTTTAAAGTCAAGACAAGTTGGCAACTTAATCATAGCTCTTTAAATATCCTTGTTTCCTGTTATAGCAGTCTAAGTGTCATTTCCACTAGTACCTTTGTTAGTATACATCTCATATTGCACTGGGACAAAAGGCAAAGGAGGTTGTTGCCATGTAGACATGCCACTCATAGGACTTGCTCTGGCATTTATCTCAGGTAGAGGTACATAAGATTATATATGGACTTAAGTTACTGTCTGACTGCTTTCTCCAGTGGTCTGGGCATATGCCACACTTCATTATCGCATGGCTAGAATGCAAATTTTGGAAAGGGGCAGGATTTAGGAAAATGAGGGGCAATATCGCACAAATTGCATTTCAGGGCTTGGGAGGAGAGTGGGGGAAGGGGAAAGAGAGAGAGAGAGAGCAAGAGATCCTCTGAGGAGGCCTTCACAGTATGCAACTATTTATATGCCTATAGGAGTGTTGCGTGCGTGCCTGTTCTCGCCCTTGCTCCACCCTCTCTACCTTGTGGCGACTCCCTTCGGATCTGACAGACAGATGCTGCCGTGGCTTTTCCTCACCGCTTCTTCCTGGAATCCCCGGGCTGGCCTGATGCTGCGGATCCGCCATGTTCCTGATGACGTAAGGGCGCGCACGCTCCAGAGTTTGTACCGGCAAGGGCGCGAACCTCGGGGGCGTCCCCCCGCAGTGACATCATCCGCTTCCACCTTAAAAGGTCTTTGCTTGCAACTACGGATCGAGTTAGCAGGGGGAATTCTTTCTCCGCTGCTCTGCCTCCACAAACTTACCAAGGGGTACCCGCTCCTTGGGGGACCCGCTCTCTCTTCTTGATTTCAGATTGCTAAGACGGGATCCGGTACTCGCTCCTCGAGGGCCTACGTCCCTGAATGCTCAGGACTCCTTACTACCTGGAAGCGATCACAGACGTGAGCACAGTGAGTTCTATTCCAGATAGGAACCGGTACTCGCTCCACGAGGGCCTATGTTCCTAATCTCCGAAGACTCCCTTCTGTCTAAGACGTTATCACAGGTACGGAGATTGTGAGTCATTAATGCAGATTGCAAATAGGAACCGGTACTCGCTCCACGAGGGCCCATGTTCCTAAATCCCTTCTCAATTCTCTTCTATATCAGAAGCTATCATATACCTATATCTGGTACATTACTATACAGATAGGAACCGGTACTCGCTCCACGAGGGCCCATGTTCCTAAAACCCTTCACAGACTCTCTTCTATCTCAGAAGCTATCACATACCTATATCTGGTACACTACCTATTTCAGATTGCAGATAGTAACCGGTACTCGCTCCACAAGGGCCCATGTTCCTAAAAGCCTTCACAGACTCTCTTCTATTTCAGAAGCTATCATATACCTATATCTTGTGAATTACTATTGTAGATTGCAGATAGGAACCGGTACTCGCGCCATGAGGGCCTATGTTCCTAAAACCCTCCAAAGACTCTTCTATTCCAGAAGCCATCTCATACACAGATATTGTGAGTTCTCATTCCAGACTACATATAGGAACCAGTACTCGCCTATGGCTCCTGTTCCTGAATATACTGAAGACTCTCTGTTGCATAAGAGGCCGTTACAGATATCTACAATTGTGAGTGTATCATCTACTACTGGTTATGTATCCAGCATACCCTGGCTACTCACTACCTATAGTCTCTCTCTACAGTTCAGCAATCCAGAGATCGCAATTCCAGTATCAGAAGGACTTCAGCCCTGCCGGGCACATCAGCTCACTACTGCCACCTCTGGTGGTTCTACTTCCTGTCTAATAAAGAACTATCTGTGCTTGTCTCAATACTCCAGCCTAGCCGGTGGTCCCTCTCAGGATATCCTCCTGGGGGCGCTGTCATCTGCCATTGGCCCAAGGATTCACCAATTTACCTTAAGTGTTCATTCCATACACTACCAGAACGGTACTATACAGACTGCCACTCTGTGGGAAGCCAACCCACCACAGATCATTAACTCCACCTATGGAGTATTATAATTGTTAGTTCTTCCCCTTGGCGGGGTGATCCATAACAGATTGCTAACTCCCTGGCGGACTTATAATAGATTGCCAACTCCTCCCCTTGGTGGGGTGATTGATTACAGATTCTAACTCCGCTCCTGGGGAGCAGTTTCTACAGATTGCTACTCCTAGCTGCAGGGATTGATAACAGATTGTTAACTCCTCCCTCTCCAGGAGGAGATCCATAACAGATTGCTAACTCCTCCCTCTACAGGAAGATCTCGATAACAGATTGCTAACTCTGAGCAGCAGATTAGCAACAAGAAGGAACAGATAATAGCTTGAGGTGAGGTGTGAGGTGTGAGATGTATGAACAGCACAGTACACCTTGGTGAAGATTTGACATAATTTGGAATGAGGAAAGTCTCACAAAGATGAAATTTTGTACTATGTTATCTTACCCTAGCTTGATGGTACCCTGTTTTTAGTCTTTCTCTCTCTCTCTGCATGAGATGCGAAACAGGAAGTATTACCAAGCGATACTAACTATGCCAAGTGCTATGTTACCGTGGGGTGTGGTAACTAAACATTACACTAAACATGCCTCTTTTCCTTATTGTGGGTGTTAGGCCTGTGATATTACAGCATTTTAATCCATCTAGGGGTCAGTCTTTAATATCTCAAGCCAGGCCTGATTTTTTAGGATAACCATAATGAAAATATAGTAATACCACTTCATGGCCTATGGCTAAATTCCAAGTGTGGAACATGGGCTCTGAGAGGAGAGGATCACCTTGCTGGTGGCTGAAAGGAATCAGTAAGTTTGGGACATTTTCTTTTTTAAAAGTATTGGGGCGAAGTTAACTATTTGGGAATATTATTTAGTGTGTTTGTGCTTTTCATAGTCTGTAAGGCAGCGAATAAACAGAAGTTAGACTGTATTTTTAAAAAGTCAGTCAGTAAGGCAGCTAGTAAGTGTAGTTAGTGTGTTTACTTTTAATAATCTGTAAGGCAGCTAGTAAGCAGAAGTTAGTGTTTGTATATTAATAACAAAAAGAAAAAGAAAAGAAAAAAGTAGCCAGAAGCTAGAAATAAGCTAGGAGCAGTATATACCTAAGTAAAAAGGTTGAAAAGTTCAGTTCAGTTACTCACCTTGGAAAGGTGTTAAGGTAGTATGATTTGGTTTGATTAGGTACCAACATTTGTTAATCTAGAGAGCAGTGAGTCACTCTGGCTGACTAACTGAAGTTAGACTGTTTGTTTATCCCAACTCTCCCACCCCTCACCCACCCACCCCTAGCTCATCCTAATCATACCGCTTATGTAAATAAACAAACGCTAATCATGCTCACAAGTCATCAGGAGGTTCGGTCCCTGCCTCCCTCCCACATTCCATTGTATATAGTAATTTATTGTATATAGTTATTTATCCTCGTTCTCCCCCTCTTTTTTTCCTTCTCCCAGTCAAGGCAACCTTGTTATAATGTAACTTTATGCTCCTTCAAATTGTCACTTGTTGAATGGATGGTTATAGTTCTGCTTAGTTCGATGTAAACCGAGTTGATTTGATCTGTATCAAGAAAGTCGGTATATAAAAGCCTTTAATAAATAAATAAATAAATCCTTTAATTTATAGGCAGGTGCCACTTTAAAAACAAACAAAAAAAAACGTATTGAGAGTTTGATCATTCCCCTGTAGGGCACTACCAGAAATATTGTGAATTCACTAATACATTTAAAGGACATTAATTAGACACATTCCTGCTCCCATAGCAACCTAAAACTTAAGTAGGAACTGAACAGATTTGAGATGAAGGCAGCAGTCCAGCAGCAAGAGGGGGGCTTCCCAGTCTTTTGCATCGAGTGTCACATGTATGATTTTTTTACCCACCGGTGAGAAATTGTACATGTACATGTGATGCAAAGAACTCCTGGCTCTCAGGGAACGAGTCCGATCTCTGGAGGCTAGAGTGGCAGACCTGGAGGAGCTGAGGCAGACAGAGAGGTATATAGATGAGACCTTCAGGGACATAGTAGCCAAGTCCCAACTTCAGATTGGCAGCCCTGGTGCTGCCTTGGAGGAAGAAGGTCTCATGATTGGAGAGCATCAACCTGGTGCAGCAGGAAAGGATCCTGTAGCAAGGACCTGCTCTCCAGGTGGTGCATTGTCCTCCTATCACACCGAGGATATCTCCCCAAGTCCTACTGCCCAGGAGGGAAGGGTTAGGTCAGCTGTCATAGTTGGTGATTCGATTATTAGGAATGTAGACAGCTGGGAGGCTGGTGGGTGGGAGGATCGCCTGGTAACATGCCTACCTGGTGCGAAGGTGGCGGATCTCACCTGTCACCTAGATAGGATTTTAGACAGTGCTGGGTAGGAGCCGGCTGTTGTGGTACATGTGGGCACCAACAACATAGGAAAATGTGGGAGGGAGGTTCTGGAAGCCAAATTTAGGCTCAAGTAGAAAGCTTAAATCCAGAACCTCCAGGGTAGCATTCTCTGAAATGTTCCCTGTTCCATGCGCAGGTCCCCAGAGGCAGGCAGAGTTCCGGAGTCTCAATGCGTGGATGAGACGATGGTGCAAGGAAGAGGTATTCAGTTTTGTAAGGAACTGGGGAACCTTTTGGGGAAGGGGGAGTCTCTTTCGAAGGGATGGGCTCCACCTTAATCAGGGTAGAACCAGACTGCTGGCACTCTCCTTTAAAAAGGAGATAGAGCAGCTTTTAAACTAGAACAAAGGGGAAAGCAGACAGTCGCTCAGCAGCACATGGCTCGGAGATAGGTATCTTCAAAGGATACTAATAATGCGTTAGAATTAGGGCATCCCGACAGTGAGGTTCCAATAATAAGAAAATTAGTCCAAGTGCCTGTAACTAAAAACGCACCTGAACTAAAATATTCTAACTTATCCCTATCAATTAATCAGAAGGATAAAAATACAAACAAAAAATAAACTTTGAAATGTTTGTATGCTAATGCCAGAAGTCTAAGAAGTAAGATGGGAGAATTAGAATGTATAGCAGTGAATGATGACATAGACTTAATTGGCATCTCAGAGACATGGGGGAAGGAGGACAACCAATGGAACAGTGCTATACCAGGGTACAAATTATATCACAATGACAGAGAGGAGCACCCAGGAGGCGGTATAGTGCTTTATGTCCGGGATGGCATAGAGTCCAACAGGATAAACATCCTGCATGAGACTAAATGCACAACTGAATCTTTATGGGTAGAAATCCCTTGTGTGTCAGGGAAGACTGTAGTGAAAGGAGTATACTACCATCCACTTGGTCAAGATGGTGAGATGGACAGTGAAATGCTAAGAGAAATTAGGGAAGCTAACCAAATTGGTAGTACGTTAAAATTGGGAGATTTCAATTACCCCAATATTGACTGGATAAATGTATCATCAGTACATGCTAGAGATATAAAGTTCCTGGATGGAATAAATGACATTTTTATGGAGCAATTGGTTCAGGAACCGACAAGGGAGGGAGCAATTTTAGATGTAATTCTCAGTGAAGCACAGGATTTGGTGAGAAAGGTAACGGTGGTGGGGCCACTTGGCAATAGTAATCATAATATGATCAAATTTGAATTAATGACTGGAAGGGGGACAGTAAGCAAATGAGAAAAATTGAGAAAAATTGTTAGAAAAAAATGGAAAGGAGCAGGTGCAAAGGTAAAAAGTGTGCAAGAGATGTAGTCATTGTTAAAAAATACCATCCTAGAAGCACAGCCCAGATGTATTCCACACATTAAGAAAGGTGGAAAGAAGGCAAAACGATTACCAGCATGGTTAAAAGGTAAGGTGAAAGAAGCTATTTTAGCCAAAAGATCTTCATTCAAAAGCACTTATGCATTATCCTATTTTCTTCCGACGGAAGAAAATAGGATAATGCATAAGTGCTGGCAAGTTAAATGGTTAAGACATTGATAAGACAGGCTAAGAGAGAATTTGAAAAGAAGTTGGCCGTAGAGGCAAAAACTCTCAGTAAAAACTTTTTAAAATATATCCGAAGCAGAAAGCCTGTGAGGGAGTCAGCTGGACCGTTAGATCATCGAGGGATTAAAGGGGCACTTAGAGAAGATAAGGCCATCGCGGAAAAATTAAATGATTTCTTTGCTTCGGTGTTTACTGAAGAGGATGTTGGGGAGGTACCCATAGCGGAGAAGGTTTTCATGGGTAATGATTCAGATGGACTGAACCAAATCACAGTGAACCTAGAAGATGTGGTAGGCCTGACTGACCAACTGAAGCGTAGTAAATCAACTGGACCAGATGGTATACACCCCAGAGTTCTGAAGGAACTAAAAAATGAAATTTCAGATCTATTAGTAAAAATTTGTAACCTTTCAAAATCATCCATTGTACCTGAAGACTGGAGGATACCAAATGTAACCACAATATTTAAAAAGGGCTCCAGGGACAATTCGGTAAACCACAGACCGGTTAGCCTGACTTCAGTGTCAGGAAAAATAGTGGAAAGTGTTCTAAATATCAAAATCACAGAACATATAGAAAGACATGGTTTAATGGAACAAAGTCAGCATGGCTTTACCCAGGGCAAGTCTTGCCTCACAAATCTGCTTCACTTTTTTGAAGGCGTTAATAAACATTTATTTATTTATTTATTATTTAACTTTTTTTATATACCGATGTTCGTTTACACATCATCTCGGTTTACATATCAACATTTTGGTAAAGACAGTAAAATACATCGAACAGATTAAGTAACTATGGGAATAATAACATGTAAGAGATGTGTAATAAAAAAGGGGGGGGGGAGAAATGGCATAAAAAGAACTAAAGGGAACAAGAGGCTGAGAGGAACAGGTAACAACAATTCTTGGAGAAGGGTTGGGAAGTATAAGTTCTGTAGCATGTTTGAGGGGGTGCAAGGGGGAGGAGGGCTGCGGGAGGAGAAAAAGGGTTATTAGTAGGCTTGCTCAAGGATAGGCTTGTTCAAAAAGCCAAGTTTTAAGTTTCTTTTTGAAATTGTGTGTGCTTGGTTCAAGTCTTACGTAGATGGGCATTGTGTTCCAAATAGTGGGTCTGGCCAGGGAGACAGCGCGTTCCCGTGTAGCTGCTAGGTTAGTGAGTTTGGGGGAGGTTATAGGTAAGGTGCCGTTATTGGCAGGTCTTGTACGTCTTCGGGGGAGTTAGAAATGAAGGGAGGTGTTGAACCAGTTTATTGATTGATTGTATAGGGTTTTGTGAATTAGAATGAGGCATTTGAAGCATATTCTAAAGTATATGGGGAGCCAGTGGAGGTTTTTTAGTATGGGGTGATGTATTTATTCCTTCTGGTGTTTGTGATGATTCTGGCATCTGCATGAAGATAAAGGTGAACCGGTAGATGCAGTGTACTTGGATTTTCAGAAGGCGTTTGACAAAGTTGCTCATGAGAGGCTTCTAGGAAAAGTAAAAAGTCATGGGATAGGTGGCGATGTCCTTTCGTGGATTACAAACGGCTAAAAGACAGGAAACAGAGAGTAGGATTAAATGGACAATTTTCTCAGTGGAAGGGAGTAGGCAGTGGAGTGCCTCAGGGATCTGTATTGGGACCCTTACTTTTCAATATATTTATAAATGATCTGGAAAGAAATATGACGAGTGAGATAATCAAATTTGCAGATGACAGAACATTGTTCAGAGTAGTTAAATCACAAGCAGATTGAGATAAATTGCAGGAAGACCTTGTGAGACTGGAAAATTGGGCATCCAAATTGCAGATGAAATTTAATGTGGATAAGTGCAAGGTGATGCATATAGGGAAAAATAACCCTTGCTATAATTACACAATGTTAGGTTCCATATTAGGTGCTACAAGAAAGAGATCTAGGTGTCATAGTGGATAACACATTAGGGATGTAAATCATTTTTTGACGATTTAAAATATCGTCCGATATATTTTAAATTGTCAAAAATCATTAGAAGCGCGATACAATAGGAATTCCCCCGATTTATCGTCAAAAATCGTAAATCAGGGGAAGGGGGAGGGCGGAAAAACCGGCACACTAAAACAACCCTAAAACCCACCCCGACCCTTTAAAATAAATCCCCCCACCCTCCCGAACCCCCCCAAAATGCCTTAAATTACCTGGGGTCCAGAGCGGGGGTCCGGTGTGATCTTTTACTCTCGGGTCTGCGGTGCATTGTAGAAATGGCGCCAGCGCTACCTTTGCCCTGTCATATGACAGGTCAAAGGTAGCGCCGGCGCCATTTTGTTTTTTGTCCCCCGACGTCAGGAGCGTAGGAGATCGCTCCCGGACCCCCGCTGGAACCCCATGGACTTTTGGCCAGCTTGGGGGGCCTCCTGACCCCCACAAGACTTGCCAAAAGTCCACCGGGGGTCCGAGAGCGACCTCCTGCAGTTGAATTGTTTTGCCGTACAAAATGGCGCCGGCCATACAGCGTATGGCCGGCGCCATTTTGTATGGCAAAACGACGTCAGGAGCGTAGGAGATTGCTCCCGGACCCCCGCTGGACCCCCAGGGACTTTTGGCCAGCTTGGGGGGGCCTTCTCACCCACACAAGACTTGCCAAAAGTCCAGCGGGGGTCCGGGAACAACTTCCTGCAGTCGAATCGTGTTGCCGTACGGCCGGCGCCATTTTGCGCAAAATGGCGCCGGCCGTACGGCAAAACGATTCGAGTGCAGGAGGTCGCTCCTGGACCCCCGCTGGACTTTTGGCAAGTCTTGTGGGGGTCAGGAAGCCCCCCCAAGCTGGCCAAAAGTCCCTGGGGGTGCAGCGGGGGTCTGAGAGCGATCTCCTACGCTCCTGACATCGGGGGACAAAAAACAAAATGGCGCCGGCGCTACCTTTGCCCTGTCATATGACAGGGCAAAGGTAGCGCCGGCGCCATTTCTACAACGCACCGCAGGCCCAAGAGTAAAAGATCACACCGGGACCCCCGCTCTGGACCCCAGGTAATTTAAGGCATTTTGCGGGGGTTTGGGAGGGTGGGGGATTTATTTTAAAGGGTCGGGGTGGGTTTTAGGGATGTTTTAGTGTGCCGGTTTTCCCGCCCTCCCCCGATTTATGATTTACATGATATTTACAAAAACAAAACCGCGACGATCCGATTCCCTCCCCCCCCAGCCGAAATCGATCGTTAAGACGATCGATCACACGATTCACATCTCTATAACACATTGAAATTGTCAGTTCAGTGTGCTGCGGCAATCAAAAAAGCAAACAGAATGTTGGGAATTATTAGAAAGGGAATGGTGAATAAAACAGAAAATATCATAATGCCTCTGTATCGCTCTATGGTGAGACCGCACCTTGAATATTGTGTACAATGCTGGTCACCGCATCCCAAAAAAGATATAGTTGCGATGGATAAGGTACAGAGAAGGGCGACCAAAATGATAAGGTGAATGGAACAGCTCCCCTATGAGGAAAGACTAAAGAGGTTAGGACTTTTCAGTTTGGAGAAGAGATGACTGAGGGGGGATATGATAGAGGTGTTTAAAATCATGAGAGGTCTAGAACAGGTAGATGTGAATCGGTTATTTACTCTTTCAGATAATAGAAAGACTAGGGGGCACGCCATGAAGTTAGTATGTGGCACATTTAAAACTAATCGGAGAAAGTTCTTTTTCACTCAATGCACAATTAAACTCTGGAATTTGTTGCCAGAGGATGCGGTTAGTGCAGTTAGTGTAGCTGTGTTTAAAAAAGGATTGGATAAGTTCCTGGAGGAGAAGTCAATTACCTGCTGTTAATTAAGTTGACTTAGAAAATAGCCACTGCTATTACTAGCAACAGTAACGTGGAATAGACTTAGTTTTTGGCTACTTGCCAGGTTCTTATGGCCTGGATTTGTCACTGTTGAAAACAGGATGCTGGGCTTGATGGACCCTTGGTCTGACACAGTATGGCATGTTCTTATGTTCTTGACTGTTTGGCTGAGCTTGAGAATGTGTTCAACATGAAGGGTTAATACCCCACCACATAACTCCACTGGGGACAGATGATATATCAGCCATGGCCTTAAAAATAATAATAATAAAAATGAATATATATGCATGAGATACATCCACATATATTTGGCCTAAGAATCAGGTCAATTTTCATAGTTTGGTGACACAGAAAACCAAAAAGCGATAGGAGGGTGGGAGATCATGAGCACATGTTGTAACTACTGACCACTGTTCCAAGGCTATACAGAAGATCACTGTTCCCTGCCTTAGCTCACCAAATCTTGCTGGGAAACCTGAAATATAGAGTGTGCAAAGAAAGGTCCTTCACAAAATGGTCCCCAAAGCATTTGCTTTCCTGTTACTCCACCTGCTGGTTTGAAGTGATCCCTGAGTATCTCTGTCTATATTAAAAAAATAAAATAAAGAAGAAATCAATAGAAAAGGTGAAGTTAGTGTAATGCCATGCTGCTGTTTATATACATTACACTAATTGCCTGATTTTAAAAACCTGTTAATGTCAGTCATGTGTAAGACTGAGCAATTAATTTATAGCACAGTTTGCAAGGCTGCATAGGGAAATCCAGTCATTTGCATTGCTGGGGATTTTTATATTAAATTTGCAGGACAAAAATCCAAAATTATTCAGGTATGAGGGCAGTGTGCATGGTGCCTACTTCATTATGTCTTCTATGTAATTTTCATTTGCTGCTATTTCATTTAAGTTTTGAACATTTTCAGTTAAATTGAAGACATATCCATCTTACCAGGATAATGAGTAGGGGAGCTTTTGATCAGGAGGTAAATTTATCTGTATCTCTGTCTCTCTCTCTCTCTACATATATATAGTTTCTGGCAGTTTTCTTTCTGTGGGCTTCCAGCTAAATTGGAATCAATTTCTACAGGGGTTATGGTGCTATAAGCCTTCAGAGCCTTTATTCACATCTACCTGGCAATTTTTCCCCTTTTTAATCTTCTCCTCTCTCTTATAGCCATCACAGTGATGGTGCATGGCCAAAGGCCACAGACCATAACTAACTGTGCCATGTAACTGCCTGCACACCAAGGCTGGGCACGAGATGTGCAAAATCACAATCTCTTCCCTTCCCTGGGAAGCGAGTCTGTAGCATCTCCCATCCCAATTATTATGGGGAGGAGAAGTCTGAATTGGAAATCAAATCTGGGTCTCTTGCATGGTAATTATGTGACACTGCCACTGAGCTGGCCCCTGAGATATTTTTCACGTTTTGGCTGAATTTCCAAGTTGTACTGCCCAACAACAAGGTCATACTTCAGCCAATCAAAGAGAGTCCCAGACTTAATCAGAACTCAACTTTTGAAATTCTGATGTAAACCACTTGGTTGTGATGACCTCTTTCCTAGAAGGCATCAGCTTCTGCCATGGAAGCAAAGCATAACACTTGTGGTCCAGATAGAAATGTGAACCATAGGCGTTCTCCACTTACATCAAACCTGGGAGTAATAACCTTGTCAGGACTTGAATTAAGGTGATGTCCCTTTTATATAAGAACTGTTTAAGATTAGTCCTCAATAGTTGAAGGCTAAGCCACCTTATAAGTTTCCTCTCTTTTAGATGCTAAATATGCTGACTCTAAGTATAGAATTTTGTGCTTTACTCTGGCCCTGTAGACTAGTGCTCTAAAGGACGTGATTGGTTAATGACAATTGGATGTTTCAGCAGCTTTGTAAAGCTTAATGGCAGATTTTCAAAAGGCCATGCGCGCACTGAACCTAGTTTCAAAAAGGTCTGGCCACACTCGTAAAGGCGTGCATAAGTGCGGGCCTTCCTGAAAGGGGCAGGCCGGGGGACGTTTTCTGGACAGGGCTAGAGGCGCCCGGGACAGAGACCATTTGCCGCTCTGCCGGGGGATCGGACATCGGCAGGGTGCCAGCATGCGCAACGTGCTCCTGCTCCTTTGCAGGAGCAAAAGATTAAATATAAAAAATTGGGGTTGCTGGGATAGGGGAAGGGAAGTTAGGGTAGGGGGTTGGGAAGTTCCCTCCCAGTCTGCTCCTTAACTGGAACGGACTGGGAGGGAACTGGGGAAAGCCCCGATTGTCACTGCGCATATGTGCAAAATGATACCTCCCCCTTGTGCGCGCTGACCCGGAATTTTATAACATGTGCATGCCAGCGCGCGCATGTTATAAAAGTGTGCGTCCATGTGTGCGCATGCGCATACTTTTTCAAAATCTACCCCTTAGTGTTTTACTGACTCCTTTCACCACTGTACTTCTCACATGTAAGAATTTTAAGTTAATTATTTTATTGGTTTTCTGTCTTATATTTTAGCTTTATGGTTTGTATGTATTGTTGTATGTTAACATGAACCATTCTTTTGTATTGGGCAACTAAGGTTTAATAAATAAATCACAAATCTAGACTTGCTAATAAAGTGCATTGTCACCAGCATATCAGCTTCAACTTATGACATTTTTAGCTTTTTTTCGATACAAATTAAGCTTCAGAATGATATAACACAGTTGTAATTTAGTTCCCTGAAACCAAATAAATTTAGAATAGTTCTCTCTCTCTGTCTTTATTTTCTGGACACTGGCCAAAATATTTGAGCTCCAGAGAGAAAGATAATTGGATTAGGCCTCACAAGTTAAAAATACTGGGGCAGATTTTTAATCTTACGCGCTTGGGCTACATTTGTACCCTAGGGGAGGCCCGATGGCTTTCCCCTAGGGCTTTCCTTTAGCTCCCCTCCACCTTCCCCTCCCTTCCCCTATCTAACCCACCCCCCTGCCCTATATAAATCCCTCCCCCCCATCTTTATTGCTGTGCCGGAGCACCAATCCCCGGCACAGCCGCTGTGCCAGAGGACTCGGGACTTCCCCCGGACCGCCCCCCGTAGTGCCGCCCCCGTCCCCGCCCCCAGACCGCCCCTTTTTCAAAGCCCCGGGACATACCCACGTCCCGGGGCTTGCATGCGCCGCCGAGCCTATGCAAGGGTAGGTTTTAAAGGGTTACGCACGTAACTCTTTGAAAACCTACCCCACCTTGATTTGGTGCCAATTATTTTTCATATACATGTTCATTGCTTTTGTCTTCATTTCCCATCTGTCAATTGAAAATGATAATAGAAGAGGTTTTGCAGTTCGTTTTCTGACTGGCTTTGCATGTGTGTTGCTTTCATGCATGGAATTATGCAACTTGTTTTTACTGTGACAGTTCTGAATTATTTGGACACTAATTTATTTTTGAAAATTCAACCCTCCAAGCAGAGTTCTGTTTTTTTTTTCCTTCCTTTTTTATTGTTGCAGTAGTAGCATGCTAATTTTATTGCAAAATATGGAGGCTTCGCAGCATTATGCATTGATCAGTAGGCCGTTCTTCCTTCCTTTGCAGATTTTAATTAAATGGCATATTCTGTTGCTTATGATTTGCACCATCGACTGCTAAAACCTGAACACTGCTGAACACATTTCTCCTGCATAAATGTTTGTACAATGGAAAACTCGGCTGGGATACCTCAAAGATGCGGCTGGGTTTTATGTGGTTAAAAGGGAATGAGAAACATGGGAAAACAGCTAAAAAGTTTGCAAAACATTGCCACTTGTGCAATAACTTTTGTCAGACAACTTCATGAGGAAAGAATTTTGAGAAGATAGGTGAAATGTGCTCTTCACACTGCTTTCACAAATCTCTCTCTTTTATTGGCTTAAGACTGCAGAATGGGGCATTTCAGTATATTTTGTTGTTTGCATGGAAATTCTTCTATCAGTCCAGGCCAAACATTCACGAATGAAAGTGTTACCAGTTACATATTTTTAGTGTAAAAAAAGATGTGGCCTGTGTACTAGGTAAGTGCCCTCTGCCACTTAAGCTGCTGCCTTCAGGTGGATACTTCTTGCACATTCAAGCTTAAGTGCACACAGAGTCAGTATAGAGAGAGCAGGTCTCCACTTTCACCACCAGAACCAGCTTCAGACTGGTGCCATATTGAAGCCGCCCCATTTTGAAACTGTTCCTAAGTTGAATGAGCTACCACCCAGGAAAAAGATCTAGGCATCATAGTGGATAATACTTTAAAACCATCGGCTCAGTGTGCTGCAGCAGTCAAAAAAGCAAACAGAATGTTAGGACTTATTAGGAAGGGAATGGTTAATAGAATGAAAAATGTCATAATGCCTCTGTATCGCTCCATGGTGAGACCACACCTTGAATACTGTGTACAATTCTGGTCACCGCATCTCAAAAAAGATATAGTTATGATGGAGAAGGTACAGAGAAGGGCAACCAAAATGATAAAGGGGACGGAACAGCTCCCCTATAAGGAAAGGCTGAAGAGGTTAGGGCTGTTCAGCTTGGAGAAGAGACGGCTGAGGGGAGATATGATAGAGGTCTTGAAGATCATGAGAGGTCTAGAACGGGTAGATGTGAATCGGTTATTTACATTTTCGAATAATAGAAGGACTAGGGGGCATTCCATGAAGTTAGCATGTGGCACATTTAAGACTAATTGGAGAAAATTCTTTTTCACTCAACGCACAATAAAGCTCTGGAATTTGTTGCCAGAGGATGTGGTTAGTGCAGTTACTGTAGCTGGGTTCAAAAAAGGTTTGGATAAATTCTTGGAGGAGAAGTCCATTAATGGCTATTAATCAATTTTACTTAGGGAATAGCCACTGCTATTAATGGCATCAGTAGCATGGGATGTTCTTAGTGTTTGGATAATTGCCAAGTTCGTGTGGCCTGGTTTGACCTCTGTCGGAAATAGGATGCTGGGCTTGATGGACCCTTGGTCTGACCCAGCATGGCAATTTCTTATGTTCTTATGTTGATTGCATTCTCTCTATACTGCTCAATGCATGAAGATTGCATGGGTTCCATTTAAAAGTCTCCTGTAAACAAAGCCCTCAGCTGCACATCATGGCACCCGCACACATGTGATTTCAGTGATAAGCCAGTTCAGCAAAACTAGATTTATGGAGTAAATCTGTACCTATGCAATCATAATAATGTATGAACATATGAAGTGTCATGGTGGGTAAGAGCAATGGTCCATCAAGCATATCATTGAGCCTCTGACAATGCCCAGTCAGGATCACTTGAAAGTGCCAAGCAGATTCTAATTGGGATGCCCAGTCTTTGATGTTCATTCCCAGAAGCAGTGAAATCTGGCTAATAATTGTGAATGGATCTATCTTCCTGAAATTTGTATCAAGTTTTAAACATCCGCTCTGTTGTCTCTTCTCCAGAGGTTTGTATATAGATGTTTTCATGCTCAATCCCTGCTGCTATTCTGTCAATACCCTCTGTGTGTGTGTATCTCTCTCTCTCTCTCTCTCTCTCTATATATATATATATATATAGATAGATAGATAGATATGATAATATTCAGTTATTGGCTGGATTGCAAAGTTAACCAGATAAACTTAACGTTGGAGGAATATTAAGTGCTGCAGCTGCACTATTGAATAGAGTAGGCTATCTTAAAGAAAGCCAGTTAAGTTTATCCTGCTATACATAGATACATAGAAATTATAGCAGAAAAAGACTAAATGGCCCATCTAGTCTGCCCAGCAAGCTCCCACACTTATTTTCCCATACTTATCTGTTTCATCGACCACCAAGTTTGATTTGAATTTCCTGCCACCCCCTGCCGTTGATGCAGAGAGTAATGTTGGAGTTGCATCAAAGGTGAATCATAAGGCTTAATGGTTAAGGGTAGTAACTGCCACATCAAGCAAGTTACCCCAATGCTTGTTTACCCAGACTACACAGATCAATGCCTTGTTGGATGCTGTCTGAATGTAAATCCTCTTTTCCACATTTCCCCCTGCCATTGAAGCAGAGAACAACGCTGTATATGCATTCAAAGTGATGTATCAGGCTTAATTGGTTTAGGGTAGTAACTGCCGTAATAAGCAAGCTTACCCCCACGCTTATTTGTTTACCCAGATTGTGAAGTTCAGTCCTTGTTGGTTGTTGTCTGAATGCAAATCCTCTTTTCCACATTTCCCCTTGCCGCTGAAGCAGAGAGCAATGTTGGAGTTGCATTAATCGTGCGAAGGGTTATTGAGTAAGGGTAGTAATCACCAGGTAGTAGCCTCCATTCCAGCAAGCCACCCCCATGGTTCTACTCTTCATTCCCATCCTCTAGCCTTTATGGATCCACAGTGTTTATCCCATGCCCCTTTTAAATCCTTCACAGTTTTAGTCTTCACCATTTCCTCTGGAAAGGAATTCCAGGCATCCACCACCCTCTCCGTGAAGAACTTTAGGACTATTCTACGTCACGACTAGTGTTATCAGGATAATTTATCCAGCTAACTCTGAACATCAGAGATAACCAGATAACGTATCCTGCTAACTTAACTCCACCCCAGAACATGCCTATGTAATCCAGCTAAAATGTAGTAACATAATGAGTTATTGGGCTAAACTTTAGCCAGATATGTGGGGGAAATATTGAAAAGTCAGCATTTAGCCCACTAACGTGTGAGTTATTGGGCTAAATGCTGTTGAATATTGACCCCACATATGTATGTGCATTTATATTCATTTTTTTAACCAACAGTAAAGGCATATATGCCAACTAATGCCAGGCCATGAGTGGCACATGAAGCCAGTCCAGGCATTACTAACTTCTTTTCTCTATGCAGACTGGAATTTTTTCTTTGTTTAGCAAGAGATTATGTTTAAAAACAGGATAACTCGACACAGTAAATTGGGAGCTCTTAGGGTGCTCACACATGCTTTTCACACAGCATTTAGTTCACTAGAAAAACTCAGCTGCTTAGTAGGAAAAAAAAACCCAACTAATCACAGCCCTAGTATTTTAAGAGTTTAGACACAGATGTATGGTGGGAGAAATTAAGGCCATGTAAATTGGGGAGAAAATCTATTTTTATCAAAAGTATAATCTACAACTAATGAAACACTAAGTTGCCTGTGCTGTCTCTGCATTCTTCCAGATCATCCTTGCAGTCAAACTTGCAAACCCTGCTATGAAGAGAAGAAGATCCTACTACTGCAAAGATCTGAGAGACCTGGGAAATTCTTCTTGCAGAGCTCTGGGATTGAACCTTATCCTGACCCGGTGATGTACCTTTCAGCTGTACCCTGTGGCCAGCCGTGGTCCTCTTTTGTGACATCAACTGCGGGAGCCACTTAAACGACCCTGCCAAAGAAGTGAACCTCGGGAGGTTGTTCATTTGGGAGTTTCTTGTAAGTGAGCAGAAGGATCTGGGGATTGGGATTTGATTGTCTTTATAGGAAGTAGTTGAAGATAGCATGTAGTTGTGGGTGGGTTTCTTATTAATTGCTATTGTTATATGAATTATTTGAGCAGTCAGATTGGCAGCTTTGCCTTCCTAGTGAGAATGGGATGGATTTGAACGGTTTCGTGATTGTTAATGTATTTATAATTGTATTGTTTGTTTGTTTTTTTAATGTTTTATTATGATAGCTTTTTACTTTGTTGTAAACCACTTTGGGTTGAATTTAATTCAAGAAAGGCAGTATATATACTATATATACTTTTATTTATACCTTTATTTATACTTTTATATATACTATATATATACTTTTAAATAAAATATATATATATATATAATATATATATATATATATATATATATATATATATATATAAATATATATATATATATATATTTTATTTATATATATATATATATATATAAATAAAAGTATATATACTATATATACTTTTATTTATACTTTTATATATACCTTAACATTATTTATTTTGTTGTATTTTGCCTTTGGTTTTTCTGTGTGTTGCTTCTCGTTTTAGTAACATCCTATTGTTTCAATGTCATACTGTTATATTGTTATATTGTTATACTGTATTTCCCAATTGAGTTCTATGTAAACCGGCATGATGTGTTTCACGAATGTCGGTAAATAAAAGTTAATAAATAAATAAATAAATAAATATAAATGAAAAGCAATACAACACTTCCCAAAAAGCATGCATGGATTTCTTGTATTGGGAAAGTTCCTCTTTAAGGCCCCATAGGAATTGCATTTGTTTTATTTATCATGTGTTAAATGCGCTCCTAATCTGTCAGATTCATGTGGGGTGGGATTGGCTATGGATGTCTGAGAATGGCTGTTGTGAGCAGCTGACTCTGCAACAACAGACACATCTGAAGGGCCAGAATTGCCTTTTACAATTCTATAGCAAGGCTTAAAGTTCTAAAAACCAATAAAACAATTGATTTATTGTTTCTTGGGAGTTACTGAGCCTAAATCTATATTGTCTTAATCTATACTGTGACATTGCCATTTTTACTAAAACTGATGTTGCCAAAGATGCCTTTTTCATGACCCCTATGTTTACCTTTCAGTGACTCCAACATTCACTGCAAGCAAAGTTTTTTTGTTGAGTGAGATCCTCAGCTTAATGAAGCAGCTAAATCAGTTTTATTTTTTCATTTGTCTGGCCTGCTAAGTAGGATGAACAGGAAAAACTTGAGGGAGCATAAAGATTGATCCTTCAGCTCTATATGGCTGACTCAGGATGCTATGAAGAATAATTTTAGCCATCACTTAAACAAATGCTGTCAGCTCTCCCTGCTTTCTGTCAAAGTTGTCACTCATCACCAAGTGCAAAAGCTGCATGAGCAGGGTAACTACAGAACATGCAAAACTTTGTTTTAAAGGGGTTTTGTAAAAAGTACTTGGTAATAGTTTATGAAATGAAAAAAGTGTTAGTAAGTATGTCACTTTCCCATGTGCTCATCTCCTAAAGTCGGTAAAGAAAAAGCAGTAAAGTTTTAGCCTAGAAACAGATCATGAGGTGTGCTGCTGCCAGTCTGCACAGGTCAGGGCTGGTGGGCTGCATAAAGAGCCCAAACTCGGCTCAGGAAATTCCAACAACAAAAAGAGGATGCTCAATAATTTTCAAAGTGCACTTGTTTTTAAGTATAAAGCAGGTAGAATTTGAATGAAAGCTTTAGGATGGCACTAATACTCTAATAATGCATCTTACGTGGTCCCCTGACACGGAACTGTGCTTCAGTTCGGGTCCCCCATGGGAAATATCAATTTTCCCATGGTTTTTTTTTTTCATATTTTTATTGCTTCAGTGTTAGTGTGCACTAATCAGTTTTCTAATTTCGGAGTTAGAGCGCACTGAGGGGTGAATTTTCAAACCTGTGCACGGGCATACATGTGCGCGCGGATGTTATAAAATCGGGGATCGGCGTGCACAAGGGGGTGCACTCTATGTTAGTGCGCACTACCTACTGGAGTTAGTGCATCCTAATAGGGAGCACTAACTGGTTGTTAGCATGCACTAACTAAAGTTAGTGCGCATTAACAAAAAATGTTACCAATAAGTTAAAAAGTGTCCTTACTGTCTCTTTAGAAGGAAACAGCCAATGGGAATGCAGAACCATACCTCTAGCTAACGGTCTACTCCCCAATTGATACATTTTGTTACTTATTGGCAACATTTTTTGTTTGTACGCACTAACAACCCGTTAGTGCGCCCTAAATCCTATTAGGGCGCATTAACTCCAGAATTAGGAAATTAGGTAGTGCGCACTAACATGTAATTAGTGCACCCTAAGCCCCATTAAGGTGCACTAAGTCTGTAACTTAGATAGTGTGCACTAAGACATAGTATGCACTAAGACAAAGTTACTTAGTATGCACTAAGACAAATTATCGGAAAAATTCCCTTCATTTAATCAGTTTTCCCGATCCATGACAAATTAGATAATTTCGTTGAAATTCTCTAATTCATTTAAAATGAATGCACATCTCTAGTTTCGACTAGCTGCATAGGGAGGGACCTTTAACTGCTGGTAACATACAGACACTATAATATAGTTACAAAGTAGACCAAATAAAAGAAGCATCGAAACAAACATAGCCTGATAAATAAGAACATAAGAACATTTATTTATTTTATTTTATTTATTTAGGGTTTTTATATACCGGCATTTGAGAACGCAGTCCCATCATGCTGGTTCACATTAAAACAAGTGTGCATCGTAAACAAAACTAAAACAATGGTGCGGAAAAAGGCAGTTACAAATAACAGGGAGATTAGAACTTGGCAGAGAGAGAAGAGAAAGGACAGGTTATTAATTCAAACATGTAACGATAGTGTAAAATAATATAAAATTCAAACAAGAAGGTTAGTCATGGTGTATGTGAAGGTAAGGATTGGCGTGGAAGGAAAATGCCATACTGGGTCAGACCAAGGGTCCATCAAGCCCAGCATCCTGTTTCCAACAGTGGCCAATCCAGGCCATAAGAACCTGGCAAGTACCCAAAAACTAAGTCTATTCCATGTAACCATTGCTAATGGCAGTGGCTATTCTCTAAGTGAACTTAATAGCAGGTAATGGACTTCTCCTCCAAGAACTTATCCAATCCTTTTTTAAACACAGCTATACTTACTGCACGAACCACATTCTCTGGCAACAAATTCCAGAGTTTAATTGTGTGTTGAGTAAAAAAGAACTTTCTCCGATTAGTTTTAAATGTGCCCCATGCTAACTTCATGGAGTGTCCCCTAGTCTTTCTACTATCCGAAAGAGTAAATAACCGATTCACATCTACCCATTCTAGACCTCTCATGATTTTAAACACCTCTATCATATCCCCCCTCAGTCGTCTCTTCTCCAAGCTGAAAAGTCCTAACCTCTTTAGTCTTTCCTCATAGGGGAGTTGTTCCATTCCCCTTATCATTTTGGTGTAAACAGAGTTAAAGCAGTAACCCGAACATAAGCAGCTCTGGCATACAATTATTTTGGCACATCAAAACGGAAGTTCCGGCACCACGATCTTAAAATTTATTTATTTATTTTATTTTTAATTTTTCTATACCGAAGTTCCTGTACAAGTACAAATCACACCGGTTACAATATAACTAAAAAATTCGCTAAGGAGCGTTACATAGAACAGTGCAGGGAACTGAATATGGGATGTGTTATAACTTGAACTTATAGTACATGTAACTTATCAAAGCATATAATTTAACATATCGTAACAGGTCTTAACCAGAACTAATATGTAAAATGGCAAAAGCGCGCCAAAAATATAGTACATAAATAAAGTGTTAAATTATACATATTAGCTTTTATAATGAAACAGAAAACTATGTACAATGAAAAGAAATGGGAGAGAAAACAGAAGAAGAATTTTTATATGAGCAGGAGCTTCCAACGTAACACATATATATACAGAATGTTCCAGTATATTCCACACAGGGTATATTATTTTCTACTGGGAGTCATATTTTGTTTCAAACCTTAATTCTGAAATGCTATCCAGATCTAAGGCGATATTACTCTTCAGCTTTACTTTCCATCTTCTGTGGAAGAGAACTCCTCTACACAAGCACTTGTTCTGTATAATTTAAAAAAGGTAAAGAATGAAGAATAAACAATAATTAGTAACTTGAAAGGTTAAACATGAACCTGCTGTAATTACTTTCTTATAGTATGAGGTTCCTGCGGTGCATGATTTGAAAGGTAAAAATTAAGTTGGAAAAATTCATGTATTCTCATGCAATTCTCTTAGGAATTCAATAGATTAGGATTGGCAAACATTAGGCCCTCCGTACGTTACTTTTAGAAGGATTTCTCTCCTTTTGTGGATTCTTAGCAGAATGACATGGTCTCAACATTCTAGGGTCACAGCAATGCTTCAGTGGCTCACACTTTGTGTTAGGTGGCACTGTCATAGAAAAAGAACATCTCTTATACATCTCCAGAGTGAAAAACTTTTTAACTTTACTGTACAAGAACCATCAACATCTTCCTATGCGATGGCTCCATTTTGAATGGTTTACAGTTTCTGCTTTTCAGAGGCAGTTCTTTTTCTGCATGTATAATGTACAGAGGGTTGCATTTTGCTTTGTTTGCTATGCGGGGAGATAGCTCTTCTCCTGTTGACCTAGGGACTGAGGAACAAAGAACACTTAGCCTATGAATATAAGTATTTCAACAGTGACTGTTCTCATTTTGCATTTTTCAGCTATGCAACTAGAAATATTTCTGTTGCACAAAATGCACAGGATATATGCCATTTAATAGGCGTAAAGCAAACATTGGCTTGCTTATGGTATTTTCTGTGGAATCACTGCCTTACAGGTCAGATACTCCCCAGGCACATGTCTACACAAGAAAAAAATCCGTAATATCCAATTTGTATGTTAGAGATATGTGGAGAAAATTCATCTCACGCATGAGTGTACTGCACTTAATGCAGATGAACACTACACAGGCTCTGTAGTCAAATGAATTAGGTGAGCAAAACCCTGAATCGCTCATCTAAATCCCTAAACTGCACATTCACGTCAGCACGGAATTAAGGCTACAATTTGGATCTGTGGGCTAAACTTTCAGGACAGCTACAGAATAACAATAATGTTTTGCACTTTGTACAGCACTTATTAAACACACAGGATCACAAAGGGCAGCACTATTATCATTCTAATGTCCCTGCGGTTTCTTGTTAAAATTATATCTACTGTAAATCGATGCGCTAAATTGGGAATGGTACTGTCCTAGCTCCATGCACCCCTGCATATATATATATATATATATATATATGCAATTTGGTTTGTGCCAACAGGGTGTTTGAGGACCTTTGGAAGAATATTGTGTTGTATCCAGATGGAAAGGGAAGGGGGAATGTTGGTAGGGGGTTCCCTGGAAAGAAATGAAACTACAGAGCTATAGTAGCATAAGAATGAATGAGTCAATGGAGCCAAACCATCCCATTGCTTCAAAAACAAGACCTTTATCTTACCTGTACATTGATGGAGTAGGCCCATTTTTGGTTTTTTTTTTGTCAAAAGATTACCAGGATATGGTATTTTTTGGGATCCCAAAATTCAGATAGTCCAGGAGTAGTGCTCAAGACCTCCCCCAAGAGTGCTACATGGATAGGTAATTTGCTTACTGACTTGATAGTTTGGGTTGAAAGAACGTGGTGAGTGCTTTCCTTTACACAGCCTTTCCGGAATGAGACTTGATCAACTTTGATTTCAATTACACTTTTGACCAACTGTAAGGAATAATTTGTATTAAAGATTTCTTAGCTCATACTTTTGAATGGAATGTACAAGGACGGTAGCTTATTCTTCTAAAATTTCTTTGGCCTTTACTTTAATTTGAAAAGTAAGAAAGAAGTCACTTGTTTTGAGGAATAGAGTATTGACCTACAGTCTCCCTACCAGTAGGGCCTTGATGGAGGGTTTCCCTCATCCACCCCACTCAAAGGAATCCCTTGAACTCATATTGTCTCCCTGCAAGTTACTGAGGTAGGTTGTATTTGAAAAAAGTGCATAATGTCACCTCTGAGGATTAAAGCCTAGGACTAATCAGTTTGACTGATCTTGAAGTAGATAAAGAATTAATTTTGTTATAATTGTCCAATTACTGTTGCATAAGCTGAGGTAAGAGATAGTGTGCCTGGACCACTCCAGAATGCATTGCTGCCTTAATCACTATACTATATATTCTGTTTGTACTAGGCCACACCTCCTCCTTGAACTACATCCTACCTCCATTGGATTACATCTCATCTGTGCTACTCCATACCCCTTCCAAGTACTACATTACACGCATTGCATCATATCCCTTCTTTGTAATAGTCCACACCTTCACAGACAAATCAGACTGGGCATTTCAGCAATTCAAAGGCTTGGATAGTTTAACTGGTAGATGACCATCCCCTTTGGATGCAACCCTGACTGCATGTGGTAGGGGTGTGCATCCGTTTTCGACGTATTGGCGATCCGCAACGTATTTTGTCCTATCCGTTAAATATGTGGGGAGGCGAAACGCATCGCGACTCCCCACGTATTTAACTTATTATCTGTTTAATTTGGTGCGCCCAGCGGCGCGCACTTTTCTTCGCCCCCATTAGCTACTAGCTACCTATGATTTGCACAAAATGGCAGTGCCCCTGCCCTACATTCCGGTATCCATGCCGACCTGTCTGACCCTTTCCTGTGAGTCACAGTGACTCACAGGAAAGGGTCGGACAGGTCGGCATGGATACCGGAATGCAGCGTATCCACGCTGACATTTTCTGACATGCACTGAATGCAGCCAATAGCGCTGTAATTCAGTGCTCTCTGTCAATTTTACTGATGAGCCAGCACTATATAAACATCAGCACGAGGAGCCACGCACTTATTTCCAGCGATGCTGTGGGGAGGTGGGCTGGGTGGAAGAGGGAGGAGATTGAACTAAGAGAGATAGACTAGTTAAGCTAGTAAAGGAAAGAAAAAGCTAATTATTCTTTGTTTTGCTGCAGTGCCAGGGTCAGCTACAGCTAGTCCTGTTTCTTTAAAGTTGTTTATTTTGGTCATCTCTGACTGAGAAGAGAAGCTGTGCTAGGTCAGCTAGCACTGACCACCATTTAGGGTGTTGGACTGGCTTGGAGAGATATATTATTTTCAATTTCATCCATTTTTCTGGAGTGACAAAAATTCCTGCTTTTTTAAACAGATTTTTTTTTAATTCCAATTACTTAGTCTCTCAGTGCACTGGGCTTCACTGGGCTGTTTAACAGGCTGGGTCTGTGCAGTCAAGTACCCAGGGAGTCTGCCTCTTTTGTGCTTACAAGCAAGCAGCTTCTGTGTGCACGCCATACACATTAGTGCACAGCCAGGCACCTTGATAGAGGACAGTGGGCATTTTTAACAGACTGAACCTTATTATTGAGTGGGTCTGTGCAGTCAAGTGCCCATGGAGTCTGCCTCTTTTGTGCTTACAAGCAAGCAGCTTCTGTGTGCACGCCACACACATTAGTGCACAGCCAGGCACCTTGATAGTGGACAGTGGGCATTTTTAACAGACTGAAGCTTATTATTGAGTGGGTATGTGCAGTCAAATGCCCAGGGAGTCTGCCTCTTTTGTGCTTACAAGCAAGCAGCGTCTCTGTGTACACACCACACACATTAGTGCACATCCAGGCACCGTGATAGTGGACAGTGGGCATTTTTAACAGACTGAACCTTATTATTGAGTGGGTCTGTGCAGTCAAGTGCCCAGGTAGTGTGCCTCTTTTGTGCTTACAAGCAAGCAGTGTCTCTGTGTACACACCACACACATTAGTGCACAACCAGGCACCGTGACAGTGGGCAGTGTTACTACTCTGTGACATTAAATCCATAATGTCAGGGAGAGATGTAGTCGAGTGATTGGGACTGGCAGAGGAGGCACCTCAAAAGACATAAAAGACAAAAAATAAATAAATAAATAAATTAGTGCAACACCACCAGTAGAGCTAAAAAGGCAACTGTTGCACTCTAAACTGTTTGTAGGGGATGGCAGTTCCATGCCAAAAAAAATGAAATCTGACCATGATACATTGCCATCGCCACCACTTGTTTCTGGCCCTGCAGTTTTGGAAGTGAGGGAAGGGGAGGCAGAGTCATGCCAGACAAAATGTAGACACCCAAAAGCAGCAGGGGGACAGAAGTCTTGACTAACAGTTAGCGTTGACAAGGTAGCGCAGTCACTGTTTGCTTCTGATTCAGATGAAGAATCTTCTTGTGTGGGATTCTCATCAGAAACGGAAGAAGTAATAGCTGATGAATCTTCGGTAGAATCAGTTAGTCCTGTCTTAGCCTCCACAAATGTGCAGCAGGGGAGAGATGAAAGTGAGAATGAGGAGGAGGAAGAGCAATCAGCACAGGCACAGAGAGTGACTGAGGCTCCCTCTGGCATTCCTTCTCAGGATGCACCCACAACCTCAGCTCCAGTGCCAGCATCCACCCCCAAGGTGTTAGAGAGGGGAGGATCACGAAAGACATCTCCGATCTGGAGACACTTTAAAGTCTGAAGACCCGCGTTATGCTCGGTGTAATTACTGTGCCAGGGATATTAGCAGAGGCAAGCAAATGGGACATCTATCTAAGTTTGGCATGAACCATCATATGAAGAGGCAACACCCAACAAGATTACTGCCATCTGGGGATGGTGGCAGTAACAGTGGGGGGACCCCTTCCAACCAGTGTGCAGTGGTAGGAAAGCAGCAGAGTCAGCCCATGCCCTCATCCCCTTCTAGCAGTCAGGTGGCAGGCCAGCAACCCCCTGACATGTGGCAGAAGCGACAATCCACCATGGAGGAAATGGGGTGGAGTGCGGTAACGCTATCCCGGGGTAGGAGGCAGGCAGCCTCAAAAGTTGTAACCAGGACCATTGGGGAAATGATTGCCCTTGATGACCAGCCCTTGCAGTTAGTGGAGAATGTGGGTTTCAAGCGTTTTTTGAAGGTCATACTTCCAAATTACAAAATCCCCTGCAGAACCACATTTAGTAGAAAGGTCATCCCCAGCCTGTACAAGCAGTGTCGCAGTCGCATGCAAGCACTGCTAGCTAAGGCAGAGGGAAGCATGCATTTCACCTGCGATATCTGGACCGCCATGAATGCTGCACACTCTTACCTCTCTCTGACAGCACACTGGTGGGACATGGCTGAGGCAGGGGCAGCCAGCAACTCTATTACTGAAGAAGTATCAGGGTGGAGGTGGGCTTTACTGTACACCCACCTGACGGACCAGGCCCATACCACAGCCAATATTCTAGCATGCATCAGACAGATGCTGGAGGGCTGGCAACTATACCAGCGAGACAGGAAAACACAGGCAGGGTTCTTTGTCACAGACAATGGTGCAAACATGGTTAAGGCAATAACCGATGGGCGCTTTAAGAACATCCGATGTTTTGCACACACTCTGCACCTGGTAGTGAAGTCAGCTCTGGGCTTGGAGTCCAATGACAAAGAGAATGAATACCTGTATAGGTTTAAACAGAAGTGCAGGAACATAGCAGCACATTTCCACAGAAGTGTCAAGGTGGGGCTGGTTCTCCGACAAAAGCAGACTGATTTGGATATGCCTCACAAGCGTCTCATTCAAGACATTGCCACCCGGTGGAATTCCACCTTTATGATGCTGGAGAGGTTACTGGAGCTGCAGGCACCCCTTCATGAACTTTCTGGTACAATGGACATAGGTGTGCAGAATCCCCTAGGGCATCATGATTGGTTAGTCATGAGTCAGCTGGTAAAAATCCTGCAGCCCTTCAAGGATGTCACGGAGCAGCTGAGTTCCAGAAGTGCCACCTTGGCTGACATCATCCCTAGAGTTAATTTCCTGGATGAACATTTGGAGGCCTTTAAACAGGAAGAGGGAATGACAGCTGAGGTGCTGCAATGTCTGGACGTTTTGCAGCAGCAGGTGAAAGACAGATTAAGGACTTTAACAGACGACCGCACGTACATGCTCACCTCAGTCTGTGATCCCCGTGTGAAAGGGAAACTCGCCCTACAGTCCAATTGTCTGTCATTTGTGAAGGAACTGCTGTTAGCAAAAGTCCATGAACAGGAACGCCATAGGCGGAGATAGATTAGGCTTGAAGCAGAGGTGGAAACAGCAGGCACGTCAGAGAGTTGTACTGCTAGCCCAAGCAGGAGCAGCACTGTGTCAGTCACAGATAGTACTTCCTCCTCCACGTCAGAACGCCCAAGGCATGTTGCCCATAAAGATTCATCAGCTGTGCAACGGGCGAGAGAGAAAGCAGCTGGCATGAGGGACTCTGAGCCCGCCCAAGCAAAGGAAACACCAGCACAGCTGTCAGTGACAAGGTATCTCTCAGAGCCGATAGAGAAAATGCAGACAGATCCACTGGCATATTGGGCACACAAGTCCACTGTCTGGCCACACCTAGCCAAAGTGGCTCAGCGATATATGTCATGTCCACCAACCAGTGTGCCCAGTGAATGTGTCTTTTCAATGACAGGGGATATCATGAGCTCTCACTGCTCAAGGCTGGCACCAGAGTTGATGGAAATGCTATTGTTTTTGAAAGTAAACCTGCCTTTGCTTGGGTTTCCAAATTTTCCCTGTGAATGGCAAGATGAATAAAAGCAATTCAAAGCCTTGCAGCAGCTCCAATTGCCTCCTATGCTCCAGATAATATAAGCACTGCAGCACATGTACCTGACATGAAACGCTGTGCCTGACCATCCACTGCCCTGTCTGTACGTCCCTACAAGGGCCTGACCTCAAAAGCTGTGCCTGACTGTCAACTGTCCAGGCCTTGTGTTCCTACAAGTGTTTGACCTCGATTGCTTTGCCTGTCAGTCCAGGCCTTGTGTCCCTAGGTGGGATTGACCTCTGTCCTCGATTGCTTTGCCTGTCAGTCCAGGCCATGTGTCCCTAGGTGGGATTGACCTCTGTCCTCAACTGCTTGACCTGTCAGTCCAGGCCTTGTGTTCCTACAACTGTTTTTCCTCGATTGCTTTGCCTGTCAGTCCAGGCCTTGTGTCCCTAGGTGGGATTGACCTCTGTCCTCGACTGCTTTGCATGTCAGTCCAGGCCTTGTGTCCCTAGGTGGGATTGACCTCTGTCCTCGGCTGCTTTGCCTGTCAGTCCATGCCTTGTGTTCCTACAAGTGTTTGACCTCGATTGCTGTGCCTGTCAGTCCAGGCCTTGTGTCCCTAGGTGGGATTGACCTCTGTCCTCGACTGCTTTGCCTGTCAGTCAAGGCCTTGTGTTCCTACAAGTGTTTGACCTCGATTGCTTTGCCTGTCAGTCCAGGCCTTGTGTTCCTACAAGTGTTTGACCTCAATTGCTTTGCCTGTCAGTTCAGGCCTTGTGTCCCTAGGTGGGATTGACCTCTGTCCTGGACTGCTTTGCCTGTCAGTCCAGGCCTTGTGTTCCTAGGTGGGATTGACCTCTGTCCTCGACTGCTTTGTCTGTCAGTCCAGGCCTTGTGTTCCTACAAGTGTTTGACCTCGATTGCTTTGCCTGTTCATCCAGGCCTTATGTCCCTAGGTGGGATTGACTTCTGTGCTCGTCTGCCTTGCCTGTCAGTCCAGGCCTTGTGTTCCTACAAGTGTTTGACCTCGATTGCTTTGCCTGTCAGTCCAGGCCTTGTGTTCCTACAAGTGTTTGACCTCGATTGCTTTGCCTGTGTTACAGTTTTGGCTGCAGTGCAACCGCCTCACCACCAGGGGTCCCTCTAGTGCTGGCTCTCCTGACAGGCCCAGTCCATCTCCTCTGTCCACTCTATGTTCTGGGTTTGCCCTTATAACCCTGCCTGACAGTTCCCTCAGGGCTTCGGCATCGAGCTCACCTGGGCTCCCTGCTCTAGCCTTGCGCGGCCTTCGGGCCTTTCCTTGCCTTGCCTTGCCTTGCGCGGCCTTCGGGCCTTCTTCCTTGCTTTCCATACCTGGCCTACGGGCCTTCTGACCTGCCTTGCCCTGCTTACTGTGTGTGGCCTACGGGCCTTCTGTGTGTGTGTGGCCTACGGGCCTTCTGATCTGCCTTGCCCTACTTACGGTGTGTGTGTGGCCTACGGGCCTTCTGACCTGCCTTGCCCCGCTTACGGTGTGTGGCCTACGGGCCTTCTGTGTGTGTGTGGCCTACGGGCCTTCTGTGTGTGTGTGGCCTACGGGCCTTCTGACCTGCCTTGCCCCGCTTATGGTGTGTGGCCTACGGGCCTTCTGTGTATGTGTGGCCTACGGGCCTTCTGACCTGCCTTGCTCTGCTTACGGTGTGTGGCCTACGAGCCCTCTGTGTGTGTGTGGCCTACGGGCCTTCTGACCTGCCTTGTCCTGCTTACTATGCCCTGACCCAGCCTGAACCTAGACACTGCTATCTGCCGCCTGCCCTGACCCAGCCTGGACCCAGACCCTGCTACTTGCCGCCTGCCCTGACCCAGTCTGGACCCAGACACTGCTATCTGCCGCCTGCCCTGACCCAGCCTGGACCCAGACACTGCTACTTGCCGCCTGCCCTGACCCAGCCGGGACCCAGACTCTGTTCTAGCCATTCTTGTCCCTCTCAACCTGGAGCCACCCTTCTGGGTGGTGTTCACGACTCCTGACCGGAGCCCAGTCGTAACAGTATGCCGAAGCCATTCACATTGGGAGAGACAGAAAGGACTCAGTATTCAGACGGTGAGTCTTCACGGTTTATTATCTGTACCATTTGTCAAACTCTGAATTATCCTACGTACCTGAACTGTTTAGCTTGTCAGCTCTCGGACCAGGAGCACTGGATATGCAGCAACTGTCACAAAAGAAATGTGTCTGTATACCAAGAATGCCTTAATTGTAATTCTTCCAAACCAGGCTGGTGGAAGTGTCTCTGTCTTCCTTGTCTTTTGCCTCCAGGCAAACCCTGCCCCCGCTGCACAGCTAACGGGCCACCATCTCCTCATAAAGATTCAGCCAGAGCTATCACACTCTGCCCTGCTTCTGGCTCAGCTAGGAATGTTTTCACCCTGGACAGTTTACTAACAGAAGATTGTAGCATAACTTGTCACAAAACTTCTCACCAAAAAGCAACTTATACTTCAGGAAAACCAAAAACTTACCTGGCCAAGAGAACTTCTAGGACTTCCGTTCTAGGAGATCAAGCACAAAAACAGATGGAACTCATTAACCCGAGCAGGGCTCTGCTTCCCACAGCTGCTGAACAGCCTGTAACGAGCACCTTCCCTAGACGTCCTAGAACGGCCTGTGCCTTCTCTAAACTGCTCCTCCAGAAACAAAATCAGGAGCTTCAGACTTGATACCTCGAGCCAGAGGTATCAAGTCTCGAAGGCTCGAGGTATCAAGCCAGATACCTCTGGCTTGATACCTCGAGCCAGAGGTATCAAGCCAGATTGTACTGCCAAGGGCTTGATACCTCGAGCCAAGGGCTCGAGGTATCAAGCCCTTGGCAGTACAATCTGTGTTTTCCATGTACACTACTTCTAACCTTGCTGCTCTGCCATCTGAGTTTGCTTCATCGCCCCGAGAGGGGTCCGAGTCTGCTACAACGCCCAGAGAGGGGTCCGACCTGCTTCATCACCCCGAGAGGGGTCCGAGCCTGCTTCATCGCCCCGAGAGGGGTCCGAGCTTCTTCATCGCCCCGAGAGGGGTCCGAACCTGCTTCAACGCCCCGAGAGGGGTCCGAGCCTGTTACAATGCCCCGAGAGGGGTCCGAGCCTGCTACAACGTCCGGAGAGGTGTTCGAGCCTGCTACAACGCCCGGAGAGGTGTTCGAGCCTGCTTCATCGCCCCGAGAGGGGTCCGAGCCTGCTACAACGCCCCGAGAGGGGTCCGAGCCTACTACAACGCCCAGAGAGGGGTCCGAACCTGCTTCATCGCCCCGAATGGGGTCCGAGCCTGCTTCATCGCCCCGAGAGGGGTCCGAACCTGCTACAACGCCCCGAGAGGGGTCCGAGCCTGCTACAACGCCCGGCGAGGTGTTCGAGCCTGCTTCATCGCCCCGAGAGGGGTCCGAGCCTGCTTCATCGCCCCGAGAGGGGTCCGAACCTGCTGCGGCGCCCCGAGAGTGGTCCGAGCCTGCTACAACGCCCGGAGAGGTGTTCGAGCCTGCTACAATGCCCGGAGAGAGGTCCGAACCTGCTTCATCACCCCGAGAGGGGTCCGAACCTGCTTCAATGCCCCGAGAGGGGTCCGAGCCTGTTACAACTCCCCGAGAGGGGTCCGAGCCTACTACAATGCCCAGAGAGGGGTCCGAGCCTGCTTCATCACCCCGAATGGGGACCGAGCCTGCTTCATCGCCCCGAGAGGGGTCCGAACCTGCTACAACGCCCAGAGAGGGGTCCGAGCCTGTTACAAACGCCCCGAGAGGGGTCCAAGCCTGTTACAACGCCCAGAGAGGGGTCTGAGCCTGCTTCAATGCCCAGAGAGGGGTCCGAGCCTGCTTCATCGCCCCGAATGGGGTCCGAGCCTGCTTCATTGCCCCGAGAGGGATCCGAACCAGCTACAACGCCCCGAGAGGGGTCCGAGCCTGCTACAACGCCTGGAGAGGCGTTCGAGCCTGCTACAACACCCCGAGAGGGGTCCGAACCTGCTTCATCGCCCCGAGAGGGGTCCGAGCCTGCTACAACGCCCCGAGAGGGGTCCGAGCCTGTTACAACGCCCCGAGAGGGGTCCGAGCCTGCTTCAATGCCCAGAGAGGGGTCCGAGCCTGCTTCATCGCCCCGAATGGGGTCCGAGCCTGCTTCATCGCCCCGAGAGGGGTCCGAACCAGCTACAACGCCCCGAGAGGGGTCCGAGCCTGCTACAACGCCCGGAGAGGTGTTCGAGCCTGCTACAACACCGCGAGAGGGGTCCAAACCTGCTTCATCGCTCCGAGAGGGGTCCGAACCTGCTTCAACGCCCCGAGAGGGGTCCGAACCTGCTTCAACGCCCCAAGAGGGGTCCGAGCCTGCTACAACGCCCAGAGAGGTGTTCGAGCCTGCTACAATGCCCGGAGAGGGGTCCGAGCCTGCTTCATCGCCCCGAGAGGGGTCCGAGCCTACTTCATCGCCCCGAATGGGGTCCGAGCCTGCTTCATCCCCCCGAGAGGGGTCCGAGCCTGCTTCATCCCCCCGAGAGGGGTCCGAGCCTGCTTCATCGCCCTGAGTGGGGTCTGAGCCTGCTTCATTGCCCCGAGAGGGGTCCGAACCTGCTTCAACGCCCCGAGAGGGGTCCGAGCCTACTACAACGCCCGGAGAGGTGTTCCAGCCTGCTGTTTCACCCCGCGAGGGGCCCGAGCCTGCTGCACTACCCCGAGAAGAGCCTGCTGAACCGGTTCTGCTGCCACCCCCGGAGGGGCTCAAACCGGTATCACTGACAGACTTTCTGACTCAGCCATCTGAGCCTGTTGAATTGCTCCAGCTGTTGCTGCCCTCGGAGGGGTCTGATTTCATTTTTGAGTTCCCCCTGCTAAGATGGGACCCAGGAGGAGGGGGAGGCCTTGAGGAGGGGGTACTGTTACAGTTTTGGCTGCAGTGCAACCGCCTCACCACCAGGGGTCCCTCTAGTGCTGGCTCTCCTGACAGGCCCAGTCCATCTCCTCTGTCCACTCTATGTTCTGGGTTTGCCCTTATAATCCTGCCTGACAGTTCCCTCGGGGCCTCGGCATCGAGCTCACCTGGGCTCCCTGCTCTAGCCTTGCGCGGCCTTCGGGCCTTTCCTTGCCTTGCCTTGCGTGGCCTTCGGGCCTTTCCTTGCCTTGCCTTGTGCGGCCTTTCGGCCTTCTTCCTTGCTTTCCATACCTGGCCTATGGGCCTTCTGACCTGCCTTGCCCTACTTACGGTGTGTGTGTGGCCTACGGGCCTTCTGACCTGCCTTGCCCCGCTTACGGTGTGTGGCCTACGGGCCTTCTGTGTGTGTGTGGCCTACGGGCCTTCTGACCTGCCTTGCCCCGCTTACGGTGTGTGGCCTACGGGCCTTCTGTGTATGTGTGGCCTACGGGCCTTCTGACCTGCCTTGCTCTGCTTACGGTGTGTGGCCTACGGGCCCTCTGTGTGTGTGTGGCCTACGGGCCTTCTGACCTGCCTTGTCCTGCTTACTGTGCCCTGACCCAGCCTGAACCTAGACACTGCTATCTGCCGCCTGCCCTGACCCAGCCTGGACCCAGACCCTGCTACTTGCCGCCTGCCCTGACCCAGTCTGGACCCAGACACTGCTATCTGCCGCCTGCCCTGACCCAGCCTGGACCCAGACACTGCTACTTGCCGCCTGCCCTGACCCAGCCGGGACCCAGACTCTGTTCTAGCCATTCTTGTCTCTCTCAACCTGGAGCCACCCTTCTGGGTGGTGTTCACGACTCCTGACCGGAGCCCAGTCGTAACAGCCTGTCAGTCCAGGCCTTGTGTCCCTAGGTGGGATTGACCACTGTCCTCGACTGCTTTGCCTGTCAGTCCAGGCCTTGTGTTCCTACAAGTGTTTGACCTCAATTGCTTTGCCTGTCAGTCCAGGCCTTGTGTTCCTACAAGTGTTTGACATCGATTGCTTTGCCTGTCAGTCCAGGCCTTGTGTCCCTAGGTGGGATTGACCTCTGTCCTCGACTGCTTTGCCTGTCAGTCCATGCCTTGTGTTCCTACAAGTGTTTGACCTCGATTGCTTTGCCTGTTCATCCAGGCCTTATGTCCCTAGGTGGGATTGACTTCTGTCCTCGACTGCTTTGCCTGTCAGTCCAGCCTTATGTTCCTACAAGTGATTGACCTCGATTGCTGTGCCTGTCAGTCCAGGCCTTGTGTCCCTAGGTGGGATTGACCTCTGTCCTCGACTGCTTTGCCTGTCAGTCCAGGCCTTGTGTTCCTACAAGTGTTTGACCTCGATTGCTTTGCCTGTCAGTCCAGGCCTTGTGTTCCTACAAGTGTTTGACCTCGATTGCTTTGCCTGTCAGTCCTGGCCTTGTGTCCCTAGGTGGGATTGACCTCTGTCCTCGACTGCTTTGCCTGTCAGTCCAGGCCTTGTGTCCCTAGGTGGGATTGACCTCTGTCCTCGACTGCTTTGCCTGTCAGTCCAGGCCTTGTGTTCCTACAAGTGTTTGACCTCGACTGCTTTGCCTGTCAGTCCAGGCTTTGTGTTCCTACAAGTGTTTGACCTCGACTGCTTTGCCTGTTCATCCAGGTCTTATGTCCCTAGGTGGGATTGACCTCTGTCCTCGACTGCTTTGCCTGTCGGTCCAGGCCTTGTGTCCCTAGGTGGGATTGACCTCTGTCCTCGACTGCTTTGCCTGTCGGTCCAGGCCTGGTGTCCCTAGGTGGGATTGACCTCTGTCCTCGACTGCTTTGCCTGTCAGTCCAGGCCTTGTGTTCCTACAAGTGGTTGACATTGATTGCTTTGCCTGTCAGTCCAGGCCTTGTGGTCCTACAAGTGGTTGACCTCGATTGCTTTGCCTGTTCATCCAGATCTTATGTCCCTAGGTGGGATTGACCTCTGTCCTCGACTGCTTTGCCTGTCAGTCCAGGCCTTGTGTTCCTACAAGTGTTTGACCTCGATTGGTTTGCCTGTCAGTCCAGGCCTTGTGTCCCTAGGTGGGATTGACCTCTGTCCTCGACTGCTTTGCCTGTCAGTCCAGGCCATGTGTCCCTAGGTGGGATTGACCTCTGTCCTCGATTGCTTTGCCTGTCAGTCCAGGCCTTGTGTTCCTACAAGTGTTTGACCTCGATTGCTCTGCCTGTCCGTCCAGACCTTATGTCCAGTCCTAATGGCTGAACCCTCGTTGCAAAGGGAAACCTCAGTCTCTGGCAATTAAAACTAGTACTCCTTCACAGCATTTATCCTTAAATAAAACAAAGAGTTTTCTTTAGTCTCAGGGTAGAGAAGAGAACTTCCTTCGTTTTGCTTATGAAGTCATGATCAGTTTGCAAATGATTTAATCCGAACAATTTGTACCATAATACACTCTAGTGGCCAATCCTTTCCAAGCGAGTCCTTGGGAAAGGGAACTCTCCGCGGTGTTGCAGCCTATTTCTTAGGACCTGTTGACCCATGTTGAACCGCTGTTCACATGGCACCCTGCTCCCTGTCGCCACGCTTTGAAGGCTCGTGCTCCACTCTAGGGGCCAACCCATTCCAAGGAAGTCCTTTCCTGCTCTTGGGAAAGGGAAATCTCCCCGGTGTTGCAGCCTATCTCATAGGACCTGTTGACCCATGTTGAACTGCTGTTTAGAGGTGAACCCATTCTCGGGAGACCTTTCCTGCTCATAGGAAAGGGAACTCTCCCCGGGTGTAGCCTGCCTGTTTCTACTGTCCCATGTTGAACCGCTGTTTGTTTACATAGTAACCTCCTCCGCCACCGCATTGACAATTGTCTTATGTATATTCAAGTTTCATATCACCAAAATGCCAGGAAGAGAGCAGATGATAGCACATATCAAATCTTGATTCTTCTAAAGTATACATCATCTGTATGTACTCTTTTCTATCTGTATTGCTAGGTGCCAAGCACACTTTATTAATACTTCTTCTTAGCTTCGGAATAGTAAAGTTCTTCAAAGCCTCTGTTTCTACTAAAACAACTGCTGGCATTTGGGATTTTACTTCACTTGTTGAAGACATTTTTATTAGTGTTTTACCTCCGGTCGTTTCTTCCATTTTGAAATCAGCCTTTTTCTATGCCAAGCAGTACTCTGACTGCTTTCCGGCCTAGCTGTCTTTTGTCAAGGATATTCTCACACTAAAGTCCCTCGGGGTCCCGTGTGTAGCCTGCCTGTATCTGCCCTCTGTCCCATGTTGAACTGCTGTTTAGGGGCGAACCCATTATAGGGAGCCCTTTCCTACGCAAAGGAAAGGGAACTCTCCCCGGGCGTAGCCTGCCTGTTTCTACCCTCTGACCCATGTTGAACCACTGTTCCATTTTTTAAATCCGCCTCTTTCTATGCCATAAGAACATAAGAAAATGCCATACTGGGTCAGACCAAGGGTCCATCAAGCCCAGCATCCTGTTTCCAACAGTGGCCAATCCAGGCCATAAGAACCTGGCAAGTACCCAAAAACTAAGTCTATTCCATGTAACCATTGCTAATGGCAGTGGCTATTCTCTAAGGGGCGGATTTTAAAAGGAGCGCGAATAGGCCTACTTTTGTTTGCGCTCAGGCGCAAACAAAAGTACGCTGGATTTTAGTAGATACGCGCGGAGCCGCGCGTATCTACTAAAAAACCTGGATCGGTGCGCGCAAGGCTATCGATTTTGTATAGCCGGCGCGCGCCGAGCCGCACAGCCTACCCCCGTTCCCTCCGAGGCCGCTCCGAAATCGGAGCGGCCTCGGAGGGAATCCTCTAACACCCTCCCCTCACCTTCCCCTCCCTTTCTCTACCTAACCCACTCGCCCGGCCCTGTCTATACCCCCCCCTTACCTTTGTTGGGGGATTTACGCCTCCCGGAGGGAGGCGTAAATCCCCGCGCGCCAGCGGGCCTCCTGCGCGCCGGGCCGCGACCTGGGGGCGGGTACGGAGGGCGCGGCCACGCCCCCGGACTGCCCCGGGCCGTAGCCACGCCCCCGTACCCGCCCCCAAAACGCTGCCGACACGCCCCGAAAACGCCGCGACGACCGGGACCGCCCCCGACACGCCCCCCGACACGCCCCCGACACGCCCCCCTCGGAGAACCCCGGGACTTACGCGAGTCCCGGGGCTCTGTGCGCGCCGGTAGGCCTATGTAAAATAGGCTTACCGGCGCGCAGGGCCCTGCTTGCGTAAATCCGCCCGGTTTTGGGCGGATTTACGCGAGCAGGGCTCTGAAAATCCGCCCCTAAGTGAACTTAATAGCAGGTAATGGACTTCTCCTCCAAGAACTTATCCAATCCTTTTTTAAACACAGCTATACTAACTGCACTAACCACATCCTCTGGCAACAAATTCCAGAGTTTAATTGTGCGTTGAGTAAAAAAGAACTTTCTCCGATTCGTTTTAAATGTGCCCCATGCTAACTTCATGGAGTGCCCCCTAGTCTTTCTACTATCCGAAAGAGTAAATAACCGATTCACATCTACCCGTTCTAGACCTCTCATGATTTTAAACACCTCTATCATATCCCCCCTCAGTCGTCTCTTCTCCAAGCTGAAAAGTCCTAACCTCTTTAGTCTTTCCTCATAGGGGAGTTGTTCCATTCCCCTTATCATTTTGGTAGCCCTTCTCTGTACCTTCTCCAATGGAATTATATCTTTTTTGAGATGCGGCGACCAGAATTGTACACAGTATTCAAGGTGCGGTCTCACCATGGAGCGATACAGAGGCATTATGACATTTTCCGTTTTATTCACCATTCCCTTTCTAATAATTCCCAACATTCTGTTTGCTTTTTTGACTGCCGCAGCACACTGTACCGACAATTTCAATGTGTTATCCACTATGACACCTAGATCTCTTTCTTGGGTTGTAGCACCTAATATGGAACCCAACATTGTGTAATTATAGCATGGGTTATTTTTCCCTATATGCATCACCTTGCACTTATCCACATTAAATTTCATCTGCCATTTGGATGCCCAATTTTCCAATCTCACAAGGTCTTCCTGCAATTTATCACAATCTGCTTGTGATTTAACTACTCTGAACAATTTTGTGTCATCTGCAAATTTGATTATCTCACTTGTCATATTTCTTTCCAGATCATTTATAAATATATTGAAAAGTAAGGGTCCCAATACAGATCCCTGAGGCACTCCACTGTCCACTCCCTTCCACTGAGAAAATTGCCCATTTAATCCTACTCTCTGTTTCCTGTCTTTTAGCCAGTTTGCAATCCACGAAAGGACATTGCCACCTATCCCATGACTTTTTACTTTTCCTAGAAGCCTCTCATGAGGAACTTTGTCAAACGCCTTCTGAAAATCCAAGTATACTATATCTACCGGTTCACCTTTATCCACATGTTTATTAACTCCTTCAAAAAAGTGAAGCAGATTTGTGAGGCAAGACTTGCCCTGGGTAAAGCCATGCTGACTTTGTTCCAAGCTGTACTCTGCTTTCCGGCCTAGCTGTCTTTTGTCAAGGACATTCTCACACTACAGTCCCTGGGAATCCCGGGTGCAGCCAGCCTGATTTTAAAAGAACAGCGAGAGCCCACTGGACCCCAATGGAAACCCTCCACTTTAGGGACGAACCCATTCTAGGGAGCCCTTTCCTGCGCAAAGGAAAGGGAACTCTCCCCGGGTGTAGCCTGCCTGTTTCTACCCTCTGACCCATGTTGAACCGCTGTGTAGGGGTGAACCCATTCGTAGGGAGCCCTTTCCTGCTCATAGGAAAGGGAATTCTCCCCAGGGCTCTTGTTTGAATATTTGCTACTACCACCAAAATTGGCACCCGCAGATGCTACTCTCCACCCAGGCATAGTTCATCATGTTTCAGGTCCTAGGACTCGTGTTAGACTCCCTGGTCCCTGTTTAAGACGGGTCAGGTGCACAGTACGCCCAGTTGACAGTCCCACCACATGCTGAGCCTCATCTTGTCTTGCCTCCTTGTCTGTCCCTTATCAAACCACAGGGACCTGACTACCTCGCCTCTGCCAGCTTGTCTTGCCCCTATCAACTTTCTGCCACTCTGCCTTGCTGCCAATCACCAGATGACTCACTCAACTCCTTGTGGTGTTCTTGCCACTATCTTGGTTCCTCAATGTGTTGGTACTAGTCTTTCTGCTTGCTATGTTCCCCTTCATTGTGTTGTAGGATGTCAATTCCACTTGTCGTGCCGTTTTGCCTGTCGTGCTGCCTTCGATGGTTCATGCATCTGTTATTGGTGCTCTCTTTTGAAGCTGTGGTGTGTTTTTGACACTCTCGCTGCACTCTTGCCACTTCTGGTACCCCTTTGCACCTTTACAGTGCCTTAGGCTATTCATGGCACTTTGGTGCCACTTTGCCACAGTCTAAGTACCTTGGAGCTCTTTTGTTGTTGTGATGATTGCTCCCCAGAAGTTTCATCAAAATTGATAATAAAACCCCAATTCTGCAGCCAAAAATAGGCTGGAAATCCTTCCCCCATTGACTTTAATGGGAACCGAAAACGTATTCACATATCAACGTATTGGATTCTCCATACATCCGAATGCAACGGAAATGACCCCCGACGAATACGTATCACGAATGTCACGGAAATGTTTTGGCTGCACATCCCTAGCATGTGGTGCTATGAAAAGGAAGGTGTGCTTTGAGGGCAATGAAGATGCTTCAGGCATGTTGGCACTTTTAATTTTTGCTTCTTCAAAACAGTGGTACACAGCCTTGTATATTTGGTGAGCCACATCAGCAGCCTGACATTCCCTTGACTTTTAAAAGTAAGTATTTATATTGATTAGTTTATTTTCACAATTCTGTAAACTAAAATATAGACACAGAGGGACAATAAAGTGGCTCTTGAAGAGTCAAATGAAGTCCAATGCTTTTAAACAAATGAAGACCCTGAGGAGATGGGTCACTAATTGCTAAAATTCTGGCATTGAGAGCAATGGTGGGAGATTACTTCATTTCTTCTCCTCTCATTCATACCAACGAAGATGCCAGCAGTGAGCTAATGCAGGCCACCATCTTCTCACTTCTCTCACTCCAGCCCTTTGAGGGTCTTAACCTTTGCTGTGCCAGACGAATTTTTTCTTGCTATGGTCTTCCATCTCAACCACCACAACGATTACTTGCATACAGGGACCAAGCTATAGAAAACTAGAAATACAGAATGAATAAAATAGTTAAGGCAAAAGAAGGAGACAGAATCTTATTATTCCAAAGAAAACATGCTTCTGAAAGGTACAAATAATGGTGTGATTAGCAAGGTGATCGACATTGGCTTTTGGAAGCCATAATATATTGGCCTTTTTCCACGTTGCCCTATGATGGTTTTTGAAAAATATTTATTTATCAATCATACAATATTTATTTATTTATTTATTTATTTTTACTGAAAAGAGCAAAGCTACCCTTATCTTCAACGAAGGCAGGGGATACACCGAGATAAATGATACTGAGGTTTCATTGCTCAGATGAATCTCATAAAATAAGAACAGGAGAGCTGGCTGTAATTAAATTGTAGTGGAATCCCCACAGCAAAACACATTTCCCGGAAGGAATAATATGCCTTTAATGAAAAGGATAGATCCAAACCGTACATGTTCCACTGCAGCTGCCTGACAGTACTTAGCTATGCAGGAATTTAAATCACATGCTGGCAATAATCAGATCTGAATGCAGTGATGTCGCATTACTTTCTAGCAAGGGACTCATTTTGCATACTGTATTGCTGGAGGAGTGAAGAAATGCTGCTTGACTTCAGGTTGCTGCATCGGCGTACATTTCTTGAAGTCCCGTTCTTTTGAGTCTGGCTCAAAGTTCTTTTTCATTTTTCAGTTGTGTTGTGTGCAAATTGATTAAAAGAAAAAAATAACCCAGGAGAATGCAAGTGCCAGACTGTACCAAAGCGATATCTATAAATATTTCATTGATAATCAGTGCATTCTACCATGGGCTGAATAATTAAATGGAGCCGTAAAATCAAGTCACTAAACTACTCTGGGCCAATTGTAAATACACTTACGCTGTCTCTCACACACTCCCCTTTTAAGACTGCAGAAACTATTTTAGCAAAATGAAGAAAAGATTCGTCTCTCCTCTGCCCCAGGCAGTTTTGGGTCTCTGCCGCCATTACCCCAGTCTGAATGTCTTCTGCCCCCATCTCTTTTGCTCCATTATGCCTGCTCGCCCTGCATGCCAGATTTTAGGTGCAACACAGCAAAGCAGTTTTTGACCTACACTGGTGCAGTCTCCAATTGGATCATCTTAGGCTGGCTCCTACTTCTGCTTTGAGGTCCTCCTTACACTGGTTCCCGCTGTTTCTCCACATGTAATATCACTCTCCACTCCCCTCCTTTGCTCTGCCCAGGGAATGTTTGCTGTTAGTGGCTACTCCATGCCACTATCTGCTATTAACTTCTCCCATGGTTAGGAATACCAGCAGCTGCATTTTACCATGATGCACCATAGTGCACCGTGCTGCAACTGCTCGATTGCTATTTTATTAGAATTGTATTAATATATGCACTATCTTCATAATCAGTGGTTATGCTGGCCTACAACACAACACAAGCGAATGTAAAGTCACAAAACATTCCTCTCCTCAGCATTCTCTCCTTTACCTTTCCTCTGCTCTGCCTCGCTATCTTCTTAGTCAGAATTAGCAGCCTTTGGACTCAGAGGAGGAGCTGTGTACCAGACTGAATGACCTAGATTTTTATGGCCTTGAGTCTCATTTCTGCTCCTCTCCTGCAAACCCATTTTTCGTTCCTGGATTATTCAGGGCGATGTCTACATTTACGTTGAGCAACTAATTAAAAACACAGAAACTTGTTTTGACTTGCACACAGACTTGTTTCTTGTACTGACATGCAGTTACTTGACTGTTTGTTAATCTGCCTCCGTACTGCAGCAGGGCCTCAGAAAGTTATGCTCATTACTGCTATGCCACCTTTCCTGACCCTGCCCAATAGATCTGCATTCTCCGTCCCCAGTAATTCTTGTGCAGAGTACACCTACCAACATACAAATAGCTCTGTAACAGGTGACCACAATTATATTGCTGCAGATGTGAAAGAATTAATTGAATTGTTGAGAGTGTAAAATGGAGGGCCAATGCAAGTCATATTCAAATTTGACTCAGTAGTGTGTGTTGACTTTGGAGTCACTTTTCAAAAGGTTCAGGAGAGTAAATTGGTACTTTCTGAAAAATAAATGTACCCTTATGTGTTAAATCTAGGCGCTAGGGCTGAAGGGGTAGGTTAGGCATCCAGTTCTGATTTTCAGTGCGAGGCGCCTATATGTAGGTGAATGAATAGCAAGAATAAATGTAAAGGCCCAGTGGCGGATTCACGATGTCGGACTGACCCGGGTATTTGCTGCCCAGGCCGGCCCAGCACATATCACGTGGTCTGTCGAGCGCGGCTCTGTCACGGCCGTGAACGGCAGACCACGTGACTGGAGCTATCGGCCCACCGGGGGATGCCCAATCCCCCGATAGGCCAATCCGCCCCTGAAGGCCTCATCTCCCTAAAGTTAGATGGACTTTCAGCTCATAACTTGGGTATTTATGGTTGGCTTGACAGGAGGCTTCTATAACTGAGTCACATACATCGGGCGCTGAGCTTTCTTTGAATATCGACTGTTTTATGTCCAGTATCGAATTATCTGAATCTCACAGGTGCATGTTGTAGTCTTGCCTGGTTTTTCTAGAGGGTTTGCTGGAGGACCACATTAAAGACTGGAACTGCTGAATGAAATCACAGGTTTTCAGTAATTTATAATCATTTTTGTGTTGTGTCAGAGGTGGACCCTTGGGCAAGGTGGGGTTGACGCAACCCGTAGGTAGGGGCCTACGGGTCCCCACCGTCAGCAGGTGGAGTGGGCTGAAGCTAGAGCTTCACATATATTAGCCCTCGTTCCCCTCGGGTTGAGCCTTTGGGTGCCGGGGTCAGCAGGGCCTCAAGGTTAGTTAGTAACGAGAAGTGGTTCAGCCCAGAGACAGCAGCCGGTAGATGGTGTAGTCCTATCCTGGACTAGATTTGGTACAGGAACTCAGGCACCAGAGGAACAACAAATAACTGGAGGCACTCAAGCAAAGGAAGGCCTAAGCCTTGTAAGTCCACATCCAGAGGATAGGCAAGAGGAGGCATCACTGACGGGCTAGGATCAGAGCCTGCGGCAAGTGGAAGTCATGACAAGCAATGTAGAACTCGGGACACAGATAGGTCTGTAGCGTAGTTGATCAAGGCAATGGTCAGGGCACAAAGAAGGCAGGTGTAGTCAATCAATGCAATGGTCACGGCACAGAGAAGGCAAGCGTAGTCAAGCATAGCTGAGGTCCGGGGTTGGAGATAGGCTAAAGAGTAGTCAGGTGTAGCGGAGATCCAGGGCTGGATGTAGGCTGAAGAGTAGTCAGGCATAGCAAAGGTTTGGGGCTGGAGATGAGCTGAAGAGTAGTCAAACAAAGCAGAGTCAAAATCCAATGAGTCAGTCCAACACATAAATGAGACAGGAATGAGGCAGATCAGGAACCGGGAACCACAGGAATCAGGAACAGGAAGTAGAGAGGAATCTCTATTAGCAATGAGTACTCGGAGTACGAGACCTGTTGCAAAGGCAATGCTATGGAGTGAGGCCTGAGCTTTTATACACTGAAGAGTCTGATGTCAGCATCCAGGGCCACGGCCAGGTTCCCGCCGCAGGCCCTTTAAAAGAACTAGTGATGCGAGCGCCTAGGGAGAGGCGTGGTGCCGATGGCAGCATCTCTCCGCAGGCCACACGCCCTACGAGCAAGAACATCTTGGCTGGCAACACTGGGGACCATGGCAGAGCCGGAGGCACCGGAGGCGACCCAAGGTCGGAACTCGGGGCCCACCACTGCCAGCGAAGAGGAACCAGGAGCTGGAGTCCGCATGAGAAGGTGAGAGGGCTGCGCCGTGGGTCTGCCACGGGCGGCATGCGTAACATTTTGCTGAAGTAGAAAATTCAAACCTATTTAATATATGAAGATTCTATACCTAATATCTCAGGTAAAGCCTCTAGGTATTATATGGTGGAAAAAACTATCAAATCTGATGGGGTATGAAGATGTAAGCCATTACACTGTGTGCGCACGCTATTTTTAAGACTGCTGTGTTTGGAATCATTGTCTCATTTATAGATTGTGCTCCATGTTGAGCTTATTTGGGGAAATGGATGAGAAAAATTAACAAATAAATACAAATAAATACCTTTCAGGACCCATACCAAAATAAAAAACAAGCCTATTTTTACTCTATTAAAAGCAGAAAAAACGTTTATGCTCCATTTTAAGCCAAATGTTGCAATATGTCAGGGTGTCTAATATATATTTTAAGAAAAAAAAATAATTATTGCAAAGTAAAGGACCATGGCCTTTCATTTTTCCATTGAAGACAGACTTATCTAATCCTTTTTCACTGCATTCAAGGTACCAAAACAATGCTCAAGCTCTTCCAGAATTGGTGTTCATAAATAGTTGTGAAAAACAGCTCATTTGCCCCTCAACTAGCCACTAAATAATTTTCTCCTTCATATTCAGGGAGCAGATCTTGGAAATGAAACTGGATGAGTAGGCCTCAAGGTCTTAGTTGGGAACCACTGGCATCGGGGTTACGCCAACCTGCTGCTGAAGACCTTTGCTCCTTTCTCCCCTATCCAACATGATCTGTGTGACCTTGAGCAAGTCATTTATCTTCCATGTCCTGAAATTCAGATTATATTAAGCCTTCTAGGGTGTTCTGAATTACAGTCTTGCAAATGACCTGTTGCAGTACTTTGTATGGCACTAGAGAAATCGTAATTATCATTGTCCACATGCTTCTTTGAAACTTATCTCTCTTCCTTGTGTCATTTTGCTTTTTCAGCAGTTTGGTTCTTTTGAGAGCTGCAGGACAAAAGTGTGCTGTGTATTTGATGCTTTCTGAAGAAGACTTTTTTTTTAAGTTTAGTATAGAACTGAATATCCAGCACAGAAATAGTATAATCCCATTTAATTAGAAAATAAAAAGTTTGTCGTTGGTGAATGGCCCTATAAGATAACAAGTGAATATTTCCTGCTGTGAATGATAGGAAAACGCGTATCCTTTCATTTCCAGAACACAATGGACAATGTTCCAGTGGTATGCTCTGGGAATATGGACAAAGTACTGAAAAAAAAAAGCCATCTGTACTTCCAAGGGATCAGTCTTTTTATCAGCATTTATGATTAAGGCCTTTCTGTGCAGAAATACAGAGAAAGTTCATGTTTATATGCAGAGGCATAAAGCACTTTTGTGGCTGGTGTGGCATCACAAGAATGTGGCATTTCCAGTACAAATAGGTGGAGGCCACTGGTGCTGGTCACCTACCTCTTCAATAACTCGCAGTGCTTTCTACTGGACCATTCCAGTGCTACGTGGATAACTCTAACTGCAAAAGATCAAAGTGCAAACTCCCTTTCATTAGCTAGATGAAAGAAAATAGGAAATTAATGACTAGGCATGGGTGGCCATCCATTTTCTTCCTATAGGATTTTGCAAATTATAACTGGATAAAACAGTCATGGCACCAGTGCGTCATGCGGTTACCACCGACAATGTGGATTTAAACAGCATTCACATCCTGCCTTTCAAAACCTGCATGCAGGAAGCTCTGGGGTGGGAATGACATGGCAGCACATTTCAGGTGCCCAGACTGCATGGGAAATTGTTACTAAAGGTTATTTACTTGATTGCCACCCGGGTAAAAATGAGCTCAAGTAAAGCTCAAGGGATTTTGCCCAAGAGACCCCGAGAGTACGCGATTGAATGGAATGGGAAGTCCACCAAGACCACTTCCAGGATTAGGAGACTCATTCCAGGGACTTGGCTGCTGTTATTTCAGATCTTTTGCTGATCACCTAGCAATAACCACCATCCATTATTGGAAAAATAGGTCCTGTAGGTTTTTGTTTTGAGAGAAAGATGGGGCCGGGAGTGTTGAATGGTTCCAGCAGCTGAAAATCAAGTTTAAGCCTATGGTGTAAAAAAAAAATCTTCTTTTCAAATGAATGACTTGTTTTTGTACAGATTTGTGTTTGGTAAAGTTCAGTTTTGTACTTGCTTTTTATGGGCTTTGCTAAAGTATCATTTGCATCACCCATGGTTCTAATGAGGCCAGGTCATAGAAAGAATTGCGCCCTCCATTCAAAGCCTTCCCTACCTTGGGAGGGACCTGGCTTTCATGCCCACCTTAAAATGAAGTGCTCCAAATCTGAGGCAGGAAGAAGTACGTTTCCATGACACAGCTGAAAGAAATGTGAATTCTGCCCCTGCATCACAAAGTGCTGGTTTCCGGCCACTGTACGCCCTCCACTACCTCTTTCTTTGCTTGGCCTTGGTGTTTTTATTTCTTGTAGTATTTTCACACCACAAGATGAACTCCTTTTATTGTCCTCTTGCCTCCTTTAAAAAATATATAAAAAAGAAAAGTCTCCAACCCTGAGAGCATTTTCCAGCTGTCCTCACAAGTTTCACTTATCCATGAGATTACTGCTTTGGGTGCTCAACAGGATTCGTTAATTCATTATAGCTGGGACTAATTTATCAATGTCTTAAGTACATTCCTGAGGGTGGCAGTGCCTCAGGAGGAAGAGCGTTCAGAAAATGTGAAAGCTAATACTTTTTCTGGAAATGAAGAAGCCCTCTCTCTCTCTTTTTTTTTTTTTCTGTTCTGCTGACGAAATGAGCTCCGTTTTTCATCGCGTGTGCTGAGCCTTTCGTGTTAGGAGCTGTTTATTGTTCACCAGCACGCTCAGTGTGGGTTCTAGCAATCAGAATATCTCAGAATAGCTTCTCCTTTGCGGTATATCAGTTCACAACCTGTTGGTTGGGTAGCTGGGATGTGAGCCTTCTCCCTCCAAGGGCCTTAATCCTGACCCTGAGGGGACCAGGTTGATGCTAAATCAGTCATGAACAAAAGGGGATAGGGGCACTGACCTATGTTCATTGCAATGGCTGAAACTATTCTTCATTAGTAACCAGGATACATTTTCTTCCCCTTTCTGACTTTAGACAAGAGTTAAATCATGGTCCCAGGAGAGGACGCCTTTCTCGCACTGTTTGCCAGGTAGTACAGAATAAGCCTTTGATGCTGAGTGAACCTGACTCCTTCCCATGGGCTGATTGATCTCAGCTCAGACTAACAGCAACAAGTAACAGAAAGCACAAACACACTCATTTCCTCTCTGGAGTTCGCATGGGCTGTTTCTTGGGTTTGGCTTTTTATTTATTTATTTCTAGAGGCAGGTGATGGCTGGTCATTTTCCTTCTGCCCTTCAGGGGCCAGGCAGCCACCATAACTGATTTTCCTGATTGGGATTTTCAATTTGAAGTTCAACTTAGAATTTCAACCTGAGGATCAACATTTTTAATCAGAAATTGGAACAAAATTCCTTCTTGGGAACTAGAAGCTACCAGCTGGCTGGTCCAGTCCTAGTTTTATCTCATCCCATGTTCTTTTAGTTTGCCATTTTTATGCTGTTGATCTACAAATTTATATACGGGTACGAGTCCCCTTCATAAGAACATAAAAAATTGCCATACTGGGTCAGTCCAAGGGTCCATCAAGCCCAGCATCCTGTTTCCAACAGTGGTCGAACCAGGCTACAAGTACCCGGCAAGTACCCAAACACTAAGTGGATCACATGCTACTGATGCCAGTAATAAGAGTGGCTATTCTCTAAGTCAACTTGATTAATAGCAGTTAATGGATTTCTCCTCCAAGAAATCCAAACCTTTTTTAAACCCAGCTATACTAACTGCACTAACCACATCCTCTGGCAACAAATCCAGAGCTTAATTGTGCATTGAGTGAAAAAGCATTTTCTCCGATTAGTCTTAAATGTGCTACTTGCTAACTTCATGGAGTGCCCATTAGTCCTTCTATTATCCTAAAGAGTAAATAACAGATTCACATCTGCCAGTTCTTGACCTCTCATGATTTTAAAGCCCTCTATTATATCCCCCTTCAGCCATCTCTTCTCCAAGCTGAATAGCCCTAACCTCTGTAGCCTTTCCTCATAGGGGAGCTGTTCCATCCCCTTTATCATTTTGGTCACCCTTCTCTGTACCTTCTCCATAACAACTATATCTTCTTTTAGATGCGGTCACCAGAATTGTCCACAATATTCAAGGTGCAGTCTCACCATGGAGCAATACAGAGGCATTATGACATTTTCTATTTTGTTAACCATTCCCTTCCTAATAATTCCTAACATTCTGTTTGCTTTTTTGACTGCAGCGGCACATTGAGCCAACGATTTCAATGTATTATCCATGCTGATACCTAGATCTTTTTCTTGGGTGGTAACTCCTAATATGGAACCTAACATCGTGTAACTACAGCAAGGAATATTTTTCCCTAAATGCAACACCTTGCACTTGTCCACATTAAACTTCATCTGTCATTTGGATGCTCAATCTCGCAAGGTCCTCCTGCAATTTATCACAATGCACTTGTGATTTAACTACTCTGAATAATTTTTTATCATTGCAATTTTGATTACCTCACTTGTCATATTCCTTTCCAGATCAGTTATAATTATATTGAAAAACACCAGTCCTAGTTCAGATCCCTGAGGCACTCCACTGTTTACCCTTTACCATTGAAAAATTGACCATTTAATCCAGCTCTGTTTCCTGTCTTTTAACCAGTTTGTAATCCACAAAAGGACATCGCCTCCTATCCTATGTTTATTAACCCCTTCAAATGAAGCAGATTTGTGAGGCAAGTCTTGCCTTGGGTAAAGCCTTGCTGACTTTGTCCCATTAAATCATGTCTTTCTATATGCTCTGCGATTTTGATCTTTAGAATAGTTTCCACTAATTTTCCCAGCACTGAAGTCAGGCTCACTGGTCTATAGTTTCCTGGATCACCCCTGGAGCCCTTTTCTCCAAAGAGCTTACAATCTAAGATGCGAGGGAAAATTGCATGTTTAGCATTCCAGCGGGCATCTTTAGTTCAGAGCAGTAATAAAACAGCATGTGGATATCCAGTTTTCAAATCACCTGCACAAATTGGGAGGTGCAAAGCCCATGGGCGATTAATGCTTGTTACCTTATGGCTGCAAATGTTTTTATTAAATTTTTTATTTATGCTGATTTTAACAATCTTACATAGAAGAAAATAAGCAAATAATTACAGATTTTCCATATTATTATTTCAATAATAACTTAGGTATGTATCTCTAGTCTGCAATAAGAAATATAGGAAGTAGTGCTGCAAATGTTTTTACAGGGACATAGCACAGATGATTCTCCCTTTGAAACCCAACCGCAGCGTGTGAGGAGTAAAAGTGCCCATGTGCACTACAAACAGGTCCTCCTCATGGTGATTTGCAGGAGGTCTCGGGGATCCATTACTTGCAGGGTCTGGATTTGGTCTCCTGGTTCTTAGCCCATTAAATCTAACCACCCTAAGAAAGGCAGAGCTGGTGGTCCATGCACGCAGGAAGGGTAAAGCCAGGGCTGGATCGGTCTGGTGGTAAAATAGGGAGCAAGCTGGTTACTTGGCCAGGCACTGCAGAATTATGCTGCAATATTATCTCTTACTTTGACCTTGTGCAACTTGAAATAATGTTTTAAAGACATCTTAATTTCCCCTAATAAGAAATGTATTTATTTTTACAATGGCCTTTGCTGTAAAAAGGCCTTGGAGAAGCCACCGCATATTCTGTTCTCATCATCCTCATATCACTCCAAATCATCCTGTAATGAGGTGGCTGACTCCTTATGGTAGTTACAGCTCTTCCTTATCCAAAGCTAGATCGCGCATGCTGGTTCCACATGACTGGTGCTGTCGATGAATCTGGCGTGTATTAATGTCGTCGGATTGCGCGTTGGCCTCTTGCACACAGAAGTCTTGTCATATAGGATTTTTTTTTCCCCCAGTCCTCTCAGTGCCAGCAGGATTGGATGGTAATAGCACCAGGGAAGCCACTGGTACAGTTTCTGGGATCACAGAGGCGCTCGTATGCTCTTTCTAGCCCTATGTCACTTACTCTAACAGCTGTATAGCAGAGCAGTTCCAGCTGCTTCTGTAGTGTACAAAACACCAGTGATCAGTTGCATTTAGGAGACTTACAGTGTATTTTATTTTGTATAGACATTCTGGAAATGATATATTTTTCAGCATTTTGTTTTTTATTTCAGACACACACACAAATCTGAGATTTATACCAAAAATGACCTTTACAGGCATTTCTTGACTCATATTATCCAGAAACAGCTAGGCTGGACAACCTCAGAACCAAATAAATAATCCACCTTGTTTCTAACACAGAAGGGCAGGCAGAGGGAGGAGAAAAAAAATTAATGGAGGCTTAATCTGCCCTCAAAGATACTCCTCCATATTACACTTGAGGTGAAGTGCTTTAATGATCATCCAGCAGATGAAATCAGTGTTTTAAGACCCCACACTCCCATTTTGGCATTATAATTAAAGTATAATTGCAGATTGCATCGCTCCTGTAGGATTGCTCAACCCATACAATAATCATTGTAAAACCGCAGAAGCAAAGGTCCGCTCTGTGTCCTGATGATGGTTTCACAAAGCAAGTACAGAGCAGCCCCATCCTTTGGGGGCAGGCAACATTGGAGTCCTAGGGAGGTACGCTCAGGAGGCAGGATTTCACGTACACCTTCACCCCTGCAAAATATAATCTTCTCTCAGGCATTGTGTACCCCTGGCAAACAGTATTTGTCACCGTAAGTTTTATTGTCAACTACAGATACTATAATTTTAACAAAATAGATGAAGGAAATGGACTTTGAAAAATTCTACTTTTACACACAACTGCTTTGAAAAGTCACTCCAAGGCTGAATTATCGGAAGGTTTTACACAAATAAATGGGCTTTTGAAAATTTCTACAATATGTTACTTTTATGCACTTAACTCCTTTGAAAATTCACTTTATAGAGTGCCTTTTAATCACCGCCTGTGGTTTTTAGACATAGAAATAAAATGGCAGAAAAAGATCATATGGCCTATCTAATCTGCTCATCCACAGCAGGGGGTATGGTATGTGCAACAATATGTACAGAGCAGTTGAAATCATGAGTTGTTAAAGTACATGCCACACCCTTATGTGTTAATGCATACAATAAGTATTAGATCCACAACCTTGCTCCAATATTCTTTAAGATGACAACTGCAAAATTCTTAAAGACTTATTCTTGAAGCACAGGGTTTTAATGTGCTGAAATGAATGTGTCGATGCAGAGTACAATTTAGCAACAGAAAAGAAAACAGAGCAACTCAAAGTCACTTTATTGGGGTTTGAGGAATTGTCAATTGATGAACAAGAACATTCGGGGGAGATGGAAGAGCTGGTGATTTAAAAAGAGGTTGCAAAGAGTGAAATTAATGAGGCCAGAAAAAAGACTTTAGGATGTAATGGGACAAATCTCATAAAATCACATAAATGAAGAAAAAAGGCCATTTCCAATTCCCCTTTTTAAATACCTTCATGTCACCATCTTTGAATAACATGAAGGTAATTCAACTGAAATGGTAAGATATATGCGAGCCCACCATTGTGCTCTGATCTGTTTTGGAGGGTAGGGTGAGTAGTATGTCCTAGTCCCAGCAGACATTCTTTAACTACTTCTGAATAAATGTGAGATGGTAGAGGAAGTTCTGTCACCCTTATTCTAGCAAGTCATTTGATATTTAGATTGCAAATGACACTCGCTGTCTTGGAAGTTGGGTGTGGATTGTATCATGGAAACACAGAGACCAATGAAAACTAGAGTCTCTGTCAGGAGACTAAAACAAGCCTCTTCTCTTAGGGGTAGATTTTAAAAAAGAACGCGCACACGTCCATGTGCATATGCTACCCAGCACTACCCAGCGCGTGCTCATGGACGTGTGATTTTATAACATGCGCGCGCTGGTGCACGCATGTTATAAAATCCCAGTCAGTGCACGCAAGGGGGGGGGGGTCGTCGAATTTTGCTAATTCACGCAGTGATGCATCGTCGGGCTTCCCCAGTTCCCTCCCAGTCTGCTCCAATTAAGAAGCAGACTGGGAGGGAACTTCCCTACCCCCTACTCTAACCTCCCTTCTCCTTCCCCTCTCCTACCTGCCCTCTAGCCCTATCCTAGGTCCCCCTCATTTTTTAAACTTGCGTTTTGCCCCTACAAAGGAGCTGTAGCAAGTTGCGTGCACCAGCACAGCGGCAAATGGCCTCTGTACTGGGCGCCTCTAGCCCTGCCCCGCCCCCCCTGCTGAGGCCCAGCTCTTGTGCGCGTAACAGGGGTTACGCGTGTGGCCGGGCGGCTTTTAAAATGCACACGGCGTGCGCAAGGCCAGCCGTGTACCTAACCCCTATGTTTTACACGCACGGGACGCAATTGGATGCCAACATTAGTCAAAAGTACCTCGCTGGAGAAAACTAATCAGCTAAGGAAGAGATTAACTGTGGCCCAGGTCTGAAAAGTGAAGTCCCAGAAAATGTATAGATGGGTCACCTAAGCAAAACAAAAATAGCACAGAAACAGGCAAGTTGCAGTTTAATGCTTAATAAAACTCCTGATAACCAGCAGGATGGTGGTAGTCATAGGTCCTAAGAGACCAGATGTTCCATCAGCTGCTTCACCACATTTTGAAATCTGTTTAGATGCTTACAAACGAGCGTGGTAAGACATGGAAGGAGCCGGGTGTTGGTTTCAGAATGGAAACTCGTATGCTAATCTATCCAGGATTGGAAAAGGATGATATCCCACAAGAGATACAACATACAGCACAAATCAAATCCATTAAAACTCTGCCTCTACTAACTACAAATTTAGCCAGTTAAAAACGGCCTGGGCTATGGTGTCCCCAGTACAGGCTTTTCAGATTTAGGTTACTGTAATATCCCGTGCTAACTGGCTAAGTTTTGCTTGGACAGCTGTCCATACATATGGCTGTCCTACATCTCTGCACCCATTTTGTATACTTGGATTTTATGGGATATTCAACTGCATACGTAACTGGTTAGGTGCAGCTGAATATCTAGACTAAGCTAACCAGTTAAAGTTAACCTGTTGACTTGCCCACTCTGCTGTCACTCAGTATTGACCCCATGTTATGAATTATCCCCACTTTTCTTCATCTTAGTCTGGTGCTGCAGAAATAGTCCTCTAGCTGAAGGATGAGGTCTGTGACTCCTTTTAGAGTCCAACACTGTGGTCCTTTTAGCTGACCAGCAGGTGCTGCTCTGGGTTAACATCCAGGACATTTTCTCTGCAGGGTTCTGTTAGTGCTGCATCTACAGTGTGCTCGGGTCAAAATAACAGGAGTCAGGGCCAGGAACTCATGTCCGGCTCTGAGAACCAGATTCATTTTCAAAGCTTAGTAATCTGGAAAAGCGGGCCCATTGGAGTCTCAAAGGATTAGTGTGTACACCTCTGCTTTGGACTTGCCCTAGTGGTCAAATCTGTTCAAGCAATGTCCTACTGGGCAAAGGTTGTGTCGGTACTGGTGCCCATTGGAATCCCCCTCTTTAAAACTGTGCTTTTGTAGCCCAAATAGTATATGAGCAAGGCATGAAAATCTGACACACACAAAAAAAAAGTCATGGGTTACTAGGATCCTGTGGGATTCCACCTGAATAAATGTTTGCAAATCTGACAAGCTTTGGAGAGCAATGCTCTCATCCAATGAATGAATATTGGGAAGAGTAAAGCTGCTGAACTCTGACCATTGGAACAGGGTGCTCTGGTAACAGCAGAGACTGCTAGGCTGACACTGCAAGGAGCATGGAACTTTCTCTCTTTCGGAGACCTGCGGTGGTAAACTCTGCAGTTACTGCACCCGGCACCGCATGCCCAGCTAAGAGAGGAGAGTCTTTTGTAAAATCTCTGGGGACTAGTGTTAGCAAAGGACGCAGCTTCAACCCCTCTTTTATCTGCTGCAGATTTCCAGGCTTATTGAAAAGACTCCCTACTGCTTCAGATCAGCCCAGGTCACCTGCACTGTAATGGTGAGTGACCGAGCCTCTTCAACGCACTGAATTAGCAGCCACAGCCCAGCCCAATAGACTGAAAGCTCTAAGAACCTGCAGAAAGCCCCCTAGCTTCTGATAACTTTCAGCTCCCAACAAAGACTTTAGACATGCAAGCTCTAGTTGGGTAGGGGAATGGAAACCCAATGCTGGCTGCAGCAAATTACTGTACTGTTCACTAAGTCCCATTTAATTAGGCACTGCTTGCTAAGGGAGAAACAGCAGTACTGCACATCAGATGTAAGCCATTGCCATGGCACCCAACCCAAGGAGCCAGTCATTCCTCCAGCTGACCAGGCAGGATACCCAGGGCACTAAGTGATTCATCCATAGTGTCCATGGTGGCCCCTGCAGGCTCACATGACAGGAGTCAGAAATGGATCTTGCATCCTAATGTTGCCACTGGGTCAAGGGCCATGATGTAGCCCTGCATTGATGTTTTGAACACATCGAGCAAGTTGCCAACTCTGACTGAAGCATCATTCAGAAATCTTAATTTGAATCTAATAAAACTACAGCAACATGAAGAGATTTGATACAGTGGTGGGTCCTAGCATTTTGGCACTGACAGGATGCTTTCTGCAGCGCAGTGCTGCAGGTAGAGTAGTTTGGGATTTGTGGGATATTAATGCCTAGATGAATGCTTGAATGAACACATTGGAACATTATTATGGTTTATAAAGCCTCCATATTGCTTGCAGGGCCATAGATTCTACTTGGCCAATCCATTATTGAAAAATCTTTGAATATATCTTAAGCAATGAAACTTAATTAAGAAAAATATGTACATTTTGCTTATACAACACACAATATCACCATAAAACAATGAAGCAAGACTTTTCAAGCCCTGTTACAAATCAAATAGTTTATCCTATTTCTTAATAATGAATTTTCAGTTTGCAATGAATAGAAGTCATTATGGCCTGCATATTTGAAAAAAACTGATTGATGGGAGTCTTTTTAACTAGCTTTTGTTCAGATAATCCGATCCAGATTTAGACTTCTTCAGACAGCAATATCTGCAGGATCGAGGATAGCACCTGCCGCCTTCCTGATCCTTTCCACCATTCCTCAAACCACTGTGCTGCATCTGGCTCCTGGGACCTGACTCCTAGAAGAACATTACTACTCCCTCCTTGTGGGTGGGATTTAAGTGGTGAGCTCCTCCCCAGGGTTGGGACTTTCAGTATGAGCTTCTCCTCATACCTGGTCCTCAAGGAAAGCAGTTTGGTAGAAGGATGGAAAGAGAGCAGGTTTCTCCTGGCAGCAGCCTGATGCATTACCTCGCGCTCCTCCTCAGTCTGCCGGGCTCTGGGCCAGGGTCTCGGGTGCATCCAGACCAGGCATGTCAGGATCTCTGCAGGAACAGCTTGGTGAGTCCAGGGCAGAATCTTGACTGTGAAATCCAGAGGGGGGGAGGGGCAGATGCATCTCCCCCCCATCAATAAGTGACCCTCTCCCTGGGGGAGAAAACTCAAGACTTTTGGCTCCCCATTTCCCACAGGTTTGACGAGTCTGAGTGTTTCTGATGATTGCTAATAGTTTATGGCAGCCGTGGTCAGGGGAATTTTTTATGGGTTGAAAAGCTGCTGTTTCAGGGGTGGAACTGGGAGCAGTCCCAGGGACACAGCCACAGCACTTGCTCCTGACTCCCTGCCTTACACTGGGTTTCTCCTTCACACTTTATTTCTTTAAAGGCAAGTTATGAGTTTTTAGCTATTACCAGAAGGATCGACGCTTTCTACTCTGTACAGTAACTACTTAAAATACCTGAGGGTTCCTCCTTATCACGTTGTGGTGTGCTGAAGCAAGAAGCTGAGGATAGCAAAATAAAGCCGAGTACTCATAGCTTTGGCATTCAGATTTCACAAGGCTTTAAATTAGTTATAAAATGTCAAGTGTATTATAGTCCACAGCTGTAGTGATTTTCCTGGTTCAGAAAAATACATAGAAACAAGGGGAAGGTGGGGGCTCCAGACAGTGCTCCTTCCGTGACCGGCCCAGAATTAATGGGCATTCAGGGACACACCAGCCACCCCTGTTGTCTAGCAGTAGGAATCAAAAATATTGAGGCCCCCAGACTCGGCTTCATCTGACTCCTTTGTTAATTTGGAGGCAATTAAAGACTGGAATTCCGGGAGTTTGTTTGCAGTGAAGTGACTCATGAATTTCTTACTGTGTAACTCAGGGGGGTTCTTTCATCTCTCAGTCCAACCTAATTCTCTAAACTATTTAATTAAAAAAAGCAGACCGGGTTAAGTATTTGGGGGAGGGGGGCCATGTGGGTTTGGGAATGGATTTTGTTCTATTGAACCAACAAGGAACCTAATAGCTAATTAAAATAGCTTTCAAAAGTTATTTTGGGATGCTTAATACGATTTTTTCTGGCTATACTAAATTTTGTTTACTGAAAATATTTTGCAAGCCTTTCAAAAGAACGCTACTCTGAAAACCATGAACAGTGAGATTTTCACCTCCCAAAATACAAGCTGTTTTATAAAGCAAAATGAAAAAAAACTATGGATGATATGGATATGCAGTTAGGGTTCAAAAACTGACTTTTTTATTAATAACCATAAGCAGAATATTTTACAAACCAAGAGAAATGAATGTAAGAAAATGCTGCAGGATTGTGTTTAGTGGATAATATGATATCAGTTCACATGGGTCACTCCAGAACTTTTCTACAAAGGGAATCGGGCGGTGTCCCCTGAAGCCTTCAGGATTAGGACCTTATTTTCAAAGCCATTCACGTGCAGAAAACTGTTATACGTGTAAATGTCTGTTCCATAAAAGCTCTAGGCCCTGTGGCAATCCAATTTCACACACATTTTTACCCAAGCTGGGAGTAAGCCTTTCAGAGGATGGATTTGGAGTAAGGATGCAATATGGCCTGGATTTTAAAAGGCCTACGTGCGCCGGGCCTATTTTAAAAAGGCCCAGCCACGTGCGTAAAGCCCCGGGATGCGAGTAAGTCCAGGGGTTTTGGAGAAGGGGCGGGGCAGTCTGGGGGCTGGGTGGGGTCAGAGGCTCCCGGCACAGCGGCCATTTGCTGCTGTGCCGGGGAATCGTGTGCCGGCCGACTGCCGGCTCACGCAACCTGCGTCTGCCCCGAGGCAGGGGCAGAAGTTAAGATAAAGGTTGGGGGGGGGGGGGGTCTAGGTTGGGGCTTAGGGGGAAGGGAGGTTAATTTAGGGGGTTGGGAATGGGGGAAGGCCGTGAGCGTCGGTGTGCGCAAGTTGCACTAATGTGCACCCCCTTGCACGTGCCGCCCCCCGATTTTATAACATGCGCGCACCGGCGCACTCATGTTATAAAATTGCACGTCCATGTGTGCGTGCCGGATAGTGTGCGCAAGTCTGAAAATCTACCTCTTTATGTGCATACTTTGACTTTCAAAAATACAAAACTTACCATATACAAGCTAAGCCCTGCTTGGAGTGACCGCAACTTTGCAGCCAACCCAGTGAAGGAAGAATTTTCCAAGCAAACATGTTTGCATATGTTTGCTTGGAAAATCTTTGGTAAAGTCTGGGTGTACACCGTGCATGCACATTTTACCACCATCCGGGGAGATATAAAATAAACTTCACCAGACATTAAGGCAAACCTCATCTCTGGTGGCATTTTGCAAATGGAAGTGAAATAGTTTAGTAACTGAGTGAATTTCTGGCCTTTAACTAATCTGCTGGTTTACAAGGTTCAGGGACTCACTGGAGAGTACTGGGGCCACAATCTGTTCCATGATCTTAAGAGAAAGAAAACACATCTTTCAAAGCCCGGATTTTAAACAGGTCCCTGGGATTTATGCGCGCCAGGCCTATTTTAAAAGGCTTGGTCATGCGCGTAAATCCCCGGGACGTGCTTATGTCCCGGGGCATCGGGGAGTGGGTGGGGTGGGGCAGTCCGGGGCAGGGCTAGAGGCCCTCAGCACAGCAGCCATTTGTCGCTTTGCCGGGGGATCGTGTGCCGGCCGGGTAGCGCACGCATATGGATGCGCGGGAGCAACTTTATAAAAGTTACCCCTTAGGGTTTTTCCTGGGGTATTCTGTAATTGTCCATGCACAATACAGGAACACAGTAGCTGTTAGAGCCTTTTACTGAATCTTGAAGGAATCAAATGCCAAAGTTCGCTATTGACCTACTGTACTTTAATACAAAAAATAAATGTCCAGGAGAAAAATAGTCTGTAAAGAATCTGTACATCCTGGTACACGTAAGCTTTCAACACTTTGGATCATGAGATACGTCTGTCCCAGTTGAGTGACGATGAGATTACAGGGACAGTCCATGCAAGTTCTCCTCCTGTCTTAACCGTTCCAACAAGAGAGAATAGCTGCCTCGTCTTCCTTATAGCATCCAATCATTACAGAGGGACCACTGGGATCTGCCTTATCGGCTGCCCTATTCAACATCTACCTTGCTCCACTATTCCGTCTCCTCTCTACTTTGGTTCTTTCCTGTAAACCAAATGCTGATGATATTCAATTTTATTTCCTACTGAAATCCATAAGGACTGCCACAATACAGTTTGCAACAACGTCTTCATTCCATCTGATCATGGTTTTGCATAAACTTTCCTTGAACCTACAAAAAAGAGTGGACAAATTTAGGTCACCCATCCACATATGTAGTTCCCTCCATTGTTAATTTTGATAATCAGACTGAATATATTAAGTAAAGTGCATATCGTAGCTGTTATGACTGACTATTATCCATGCAGGCGCAAGTTTAAACTGCTATACAAACTGCCTTTGCTAAACTCAAGTTACTTTATCACCTTAAGTCTTCTCAATCCCTTTGATTTTAGGGCAGTTGTACAGTCACTCACTGGTTTTCTCATTATTAGATTATTGTAACTCCTTATACATTGGAATCCTGCAAAGTACAATTAGGTCCCTACAAATTGTTCAAAATTCAGCTGCTCATCTCTTAACGGGTATAAAGATTCATGATCCCATTTCTCCAGTTCTTCACACCCTACATTGGTTGCCAGTATATTGGTGGCTCAGTGCAACATTAAGACTATACACTCACACTACATTGCAGTCATCCAGTCAACATCTTCTCAAAATACCATCTTCACAACAAGTGCACCTCTGAAGTACTTGTGAATGAGCATTTTCCATCACCAGTCTGACCCTCTGGAATTCTTTTCCACTCCAGATTCGTAGTATGCAATACCCACAGGAATTTAAGACTCTAAATCTTATTTACTGCAGCTTTTCCACCTTCAATTGATTAATCACACATAATGCACCAATATATCAGCAGTCCCAGTTTTGTATTAATGTATCATATTTTAATTTTGTTATGAACTATTTTCTGTACAGTGCGTTAAGTTTGTACCTTGCCCCAAACTTTGGAGGGTGCAGGAACATTTTAAATGAATGAAGAAAATGAAATAGGTACTTTATTTTCACATGGATCCTGCTGATATTCCAGAAATTCCCCTGCTGTTGCTTCTCTTTAGGCAGCAGCTCTGTGGGTCCTTCTCCCTGCAAGGCAGCCTTCCCTCTGATCCCCTTCTTTAACCAGACACTGAAGAGCTCTCGATCAGATGAGTAGTATTGAAACTAACTTCCTTTGGTTCTCTGGACTATTTCAGGAATTCACTCCTGGACCCCAAGCAAAGATCTCCCTGGCCTATGCCTTGGAGAGGCAACCCCCAAAGAACCCAGAGCCAAATGGGCTTGTGAGTTTTGTTAAACTACTTAATTTGGGAGCATCAAACACACCGCTAACTCCTCCTCTTCCCTCATCACCCAGTGTTTTTATAGACACTGAAGTTATAGTAAGGAACCACGTTGCAGACTCTCTTACATGCACTTGCCTAATTTTGTTCTATCCATTCTATAATACAGGTCAACACGCTTGAACACTAACCTGAAGTGCGCAATATTTGAGGTGTGCACAATGCCCCATACCCAAAACTATTGAATGAATTTCACTAAGGGTTTCTGTCATCAGATTATTGCTCACGGTCCCAAATTACTAGTGATATGATTTATCAAACCATTTAAATAAATGGTTTGATATATCACCGGTAACTTGATGCCAGTTTTTATATCTGGTTCATGAATTTCCAATATTTAATCAGAAATTCATGAACCAGATATAAAAACCTGATGGATTTTTTTTCTTTTTTTTTTTTTTTGCAGTATTATATAATTTGAAAGTTGAATCTCGTTCACTATATTTTTATTAATTTTTTTTTTTTTTTTTTTACATTTCAGGAATTGAATTCAGTTGACATATATGGGGGATGTGATGTTCAGCCAAAATTGGCAGTGGTAAGTTTAATGTGACAGTATGTTGCAGAGAATTGAGATGTTCATCTCACATTCGTCCTTACCTTTATAAGGCTCAACTTAAGTTTCCCTTCCCCTGCCATGAATTCAAGTGATTTTCAAAGGCCCACAATCCCCACAGGCAGAATGTATATGCTATAAAGAGGTGAAGCCTTCCAGTATAATGCGGGTAAATCATCTTGCTTTTCTTAGTTCTTTTCACGGGCAAAGGTTATGGACAACTTCTGTAGTACAGTTTCTGGCTGATGCTTTAATACCTGGCAGATCCATTCTAGCTGTGCCCCTAAGCCAGTAAAGTTCCTTTTTCTTATCACTGTGCAAGTGGCTCACCCCCGTACATAGCCAACGATATATCCAGTGAAATGAGAAAAGGAGAGAGGATGTCTGCGGGGAAGAGGCAGAGAAAATGAGAGGGTGGCAGGAAGAGTGACGGGGCATTCTGGTGGACAGGAAAAATGAACAAAGCTGTCTGATCACTGTCGCCAGTGCTACCTGAGCTGCTGACCAGGAGAACGGGAGCATCCAAGGAAGCCTATGAACCTTAGGGCAAGCATTGCTTTTAAACAGCTGATCTTAAACCAGCCGTGGGAATGCAGCACTAAGATGGATGCACTATAACGGAGCCATTATTCTTGTGCAGCCTGGGATATGACAGCTCATACCCCATTGCACTCCCAGCATCATTTCACATTCCTCTGCTATCTCCCGCAATAGCTTGGAAGAGACTTCTCAGCTGTGTTAGCTACCAACCTGTACTAGGCTATGAGACAGATGGTTGTATTACATTACATCTCTGGCAAAAGGGTGGGACAACAGGAACGCCGACAATTCAAAGCTAATCATTTTGTATAAAAGGTAAATAAAGAACATTGGTTGGCAGTGTTTGCTTTTTTTTTTTTTTTTTTTACTAGACAGGGGAGTTAAATTGGATGGAGATCTTTATTCAATTCTTTTAATAAAAACGTCTTCTCTCAGTATAGGAGAAGTCCCCTGCCCCCATGTTCTTTCAGAAGCAAAAAATGCTAACACAAGCAGTGATACTTCAGTACTTTATCTCACTCTGGATGCACCATGTCTGTGTTTCAGTGAAAGCTACCTTTATCATACATAGGACCCAATCAAAGTTTCAGTAACTATAGCATGATTAATCCTATAGCAATCTCATTAGCTCAGGGGCAACAAAGGGGCAATGCGTCATTCCCTCTGTAGAGGAAGGGGGTATGCACCGGAGAGGATGGAGGCTACACTGCAGAGGTTTGGGGAGGAAAGTCATCCATGCTTGTAAGGATGTAGTGGGACCATAGGAAATGATTCAAATTCTGTTTCCCCCCTTGCCCTGGAAGGATCTCTGCTCAGAAACCCTAATGAATGCAGGTTCCCAAGTTATAAATCAGACACACATTTTATGTAACAGTCAGTCCTCTTTATTTGTTGGTCCTTATTTATATATTTCTCTTTAGAATTATTTCAGGCAGACTGGATGGACCATTTTGATCATTATTATCTGTAGTCATTTGCTATGTTACTATGTTTATATTGTGCCAGCAGCAATACAGTGATCAGAATGGATCATACAGGTACAATACTGAAGAGGGTATTCCCTACCCCAAAGAGCTTACCAATAACCTGATTCACTAAGGGTTTTTTTTCCCATAGACACAAAATGGGAGAAAAGCCTTAATGAATCTGACCCATAGCGAGAGGACAGGGAGGCCTCACATGAAGGTGGCAACAGCTGTGTGAGTGACCTGCAGGCAAATCACATAAAGGTTGGGTGTCATGAATAGTTACAAAATGCATCTTACTGGCTTCAGCAAAACGGGTTCCTATTCCTTCAAATAAACTATTATAGGATAGCCAAGTGAAATCTTTATAGACTGGAGCAGGATCCATGCCAGCTCCAGCTTTTCATGCAACATCAACTTTTACTAGTGTACTCAGAAAAACGGTAGACTGCTTACCTTTGCAGTCTGCTAACAATACAAACTTTCAGAGAGGGTCAGGTACATCTGCTCCTGGAGGCGCAGGACCTCCTGATCCCAGCACCAGTTCGGGAGGGGAAGTAGGGCCACTCCCTCACCATCATGTACAGTATTTATGATACTGTTTGTGTATGCTATGCTGCCACCAAAGAGCCATATAAGGGCTGTGCTTCATCACACATGACTATTATAGGGAGCTGAATTTTCATAAAGCTAGAGATGAACAAGTGTGGGAGGAGAGTTTGTTGCATGCACACCATAGTCAGCCTATTCCTGGGATCAGTTTCCTGTTCTATTAATTATATTTTCAGTCAATGTCCACCTGCTGCCAAAGGTTAGCAAGTCTTGTCTGTAAGAAGGACTTCTCTTCTATTCAGTGAATCATTTCAGTGCTGGACATTTTCAGTACTGTAATGTGTTGCATAAATACTAATGTCCCTTAGCCAATTTAAAAACTGAAGTTACCAGTACAATAGAGTCTTATACCCTGTTTAAATGGTCATATTTTGTATAGTAAAAGATCTTAGATAATTATATGTAACTATCTTCAGCAATGGGCATTAGACTTGATTTTCCTATTCCAACAGAAGCACTTCTAGTGTGAATCACCTCCAGCATCATACTGCATCTCAGGAACATGACTGTACTTCCTGTGCTCCTGTTATAGGGCTTGCTGGCTGGACTCCCTGTGACACGCACAGGTGACATCACATCCTGCCTAGAGTAAAGGGAAGCTCAGAGCAATCTTTCAGTGCTTTTGCCCCTATCCCCTTTTTTGTAGTATGTGTTCTTGTTTTGTTCCTGATTTTATTTATTTAGTTAGTTAGTTAAGCATTTTTATATGCCGACGGTCATTGGGAACATCCCATCGGTTTCTGCCTTGTTCCAGCCTTGTGCTGTCTTGTCTGTTCTGTTGTGCTTTTTTTTTAGGCTGTTTTCTTGCTGCCTTTATTTATTTATTTAAAGGTATTTATATACCATTTTTTACCTTAGCCTGGGTCTTGGCTTTGCTTTGCTTTGCTTTCTGCCTGCCTTGACCTTGACTCTACTTTGTTCTCTGTAACAGAACTATAGCAAAAGATTTGCATGCATCTAAGAAAAATAAGCAAGGTCCTCTTTCAAAGCTACTAGGCCGATCCAATCAAATGCCCTTATTGCCTTGGATAGCAGCTTGATCTTTGCAACCTTCTCTAGCAAGTAAAACTTCCAAGCTAAACTATACATCCAGTTGTGTGTAAAACCTGATCTATTAATTGGGTGATTAGGAGAACCTTGTTAGTCAGTGTTCAGCTCATGATGATCCAATGTGGCAAGTATATTGCTCAAAGATCACGGTATTGAAAATGAGTAGGCACTCTATGGGGAACATTAGTAGCTATTATGCTCATACCTATGGTAAAGCTCTCTTGGGTCATGCTTTAATCTAAGGAAGAATTATTTAAAAGGACTTTCTCAGCTCTGCTCCATTATTATTGAGCAGTTCTTTCACTAGTCTATGCTTTGACTCACCATTTCAAAATGAGATTAAATGTAGTCAGTAACCAGCAACAGTTTTCTAACTGCGGTTAGTGGTATTTAGATCTGTATGTTTCAGCTAACTAAAATCCTTCAGATAATTTTAGGAACAAGTGCTAAATGTAAATTAAATAACTTGACTGCAAAGTAACTATATGGCATTATTCATACCAAAATAAGTTTGCGGTGTTTTCTTCACTTCCATTACAGAGCATATAGGTTTACATTCATGCAAGTAAATAAGAAATCTAAGACTGCAACTACCTCTATGTCCTGTGATGGGAAATCGATGATTGAGGGCTGAAAAAACTGCTCAATCTACATGTAGCTGAACTGTCACCCTAAATATCATCAAGGGAACTTTGCAACTTTCCGAATGTCAAAAAAGCAGGGATTAAAGTTAAGGGTCTCAGTTATAACTGATTTCTTTGTGGGATGTGCAGATAAGGATATCCACATTTTCTGGTGTACTGTACCTGCAGCAGAGTGGGCAACAATATATTCTATTTTACAACAGTTCTGGAACAATCTAGATAGCCTATTTATTTATTTCCATTTTATATTCTGCTTTTTTCCAGGAAAGGCACAAGGCAGATTACAAAGAAAAATGTGAATTGCAGTACATATGTCTAGAGAAGGGGTAGGGGACAGTGAAACATAAAACTGGGAATTGAATAAAACCAGAGAGTGAGACAGTAATGTTCAAACTGGCGCCCTGGTGCACGTACATCAGCTGGTGCCCAGCTATGTGGCCATTTTATAACATACGTGCGCTTGTTCTAAAATAGCCTGGCTGCATATATGTGTGCCAAATTTTAAGTGGGCGTGTGCATGTATGTACTAATCCCGCTTCTTTTTTTTTTTTTAATTTTCTATTTATTGATTTTTCAAAAAATTCACAAAACAATAATGTTTAGAAATTTGACATAAACCATAATATAGGGGTATGTATATTAGCAATATTGACAAACCCTCATAACAACAAGAAATAATATTTTAGACCACCCCTATCTTGTTCATATCTCAATAATAGGCAATAGGAGAGAAAAGATGTAATAAGAGCAGAAATACAGGAAATAATGTAATAACATATATCATCCAAGTGCTTCGGAATTAACCAGTACTCATACTCATTTCACCAATTTCCCTTAAGCTTAATTAGAATGAGAGTTTAGAAATGTACGTAAATGATCCGGCTCTTTAAACAAATATCTACTATTTTCATGAATTAAAGGACATTGACATGGAAACCGAAGCAAAAATTTTGCCCGCCTTTCTTGAACCTCCCTTCTCATTTCAAAAATTTTTCTCCTTTTTATTTGAGTTAACTTGGTAATGTCAGGAAAAATCTTAATAGGATATCCATAAAACTTTTGTTCTCGATTGCGAAAAAACAGTTTAAGGATAAAATCTCTTTCAAATACTGTATCCAATTGTACGAATAGAGTGGCTCTTTCTTCAAATTCTAAATCTAAATCTAAAATCTAAATCTAAATCTAAAATGATTTTTTTCAATACTCTTTCACAGTCAACGTCAAGGAGTCAATCGCTTTCTCCATGGAAGAGATTGCCTTTAAAATTTCTTCTAATGTTTCTTTAAAGAGGATAGATTGAGGGGCTCCACATACCACATGAATATCGCCTTCTCCTCTCATTCCTAGCTTTAGTGGAGTGAGTCCTTCCCCAGCTCGCTGCATCACTTCAGCGGGTAACTCCCTGGAGCCCAATATTTCTGGGCTCACCGAGGGTACTGCGAATAGTTCGCCACCTCTCTGGGGTTCCCTCATCTGAATGGTCAATTTTCCTTCCAGCATAGTAGAAATATCCAAAGAAGGTTCCATTCTCCTAAGAGGAGCTTCAGGCATTGTTGGTGCGCCTGGGCTTAGTGATGATTCTATGGCCAGGGGGTTCAGCGGCTGCTCTACGCTGACACCTCCAGCGGCCCCTCCCTCCGGCGATAACTGCACCAGTCCAGCAAAGGCTTCTTCGATCCGAGGTTGACGAGTCAGCTGTATCGGGGTAGAGGTAATCTCCTTAATTTTGGCTTTACATTTAGTGTGTGGCATTTTGCCACAAAAGCAAAGAAAATTTTGTATTGAGGATAAAGAAAAACGCCAAAAAATTTCAGAAACCTCGGAGCTCAGCGTCTGCTGCTCACTCTTCGGCGGCCATCCTAATCCCGCTTCTACCACATAAACTGAGGGATTTTAAATGGAGTGGGCGCCAAGGCTATTCCCAGTTTTACCAGTTCAACCCCAGTTCACCCAGTTAAGAGACAGGTCCTCCAAACTCCTTAGTTTAAAAGCCTTCACTCCCCCCAGTTAACTCTGATCCTTAAAACCCTGCAGATCTTGCATGTCATTCATAGAAGAAGTAAGGTTACGAGGCAGGGGGACTCAGTGAGTGCCAGATCAAGTAAGTATTTATGTGCAAATCTCAGGATCACATCCTGAAACGCTCGTGCCCTGCCCAGACCATGCTCTGCTCCTCTTTGAAAACTTCGGAGATGTATATTCTGCAGTAGATACGGGCATATCTCGGCAGCTTTTAAAACCTGCTCGGCAAGTGCAAGCCTGACATATTTGCGCATCCCCTAATTAATGCGCGCGTCAGGCTTTTAAAATGTACCTTTCACTGTATGGGTAACTATACATAGAATATGCTGGTTTCTTAGTTTAAGAATATAAGGGCCTGAATCAGTAAGGCATTTCTTCCATTCTTTGTCTATGGGAAAATGCCTTGATGAATCGGGCCCAAGATAAACAAGGCACATAAAATTAGAATACTGTTTTCAGAATTAAGGGACGATAGTGAGATATTTGCAATGAATATGCATGACATAGATTTGCATGCAGTAGAGGCTAGAGAAAAATTGTTTTACCATACATACGTGTTGTTTTCAAGAGCAGGTGTAATTTGATGATTATCCCAGCTATCGATCAGTTGAATGCCACGTGTTTAAATCAAAACTTGCTGACCTGCAGTGATCTAGATGCGAACCCTGAACTTAATGTCTCTGTAAATTGATAGGTCATTAAAAAAAAAAAAAGGCAAAGGAAATCAGACCTTGCACTGTCAAAGCCTATTTAAAGCTAGGGAGCAAAGTGGAAGAGTTACTCTGCTTGTTTGGGAGAAGTGAAGGTAGAGACACTGGCATTTCCAATTAATTTTATACTTCAGTTCTACTTTTCCAGAGAAAAGGAATGCAGTTGTTAAAGCTTCTCCAAGTAAAGTAAGAGGTTTCATATCAGGGATGCTCTGAAATTCGCTTGGTGCTCTGATGCTCACAGTGTTCCTACAGGTTCCTCCAATGTCTATTCATGATTGCAGTGTACAACCTCTGCTCTAAGCTGAAGTGCTTATCATGGCCTAGCAGAAAGTTCTGCTTGTACATTCAGCTTAAGACTTCTGTTTTGACTAATTACTGTTTTATTGACTTTAGCTTTGGTTTAGGGCCAGGCCTAGGAAAGAGGGAGGAGAACAGCTGTAATGTAAGACAGCTTTTTTGTCCGGCTGAATGCAGGTGCTAACATGTTTCAGGGTTCACGCCCTTGAAGGTCATGAACTACCTCACCTTGAAGAGGTGCCTGGATGGACAATAAATATCTTTGAATGTTGAGCCCAAAAGTCACTTTTTAACTTCTGAGTGATTAAACAGTTAGGTGCTTATGCACAAAGTATTTTCCCAATAGACATAAAATGGGAAAAAGCTGATAGACATTGGCCCTTGTTGATTTGATATTGACTTTTCAGATGTTTGGAGACAGGCATCGTATCATGTCGGTCTTCTCTCTTCTCTCAGCGCTATCGTAGGTGTCCCTCATATAGCAAGCATCCCAGGACCCTCATCATCCAGGATTTCTTGAGCTCTAATACAGTGCTCTTGACAGAGAGGCCAAACTATCTTTGCTATTGATCATTACTTTGCAAGTATTTTAGAAGTAATTCATTATTATTCTGTGCCATCCCTTGTGAGCAGGGAGTAGAGTTCCTGGTGGTAGGAGGGGTCTGAGCAGCGGCAAATTGAGTACATTCACCATTTCATTTGATTCAACAAGAGAAAAACAGCAGGTAATTATGTAACTTAACTGCTGTTAAGTGATACTGATTGGATGTTACAGAACCAGCACAGTAAGTCTATGCATTTCAGACATAGACCCTGCCACGTGCTGTAATACAACTCACCTTCTGATGGGCTGCGACTGCAGTTATCACTGCGTGTCATTTTTCATAACAAAGTCAGGACCTCATTCAATAAAGACACTTTCCATCGGTCCAGGATAGGAAGGAATACTCCCTCTCTATAAATAAGGCTCTTAATTGGCAATGATATGCATGCTTGCAAAATTTGGGTGGGTTTTTTTTTCACCATAAAATCTCACTATTGTATTAAATCTGTATTTTATTTCATCTCGCAAAGTTGTCACGCAAACTGATTCGCTCAGCATTTTTTCCTATAAACACAGAATGGGGGGAAACGCCTTAGTGAATCAGGCCCTTAGTTTTGTGGGCGTGAAACGGGACTCCAATGAAGTTACTATCTTTTCATGACCATGTGAGCAAGGCCTATCTGACCGTGCAAGACAAAAAAGAAATAATTCAGTAAGAAAAAGATGTAAAAACAAGGGTCAACAAATAAGTTACACGTGGTACCTTTCTATTACACCAACGAAATAAATCCGTGAGCTGTTCTCTCTTCATTGAGTCCGTGAAGAAAGGCAAAATAAGAAGTAAAAGCCAGCTCTTGACCAATTTTCTGAAAAGTACAAAATGATTAACCTGATGAAATTGCCTATGGCTTCTCTTTTACACTTCACACGGTACCGCCTGCTCCTTTTGACTCTTTAAAGCTTTCTGCATGGTGGTGAAAAAGCACAGGCCCGGAGCTCCGGCTGGGCTGATGGCAGGCCTCTTTGCCCCTTCCAAGAGCACACAAAGAAATGATGCATCCCACAAAGGTTGCTGTACTTCTCACTTTAGAGCCCTGGGAAAACGCAGCTTCTTTCACTGGGCTTTACCCCTCGTGTTGAGAGGATTAACATCGTTCTTTTTCATGCAGTTCTGACAGGTCACCAGAGTGCGCCTTTGTAGAGAGATATTTCATAAAACCGCCAGATAATGCCGGCATCGCTGAGCTGCAACCTTTAAATCTTCCTGTAAAGGAGGCTGCAGGGTGACACGGTGACCTTTTATGAGGGACTGATGCCAGGCACAGTGTATCTCTCCTTCCCCTCTGGGTACCTTTTTGTGACCTTACGGATCACAGGGCATTTGTGTTGCCCTACAGGGAGGAGCAAGCCTTAGACTGCAGGAGAGGGTGAATGAATGCTTTCGGCTAGCGCAGATTAGCTAAAAAAAAAAAAAAAAAGGCAAAAAAAAGTCACAACAGTTTTGTAACATTTGACTGAGGAAGTGGTAAAATGCAGTTTTCTAAAGGATTCACCAAGGAAAATAGGTATTTTTCTGATTTGATTGTTGAGGTTGGAAATTGCCCTTTTGGGAGTAACTTGAAGTACACAGGATCTTTCACAGCAAGACTGAAGTGCATGCAACCACTTTGTACACACAAACATTGTGCCCAGCTTTTGAAGGGAAAGCTGCTGGGTAGTTTCCATTTGAAAGATATGAAGAGTACGAAAGTGCGCATGTGCCTTGTAATGAGATGGGCAATTCAAAATTGCCCCAGCTATGCAAGATATCATGGGCCACTTCTTTATTCCTATTCTAAAAATGTGACATTGACCATCAAACACCAGAAGAAATATTGCCATGGATATGATAGCTCATTTATAAACAAATTAATGGAGAAATAACACATGCTGTCAATGTCTCAGTCTTATATAAATTGAGGGATAGTCCATCCTTTTAATTTCTTATTAAATTGTCAGCCAGTCTTGTGCAGACTCTTCCTCGATACAGGTTGTGTTCTTCAGTTGCTGCATTGGCAGGGACACTTCACTGAAAAATTAAAATATAAATATATGATAGAAGTCCCCAAAATTGTACAAGACAACAAACAGCCACCACATTTGGCAGTCATGTGCCTTGTGGTGTCTGTAAAGCCTGTCCATGTTCTCTGATGGTATCCAACCCTTCAGGGACATAGTAGCCAAGTACAGTCTGGCAGCCCTGGTGCTGCCTTAAGGAGGAAGGTCTCCTGCTCAGAGAGCATCAACCTGGTGCAGCAGGAAATGATCCTGTAGTAAGGACCTGCTCTCCAGGTGATGCATTGTCCTTTCGCACCAAGGATGTGTCTCCCAGGGCTACTGCCCAGGAGGGAAGGGTTAGGTTGGCTGTCATAGTTGGTGATTCGATTATTAGGAATATAGACAGCTGGGTGGCTGGTGGGCATGAGGATCACCTGGTGACATGCCTACCTGATGTGAAGGTGGCGGACCTCACGCATCATCTATATAGGATATAGGATGTTAGACAGTGCTGGGGAGCAGCCGGATCTCATGGAACATGTGGGCACCAATGACATAGGGAGGTTCTGGAAGCCAAATTTAGGCTCTTAGGTAGAAAGCTGAAATCCAGAACCTCCAGGGGAGCTTTCTCTGAAATGCTCCCTGTTCCACGCACAGGTCACCAGAGGCAGGCAGAGCTCTGGAGTCTCAATGCGTGGATGAAATGACGGTGTAGGGAAGAGGGATTCAGTTTTGTAAGGAACTGGGGAAACTTTTGGGGAAGGGGGAGACTTTTCCAAAAGGATGGACTCCTTTTTAACCAGGGTTTAACCAGGCTGCTGGCGCTAACCTTTAAAAAGGAGATAGAGCAACTTTTAAACTAAATCAAAGAGGGAAAGCTGACAGTCGCTCAGCAGCGCATGGTTCGGAGGGAGGTATCGTCAAAGGATACTAATGAAGCATTAGAGTTAGGGCATCCAAAAAGAGAGGTTCCATTAATAAGAAAAGTAGTCCAAGTGCCTATAATTAAAGACTCACCTGAGCTAAAAGATTCCAATTTATCCCTGTCTACTGAAAACCAGAATGTAAATACAAACAAAAAACACAATTTTAATGTTTGTATGCCAATGCCAGAAGCAAGATGGGAGAGTTAGAGTGTATAGCAGAGGCATGGTAGAAAGTGATAGTGCTATACCAGGGTACAAATTATGGGGCAGATTTTAAAACCTGCGTGCGGGCGCAGATTTGTTTGCGCAACCCGGCGCGAACAAATCTACGCCAGATTTTATAACATGCACGCTCAGCTGCGTGCATGTTATAAAATCCAGGGTCTGCGCGCGCAAGGGGGTGCACAATTGTGCAACCTGCGTGCACTGAGCCGCATGGCCTGCCTCCGTTCCCTCCGAGGCCGCTCTGAAATCGGAGCGGCCTTGGAGGTAATTTTCCTTCTGTCCCCCCACACCTTCCCCTCCTTCCCCTACCTAACCCGCCCCCCAGCCCTACCTAGAACCCCTCCTTTACCTTTGTTGAAGAAGTTACGTGCGCCGGCCAACGGCTGGCCCGCGATCCCAGGCACAGCAGCAAATTGCCCCTATATCGCAATGATAGAGAGGAGCAACTTGGTGGCAGGGTGGCGCTTTATGTCTGGGATGGCTTAGAGACTAACAGGATAAAGATCCTGCATGAGACTAAATGCACAATGAAATCTTTATGAGTTGAAATCCCTTGTGTGTTGGGGAAGAGTATATTGAAAGGAGTATACTACCATCCACCTGGCCAAAATCATGAGACAGTGAAATGCTAAGAGAAATTAGGGAAGCTAGCAAAATTGGTCGTGCAGTAATAATGGGAGATTTCAATTACCCCAGTATTGACTGGATAAGTGAAACATCAGGACATGCTAGAGAGATAAAGTTCCTGGATATAATAAATGACTGTTTTATGGAGCAATTGGTTCAGGAACTGACGAGAAAGGGAGCAGTTTTAGATCTAATTCTCAGTGGAGCACAGGATTTGGTGAGAGAGTTAACAGTGGTAGAACCAATAGTGATCATAATATGATCAAATTTGAATTAATGACTGGAAGGGGAGACAGTAAGGAAATCCACAGCTCCAGCACTAAACTTTCTAAAGGGAAACTTTAATAAAATGAGAAAAATTAAACAAACAAACAAAAAAAAACAAACAACTGAAAGGTGCAGCTATAAAGGTTAACAGTGTGCAACAGTCATGGACATTGTTAAAAAAACAAAAAAAAACCATCTTAGAAGCATAAATGTATTCCATGCATTAAGAAAGGTGGAAGGAAGGTCAAATGATTGCTGACATGCCTAAAAAGTGAAGTTAAAGGGGCTATTTTAGCCAAAAGATCTTCAATCAAAAATTGGAAGAAGGATCCATCAGAAGAAAATAGGATAAAGCATAAACATTAGCAAGTTAAATGTAAGACATTAATAAGACAGGCTAAGAGAGAATTTGAAAAGAAGTTGGCTGTAGAGGCAAAAACTCATAATACAAACTTTTTAAAATTATATCTGAAGCAGAAAGCCTGCGAGTGAGTCGGTTGGACCGTTAGATGATTGAGGGATTAAAGGGGCAATTAGGGAAGATAAGGCCATCATGGAAAGATAAAACAAATTCTTTGCTTCAATGTTTAATGAAGAGGATGTTGAGAAGGTACCCATTCTGGAGATGGTTTTCGAGGACAGGAAACAGAGAGTAGGATTAAATGGACAATTTTCTCAGTGGAAGGGAGTAGACAGTGGAGTGCCTCAGGGATCTGTATTGGGACCCTTACTTTTCAATATATTTATAAATGATCTGGAAAGAAATACGACGAGTGAGATAATCAAATTTGCAGATGACACAAAATTGTTCAGAGTAGTTAAATCACAAGCAGATTGTGATAAATTGCAGGAAGACCTTGTGAGAGTGGAAAATTGGGCATCCAAATGGCAGATGAAATTTAATGTGGATAAGTGCAAGGTGATGCATATAGGGAAAAATAACCCATGCTACAATTACACCATGTTGGGTTCCATATTAGGTGCTACAACCCAAGAAAGAGATCTAGGCGTCATAGTGGATAACACATTGAAATCGTCGGTTCAGTGTGCTGTGGCAGTGAAAAAAGCAAACAGAATGTTGGGAATTATTAGAAAGGGAATGGTGAATAAAACGGAAAATGTCATAATGCCTCTGTATCGCTCCATGGTGAGACCGCACCTTGAATACTATGTACAATTCTGGGCGCCACATCTCAAAAAAGATAAAATTGCGATGGAGAAGGTACAGAGAAGGGCTACCAAAATGATAAGGGGAATGAAACAGCTCCCCTGTGAGGAAAGACTAAAGAGGTTAGGACTTTTCAGCTTGGAGAAGAGACGGCTGAGGGGGGATATGATAGAGAAGTTTAAAATTATGAAAGGTCTAGAACGGGTAGATATGAATCGGTTATTTACTCTTTCGGATAATAGAAAGACTAGGGGGGCACTCCATGAAGTTAGCATGTGGCACATTTAAAACTAATCGGAGAAAGTTCTTTTTTACTCAACGCACAATTAAACTCTGGAATTTGTTGCCAGAGGATGTGGTTAGTGCAGTTAGTATAGCTGTGTTTAAAAAAGGATTGGATAAGTTATTGGAGGAGAAGTCCATTACCTGCTATTAAGTTCACTTAGAGAATAGCCACTGCCATTAGCAATGGTAACATGGAATAGACTTAGTTTTTGGGTACTTGCCAGGTTCTTATGGCCTAGATTGGCCACTGTTGGAAACAGGATGATGGGCTTGATGAACCCTTGGTCTGGCCCAGTATGGTGAACCTGGGTGATGTGGTAGGCCAGATTGAAGCATAGTAAATCACCTGGACCGATAGCACCCCAGGGTTCTAAAAGAACTAAAAAATGAAATTTCAGACATATTTCAATTAATTTGAAACCTGTCATTAAAATCATGCATTGTACCTGAAGACTGGAAGGTGACCAATGTAACCCTGATATTTAAAAAGGGCTCCAGGGGTGATCCGGGAAGATATAGACTGGTGAGCCTGACTTCAGTGCCAGGAAAAATTGTGGAAACTGTTATAAAGAATAAAATCACAAAACATTTAGATATAGTTTAATGGGACACAGCCAGCATGGATTTATTCAAAGGAAGTCTTGTCTCACAAAACTTCTACATTTTTATGAAGGGATGAATAAACATGTGGACAAAGGTGAACCGGTAGATGTAGTGTATTTGGATTTTCAGACTACGTTCAACAAAGTCCTACATGAGAGGCTTCTAAGAAAACTAAAAAGTCATGGGATAGGAGGCGATGTCCTTTTGTGGATTGCAAACTGGTAAAAAGACAGGAAACAGAGAGTAGGATTAAATAGTCTGTTTTCACAGTGGAAAAGGGTAAACCGTGGAATGCCTTGCGGATCGTTACTTGGACCAGTGCTTTTTAATATATTTATAAATGATCTGGAAAGGGGTACGGCGAGTGAGGTGATCAAATAGGATGATACAAAATTATGCAGAGTAATTAAATTTCAAGTAGATTGTGATAAATTGCAGGAGGATCTTGTGAGACTGGAAGATTGGGCATCCAAATGGCAGATGAAGTTTAACGTGCACAAGTGTGTGGTGATACATATAGGGAAAAATAACCCTTGCTGTAGTTACACAATGTTATGTTATATCTTAGGAGTTACCACCCAGGAAAGAGATCTAGGCATCATAGTGGATAATACATTGAAATTGTCAGCTCAGTGTGCTGTGGTGGTAAAAAAAGCAAACAGAATGTTAGGAATTATTAGGAAGGGAATGGCAAATAAAATGGAAAATGTCATAATGCCTCTGTATCGCTAAATGGTAAGACCGCACCGTGAATACTGTGTACAATTCTGGTCACCGCATCTCAAAAAAGATATAGTTGCACTGGAAAAGTGCAGAGAAGGGTGACCAAAATCATGAAAGAGCTTGAACAAAATGTAAATCCGTTATTTACTCTCTCAGATAATAGAAAGATAGGGGGTAGTCTATGAAGTTAGCAAGTAGCTCATTTAAAACAAATCAAAGAAATTATTTTGTCACACAGCGCTTAGTTAAGATCTGGAATTCATTGCCAGAGGATGTGGTTATAGCAGTCAGTGTAACTGCGTTTAAAAAAGGTTTGGATAAGTTCCTAGCCGAAACATCCATAAACTGCTATTACTTAATAAGCAAGAGTAGCTTGAGATCTATTTAATGTTTGGGTACATGCCAGGTAGTTGTGACTTCAATTGGTCACTGTTGGAAAGAGGATGCTGGGCTTGATGGACCCTTGGTCTGACCCAGTATGGCATATCTTTTTGTTCTTATGTTCTAACTTTATACATCCAAAATCACATAAAAAGTTTTCATTAGGCTTTTAATCAGATTGTAGCTCTTCAAGTGTTAAATATGTAATCATAGGTCCATGTTCTCTCCTCTGTGTGGGTTAAGACCCTCTGGATGCCAAAGACCTGTATTTTTGAGCACTAAGGCTACCTACAGCAAAGCCACCTTGAAGCTGCTTTAGTAGCTCATTCAATGGAAGCTCAACACTCCATCTGATTTTTTTGTTATAGACCTTGCTCAGCCTAGAGCTCCTGCTGATAACAACTTGCTTTATATGGTCCTCCGTGAACACTGCTGGATTTTTGTGTTAGAGTCTGCATCCATTGGGCCTTCACCAGGAAATTAAATGGAATGAATTGCTCTGATTTATTTGACATTTATATTATGACATCTGTCTAGGTATTGTCCCTCTCTGCTATCATTGGCTGCTTTTTTTGTGAATCTTTTGATTGGCTGAAATAGATCATATGAACTTTTTTCAAGTCTATTTTAGAAGGATTTACAACTAAGAGTTTGTACCTCTAGGAATAACATCTCTGAAAAAGATTTGCCAGGTAAAAAGTTGTTTTTTTAAAGCTATGTTGATTACACTTGCTCTTCGATGTCTTGTACAATATTGGGGATTTCTATTGTATATTTATTTATATTTTTGTTTTCTGGTGAACTGACCCTCTCGACGTAGTAACTGTGAAACATGGTCTGTGTCCAGGAACAGTATTGTTTCTTCAAGTTCATGCACAAGATTGGCTGAATTTAATTTAAAAAAAAACTCTTCTTTTCAACTCATAAGGAGGACCTATGATAGCTGTTTGACATTATAAGCAAGTATGAAAGCGTCTGTGCTTTCAAGTTTCTTAATAACATTTCTTTAAATGAGATAGGGAACTGAAAAAAATTCAAGCGTTTTTACTTCTGTAACTATATATAAATTAAGCAAATAGTTAAAAAAAAATACAGTTAAGCACCTTCAATGCCAACTGGTGCCCTTTCAGATGTTTTATTGTCAAAATGTCAGTGGTGCTCTAAACTCCTAGTGACTGACACATACCTGACAATATAATTCTGGAAAGGGTTTTTGACTACTTTCTCAGGGACTGTTTCACACCCATCTCTCTAGTTTTAAAGGAATCTGTTACAATTGTGTTTGACAACAAAGCAGAGCACAAGATTGCAAACATGTTCTGATTCATCTCTTCCACTTGCAGAATGCTCCTGCGCTGCTCGGCAGGGAATCCATTTCCCACACAGCAAATCATGCCCTGTTGTCTGGTTTTCCTCTGTGCTGTAGTACAGAGTATGGTGCTTCTGAACAGGAGATAACAGTCTAGAGTTATTGGAATAATAACAGAACTGACAGAGACGCAATTCATTAGATCAGGCATTGGCCAAAGGAGGAAACAGTTTTGTTCAAACACCAAAAGGATGGAACTCATGACCTCATTAGGGATGTAGAAAAGTGCAAATTTTATTGGGAAAAATCATTTTATGAATATTTAGCAGAATTTGCAAACTATGGGAGAATTTCATTGAGAAAGCCAGAAAATAATAACATTTGACAGCTCCACACCCTCTTGCATTCTCCACTTAAAGGATAGGAGGGTATGCAGCGGAAAAGGGAAATTTTGCAATTTTTTTTATGTTTTATTAAAAATTGCATGCAAAAGTGTTCCCAGAAGACATTTTCTGCAACTATTTTTGCAAGGGTGAAAAGTTTAGCTTTTCTCATTTTTCTCCATAAATCTTTACTGGCACATGTGATCGCATCATGAAAAGCCAAACATTGAAAGGCTTTTTACTTCAACTACGTCATGTGTTTTTTCCCCTATGTCCTCTGTCTACTGGTGAATACTTTGGCTCCCCTCTTTGGCTGCACGAGTATTGTGCATGCTTGGCTTGCAAACCCTACAGTAGAGAACTGTATGTTTCATTGTCTGTACTAAAGATCTCAATGACCTACATTTGGACCTGTGAGATGACCCAGCACATGAACTTTAAGCACGATCTCCACTCGCTGCATAATAAGATGCACCACATTTCACATTTTCCTCTTTTGCTCTATTCGGTTCCAAATGGAGCTTTTCAAAGGTAGTTACCCTGGTAAAATGGCCTGAGTGAAAAAGTCCCTTTCTCAAATGTAGCTAAAAGTGCACGTGACCACCATAGCATTTCTAAGAGGCTTTCCTCTGTGTGTAGCTATGTTTGCCCCCACTTGGCCACCTACACAAATAATAGGTGTAAAGCATATCCACATAATTTGTGGCTGATAATTTTCCCCTTTCCCTCAGATAAACTTTAAACAATAAAAATTATGATATATCGGCTGTGCAGACAAAACAGCATCTGGAACTGGAGGTTTATCTTTTTCTTTCCTGCCTGCTTGGTGGTTCAGGGAAGCTCAGGTAGACTTGTGGATGGATCTGACTAAGAGATGGTGGCCTCGGGCACGAGGGAGATTCAAACTATGGGAGGGACTCCCCTAATGGTGCAGGGAGATGACTGGAGAGAAGATGTTTTGGATGCTGGAGAGAGAGAGTTTCATTCGGAGCCATGACTTCATTTGCACTGTCATTAAATGATGAATTAGGTAGATCTGTGATCAATAATTCTGCCTTTTCCCTGAGTGTAGTGTGTCTGGCATTGCTTGCAAAGATCAGAGGTACAAAAGAGAGGGGGGAGGCTTGTATAGCACATTTGAAACTGGTTTCTATGATGCAAAGCAAGCTATGCAAAATGCATGCAAAATGCATTGTAGGGAAAAATTAGCACATATTTATTCTAGCAGCAAAATTAAATCCTTGATTCATGGGTGCGCTGGCTTATATTAATTTATGATACTTAATAGCTGACAAGTGAGATTTGTGTTGCAAATAAGTACTAGCAGAGGCATGCATTAAGTGCAATTTGATTACGTATTGAATGCTGACTGATTCTGATTTTCTCTTATCCTTTCAGTGTTCAGAAATATGCAGTCAGTGGAACTACACACTACAGAGCTGCGTCTTAAAATGTGTAAGGCAAATTCAGGTTTTCAATATGTACTTTTGGATTTACATATAGCATTTAAAGATAAAACATCTTATTTGTTTATGGTGATGAAATTTACTTCAAAATGTGTGATGTTGAGATATAGGGGTAATATATTGAATGCCAAATATTTCCATTTGGAACTCAAACTACCACAATGATAAAATCACAAGACTTTCCTCCCCCCCTGCCCACACACACACACACACTTATTAAAATAAAGTGTCTACATCAAAATTCTATCACAACTTTCCATAGATTTCTTGTTGTATGTATGGTCCTTCACAAACTGCCATCTTTATGCTCTGCTTTAACTCCTGACGTTTTGGTTGAGTGCCCTCTGTGGCGCTTTGTTTTGGCGATCACTGCTGGGGCGGGATTCAGAGAGACTAATATACTTGCACATTACAACAAGACAGACTCAAGCACACAAATGTTATTGTAACTTAACATAACACACCCTGGGGAGGCATAATTAACACACGGGCCGATACAGTAAGGGGCGGTAGAAAGAGGTGTGTTAGTGCCCGGCGCACCTGCGTTTGCCGCACGCACAGTTCGGATCACCTACCGCTCGATACTGTATTTAAATGGCATGCAAATGCAAGCCGCATCCAACGCGCGTCCATGAAGTGCAATCCATTTTACTGTATAGGCGCCTATACAGTATCCTGGGTGCGCTGGTACCTGTCATTTCAAATGATGTTTGAAATGACAGGTACCAGGAAGTAGATGGCTCTCCTACAGACCCCGCTGCCTTGAGCACCCGGCACCAGCAAGCCCCAGCAGCCAGTGATCGGAGGCAGGGAGCGCAACCCAAACCAACCCAATCCACAGAAAAAAAATGCTTCTCGCACTTAGCCGCCCAGTCCCAAACCAAACCAACCCAATCAAAGCCCCAGCAGAGAGAGACAAAATTTAGCCGTCCAGTCCCAAACCAACCCAATCCACAGAAAAAAAAATGCTTCTCGCACTTAGCCACCCATTCCCAAACCAAACCAACCCAATCCAAGCTCCAGCAGAGAGAGACAAAATTTCACAGTCCCAAACTTTCCCCCAGTCCCCACTCACCTGCCCTGGCTGCAGCCACGCAAGCCCTCAGCAGCAGCAGTAGAAGGGCATCGAGAGAGAGCGGCGAGAGATAACGGCTTCAGCAGCCCCGCCGGCTAAAGTGAATACGTACACGCCTGTACGTCCAATATGGATGCTCAAGGCAGCGAAGGTGCATGTGCACACGCTGTGACTGGCTGGACGTTAGAGGTCACGGCGTGTGCGCATGCGCCTTTGCTGCCTTGAGCGCCCATATTGGACCTACAGGCGTGCACGTATTCATCTTCGCCGGCGGGGCTGCTGAAGCCGCGCTCTCTCACCGCCCTTCTACTGCTGCTGCTGGGGGCTTGCGTGGCCGCAGCCAGGGCAGGTGAGCGGGGGCTGGGGGAAAGTTTGGGACTGTGAAATTTCGTCTCTCTCTGCTTGGGATTGGATTGGGTTGGTTTGGTTTGGGACTGGACAGCTAAGTGCGAGAAGCATTTTTTTTTCTGTGGATTGGGTTGGTTTGGGACTGGGCAGCTAAGTGCGAGAAGCATTTTTTTTTTCTGTGGATTGGGTTGGTTTGGGACTGGGCGGCTTTTGGTGGTAGAATCAGATAATTACATTCTTGTGAATACAGACAGTGCAATGGAATGTATGGGATCATGCTGAGCCTTAAATACCAAGGTTAAAGCTTTAAATTGAATATGCTGAGCAATCAGTGAACCACACTAATGCAAGGGTCAGGGTAGGCGGTAAATTAGTAGGTTAAAGACGCGGCAAGATAGCAGGCTAAAAAGGCGATAGTCGGGGCGCACTTTACTGTATGGGAGGGAATAGCTAATCGGATCATTTACATCTCATATACATGCCGTGGGCGGAAAGGGATACGCGTCGAGTTAAAGAAGTGGTAAGGATCAGTAAAAACAGATAGTGAATCATGGGTTAGACTTACGCGGCGAAATTGTAAGTACACAGCGGGTTAGAAACGGTGTAACTGCGGCCGCGCTTTACTGTATCAGCCTGACACTTATTAATGCACTAACTTTAACGTGAAAGTTTACCTCCAGACTGATTTGCATGTCATCAACTTGAGCCTTTAACGTGAGACAATAAACTTGTGTTAATGGTCCACATCATCCCACTTTAGCACACAGGCCTTCAATTTTCAAATGTCGGGTATGGTATAGATTATGAATTTGAAGGCCCTCTGATATTTGTACTGTGGATTAGTTGAGTCTCTGTTTTGTTTTACATTGTGGACTGAAAATCCTCTGGTATGGTGCACACTGGGCTGCTCGACTGGGTGGCACAGTATAGCAGACATGCATTAGTATCTACCTTGCAGATTCATCTTGCCTAGAATTGGAAAACAGTTAAAAAAAAAAAAAAGTACTTTCCCTGATTTCAATTCTTGAGCATAGTAGCAAGTGATGCTTCTATTAAGAGGTTCTCCGTTGTGCAGTGTACCTGGAAATGACCAGGGTGAGGTGGGGAAGAGAAGAATCAAGGTGCTTATTCAGGGGGACAGAAATATTCAAAAGCATTTACCTTTGTTAGGGCGATACAGCTTGCCTAATAAATCGCCCTCCTCAAATGTGACTAAAACGGCCCACGACTTCCATGGTGCATTTGCTTTTGGCCATAGGAAAAAAAAAGACTACTGTAACTGTGGACATGTTTAGGTCGGAGGAAATCGTTTCTTGCATTTGATTTCCAAAAGTGTGTGTGATGTTTTGTAATGCTCCTCCCACCAATCCCCCCCCCCCCCCAGTCTTTGTCACCCACACAAACATCAGAAACAAACAGGCCAATACAGTAAACGGTGTGGGAGAGCGGACGAGCGCCCGCTCTCCCGGCGGGCGCACAGGCCACTCTCCTGTGCGCACGATTCAGAAAAATAATTTATTCAAATTAGGGCCCATGGTAAAAAGAGGCGCTAGGGACACTAGCGCGTCCCTAGTGCCTCTTTTTGGAATGGAGCGGCGGCTGTCAGCGGGTTTGACAGCCGACGCTCAATTTTGCCGGCGTCGGTTCTCGAGCCCGCTGACAGCCACGGGTTCGGAAACCGGACGCCGGCAAAATTGAGCGTCCGGTTTTTGCTGATTTTAAATTATTTTTTTTTAAATTATTTTTTACTTTTGGGACCTCCGACAATATCGCCATGATATTAAGTCGGAGGGTGCACAGAAAAGCAGTTTTTACTGCTTTTCTGTGCACTTTCCCGGTGCCGGCAGAAATTAACGCCTACCTTTGGGTAGGTGCTAATTTCTGAAAGTAAAATGTGCGGCTTGGCTGCACATTTTACTTACTTAATCACGCGGGAATAACTAATAGGGCCATCAACATGCATTTGCATGTTGCGGGAGCTATTAGTTTCAGGGTAAAGCTAGTGAGTCGAAAACGCACATCCAAACGCGGGTTAACAGTGTACTGTATCGGCCTGAAAGTGCAGGGACATTTTTAGCAAGCGCATGCTTTGCTTGCTAATTTTCAAAGAGAAACCACATGGGCAGTCGCTGTTTGAACATTTGCATAGCGTGTGCATGTTAAAACCCGTCCCTGTAGTTGGCAGCTGCTCCGGTTGCCCCTCTAAAAGAAAAGGCAGGAATGAAAAGTAATGCAAATCACTTTCTTATGTCAATGATGTACCATGCTGCACATAGCAATTAATGCTGTTTATCTTTCCTTTAATAACTCTGCTTCTGTTATTTGAAGCCATTGTTTGTCTTACAGGGTAATTTTTACCAAACAGATTGTGAGGTAAGTGCAGTTTTACCTTTGGGGGGAGAGTCAAACACTTCAGAGGGGGAGGATCGTGTCCTAGAGCACCAATTAAGTGGACAGAAACGAGTTTTGTCAAAAGCAGATCCATCCCAGTATGCATTACTCACCAGCACAGCAGTAATGGGGCAAATGCCTAGTTCTGTCCATTCAGCACTCCTTGTGTAATGGGCTGCTTCTTCATATGAATTACTTCAGCACTACCCTGAGAGCTGGGTAAGTCTGCTCTGGAGACAATCTCTGTCCTAAAGATATCCAGATAACTTTATCTGAGTGTATTCTGCACAACATGATCTGGGGATGATCCTCTGAATATTTGGCTGAAGTTAACTTTGCCTTTCACTAGCCCGCTGAATATCGACCTCATAGTAAATCAGGCCTATAAGAAGGATACAAGTTACTCAAAATCATCTATCCCTGGTGAACTAGTTTAGAAGCCAACAGAGCTAACAAGTTTTATTGCAGCAAAACCATCTGAGGTAACCCTGGTATCTTTTACTCTCAGCATGGATAGCTCCAATAAAGTCAATAACATGTAACATCTTCTCAGAATGAAATGAAAGCAAGCAATGAGATGCATGTAGCGCAGAGGAAGCCAAACTTGATCATTTGCCTCCAGTTTGTCCGTTTCACCATGCAAAGAGTGGAGGAAAGACCACAGTAACAGCCAGCATTAGTTGCTCACTGGCTCTGCTGAAGAACTCGAACCCAGACTACCTGGGGGTAATTCATTTCTCTGCTAACATATAGAACGGTGCTCCCCAAATCCAGTCCTAAAGACCCCCTAGCTGGTCTATTTATCAGAATCACCAAAGATGCAAGTTAAGTAGGCTGTTGGATCAAATTCATGCAAATATACTTCATGAACATTCCTTGTGGAGGTCATGAAAACCTAGCCTGCATGCCTCAGTGCTGAATATTAATTTCTGACCCTAGTAAAGTGATCAGACAAAAACCTTCAGCAGTCACCCCTTAGTAGCTCATTAAGGGTTCTATTTACTAACCTGTGATGGACATAAGTACGTGTTATTTACTGCGGACCTCATTATTGGAAATGGAGCCTATTCATTAATAACACATGATGCCGTGTATTAGTTCATGTTACTGTGAGTCACAGATAAATAAATAGAGCCCTAAGTCTCTGTATATGTAAGCCATACTGCCACCCTAGAAGGGTTGTGAAAAAATAGCCAAGCATCTAAACAGTAACTGTATGCATTATAAAAAATAAGCATTGTATAAGAGAGTGATTATTTCAACTCTAATGACAAGCAAGGAGTTGATGAAAAGACAGTAGGATTTATTTAAAGAGGGGAATTGATCTGACCTTTCAGTTCTCTTGGGAAAGGCTGGGAATAGACTGGTGTGTGAAATAGTTTCTCCACCTATTAGCAGATATCTATAGATGGAGGCATAGAATTGTGTTATTCAATGCTAAATTAATCTTTTTTCCATTCTCACTACTTCAAATAGGTGCAATTTTGCCGAGTGGGTTGTGAAAGTGCTCAGAAGGCTAAGTGTAGCCCTTTAGGTGAGCCTTTCTTATCTTAGGTTTTTCGGAACAAGTTAGTGTTTTATTGTTGGCTGGAAATTTTGTGGGCTGAGACATCTTTTCTAAAGAGCCAAGAAAGCAAAGCAGAGGAAGTGTGTAGGCTTTCCAGACCAAGCTAGGCCTCTTCTTACACCCGCCTCGGGCAAGTTCAAACACTTCCCATCTGCTTTGTTGATGCTCTTAAAGATTTCACAGCTTACAAAGATTCCACTTTTTATTTTAGTTTTGAAAATAAATGTTCTTATTTGATCTTTCTTTGTTTGCTGTAAATGAACCTACAGATAAAGTCTCTCAGCCTCTTTTTGGCTAAGATCTGAGCCTCCTTCTTGGCCTTTTGGTTGAGATTGAGAAACTGTAAAATACAGAGGGTTAAGGCTCTGCCAGCCTGACCCCATTGTGAGCATGAAGCTGTATGGCTAAAATGGGAACGTATTTATTTTATTAAACAGCACCTATTAAACAAACAGAGGGCAGAGAGGGAGAGAGAACCTGCTGTGTTTGAAACCAGATACCTTCGCGCCAGAAAAATTGCTGTCATGGCTCCGTAATTCCAGAGATGGGGAAAAGCTTTACAGAAGAAGTGTCAACATTGCCAGTTCCTGTTCTAGAGCAGTGCAGAAACTCAGGAAGTCAAATTAACCTTCATGTGTTGCACCTTTACTCTGAGCTTTTCCATACTGCTTTCTCTCATTAGATTTGCTCAGAGGTCCCCACCCTCCCATGGCGAGCAGCATTGGTCATTCCTCCATATTTCTAAGATGGGAGCCAGCAGACTCTCTGGATGTGAGTTATATTGTACAATGGAAACTGGCAGGTGTCCCCGGAAAATTTGCTGAAACAGAGGTGCGTACTCTTTCCTTTGCTCAAACTTTTGACACTGTGTAAAGGCTAAATATCTCAAGAAAAGATGGTATCAAACCACATCTTACAATGGGTGAAGACATCAGGGGAGCTAGTAAGAAAATGGTGTCACTAATAATAGGATTGTCATTGCCCAAGAACATTGGCTCCCAGAAAGAAATTTCCTAGATCCTAAGGCCTAGCAGAATTCCTGACTATGCAGGGATGTACTGGGCAGACACTGGGAAAATGACATGGCCGATAATGATCATCAACTTCCAAGAAGATCTATTGTTTTAAAATAGCAAGAGCCAAAAAAACGCAGAATAAAACACATCATCCAGGGTAAATTAAGCATTTTCTCCACTCTTTTGGCTGTGTCTCTGTGTGGTACCCCTACTTCGGAAGGTAAGAAAGTGTCAGTGCCAGTGCTTGCCGGCTCTAGCTATAAGTTATTGCATGCATGAATGTAACACTTGTTTACAATCTGGTCTGTCTCTGCACGTACTATACCACTACTACTGTTGTGCTGAGTCGCAGGCTCTATTGCTATTATGGCTATGCCATTTGAAGATGTGCTTTGTGCTCCCTGTTTGATCATGATATAACCAATCATCAATCCAGTGACCATGCAGCGGGGTGGATTCCGGGTAAAGATCGCCCGGGGATTTTCCCCAAAACCGGCACAGAAGATACCCTGTGGTCTGCCAAGTGCGGCTCTGTCGCAGCCACGCTCGGCAGACCACGTGACCAGAGCGACCTGCCCACCGGGGGATGCCCGATCCCCCGATGGGCCAAACCGCCCCTGCCATGTAGTAATAGATATTCCTGATGTGAGGAACTGAAATTCTACTTTAGGATCAGGTTTTCAAAGGCTTTTTACAATTATGTATCTATGGGGGAAAAAAAGCTTAATAAATCTCTCTTAAAGCAGTACTCCATGTTATCTTCGAATATTTTAGCTAGCCAGGAATGTTTGTACTGTGGATTCTGGTGCTGCTGAGTTTAAAAGTCGTACAAACAATTTCTATAAGTGTGATTCTTCAAGGCTCTTTCCATAGACTCAGGACAGGCCTGAGTCGTCATTCTACAAGATTAGGATTCCTTTTATTTATCAAAAGTCTCTTCCATCAGCTCATGATAGGGCAGCGCCTTCGGCAGATGTCATAGGTCAGACTCATCACATAAGCTGCATGTGTACAAGTCCTGAGAGCGTTTCAGGATAACTGCTGCAGTAAAAAAAAACCAAAAAAATCTGACACCAATTATCTGTCCCTAACGTGTGCATTCCTGATCTCCCTTGCCAAATAACGCTGCACTCATTTTGCACCGTCACAGGCCACCACAGTTCCAACCGGCAATGTGACGGCGCTGCATCCTTTCGCTGAGTATGTCTTCCGAGTGGGGTGGATTTTGGGGTGGCGTCCTCTGTAACGTTTCCAGCCTCAGTCGACCATACAAGATGAAACCGAGGGGTGGTGAGTGCATCTTTTCATAATATCCAGGTGCAGCACACACCGGTAAGCACCTGTATTGCTGTCCAGAAGTCTAGTATATGGTATGAGAATAATGGTTTAGTATAGTTTTTCATTTAAAGAAAATGAATGCAACAATCATTGAAACAGGAGTCTGATAAACAATAAATCTTCTTTTGGTACTGGTTCTATCAAGTTATAAAATACCTTAATTTTTCAATAAATGCTTTAACAGAGGTCTAAGTCATTAATCTGGCAACAGTTTACAACAAAGTCCTCTCTTCATCTCTCATTACATTTCAGTTTTTATTTCTCAACCTAAATAATATTGTACTTGAATACGTTTTTATTCTTTAGTTCTGTAAACTGAGAACTACCCTAGGAACAAGCAACTTAAAAGAATTTTATAAATAAAATAAATAAATTAATATTACTAAACATCAGATAAGAAATAAATAATGAGAAAACAGAGTTGGTAGTTGATGAGAAATTGTGGCAGTGTCTCTAGTGACTTAAGAGCATCACTAGAAAATAAATTTGTTTACCTTGGATCTTCTTCTTAGCCCCATCCTCGGCACCAGAGGTGGTTAGGATTGAAAGCCCCAGTCCTCTCTCAGTCTTTCTCAGTTGGCTTCCTCCCACATTTCCCAATGGCCCCCTGACCGGTTACGTGCTTCACCTCTGGAATGCAGATGAAGCGCTCACCAGAGAAGTGTCCGTGGAAGAGCAGAACTATACCATCTTCTTCACCACACCCGGGACAGCTTATAGGTATAGTATGTCTTCTCCTTACAAACCTGTTGGGCAGCAAACATTTCAAGTTAAATACTTACAGGTCAATATTCAAAAGGGTTTGAATTTCCCACCCTGCTAACTGCTGAAATTATACCCAGGTGACTTTTCAGCTGGGTAAAATGTAAGGAAATAAAATGGGATAGAGCAAAGGGAATTCTTGGGGATGTGACTAAAATTTAGGGAAGTTAGTATCAAGATCAGCACTATCTGGAGAAACTTGGCTGGATAATTCTGCTCAGAGAAATCACTGTCCTATCCAAGTAAAGATAACCAAATTTTTGTCAGCAGAAGACTTACTCAGCTAAATCCTGCTGAATATCCCAGATAAGACTACTAAGATTATTCTATGCAGCTATATTAATGAACATCAACCTCTTATTTTTCCGATAATTGAGTCCTCATGTAAATGAGGTCCTTAAAGTACCAGAGATGATCACATGTCTTAAATACATACTGGGCGGACACAGGAGGCCTGGTATCCAATGATCAAAAGATAAGCAAGACAAAATGTGGAAGGATCAAATCATTAATGTTCATACAGTTCAAAAAGCATTCATAACTGCTTTCTTCAAGGAGAATGAAAAGGTGTCAGCATGAAGCCCATAAATTTTGATACAAGGGTGAAAGGTCCACTGACAAGGGTCGTGTTTCATAGGAACTGTGTCAGGAGGGAACCTAACAACATATTAAGATACAAAAATACAACATCAACAAATGGACAAAGAAGCATCTGAAATAAACAGCTAAATGTGTGAACACAGGAGAGAAACGAGAACTAAATAGGTTGCAACAAATTACTGATGTGCTGATCAATATTGAAAGTAAAATTCAAAATGCACGGCTTCTAGCCACAGTCGCAAAAGATTTCCAATGTGGTGTGCAGAATAGACAGCAACCTCATAAAAACTATAAAGGAGATTAGTATTCAACTGGCACTAATAATACTGCGGTTCTGAGGCTCACAGGAAAGTCGACTTGCCATAAAAGCCAGGCAAACACTGCTGAGCTGACACAGGCAAAGAGGTTTTGCAGAGGAAAGGTACAGTTAAAGGTTGAAAACAGCGCGAATGAATAGGTCATGTGATAGCAGCTGTCAATCAAAGGGGAACCACCCATAATGCTGACATAAGAGGGAAATCCTTCAAAGAGAAATCCCATAGTAATAGCTGTCATTCAGAAGAGGACCACCCATATAGTGACATCAGAGGGGAGTGCAGAACAGTGCAAGAAAGATGATCAAGCAAAGAATAAATTGTGAAGTGAAGCTTATGTAAGAGCTGCTTTATATGGGGCAAACATCAAAAGCGAATATATAAAGAAATGCCATGGGAGGGGAGGGGGAAAGAGAGAGAGAGAAAGGGGGAGGGGAGAAAAGAAAGGGAAAAGGAAAGGGAGTGGGGGAAGGAGGTGACGTGAAGAGGTCAAAAGGGGAGGAAAAGGGGACGGGGAAGGGAAGGGGTGGGGGAAAGGAAAAAATGAAGAAAAAGGTTTAGGAAAACACTCCAGGAATCAAAAGTATGTGAGAATTTAGAAAATAATGAAAAAAAATATATCAAAGAAAAACCCAAAAATGACAAAACAAAGTTCAAAAAAATATCGACCATTCAATAGTGATGTTCAGACCTCATGGGGAGACACTGTCACATCTATGACTTCATCTTTGCTTGAGTTGCATAAATCTCAGGAAAATCACCACCACAGGGTGATGGGTGGAAAACTTCAATCACAAAGAAATGTAAATCCTCAATGGTGTGTTGAAAGTCTATCCAATGTTTAACTAGTGGTGCAGTATCTTTAAACAAACAAAGGCAAGAGCAATGTTCAAATATACATCTACAGATGTTGTGCAAGGTTTTGGTCACATAGAGCAGCGGACAAGGGCATAAAATAAGATAGATGACTCCAGACATAGAGCAAGTAGATCTATAATGTAAAGCTTAAAGGTGTTTGGACACAGGGTGTTTAAATTCAGTGAGAGTCAAAAGTGAGAACAAGCTTTATAGTGGCCACAATGAGCACGACCACCGAGAGTGCACTAGGGATGTGAATCGTGTGCCCGATCGTCTTAACGATCGAAAGCGTCTGGCAGGAGAAGAAAATCGTGTTTGGCACGATTTTTTAGTTAAAAAATCGGTTTTTCCGATTAGTGCGCACTAACGGGAGTTAGTGCGCACTAACAGAAAATGATACAATTTGACACTTTTCAGGTCAGTTAAGGTCAGTTTAGGAATGAATATGTATTCCTATTGGCTGCCCTCTTATTTATTCATGTTACCAAGGTTCCCACTGACAATATATGGGGGATGGGAAATGGAAACAGTTGGTAGCTTGACAAAAAAAGTAATGTGATCAGTCAATGTGACTAGAACTTGTGCCCTATCCCTGATACCGGGAGTGTTGTGATCTTCCTGCATGCAGTGCCGTATCCCTGATACTGGGAGTGTTGTGATCTTCCTGCACGCAGTGCCCTATCCCTGATACCAGGGGTGTTGTGATTTTCCTGCATGCAGTGCCCTATCCCTAATACCAGGAGTGTTGTGATCTTCCTGCACACAGTGCCCTAACCCTGATACCGGGAGTGTTGTGATCTTCTTGCACGCAGTGCCCTATCCCTGATACCACGAGTGTTGTGATCTTCCTGCACTCAGTGCCATATCCCTGATACCAGGGGTGTTGTGATCTTCTTGCACGCAGTGCCCTATCCCTGATACCGGGAGTGTTGTGATCTTCCTGCACTCAGTGCCCTATCCCTGATACCAGGGGTGTTGTGATCTTCTTGTACGCAGTGCCCTATCCCTGATACCAGGGGTGTTGTGATCTTCCTGCACTCAGTGCCATATCCCTGATACTGGGAGTGTTGTGATCTTCCTGCACACAGTGCCCTAACCCTGATACCAAGGGTGTTGTGATCTTCCTGCACACAGTGCCCTATCCCTGATACCAGGGGTGTTGTGATCTTCCTGCACTCAGTGCCATATCCCTGATACTGGGAGTGTTGTGATCTTCCTGCACGCAGTGCCCTAACCCTGATACCAGGGGTGTTGTGATCTTCCTGCACACAGTGCCCTAATCCTGATACCGGGAGTGTTGTGATCTTCCTGCACGCAGTGCCGTATCCCTGCTCAGTGCAGGAAGATCACAACACCCCCGGTATCAGGGATAGGGCACTGCGTACAGGAAGATCACAACACTTCCGGTATCAGGGTTAGGGCACTGTGTGCAGGAAGATCACAACACCCCTGGTATCAGGATTAGGGCACTGCGTGCAGGAAGATCACAACACTCCCGGTATCAGGGTTAGGGAACTGTGTGCAGGAAGATCACAACACTCCCGGTATCAGGGATAGGCACAAGTTCTAGTCACATTGACTGATCACATTACTTTTTTTGTCAAACTACCAACCGTTTCCATTTCCCATCCCCCCAACCATCACCTCAGTGGGAACCTTGGTAACATCAATAAATAAGAGGGCAGCCAGCCAATAGGAATACATATTCATTCCTAACTGACCTGAAAAGTGTCAATTTGTATCATTTTCGGTTAGTGCGCACTAACCCGATTAACGATTTTTTAACGATAAATCATTAGAATTCCTATTGTATCGTGTTCTTTAACGATTTAAGACGATTTTAAAATTATCGGACGATAATTTTAATCGTTGAAAAACGATTCACATCCCTAGAGTGCACAGAAGAAATTAGTTGAAAGATCGGAGAAGATAAGCTGGTCACGTAAGTTACATCAACATTTGAAAGCGAATCATAGAAATTTGTGGAATACTGGGTGGGGATGCAAACAAGACCAATAGCGATGAATAATTGGGCATATGTTCTGACTAGCAAGGGAATAGTGCATAATGTGTTCTGGCATCGTCGGTGGTGGACAATGTTTTAACAAAAAGCAAGTCAAAGTTAACTTAAAGTACCCATTAAAAGGGGCTCTGTTGACTACTTTTTTTTAGGGTAGATGCATTGTAAGAAATTCTAAAACATAGCCTATGTCTGACTGATAAACTCGTCTTGGGTAGTGCACATACGGTGTAGGTGGAAGAACTGGCCAATGGGGATGTTTTCTTGAAGATGTCATGGATGACAACTTTTGTATGCTATTAATGTATTTCTATCTGTGGGCTTCCTATAGATGGATGTAGTGAACAACAAGCCATCTATAAATGGAACCTTAATGTCCAAAAAAGAAATAGTAGAGGAGTGAAGTGGTTTTGGCTATGTATGTTTCTGAGGTGGAGAGAGAACTTTCTGATTGCACCTATTATTTAACATTGACCCATAATCCCACACCTTTGCTGCATCAGCAGATCTCTAATGTAGGCGCTGTGGCTTTGGATGCACACCTCATTACAACACGTGAAGCACAATTTTTAATGGAACCACACCTTTGCATGCCTGTCTTTTACATTCTCCCGAAAATACATGAATCTTTGGTTAAACTTCTGGGGAGACCCATTGTCTCAGGCATAGGCTCTCTTTTGCATTGTTTGTCCTGTTTTGTAGATTATTTTTTGAAATCACTAGTTTCCTTGGCTTGATCATATATGTGCGACGCTGGACATTTCAATACATTGATTAACCATTTACCACTATTCACCTCACAGATTCTTTTGATAACCATGGATCTTGAATCCTTATACATGAACATTCCCAGGATGAAGCTGTTTCCAGTCTTCATTCTGTGCTTTATATTTGTCCATATATTCTGTAACCTTTGATTCCTTTTCTGGTGACTTTTACTCATTTGGCACTGACACAGAACTTTTTCTCTTTCAATGGGACAATATACCAGCAGATTAAAGGAACAACCATGGGGGCCACCATGGCCCCCGATATTGCTTATTTATATCTCACTGATTTTCAGACGAAAACCTTGTATCTCTCAGCCTTCTGGCCCTTCATCAAGATCTGGCTGCAGTATATCGATGATATATTTTTAATTTGGGAGGGCACTAAAATCCAGTTCTATATGTATTTAGACTGACTGAGTTCATGTATACAACACTTAGTTTTTCAGCTTCACTTCATTCCTCTACTAGGGAACTACCCTATACCCCTACCTAACCTCCCTACCTTTTCCCCTCTCCTCTCCTCCCTGACCCCTATCCCCTTCTTATCTACCTTAGAATGTTTTGTTTATTAACTTACCCACTCCTCCGATCTGGAGTAAGTTACGTGTGATGGCCGGCTGCCAGCGCACGCTTCCCTGAGACAGGGCCTAATGGCCGCAGTCCCAGCTGTCCCCTTCCCCGCCCAAACCCTGCCTCCCCTGGCCCATCCCTTTGCGATGGCCCAGCACTTCTGTGCATATCAGAGGTTATGCGAATGGCCAGGCCCTTTCGAAAATGCGCTTGGCACGCTCAGGGCTCAGCCACATGCGTAACCCCTGGATTTTACATGCACAGACCATCGAAAATTTGGCTTAAGGTTTCGTTTATAGATGGCCAGTTCACTACATCCATCTATAGGAAACCCACAGATAGAAATACATTATTAGCATATGAAAGTTGTCATCCATGACATATTTGAGGTAACATCCCGGTTGGCCAGTTCTTCCATTTATGCTGGCTGTGCACTACCCGAGACAAGTTTATCAGTCAGGCACAGGTTATGTTTCAGAATTTCTTACAATGCGGTTACCCTGAAAAAGTAGTCAAGAGAGCCTTTAAACTGGCACTTTGTTAACCTTGGCTTGCTCTTTGTTAAACCATCTTCTACCATCGAAGATGCCGTAACATGTTATGCACTATTCCCCTGCTAGTTGGTACATATGCACAATTATCCATTTCTATTGAACTTGTTTGCATCCCCACCCAGTATTCCAAAAACATCTATGATTTGCTTTCAAAGGTGGACATAACCTACCAGATCAGCTTGTCTTTTCTAATCTTTCAACTACCCTGACTTCCGTGCAGAGCTGCACATTTTACTTTCAGAAATGAGCGCCTCCCCAAAGGTAGCGTTAATTTCTCTCGGCACCGGGAAAGTGCACAGAAAAGCAGTAAAAACTACGTTTCTGTACACCCTCTGACTTAATATCATGGCGATATTAAGTCGGAGGTCCCAAAAGTTAAAAATAATTAAAAATTAAAAAAAAAATGTTTTAATCGGCCCGCAGCTTGCAGGTTGAAAACTGGACGCTCAATTTTGCCGACTTCTGGTTTCCAAACCCGTGGCTGTCAGCGGGTTTGAGAACTGACGCCGGCAAAATTGAGCGTCGGCTGTCAAACTCGCTGACAGTCGCCGCTCCTGTCAAAAAAGAGGTGCAAGGGACGCGCTAATGTCCCTAGCGCCTCTTTTTACCGCAGGCCCTAATTTGAATAATTTTATTTACTGAATTGCGCACGCAGGAGAGTGGCCTGGGCACTCGCCCGCTCTCCCGCGATTTTTACTGTATCGGGCCTGTATGTGAGCAAAATCTTACACAACATCTGTAGATGTATATTTGAACATTGCTCTTGCCTTTGTTTGTTAAAGATACTGCACCACTAGTTAAACATTGGATAGACTTTCAACACACCATTCAGGATTTACATTTCTTTGTGATTAAAGTTTGCCACCCATCAGCCCATGGTGGTGATTTTCCTGAGAGATTTATGCAACTCAAGCAAAGATGAAGTCATAAATGTGACAGTGTCTTCCCACGAGGTCTTAACATCCCTATTGAATGGTCGATATTTTTTTGAACTTTTTTGTCATTTTTGAGTTTTTCTTTGATATACATTTTTTCATTATTTTCTAAATTTTCACATATTTTTGATTCCTGGAGTGTTTTCCTAAACCTTTTTCTTCATTTTTTCCGTTCCTCTACCCCTTCCCTTCCCCGTCCCCTTTTCCTCCCTATTTGACCCCTTCACGTCACCTCCTTCCCCCACTCCCTTTCCTTTTCCCTTTCTTTTCTCCCCTCCCCCTTTCTCTCTCTCTCTTTCCCCCTCCCCTCCCATGGCATTTCTTTATATATTCGCTTTCGATGTTTGCCCCATATAAAGCAGCTCTTACATAAGTTTCACTTCACAATTTATTCTTTGCTTGATCATCTTTCTTGCACTGTTCTGCAGTCCCCTCTGATATCACTATATGGGTGGTCCTCTTCTGAATGACAGCTATTACTATGGGATTTCTCTTTGAAGGATTTCCCTCTTATGTCAGCATTATGGGCGGTTCCCCTTTGATTGACAGCTGCTATCACATGACCTATTCATTCGCGCTGTTTTCAACCTTTAACTGTACCTTTCCTCCGCAAAACCTCTTTGCCTGTGTCAGCTCAGCAGTGTTTGCCTGGCTATTATAGCAAGTCGACTTTCCTGCGAACCTCAGTACCGTGGTATTGTTTGTGCCAGTTGAATACCATTCTTTACTAGGGATGTGAATCGGGCTTCGGACGATTGAAAATATTGTCGATATTTTCAAAATCGTCAGAAATCGGGGGCTCCTCCGAAAAGATAGGAAAACCCCATGATATTGATCGTGGGGGTTTTCTTATCGTTTTGGGGGAGGGCGGGAAAAACGGCACACAAAAATAACCCCTAAACCCACCCCAACCCTTTAAAACTAATCCCTTTGCTTCCCCCACCCTCCGACCCCCCCCCCCAAAAAACATTTTTAAAGATGGCACCGGCCGTCCAGTGCTCTCTCCGTATGACAGGGGCCAGCCAATGGCACGGATACCCTGTCACATGGTAAGGGCAAAGGCCATCGGCGCCATTTTGATTAGTGGCAGCTGACGGCCCGAGAGCGGGAGATCGCTCCCAGGACCCCCACTGGAGCACCAGGTACCTGTAAAATTTTTTTTGGGGGGGGAGTTGGGAGGGTGGGGGAAGCAAAGGGATTAGTTTTAAAGGGTCGGGGTGGGTTTTTTGTTTATCGGCTTGGGCGCAGCTGATAAAACCGCGATCGGGCCCGATGAAAAAACCCCCACATGTGAATCGGAACCAGAATCCGAACTGATTCCGGTTCCGATTCACATCTTTATTCTTTACTAATCTCCTTTACCAGTTTTTATGAGGTTGCTGTCTATTCTGCACATCTCTGTGCACACCACATTGGAAACCTTTTGCGACTGTGGCTAGAAGCCGTGCATTTTGAATTTTACTTTCAATATTGAGCAGCACATCAGTAATTTGTCGCAACCTATTATTTCTCGTTTCTCTCCTGTGTTCAGCAGAAGTTATTTTTGTTTATAAACTATGATGATTCTACTGCTTTGTGGTTAAATTATTATAGGCGCTAATACAATATATTAATACTTGCATGTATCTTTTGGTTCTCAGTACATGTTTCTTTTGTCTTTTATCAGAATTGATACAATTCTTGCTTAAGTTGTGAGTGTTCAGAGTATTTCTAAAGTCTGGGTAAGCCGATTGGATATACATTTATCTGTTTATTTCAGATGCTACTTTGTCTATTTGTTGATGTTGTATTTTTGTACCTTATTATGTTGTTAGGTTCCCTCCTGACACAGTTCCTATGAAACACGGCCCCTGTCAGCGGACCTTTCACCCTTGTATCCAAATTTATTGGCTTCATGCTGACACCTTTCCAATCTCCTTGAATAAAGCAGTTATGAATGCTTGTTGAACTGTATGGGCATTAATGATTTGATCTTTCCACATTTTTGGTTGCTTAAGTAGATACTGTACATGCTTCCTCCTACAGCTGTGCTGGTGCCCTTCAGCTGTGACCTTTGTTACCCCCACTATACCTGGAATGCTCCTGAGCTGCGATTCCAAACAGTGCTGACCTGCTTGACAGTTGTGTCAAGCAGGTCAGCATTGACAACTGAGTCCTCCAAAACTCCTTGAATGTTGCTCTCAGTATTCAAAACACATGTGCTAATTCACATATACTTTGCCAGCCAGCTCCTACTAACTGTAAATAAAACCCCTTCTCTTCTAACAGAAAAAGGCTTAGGTGTCTGGGTGATTTCAGGGTCTTGTAAGATTTGGCCATTTTAGTTCTATTCTGCATTCAAATATGAGCCCTCCCTTTCAATTTTATAGGCCTTTTCATGGCCGTAAGATTATTGGCAGGTCTCCCTTTCCACCAGGTCTCCTTTTTGGTGGCCCTGCTCCCCAACATTTAAAGGTTTCTCTGCAAAAAGGTCTGTATCCTCTTTTAGCCAAGCACTGCTTTCTTGCTCACTGAAGACCATTAGCGAGATGATGGCTTTTTAAAATGTGGCACAATCAAACTGGTGCCAGGCACAGATATCTTGCAGAATGCAGTGATGAGCGTCCGTTCTCAGTGGACGTGAGCTGGCATCGCTGGAGAGTACTGGCAGGAAGATGTTACAGTCCTGGCCATCCTTGGCATAGGCTGCAAATTGAAGCAGAGCTTAAAATGTTAATATATATATATAATAATTATAGCTGTGGTCATGCTGTGAGAACTGTGAAGGTTGGGAGTACTGAGAAACGCGAATGCCTTCCAGAGGATCTTTCAGTGTCAGGAAGGCAGAAGCGATTTGCTGTATGCCTAAACCCTGACAAAATCCATGTAAGAAGTCTCTGCAAACAATATCACATCTTAAAATACAAGGGAAGGCAATGCAGAACATCTCAATACAAGAAATTGGATTCTTTTTCTGAGTTAGCATGTATCATGCTGAAATCCAATGTTCCCAGCTGGAGCACAGGGAGAGTGTACATATCGTTATCCTTATGAGCCGATTACCAAGCAGGAATTATGTCTTATTCATAATAGATTCTGCCTCCTGCCATTCGAGTAGCAGAAAAGGCTGCTGGGAGGCAGGTTCCAGTTCTAGGTCGCTCCGGCTTGGGTCCCTCTCAGGAGATATGATCAAATCACAAGGGGGTTTTGGAGCTAAAACGTCTCACAATTCTGCTGCACTATGGAGCACTTTGCCTTTGTGCGTGCCAGGACGTGACCGCTCTGTCATCTGCTTCATTTGAATCTTTAGGTCAGATTTAAAAGGTGGCTCTACAATGCACAATATGTTTTGCATACGCTTTTTTCCTTGCACCAGACTGACTTGTTCAAAACCTGCATTATTTCTAAACTGTGCAGGCTGAAACCTTATACACCATTTTGCTGAACACGTTATTTTTTACCCAGTTTTTTATTGCATGGTGGTGGAAAGTAGGGTATTTTTTTTTCAGCATGGCAGTAAATTGACTATTCTGGCTGCTAACACATTGCCTTCCCCATGGTAACAGTATTTTCACTCATCAGCAATTATTTTAATAGGGCTTCCCATAGATGTGGTGCAAGGGGAGGGCAACTTTCAGATGCCATTTACCCGGGTAAAAATATGTTCTAGTTATATTAGTAGATGTTCCTGGGGGCGTGTGTATATTGGGAGGGAAACAATGCATGTAGACAACATTTTCAAATCTACAAGTAGTATTTTTCATGGAAAAAAAAAGGTAGCCACCGAAAAAGCAGGCACAAATGTCTGCAGGTATTTTGTATGCAGAGGAGTTTTTGAAGGGAACATGCCTGTCTACGTTTACTTTGTGAATTGGTTCAAAGCCTGGAGGGTAAAAAATACAGGTGGCCTTTGACCCAGTGCAGGCCCTCTGTAAAGTGCCCAGTGCAGGGATCTGAATACAGGACCAGGCACTTGTCTGTGGCACCTGCAGAAGCAGCGGGAAAGCTTTGCTGAGAAGGAAAGAGAGAGAAGCGCTGAGTGGCAGAGGAGGAGTAGGAGTGAGGGACACGTGATAGAAAAGTGGCAGCCCATGGAGGAATAAAGGGCTGGTGGCAGGGAGAGGTGTTCCCTCTGTGCTTATAATTATCAGGGTCTAGTACTGATCGAATTTTAACTTTCTGTCTGTCACAGCTCTCTTGAAATTTAGTAAGGCATAAACATTCAAGTCTCAGCAGAAGGCTTTTAAAGGATTTGCCTTTGGATCACTGAAAATGAATTGCATGGACATTTATTGTCCCAAACATTTGCTTTGTAGGTGTTCAGTGGCTGCAAGAAATTCTGAAGGAGTTGGTCCAATGGCTATTGTAAACATTACCACCCAGCCTAAACCAGGTAACAAGGAGCGAAAAAGAGAGATTTATCCAAGGGGCTGGTTCCTGCCAAGCAGTAACGGGAGTTTAATTTTCAGAGCTCTCTACGGATCCCATCTTGTGGCTGTCACAGCAGAATTATCTGTACAGAAGCGAGCCCGGAACAATGGAAGAGATGATGTGTGTTGACGCCTTCTGGATCAAAGACTGCATCACCGGTACAAAGCTATTTCTTCCTTTTTAAACTTTGGTTTAAGATGCATGCAGTGAGAGAGGAGATTCTGCATCTATTTTTAAGCTGGCAGAAAACAATCTTCTCCACCTCCTCTTGAAAAGAAATGGCCTTACTCACCCGTCCCCTCCCCCCCAGCAAAAGGAAAATACATTTCCTCTCCATGCTAGACTAAGCAACTGCTTGAATTGTTTTGTGCGCTTCTGCACTTTCTGTATTGACTTCCTCTGCTAATAAAAAGTCCCTGGCAGTAAGAATGTACAAACTGCACGCTGCTGTACATGGCACTGATTGTGCGCTTCTCACTCGCAAAGGTTTTGGGAGATAACCCTTCCCATTATATTGTGCAGGAAGGAGCATTCCCAGAAAGCTAGCTGGGTTTTTTTTGCTTATTCACAAAGAGGCAATAACCTACAGAGAGTGAGCAAGTAGATACAAGATAGCGTTTGAGGGAATACCACAAATAAAGATTTTCCCTGCTACCATGCGCACAATGACCACCACCCTCACAAGTCATGATAAAGCAGGAAGGCCGAAACAGGGGCAAAAGGATAGATAAAGCTGCCTTTTACGTTTGCAGCCTGATTGCTGCAGCCTTCATCGCAGTGGGTGCTGGGAGCACAAGATATCGGCAGGGTGCAAATTCCACTCCAAGGCTGAAGAAGCAGAAAAGGGCAGAGCCGCGTTCTGTACCAGAACATGGTAGATGACGGCAGGAAAAGACCCCCCCTCAGCCCATGGAGCCTGCCCATTTGCCATTGTGAAATAAAAGAGTATAGATTTCAGTTTTTAAAAGAGGCAAATATTTTGGCTTTCTGATGATGTTTCCAAATAAAGTAATTTATGATTTTAGCACAGGCCCGCTGAGGCTTCCGATTTGCTAATTTGGAAAGATAACCCAGGAAGCCCACCGTGTATGGCTATCTCATTTTTTGGTGCTCATGACTAGTGGTGCCCCATAGCAGGGCAGCTTTCAAACTGCTCTCATCCCCTTCAGATCGCATCCGAAATGGTGGGGCCTAAGAGGAGGAGGAGATTCTAAGGGGCACTTGAAAAGTGAGAGTGGAAATCCAACTGAAGTAGAACGAACGGTTCAAATGTTTTTTTGGGAGGCCATACACTCACAGAGGCAGAAACTAGCCGAAAAAAGTCAAACACTACTGTGCTACTAACTACAATATGAAATAAAACAAAATGTGTGTACTATATATATAGAGAGAGAGAGAGAGAGAGAGAGAGAGAGCGCTGACTCTAAAAACTTTGCACATCTTAATCCATATGCACGGCTCTTCACCAGTTGACTCGCTGTATCGGCCAAGTTGTGACAGAGTTGGAGTATGGAATGACTTATGATGGTTTTCTAATTGATGAGACATATTTATTCCCATTGGTGGTTGTTTTCTTTTCTTTAAGGGGGGGGGGGGGAATAATGTGATACAGCATGTTGTAGCTGTTTTAAGGTTATCAATAGAGTTTGACTTTCTCATTTCCTTAGGATGGGGAGGGGTGGCCCTGAGGACTGCAGCAGATTAATTTGAGGTGTTAATATTCTGCGTGGTGTTCTGAATGTACTCTCTTTCTCTCTCTCTCTCTGTCTCCCATGAATGAGGCATGACGGCTGACCTTCGCGAAGGATTGCTCTACATTGCAGAGGGATCGCGCATTTGGGCTTTTTCTCCTGTTAACATCACAACTCCGAGACTCATTCATCATGGTGACTCTCCTGTCAGGGGTCTGGCTCTGGACTGGCTGTATAAGAAGCTCTACTTTGTGGTAGAACCTGAGGTACAATTATTAAAACGCATATCTGCATAAACAAGTAGAGCTAAGACTTTTTAAACTAGTACACAAACATCCTCCTTGTTTCATGAATCAAGTAAGATTACATTTGAATAATGACCTTGCTGTGCTGATAAAGAGAAAGAATGAAATTTCCTTTGCTTTGTGCTACACCAATCCAAAACTAATGGGTTTAGTGCCCTTATCAGTTGATGGCGGCGGGGATTTTTTTGGCACCTATGACATCACTAGTATAGACATGCTACTCTGCAAGGCCGGTGCAAGAGTATTTGGCACCCTAGACGAACCTTTGGTCATGCACCCTCCCTCCTCCAATATACCTCCAGGACAGGGCTCCCTTCTACCAGCAACAGTGGCTCCAGTACCTCTCCCCTTCTTTGATGGTATTGGTTCTGGCACAGCACCCCCTTGGCATCATGCTGGTGGGATGCTGTCCCCCAAATGTTGGCGCTCTAGGCAATCACCTAGTTTGCCTAATGGAAGCACCAGCCCTGCTACCCAGAACCCAAGTGGACCAGTATTCTCGGCTTTGGGCTGCCAGACTATGAGTTGAGCGAGGCAAGCCACAATATACAACACTCCCACCCCTTGTTTTAAGGTAATTTGAACAGAGAAAGGAAAGCGAAAGAGAATCCTTGTCAGATTGGATATATGAATTCATATTCTGCTCTAAGCTTTAGCCATTTAATTTAAGGATTTTACATTCTATTTGCTTGTCCTGCTGAGATTACTGCTTGACTAGAGTTTGACCAGCTTTGTTTGTTTTTGAAAAAAATTGCTTGGACATAGTATTAAATTCTCCATGTACCCAATTCCCAAAGCATTAATCTGTTGTGTATGATTGTTATTGCTGTAGATCCATCAATGTGCCCTGCCTCACTGTTCTGAGAGGGTAGGAGTCACAGTACATTTTCAACCTTCTAAAATTATAGTGGATCCATTAAACGGGTGAGTCTATGGCCAGAAAGCAGTGCCGCATCAGCTGTCACTGAAAATATTTAGCACCCATGGCTAGAAGGGGCGCTGACCTCTGACCACCTCTTTTTCTGTCTTTCTCCTCAGTTTTGTATTCCTCGGTTCACCTCATGGCATCTATCGTGCTACTTTGGGAAGTGACCTGAATAGCACTGAATTAGTGGTGAGGGGAAGCACAGCCCTTGCCTTCTTTGTGGACCCTGCAGTGAAACGTCTCTTTTACGTTCCTGGGAACGCCGGGGAACTGTGCTCTGTCTTCCTGGATGGCTCGGGGCTGCAGGTGGACGACAGGCTGAGGAAGGTGCCGGCCGCCGTTCGCAGCGCTGCTTATGCAGGAGGGGTTCTGTCCGTCAGCACGGGACAGCAGGTGTTTACTGAAGAAACGTACGAGGGAGGTTCCACCCTCATTGAAGTCTCTGTCCAGTTCTGTGAAAGGACCCTGGGGAGTTTTAGCAATCTCCTCCTGTGGGAGCTCTCCAGTCAGCCTTTGCCGGTCCCGCTCCTGCCACCTGCTGAGGTACAGGTCCTCCTGGGAGCCAGTTCAGCACTTGTCACATGGGGTAAACCACTGCTTGGATACGGACTGGGTACGTTTTCCATTAATTTGCCTCTGTCCAGCACAGAGGAAAGTTAAAATCTATTTAGTAATAGAAAGATGCAGAAAGGAAAATCTTTCTCTGTGGGTGCTTTTTCCGACCAAAACAACATGCAGTTTTTCAAAATACAAATCTGCACGTGTCACTGCTTTCTCTGGCCGAAACCCATCCAGGGTGCTCCATGAAAAGGCGCCTAACTTTACCTGCACACAAGGTGGCAGCTGTCAAACAGCTCTATTTCCAAAATTGCCCTCCATGGGGGTATTTTTCAAAGTGATTTCTGTGGGTAAAATAGTGTTTCACATGCAGAAGTGGCCTTTTATAAAATTTCAGGTAAACGTCTATGCACGGAACTTTACCCTCCTGGCGGAGGGATCTGGATTTATGTGCACCTCTTTTCCCTATCCTTGCACATTTTAGATCTAGAGCCTAAAGATTTGGGGGCATTTCTGGCTCCGCTCCTTTTGCCTGACTGGTTTGCTCATCCAAGACCCTTCTCTGTTGCTCTTTTCTCGAGTCAGAGGTTGCTTTGACCCACAGAACCTGCCGCATGGTTCTGAGGTGAGATGGACTGGGAAATCAAGTTCCAACCACCAGGCCAAGTTTCAAATGAGTGCTCTTCAAATCTTGGAGCAAAGTCCATGGGAAAAAATTATCCGTGGACTTCATCCCACAGCAGACAGACTGAAAATTATTGTTACACAATTACTGTTAGCCTGCTGTACTTGAAATTTGCTTATGATCCCTACTAAAAAGCAAAATTTCTTTAGTGGATATATTGTGATAAGGAATTTTTGTTCTCTATTTAAAATGGCAATATTTAATTTTGCTAAACCAGTAACCTCTAATAAGATTAGTGTCACTGGCCACTTAATTAGTAACTAGTTGTGTCATTTTAGGTCCCAGGGCTTGGCAGGAGTGGCTCTACGACCTGTTAGTTGTGGATAGCCACGGAAAAGTACTCCACGAAGGAATTTCCACCACGCATTACCGTGTCACTAACCTCAGCAGCTGTGCGGCTTATGCGTTCAAAGTCCGGGCTACGTCTAGAGGTGGCAAAGGCCCGTGGTCAGCAGAGGTTCAAGGTTCTACAATCAAGTCAGGTAAAGCAATGAGGAAATGGGCATCTCTGAGAACCCCTGCAGCCTCCCCGACTGCTATACTTTAGGAAAATGTTTCCAAGGAGCTCAAAGAGAGTGCTGGGAAATCCAAGGCAAGCTACTTATCCACTGAAACCCAAGTGCAGCCAAATAACCAACTGATTTATTCATTGACAGATCGTCTGCTTTGGTTTCACCTTTTGAAAAGTGTATTTGAGCAACTTTCAATCTCCATCACAGATCAATAGGGAGTGGCATCTTAGAAAGGCAGGGCAAAGGCCCGTTCAGCTGCAATGAGTGGTGATATGCATGCGTAGTCAGTTCACAGGGGAGCCAAAGTGCTGAACTGAAACCTTGCTTCCAGGGGCATCTGTTGGGTTCCTCCCTTGCCTGCACTGCAGGCTTTAAATGCACTCCATGCCATATGAGTGAGGCACCGCTGTGTTCCCTCAGAGGGAGGCGTGAGAAGCTGTGGCGCTTTCCCTCTGCTGCGAGAGCGGACAGCACGCATGGCGGCCCTGTAGCAGCGACTGAATTCTCTCGGCTGTTCTCAGGGAGCATTTCTGAAAGCAGCAAGGAAGAGGATGTGCAAAAAAAGGTTGAAATACAAATCTGGGATGCTGAAGGGGAAGAAAGCTAGTGATTGGGAGGTGGTTCCATTGCTGGGCATGCCTCATTTTTGGGTGCCTGCTTTCCAGACCTGTCTGTTCATTGCAATCACTGTGATATTGCAGATGATCATCCCTATCTTCTTATGGGAAGTGGGTCAGGAATCTGGAATGTGTCCTTGGAACGGTTTCACGGTGCCCTCCTGTTCAGCAGTTCGGAGGCTGTGTTCGGTAAGTGTCACAGTCTTAATATACTATTGGCATCCTGTGACAATTGGGCCCAGTGTAGTCATAACCCTTATGTAGCAGCAGTAAAAGCTAAAATCACTTATCCATTTTATTTATTTAAGTTTCTTCCAAGCAGTGGTGTGAAGTGTTTCATCTTGAACAGAGATCAACCAAAAACACTCTATTGATTTCAAATTAAGCAGTGGAAAATATTTATTAATCAATAATTCTTAGCTGCTTCATAGACCTGTGCTTAATTAGTGTAATACATTGGAAAAAAAAATATGATGTTCTTGTTTCTGACCCATATTAGAGTTTCTGAAATATTTTAACAATTTTTTAAAACGTTTCAAAAGCTGGTCGCAAAGTTAATTGAGGAAGTGATACCTGGAAATGCGTTTACATTTTATTTCAGCTTTAGATTACATTGACAATGGCACCCTCTGCTGGGCAAACTCAGCTGGTGAAGCCTACATTGGCTTTTTAAGTGACCTGAATTCCCAGATGAGGCCGATCAAAGGTGTGCAGAGGGCTCACATCCTAGCATTCGACTGGATTGGCGGCATGCTGTATTGGGCTGACACGAAAGTCAACAGGGTATGTAGCATGACATTTTGTTGGGGTGCATAATGCATATCCATCGAATGCAGCGTCCTGTCTCCGACAGCGGTCAGTTCGAGTTGCAAGAATCTCACAGATCCCAAAACGTAGATTTGCTTTTCCTTACTCACTCCAAGGAATAGCAGGAGCTGTCTTTAGTCCACCTTGCTAATAATTTTTATGGACTTTTCCTCCAGGAACTTGTGCAAACCTCTCTTACGTCTTGCTCTGCTAGTCTCCTTGACCATATCTTCTGGCAACAGGTTCCACAGCTTGATAGTGCGCTGTGTGAAAAAGCATTTTATATGATTTGTTATAAATCTGCTGGTTGCTAGCTTCAGGGAGTGTCTTCTTGGTTTAGTATTATTTGAAAGGGTAAATAACCATCCTTTATTTGCCCGTTCCACCCCACTCCTGATTTTATAACCTTCTATCCTGTCCCCTCTCAGCCGTCTCTTCTCCAAGCCTGCGCAGCTCTCATCATAGGGGAATCATTCCATCCCCTTTCCTCTGCACCTTTTATAGCTCTGCTATGTTTGTTTTTTGCGATCGGGCGACCAGAACTGCACATAAAACTCAGTGTGATTGCACCATGGATCGATACAGAGGCAATGTGCTATTTTCCATTTTATTCTCCATTCCATTCCTAACAATCTATTTGCTTTTCTGACTGCCGCTGCACACCGAGCTGTATTACCTCGAACTTGCTAGTGCTTCTGCTTTTGCTTATTATCTTCATTTATGTCTGCTTTCTATATTTTGAACCAATGCCCTTTTGGCTTTAACTGCCTCTTTCACCTCACCATTAAATCATGCCAGTAGTCATCTGGCATTCTTTGACCTTTGTAAATGCGGTTTATCTGGGGTTCCAAGATGGTATTTTTAAACTGTGTCCATACCTCATGCAAACTTTTAACCTTTGCAACTGCTCCTTTTTGTTTTTTTCTAACTCCTGTCCTTGTTCGATCATAGGCCCTCTTTTTAAAGTTATATGCTACTGCTTTGCTTGTACTTAATGCCCCCCCCCCCTCCAGTGTTTGTGTCAAATTTGATTGCATTATGATCGCTATTGCTCAGCAGCCCTTACAGCAGGTCGTGCATGTTTAAAGGAGCTGCCCTTCTCATCAGTTCTAGGACCAGCTGCTCCAAGAAGCAGTCATGTAGCAATGCCTAAACACTCTTCTTGATGGACTCCAGATATTACGAATGCCTCTGGATGCAGATGTGCCCCAGGGAGTTATTGGGGTTTCTGGACGAATAACCGACCTGGAGCTGGATCCGCTGGCAGGTTATATCTACTGGACAACAGCTCACACGCTGGAATGTGCTCGCCTGAATGGTGCACAGCTCAAGGTGCTGGTGGAAATACCCACATTCGCCAGTAAACAGGTGACAGCATTTAATAATACGGCAATCATTCCAAAAGCAAACAATTCTAGCATTAACTAAGGCAGTCAACGCCACGTCATAAGGATCAGGCTGATTCAGCCCTGGTTTTACCCTGTTGCATCACGCTGCAGACGTGTAGGTCTTTTATTCTTAGAAAAGAGATCCAAGGATCTCATGGCTTCTTGTCACGACATGGAGCCATTTGGTCATCCTAATGTTTCCACAGTTGATTATAGTAAAACCAATATATCAAAGGCATTAGGTAGTAAAGTTCCAGTTTTGGTAGTGACCAACCAGTTTTCTTTCCAATTACTTTCTCCTGCACATACCTAATTTATACCAAAGGATGTACCATTCAATCTGCTGACAATATCTATTTGACTGCGCTGCATAGTAACATATTAGAATGGATAAGGATTATTTGACCCCCACAGTCTGCCTGACTTTGCCTGCTTAAGCTGCTCTAGTTCTTGCCTTTACCAGCACCCTATGCTAAAGGTGGACTCCTTCGCTTTTCTGCCATCAGCTAGCATGTACAGCCCAAGTCTCAGCCGCTGCTTTAATGCTGCTGTTTATAGATCAGCCTTTGAAGGTATAATGCCCTGATTTGTGAACTAGGTTTGAGCACTGGGGAGCACATGTGGATGATGCCTGTGCAACATTAACACAGTAATGCATATTATTCACAACCTCCCTCCCTCCCCCCACTATACACTGCACCTAGTACTGTAGTATTCGCAATTTGGGCAGCGTGACAACAAATTGTAAGATGCTGTGGGAGACTAATTACTGACAAATATGACACTGAACCATCCAGAGGTGGTATCTTCAGAGTGCTGTGTCTTTGTCACATTAAGTCTGACCTTTCAGTGGCCCTTTCTATTATGTTAAATAAAGTCATGTGTCACTTATCTTGTACACCCCTAATTAATCTAATGTTTCCAGAATGCAGTGTCTGTGCATAGAACATCTGGTAGAATCAGAGTAGTCTTATATCATAATCATTTCATTCTGGTAACTGTGCAAATGCTTGCATGGGTAGTAATTGAATAATTCACAATTGCTTCGTCTCGCATATTTGGGATGATTCAAGGCAGGATACTGGACTCCATTCCACTGAGGTGTATCCCTAGTATTTTTTTTGGTGGGGAGAGACCTCTGTGTAAAGCATTCTCTGACTGTGCCTGTTGTCCTCTCGCCTTTAGATAAAAGGGTTGTCTGTGAACCTTGAGGACACGATGCTTTATTGGATGGTCCAAGAGAGTTCTAGAACTGAAATATACCAAGCCGAACTGTGTAAAAATAGGTAACGTGAACACTATGTATTTTTAGTACAACACCTTCCTTAATTTTCTGGTTGCTTTAAAAATGATAAAGGTCCTTAATAATCATACAGGGTCACTTATCAAAATGCATTAGGGTGTTATCGCCCTAACGCATGCGATAAATACCACATCACAAATTGCAAATACAAATTTTTCATTTGTATTCAAGTGGGAGGGATTTGGGAGAAGTTAGGACAGAGTAAATGGAAATGAGGGTCAATTAGCATGGTGTGTGATAGAGTAATGCAGAGCAATGCAGGTCTTAATGCCAGAAATAACTACGCCTTTTCTTGTGCCTGAATTAGCTGTGTGTTCTTGGCCAAAAACGTTTTTATTGCGAATTGTAGTGGGGGAGGGGAGAGAGAGAGAGAGCCTCTGAGGAGGCTCACTTATATCTGAAATTTTTATACCACTGTAAGAGGGAGCATTATGAACTAGGGGTGAGTTGAGTTTTGGGGGGCCATTTTACATGTACAGTCTTGCATACGAACAGCACAGTTACCGTCAGTGAAGAGTTAATGTGATTTGGAGTAAAGTGAAAGAAGAGTAGATTTGTACCGTGCTCTCTCTGGCTTGCTTGATGCACTCCTGCATCTACTCTTCTTTCACTTTACATCACTCCAAATTACATTAAGTCTTCACTGACGGTAACCGTGCTGTTTGTACGCATGACTGTGCATGTAAAACTGCCCCCTAAAACCCAACTCATCCCCCCCCCCCCACAAACCACATCCCGAGTTACTAGTGCCCCCTCTTACAGTGGTATAAATGGTTAGCTTTTTGGTGAGCCTCTATAGAGGCGCTCACCCTCTCAAAACATGATAAAAGCTGTCCAGTCAGTTATGCAGCAGGCAATGTGGAAATAGCACAGGTGCAATAAAATAGAAAATTACCCTAACCACACCCCTTTTTTATCACGGGCACTATTTTTGCTATATTTATTACAAAATGATAAATCTAAGCCTTAGAGTCTGTGTAGAATTTCTTTTTATAATTTAGAGTTCACAAAAGTCTCAAAGTCATCGTGTGTGCTACAACAAACTTTCCTTGTAGCATCAGCAATATCACCCTCTCTTTGCCGTGTTTCCCGATGTGGACGGAGAGTGCTTGTGAGGAAGGGAAAGGGTGTAGCCTGTCACACACCAGTAGCCCTTTGTAGATTCCTGTTGTGGTGTCTGGATGGCTGTTTGCGCTGATGTTCTTGCATGTAACCGCCTCATCTGCCTTGATCGGCACGCAAACAGAAAGACTGTAATCTATTGCATACGTGCTACAGAACATGTTTGCTTTATAATGCTCACTATACATTCTGGCCAGTGCTCTATGCCCTAGTGAACGAACGTAATTGTAGACTTTCCAAAATCCTTGTGAATTCCTTGGAGACTCATATCTTCTGCTTCTTTACAGGTATTGCAAAACAAGCTCTTCTTTCAAGATCTTCTCTGTGGATTCAGTGGAGGCCTCCTACCACGAGCTTCAGTATTACAGTGCTAGGCTGGCTTGGATTAGTGAAACTGATTCTATTCACAGTGTGGAACTGGGACGTTCGCAGTCAGTCGTGGTAGCCACAGGAACAAACATTATCACATTTACAGTGGTGAAACCCAGACCTTTGCCTGGTTAGTAGATTCCACTGGGATTGATATTCAAAAAGTTTATTTTCTTAAAATCACCATTAAACAACATAAATCTAATGGATCAAAATCCCCCCCTTGTCCCCCCTCTTAGTCCAGCTAACCCCTGTCCACACAAAATCGCTGTGCACACAAATTTAGCAGGACAGAAAATGGACTGGGATGGGGCAAGCCCATAGCAGGGCTTTCAGATTTATCTGGTTAATATGATAATCCGCACTAAAGCGGCTAAATTTATTTGCAGCCACACAAGTGGCTGTCTTTCATCTAATTGCACAAACTTTATGCTGTTAGATTTAACCAGGTATTCAGTCATAATTTTAGGCAGTTAACTGTGGCTGAGTATCCAGGTTAACTTTAAGAACATAAGAACATAAGAAATTGCCATACTGGGTCAGACCAAGGATCCATCAAGCCCAGCATCCTGTTTCCAACAGTGGCCAATCCAGGCCACAAGAACCTGGCAAGTACCCAAAAACTAAGTCTATTCCATGTTACTGTTGCTAGTAATAGCAGTGGCTATTTTCTAAGTCAACTTAATTAATAGCAGGTAATGGACTTCTCCTCCAAGAACTTATCCAATCCTTTTTTAAACCCAGCTACTCTAACTGCACTAACCACATCCTCTGGCAACAAATTCCAGAGCTTTATTGTGCGTTGAGTGAAAAGAATTTTCTCCAATTAGTCTTAAATGTGCTACTTGCTAACTTCATGGAGTGCCCCCTAGTCCTTCTATTATTCGAAAGTGTAAATAACCTCTCATGATCTTAAACACCTCTATCATATCCCCCCTCAGCCGTCTCTTCTCCAAGCTGAACAGCCCTAACCTCTTCAGCCTTTCCTCATAGGGAAGCTGTTCCATCCCCTTTATCATTTTGGTTTCTCTTCTCTGTACCTTCTCCATCATAACTATATCTTTTTTTGAGATGCGGCGACCAGAATTGTACACAGTATTCAAGGTGTGGTCTCACCATGGAGCGATACAGAGGCATTATGACATTTTCCGTTCTATTAACCATTCCCTTCCTAATAATTCCTAACATTCTATTTGCTTTTTTGACTGCTGCAGCACACTGAGCCGACAATTTCAATGTGTTATCCACTATGATGCCTAGATCTCTTTCCTGGGTGGTAGCTCCTAATATGGAACCTAACATTGTGTAACTACAGCAAGGGTTATTTTTCCCTATATGCATCACCTTGCACTTGTCCACATTAAATTTCAAAAATTGCAAATCTATGATAAATTACCATGTTATGTTTCAAAGGTGTAAAATGTGGATGCCACCTGCTTAGATATTCTGTGTTCTGAAAGCGCCATGCAGCTGCTAGAAAAGTCTGTATAAAACATTAGACTTTTGAGCTGTTTTCAGCTAATTGTTAGATAAAATGACTTCTTTGCTTTTTCAGTCCCTGCCCAGTGAAATTGCAATATGATTCTGCAGTGGATAGAATCAGAAGTAGAATAGTCCCCGTTCAATGTCAGCTAAAATTTAGTAGATGTTGTTGAATCCCAGAATGTTTAAGGGATGAGAGCTAGCATAAAGAAACACATTTTAAAAATCCCTTACATGAGTCCAAAGTGTCCCAGCCACTCAGCTTATTCTAGAAGGAAAGGACTCTGCAAGGCACCTTGATGACATTTGTTTTGCTTTGTTTTTTTAGCTGGCTTTGTCACAAAACCCGAAGTCATGCCTCACCCTCTTGCAGAATTCTCCTTTGTCATCACTGGAAACTCTTCTGAGTTTTGTATTAACTGGGAAAAGCCTGCGAATGTTAACTATGGAACGGTTTTCTATCTGTTCAAGTCCAACGCTCTGTCTGTAGTTAAGGTAGGTGGCTCCACGATAGAAGCTCTGCGGCCTTCTGTCCTAGCGGTGCTGAAACCCAGTGTTTCCTTACCAGACAAGAACTCTTGGATATGGGAATAGGGTCCTCTGTCTGCCTGAGCAAGCATCACTTCTCCTCAAGGGAACAGGAGACTGATAAAGCAATCCCATTTGAAGACCAGAGATATGCGACCCACTGCAGATCTTAACTACGTATCCTTATTCTTTCTGCCATAAACGTTTAACTTTTCCCCCTTTCATCTGAGAATCAGAAGCTGACAGCTGCACTGTTTGCACTGGCCAATAGGCATCAGCTATGCAAAATAGTTCTTTATGACATGCCCCATGCCAAGTTATTTTAGCTTCTGAAATGAGCAAGCATTCATACATCACAAGCTAAATAAGTTCCAGAGCCCAGTTTATTCTCAGGGATAAGAAAAATATAAATGCAGAATAAGACATAAAATATTCCTAAATATATGTATAATATTTCTACTACAATCACTGGATTTCTCCTGACTTCCAATAATTAATGGTGACAATAATCAATTTGGAGCTGCATAAATAAGTATGCAAAATTAGTTATATTTAAAATAACCTTTTTGTGTGCTTTCTTATATATTTCCTTGTTTACATAAAATCAACAAGTACTGTATTTTTCTTTGTAGATATTTGTAATTGTCTGCTTGGGTTTGTCTTGCTTTGTGAAATAACTGATTTGTGTGTTACTAGGACCTTGACACACACACTTACTGTGTGAGTGGGCTGCATCCTTTCTCAGAGTTTGACATTAAAGTTCAGCCGCATACATACTGGAGATCTGCTGCCGAAACACAATTAATTCTTCGCTCTCCAGAAGCTGGTAAGTCAACATTTAATGAAATGCTGATAAACATGTTCTACCCAGTCTGGGCTATACAGAACAATGTTTGTGAAATGAAGGAGAAGTTTTCCCATGCAAATGTGACTCTTAGTATATTTACACTTTGTAGAGGGGAGTTATATGCATTGGGAAAGGTTGTCTAGATCAACTTCTCAATTTTATACATCCCAACCATGTGAGGGATAGACACTTGGAACCAAACAAATTATTTTCTATTATGGTATAACCCCCATTTCCCCCAGCAAGTTAGCAACCAGGCACTAGTTGCTTACTGTATATTTTTAATCTACTTGAGCTTCAATGGTTGACTTTTGGATCAATGTGGACCCACTGCTATTGCTCTGGAACTGTATGGTATTATAATTTCCCAGGCACAGCAGTGTTACAAAACCCCTAGGTAATCTGAGAAATAGAAACCTGACTGCCTGTATCCTACTTAAGAGAAGAGCAGGTCTGTGCCGTGTTAGCCATCTATGCAACTTTGGCTTTCCAGAGAAAAAGCATGAGGGCATGGATGTGAGTCCAGCTACGTCAGTACTAATGTTTTGTTCCAGGCTGACAATGAAATAATGATGCCCTGCTGCTATTTGAAATAGATTATGGGGGCTGCATTGCTGGACTAAAACTTAGGCTCCCCGATTCCACTACAAGAGAGAAGGCCAAGAAATGAAAGGAAAAGAACAGATTGGGACTGAAGTTCTTTTTTTTCTGGAAGTCTAATGAAAACACATGAAATGCATTCCGATCTCTGCTATTTCTGTCTGTGCTTTCAACAAGGATCTACTGTTAACAGAATCCTCTCTGCCTCCCTTTATACCATCCAAACAGTGAAACAGGAAGTGACATCACTGAAGATGTCATCAGCTTTTTAGTCTAGTTTCCTATAGAGAAACTGGCCTTCAGCTTGTCTTTGTGTCTGTCTGTCTGTCTACCCACCCCATCCCCATCAATTGTTTGTGTCTGTCTGCCCCTACCCCCAGCGTTATTCTATTCATCCTATTTCATTCAAATTTGTGCTAGAAAACTGAGCCCCCCAGTAACTCCCCAGCTCACATTTTAAATGTGCCCTCACTGCTCTGCACAATTAGGATCCCCTGCCCCCTACATTTTATTTCCAATAGGGAAGAGGTCAGTTCAGATAAATTGAAGTCCCAGGGAGGTCAATGTACATTATGATACCAGGGAACCCTGTCAATGGTTGACATGAAGCTTTTTTTTTAAGTTATCTCGTTATTGGTTAGTTTCTATGGTTTCCTATGGGGGAGGGGGAGGAAACATTGATGTTTTAATGATGTACTTAACATACACAAATTCACATAAGGAACATAGCCATACAGGGGGATTTTAAATCCCTGGCGCGTGCCAATACTGGAAGATATGCGCGTGGCCGGGCCATGTGTTTGCCGAGCGCATTTTCAGAGCAGCCCAGTCACGTGCATATCTCCTGGTATGCGCGGAAGGGCTGGGCTTTTAAAAAGGGGAGGGCCGGGGCCGGTGAAGTGCACGTAGGATGGAATTTACTTCAGCTCCTGGGAGCAAGTAAGTTTTACAACAAAAAAATGTTAGAGTAGGTAAAAATGATGAAGAAATCTCAATAAACTATAAATTAAAAAAAAAAAAAGAGTAGGTAGGAGGGGTTTAGGGGATAAGGGAAGAAGGATAGGTTGGGGTTTAGGGAAGTTCCCTAGGTGCAGACTGGGAGGGAACTGGGGAAAGGCCTGATCGCTTATTAACCCCCCCCCCCCCCTTGCACATGAAAGTTGGCTCCCACACACACATGCATGTGTCAATATAAAATCGGGCGCACATGTGCGTGCAGGCAGCCGGTTTTATAACATGTACACGGCGACTCGTGCATATTATACAATTGGTGCATTCATGTGCGCCGCTTTGAAATTTTACCTCATAATGATGAGCCCATTTCTGTATCAAAGAAGGATCCTAGCTTTCATAAATGTCCATGCAGCTCCTGGTTTACTGATGTCTCAGTGTAATATGCATCCACCAAGTAGCCTGGAGTTTAACTTTTGTTAATAGCTCCCCTAAAGCAATGACTTTGGCAGTCAGGTACTTGACTTTCTTGGGGGTAACATGAAGCCCGCCTCAGCTCACCGACGCCATTTTTCAAAATGGCAGCGAGCAGGGCATGACTGAGTCGAGATTGCTCCTGACTCATTTGGAGCTGACAAACGGGGTAAGATACTTGGAAGGGAGGTGGAGAGGGGACTGAGATTTGAAAACAATTGACAGGAAAAGAAAACAGACTCAATCTTGTTCTATTTCTTTGGTCCAGTTTTCAAAATGAAAAGAAACAGGAAATTTCTGAGTTTGTTTCCAAACACAAGCACATCCTGAAATTATAAAAATATATTTTCCATCTTTAATTTTTAAAGCTATTTTACAATGTTTAGATCCAATGGTACCATAAAGCTGGGATGCTGCTGAGGAAAGGCACCCACCGCTGCCAGTCACAGACAAGGGAGTTCATGTTACTTAATGTAGGTTTGGAAATCACTTAGAATTTAATATAATTCAAGTAATAACTCTCTTTGAAATTATAACAATACCATTTTACAATAATCATTTTCAAGTGCAGTTGAGCGTGTTTTTGCTGTTCTAAGAGAGACTCCAGTAGCAGAGGGAGCCAATGCTCGCTGCACATTTTTCTTCTTCCTGAGAAGCTTATGCTTTGTACAGAAATTCTCCTCTGTTCCCAGTGCCCTCAGTCCCTGAAAACCCGAGGACGTTTGCCAGACTCTTAAGCGACGTCCTCTTGGAAATAGAGTTCAGATGGGATCGTCCTCGTTACACCAATGGAGTCTTGCAAGGCTACAAAGTATTTTACGCGGAGGAGAATTGTTCCCAGGAAGCTGTGGATATCCAGGGAGGCAGCACAGCTGTACTGCCAGGAAATGCTACTAGCTACACGCTGGCGAAAGCAGAACTGGGGAGGATCTACTGTTTCCAGGTATTAGATAGAGGAAAACGCTTGGGAGGGGTTGCATGTCTGCCGGCGCTGAATAATGTTTCCAAATTAACACCAAAAACAGGAGAAAATTGGTATCTGAAATACATTTGCTCAGGAATTAAAATTTCAGGCATGATCAAAAAAATGCTTAATGATAAATTTGTTACTGCCTGAAAGAGAGAAGTGATACGGAAGAAAATCCTACATTTTATATAAACATTCAGTGAGAGAACAACCAATAATGAACTTGACTGTGTAGCCTATTGACCAGAGAGCAATCTAAGAAACCTTGAGACCAAATGTTGAATGTCGCATGTGCCACACACTACGTCACCTTAGGAAAATCATTGATATTTATCACGCTTAAAAATGGGTTTAACATATGCTACAATGTATGCCATTCAATTGTCAATAGGTTTTACCTGTGTTAAATGCACTCAACATGGGAAAATGGCTTTTCGAAATTGCTGCTTTGAAAATTCACTTGTATGCCCCCTAATGCTGTCATTCATATTTCAAGCTCTTCAAGGTGAAGTCGTAATACTACTACTATTTCTCATTCATATAGCACTACCAGATGTAGGCAAAACTATACAGAAACACATATAAGACAGTTCCTACACTGCAGAGCTTACAATCTAGTCAAGACACAGACAAAATACAAGTCTTGGGTTAAAATCGACAAGGTTAGTGGGATTTCATTGAGCGAGGGTGCTACTTATTAGACTAAAGTTGAAAGGTTCTACCTTTTGAAAGCCTGCACAAAGTGGAAGGGAGAGACCCTACTTCAGATTCATAGGGGCCGATGCAATAAGCCGAGCGTAAAAACATGCGTCCAAAGTGGGCACCTGTTTTTTTTAACACGTGCACAGCCATGTCTCCTGGGCACCCATTGCAGTATGGTAATTATGGTAATAAGGTGGCACGCCAAAAAGGACGCACTAGGGAACAATTGTGTGTCCCTAATGCATTCTTGGCATCAGGCGCCCAGGAAAAGTGGTTGTGTGCACAGCCACGGGTTAGGAAAATGGATGCTGGTAAACTGAGGCTCTGTTTTGCTAAGCTGGCCTCCATGAAGACCTTTTTTTTTTCATGTTGCTGCTTTCTGTGGTTCCTCCTACTTAGTATTGTGATGATACTAAAAGTAGGAGGACCCACAGAGAGCAGGATTTTTTTGTATTTTTTAAGTGAACCCTTAACGCGCAGCAAGACTTAGTGCCAGCTCCAGGGCTGGCATTAAATTTGCCGTGTTAAAAAGTGTGTGTCAGGTGTACAGCAATTTTTTGCATCAGGGTAATAGCTAATTGCCTCATCTACATGGCATTGACACGTGTGAGTTTGGACATGCGTTTCAGATGTGCTAATGCTTATTGCATTAGGCGTTAGCCTAGTGCATGCACAATGTGCATCCAATCGCTGTGCGCTAGCATGAGTGCACGATTTTGCACAACAGAAGCATGGTGTAACACACCCAACACACAGACCAAGCCACCAATAAGCAGACACTAGGAGGCAAAGGTTTAAATAAAACACGAGCACATTACACATGAACGCAGTCATCTGCTGAAGCAGAGGTAAATGATAACCAGTTAGACAAATTTAAACCAAATTTCCAAGCTGAATTGTAATGCTGTGATTTCTTTTCTGCAATGCTGTGCACACTGGCAGTCTAATATACTTTGTTTACTAAGGTGGCAGGTTTTACCGGTGCCGGCACAGGACTGCGGACGACTGTGAAAGTGGAACGGGGGCAAGGTCAGTGAATTTACACACAGACTTGAAAGCAGGCAGGCTAATTCCAGTTATCCTTGCAGCGCTTCCATCAGGAACCCGTGGTGACCAATTTACAGTGAATTTGTAGTGCTGCTTTGTGACTTGTCTTGTCCAGATGCTGATGAGTGAAACAGGATCAGATGCTTCCAGGGCAGAGTCACAGAGCGTCCCCACAGCCCAAACACAAACCAGCTCAGAAAGGTCATTCAATTTGGAGCAAGCCTGTTCTCTGAAAAAAAAAATGTTTTAAATATTTCCTAAAATAAAAAGCCAACATTAATTCACTGATAGAAATTGCTCTTTTTATGTTAAAAAAAAAATTTCAAGTCATTATATTGTTGTTTTGATTACCATGAAAAAAATGTCTGGCTCCAAATGTGGCAATCTGGAATTCTCTTGCAAAATTTGCAAATGGCATTGTTGCCTTGTCCCATGAGCCTGATGGCAAATAATCACCCCAGACTAGTATCTGCTCATTCTCCTGCCAATTCTACGTCATCTCCAGCTTCACCCTCCCTTCTTCACAGCTCTCTCTTCTCTTCTCTCTGGTCCCATGTCTTCTTGAATCCTGGAGGTGGTTCCAGGCACCGACTCCTTATCACCAAGAAATGCTTTTCTGCATTATTTATTTATAAACATTTCATATTACACGTTTTTTGTTGGGTTTTTTTTTTTTTTTTACCAAAAATGGCCTGAAGTCAGAGTACAATAAGATCTGAATCAGTTACAGTAATATTGATCGAAGGACTTACAGTCACAGTTGAGTCAAATTGATAGTTACACTATCCAGGCAAGGGTTTCATTCTTCTTCTCCAAACAAAGAACAAGAAGATAGGTCATTTGCAGAGATAGGGTTAAAGAGCGGATCACGTGTACACGGGTGGAAGGGTGCTGGAAGTACCTGTAGAAGGCTCACGGTCCTAGAACAATAACGGGCGCAAGAGAAGAGATCCATTAGCGCTCAGGCAGGCATCTGGGGCAGGCAAACGAGAGCCCAGAGGGATTTAACTTGTAGGCACTCCTCAAGATAGCCAGGTCTACAAGACTGAAAGCCTCCCCTGGCTGAACAGCCCTGCTTTTGCTGGCTCCTCGCATCTTCTCATCTTCCAGGGGACGTTTGCGAGTCCCTGCCAGGCGTCAGGCGTCACTGCTGGACAGCAGCATCAGAAAACTTGCTTATATTTTTCTAGTGGAGGCTTAGAAAGTCTGTGTGTGTTCATGAACATAAATCACTACTCAGTTGTTTATTTTAACGTGTCAGAAAGAAAATGTTAAGATGAACTTTAAAAAATTTCCAGCAGTGGAAGATTTAAAACTGCTTTGGCACTCCAGGACTTGATCTGACTATACTTTGCTGGTCCCAGACAGAAATCAATAAGTCTTTATTCTAAACATATTTAGTTTAATATTTACTTTTCCCAATTATTCTGAAGCCTAGTTCTGAGAGCCTTACATAACCTTTAGAAGTTCACACACTATTCTTACCATGGAAGTCAAACAAACCATCCATAAAGCTATTCTAGCAGGCAGTAAACAGATGGCGAGGTAATAGTGATGTGGCTATCCCACTTTATTTTAATGCCACTCTCTCCTAAACAAAGAAAACAATATATTTTCAGCCTCTTTATGTTGGAAGTCTCACATTGCAAACCATGGTAGGGCCTAATATTTCCCCTTAGATTACAGTCCATGGTTGAGCCCCTGCGGATCATCGTCTGTTCGCTGCAAGGCTTACAGACCTGCTGTTTTTCTGTCTGTAAAGCAAAGTATTTCATTTGATTTTTCTACTTGACGTTCCAGTGCAGGTGCACAAGGTAGAAGGTGATGCTGCATTTAACAATGACTGCCACCACTGGCTTTGCTTTCCCCAACAAATCCACTTTTGTTACTTGAATTCTCCCTTTCCTCGCCCTTTTGTTTTCTTCACAGAGTCCGAGCCAGTACCGTATGCATGGGTTGTAGGAGATGGGCAAGTGTCTCTTCTGGATGTGGATACCCAGCGAGTTCTCCAGACCTTGTCTCTGGCATCTGTTATTGGGACTGCGTACATAAAACTCCTGAAGCTTGTGTACTGCCTGACAGACACCTTCATTCTGAGTGCCCCAATAGACTCTAGCAAGAAACTGCAGGTAGTTATTTTCTAATACAGTGGTTCTCAACCTTTTTTCTGTCGGGACACACCTGACAGATGGTTCTCACATGCGTGACACACTGACCCATGATCATCACGGGGCTAGATGTAAAAGTACAGTTTGCATCCACGGGAACCCCCCTGACCCACAATAATGGATGTAAAGCAGAATTATGACATTCCCCATACAACTCACCCTACAAAAAAGATATTCTGGTTCTGGTGTCATCTCAGTAACAGCAACTCAAACTCCTTCTACTTCCAGGCTCAATAGCCCTACTTATGAAAAGACAGCAGTTTACCACCAATGCATGTCCTCTTGAGAAAACACAACAAATAAGACTGATAAAACGCTTACATACTAGTAAAATATCTTATCTCGGTAGACACAGAACCGACCTAATATACTCCCAGGATCTGTAGTAATGCACATAAACTAATCCGCACACAGTTATACCTGTATTATGGAATACACTCAAACAGGAGCAACCCTATCTATGAAAAGGCAACACTATAAATATTAAATCAGGCCCTAAAAACCAATACACCTCTTATTAGGAAAACAGAACTAGCAAGCAGCTATAGATCCCCACACAGAAATAATTATATAACTATACTAATAAGCAGAATAAATGTTTCTAAACAGCTATGAACAGAATAACATCCAACAATTAAAAACTCATAAAAACTATTAAAAAATTCTCCAAACACCAATAAAATATTTCAAAAAAAGCAGACACATCACATAATATTAAATAACTAAAATGGCAGTCAATCAAGAAAAATAAACTTAAAAAGCCACCTTTACTTACCCCCTCCAGCAGCTCTCCTACTCCTCTTCCATGCAGGCCGTAACACACAGCAGAAGCAGCAGTAGAGGCTAAGCTCTATACTCATGGTCCTCTTCCTTAATGCCCATGTCTCTCACACACACACACCATACCAGTCATGCCCCCATGACCAGTTTCTGTCTCTCACACACTAATCATCTCCCAGTCTTTGACACACACACCAGTCACCTTCCTGAACAGTTTCTCTCATGCCATACACACACACAGGCTTCCCACTCCCGTGTTCTACTTACATATACGGGCTTTTCACTCTCATAATCATTTTCTCTGTCTCACACACACTCACCAGTCTCTCACTCCCATGCTTGTTCTCTCCACATGCACAGGCTTCTCATTCCCATAATCACTTTCTTTCTCTCTCTCACACACACACACACACACACACCAGTCACCTGATCTCTCTCATGCATACACACACACAGGCTTCCCACTCCCATGTTCTTTCAGATATACAGGCTTCTCACTCCCATGCTGTGTCTCACACACACCCAGGTTTCTCACTCTCATGCTCACTCTTCACATGCACAGGTTTCTCATTCCAATAATCACTTTCTTTCTCACACACACACACACACACACACACACACCAGTCACCTGATCTCTCTCATGCATACACACACAGGCTTCCCACTTCCATTTTCTGCTTACATATACAGGCTTCTCCCTCACATGCTGTGTCTCACACACACCCAGGTTTCTCACTCCCATGCTCACTCTCTTCACATGCACAGGCTTCTCATTCCCATAATCACTTTCTCTCTGTTACACACACATACATACACACACACATACATACACACCAGTTTCTCTCTCATTTCCATGCTCGCTCTCCACTGCACAGGCTTCTCATTCCCTAAATCACATTCTTTCTCTCATATTCACACACACCAGTCTCTTTCTCTCACACTCCGTCACCTTACCAACCAGTCTCTCTCTCATACATGCACACACACACAGGCTTCCCACTCCCATGCTCTTTCTCTCACATAATCTGGCTTCTCACTCCCATGCTTTTTTTCACACACACACACACACCCCTCCCCCAACAGCAGGCTTCTTACGTCCATGCTTTCTCACATACCCAGATTTCTCACTTCAATGCTTTTTCTCTCTCTCACACACACACATCAGTCACCTCCCTGACTAATGTCTCACACTCTCACATACACATCAGTCATCTCCTTGAGCAGTCACTTTCATTGTCTCTCACATAAAAACACACATCAGCTCTCTGACCAGTTTCTCTCACTCACACACATGCTCTCAATCACACGCAGGCTGGCTGCTTCTTTCTCACTCACTTCCTCTTCCCCGCCCCTCCCCGAGCACAAATGTTAGCTGCAGCAGCCTCCTCCTCCAACCCCCGCAAGCCAAGAAAGTAGAATCCCATCGGCCGCGGGAGGCTCCTGCTGCTCTCTCCTTTCTTGATTACCGGCTGCTTCGATTGCCCGGGGGCGATGATGCTGCTGCTGCCGCTGCTACTTTATCACGCGGCACAGGCTGGCTCTTTCTTCTTCCCGCGCACCGCGTATCACTTCCTGTTCCGGGTCACGGGGGGGGGGGGGGGGGGGCAAGTGCGGGAAGAAGAAAAGGCCCAGCCACAAGTGTCACAGCTTCATTTAGCGCCGCTGCCGTTCCCGCTGGGCTTGAACGTTCTGATAGCCCAGCGGCAACGGCAGCAGGGAAGAAAGAGCAGCGGGAGAGGCCGGGAGCACGCGACACAGCAGCCGGTGCTTGGCGACACACCGGTTGAGAACCGCTGTTCTAATGAATAGCTAGATAGTCACTTGGGGCAATTTTGTGTTTTCAAAGTAAACTCGTGTATATAAGTCTCCTTTAAAAATGATCCCAGCAAAACTACATGCTCACAACGTCACCTGCTCTTTGGCGCACATAGTTTTACAGAAAGAATTTTGCGCTCAAAGGACATAGGGGCGGATTTTCAGAGCCCTGCTCGCGTAAATCCGCCCAAAACCGGGCGGATTTACGCGAGCAGGGCCCTGCGCGCCGGGAAGCCTATTTTACATAGGCCTCCCGGCGCGCGCAGAGCCCCGGGACTCGCGTAAGTCCCGGGGTTCTCGGAGGGGGGCGTGTCGGGGGGCGGGCCCGGTCGTCGCGGCGTTCCGGGGGCGTGTCGGCAGCGTTTTGGGGGCGGGTACGGGGCGTGGCTACGGCCCGGGGGCGTGGCCGCGCCCTCCGTACCCGCCCCCAGGTCGCAGCCCGGCGCGCAGCAGGCCCGCTGGCGCGCGGGGATTTACGTCTCCCTCCGGGAGGCGTAAATCCCCCGACAAAGGTAACCCCCTTACCTTTGTGTAGACAGGGCCGGGTGGGTGGGTTACGTAGGGGAAGGGAGGGTAAGGTGAGGGGAGGGCAAAGGAAAGTTCCCTCCGAGGCCGCTCCGATTTTGGAGCGGCCTTGGAGGGAACGGGGGGAGGCAGCGCGGCTCGGCGCGCGCAGGCTATACAAAATCGATAGCCTTGCGCGCGCCGATCCAGGATTTTAGTGGATACGCGCGGCTCCGCGCGTATCTACTAAAATCCAGCGTACTTTTGCTTGAGTCTGATGCACAAGCAAAAGTAGGCTGATCGCGCTTCTTTTAAAATCTACCCCATAATCTCCAAAGGAATTACACGCATAAAGGGCCTGATTTGAAAAAGCATTTCCACACTTAAAATGCACTTCACCCCATGTAAGTGGGCTTTTCAAAATGCTAGAATAGATGTCATTGAATTGTCCGTATCACATTAATGTGTAAGTGCACTTTGGGGTAGATTTTAAAAGAAGCGCGATCAGCCTACTTTTGCTTGCGCATCAGACTCAAGCAAAAGTACGCTGGATTTTAGTAGATACGCGCGGAGCCGCGCGTATCCACTAAAATCCCTGGATCGGCGCGCGCAAGGCTATTGATTTTGTATAGCCGGCGCGCGCCGAGCCGCGCTGCCTAACCCGTTCCCTCCAAGGCCGCTCCGAAATCGGAGCGGCCTCGGAGGGAACTTTCCTTTGCCCTCCCCTCACCTTCCCCTCCCTTCCCCTACCTAACCCACCCGCCCGGCCCTGTCTAAACCATCCCCTTACCTTTGTCGGGGGATTTACGCCTCCCGGAGGGAGACGTAAATCCCCGCGCGCCAGCGGGCCTCCTGCGCGCCGGGCCGCGACCTGGGGGCGGGTACGGAGGGCGCAGCCACGCCCCCGGACCGCCCCGGGCCGTAGCCACGCCCCCGTACCCGCCCCCAAAACGCTCCCGACACGCCCCCGAAACGCCGCGACGACCGGGCCCGCCCCCCGACACGCCCCCGACACGCCCCCCTCCGAAAACCCCGGGACGTACGCGAGTCCCGGGGTCTGCGCGCGCCGGTAGGCCTATGTAAAATAGGCTTACCGGCGCGCAGGGCCCTGCTCGCGTAAATCCGGGCGGATTTACGCGAGCAGGGCTCTTAAAATCCGCCCCTTTATGCACATAAATGGCTTTTTAAAATTGCTATGATAGTCTGTTACATTTATGTGTGTGACTCCTTTGAAAATTCATCTGAAAAGTAGCACATATAGCAGCAGTTTTCAAAAGTCGATTTGCATGTGTAAAACCTTTTGACGATTCAGCTATATGGAGTGAATTTTCAAAGCAGTTACACACTTGAAAGTTGCAATGTTCAAAAGCCCGCTTAAGCATATGAAGTCCATTTATGCATGTGAAACCCAGTATTAGGCATGTAAATCCTTTAGAAAAATGCATTCATATTTTTTAAATCAAAACGTAGGTGTGGTTCCAAATCTGCACAGACTACACCCCCGAAACACTTCTCCCCTGTGCACATAAAAGTGAATACACACTGTGTGTATTTTATGTGCAGATCAGTCATGCAGTTTTCTAGAGACATATCTCGGTGCAAAGTACCACTTTACCTGCATAAATCCCTTTAAAATGACCCTCTTAGGCATTGTTACTTTTGTTAGAAACTGTTTAAAGACCCTAAGGAATCTAATCCCTAAGGATTCTAATCCCAGGATGTGTAGAGTGGATGACAAGCACCATCCTCTCCGATCCTTTGTTCTGGGGGAGTGATCTTCATTTGATGGATCCAGAAACTGAAATCAGGCTTCAGGCTCCTCAGATTGGGTTCAGAGGTAGCAGATGTACAGTAGATTTGATAGATTGCTATGTATGCTTCATCAGTCATTCCAAATCCAATGCCCTACAGATGCTAAGCTATTGATTAATATTCAAAGTTTCTATCCAGTCTTGTAATGCATGTCAGAAAGACATCAGCTTACAACTCGTATGAACAACTTGATAAGAAATACAGTTACTTCTAACCACTAAACCACTCTCTTGCCTCCTGTGTGTCCCCAGCTCCTGTACAGCACCATGCCAGGGCCACCAAAAGCCCTTGCTGCTGACTGGATTGGCCACAAGCTCTACGTCGTGATCAGAGGAGATGAAAAGGGCAACAGTTCAATTTACTGGCTGGATATACAAGAAAGGGCAAGAAGACTGAGAAAACTTGTGTCTGTCGGTGAAGAACTACTGTCCCTAGGTCTCTATCCACAAGAAAGGTACAGTAGTATTCCTGACCTTTTCTCAGTCATACAAAGCAGAGGAAGGAGCCGAGACACCCATGTGCTACCAAGCTAAGAGTGAACACGGTGACAGCCAGATCACCAGCTCTGCATGTTCCAGAGCACAAAGAAGAAGCAGAACAGATTAAGCCAAAAACTGTTTTTTCCCTTGAACTATATAATTCACAAGTTTGTTTTTCGGATTGCTTAGTAAACTCTACCTCAGCTGTACAGCTTAATTGAAATGAAAACTGAATTGAATGCAACAGGGTTCTTGGTTTGCGTGATGCTTACTCTCCTCTGCCTGACATCTGCTGAGGAAAGATGGTGGCAAGCAACTGCAGAACCCTTGGTTGCTGACATACTGACACTGAACGTCCTTCCTACCCCACGCACATTAAATCCTGACCTCTCTTGTCAAAATTATCATTGTGTCGTAATGCTTTCAATCACATGCTTTTAAATCTCCTTTATGGCCGACTTCTTGTATTTTGATGTGGACCGAAGTCTATTGTTAGCCTCTATGAGATCTGTTGCGTTTTGGAAGATTCAGCACCAGCTCAACCACATTACGTGGAAAATTGTACTCGTGGGCTTCCACAGCTCAAGATAGCATCATAGCCCATGGATGAAGCAGAGAAATCTGCGGCATAATGAGGCACAATAAAGAAGTCAATCTGACCTTCCAGAAAACAAAATCTTTTTCTCTTTTTATTTTTTTATAATTTTTTATTTATTGCATTTTACCAAATTACACAAATAAACCATTGTGATTGCAATCAGAGGTTACATGTAGATGTAAATTTAAAAGGAAAAGAAACACATTCCAGAAACAATATACATTAACCATCCAATATATTAAGCAATATGTGGGGGGATGGACAGAAAATCTAAGGAGCGAATAACTTCAAAGTTAACATGAAAAAAGTAATTATAAGGTGGCCGATACCAAACCAATTCTTCCTATTTTGCACCTACTGTTACGGTCTATGTCGCACTCAATTGATGAGAATCAATAAAGAAACGAAGTTGTGAGAGTTCAAAGAAAACATAAACAGAATCCAAGTACTTAACTACACATTTGCATGGATAACGTAAAGTAAACCTTGTACATAAAGCCAACGCTTCTTGTCTCATCAAAATAAAATTTTTCCTTCTTTCTTGCGTCGACCTCGTGATATCAGGAAAAAGCCATAGTTTTTGGCCGTAGAATTCTGCTGTTCTATTACGAAAAAATAGCCTCAGTACATTATTCTTTTCTGATAGAAAAGCAAACGATACAAAAAGAGTTCCTCTTACTGAGACTAAGTCCTCATACGAAAGCTCCAGTACTTCTGTGATATTGAGTTGAACTTGCTGTTCTTGATTCTGATGTTTTTCTTTTTTTGAAGGTAAGTAATATGCTTTAGTAACTAAAGGTAGTGCCTCTAAAGGTATTTTCAATACAACATTTAGATATTTTTTAAACAGCTCCAAGGGTGTTATATGGGCTATAGCAGGAAAATTCAGAACTCTAATATTAGTGCATCTAATCGCATTCTCAAGATTTTCTATCTTTTTGTCATTCACAGTCTCTCTTTGTATAACATGTAATTGAAAATGTTCCTGTGTTTTGACTTTTCCTTCAATTTCCTGAATTTTCTGTTCTTGTTTTATAACTCTTTTCTCACTTTCAACAATATTTTTATTCGACTCAACACACATCCTGGAAAGATTTATTACAGCGTTTTCAACTGCTGCTAGGGCGTCCCAAATGGCTTCCATCGTCACGACCTCAGGCCTTACAAGAAAAGAGATTAATTGACTGAACTCACCAGTGCTTGCGGTACCGATAGCAGTTACCCCTTCCTCCTCCAGCGCCGAGCTGGGCAAACACATACCCAGCTGTGGTGTTCCCTCCGGGTCTCTCTCTCCTTGGGCTCGAAGCCCGCCGAGGTTCCCCCGTGAGGTTGCCTGCGAAATCTCGCGGTTTTCCATGCGCTGTGGTGGGGAAGGAGTCTCGGGTGCACCGGGGCTCAATGAGATTTCATCAGCCTGAGACTGAGATGCTCGCTCCACATCTCTGTCTCTCGTGGCTATCGCTCCCGGCTCAGTCGGCGTGGGTGTAGAGGCGAAGAAGGCAGGAATTGTAGCCTGGACAGAATCTCCAGTTCCAGGTAATGGCTCACTCATTCGGAGCCGTGTCTTCCGTTTTGTAAGGGGCATTTCGGGGTTTTTAGAGGTAAAAGGGCTTTTTAGAGGTAAAAGGAACGGAGCTGTCTTTACATACCTCTCAGTCGGTCGCCATCTTAACTCCTCCCCCCGGTCCTTCTCTTTTTATTTTAGGTTTTAAATATATCTATTGAAAATAAATCCATTACAAAAAAATAATGTACAAAAGTGTATAAGAGCATCAGCCCCTAACAAAAACAACAAAGGGCATAGAAATCAAAATTATAATCTTAGTTCTGTACGATTACCTTCCAAAAGATTACCTTTTTATTTCTTTGCTAATTTTCTTAGTAAACCTTTTTAATCTGGAGATATTTAGCCCACTGAATATTTTCTAAAGTTGCAAAAAATCTTTGTTTTGGCCCAGGGAATATTCAATACTGCTCTGCCAAAATACACTGCTGTAAATTGTTGTTTGTGCATTTCCATAGGCATTCGTATTGCGGCTGGACATTCTCTAGAGCAATGGCTCTCAACCCAGTCCTCGGGACACCCCAGCCAGTCAGGTTTTTAGGGTATCCACAAAGAGTATGCATGAGACAGATTTGCAGTCACTACCTTCATTGTATGCAAACCTATCTTGTGCATACTCATTGTGGATACCCTAATAACCTGACTGGCTGGGGGTGTCCTGAGGACTGGACAACTGAGAATAGAGGAGCGAAAAACATTGGTTTGTCTATAAGAGGTGATTGAATCTGGGTGGCATAGTGAAGGCTGCACCTCTTGGTATTGGGCACCTGTGATAAAGAACTCCTTGCATTCACTGGAGGCATCCTGGTTGGGAAACTGATGTTCGGTTGAGTATGGGAATTTGGGTGCTTATCTAGCCCAAGTGGAAGAGTCGCAACTGGGCAGACTGGATGGGCCAATTTGCTATTTTTCTGCTGTTATTTATTGTTACTATGGTTCTATGTAAATTGGTGCTGGAGCAACAATGTGACCTTTTTCTCCTAAAATATCACCTTACTGGTACCTATTGCACTCTTCATAGTCTTCATCCAAGGATTCCCTATTTAGCCAAAGAGGTTTTTATTTCCTAGACTTTTACAAGTTCTTGGAATCAAAGAGAATAGCATTTTGGGCCTTGTAGCCCTGTCCTGTAATAGGAAAAGTCCTAAAGTGCAGTGAGACCATGTTTAAAAGAGCCAGGACTGAATCAGCCTGTGCAGGGCAGGACGCCGCCCATGGATTCTCAGAACTTCATATGGCTTTCTGGTTGCCTGCATCCTAAACGTTTATGCCACTGATGGCCCATATGGTCCACAATCCCTAAGTGCTGCTTCATGCCGGCTCTCCATCGGGAAGTGGGCTGAGAGCAGCAAAGCAAATGTTCCTGCAGAAGACTCTTCTCACGGCCCAAAGATTTAACATTGAATGATCATAAACTTTGAAACTTGCAAATGGTAGCTTAAGGCCAAGTAACCAGTGAACCATTTTGATTTTGCTTTCATTTTCTAAGTTTACGGCCCAGCTCTTCTGCATGCAGTATAAATGATCTTGTATTGTTTTGTAGAGAGCAGAAAAAGGCACATTTTCCTTCCTCATCCCAGCCTCCCCTAATAACATTTGTGCCTGGTATTCATAATCAGTGCAACAGTTCCCTAACTACCTTGTGATTTAAACCCTGAGGGTAAGACGACTGGCACGAAATGCAGAGGAAATGTGTCATGTGCCAGTTGTGATGTAGTATAATTGGTAGCAGGTTTGATTTAACACTGGTAACATCATTTTTCCTCAGACAGAATTACAAATACTATATCTCCATGGTTAAATTAAATCACAACAAAGCAATTTGATTGATAGAAGTCCTTGACATTACAGCTTTTGCGTTGCGTATCGCTTGGAATGACCTAAAGGAATGACTCTTTCTACCAGGAAACAGTGACATGAAATAATAAAAAGGGCATCAGCATCCACTCAGTCATCTCACTGCTTCCTCGTCTTCTTAATTCCACTTTGCTTGCTCTCTCTGATGCCGCTATGTGACCGGTTGCTGTGTCTTTCCCCATCTGGGAGGAAATTATGTTCCTGAAAAAGCTCTTGCATTTCAGCAGTTCATATCTGTTACCGAAAGTTCAATGTCAGGACAGGGAGGGTAGGCGGAGGTAAAAAAAAAAAAAAATTCCAGGCTCTCTCTCTCTCTCAATCTGCAAGTGAAAATGGAAATGACCCACACTCCCAACGTGCAGAGAAAGCTTTAAAGGTAAATTTGGAGAAACAACTTAGTTTACTTCCCCACATGATGCAGGCTATTAAGAGATCACATAACTGCATGCAATTTATAAATTGTATAATTTTGTACAAATATAACATTTATAGTAATATTATTTGTGAAGATATCTCTTGGAGATCTCTTCCTTAAGGCATTACACTGCCATATTATGAGTAAAAAAGTGTTCTGCTGTCCTATGGTCCATAGACCAGGTCTGTTAGTTTAACAAATCTGGTTCTGTTGCACGGTAGAGATATGCACGATTGTGTTCATCAAGGCATCACCAGAACCAGCGTAACAGATTCCTTGAGTTTAACGTGCTATCTGCCTTTCTGAAAATTACAATCTTGTGATTTATTGCAATTTTACAGCATTTATTGCATTTTACAGAACAGAAATGTGTGTTCTTTTAACAGATCCTGCCCTTTATATCTATCAGCTTAAATGGACTTTATTAGTTTGTTGCATCCCTTTAACATCTCCACTCATGTGCTTAAGCAGAAATGCTGTCCTATGAAGAGCTTAGCTGTGCTCCATTGCCGTTAAACAATCCTAAATACACTGTAAAGACATGAGTTTTACTCATCAGTTCCATAGAAAAGGAAATGACAACATATATTAATAGCGTAGGACAAGATGGAGCTCTAATCCTCCTCTGTAAGTGCTGGGGTACAAGGTGAAGCTTGTTACATTTATCGTGCTGATACACATTCACAAATGTAAACAAACACACACACACACACGTATGCACACATGTACACTGCACACCTGGCAGCCCAAAATTACAGGTGACCTCTACTAGATTACATTTCTTTTTAAAATAAAACCCAACATCTAATTAGAAAGGATTCTCTTGTTACTGAATAATTTGCCCAAGCCAGTGTGACTGCTGTGTTCTTTCACTTGAATGCACAGACATAAAGGTGAACAAATAGAAAAAATGTGAGACCTTTTTATTGCACTAACTCAACACATTTCTTGATGAGTTTTCGGGAGATAATACTCTGACCTGAGGAAGAAAAGTATTAGCTCCTGAAAGCTAGTCCAGAAATGTTTGTTTATTGCACTTGCATTCTGATGCAAGGATTTATTAAGTTACTCCAATTTGTTAACCTTTATTTTCAGAATTTTTCAAGAGAAATATTATTCACTTTCTTTCAGGAGGCTTTATCTTTCTGCCAGTTAATTATTTTGCAAACCTTCTTCTTCTTGCAGCTTTCTGTTCTGGACTCAGCAGTCTTCGGTCTCCCCGACTCTGGTGTCCTATGACCTGATAGAGAAAAGAATTAAAATCCTGGTCGAGGTTCAACCTCACCATCATGTCCTGATTCTGCAGACAAGAGACTGCAACTGCTCTTCAGCTTATCTCAGGCTGGAGGGACCCCTAACAGTGGATGCCACGGATTTGAGACATGGGACATTGTACCTAATTACTCAGGATCAAGAACTCTGGGCTTCTGATCTTAATGGCTGTCAGTGCTGGAGACTTGGGAATTTCACAGGACATGGAGGTAAGTGTTGAACGTTCATTTCCAATCCATCAATTATTGTTTCTGCCTTCCCTTCGCAATATAATGAAATTTAATTTCCTTAAATTTTATTGTGTGTCAAGGTTTCTGAAGTGAGAGAGGAAAGCCTCCAGGCCTGTTCACTCTCTGACCTCTCTCTGATATACCAATTTTATTTGTTTAGTGGCTTCTTCTTCATCATGTGGATACCTTATCCAAAGGAAAAAGGAATGTAACATTAGCTATCAGTACATTTTATTTCCAGTATGCAATGACCTTTGGTTGAAGCCTTGATGATGATATTGTTCTGATTCAACCATCTTTTTGTGTGCTGACACATATCCAGTATGCATGATGTGCTTTTCTAGATCACTCTAAAATTATAGTACAGACTGTAGGCAAGAGTATGCGGTCTGCATTTCTGCTCTTGATGGGCCCATGCACTGCAAGCTGTAATGATGCCACACAGTTATTCTTGTTACATGCCCATGGATTCCCTTTCTTGACGTATTAGTTCAAGTCATGTTTTTCTTCTCTTTGCTTTATGTGATGACACCATGACTCTCTGAATCCCTGGGCTGAGAGCTGCATCTCCCCTTCTGGTCCTATTCAGGGCCATGGAGTAATAGCATTATACTGCAGTTAACACCATAGAAACATGAGGGTAAACAAAGACCCTACAGCCTGGCTAGTCTGTCCTTCCTCACAACTCTTCAAAGAAACAGTAATTTCATAACACCCATTTTACTCTTCAAAGACAAAATATTCATCAGGCACCAAACCTGAATGAGTAGGGATTTTCTTCCGGAGAAAAGTTCTATGAGTCAGACACACAAGAAACATCTCTGTCAGACACGGACAGAAGCTATAACATGATAACATAAGAACTGCTTGATTAATAAGTCCTGATTAGAAAATATTGAGCTGGGTTTTACCATTTTTTTAGGAAATGCACAGAATGGCCAGCCTCAACACAAGATTATTATTTTCTAAAAGAAGCATGTAAACCCTCTATAGACTGAAACTGTGACAGTTTTTTTCCCAGGTTATAAAATCACTTCTTTGAGCGTGGACTCACGGGCATTGTATTGGATAAACCAAACAAAGACCCGGACAGTGTTATTTAGAGCTGATAAACTATCAGGACGAATTGTAACACAGATTCAGCTGTCTGGGGACATCAGCAGTGCAACGGTGTACAGTGGAGACTCACAGCCTTACCCAGGTATCTGTGCTCCTTCTCGAAAGGAACAGTTCATAGCCAGGCACTCCTGGTTATTAATGTATGCATCAGTGCTAGCAAATAGGTGCATGATCCTCAGAAAGATTGTTCAGGCACTCCCCTCCTCCAACAAAGACACATGGTGAATGATGTGTCAAGGTAAAATGTTAATTATTGATTAGGAATATCAGAGCTCAGTTGTTACAGCACTTCAAAACAATATAAATCAAGAAACTTCTGTGGCCATTTATATTTTTAAAAAATGATTTTATTGCCAGCATTCAAAACTGCCTTCTAGTAGGTCAGCCCCGTGGCTCGGGTAGTTAGTGCTGTGTATTGTCATGAGTAAGGTCCTCAGCTTAATCCCTGGATCAGGTCTGCCAGGGTTGGAGATACTGCGGATGAAGCATTTACAGTCTCCCGATCAGAGGAAATCATGGTCATTGTTTCAGGGTTACACCCAATGGCTTCAATCCAGAAAGAGCCCCTGCCCCTGGATCATCACTGCAGTGAGTCAACTAAACATACATTGGAGGGGAGGAGACAGTGCTGGGGAGGATCTGGCTGTTGTGGTACCTGTGGGCACCAATGACATAGGAAAATATGGAAGAGAGGTTTTAGAAGCCAAATTTAGACTCTTAGTTAGAAAACTGAAATCCAGAACCTCCAGGGTAGCATTCTCTGAAATGCTCCCTGTTTCACGCGCAGGTCACCAGAGGCAGGCAGATCTCTGGAGTCTCAATGTGTGGATGAGACGAAAGTGCAAGGAAGAGGAATTCAGTTTTGTAAGGAACTGGGGAACCTTTTGGGGAAGGGGGAGACTTTTCCAAAAGGTCAGGATCCATCTTAACCAGGGTGGAACCAGGCTGCTGGTGCTAACTTTTAAAAAGGAGATAGAACAGTTTTTAAACTAGAACAAGGGGGAAAGCAGGCAGTCACTCAGAGGTGCATGGTTCGGAGAGTTACGGCATCCCAACAGAGAGGTTCCAATAAAAGCTTATATGTAAAAAATCACCTGAGCTAAAGATTTCCACATTATCCCTATCAGCTGAAAAGCAGTTGTTAATACAAACAAAAAATGCACTTTGAAATGTCTGTATGCCAGTGCCAGAAGTCTAAGAAGTAAGATGAGAGGGTTAATGTATAGCAGTAAATGATGAGATAGACATAATTGGCATCTCAGAGACCTGGTGGAAGGAGGATAACCAATGGGACAGTGCTATATCAAGGTACAAATAATATCACAATGATAGGGAGGATCAACTTGTTGGGGGTGGCACGTTATGTCCAGGAGGGTATAAAGTCTAACAGGATAAAGATCATACAAGAGACTAAATGCTCAGTAGAATCTATATGGGAAGAAATCCCATGTGTGTTGGGTAAGAGCATAGTGATAGGAGTATACTACCATCCACCTGGACAAAATGGTCAGACAGATGATGAAATGCTAAGAGAAATCAGGGAAGCAAACCAATTTGGCAGTGCAATAATAATGGGAGATTTCAATCACCCCAATATTGACTGGGTAAATGTAACATCAGGACTTGCTAGAGACATAAAGTTCCTGGCTGGAATAAATGACTGCTTCATGGTGCAATTGGTTCAGGAACCATTGAGAGAGGGAGCTATTTTAGATTTAATTCTTAGTGGAACGCAGGATTTGGTAAGAGAGGTAACGGTGGTGGGGCCACTTGGTAAAAGTGATCATAACATGATCAATTTGAACTAATAGCTGGAAGGGGGACAATATGTAAATCTACAGCTCTAACATTAAACTTTCAAAAGGGAAACTTTGATAAAATGAGGAAAATAGAAAAAACTGAAAGGTGCAGCTACAAATATTAAGGGGCGGATTTTAAAAGGCGCGCGAATAGCCTACTTTTGTTTGCGCTCCAGGCGCAAACAAAAGTATGCTGGATTTTAGTAGATACGCGCGGAGCCGCGCGTATCCACTAAAATCCTGGATCGGCGCGCGCAAGGCTATGAATTTTGTATAGCCGGCGCGCGCCGAGCCGCGCAGCCTACCCCGTTCCCTCCGAGGCCGCTCCGAAATCGGAGCGGCCTCGGAGGGAACTTTCCTTTGCCCTCCCCTCACCTTCCCCTCCCTTCCCCTACCTAACCCACCCGCCCGGCCCTGTCTAAACCCCCCCCTTACCTTTGTCGGGGGATTTACGCCTCCCGGAGGGAGGCGTAAATCCCCGCGCGCCAGCGGGCCTCCTGCGCGCCGGGCCGCGACCTGGGGGCGGGTACGGAGGGTGCGGCCACGCCCCCGGGCCGTAGCCACGCCCCCGTACCCGCCCCCAAAACGCTGCCGACACGCCCCCGAAACGCCGCGACGACCGGGCCCGCCCCCCGACATGCCCCCGACACGCCCCCCTCCGAGAACCCCGGGACTTACGCGAGTCCCGGGGCTCTGCGCGCGCCGGGAGGCCTATGTAAAATAGGCTTCCCGGCGCGCAGGGCCCTGCTCGCGTAAATCCGCCTGGTTTTGGGCGGATTTACGCGAGCAGGGCTCTGAAAATCCGCCCCTAAGTGTACAACAGGCATGGACTGTTTAAAAATACAATCTTAGAAGTGCAGTCCATATGTATTCCACACATTAAGAAAGGTGGAAGGTAGGGTAAATGATTACCGTCATGGTTAAAAGGTGAGGCTTTTTAGCCAAAAAAAAGTCCTTCAAAAATTTGAAGAAGGATCCATCTGAAGAAAATAGGAAAAAACAGAAGCATTGTCAAGTTAAGAGTAAAAATTTGATAAGGCAGGCTAAGAGAGAATTTGAAATAAAGTTGACATAGAGGCAAAAACATATTATAAAAACTTTTTTCAATATATCCAAAGCAAGAAACCTGTGAGGGAGTCGGTTGGACCATTATATATCCGAGGGGTTAAAGGGGCTCTTAGGGAAGGTAAGGCCATTGTAGAAAGACTAAATGAATTCTTTGCTTCTGTGTTTACTAATGAGGATATTTGGGGGAAACTGGTTCCGGAAATGATTTTCAAGGGTGATGAGTTAGATGAACTGAACCAAATCACTGTGAACCTGGAAGATATAGTAGGCCAGATTGACAAACTAAAGAGTAGCAAATCGCCTGAACCAGATGGTATGCATCCAAGGGTTCTGAAGGAACTAAAAAATGAAATTTCTGATCTATTAGTTAAAATTTTTAACCTATCAATAAAATCATTCATTGTACCTGGAGGGTGGCCAATGTAACCCCAATATTTAAAAAAGGCTGCAGGGGTGATCCAGGAAACAATAGACCAGTGAGCCTGACTTCAGTACCAGGAAAAATAGTGGAAACTATTCTAAAGATCAAAGAGCATATAGAAAGACATTGTTTAATGGAACACAGTCAGGAAAGTCTTGCCTCACAAATCTGCTTCATTTTTTTGAAGAGGTTAATAAACATGTGGATAAAGGTGAACCGGTAGATGTAGTGTATTTGGATTTTCAGAAGGCATTTGACAAATTCCCTCATGAGAGGCTTCTAAGAAAACTAAAAAGTCATGGGATAGGAGGTGATGTCCTTTCATGGATTACAAACTGGTTAAAAGACAGGAAACAGAGAGTAGGATTAAATGGTCAATTTTCTTAGTGGGAAAAGGTAAACAGTCGAGTGCCTCAGGGATCTGTACCTGGACCGGTACTTTTCAATATATTTATAAATGATCTGGAAAGGAATACGATGAGTGAGGTAATCAAATTTGCAGATGATACAAAAGTATTCGGAGTAGTTAAATCACAAGCAGATTATGATAAATTACAGGAGGATCTTGCAAAACTGGAAGACTGGGCATCCAAATGGCAGATGAAATTTAATGTGGACAAGTGCAAGGGAAACATAACCCATGCTGTAGTTCCAAATTAGGAGCTAGGAATGTGCAGCAGGGATTCGTTTCCCAGTAAAGCTAAAAAAAGCCCCATCCCAACCCTTTAAACTTAATTAACTACAACCCCCACCCTCCTGACCCCCCCCCCCAAGACTTGCCAAAAGTCCCTGGGGGTCCAGCAGGAGTCCTGGAGCATTCTCCTGCACTCGGGCCGTCGGTTGCTGGTATTCAAAATGGCACCGATAGCCTTTGCCCTTACTATGTCACAGGGGCTTCTGGTGCCATTGGTCAGCCCCTGTCACATGGTAGGATCAATGGCTGGCCAGCGCCATCTTGTGTTCCTACCATGTGACAGGGGCCGAACAATGGCACCAGTAGCCCCTATGACATAGTAAGGGCAAAGGCTATCGGCGCCATTTTGAATACTGGCAGTCGACGGCCCGAGTGCAAGAGATCGCTCCAGGACCCCCGCTGGACCACCAGGGACTTTTGGCAAGTCTTGGGGGAGTCAGGAGGGTGGGGGGTTTATTCGTTAATGATACTTTGCATTTGTGGGGGTTCGCCATTCGTTTTGGAACCCCACGAATGCAACGAATAGGGTCCTATACATTGCGGATTGCGCATTCATTCAAAATGAATGCACATCCCTATTAGGAGCTACCACCCAGGAAAAATATCTAGGCACCATAGTGGATAATACATTGAAGTTGTCGGCTCAGTGTGCTGCGTCAGTCAATAAAGCAAATAGAATGTTAGGAGTTATTAAGAAGGGAATGATTAATACAATGGAAAATGTCATAAATGTCATAAATGTCATAAATGATTAATACAATGGAAAATGTCATAAATTTGCTCCATGTTGAGACTCCACCCTCAATATTGTGTACAATTCTGGTCACTGCATCTCAAAAAAGATTTAATTGCACTGGAGAAGGTATAGAGAAGGGTGACCAAAATGATAAGGGGGATGGATCAGCTCCCCTATTAGAAAAGGCTAAAGAGGTTAGGGCTGTTCAGCTTGGAGAAGAGATGGTTGAGGGGGGATATAATAGAGGTCTTTAGAATCATGAGAAGTCTAGAATGGGTACAGTTGAATCATTTATTTTCTCTTTCAGATAATAGAAGGACTAAGACTAGCGAAAATTCTTTTTCACTCAACGCACAATTAAACTCTGGAATTTGTTGCCAGAGGATGTGGTTAGTGCAATTAGTGTAGCTGGGTTTAATAAAGGTTTGGAGAAGTTCTTGGAGAAGTCAATTAACTGCTATTAATCAAGTTGACTTAGGGAGTAGCCACTGCTATTACTGGCATCAGTAGCGTGGGATCTACTTAGTGTTTAGGTAATTGCCAGGTACTTGTAGCCTGGATTGGTCACTATTGGAAAGAGGATGCTGGGCTTGATGGACCCTTGGTCTGACCCAATATAGCAAGCTCTTTAATTCTTATATACTTTCCTATGAAGCTGTACTTTACTCCCAAAGGATGTGTCCTGGTTTTGGGGGTGGGGGGATGGGGATAATAGATGGGATCCAGGAGTTTATATCTGTGTAAGTATGTATTGTTTTCTTTTCTTGAATATTTTCTTGACAGTGGATAAGAACTCCCCCGCTGCTGAGACTTTCTGTGGTTGATAAAATTAATTTAAAATATTTAAAAATAAAATAGGGGAAAAAAGCCCCAGGTAGTTGCTGATGAAAGCTTATGATGCCAGATCCCAGGTCTGGTTCCCATTTGAGCTGGAAGTACACAGGAACAGTAGGAAATTTCCAGAAAAAAAAAAAAAGCAAAAAAAAACCTACCTTCTATTATTTCTAAGAGAAATTTTGGTGAACCCATAGGAAATAGATAAGATAATAATAATATTTTTAAAAAGCTATTCCTATGATGTATATTAAACCCGGAAATGGAAATGTATCTCCTTTTGTCATTTAGCCCCTAAATGTTTGATGCCAAGACCATACACCCAGCAAGTGGAAGTGATGAGTAAGACAGAGTCAACCTTGCTCTTGCATATTCCCCCACTGGAGTTCCCAAGAGAATGCGCTAGAATAAGCAGACCTAGTCTAACCTACACCGTGCACTATGGAGAACTGCAGGATAGGGCATCCAATGTCACGTGCTCCTCCGGACTCCAGTGCTTCAGACAGGTAAATGCTGGCAATACACAAGAGTCTTGCATTTAATATTGGGTAAAGTTTTTCTGAAACATAAAATGTTAGCAAGCTCTTATGGTTTAAAGTCAAGACTGACTAAATATACTGGGGCTACATTTTCAAAAGCTTAGTCGTGGCCTAAATGATTCAAAGTTACCAATGGAAGCTGGCCTGATGTGCATAAAATGGGTTTTCTGCACCCTAAATAGATGTGCATAACTTCTTACAGGCATAAGCTTTGCATGCACAAAAAACAGGGGTGTTGTGGGGATTAGGAAATGTTTTTGGGGAGAGAGGGCAGGGAGTTTGTGGTGTTTGCATTTAAGATACATTTTCTAAACAATAGGTGAATTTTCAAAGGAGTTTCGTGTGTAAATGTAACATACTATCATAGCAATTTTCTAAAGCCATTTACTCACGTTACATCCTCTGGACAATTAAATGGCATAGACTGTAGCAATTTTAAAAAGTCCACATACAGAGGTAAAGTGCATTTATACTTGTAAAACCCCCTTTTTTTTTTTTTTTGCAATTAGAACTTTATTGATTTTGAACAAGGTTGCAATACAGTGTATGGACATAATGGTGCACATATCATTCCATAAAGTAATCAACAAATCCATCGCCTTCCCCTGTACCCCGCCCCCCCCCCCCCCCCCGAGTTCTCTCAACACAGAAAAATGCAAGCAGAGATACCAACATAAAGATACAAATATACTTTCCCCCAGCAAAGCAAGATTATATTGTATTTCAAGGGCTTAAAGACATAAAATTCCAAAACTGAAAGACTCAGTACCACTTCTCAGTCATACGAGTTATTAGAGAAACTCAGCAGAAGAGAACTCTCATCCACAATAGAATGTATAAACAACAGAACCCAGTACTCCTAATAAGACCTATTAAACTACCACAAGTCAATAGTAATGAATCCCACTAAACATTGTACTTTGTGCATCATACCTGGTAAAACGACCAAATTTTATGAAAAGTCAATACTCTATTGTAAAACCCATTTTTAAGTGTGTAAATGCTTTTGAAAATCAGACCCTTTGCATGTAAAGGGCAGGATGTTTATGTATGTAATTTTGTGCCAGGTTATGATAGAGCTGTTGTATGTGCATAACAATCCATCATTTAAAGTCTACTTGGGCATTTATCTTGTGTTAAAAAATGGAAGGGGCATCTTTGAAATGTGGTGGACTCTACTGAAAATGTAGGCCATATTGTATCTTCCTAGTAGCATTAACATCACAGGTCTTTGTTAGCAGAGGCATGTTCTGTTCTAGAGGAATCCTTTGTACACTCTAGGAGTCTGATTATAAACTGAGATGTTTACTGGTGGTCATATTTAAAGTTGGTCTACTTTCTGAAGTTATTTTACTACTAATTTTTAAAGCTATGGATGGAGGTGAAAGAATTGGCTTGATTATAGAGCTAGAAGGGATAGGTAGAGTGAGGGGGGGGGGGGGAGGTTTAGAAAAATCATAGGAGCAGAATCCCAGCAGTTGGGTTTCACAATAGTTTGGGGAAATGGTCAACAATTGTACCGTGAAAAACATGGATAAAATATTTTCAGTTGGGAAAAGTAGTTTGTATTATACCATACCCCTTCATCTTTCTCACCCATCTCTTCATATGCATACATGGGATATTAAGCAGCTAAAGATTTTCTCTAGAATTAACCAAGTTAGATATTACATAGTATGCTTTTATTGTTAAGAAGTGCCCGCCTGTGACCTATGGATTTGCATTTTGCTGCAAGAACTGATAAACCATAAAATGCATACAAATGATCTGTTAAATACTTAAAATTCCAAAGGTCACAGTGAAAGTGACCCATTTCTCTACAGTGACTTGCCGAATACCATACACATGCTATTCTTTGCAATATTTAATAGCATACCTAGAGGTTGTTATTTATTTAAAAGGAGCCTTTTTTCAGTTAAACAGTGACCTGCCCTTCATACTTTTTATATCTCAGGAAACCCAGGAGAATGAAGTGGAGCTGAAAGGCCTTCGTTCTTATACAAGATATCTTGTACAGGTTTCAGTAAGCAGTTTCTATAAAGATTGGTCAAATAAACTTGGATCTCCTACAGTGAACTGGACATATTTTGGAGGTAAAATGCCTAGTAGCTCCAATGTTATCTCAGGTTTTTTTTCTTTAGCTGGGGAAAAGGCTTGAACTGTTGGTTTTATGATGATCAAAATTTTGGATTCTGCTGATGTTCTTGAAAGGTAGGGGTTTTTTTTTTTTTATTTTTTAAAGGAATTAGTTTTGTCACCTCTGGTGCAGAACAAGGTATACTTCATTGTATTTACAGTCAAAGAGAAGATATTCGGAACCATAGGGCCAGATTTTCAAAAGCATTTACTCGAGCAAAACTGGTTTTTGCTCGAGTAAATGCACTTTACTCGAGTAAGTGGGTTTTTGAAAATTGCTACAATATATGCCATTGAAATGTCCATAGGATTTACTCACATAAATGCACTTTACGTGAGTAAATAGCGTTTGAAAATTGCTACAATAGTAGTTACATTTATGCGCATAACTCCTTTTGAAAATGACCCCCATAGAGTACAATATAATAAATGTTCACCTGAACAAAGTTAACAGAAATCCAGCAAAGCAGTTGATTAGAAAGGATGCCTTTGTATGGGTAATGCATGTTTAAAGATGCAAGCTTTGAGGACTACTATTTGACATTGCCCTGAAGAATAGGGATGTGCATTTGTTAGTTTTTGGACGTCCATAATTTTATTTGTTTTGCGCGTAAGCGCGTATATAATGAATGGACGAATGGATGCACAAAATAAATGGTAGGTGCATCCATCTAAAGTGCATCGTTTAGGTACATACCATTCGTTGTGCATACATTCATTCATTTGTTAGATATGTGATAGGTGTCCAAATGAATGAAATGAATGGATGCATGAACGAATGCACATCCCTACTGAAGAATGGACCTTATTAACCCCGAAAGCTTTAAATGTTCATTAGCTTTCTAAGGACATCATCCTTACCAACGACTTTGTTGGTTTACTTTTAATTAATCAATACATAAAATTACTGGTGAATAAATAGATCTTAGGTTAGCAATGACAGATTATCACACAAAGCAAAATAATGATATTATGAATAATAAATATTCATAGAGCACAAATGAACAGAGGGCTGCAGAAGATGCATTACATGGTTACAAAGGCTTTTCCCCTTGGAATGTATAATCTAAGTCTGATTATGAGGGGAGAGAAGAAAGGTTGAAAGCCCAAAACTTGAATTACGAATAATGAATAGAGGAACTGAGTCAATTTTTTCAGCTCTGAACTCTGAGCACTGACCTTCAGCCTCATCTCAAAGGGTTTTGTGTTTTGTTCTTTAGTGCCATCGGCACCTCTGCTGGTTACAGCGGATGTATTATCCGACTCCGGCATTATTGTATCCTGGGCAGACCCCCTGGAGCCCAATGGCCCTGTGGAAGATCTTCGATACCAGGTGGAGATGAACGGAAATTACTATTGGCCAGGGGTGCCAGTAAGGGTGCAATCTGAGAAAGAACGCAGGAGCTTTAATCTGGGGGATCTTCAGAGTGAGAAAGAATACGCATTAAGGGTAAGACCTGCTGTTCATCTAATATTAACCACTGCTGGATAACAAGATAACAGATTATGGCATCATTTTCAAACAGAAACATCACAAATAATCTACCATTTTGCCAAGTTGTGCTCTTATCTCTCTATGCATTTTCTTTTGTTAAGTCCACAGTTTTACAAAGTTAGATTAGAGAAACAAAAAATTGCAGAAAAAGACCTTATGGTCTATCTAGTCTGCTCATCCACCCAACTAATTTAGTTTACAATTCCCATCACTCCCTTACGGATTCCCTGTATTTATTCCATGCTTTCTTGAATTCAGATACAGTTTTTATCTCCACCACCTCCATGGGGAGGCTGTTCCATGCATCTGCTACTCTCTCTGTAAAGAAATATTTTCTAAGATTACTCCTGAGTCTATCCCTTTTCACCCTAATCCATTGACCTCTCATTCTAGATCCTCCTTTCCATGGAAACCTTATTTAAATGTGTCTATCATATCTCCCCTATAGCTCCTTTCTTCTAGGGCAGTGGTTCTCAACCCTGTCCTGGGGACCCCCCCAGCCAGTTGGGTTTTCAGGATATCCACAATGAATATGAATGAGAGAAAATTTGCGTACACTGCCTCCATAACATGCAAATTTTCTCTCATGCATATTCATTGTGGATATCCTGAAAACCCGACTGGCTGGGGGGGTCCCCAGGACAGGGTTGAGAACCACTGTTCTAGGGTATACATGTATAATCTTTGTCACCATATGCTTTAGAATGAAGGTCACTGACCAGTTTAGTAGCTGCTGTCTGGACTCCAACCAGTTTATATCCTTTTGAAGGTGCAGTCTCCAGAACTGTATACAGTATTCCAAATGAGTTGTCTTCAGGGATCAATACAATGGCAATATCAACTTATTTTCCTGTTGACCATTCCTTTTCCTATGCAGCCAAGCATCTTTCTGGCTTTCGCTATTGCTTTATCCACCTGTTTGGCCACCTTAAAATCATCAGATACAATCATTCCCAAATCCCACTCTTCTTTCATGCTTAGAAGAATTTTACCCCCAAAACTGTACCTCTCTCTTGGATTTTTGCACCCTAAAGGCATAACTCTGCATATTTTTAGCATTAAATTTTAGCTACCATATCCTACTCCATTCCTCGAGCTTCGCTAGATCCCGCCATGTGTTTAACATATTTTTCTGGCTGTCCATCCATTGCAGTTTTGGTATCTGCAAAAGATAAACCCTTTCCTGACAATCCTTTTACATTGTCGTTCATAAAAATGTTGAAAAGTACCAGTCTAAGGATCAAAACCTAAGAGACACCAGTTTCTGACCCAGGGTCACTCTAGGGTCCATATGAAGGTTGCTCAATTTATTTATGTCACCTATGCGGAACTGTTAATCCAAGTACACTACATCTATTGCTCTTCCCTGATCTAATCTCATGAGCAGAGAGATGTGAACAATTCTCATTTAGATTTAAACCACACAGATTTCACTGGTCCAGCACCAGGGGCCAGATTTCTGGGACAGACAGACAGACAGACTGACAGACTGAAATTAATAGTGCAAAAGAATGCAAAGAGAATAAACTAGGTTTCTTAACAAGTTAGTTGTACTAACAAAAAATTATATTATATAATATTGTAACAAATATTCTTAACTAGATAGTGTTTTCCATTGGAAAGAAAACTAGGTTTGTATAGTTGTGTTAGTATTTTGCAGCTGGTACAAACACCAAAAATGTAAAACTGAATATTAAGAAACCGCTTCTAATCTGCACCATAGAAAAACTCATGATCGGGAACTTTTCCACTTGAATGACTGCAGTTCAGCTGAATAACAACCATCACAGGATCTGTTCAGTAAAAGATATAGCAGAAAGCCAAATACCCAAGGCAAGTCTTGCCTCACAAATCTGCTCCATTATTTTGAAGGGGTTAATAAACATGTGGATAAAGGTGAACAGGTAGAAGTAGTGTATTTGGATTTTCAGAAGGCATTTGACAAAGTTCCTCATGAGAGGCTTCTAAGAAAACTAAAAAGTGATGGGATAGGAGGTGATGTCCTGTTGTGAATTACAAATTGGTTAAAAGACAGGAAACAGAGAGTAGGATTAAATGGTCAATTTTCTCAGTGGAAAAGGGTAAACAGTGGAGTGCCTCAGGGATCTGTACTTGGACTGATGCTTTTCAATATATTTATAAATGATCTGGAAAGGAATACGACGAGTGAGATAATCAAATTTGCAGATGACACAAAATTGTTCAGAGTAGTTAAATCACAAGCAGATTGTGATACATTACAGGAGGGCCTTGTGAGGCTGGAAGATTGGGCATCCAAATGGCAGAAGAAATTTAATGTGGATATGCAAAGTGATGCATATAGGGCAAAATAACCCATGCTGTATGTTACAGCGGCTGGCCCCAGTGCCCCGCGGCTGACCACACTTACCTGTCGGGCGGGTCCAAGCCTCCACCACCGCTTTGCTGTCCCAAGGCTTTCACCTTCGGCGCAGCAAAGGGCCTACCCCACCGCTGCCGTGTGGCCAGCTGCATCGGTCACTAGGCACGCGCGGCTCCTCCCCCTTCTTAAAGGAGCTGCGCCAGAAAACCTTCCTGCCGGACCCGGATGCACAGGGCCCCGCTGGCCCTATCATTGTCTCAGCAACAGGTCTCTCTCTTTTAGGGCTGCTAAGTTGCTCCATGTCTTCCAGCCTCCGTGCCTTCTTGTTCCTGGACCAAGTGTCTCCGTTCCTGCCCTGCTTCTCCATCCCTTTGGCTTGCTCTTTTGGTACCTGACCCGGCTCGTCCTTGGATTCCAATTTTGCCTGCTGCCTGCCCTGACCATCTGCCTGTTCTCCATTTCTGCTGACCGCTGCCTGCCTCAACCTCTGGCCTGTCCTTGGATTCCGCTTTTGCCTGATGCCTGCCCCATCTGCCTGTTCTCTGTTTCTGCTGATTGCTGCCTGCCTCCTCTGGCCTGTCCTTGGATTCCAGTCTCGCCATCAGCCCTGACTCCTGGCCCGTCTGACCTGCCTACATCTCACACCTTCAGACCAGCTTGCAGGAGACCCGCTTCTGCCAGCCCCGGCACCCAAGGAAATGAGGGCTAGTAAAGGTGAAGGTCCAGTTGGGTCTCCACCATCTACATCTGCCTATTGACATCGAGGGCCTATAGGGTGCCCCTATAGGCAGCACCAACCTCACCTCAGCCAAGGGTCCACATCTCGACGCAACACTGTAGATAAATGATGTTAGGTTCCATATTAGGAGTTACCACCCAGGAAAGAGATCTAAGCGTCATAGTGGATATAATACTTTGAAATCATCAGCTCAGTGTGCTGTGGCAGGCAAAAAAGCAAACAGAATGTTAGGAATTATTAGGAAGGGAATGGTGAATAAAACGGAGGATGTCATAATGCCTCTATATCGCTTCATAGTGAGACCTCACCTTGAGTACTGTGTACAATTCTGGTCACTGCATCTCAAAAAAGATATAGTTACAGAGAAGGGTGACCAAAATTATAAAGGGGATAGAACAGCTCCCCTATGAGGAAAGGCTAAAGAGGTTAGGGCTATTCAGCTTGCAGAAGAGTCGATTGAGAGGGGATATGATAGAGGTCTAGAAAATCATGAGAGGTCTAGAATGAGTAGATGTGAATCGGTTATTTACTCTTTCAGATAATAGAAGGACTAGGGGGCACTCCATGAAGTTAGCATGGGGCACATTTAAAACTAATTGTAGAAAATTATTTTTCACTCAATGCACAATTAAGCTCTTAGATTTGTTGCCAGAGAATGTGGTTAGTGCAATTAGTGTAGCTGGGTTTAAAAAAGGTTTGGATAGGTTCTTGGAGGAGAGGTCCACTGACTGCTATTGATCGGGTTGACTTGAGAAATAGCCACTGCTATTGCTGGTAGCAGTAGCATGGGATCTCCTTAGTGTATGAATACTTGCCAGGTACTTGTAACCTGGATTGGCCACTGTTGGAAACAGGATGCTGGGCTTGATGGACCCTTAGTCTGATCCAGTATGACAATTTCTTATGTTCTTATGATCTTAAATTTGCTGTAACAATGATTTTTGCAACATTTTGCTAGATTGTTTTGTTTTTTTAGTTACATTGTTCCTTAATGCCAATATCATATTTCCTATACTACATTATCTGCTAAAACACTAATATTCTCTTTTAGGGATGTGAATCGTTTTAGGACGATTAAAATTATCGTCCGATAATTTTAATATCGTCTTAAACCGTTATGGAACACAATACAATAGAGATTCTAACGATTTATCGTTATAAATCGTTAGAATCGTGAGCCGGCACACTAAAACCCCCTAAAACCCCCCCCCGCCCCTTTAAATTAAATCCCCCACCCTCCCGAACCCCCCCCCCCCAATGACTTAAATAACCTGCGGGTCCAGCGGCGGTCCGGAACGGCAGCGGTCTGGAACGGGCTCCTGCTCCTGAATCTTGTTGTCTTCAGCCGGCGCCATTTTCCAAAATGGCGCCGAAAAATGGCGGCGGCCATAGACGAACATGATTGGACGGCAGGAGGTCCTTCCGGACCCCCGCTGGACTTTTGGCAAGTCTCGTGGGGGTCAGGAGGCCCCCCACAAGCTGGCCAAAAGTTCCTGGAGGTCCAGCGGGGGTCAGGGAGCGATTTCCCGCCGCGAATCGTTTTCGTACGGAAAATGGCGCCGGCAGGAGATCGACTGCAGGAGGTTGTTCAGCGAGGCGCCGGAACCCTCGCTGAACGACCTCCTGCAGTCGATCTCCTGCCGGCGCCATTTTCCATACGGAAAATGGCGCTGGCCATACGCGTATGGCTGGCCCCATTTTCCGTATGAAAACGATTCGCGGCGGGAAATCGCTCCCTGACCCCCGCTGGACCTCCAGGAACTTTTGGCCAGCTTGTGGGGGGCCTCCTGACCCCCACGAGACTTGCCAAAAGTCCAGCGGGGGTCCGGAAGGACCTCCTGCCATCCAATCGTGTTCGTCTATGGCCGCCGCCATTTTTCGGCGCCATTTTGGAAAATGGCGCCGGCTGAAGACAACAAGATTCAGGAGCAGGAGCCCGTTCCGGACCACTGCCATTCCGGACCGCCGCTGGACCCGCAGGTTATTTAAGTCATTTGGGGGGGGGTCGGGAGGGTGGGGGATTTAATTTAAAGGGTCGGGGGTGGGTTTTAGGGGGTTTTAATGTGCCGGTTTTGCGATTTTTCGATTTTTCGATTTTTCACGATTTTTCACGATATTTTACCCCCCCAAACGGCAACAATACGATTCCCTCCCCCTCCCAGCCGAAATCGATCGTTAAGACGATCGAGGACACGATTCACATCCCTATTCTCTTTTGCTAACACATGCGCATTGACTTTTTTTCTGGACTAATATTTTGCTGTTTTTCTGTATGTGGTCACCTGTGTTCTGCATTGACCAAATTGACCAGCTAGTTGCCACCTCAGATTGCTCAAACAAGCACTTAATTATTTCTGATTGGGAGCCTCTGACAGTAGTGTATTTGCATAGAGGATAAAGTTCAGCTTAAATTTAATGTGTTTTCACTGTTATATCTCTCTGTTAGAGAGCAGAGGTCAATGGTGAGCTATGAAAGGTCGCTATGAAGTGCTGGGGCACAGCATGTCTCCATTCAAACCAGATGTATTCCACACATTAAGAAAGGTGGAAGGAAGGCAAAACAATTTCCCTCATGGTTGAAAGGTGAGGTGAAAGAGGCTATTTTAGCCAAAAGATCTTCATTCAAAAATTGGAAGAAGGATCCAAGAAAATAGGATAAAGCATAAGTGCTGGCAAGTTAAAATTAAGACATTGATAAGACAGGCTATGAGAGAATTTGAAAAGAAGTTGGCTGTAGATGCAAAAGCTCACAGTAAAAACATTTAAAAACATATCCGAAGCAGAAAGCCTGCAAGGGAGTCAGTTGGACAGTTAGATGATCGAGGGGTTAAAGGGGCACTTAACCCCTCGATAAGGGGCACTTAACCCCTCGATAAGGCCATCAAGGAAAGATTAAACAATTTCTTTGCTTTGGTGTTTACTGAAGAGGATGTTGGGGAGATACCCGTTCCAGAGAAGATTTTCATGGGTTATTTTCATGGGTGATTTGGTTCAGATGGACTGAACCAAATCACGGTGATCCTAGAAGATGTGGTAGGCCTGATTGACAAACTGAAGAGTAGTAAATCCCCTGGACTGGATGGTATACACCCCAGGATTCTGAAGGAACTAAAAAATGAAATTTCAGATCTATTAGTTAAAATTTGTAACCTATCATTAAAATCATCCATTGTACCTAACGACTGGAGGGTGGCTAATGTAACTCCAATATTTAAAAAGGGCTCCAGGGGCAATTCAGGAAACTATAGACAGACCAGTTAGCCAGACTTCGGTGCCAGGAAAAATAGTGGAAAGTGTTCTAAAGATCAAAATCACAGAAAGATACTGTTAAATTGTGAACCGGAGTGATATGTATTGTATACAGGAACTCCCGGTATATAAAAAACCATAAATAAATAAATAAATAGATAAAGACATGGTTTAATGGAACAATATCAGCATGGCTTTACCCAAGGCAAGTCTTGCCTCACAAATCTGCTTCACTTTTTTGAAGGAGTTAATAAACATGTGGATAAAGGTGAACCGGTAGATGTAGTGTACTTGGATTTTCAGAAGGCATTTGACAAAGTTCCTCATGAGAAGCTAGGAAAAGTAAAAAGTCATGGGATAGGTGGCGATGTCCTTTCCTGGATTACAAACTGGCTAAAAGACAGGAAACAGAGAGTAGGATTAAATGGATAATTTTCTCAGTGGAAAAGGGTAAACAGTGGAGTGCCTCAAGGATCTGTACTAGGACCCGTGCTTTTCAATATATTTATAAAAGACCTGGAAAGAAATACGACGAGTGAGGTAATCAAATTTGCAGATGATACAAAATTATTCAGAGTAGTTAAATCACAAGAGGATTGTGATAAATTGCAGGAAGACCTTGTGAGACTGGAAAATTGGGAATCCAAATGGCAGATGAAATTTAATGTGGACAAGTGCAAGGTGATGCATAGAGGGAAAAATAACCCATGCTGTAGTTACACGATGTTATGTTTCTTATCTGCTCGCATGTTTTCTAATATTTTTTGTTTTACTTTGCCAAGAATACATGGAATTTGTTTAGGATGAAAAAAAAACTTTTATTGCACAAGCATAAGAATGATCCAAAATTAATTGTAGAAGAGGAGCTTCTTTACACGTAACTTCAAGGCAGAAGGAAGGATGTCTAGAAACCTTGAGAGGGTGCTGTAGAGAAGAAAGTCACAGTGTACTGAGGATGTGCAGAGGTGATTGGATAAGAATCCGATAGCAGATGTTTATTCCTTGGTGGTGGGGCATGGGGAATGAAAATATTGTCAAAAGGGAGACAACTCCTGGGATTCCCATGGGTGTGTTGATGAGCTTGGAGTGCCCATCACTATGATGGCTAAAGCTGCCTGCAGTTGGTGCCACCACAGACAGATATATTATGCTCAGTATTAATCGGCATGCATTATCATTAGTGCCATTATGCAAATGGTGACATTCCTAATTTACAAGATTTTTAGAGGTCAGTGTAATAACACTAGTGGGAGCCACAGCATAATTCTTTATTTGTTTTGCTGGCCCAGGAGGGAAAGGAAAGTTCAGCAGAGCACTTTGTATTCATTTCTTCATCTGTCTTTGAGTTTTTTTCAGTGCATACAGCTCTGTGGTCACATTTTCCAGGGCTTTGTTATTAGAACAATACTTCCTCTGGTGAAGTGATAAATTATTAAGATTCATAGTTTTGAAATTCTGACTTCTTAGATGGAATTGTTTTGTTACGTCATGAGAAATCAAAAGTAGAATTATATGTCAGTATCTATGTTGAGCTAATTTTCAAAAGCATTTCCGCACGTAAGCGGGCTTTTGAAAATTGCTAGATATATGCTACTTTTACGCATGTAACTTCTGTGAAAATTCAATAGCAATGGATAGGGATTGGGAATCTTATCCTGTTTAGTTGAAGTCTGCTGTAAAAACCCAATTTAAACTTGGCAACCTAAAGAAAAATTGGAGTCAGAACAAACACATCAGGCCTGAATTGAGAGTCGGCTTCCCCATCCCTACCTGTTATATCAAGCCTGCGGAATAAAAGAGCTCCTTATGTATAACAACAGTAGCAATGTGTGCTCCTGGCCGCCTGTTCCATTCCAGCTGCACAGAAATAAAGGTTAACAGAAACAATGAAAGAATGTGATTCAGGTGATGCTGGATTATTGGATTAACAACATCGGCCGGATTTTCAAAGGCCTTTGTGCATAAAGCCCGGGCCTTACCCGCCTTGCACATGCTGTGCAAATCTTCAAAGAGGCCCGGCCACGCATGTAAAGCCCGGTATGCGTACGTGCTGGGCCTCTTCAAAGGGGCGGGGTGGGGGCGGGATCTGGGTGGGGCGGGGCCAGGACACCAGCATTGTACGCTGTTCCGGGGAAGTGTGCGCCAGCAGCCAGTCGGAGCACGTAAATTGCTTCTGCTCCCAAGGAGCAGTAAGTAAAAAAAATGAGGGGTAGCTAGGTAGGGGTTAGGGGTCGGGGTGGAGAGGGGAAAGGGAAGGAAGGTTAGGTAGGGGGGGTTGGAAAGTTCCCTCCCAGTCCGATCCTTAATTGAAGCGGACTGGGAGGGAACTGGGGGAGGCCCGATTGTGTCGCCACGCATACAAACGTCGGCCTCCCTGGAGCGCCGCCTGCACGTGCACGTGCGATTATAAGATCCGGCGTGCACGTGCGCGCAGCCACCCAATTTTATAACATGCATGCGCCGGTGCACACACGTTATAAAATTGGCGCGTCCATGTGTGTGCGCTGGGAAGTGCGTGCATGTTTTTAAATCTACCCCTCTATTTCTTGACTTGCTTTCTCGAGATAATAATCTGATCTTACGGTCAGAATTCAAACACAGCAGCCAAACGGCCAATCCAGGAGTGAACAACAAAGGGTGCTATATATCCGGATGTCCTTTTTTTAATATAAACATTTTAAACAAGCTGCGAGAAGTTAAGAAACTAGTAATAAAGGGCAGGATATGCTGAATAATTTTTCCCGTTTCATGACTATGAGAAAATGCAGAGGACACAGGCTTCCCAGCACTCTACGATCACTCATGTCAATGGTACTGCGGCCCAGCGAGAGATGGCCGTCCTGTCTTACCTCCATCACTGTTTTCTTTCTATTCACATCAGCGGGCATAAAGTGTCTCAACTGGAAAGTTGCTTCCTCGTTTTATTTTTCAGGTGCTCAGTTTTCCACCAGTTGGCGGAAGCTTCAGTGAAAGTGCAAAGGTTTCAGCAACTACTTTCTCAAGGCCAACACCTCCGGTTATTCTCTCTGTGAGCAACGAGACTGCCAGCATCTGGTGGACGCCTCCTGAAGACGGCAGTGTGAAAAGATATTGGTTTGAATTATCTCAGGTAGGCGCTCTGTTGTAATTACTGCACAGTTCATTTTACAAGCTGTGATATGGCAGGTCTATTACACAGTGCTGCATGCATATTATAGAATAGATCAGTGAACAAGAGTCAAAAAAATAATGATGGCAAGTCAGAGATGTGACCCACACCAACCACCACTGGCTTCCCCAGGCAATTACTAGCTAATAACTATAAGTACTAGAGGTTCTTAATTTTAACTGCAGCTGTAAGGATGATACAGTAGGCACCATCCCTGATCAGATTAGCTACTTGGTTAGACAGGCCACAGATGTTTATGGTTCTCAACAATGGAGAAGAGGATGGAGATCTTTACCAAAAACACACAGATCGCTTGTACTTTTATCGGCATGGAGACTCACAATAAATCAGAAAACAGCCGAGCAGGCCATGTAAATACCAAATAATCATATGGAGCAGTACAGACCAAAGCCATTCAAACATTCTGGGGGTAGTGTTTGAAAAGATTTCCATGCAGAAATTCCAATTTCTGTGCATAAATCACCACTTGAAAATCAATTCAGGGTGTGTGCCTATAAAGGTATAGGCAAAACACTATTTTGTATGTACTTTATGTTTAAATATCTTTATTGATTTTCACAACATAGTACAATCAAAAGTAAGACTGATGAAACACAGAAATGCTAAAGAGAAATTTAAAAAACACAAGCAATAATCCCCCAAGTTATCCCCTCCACCCCAATCCACTAGAACAGCAAAGTATGGGCAGAGCATAATTCTACATCCAATACAGAGAGCAAGCTGGTGGAGTCTGCACAGCCGCCCTCCAAGAAAAAGGATATGCCCAAACTCCTCCCCCATGGGGGAGGTCATAGAGAATGTAATAATGGAGATGAAGAAAGTTAGTGTGCAGAGAGCATAGAAAGATCATTGAGATAGAGCTACACGCTCTATGGGGCAAAGACTGAATATAGGCGTCCCAAATAAGCAAAAATGATCGGGACTTACGGGATGTATCTATCCGCTCTACCAATTTCTCATTGAGACTTTTATGTGCATAGGCAGGGGGCAGGGGGAGAAGGAGTTAAGGGTGAGGAAAGGATGTACGTGCATAGTTTTCATTGGAAAATACTTACGTGTGTACTTTTATCTGGGGTGCCACTCTCAAAGAACATCATTGCATGGTAACTTCACAGGACGACTTACACATTCACACAGCACATTGTGCTTGTACTAGCCCTTTGTACTTCTTGTTCTGACATTTATTTAGCTGCTGGAGTTCCTCCAATAACTCAGTGAGCTGTTCTGCTGCCTGGGATGGCAACCATAAGAGAGCTACTGAAATAGTCAATCACTCAATCAATGCCACTGATTGAGTAGACCAAGTCTATTCCATACACCTGACATTTCTTTGAAGTGTTAAAAGTACAAAGTGAGGTGTCTCCTTTCTGCAATAGTTGTTAGCAATTTTTTTTTTAATTCTCAATCAGGACCAAAGTGGACTGATGAAAGAGGTCAACTGTTCCACTTGGGAAAACATTAGCTGTCTTATTGAAGGGCTGCAGCCGTCAAGAACTTATACTTTAAGAACAAGCATAATTTACAGGACAAATGCTTCAAGCAGGTCTTCAAAGTTGGCATTTAAGACGGCAGGTATTGTACTACTATGACACTGCTGGAATATACTTTTCTGTGTTGTGGTTGCCTTTCAAAGAAAGCTGGGTTCATAGACTACTATGTAATAAGGTATTTCAGCAGCAAAGATGGTGAGCTCTAAAACTCAACTGGCATCAATTGTCATCATTAGTGATAATCCCTGAAATACTTCAGGTTGTCCCCTGCAAATTCCCTGAGCCCTAGGAGCTGTTATATTTAGAGCAGGGCCTCACAATACACTAAAATACATGTTCTAATTGGTCCATAGTGACAAAAATGCCATTACACAGACACAGCATAAACCAATCAAACACGATCAAGTGTGATGTCATAAGTAACAGATGAGGGGGTGGGAGAGCAGCTTCAAAAACCAGGCAGGTCTGCAGGTTTTCAGGTGAAAGGTCCTTGCATACTGTTCATCTCATTTGAATAATGAGGCAGTAAATTTGCACAAAAAATAGTTAACCAAGAACTCTGACTGTTATGCAGAACCTGAGCACTGGAATTATAGTTTAATCACTAGAAGAAGGTTTCAACCTCATTAAATCCAGATTTCTGTGGTGACTGTGAGAGCCATTAAGTTGTTCACATGATGACCATTAGTGGTTAATCAGTTTAAAAAGGCAATAAAGAGAAGAGAGAGAGAGCATGGAAAAGGACAGATAGGAAATTGTGGCCATGAGCCACAGAGTGTGAGATGTAGAGTACTTGCAAACTCTGGAGATGAAGGACCATGAAGATGGGGCCAATGTTGTTTTGGGGAAAGGAAGCAGATAATGCAAAGAACACCCCATGTTTAATGTTTCCCTTCCCTGCTTTTTTTGTTTTTACCAGCGGGAGTTCCAGGAAAACCTGGTGAACCCTTTCTTCAGGGAGATGTCATCAGCTGGTCTGCAGCAGAAGACCATGGTTTGGCCATAGCATTCTACACTTTGCAGTCCAGGTGCTCATTTGCAGGATATTATGCAAATTATTGGAAAGCACTAATGCTTAGCTCTCTGCATGTCTTAGGATTGACCTCCTTTTACATAGATGCGCTGACTGCATCATTTCACTACAGAAGCAATAGAGCATTTATATCTCTGCACACTGTAGTCACGAGGGACTTCTGATTTAATTTCTAGGTTGGTTCAATAGGAAGTGCTACAGTCACTCTATCACATTACCTGTTTGCTTTTCTCCTTTGTGACAGTATGGTATTCTGTGAGAAAATGTCCAAGAAGGAGATCTGGAACAGGCTGTAAAATGAATGCAGCATATTTGATAATGTGTCTACTTCTTTCTTTACCTGCTGAATGGCATTAAAAAGCAGGAAGATGCTTTCTTTGAAATTGTATCACACCCTGTTATAGGTGCATGCAGTAGTTTTCCCAATCCACTCTTAATATTTTTTTTAAGAAACCTGCAAAAAGATACACATGGCCCACCCCTTTCTGCGTTCAGAGCTAGGGAGGCACCTTGCATAGCAGTGGGTTTATGGAAGGGACGGCATAGTACTTAGGTGGAGCATATTCCTACACCCTACTTTTGACACGTATTTTGGTCTTTTTCTGTGAATTTGATGAGTAAGTTCAGATAAAGAGTAAAAAGAGTGTCTATAAAGGAAGCATATCAGGGATTGATCATCATCCCCCTGCTTCTGCTGATCACCTACACTTACATGATTATATTTGACTTCTGATTCATCATGGGTGCATTCATTGGGGATATAATTGTACTTTGAAAAACAGTAGTAGTAGTAGTAGTAGTAGTAGTAGTAATCTGGGGTTTTGGCACAGCAATAATGAGACCATGTTGTGCCATGCATAGGGCCACAAATATTGAAAACACCAGGTCTAGAAAAGAAAGACATGTTTGTGTGTTACAATTTGGTAATCGAATTCATGGCTTTCTCCACTAGATGGGGCTCAGTAGTCAGTCTTGTCCATTTTCAAGCACTGCAAGAGATCTTTAACAAACCCAGTTTCAAGGATTTCCTGATTCTTCTTAATGCTGCTCCAGTGTGTGTCCATGGCCAGTCACATAGGCCTTTTGTCAAATGGCAAAAACAGTGCTGTTTTCAGTAAAGGATCTTTTTTTATCTTGAATTCATTGGATGGGTTTTTGGGGAGGGAGGGGAGAGAGATGCCGAGTTGTCCAGCATGTGTGGTAGGATGGCTCATCTGTGCTCTCCAGCTAACAGAGAAAAAGGATAAAGCATGACCTGTCAAGCTTACACAGATGACGGCTGTGTTTAAAAAAGGATTGGATAAGTTCTTGGAGGAGAAGTCCATTACCTGCTATTAAGTTCACTTAGAGAATAGCCACTGCCATTAGCAATGGTTACATGGAATAGACTTAGTTTTTGGGTACTTGCCAGGTTCTTATGGCCTGGATTGGCCACTGTTGGAAACAGGATGCTGGGCTTGATGGACCCTTGGTCTGACCCAGTATGGCATGTTCTTATGTTCTTATGTTCTGTGCAGAGGAGAGTGGTAAGGACAGGGAAGGATGAGGCCCAAGGCTTGAATAGTGTAGACAAGAATAACTGAACAGACTGGGTGGGTCCAGTCATTTTACTGTGTTGCTGCTATGAGATCAATATTCAGTGAGGTGGCAAGTGGAAACGTTACCTGGATACCTTTACTCAGATATTAAGTGGAACCCACCTGTATAAGTCAGAGAATTATCTGCCCTTTAGAAAGTGTGTCAAAGCTTTAGTATTTCAGCATTCATCTGTGTAAGTGGGTTTGCTCTACAGTTCTATTCTTGGTTCTAGTAAAACTCCTGGATGTTTTCTTAGAGGTTATTTAAACCACTAAGTCTATAAGTAATGGGTGTGGTCTGATTTTTTTTAATCTATGAAAAGTCATTTTAGGGGCCACTATGATGGAACAGTATTTAAATCTTCCTCTCCTTTAATTTTGATAGAAAAGAAAAAAAATGGTGGACCCGCTATTCAGCAGTGAATATCCGGGCATGGTTGACAGCACCATTTTTTATCTGGCTATAAAGTTAGCTGGCTAAATGGGGAACAGGTTAGTGCATTCTGGGACTGGGGCATTTGGATGCGGGCCGATATTCAATGTTATCCAGCTTAGCCAGATAAGTACAGGACTGCTGTCCTAAAGTTAGCCAGATAATCTGATCCAGCTACCTCTGAAGTAGCTGAGTATAGTCAGTGCTGCAGCTGAAGTAAAAGGACTTGGTCAGAATTAGCTGTGGTTCCCAGTGAGAGCACAAGACACAGAGAACTATGCAGGCTCCCCATTCTGTGTGTGCACATCTTAGCCTCCTGCTGTCTCAGCACCCTGTGTTATTATTTAATCTGAATTATTATTATTATTTAATCTGAATTAGGTTCTCATTAATGTGTTCTTACTGGAAATGTGTAACCCTATTTGTTTCTATATTACAGAAACTCTCAGAACGATACGGGTTTGATGTCCAGTGGCTCTAACATATGGGTGACCGTGCATCGTGGTCCCTGCAACACCAGTGTCTGCTCCTGGCGTAACCACGGCCTCCATGGCACGTACCAATTTCAGGTTCTGGCGGTCAACAGCCTTGGTGCAGGAGAGCTCAGTGATATCAGCAGGCACTTCATCTTGACGCGTTCTGGTAGGAGCCTGAACCTTTTGACTTTTCACAAGAAATACTCGCTTACTGAAATAGTACTGAATAATATCTGGAACTGCAAGCTTGACGTCTCTTCAAGCTTGCTTGCGAGAGAGAGCGTGGAGAGTGAGAAGTGGTAAAGGCTTGATAGCGAGAGGTCTTTATCTACTGCTGACTTCTATGTTATTAAGTATATTCTTCTGCTTAATTCTGGAGGGCTTGCACTTTACCTTTTTCATCTGGAAGGTGACTTTTCCTGATGCTTTGACATGTTTCATGGACCTGCCTGTTTGGTATATTGGTCCTGCTTGTGTTTTTGTTTTTGTGGAAATATCATACCTAAGGATTGTAGGATATAATTGCCATCACCCTCTCAGGACAGGCATTTACTGCGGGTGCCATGTCTCATCTTGGGGCCTCCAGGAAGGACATTTCAGTGCGTAAATGCCAGATCCAATAAGATGGCTGTCGCTCATGTAATCAAACCCGACCTACATTTTCATGAGGTGACTGGACTGGCTCAGATAGTCCGTGCAGGTGAAAGGGCAGAGGTGGCGGGATGCTTTTTGAATGAGGGAATGAAGTGACAGCAGCTGAGTTGGAGCCCTGACAGAGTCGCGCACTGCTGCAGCAATAATTCCAGCACTCGTAGCCCATCCATTAGGAAGAAAGCACAATGTAGTATAGGGACCTGTTGCAGCCATCCTCAGGGTCAAGGGGCGTTCTAGAATGAGGCAGGGTGAAGCGGCCACTTCAGGTGGCAGAATTGCCCCTCTCGGAGCATCAATGTGGCGTCCGCCTCACCCTGCCTGCCCTTCTGCAGCTGCTGACCCAGGCCGGCGGCGGCAGAAAAGAGGAGGGTTGCTGCCACGGGCCACTGCCACCAGAGGCCAGGCCTGCGGCGAGGTGGAGGGAGGAAGGCCGTCGCTGCTGGAGACCCAGGCTAGCAGAGGGGAGGAGGGATGATGACGCTGGAGGCCAGGCTGGCAGCTGGGAGGAGGGAGGAGGGATGGGGGCTGAGCGACAGGGGCTGCACGAGCGTGGGGAGGGGGGGGGGGGTCAGGGTGAGGGGCGCCATCTCGTCCCTTGCCTCAGGTGGCAGATTGCCTTGAGCCGCCCCTGTCAGGATCGATATCACCTGCTGTGGAAAAAAAAAAGAGAACTTTTTCAGAGTATTTTCTCTAAGTGTTTTCATTAGCATGGGAGCAGAAAACCCTCCAGAAGAAAGCAGAGTTTGAAATGTGTGCATGAAAGAAAACTTGCCATTCCTTAGCAAATCAAAGATGTACTGATTGGCTAACATGTCAGCTTATGCACTGCAAAATGACCAACAATGGAGGGAATGCAGGAAGCCCAGGGTCATGGCTAAGGGTAGCCCCAGGTTGTGAGCACTGCTGAATCATTGCTACAGTTACCAGCACCATAGTATCAGGGTTAGTCTGCAGATAGTCCAGTGCTACTGTAGTAATCCTAATCAGAAGACTGTTGTAGTAGTACAGGTATTACTGTGTGTAGAGTTTGAAGATTATTTCAGGTGCCGTTAGCAATTATTGAGAATACACAGTGCTATGAAACAAACCTACCCTCAGCCTTGTGTATGCCACGTGAACTGGGACAGAGCCTTTGAAACTATAGAAAACGTTGTGTCTCAGTTTTCCACTAATAAAATAGGGGGTGGGTCCGTGCATGGTTCTGTGTCTATATGTGTCTGTGTGTTACTTCCACAGATCTCCACGAAAACCTCTTGCTGCTGGTTCTTGGACCCCTCTGCGCTGTGCTGCTTGCCTCTGGTCTCTGCATGGCAGGAGCAATTTATGGTGAGGGTAATTAAGAAGTGGTTATGAATCTGTGTTGACTGGTGCATCCTCTAAACGTGCTTCCAGGAAAAGGCTGCATTATGCATCCCTGGGGCACACCTGTTTCCTCACCATTGCATCCTAAAGAGGTTTCTCTTAATTATGTTAATATTCCTGCTGTTTTACTTTCCAAATTTAAAACAACAGTTTATGATAATCCTTGGTTTTTAATACATAGAAATCTGTGGGATGCTACAGGTGATGGATCATTCTTCAATTCATGTTTGAAGTAGGGTTAAGTAAATTTTAAGGCGATTATATTCTTGAGCTTGGAGGAAAGTTTAAAACATAAGAGGTTTATTTTAAGGCGGTAACATTCTTTTTTAAAATATGCTGGATGAACAAAGTATGCTGTGCTTTATGATTTACTCAGTCAGGACAAGCACCATATTTAATATTATATTTATATTGTTGATTCGCTGACTTTGGGCTTTCTTCTGTCTTGTGAATAGAAGAGCAGCATATATTGTGTTTCTACTGTCCGGGGTTTAATTTCTGTAATCAATGCCATTTAAGCTACAATTGGTTTCCCCAGATCTCTGTATTGGTATGGCAGTAATAATTTCATGCTTTTCAGGATATTTTTTTTTAATCTACATTATAAGTTATTTGCAAACATTCAAATGTAACCTTTATCCTAACTCTACCTATGGTATTTGGCAGCTGAACAGATAACCATGTTCTGTCCTATCTGCATTCAGAGATCACAAAAAGTCAAGGAAAATCAGCAAAGTTTAGGGACTGGAAAGCTTGCCATCCTAGGAAAGACCAGGGCCCAAAGGATCATTTCCCTTGGAGAGGAGGAGGCAATGATAGGGTACCATTACTGTTTGCAAATGCTTGCATGGCCAACTGGAGGGTCATTGAGTAGGCGACGCTGTCTTGAGCATCATGAAAAGTGTAGCAGATTTCATTTTAAACTGAAAATTTGAAATTTCCTTTCCTCTTAACAAAAGTCTGTTTTGTCACTAGGGCAATCAGGTTATTGAATCCTCTGGACTACTACGTTGTGTTTGCAGTACCACTGGATATTTTTCAGGATCATTTCATGAGAAAATGGGGATAATTAAGGATATATTTTGCCCAGGATAGAATTGAGGAACGTAGAGAACCATATAGAAAACTGAATCCAATGTCTAAAAACTACGTGACTGTAAAATCAAAATTATTTTTCCCAATGAGCACAAGGCATTGTCTAGAAAGTCTGTCTCTCAGAGGATTAGATACAATTCCCTGCCTTCTGCTATTAAATTATCTCTTGTTCTTTTGCTCAGTACATTATAATGCTAATTGCGACTCATTAATTAGCTGCAACATGAAAGCAAACCTTCTGGTTACTTTGTGCCCTGTTCAATTCACTCTTTACCTACATGTCAAATTAGAAATTATCAGGTAAGCAAATGACAACTGTTGAAAATTTTAGGAGGTCACATCACAAGGAGATTAAAGTTCAGGTTCTCTGAGCTGTAATAAAACATGAACTTCACACCCAAGAGGCGGGATTGGTTAATCCATTAAGGTAACGGTCTTTGCACCATCTCCATTATATGAGCCTCATTTCTCATTTCCTCAGGGAAAAATATTGGCGAGTCCTGCTAGAGTAACCAGCTGAGAAAACAGGATGAAGAATATTTTGAAAACCTTTCAAGAGTGAAGGAGTTTCTCTTTGCCTCCAAAATTTCTCCCTTCCCTCCCATTTTAAATCCCATCTTTTTTGCTGATCTTCCGTCTTAGTCTTTCAAAAATAGGTGATTCCTTATTTTTTAACCATGTTTTGCTGAAAACTCACAGTGTGTGCTCATTCATAATATGCTTATTCTCTGAAAGGATGGAAGCAGAGGAAAGCAAAAGAGATGGAAGAACATTCAACTGGTCACATGACCTCTAACCCAGAGGTAGAGCTGGCTCAGATTCGAGGAATGGCTGCTGCTGTCATTCAAACCAATGTCTGGTACTCCTCCAGGTAATCCATTTCTCACGATTCTTATTCTCAGAGGATCCAATTAAAATTAAAATGGACATTTTCTCCTGCTCATTTTGCCAGCTTCAATCTTCTATATTTCTAATGTAGCTTTACATTTCTTTACTCCTAAATGTGCTGTGAATGTGCATGTTTCAGATGGATGGATCTTATTTATCAAAGATGCTTCCAGGCATCACTGTGTGAAAATGTCCTTCGTTTTTCCGCTCACATGGCAAAAAGATATAGAAAATAAGCATTTTATTGAAAATCTATTACCTGCTGCATTTTATAAGTTGAACCTGTTAATGGTCACATAACGCTCCATGGTGAGATCGCACCTTGAATATTGTGTACAATTCTGGTCACCGCATCTCAAAAAAGATATAATTGTTATGGAGAAGGTACAGAAAAGGGCTACCAAAATGATAAAGGGAATGGAACAGCTCCCCTATGAGGAAAGACTAAAGAGGTTAGGACTTTTCAGCTTGGAGAAGAGACGGCTGAGGGGGGATATGATAGAGGTGTTTAAAATCATGAGAGGTCTAGAACGGGTAGATGTGAATCGGTTTTTTACTCTTTCGGATAATAGAAAAACTAGGGGGCACTCCATGAAGTTAGCATGGGGCACATTTAAAACTAATCGGAGAAAGTTCTTTTTCACTCAACGCACAATTAAACTCTGGAATTTCTTGCCAGAGGATGTGGTTAGTGCAGTTAGTATAGCTGTGTTTAAAAAAGGATTGGATAAGTTCTTGGAGGAGAAGTCCATTACCTGCTATTAATTAAGTTGACTTAGTTAATAACCACCGCTATTACTAGCAATGGTAACATGGAATAGACTTAGTTTTTGGGCACTTGCCAGGTTCTTATGGCCTGGATTGGCCACTGTTGGAAACAAGATGCTGGGCTTGATGGACCCTTGGTATGACCCAGTATGGCATGTTCTTATGTTCTTAAACACACCATGTCTTTGGGGTAGAAGGAGGATCTCATGTTTAACCCTAACAGATATCCCATAGGGCTGTATACAAAAAGGACTCTTCCCTCTTTCTGTACCTATGGAAAAAACATCTTTATTGAACCAGGAAGGTCTTTAGTGCTTTGATACAGCCAGAAGGCACAGCAGCTCTGCATCTGAGCCACCACAGTAGAACAGGGTCTCCACATGATACCTGGCAGACAAAGCAAAGTGATAACTCACTCCTGAGTCCCAATCTGGCTTTAATGAAACCCTACATTGATAGTATTTTCTCTGGAAGGTGATTAGAAACCAAAACAGAACAAATCATTTTTTACAATAGAAATATTCAGTTTTATAGCATAGTATGGAAGGGTTTGGAGAAGTCAGTTCTGCTTTCATTAGATGACTAATGGTAGCTCTCAATCATTGCAGCTATCTGCCCACACAGTTGGAGCTGGAGTCTCTGCCTGTCTTCCCCAGGGGACGCCTCACCCTGATGAGCTTCTTGGGGAGTGGAGCTTTTGGGGAAGTGTTTGAAGGTGTGGCAAAAGACATCCTAGGTGCTGACACAGGAGACATGAGAGTGGCTGTAAAGGTACAGTATGCTGGACAGACTCCACTACTGCATTCAGTTAAGGGGAATTCAGTGTAATAAACAAATCAATGCAAAAGTGCTTTCATGCAACATTTTACATTATCAAGTGAATTTTCAAAGGAGTTATGCATGTAAATGTAACATACACATTGTAGCAATTTTCAAAAGCCATTTACCCATGTTGAGTGCACTTAATGCAGGTAAAATATATTGACAATTCATTGGCATATACGGTAGCAATTTACAATAACTGACTTACACAGGTAAAGTACATTTACACAGGCTAAACCCAATTTTAAGCTTGCAAATGCTTTTGAAAATCAGGCCCAATGTGCCAGACTTGAGTCTCCTGTGCTGAAGGGTTTCTTTGCTGAAGAATAGTACCACAGTGGAGGCAAGGCCCTGCGGTAGAACTTTGACTCTAGAGGAATCTGGAGGGTCTGATCCTTTGTGTGAGTTCTCCCCCTCATTGCTTTGGGAGTTGCCAGGCAGTCGCAGCTATGTTGTAGATACATGCTTCCAGTCTCCTCGCCCTAGAGGCTACTGCATGAATGTTAGGGAAAGAAGAACTGTGATGACCTATTTGCGGTAGCTGCAAACCTTCAGGCCGATACAGTACAGTGTGCTCCGGCGGAGCGCACTGTTAGCCCGCGTTTGGCCGCGCTTTTTTGATGCGCTATTTTTACCCCTTATACAGTAAGGGGTAATAGCACGTCGAAAACGCGCGGCCAAACCCCCCGAAACTAATAGTGCCCGCGCGATCCAGAAAGCGAAATGTGCAGCCAAGCCGCACATTTTACTTTCAGAAATTAGCGCCTACCCAAAGGCTAGGGTTAATGTTGGCCGGCACTGGGAAAGTGTACAGAAAAGCAGAAAAAACTGCTTTTCTGTACACCCTCCGACTTAATATCATAGCGATATTAAGTTGGAGGCCCCAAAATGAAAAAAAAAATCAAAAATGTAAAAAAAAAATTTTTTAATCTGCTCGCGGCCCGCAGGTTGGAAGACAGACGCTCAATTTAGAAGACATCCGTTTTCTGAACCCATGGCTGTCAGCGGGTTCGGGAACCGACACCAGTAAAATTGAGCGTCAGCTGTCAAACCTGCTGACAGCTGCCGCTTCTGTCAAAAAGGAGGCGCTAGGGATGCGCTAGTGTTCCTAGCACCTCCTTTTACCATGGGCCCTAATTTATATACCTGGGCTTTCCGAATTCGTGCCCAGAAGAGTGGCCTGTGCGCGTGTCGGGAGAGCGGGCACTTGCCGGCTCTCCCGCGCGTTTTTCTGTATCGGCCTGCTTGAAAGAAAATAGTACTTAGCACTGCAGTGAAAATGAATTTTGCGTTCATATGTCAAGATTTTATGAGCAACTTGATGTGGTTGCTTTGTTAATCCACTTGAACAGGTAGAAATAAAGGTCAGCAAACAAGTAGTAGGTGAAGCCTTTTTTATTGGACTTCGCCAGTTAAGATTTTGTTACATTTTATGCATATGGTGCCAAACATTTTGTTTCCTCGCTGTACCCTGTTTTTGAAAGGATTTTGCCTTGGAGAAAGAATGCAAGAAAATATTTTGAAGTCTCAGCCCAATGACTGATATTAACACCATCAATGTGGTGGGTTCTCTTTTAGTATAACAAACTGATTGAATCCTTCCTTTTCTTATAAGACGCTAAGAAAAGGAGCAACTGACCTAGAAAAGTCGGAGTTCCTGAAGGAAGCTCATTTGATGAGGTGAGTGTTCTGGCCGCTGCCGCTGCTGTCCAGAACGGTGGGCCTGACCTCCGTACGAGATGGACTGAAGCATTCGCAACCAACGGGAAGGAGGTGAATGTTAGACAGTCTGCCGTGGGTCGTCTGTTCAGCAACCATTAAACGTGAGCGAGTTTAGGGGAAGATGAAGCAGTCACAACCCTTGCCAAGAACTAAGAATGTGTGAATCCCTTCAACACTTGCAGTATGTAGCACAGGTCTCTTTGGCAGGGCCGGTGCATCCTATTAGGTAAACTAGGTGGTCGCCTCGGGCACCGGGGGGCGCCGAAGAGCAGCCATGTGGGGCCAATCCAGCTCACGGCAGAGGAGTAGAGATTCAGCGGGCCACGAGTAGTGCCCATCCTGCTCACGCCCAGAAAAGCAAACATTCAGCGGGCGCGAATGTGGTAGGAGCTGGGGCTTAGACCAGGGCAGAAGGCTCACCTAGGGCACCTAATAACCTTGCACCGGCCCTGCTCATTGGGTTTCCGCTCCATAAGTGAATTTACAGAATTAAAGAGGAGAGGGGGGTGTCCCTTTTTCTCTGCCAGTTTTATCCCACGATATTTATACACTGAAACAATCCAACGCTGGTGCGCAGTGCTGACTCCCTCGTGTACTGAGGAAAAGGACATTTCTCTTTGGAGGTCTTCCCCGGTAAGCAGAGAGATGCTGTTTGGCTAGTAACAGAAACTTTGCATCTTCCTCTGCTAAGTGCAGAAAAACAGAAACGCGCAGAAAGGAAACTGTGGTGCAAGGTGACCCAGATCTGAATATAAGATAAAAATACTTTTTGAAAATATCTAGAAATGATGTATGGCCAAAGTTTACTTTGCCTAATGAGCAGTTGCAGTATTTTGTCCTTTTCTGAACAGTGTGTGAATCAGGGTATTTGAGGGAGGTGAGGCATAGCTGACATTTGTGGACTCTTCCAGGAGCAGGAGCTGTTTGCATATGATTAGTAGCGTGCACATTTTACAGGAGCAGGTCCTGCCATGTCTTTACTGAAAGGAAATATCCTGCCCCTGTTCTCTTCTCGGATGATTCTCTTCCAGTCGGCGGGCTGCTTTTAATTTCTATTGAGAATTATTTCACCCCAGGATTGCTTGAATTGTCTCAAGGCTTGTACACGTTCTAATGTCGTACCTCTTTTTCTCTGTTTAATGAAGCCAGTTTGATCACCCGCACCTCCTGAAGCTGCTGGGAGTGTGCCTGCAGGAAGAGCCCCAGTTCCTTCTCTTGGAGCTGATGGAGGGTCGGGATCTGCTCAGCTTTCTCAGGGGAGCCCGGGGAACTCCAGTAAGTCTCTCTCTAGCACTACAGATTGCATATTGAAATCTGTGCTGGGTGGCTAGACCTTAGCCCAGTGTCTTCTTACAGGGCTATTAACGAGAGGTTATTTATTTTCCTCACTTTTATTTGCTTACAGTTATATTCCATTTTCCCATAGAGCATATTCAGCGCAGATATGTCAATACAGACAATAAAACATAATATTAAATAGTACCTATAAAAATCCAATAATTTGTATCCATAAATGCTCCACAATATGTTTTATCTAAATTCCAATAAAAGTTGACCTTGTTTCCCATTTATTTTAACCTTTAAAGGAAATTTCCCATTCTTAGGTCAAAGTGTTTACCTAAATAGGCAGCAGGTTTTGAAGCCATGCGTCCATCGGCAGGTGGTGCTCCCTAGAGGAGGAAGACTTTTCATAGTAACACAGTTACTGACGGCAGATAAAGTCCATCCAGTCTGCCCAGCAAGCTGCTTTTATAGTAACTGCTGCTCCATGTAGCTTACATTCAGGCCAATACAGTACAGTGTGCTCCGACGGAGCGCACTGTTAGTCGGCATTTGGACGTGCGTTTTCGACGCGCTAGCTTTACCCCTTATTCATTAAGGGGTAATAGCACATCATAAACGCGCGTCCAACCCCCCCGAGACTAATAGCATCCGCAACATGCAAATGCATGTTGATGGCCCTATTAGGTATTCCCGCGCGATTCAGTAAGTAAAATGTGCAGCCAAGCTGCACATTTTACTTTCAGAAATTAGCGCTTACCCAAAGGTCGGCGCTAATTTCTCCGGGCACCAGGAAAGTGCACAGAAAAGTAGTAAAAACTGCTTTTCTGTGCACTCTCCGACTTAATATCATGGCGATATTAAGTCGGAGGTCCCGAAGGGTAAAAAAAGTAAAAACAAAACAAAAAAAAATTTTGAAATTGGCCTGTGGCTCGCGGGTTGAAAACCGGACACTCAATTTTGCCGGCGTCTGGTTTCCAAACCCGCGGCTGTCAGAGGGCTCGAGAACCGACGCCGGCAAAATTGAGCGTCGGCTGTCAAACCCGCTGACAGCCGCCGCTCCTGTCCGAAAAGAGGTGCTAGGGACGCGCTAGTGTCCCTAGCGCCTCTTTTTACCGCCGGGCCTAATTTAAATAAATGTATTTACTGAATCATGTGCACAGGAGAATGGCCTGTGCGCACGCCGGGAGAGTGGGCGCTCGCCCGCTCTCCCGCGATTTTACTGTATCGGCCCGTTTGTATCCTATCAGCTCAAAAGGAAGGTGTTTTTGATAAAATGCAAGCATTAAGAAGAATGCTAGCAGTAAAACTGAGACATTGAGATTATACTGGATAAATCCTGACTTAAGAGTGAGATTCACTCCTGTCATATATTATATGTGCAAACTAGTTTGCAGACAGTGCCTTGGAAGATGAACCAATCAGAACTGAACTCAAGTGTTAAAAATGAGCAAATCCCTTTTGAAATTTCCAGTACTGACACTGCTGTTCACATTTAATTCCCTTTGCCAAGCGAGTTAAAAACTGAATTCAAACCAGTTTCCAGTCAGTTTCAGACTGAAAAAATGACAGCTTTTCGGTTATTTTGAACTGAATTGAAAATTGGTTTCAAGCTGCTACTGTAACTCATTCTTACATCATCGGCAGTCAGATGCATGCATTATCCTTGGCCTGTGCATGCCTAATTCACTGTTTCCCATGACAATGCTGTGGCATGAAGTTTGACCTTATTCTAATATTGGGCCCCATGCTCCAGAAGCTTCATTAACCTGTTCTGCTACAGGTTAGGACATGTATATTAGCTGCTTCCCCAGATCTTCAGGGTAGGGAGCTGAGGGGGATAATTAGGAGAATGTGCTAATGTCTTCTCTGCTGTTTCCAGGGCTTGGGCTAAAGCAGAAGAAAGAGAAAAATTACAAAACCCCTGCATTCCCCCCCCCCCCCCCCAAGGAAAGCAGCTGCTTTTCCTCCCATGTTTGCTAGATTTTAACAGGCTTAAAACCAATACCAGAGTAAGCCCTGAAAGTTATTTTCCTGGAGCTGTAGAATAATGGAATCAGCACAGAAAATTCAGGAGGAATCATCAAGCTGCGGTTTACTGATTAAAACAGACCTACTGAAAGTGACAGCAGCTAAAGGGCTCCAGGCCTGTCCAGCCCTCCCCTTCTCCTTCCCTCAGCAGCCTCAGAGGTTTCAGCTCTTCCTTCCCCCGCCACTGAAACCCTCTTTACATAAAAGCTTCCTTTTTTCAAAGAACAGTTTAGTTTTTCACACAGAAGATGACATGGTGAGCACCCATCCCCAGCCTAAAACTGGGGGAGGGCCGGGGAGGAGAATGCGGGGGTGCCATACAGGAAAAAAGGTGCTAGCAGTGTCCTCCTGCGTATTGACTCAGATCCATTTGATGGAGCATCTTCTGACAGAGCCAGCGCGGTACAGTTAAACTCCATTGAGCAGTGCATGGTCGCGGTTGGCGTTCTTTCAGGGACTATACAAATCAGTAAGCGATGCAGAGCGCTGGAAGGGTGAATCCCGTCCTGAAGGTCTTTTGGCTTTTCTGTGTGTACGAGTGAAAGCCTCACTTGCTTGTACCCTTGTGTTGACTTTGGAAGTTTTGCGTAGGTGATGGCAAAAGAAATGTTCTTTTAATCACACAGCCATAATTGCGGCACTTGTACAAATATTTTAGGCCGCAGAAAGCATATTAAATTAATGTGTGCTTTCTGCTGTATCCTACTTGGCAGAGCACTGGAGAGCTGACCTTTCAGTTCAGGAGCAGGGAATGAAAACCAGAGTTCTTGTATTTCTAACAAAGAACAGATTAACAGAAGTGAGTTTTAGGCTATAATGCTGAACACTTAGAAGAATCCAGGTAACACCTTCAAAAAGAATCTGCTTCTACTCACTCACTGTCATGTCATGCCCCAATGAGACAGCCGTAGCAATAAAAGCTTTTTTAAATCTCTCTAAGGATCAGTTTGTACTAAATTATCAGGGTCATTTTCAAAGGAATTTACAGGCTTAAAACGAGGTTTTACACGTGTAAATGCACTTTACCCATGTAAGTGGGCTTTTGAAAATTGCTATAATATATGCCATTGACATCAATGGGTTTTAGATGTGTAAGTGCAATTTAATTGCATAAATGGAGGGTTGAAAATTGCTACAATAGTAGTTACAATTACACGTGTAACTCCTTTGAAACTTACCTCCCCAATCTCTACAGGGTAAAAAGCTTACTAAATCAAATGCTAAATGTTGATAAAATGTGCCAGTATAAGAAGACGATCATAATCTTTGTTTTGACCAAAGCTGTGTGGGTTGATCGGATACCTTGCTGCCTTTCTAGCCCACACTGAAGAAGACAATTTTCAAAGCTGTTTATTTTACCCGGGGAAACTGGCCGTCTGGAAATTCCCCACCCTCAATTTGCTTAAAAGTACGTGTGGTCTTCCCTAGCGCACGTAATTTTCGACCGGACTACGAGGGGGCACTTCCTGAGGCTTGTTTAGGTTGGGGGATTGGGGGAGGCAAATAACGTGCATAGATTGGATTTTCACATCCACGCAGGTCCCCTTCCACTGACACCTCATCCACGCCAACGAGCAGCTGCAAACTCCGGGGCTACTTAGTATCCGTGGGCAATTTTCAAATGCAAAGTAGGTGCGTGTGTTTCCTCTGTGAATTAGATGCAAAGTCCACACATACTTTGCAGCTAGGTAAGGAGTTTTAAAATTGTCCCTAGGACCTTACCCTGAAAGTGTTTCAATTGTTTTTAACCATTCTTTGTCTGTAGAATGCTCTTTTTAAACTAAGGCTTCTTCAGGCAGATTTACTCAAGCTTTGCGCCACTAGAAAATCCCAGTCTTTCGATTGGAAAAGGGCCAAGTGGATCTGGCCCCATTGTGAGGTGCTTTGACCATTGCAGCTCGGCCTGTCTGTTCGGATCCTTGGCTCATATCTACACCATCGGCTGTTTACTTATTTGGTCCGTTTTTATGAGTCTCCTTCTTGCAACTCTGAAATTTCCAGAAGATTATCCACCAAACCCCAGAATGAAGCAGACAAGCTCGACTCATCTCTTTTCTTTCCCCAGTTCTCCGTGCATGCGTAGATTTTGGAAGATCAGTGGCTGCGGGGGATGTGATTCATATGTGGTGTATTCTTATTGACTCCCCATGTCCTCTGCTTCCCTTTCCTTCCAGCTTCGGGCCCCCCTGCTGAGCATCGCAGATCTCATCGACATTTGCTTGGATGTAGCCAAAGGCTGCACATACCTAGAGAAAATGCGTTTTGTGCACAGGTAAGAGGAGAAGGCTTCTCCTTTCCATATGGCGTAGCTGCAGTGTTAGTGCACTTGAGAATGTGGAAATGCAGGTCACAAGCAAAGCGCGACTGAGACCTTATTGCACCTGAGGAAGGCTCTCGAAGACTCATCACAAATGTATTCAATTAGCTCACCTACATCATCTTGCTGACCTTTATTTCCAGCTTGCAATGTGTCATTTTTTGAGGGGAGAGGGGATTCTCCTCTTTCGTTTTGTTTTCAGCTCAGTCAGAACCAATTCTAGGATTCTGGCGCCACAAGCATTCGTTCTCAACTCTCCAGGGACTTCTCCCCTGTTTAGATCGCCTCTCCCGCTGTTCCCATCCTGCTCATTGCAGCAACGATCCTGTGGCCGGGAGCCATGCACCAGGACTCTTTCCTGGACCTTGTATCCCAGGATCTGAATCTGGCCCTGCGGTGTTGCACTTAATGATGAGCACCCCTGCCTCCGCAGCATCCCCAGCCCCTGCTAATCCAAGGCATGGAAGACCCCTCTCCAGGATCAAGCCAGGGACTTTCCACATATACCAGAGACCTGTCCTCATTGGAAATATTTTAAAAAGCAGTATTTTGGGACCATCACAAAAGCTGCTAATGTAACATTTTTAAATGATAAAGCATATTTGTAGGTTAATTAACTAAGTAATGCCCTGCAGTTCCATGGACAATGTTTGTCGAATGTTATGAATCATGACATGCACTACAGTGCTGTGTAACATTTTCATTTACTTTTTCCTGTGGAAGAAATATCATAAAACCTTATTTCCATTATGTATCAAAGCATGCAGTATAAACTAAAGCTTATCAAGGATAAATTCACAAAATAAAATGGTGACGTGTAGGACAGAAGTTGGCAGTAAAATTTGTATTGCAATGCAGACCAGCTGCTCTTTCAACGTATCACTTTCTTTCATAACAATGCGTCTAATAATGGAACAATCCTGTTCGTCAATGCAGTTGTTAATTTGTATGAACAGAGTTCCAACACAGAACTTTCCATTTTCAATCAGCCTCAATCAAAGAAACTCAACTCCCTGAAGAAAGAAACAAAACCTTCTGCTAGGTATTTGTGACCTGGATTGGCCACTCTTGGAAACAGGATAGATACTGGGCTTGATGGATCCATGCTCTGACCCAGTATGGGTTTTGCATTTCTTTTCACAGTTTTTCACTTTTTTACTTTTTTGGCATGCTTGAGGCAATTGAGAAACTCTTAGAAGGCACTGGGTTTTCTCTAAAATGTCCATTGTGAACTATTTTCTCGTTGCACTTAGTCATCTTTAAGTCATGATATCCTGGAAACTATTTGAATTTTAGGTATTCCCAAGTTATTACAGTTTTAATTCTGTGAAACAACTGCAAGGAAAAAAATCTAATTTGCTTGGAATGTTTTCTTTGAACTTAAGCTAATGTTTAATTATGCTTCATGGAGTTTTGCTGTAAATACATCTGACTTTATAAAAGTGGTGTGGCGGGTCATCCCAGGGTCATCCCAGGGTGCTTGCTGTTGTGATTTCAGCCACTGTGCGGTCTCCCCTCCACCAAAGGTCTCCGGTGAGCTTGGCTCCGAACTATTCTCCAGCAGCTTTTGTCCTCAGCCTGTGCTTCAGCCTCCGCACCAGCAGGGGACCTCCAGGAGCTCTCCCCCCTGTCTATCCCAGCCCTCCTTGCCTGCCTGCACCATACCCAGACTCCTGCTCTACTTAGTCCAGTCTGTCCTTCCCCTCAGTGCTTTGGCATTGAGTCCTTCGTGGCTCCCTGCTCTAGCCACCTCTGCCTTGTGGCTTTTTCAAGCCATTCCCAGTTTTGTCTCATGGCCTCCAGGCCTTCTGATTCCAGCCTTGCTTTGTCCTATCTCCTGGCCTTCTGACTCCAGCTTGCCTTTGTCTTGCCTTGTGGCCATCTGGCCTTCTGTTCCAAGCCTTGTTCCATGACCTGTGGGCCGTCTGACCCTTCCTTGCCTTGTGGCCTACCCTAGGCCTCTCTGATTCCTAAGCCCTAACCCAGCCCTGAGACATCCAGGTTGTCTCTATGATACTAGGCTTCTCTCTGTTCCATGACTTGCCATAGCCCTGGGAGTCCCTAGGTTCCTCTAGGCCTCTCTCTGCCTTGCCCCTCGGGGCCTTCCTTGCCCTCACTGCCTTCAAGCATTCTATGTTCCATGTTCTGTGTAGTCCTTGCCATGGTTTGCCCTATCTTCTCCTAGTCTGTCTTGCCCTAGTCCCTATTTCCAGAGTCCCACTTCCACGCTTACCTGCACTCAGATCCTGTCTGCTCCAGCATTCCAGTTTCACATATAACTGCAGTCTTTTCACTCTTACCTGCACCTAGATCCAGTCTGTTCCTGCTGTTCCAGACCACGCTTAACTGTACTCAGATCCTGTCTGTTCCAGTTTCATGTATACCTGAAGTCACTTCACTCTTACCTGCACCCAGATCCAGTCTGTTCCTGCTGTTCCAGACCACGCTTACCTGCATTCAGATCCTGTCTGTACCTGTGGTTACCTGCACTTTGCTTCAGAGCTCCATGCCAGCCTGAGCTCCATTCCAGCCTCACTGGACCTCCCATGCTTAGCCTCCAGCCTTGCCACCCTGTGCCACTCCAGGAGGTGGTGTCCACAACACTCCCTCTACAGCTGCCCTTCACAACACTTGCTGAGACAGATTCTTTCACTTTTTGTTGGTGTTAAGCAGGGGTTCTTACATCTGGTCCTGGAGGGTATTCATGGGTCTAAAGGACTGGGTGAGAGGGTAGGAGGTAGGGGTGAGGTGCAGTTGAAAGACCAAATCTGAGCACCATTACCCTGCAATATCATCACCTCAAACATCGCATTCCTAGTCCATGTGTGTCTTGCTGTGGCTTGGCTTCTTTAAAATGAAGGCTGGTGCCATACACTTCATCGGGCTTTTAATTGGGGCAGCTTTGACAGTTTTCAACAAGTCTGCTAGGCATCGCCATGCTTGCGAGTTTCATGCCACCGGTCGATTTCTCTTCAGCTCTGGAATCATTCTTTGTTTTACAGGGACCTCGCTGCCAGGAATTGCCTGGTCTCTGTTAAGGACTACAAGGACTCCACTCACCGGAAAGTAAAAATTGGAGACTTTGGCCTTGCTAGAGATATCTATAAGAGTGACTACTACAAGAAAGAGGGCGAAGGGCTGCTGCCTGTCAGGTGGATGGCACCGGAAAGCCTGATGGATGGTCTCTTTACTAACCAGTCTGATGTCTGGTATGTACCTGCATTGCCTGATGGATGGTCTCTTTACTAACCAGTCTGATGTCTGGTATGTACCTGCATTGCCTGACCGATGGTCTCTTTACTAACCAGTCTGATGTCTGGTATGCACCTGCATTGCCTGATGGATGGTCTCTTTACTAACCAGTCTGATGTCTGGTATGTACCTGCATTGCCTGATGGATGGTCTCTTTACTAACCAGTCTGATGTCTGGTATGTACCTGCATTGCCTGACGGATGGTCTCTTTACTAACCAGTCTGATGTCTGGTATGTACCTGCATTGCCTGATCGATGGTCTCTTTACTAACCAGTCTGATGTCTGGTATGTGCCTGCATTGCCTGACGGATGGTCTCTTTACTAACCAGTCTGATGTCTGGTATGTGCCTGCATTGCCTGATGGATGGTCTCTTTACTAACCAGTCTGATGTCTGGTATGTACCTGCATTGCCTGATGGATGGTCTCTTTACTAACCAGTCTGATGTCTGGTATGTACCTGCATTGCCTGATGGATGGTCTCTTTACTAACCAGTCTGATGTCTGGTATGTGCCTGCATTGCCTGATGGATGGTCTCTTTACTAACCAGTCTGATGTCTGGTATGTGCCTGCATTGCCTGATGGATGGTCTCTTTACTAACCAGTCTGATGTCTGGTATGTGCCTGCATTGCCTGACGGATGGTCTCTTTACTAACCAGTCTGATGTCTGGTATGTACCTGCATTGCCTGACGGATGGTCTCTTTACTAACCAGTCTGATGTCTGGTATGTACCTGCATTGCCTGATCGATGGTCTCTTTACTAACCAGTCTGATGTCTGGTATGTGCCTGCATTGCCTGATGGATGGTCTCTTTACTAACCAGTCTGATGTCTGGTATGTACCTGCATTGCCTGATGGATGGTCTCTTTACTAACCAGTCTGATGTCTGGTATGTGCCTGCATTGCCTGATGGATGGTCTCTTTACTAACCAGTCTGATGTCTGGTATGTACCTGCATTGCCTGACGGATGGTCTCTTTACTAACCAGTCTGATGTCTGGTATGTGCCTGCATTGCCTGACGGATGGTCTCTTTACTAACCAGTCTGATGTCTGGTATGTGCCTGCATTGCCTGACGGATGGTCTCTTTACTAACCAGTCTGATGTCTGGTATGTGCCTGCATTGCCTGATGGATGGTCTCTTTACTAACCAGTCTGATGTCTGGTATGTACCTGCATTGCCTGACGGATGGTCTCTTTACTAACCAGTCTGATGTCTGGTATGTACCTGCATTGCCTGATCGATGGTCTCTTTACTAACCAGTCTGATGTCTGGTATGTACCTGCATTGCCTGATGGATGGTCTCTTTACTAACCAGTCTGATGTCTGGTATGTACCTGCATTGCCTGACGGATGGTCTCTTTACTAACCAGTCTGATGTCTGGTATGTGCCTGCATTGCCTGATCGATGGTCTCTTTACTAACCAGTCTGATGTCTGGTATGTGCCTGCATTGCCTGATCGATGGTCTCTTTACTAACCAGTCTGATGTCTGGTATGTACCTGCATTGCCTGATGGATGGTCTCTTTACTAACCAGTCTGATGTCTGGTATGTACCTGCATTGCCTGACGGATGGTCTCTTTACTAACCAGTCTGATGTCTGGTATGTACCTGCATTGCCTGACGGATGGTCTCTTTACTAACCAGTCTGATGTCTGGTATGTGCCTGCATTGCCTGATGGATGGTCTCTTTACTAACCAGTCTGATGTCTGGTATGTACCTGCATTGCCTGATGGATGGTCTCTTTACTAACCAGTCTGATGTCTGGTATGTGCCTGCATTGCCTGATGGATGGTCTCTTTACTAACCAGTCTGATGTCTGGTATGTACCTGCATTGCCTGACGGATGGTCTCTTTACTAACCAGTCTGATGTCTGGTATGTGCCTGCATTGCCTGACGGATGGTCTCTTTACTAACCAGTCTGATGTCTGGTATGTGCCTGCATTGCCTGACGGATGGTCTCTTTACTAACCAGTCTGATGTCTGGTATGTGCCTGCATTGCCTGATGGATGGTCTCTTTACTAACCAGTCTGATGTCTGGTATGTACCTGCATTGCCTGACGGATGGTCTCTTTACTAACCAGTCTGATGTCTGGTATGTACCTGCATTGCCTGATCGATGGTCTCTTTACTAACCAGTCTGATGTCTGGTATGTACCTGCATTGCCTGATGGATGGTCTCTTTACTAACCAGTCTGATGTCTGGTATGTACCTGCATTGCCTGACGGATGGTCTCTTTACTAACCAGTCTGATGTCTGGTATGTGCCTGCATTGCCTGATCGATGGTCTCTTTACTAACCAGTCTGATGTCTGGTATGTGCCTGCATTGCCTGATCGATGGTCTCTTTACTAACCAGTCTGATGTCTGGTATGTACCTGCATTGCCTGATGGATGGTCTCTTTACTAACCAGTCTGATGTCTGGTATGTACCTGATTGCCTGACGGATGGTCTCTTTACTAACCAGTCTGATGTCTGGTATGTACCTGCATTGCCTGATGGATTGTCTCTTTACTAACCAGTCTGATGTCTGGTATGTGCCTGCATTGCCTGATCGATGGTCTCTTTACTAACCAGTCTGATGTCTGGTATGTACCTGCATTGCCTGATGGATTGTCTCTTTACTAACCAGTCTGATGTCTGGTATGTGCCTGCATTGCCTGATCGATGGTCTCTTTACTAACCAGTCTGATGTCTGGTATGTACCTGCATTGCCTGATGGATGGTCTCTTTACTAACCAGTCTGATGTCTGGTATGTACCTGATTGCCTGACGGATGGTCTCTTTACTAACCAGTCTGATGTCTGGTATGTGCCTGCATTGCCTGATCGATGGTCTCTTTACTAACCAGTCTGATGTCTGGTATGTACCTGCATTGCCTGACGGATGGTCTCTTTACTAACCAGTCTGATGTCTGGTATGTACCTGCATTGCCTGACCGATGGTCTCTTTACTAACCAGTCTGATGTCTGGTATGCACCTGCATTGCCTGATGGATGGTCTCTTTACTAACCAGTCTGATGTCTGGTATGTACCTGCATTGCCTGATGGATGGTCTCTTTACTAACCAGTCTGATGTCTGGTATGTACCTGCATTGCCTGACGGATGGTCTCTTTACTAACCAGTCTGATGTCTGGTATGTACCTGCATTGCCTGATGGATGGTCTCTTACTAACCAGTCTGATGTCTGGTATGTACCTGCATTGCCTGATGGATGGTCTCTTTACTAACCAGTCTGATGTCTGGTATGTACCTGCATTGCCTGACGGATGGTCTCTTTACTAACCAGTCTGATGTCTGGTATGTACCTGCATTGCCTGATGGATGGTCTCTTTACTAACCAGTCTGATGTCTGGTATGTACCTGCATTGCCTGACGGATGGTCTCTTTACTAACCAGTCTGATGTCTGGTATGTACCTGCATTGCCTGATCGATGGTCTCTTTACTAACCAGTCTGATGTCTGGTATGTACCTGCATTGCCTGATGGATGGTCTCTTTACTAACCAGTCTGATGTCTGGTATGTACCTGCATTGCCTGATCGATGGTCTCTTTACTAACCAGTCTGATGTCTGGTATGTACCTGCATTGCCTGATGGATGGTCTCTTTACTAACCAGTCTGATGTCTGGTATGTACCTGCATTGCCTGATGGATGGTCTCTTTACTAACCAGTCTGATGTCTGGTATGTACCTGCATTGCCTGATGGATGGTCTCTTTACTAACCAGTCTGATGTCTGGTATGTACCTGCATTGCCTGATGGATGGTCTCTTTACTAACCAGTCTGATGTCTGGTATGTACCTGCATTGCCTGACGGATGGTCTCTTTACTAACCAGACTGATGTCTGGTATGTACCTGCATTGCCTGACGGATGGTCTCTTTACTAACCAGTCTGATGTCTGGTATGTGCCTGCATTGCCTGATCGATGGTCTCTTTACTAACCAGTCTGATGTCTGGTATGTACCTGCATTGCCTGATGGATGGTCTCTTTACTAACCAGTCTGATGTCTGGTATGTACCTGCATTGCCTGATCGATGGTCTCTTTACTAACCAGTCTGATGTCTGGTATGTACCTGCATTGCCTGACGGATGGTCTCTTTACTAACCAGTCTGATGTCTGGTATGTACCTGCATTGCCTGATCGATGGTCTCTTTACTAACCAGTCTGATGTCTGGTATGTACCTGCATTGCCTGATCGATGGTCTCTTTACTAACCAGTCTGATGTCTGGTATGTACCTGCATTGCCTGATGGATGGTCTCTTTACTAACCAGTCTGATGTCTGGTATGTACCTGCATTGCCTGATCGATGGTCTCTTTACTAACCAGGCTGATGTCTGGTATGTACCTGCATTGCCTGATGGATGGTCTCTTTACTAACCAGTCTGATGTCTGGTATGTACCTGCATTGCCTGATGGATGGTCTCTTTACTAACCAGTCTGATGTCTTATATGTGCCTGCATTGCCTGATGGATTGTCTCTTTACTAACCAGTCTGATGTCTGGTATGTACCTGCATTGCCTGATGGATGGTCTCTTTACTAACCAGTCTGATGTCTGGTATGTACCTGCATTGCCTGATCGATGGTCTCTTTACTAACCAGTCTGATGTCTGGTATGTACCTGCATTGCCTGACGGATGGTCTCTTTACTAACCAGTCTGATGTCTGGTATGTACCTGCATTGCCTGATCGATGGTCTCTTTACTAACCAGTCTGATGTCTGGTATGTGCCTGCATTGCCTGACGGATGGTCTCTTTACTAACCAGTCTGATGTCTGGTATGTGCCTGCATTGCCTGATCGATGGTCTCTTTACTAACCAGTCTGATGTCTGGTATGTACCTGCATTGCCTGATGGATGGTCTCTTTACTAACCAGTCTGATGTCTGGTATGTACCTGCATTGCCTGATCGATGGTCTCTTTACTAACCAGTCTGATGTCTGGTATGTACCTGCATTGCCTGATCGATGGTCTCTTTACTAACCAGTCTGATGTCTGGTATGTACCTGCATTGCCTGACGGATGGTCTCTTTACTAACCAGTCTGATGTCTGGTATGTACCTGCATTGCCTGATCGATGGTCTCTTTACTAACCAGGCTGATGTCTGGTATGTACCTGCATTGCCTGATCGATGGTCTCTTTACTAACCAGTCTGATGTCTGGTATGTGCCTGCATTGCCTGATGGATGGTCTCTTTACTAACCAGTCTGATGTCTGGTATGTACCTGCATTGCCTGACGGATGGTCTCTTTACTAACCAGTCTGATGTCTGGTATGCACCTGCATTGCCTGATGGATGGTCTCTTTACTAACCAGACTGATGTCTGGTATGTACCTGCATTGCCTGACGGATGGTCTCTTTACTAACCAGACTGATGTCTGGTATGTACCTGCATTGCCTGACGGATGGTCTCTTTACTAACCAGTCTGATGTCTAGTATGCACCTGCATTGCCTGATCGATGGTCTCTTTACTAACCAGTCTGATGTCTGGTATGTACCTGCTTTGCCTGACGGATGGTCTCTTTACTAACCAGTCTGATGTCTGGTATGTACCTGCATTGCCTGATGGATGGTCTCTTTACTAACCAGTCTGATGTCTGGTATGTACCTGCATTGCCTGACGGATGGTCTCTTTACTAACCAGTCTGATGTCTGGTATGTGCCTGCATTGCCTGATGGATGGTCTCTTTACTAACCAGTCTGATGTCTGGTATGTACCTGCATTGCCTGATGGATTGTCTCTTTACTAACCAGTCTGATGTCTGGTATGTACCTGCATTGCCTGATGGATGGTCTCTTTACTAACCAGTCTGATGTCTTATATGTGCCTGCATTGCCTGATGGATTGTCTCTTTACTAACCAGTCTGATGTCTGGTATGTACCTGCATTGCCTGATGGATGGTCTCTTTACTAACCAGTCTGATGTCTGGTATGTACCTGCATTGCCTGACGGATGGTCTCTTTACTAACCAGTCTGATGTCTGGTATGCACCTGCATTGCCTGATGGATGGTCTCTTTACTAACCAGTCTGATGTCTGGTATGTACCTGCATTGCCTGACCGATGGTCTCTTTATTAACCAGTCTAATGTCTGGTATGTACCTGCATTTCCTGATGGATTGTCTCTTTACTAACCAGACTGATGTCTGGTATGTACCTGCATTGCCTGACAGGTGGTCTCTTTACTAACCAGTCTGATGTCTGGTATGTGCCTGCATTGTCTGTGTTTGCTGCACACAGTGATTTTCCCACGCAGAATGGAGGTGCCTGTTTGAGTGATGCTCTCTATATTTTTTCTTCTTTGCTTAACATTTGCTTCATCTGTGTGCACTTACCTTGGATGAGATTTAATACCTGCCAGGTTATTGTTTAACCTCTATTTGACAAGTAAAACAAATTTGAGAGGGTGAGAACAGATGTCCAAAATGTTCACTTTTGCAAATGTGCAGCATCACTGTTGTTGTTACTCTGATGTCCAAATACATGAAGCAGTTTCCGGACTTGGATACATACAAAGCGTAAACTGTAGATAAAAAAAAAAACAAAAAACCCCAAAAAAACCACATTTATAATCAGGTGATGACAATATTAGTATTAAGTGTAAGGTCAGTGGTTCAGCAAGCAACCTTTGTACCTTTGTCTAATGATAGAGCTCTCATTCTGGCTCTGGAGAAGACCCAAATTCATTCCACAATATCTTGCACTTCAAGAAAATTAGGCCTCTGAGGTGGCTATGTGTGAAAATGTTTTATCTTTAAAATTATGCATTTGGATAGGATATGTACTTTGTGTATATACATGTTTGTGCATTATTTATATTTTTTATTTTAAAACATGTATGTGAATTGCAGTTTGTGTGTCTGGGAGTGGAAATGAACAATGTAAAACTGTATAGCTAGGAAAGCTCGTGGTACGCTGCTTTCGTAGTTTAAGGAGGATACCTAGCAGTAAGATAGATACGGCACATAAAAGTAGAATACTATTAGTTAAGAGAGGATGCCGAGCAGTAAGATGGGTGAGAATGCAGAGTTCAGGAGGAGGCATTTGCTGAATAGTCAGGTTTTGATTCTGTTTCCTTGCATACGTTCTGTGGAATACTGTTCCATAAGTAGGGTGCAAAGCAAGTGAATACATGATGCCTCATGCAGGCTAGCCTTGCTGTAGCTAGCGTAGGAGCAGATAAAAAGGCCTGTGGGAAGAGCAGAAATTCCCTCAATGGGGTGTATGGGGACCGGAGATGAGACAAGTATGCTGCTGCTGTTTGGTTCAGGCATTTGAATATAATACAAAGAAATTAAAATTATATTCTGCTCTCAGTGGGGAGCCAATGGAGTTTATACAAGATAGGCATCACATAGTCACTAGGCGGCCCCTGCCAAATGCCATGCTGTTAGGATTTGCAATAGTTGGAGGCATTTGAGCAAGTGCTGTGGAATACTGTGGTATAGGAAATTGTAATAGTCAATGTGGCTCTTGATCAGGTGGATAGATCACATTTTTCAAAGAAGTTATGTAATTGTTGAAGATGATGTAAATAGAAAAATGTGGAATTCACCACAGCTGAGATGTGGGTTTGCATTGAGAGTTGGTGATCAAGATGGATCCCTAGACTATGCAGAGTTTGAAGTTTGAAGGGTGGAAATAAGAGAGGTTATCTGGACCAGCTTACACATAACACACACACACACACACACACCCCTAGTATAGCACAAGATTTATCATCTGTGTTATTTGCAAAGTAGATGAAACATTAGATTAGCTTGTCAAGAATGTATGTTCCAACTGCTGCTGAGTAAACAGAATTGAATAGTAATTGTGTATAATGGGATGTCGCAGTTACCAAATATATTCGCCTGCTCAACACACAGCAGTATTCACATTAAATAATGTTTACAGTATGCAATGCCAGATGCATTAGTAACTTGCTTTGTTTGTGGAATGCTGTATGTCATTGTTAATGGCAGAGGTAAAATATGACCAACACGAGTGTTTACGGCAGCAGCCTTGCACTCTGAAGAAGGTTTAGTAAAGGCATGCTTACTAGGGATGTGAATCGTTTTTGAACGATTAAAATTATCGTCAGATAATTTTAAAATTGTTCTAAATCGTTAGAGTGCACGATACAATACAAATGCCCCTGATTTATCGTCAGGGGCATTTGTATTGTATCGTTAAATAGGGCACGGGAATTATTTGGGGGAGGGCAGGAAAACCGGCACACCAAAACAACCCCTAAACCCACCCCGACCCTTTAAAACCAATTCCTTACCCTCCCCCACCCTCCCGAACCCCCCCAAAATGTTAAGTTACCTGATGGTCCAGTGGGCCATTGGCGCCATTTTGGCTGCCTCTAATTAAAATGGCGCCGATGGCCCGATAAAAAAAAAAAACCCGACCCTTTAAATCGACCACCCTCCCGACCCTTTTTTTTTAGGGAGGCCCGCGCCGCTAAAAAAACCTCTTTAAATCGACCCCCCCTCTTTAAATCGACCCCCCCTCCTGACCCCCCCAAAACCTTTTAAAATTACCTGGTGGTCCAGGGGGGCCTCGGGGGGCCTCGGGGAGAGATCCAGGGGGGCCTCGGGGTGAGAGGAGAGATCCAGGGGGGCCTCGGGGAAAGATTTCCCATTCCCAGGCATCAGCTGTTCTAAAAAAAAAATGGCGCCGATGCCCCTTTGCCCTTACCATGTGACAGGGTAAGGGCGAAGGGCTGATGAGTAAAGATGGCCGGCGCCATCTTTAAAGATGGCGCCGGCCATCCAGTGCTCCTACCATGTGACAGGGGCCGGCCAATGGCACGGATACCCTGTCACATGGTAAGGGCAAAGGGGCATCGGCGCCATTTTTTTTTTAGAACAGCTGATGCCTGGGAATGGGAAATCTTTCCCCGAGGCCCCCCTGGATCTCTCCTCTCACCCCGAGGCCCCCCTGGACCACCAGGTAATTTTAAAAGGTTTTGGGGGGGTCGGGAGGGGGGGGTCGATTTAAAGGGTCGGGTGGGTTGTTTTTTTTTAGCGGAGCGGGCCTCCCTAAAAAAAAAATTAGCGATGTGAATTGGAATCGGAAATGATTCCAATTCACATATCTTAACGATCAGATTTCCCCCCCCCCCCCCCTCCAGCCGAATCTGATCGTTAAGACGATCTGGCACACGATTCACATCTCTAATGCTTACAGTGGGCAGTGAGACAGAGAGCTTGCTTTCTTATTTGCCATGTCATAGCACCTCAGCAGCAAGGGATAAAAGACTGCAATCAGATCTTGGCCCTGTGTGTATGTGAGCATTTTAGGGATAAGAGTGAAAAAGGAATGTATTTATTCCATTTTATTTTCCACTGTCTCCCATGAATTACAGCTATTGAACTTAGGGACAGAGAAGCCTTCTCTGAGCTAGTTCCAAACCAGGAATGGGTTTGAGAATATTTGACTTGAACTTAATTAAATAACCAACTTTGACTTAGGTTTACTGGGATTGGCTCGAATCTGGGCAAATATGTGCAGATTTCAACTTGAAAAAAAGTGGCAATCTACAGATTTTCTCATCTGAAAGGGGTTTTTTTTGAGAGGCAAATTGAGCGTGATTATCTGATCAGCATCATGTTCCATCCCATCAGTTTAACTCTGATTCTCTCCATGCTCTGGTTCAGATAGGATTTGACTCACCCATTCCAAGTTAGGAGTTGGACAAGACACTGAGCTTCTGCCCTTTCCATTCTGTCTGAACTGCATAAATCAAGGTTTGGGTTCAGCTGAAGGGTTTGGATTAGGTTTGAACCATTACTGGCTGGATTGGACTTCGTCCATCCAGATCTATTCAGCTTGAATGTGCATCTTGCCCCATTGTTGGAAAAATGTATGTTTTATTTATTCATTACAATGGTCAGCAAAGGCAGCACATTTACATGTATGTACGTCTGTACTTGTATGATCCCATGCATGTGTAGGCATATGATGTGTCATTCCTTTACTGTTCTTCAGGTCCTTTGGTGTCCTCATATGGGAGATCATGACATTAGGTCAACAGCCGTATCCAGCTTTGACTAACCTGGAAGTTCTGCATTTTGTACGGAGTGGTGGGAGGCTGGAGAGACCTTGCAACTGTCCTGATGATGTGTGAGTCCTTATGCCACTTACAGTTTTAGCAGCTGAAAAACTCTCTCCTGCTTTCCTCCCCGCACATTCCATATCTATACCAGCTGATACTACACATTCTTCTTGGCTATGAATAGGGTTTTGCTAGAGCAGTGTTTCCCCACCCTCTCCTGGAAGCACAACTAGCCAATCAGATTTTCAGGATAGCCATAATAAATATGGATGAGATAGATTTGCATACGTTGGGTGTTCAATGTATCTGATGAATATTTATTTTATTTATTTTTTATTTATTTTAAAGTTTTTATATACCGCGAATAGGGCAGAAGTCTGACCGTCTAGGCGGTTTACAGATATAACGTATTAATATTTATGATGGATATTTATAATGGATATTCTGAAAAACTGACTGGTTAGGAGTGCCTCCAGGTGAGGATGGTGGAAGCACTGTGCTGGACCATTCATTTCCCAACAATAGTATTTTAATGCTCTTGGATTGGCCAGTTTTTGTAAATCCCATGCAGGAAGATACCTGGTCAGTCTTCTGACAGAGGGATATATCATGAGGTCAGCAGGAGCAGCTTTGGAATCCATCTCTGTTTCACACCGTGTTCAGTCTTCTAGGGTCCCTAAGCAAACACCCATCCCCTTGCTTAAGAAAGTCAGCACTCATTCTCCAGAACAATTCCAAAACAAGCTGGTACCCTGGGCTAGATACTGTGACCCAAATCAAAGGAAGCTAGTATGGTACACTTATTTCTGTAATTACAAGTTCATGATTCAATCACATCTTTGAAATGCTAAAACTAAAAGTGGTGCTCATAGTGTCCACTAGATGTCAGCCTACAATCATAAATTTACAATAGTTCTCTGTACCTGCATACAAATAGCCAGGTATTGGTATCTATCATGTGTTGGTCGCTTAGAAATATAAGAAAAAGACGCACTTATCTACTTAATCACTGTACTAGATAAAATAATAATATTGCCACTTTAATTGTGTAGATAACACAACATCTCAAAATAAGATGTAGTAGAACTAGAAAAGGAATGGAGAAGGGCAAGCAGAATGATAAAGGGGATGCAGTGGTTCCCCTATGAGGAAAGGCTGAGTAAGTTAGGGCTCTTCAGCCTGGAGAAGAGATGGCTGAGAGGAGGTATGATAGAGGTCTACAACATGAGTGGGGTGGACAGGGAAATTGGGAATGCTTATTTGATCTTTCCAGTAGTACTCAAGACTACGGGACATTCCATGAAGTTAATAGGTAACACATTTAAAATAAATAGGAGAAAGTGTTTTTTCAGTCCGTGCACAATTAAACAGTGGAATTTGTTGCCGAGGGATGTGGTGAAAGCAGTCAGTGTAGCTGGGTTTAAAAAGGGTTTAGAGTAAAAGTCCTTAAAGCACCATTAGCTTTGAAGACCTGGGAAAGCCATTGTTTGTCCTGATTATGAGTAAGAAAGATTGGATCTTTTCTTTGAGCTCATGCCAGGTATTTGTGACTTGGATTAGCCAATGTCAGAGACAGGATACTGGGACTGAGGCACATTTGTTCTGACCCAGTATGGCATTTCTTATGTTATGTTCTAATACTTGTGGAAAAGATTAAATCAAGTGTAAGTGATACAAGACTATTATTTCATCAATAGTAGTAGCACAGGCTCTGATCCCCTGCTCTTACTAAGACCATTGGCCATTCTAATAAGGTGACCACAGGCATCGACAGGCTCATTTCATGCAGATTATTCTAAGATTATAGTATTTGCACCCAAGAAATATAATCAAATAGCGGAAACTGTTTTCTTGTTTTCTGATTATTTGCTAACCTTTTCTGATGTGTAAGGCTCCAAAGAAAGTTTTGAGGCATGAGCTCACAGTAACTTCCTTTCAAGCTTTGCATATCTTTTTGTGACTCTGTGACTTTGCTTGGGTAGGTAAAATACAGGAGGACCATAATGAATTCTGTAGGATGTTCTGACGCAGCTCTTTCTCCGAGTGCAATAGTTTCCAGTTGGAGCAGTGCCAAAGGAAAACACAAGTTGTACCCGTCTAACTGTTTTTACTATTTGAAAAGTACTGGCATTCAAAGTGTTGGCTGCAAAATGACAGAAGACCATAGTAAATGATCAAAGAAAAAGACCAAATTATCCCATCCCGTCCCATCTGCCTAACTGCAATTCTTCCACTTCGGATAAACGATCACATGAATTGCCACACTCAATCCAACACCACCTCTCCAGCTCTCATGTTTTTTGCCTTACCATCAATTCCTTCCCTACTACTGCCCTCCATATCAGTCCCAAGCATGCCCAGAATCTGTTTAAGTACTAACTCTACCACCACCGATTCAGGCCTTCTTCCCTGATACTTAAAAGACCAACACAAAATCCAACACCGATGTCCCCTGAGAAAGCAGCTGGGATAATTTTGCCAGCTCCTGCCACCACAGGTGACGTTCTGGGAGTGCAGTCGGCGTTTCAGTGCTGACGCAAACCCAGAAATGCAGCTGAGTTGTGGCACCACCGCAAAGCCACCGCTGCAGGAGATTGCTGAGAGAGCAAAGGAGGTAGAGAAAGCAGCAGGGAGCATATTGGCAAGCTCAGGCTCTGGCCCCAGTCAGTGTTGGCCCGATGCAGTCCTGCTGCTGCTGGCCTGTGGCAATCCAAGTAGCCACCGTGGCTTCTTAGTGCTTCCACTCGCCCTGCTAGGGCCTAATCTTCATTCAAGCTGTACTATGCTTACTGCCTTCTGCTCAACTTCTTAGCTTCTAAAAGAATATGATCTTTAAGTCTGACATCCTTATTTTCTGGCAATATGGAGACAGGATTCTGGGCTTGATGAGCCATGGGTCAGACTGGAATAGCACCTCTTATGTCCTTCTTCATAGTGAGAGGGAGTCATCCTCAGTCTGCATCACTGGGTAAAAAGATGACATGGGTTCTTGTTGAAAACAAGTTTTTAAAGGAGTGATCCTGAGACTCTGGAGGTGCTTTTTTTCTGCGCTGACAGAACCAGGAGGCTCCTTGCCATTATCTGAGAATCACTGGCATATTCTGTAATGACCTCAGTGGGAGAGAGAAACCATTCTGCCAGTTTCTCAGGTCACGAACTGAATGTTCTGGCACAAAGGGGAGATTTGAGTAGTAAACTGAACAGATGTGATTAGGAAGTCACTGATCAGACACATGTACAACAGCTGCAGCCTTTCGGTCTCATGCTTAGCACTGGCTTGCTGTTGCTCCACCAACGAAGGGTTAGCAAAGCAGGGGATGCACAACCACTGCGTGGAAGTCACTGGGACAGAGGGCTTATTGGATTATCTTTTAGAGAAATTCAAGAGAATATTGACACAAATCATTTTCTAGCTGTTTGCAAGTGACATCATGGGGTCCAGCCATCTGAGCATCAGGTAGAGCAATATAGGGGAGTTATCATTAGTGAGGCAAACTGCAGCCCTTCTGTGCACAAATTTCCAAAGGGATGGATTTCTCAGGCTCGTGCTTCTGCACACGTATCCAGCAAAGACCTGGAAGCTGAGGTACGTCCAGGGCCTCAGGGAATACGGTATCCCCTGACCTGAGCATTATGATTCCATCACGGTATATCAGTGTGGGCTCCATAGGGTTTTTGTACCAGCTCCATGAAATTTGCCTCCTCCATGATCCTCATCAGATCATACACACTTCATTCCATTGTCATAGTTCTCATTTCGTAACTGAGAAGATAGCAGTACTTTCACTACTTTGCCTGTGCTCTCTCTGCCCTCCAGTCCCTGCTCCCCAGCATACCCCCATCCTCCAAGGAAAGATTTGGAAGAAGCGCAAGCACAAGTAGGCACCGTCTGTCATTATCTTTTGTTTAAGGTTTTCTTTTCCCCTAGGTTCAGAATGGATAACATTTTTTTTTTTAATAAGGCCCAGCGTCTCTGCTGAAAGCGTCTTGGGCACACCTTCTGTCTGGGAAGGACATTTGCAATCTGGGTTAGACTTGAGCCTAGGAAGAAAGGTAAAGCATCCAGGACTGGAACGCTCACTTATCTTCCTCCTTGCTTCCTGTTTGAGAGGGAAGGGCATCCCTTTTCCCAGAATCTCTCCTCGGGATGTTGCAGGGGTCCGTTTCCTGCAGTTCAATCCTGCTATACTACTCACATCACCCCATGTTTCTATTGGACTTAAAATGGTAGGAACTCCCATACACGTGCCCACGCTCTGCTGTGCAGAAGTCATACCAACACATGCAAAATATCACATCCAGCCAGGGTGGAAGAGTTTATTGTTGTTTGAGCAATAGCAATAAAATCAGAAGCTTCTTTGATCCTTGAACTGTAAGACTTGACTGAGTCAAATCGTCATTTTCTTGTAGCCTGCACGTGCTGGAGGTGTGCAGCCACTCCAGGCCCATTAAAGGGCTGTCTTTCTCAATTCATACTCTCTGATATCTGTAAAGAGAGCTAGACGTGCTGAGAGCTGTATCGCGCTGCGAGGGATAATTTATGGGACCCCAGTTGTGCTCCATCGTCAGACATTTTTCAGTGATTAAAACATTGACACAGTGAGGATGTAATGCACAAGATGCCTGAGGGAACGGGTAAACACAGGGAACATAGCACCAGACGTTACTGAGTGTTCTGCCTGTGCAGAGTGAAGCAAGGTTTTCTGGCTGTGAGAAACTCAAGTAAGGATCTATTAGACTGCAGGTGCCTGTCACTAAGAGCATTGGCCTCTATGCTGATAAAGTTGGAGTTACAAAAAAATAATTGTGCATGGGAGTAAAACACTGTAGGACAGAGTCATATATCCACTCCAGAACTGGCCCAAATATCTTTTTTTTTTTTTTTTTGCATGAGAGAAAAAAAATTGCCATAAGCAGTCTGTCTCCTGATATTTGAACACTGCCATGGTTTATGAATTTCGTAAATATATGAGTTACTCTTTACATCGTGGATAAATGTTATCATCATTTTGATTATGTTAGAGCAAAAAAAATTAAAAAGTGAATCTCTGCTGACCATGTACAGAAGAATTTTCAGAGCGAGCTAGCCAGGTAATTTAGGAGATACCTGTCTAGTTTGTCCTCCCCATCATGCGGGTTTTCACAGCACACATATTTTCAGCTAGATTACAAAGAGAAATTTTTGGGTACTGTTAAAGTTGGAGGAGTAATCAGTGAGTGCATATATGTGCATTTTCAAACGCACGTGCACTCTTCTGCCCTTCTGACCCAGCACCTGCAGAAACCACAGGGGCAAAGTCAGTGGGTAATTTAGGAAGTGGGCACACATATATATATCCTGAACCTCAGGAAACCCCCCCCCCCCCCACTTACCTTCATTCTCTTATCTGCAGGATTTAAAGCTGCAAGCCCCAGAGACAGGAGGATGCAGAAATGTTGAATCATTACTTCCTGCCTCACAGAAAAAAATGTGAAAAATGTCTGACAATACAGCTATTAAAAGCAATGCTTGGCCCAGAAAGGAGATTCTACATTGAAACATGTGTTGGGTTTTAAGCTTGCGTTAGATTGTCCTTAAAATTTGCATTCCAGGCTCTCTGTTCTTTGGCAGAGAGCAGCTGATTACAATAACACAACATTCTTCTCCGTCTCTGAAATGCCGGGATCCAAAGAAGCAACCCGGTAGAGCTGTTGTCATCTAGCTGGTAATTCCAAGAAATCATGACTTATAACTTATTGTAGTCCCCGTGCAACCGACCATTGAGAGAGTAATTCTATAGCATCGCGGGCAACGTATGGGGCAGCTCTGCGCACAACTCAACACCAGTTTTCCAATGGAGTTCATGCCATGAAAATTAGTGAAATCACATGCAATGACATCTGCTTTTTTCAATGCCTAATTTATACGTGCAAATGTACGTGCATAATTATCAAAATCAAAAGTAAATCCAAACTCTTCTCTTTTCTTTGTGTGCATATACATGAAACTGGATTAATTACATACTTTTAGCCCCGCACACACACCCTTGCTCTTAAACATGTGTTTATGAGCGCAAATAGCTTTGAAAATTCGCCCCAAACAGTGCAAATATTCCTCGCTTTTTTTTTGTCTGCAGATCAAACTCTGTTTCCTTTCTACGTTGTTAGAGGTTGGGATACTTATTTTGCATTTACACGGGTATCGGAGAATTTGCAAACATTCTCATTTTGTTTTCTGTCGGCTCGGCCTCTTGCTCCTGAATGAACAACACTGTCTGTTATGAACGAGCTGCAAGCTGAGGAGTGGGACTGGCTTTCTCCCTGCTCAAAAATGAGTGAGCGAGGAGCATCTTATAAGGGCTGCTCTGGCATTTTTTTTTTTTTTTGAGTAGCTCAGGCATTCACAGTGCAAACCACTGTTATTCATACCGTTATAATTCCTTTGCAGTTAAGTCATTACTAGTAATCAGGGTAGGCCTGTACTACAATACCATATTTGGGAATGTCATGTGAGATGCCTAGAACCATATTGAAAAAAAAAGAAGAGTTGGTGTGTCTGGGCTGTGGAGGGGATTTATAACAGGCTCGCTGGCAGAGATCTCTTGGGAAGTAGTAAGAGTGCTGGCACCACGGATCGGAGAAGCAGTAAAGGGGGGGGGCAGGTGCATTCATTTTCTGCCTTCAGATGAAACCGGGAAACATTCAAGCCGGTGCAGAATGTGCTCCCAGGCTGTATCCATAAAGGGGAAAAAAGTTACCCCTCAAATCCAGGTCCAAAATCCATAAAACATCCCTCAAATTCTTCAGCTTTTTTGTCATTGTCCCCCAACATGAAATTTCCTCACACAGAGGCTTACTCTGCCAGGGACAAAATAAAGCTGTGTCCTGCACCAAAAGCAAAATGCAAAAAGTCTGCCTTGCTTTTCATTGATGCCTTATGAAAATGTAAATTGGCACAAGGAATATGGTTTTCTGAAAGTGTCCTGGAACAAAGTACACGACTAGCCTGTGTCTTTTTATGGGCTCTATATTAAAATGATGTTTACTTAATTCCAAAGTTAAATATAAATGTCTAATGTAATTGTCGTATATTGAATATATACTGGTCATACAATAACATATAGCACAAGCCACATTTTAAAATCATGATACTTATATGACTATTGTAATTACATATTCATTTTCTCTACTTGTGGCATAGATTTTAATAAGTTGTTTGATGTACGTTCAGTCACTGTATAGAAGTGAGAGGGCCAGTTAGCAGGAGTGATTACCCAGCAGCTGGCGTGGACGTTACATTTCTTCGCATTAACGTCCATGTTAGTGCCAAAGCTGCGCTGTTGAGGGATAGCACCCCCTCAGTAAAATGTACTGCAGAGCACAGTCAGTCCTGCTTTAACTTGCACGCTAAACTTTGATCAAGTCGCAGGTTAAAACTTGGTAAGCATGAGATTTATTGCAGAAACTTCTAGAGCAAGCCATGGAAGAAAAGAGGTTATGAAGGAAAACAAAAACAAAACCCTTTTTTTCAGGAAGGTGTTAAAAAAGAAATAGGTTGGAGGGGCTAACATGAAATAGAGGATAACTTTCAAACAAATCTGCACAGTTGCATATATGCACATATATGGCTGTGTGGAGATCTACAATTGTATCTTATAGCCCGCATGCATCGGATACGCATGTATTATAACATATACGTATATATACGTGTGAACACATGCAATGAATAGAAAGCAAATGTTTGCAATGCATTGAACAACACACAAACTTTCCCTACCAATTTTAAAAATATGCCTGTGAATATTTTAAGCACGAAGAAAAGGTGAAAGCCGATTTGCGCCCAGAAGTCGGCATATTTTAAAACTCCTGCGCTTAATTTAAATTACCAATTTGCTGCAACCTCCAGCAGTTCGCCCAGTCCTTCTCCAGGTCATCGAGACCCTCCTGGTTCTTCAGCCTGAACTACCCCCAGTTCACCCAGACCTCCCACCCAGCCAATAGTGCGCAATAAACAAGTCTGATATCAATTACGCAAGATAATTAGCAGGTAAAAATAATGCGAGTAAGTTGCCAAATGTATGCACATAAATGTCTTATAAATGTCTTATAAATGTCTTATGAGTTCTTTGTAAACCGGCATGATGTGCTTCACGAATGTCGGTAAATAAAAGTTAATAAATAAAATAAAATAAATAAATAAAACTGCAGCTTACACACATAACTATTGGCTCCATCCTGGAATGCTCATAGACTGCCTCTTTTTTTGTATGTACATATACATGCAAAACATAAAGAAAGCAGACACTTTCAAGGTTTAGAAAATAGCAATGACTTGAGTACAAGCTACTTACGGAGGATATGCTAATTTTTATGCACATAACTCTGAAAATTCATCCCATACATATCAATACTAGAGGTGTGAATTGTGTGATCGATCGTCTTAACGATCGATTTTGACTGGGGGGGGAAGGAAATCTTATCGTCGTGGGTTTTTTTTTTTTTTTTTTTTAAATCGTTAAAAATCGTAAATCGGGGGAGGGCGGGAAAACCGGCACACCAAAAAAACCCTAAAACCCACCCAGAACCTTTAAAACAAATCCCCCACCCTCCCGAACCCCCCCAAAATGTTTTAAATTACCTGGGGTCCAGTGGGGGGGGGTCCCGACGCGATCTCCCTCTCTCTCTGGCCACGGCTGCGTTGAGAAATGGCGCCAGTGGCCCTTTGTCCTTATCATCTGACAGGGCAAAGGTAGCGCCGGCGCCATTTTGGTTCCTGGCTCCCGACGTCACGCGTGCAGGAGATCGCCCCCGGACCCCCGCTGGACCCCCAGGGACTTTTGGCCAGCTTGGGGGGGGCCTCCTGACCCCCACAAGACTTGCCAAAAGTCCAGCGGGGGTCCGGGAGCGACCTCCTGCACGCGGGCCGTATTGCCAATCTTCAAAATGGCGCCGGCGCTACCTTTGCCCTCACTATGTCATACGGGTGACGGTCCCCACTGGACCCCAGGTAATTTAAAACATTTTGGAGGGGTTCGGGAGGGTGGGGGATTTGTTTTAAAGGTTCGGGGTGGGTTTTAGGGTTTTTTTGGTGTGCCGGTTTTCTCGCGCCCTATTTAACGATACAATACAAATGCCCCTGACGATAAATCGGGGGCATTTGTATTGTATCGTGCACTCTAACGATTTTTAATCTGACGATAATTTTAATCATTCAAAAATGATTCACATCCCTAATCAATACTGACACCACCAATTATTATTATGATTTGTTAGTATCCTTATTCTAGAGCAGTGGTTCTCAACCTTTTTTCGGCTGGGACACACCTGACAGATGGTTCTAACATACGTGACACACTGAACATGTGACCGTCACAGGGCTAAATGTAAACATGCACTCTGCATTCCACAGGAACCTCCTTGACCCCCCAACAATGGATGCAGAACAGAACTAGGACATTCCCCATACAATTTAACATATAAAAAAAGATATTCTGGTTCTGATGACATCTCAGTAAAAGCAAAACAAACTCCCTTTACTACCAGGCACAATAACCTTCCTTATGAAAAGACAGTAATTTACCACTAATGCATATCCTATTGAGAAAACACGGTAAATAAGTTTGATACAAATGCCTCCATGCTAGTAAAATACCTCACCTCGGTCACACACCCAGAACTGACCTTCATCAAGTACAAAAAAAACACAAATTTCCTTATCTGACCACGCTGCTATCAAAGACTTCCTGCTCATCTAAAGTCTTTCAATTTCTGGACCTACAGCAATAAAAGAGCTTGCCCCTACTTCTCGCCTATTCTCTCAGTACCATTAAATAATGCACCAATCAGAAATGTTATCTCGCCACATTCCCACTATCAAACACTTCAACGTGAATTATAAACCGGCTAGATTTTTCCAACACTCCTCATTAACCAGAACATTAACACCTATTATGGTAGCACCTATCACTCAAATGTTAGGTCTAATAACTTTCTCCATCCTTCTATTAAATACACAATCTCTTCTAAAAAAGATCACCCTACTAAACGATATCCTCACAGATGAAAAGCCAGATATATGTGCGATCACTGAATCATGGCTAAAAGACACTGACACAGCCATAATAAATCAACTTCCCACTGACACTTACAATGTTTTCTCCATTCCAAGGATCAAAAAGAAAGGTGGAGGTATTCTCCTGGCTGCCAAAAAGAAATTTAACCTTACAGTTCAAACTACTTCCCCTTCCTCCAAAATGGAGACTGGCCTTTTCAAATCTAAGGATCTTCAAATCTGCCTGATCTACTCCCCCCCCAGCATACTTGAGAATAACCCATCTCTACTAACTGAATTTATTATCAAATACCTTGATATTCACCTCCCAACAATTATTCTGGGGGATTTGAACCTACACTTTGATCGCATCCCTCTAACCCCAGCCTGTGAAACTTTACTGACCTCTCTTAATGCTCTAGGCTTTCAACAAGCTGTGACTAACCCGACTCATAAAGCTGGTCATACCCTTGATGTCATGTTTACTAACTCCCATATTGATACAAAACCTCCCCTCTGCACTCCCATTCCTTGGTCGGACCACTTTCGGATAGACACCTGCTGTACAATAAAACAATTACCATCTAATGTTCACAGCAAAAAAACCATCTACTTCCGAAAACAAGGTCAAACAGATGAAATTAATAATGTGATATCAGAAGATCTCAAAAATTTAGATCTCACAGATGCTGAAACAGCTACCTCTTCTTGGTTTAAAATTACTAGTAACATAGCAGAGAAACTCTGTCCTATTCAATCCAAGGAAATCAATTCCGAAAAAATAATAAGGAAAAAACCTTGGTATACTCCCGAACTTAAAGCTATGAAAACGGAGCTACGTAAGACAGAAAAAGAATGGCGCAGAAACCAAAATTCCACGACTTTATTAAAATTCAAATCATTACTACACAAATATCGCCAAGCCATCGACAAAACAAAAAAAGATTTTTATGCTTCCAGAATTCATCAATATCAATTCAACCCTCAAGCACTTTTCCAATATGTCAAAAGCCTTGTTACTGCTCCAACTCACAACAATCTAAACAACAATGATGATTCAAAATGTGAGGAACTAGCTACATTCTTTTATAACAAAATACATTCTATTTTAATGCGATTTAATTCATTTCCTGCTCCTTTACACACCAACCAAGCTACATCAGCCACTCAAGATAAATTTGAAACAAAGCTATCTAATCTTGAGATTACTACTGGTACTGAAGTTGAGTCAATTCTAAAGAAAATGAAACCAGCTTTCCACCCCACCGACATATTACCTACTAAGACTCTTCTCACAATATGTTCTACAATAGCAAAACCTATTGCAAAGATTCTTAACAAATCCATCACCACAGGCATAGTTCCTTCTATACTTAAACATGCTATCATTACTCCAATGATAAAAAAATCTAACCTAGATTCATCTGATCCAGCAAACTTTCGTCCAGTATCAAACCTTCCCTTCCTCTCAAAGATTATGGAAAGAGTCATCAACAAACAACTATCTGATTATTTAGATGATCATCAAATACTCTTTCCATCTCAATATGGGTTCAGAAAGTACCACAGCACGGAAACACTTTTGATATCTCTTTCTGAGGTGCTACTAAAAGCTTTAGATGCTGGCAAATCATACCTCATCGCCCTTCTTGATATATCAGCGGCTTTCGACACGGTAAACCACAACACTCTTATTACCCGTCTTTCTGAAATAGGTATCTCGGGATCGGCTTTACTATGGTTTCAGTCATTCCTGAGCAATAGAACATACAGCGTTAGATGTGGACGAAGTGAATCCAAGCCAAGAAACCTCTCTCAAGGAGTCCCCCAAGGATCTTCTCTCTCCTCCACATTGTTCAATGTTTACCTTACACCGTTATGCTGGCTACTCTCTAAATTGGGTCTTCAACACTTCATCTACGCAGATGATGTTCAAATACTCATACCTATAACCAGCACAATCACAAATGCACTGAATACCTGGAAGGTAGCTTTATTAGAAATTAAAACTATCCTCACAGATAACCAATTGGCTATAAATACCAATAAAACTGAACTTATCATAATTTCACCTCCAAAAAATACAATACTGATCAACTCTGATATTGCTCAAAACAACTCCACTATTTCACAACAAGTACGCAGCCTTGGTATCATCATTGACAGCAATCTCACATTTAAAAAATTCATCGCGGATACGGTAAAAAAATGGTTTCTTTAAGCTATTTACGCTTAAACGGATTAAATCTCTATTATACCAATATGATTTCCGCACAGTTTTACAAGCAACTATTTTATCAAAGATTGATTACTGCAATGCTCTGTTACTGGGTCTACCCAAAGCCTCCATTCAACCTTTGCAAATGCTACAAAATGCAGCTGCCCGCATTATCACCGACACAAGCCGCCATGATCACATCACTCCAGCTCTTCAGTCTTTGCACTGGCTACCTGTGGCTTACAGGATAATTTATAAATCTATGTCGCTGATACACAAAGCCATTCAAAACAGAGAAATGCTCTGGTTTACAGATGAACTACAATTCAAAACGTCTTCCTGCCCAACGAGATTCCAGAATTTAGCCAAACTAAATATCCCAGCACCCAATCTGACTAAACTCTCTAGCACAAAAGATCGATCTTTCATCATTGCTGGATCAACAATATGGAACACCATGCCCTCTGAATTACGCCAGGAACTCTGTCACAAAAAATTTAAACAAAACCTTAAAACCTGGCTATTTAAAAAAGCCTACTATCAATGATCTGAATCCTCAACTACTCTTCCTAACTGCCACAATCTCTCATATATTGCTGATATTCTATTAATATAAAGTTATATACTGTATTGTTTTTCGTTTAGTTTCCTTGTTATATTGTAAAGCGCAATGCTGAATTACTGTTTGAATGTAAACCGAGGTGATGTTATTTACGTACCCCAGTATTGAAAAATCTATAAATAATAATAATAGTAATAAATTATAAATATGGAGACAAACTGGAATGGAAAACAAAAAGCCACTTTGCATGCAGTGCATGTTGCGGCTGGACTGCTGTGAGAGTAGAAGGTGGACCCTTGGGCCGGCCTACTGGAGATGATAGGGCAGGCCGGGAGGCGGAGACACCAGCTGGCAAGGTTTCACCCGGAGCCTGGGACCCCCCCGGGAGGAGCCCGTAGGGGCCCGACCCTTGGGTCTTAGGTGCTGTGAATGTCCAGAAAGGCCGTTTGCGAAGGGAAGGCAGGAGGCCTAGCAGTAGCAGAGGCGGGTCGAGTTTGCCAGAGAGTCACAGTAAAAGGCCAGGTCAGGGAGCTGGCCTAGAAGGTACACTGGGACCAGCGCAAGCAAGCTGAGGTAAAAGTTCATGGCAAGCCGGGTAGGGTTGCTGGCAGGCTGAAGCAAATGTGGAAAGTAATCTGGAGACACGGCTAGCCGCGGGCTGCGGCGTAGTCAGACAAACCGGAGACAAGCGGACTGCGGGCTGGAGCGGAGTCAGAAGCAAACTGGAGTCAAGGCAGGCAGCGAGCTGAAGCGGAGTCAGAAGCAAACCAGAGTCAAGGCAGGCAGCGAGCTGAAGCGGAGTCAGAAGCAAACCGGAGTCAAGGCTGGAACCAGGAAGACAACAGGAAACGCAACTAGATAGCTGGGAACCTCGTTGCAAGGCGTTTAGAGACTGACTGAACGCCGGTTATTTAGGGAGCAGAGCGTGACGTCAGCCGAGAGGGCGGGGCCGGGCTTCCAGGAGCTGGGTGCACAAGAAGAGCGACCTCGTGCGCGAGGCCGGAGAGGAACAGGCCCGTAATGGCGTCGGCCACGTGGGAAGTGCGCGTACAGGGAGCCCACCGGGACCAGGACCAGGCGGAATCCCGTGGCCGTCGGAGCGGAGGTAGGCGGGCCTGAGCCCTATCAGGAGAGGGGCGGTCGGGACTGCAACAGTGCAAACCTGGAGAAATGGAAAGAGAAATATAGCACTAATAATGCACACAAACTAATTCACACAAAGTTACACCTGCATTATGGAATACACTCAAACAGTAACAACCCTACCTATGAAAAGGCAACACTACTAATATTAAACCAGGCCCTAAACACTAATACAGCTCCTATTAGGAAAACAGAACAAGCCAAGCTGCTATAGATCCCCTCTCATTAAATAATTGTAAAGCTATACTAATAAATGTTACAAAACAGCTGATGATCAGAATAACATCCAACAATTAAAAACTCATAAAAATTATTAAAAATTGTCCAAATATCTGTACCATATTTCAAAACAGCAGATACATCATATAATACCCAATAATTAAAATGGCAGTCAGTCAAGAAAAATAAAATTAAAAAGCCACCTTTACTTATCCTCTCCAACAACTCTCCTACTCCTTTCCCTTGCAGGCCAAAATCACTCACCAGAAGTTGAAGCTCTGTCCTCATGGTCCTCTTCCTTAGGGCCCACAACCAGTCACTCACACACAGTCTCTGTCTCTGCACACACACCAGTCACCTCCTTGACCAGTATCTCTTCCTCACACACACCCCAGTAATCTCCTTGACCAGTATCTCTTCCTCACACACACACACCAGTAACCTCCCTAACCAGTCTCTCTTCCTCACACATACACCAATCACCTCGCTGACCAGTCTATCTCTCACACACACAGTCATCTCCCTGACCAGTCTATATCTCTCACACACACCTCCCTCACCAGTCTGTCTCTCACACACACACACACCAGTCACCTCCCTAACCAGTCTCTGTCTCTCACACACCAGTCACCTTCCTGACCAGTCTCTGTCTCTCACACACACCAGTCACCTCCCTGACAGTCTATCTCACACACACTCACCGGTCATCTTCCTGACCAGTCTCTCTCTCTCACAGAAACACATCACCTCTCTGAGCAGTCTCTCTCTCTCTCACAAAATCACATCACCTCCGACTAGTCTCTCTCTCTCAATCACACACATGCTCTCTTACTTACATACAAGCTCTCAATCACACACAAATGCTCTTGCTCCCTTTCCACCACACACACACACACACACACAAAGCAGGCACTCATTCTACCACACACATAAGCTCTCACTCACCCACCCAGGCACCCATTCTACCACACATACTCAAAGCTGCCACTCACACATCCAGGCACTCATTCTACCACTCACACACAAAGCTGCCACTCACACACATACACACACAAGCTGCCACTCACATACACACACAAGCTTGCTTCCTCTTTCGCGCCCAATAAGCCTGGCCTCCGCTCTTCAGCTGCCGCCGGCCTGGCCTCCGACGGCAGCATGCAGCATCACTCTGCTTTTCAGCCCCTGCCAGCCCCCCGGGGTGGCATGCAGGGTCTCTCCACTCTTCCACTGCCTCCAGCAGTGGCACGCAGTGTCACTCTGCTACCAACTGCATCAGCCCACCGGGGGATGATCAATCCCCTGATAGGCCAATCCGCCCCTGGGGAGAAGGGAAGCACAACTGGGGTAGTGGGACACCGGGACCTGTGACACACCTGCCGGTGCTTGGCGACACACTGTATTTTGTATTTGTATTTATTAAAATGTATTAATCACTTAACACAAAATAGGCCTAAGCGATTTACAGTAAAACATACATAAAATTAAAATTGGTGACAGAACATACATAATAAAAAGACATAAAAATAGGGGTCAACCAACAACAGCACAGAATAAACATAAGCATGGTACAATGGAGAGTTCTTCAGAAGGAGTCTGTGATTTTTTAGAATTGTCATATAGACAAATGTCATCTTATCAAGCCACTGTCAGTTCGGGCTAGCTATAGGCCTGCTGCAAAAGGAAGAGCTTCATTTGAGGTCTGAATTTTTTTAGATTATCTTGAAGAAGTAGATCATCTGGCAATGAGTTCCATAAAGATGGGGTTGCTACTGAAAATGAGGTTTCTCTGGTTGTTGTCAAACGGGCAAGACGAACAGAAGGAATGTCTAATTGTCCACGTTGAGATGATCTTAAGACCCGAGTTGGCAGTTGAAAATCGCTGTTCTAGTGCATATTTTCCTGTTTCTTCTGGTGATTCTTTTGTGAAATCACTTCATTTGCTTGCTGGAACCAAAGATTCTTTCATCTTTTCCACCTTTTTCAGAAGTAGTTGAGTTTGGGTTGCTACTTTCATGGTTATGCTTAACAGAGGCTCCCACACTCACTCGCGTTTCATTCATTTCTACCAAGTCTCCCGTACCCCCTGTCCCAATCCTCCCATAGCCCTTTGTCACGACATTTGTTATTGGAAGTGCTCAGAGAATAAAGAAGCTGCAGTTTCATTAGCCTTACAAATTTGTAAATGTCTTTTGTTCTTATTGGATATAGCATTTAACAAAGTATTTGCAGTACAAAAGGGGGAAAGGTTATCCTCAGAATTGGCAGAAGCTCATTCTGGATGCAACTGTTTCAAGCCTGGTGTATCCTGGACATCGTCCCACACCTTTGCCAACGTGTAATTTTCATTCAGAGGAGCAACACCCTCGGTCACATTAAGCCCTGGAATGCAGGCATGCCCTCTTGTTAGACACTGCATGTGCTATGCCACATAACCCCCATACCCCTTCAATCACTGCTCCAGCCGTACAGCAGGTCTTGTTCGTCTGGCATCATTTGCAGTTTCTCGCCAACTTCCTTTTTATCTGCCTTGTATCTGCTGCTGACTCTACTCAAGCCCCGTTCTTCAGTGTTTGCAGATTTAACCACAGGCTGGATGGGAGACTTGTTAAAGTGTGTATTTCCTTTTCAGAAAGGCCTATCCGGAAACCAACCAAACCTAGACGCACCCACCCAGCCCCCCCTCCTCCTATTCTCCCTCTCCCTCCCCCCCCCCCCCCCCCCCGCCCGACCTTCCCTAACCCTAGGCATCCCCCCACCGCCCTCTCATTCCATCGTATTGCAATTTTACAAGAATGTTTTATTTAAACTAATGTAATCTATGGTAAATAGTTCTACTGTAAATATATACCTTTGTAAATAAGTTCCATCTACTTTGACGGTTGCTTTTTCTATCTCATGCTACCTATCTTTTCCCTCTCTTCTCCTGTCTCCCCTTCCCATCTCCTCTTTCTGGCCTGCTCCCATCCCATGCTCCCTGTTCATTGTAATTTCCTCCTTTATTTGAGTTACCTGTAAACCGGCGTGATGTGCCATACGAACGTCGGTACATTAAAAGTTGTTAAATAAATAAATAAATAGAAAAGAAAACCTTGCCCTAGTTCTCTAGATGTCATGAGGTCATCTTGGTTAAGGTTTGATTGGAGTAATGCTTGAAGATAGGTGGAGAAGGGGAAGGCAGGCTGGAAGGAGGCCATGGTGTACAGAGTACAGTCATACCATTACATTCAGCGAGTGCTTATTTTAGGCTAAGCAGAATGGTAATATTAAACACAAGATTATTTACTATATATTTCACATTCAAAACAAAAATGTTTGTGGGCAGGGAAAGGTGATTATGTTAATAGTGTGAGTGGAAGCTCTGATCTCTCTCTCCTTGCAGCGCTTGTATAGGCATTATAAACCTTTATATAAAGCTGACAAATGCACAGGTGTCTTTACCTGTTAATAGGACTCCAGAACCAACCAATTTCTCACAGTAAATGAGTGGCAGGACAAACGATCTCTGCAGATCCTGCTGGCTAGGTCACTGTAGAGGAGTTGCAGAATTGTTGTGATTTAATTAACTGCACATCTCATTGGTGTAATTGAACAATTGACCTGTGAGCCCATGAACTTTCAGATGTTAGCACTCTTTGCTTTGGACCGAAGGCTTTCATTCAGGAAGAATCCTGTCTTTTCCTTTTAAGCTCTGTGCCTATTATTTCATGTCTGGGGCATTTGAAAGCTGAGTTTATTGCTCCGTAGTATTGGAGAACAGTTTGACATGGGTTTCCTAGTGAAAGCTTTGTGATAGATACTCCTGCTGCACCCAGACAGCTGTGAGGGGGATTTCATGCATCCAGTGTAAGGACTTGACAAATGAGGGCAAATGCGCTTTCTTTCTTAGGGTGGATGGGCAGAGTGCACCTTGACTGTACGGGAGGGGGCAGAATTCAAATTATTAGTGGTCGAAGACAACCACCTATTTCATTAAATTAAATTCATTTTTGAGATGCTAGGTTATACAGAAGACATAAAAATTGGCATAAGTGTAGATTTTGTTCCAATAAATTGGAAAAGAGTGGCCTCAACAACATTGCACGAACACAGGTCAAAAGCAGAGGATGCATAATCAACAAGAAATATATTTGTCCCAAATGAAACAATTCTGTGATTACAGTTAAGCACTCTCCTCCTCTAAACCATGCCGTTCTCACTGGGTTGAAGCTCGACTGCACCTGTTAGCTCTTGTTAAAACCACAGCCTTTAAGATAAAGCATCTGTTTCTGAAGGATATTTAGAATTTGATACACTCTCCCCTCCTCTAGCTTGCAGGGTTTACAGTGACGCCAGCTCATGGTAGAGACCAGCCCTTCACCCAGATATTTGCTCAAGTGTTAATTAATCTCATTTTAAGCTGCAGAGTACATTTCCACGGTATGTCTGCTAAAGCATAAACCAGAAATATTAATGCTATGTTGGAAGGACAAAATATCCGTAGCTATACTATACTATATTGTCACTGCTGGAAACAAATAAAAGGTCTGGTACCACAAAGTTTTATCAACATGGATCCCACTTGCTGTGCTTTTGCAGTCTGCACTAAGGCCCCTGTAAGATAAGGCTTTAGGACCTAAATATGTTTACCCTAGAGGTGAGGAGGGAGAGGGAAAATGTGATATAGACATTATTGAAATACCGGTAGGTAATGTGTAGGTAATGTACAAGAAGCAAACTTTTAAAGTGACAAGAAAATTCTACGGCAAGAATAAGAGGTTCAAAGGGGGGTGCACTCTGAAAAAAGACAGAAGATATTTCTTCCCAGGAAGGGAATTCAGGAAAGCTGGGATAAACCCAGAGGATTCCTGATGGCCAGAAAATGAAGGGAAAGCCAGAGATCAACTGTGGCTGTAGCCTTGCACCAGGAATTCAATTCAGTCCTTATCTGCTGTCGTACTCTCGGTTTCCTTCCATTCAGCAAGTACAGCAGGACATGCAATGACCAACTACTTACTAACGCTTTCTTTTCTCCAACTGATGAGTCTACCAACAAACAGAAGATGTTGCCTGTTTTACGGTGTAATAAGGCACATTGTGTCACATAATTGAAAAGTATGTTACGCTGAGCTAGCTATTTTTGAGAAGAGATCACATTTGATGTAAACAGAACATAAATGCCTTGAGTAAAAGATTGTATCGGTGCATCTAATCCAGAGCGTTGTTTTTGAAGACCATGTATTGAGCATGGGAAAAATGTGGAGATCGATCAGTCCAGCTCTAGTCAGCATTTTATTGCAGTGATTGTTCAGAAGTTGGTTCTGTTTCTTATGAAGTGGTCCTGCTTGGTGAAGATGAAAGTCAGAAGGAGGGATGATGGGTTTTGTGTGTGTGCCCCAGGGCCCAATTCAGATGGAAATGTTTGGCTACCAGATAAGAACATAAGAAGATAAGATATGTCATACTGGGTCAGACCAAGGGTCCATAAATCCCAGTATCCTGTCTCCAAATCACAAGTACCTGGCAAGTACCCAAATATTAAATACATTCCAAGATACTAATGCCTGCAACAAGCAAGGGCTATTCCCTATGGATTTATAGCAGTTCAGGGGCGAGGCATCCATAGTTCACAGTGGTGCACAGGCACTACCAACTTTAAAATGGGGTATGCTGTGTACCACCAACTTGAAGCCATCGCGTCTTCTCTGACTCTCCCCATAGAACCATAAGTGCTGCTGCCCACCACCACCAGTGTTCCCTCTAAGCTGCACATGTGCATGGGAAAAGCCACATGTGCACTTGTGCACAACTCACCCCCTTCCCAGTGTAGGAAGCCTGGCTAGGCCATGGCGATGCCCATCCTACCATGGCCCAAAGTGAAGAAGAGCCTAGCAGGGCCGTGACGGTGTCCATCCGGCCACAGCACGAAGTTCAGAGGAGGTCGGTGGGGCCATGGTGACGCTCATCCCACCATGGCCCGAAGTGCAGAGGAGGCTGGCGGGGCCATAATGGTGCCCATCCTGCCATGGCCCAAAGTGAAGAGGAGACTGGCAGGGCCATGGTGCCTGACGTTCAGAGGAGACTGGTGGGCAGTGGTGGTGCCCATCCTGCCATTGCATGAAGTATAAAGGAGGCTGTGTGTGTGTGTGTGCGTGTGTTTATTTATGTCTATGTGAGAGCTTGTGTGTCTTTACAAGAGCCTGTATGTGTAAGTCTGTGTGCATGTATGTGTGTTTGCATGAAAGACTGTGGGTGTGTGCATATGTCTGTTTGAATGCCTGTGTGTGTGAAAACCTGTGTGTCAGCGTATGTATAAGCCTGTGTGCATGTGTGTGTCTGTGTGAAATCTTATGTGCCTGTGTGTGTTTATCTGTGTGAGCGCCAGTGGGTGTGTGTTATGTCTCTATGACAGCCTGTATGTATGAGAGCTTGGGTGCATGTATGTCTGTGTGAGAGGCTGTGTGTATGTGTGTCTGAGTTTAGAGACTGTGTGTCTGTGAGACCCTATATGTGTGTGTGAGTGCGTGCCTTTCAGAGCCTGTGTGTATGAGAGAGAGGGACTGTGTGTGAAAGCATTGGCATTTATATGAGAGAGTATCTGAAAGAATTAATGTGTTAGCATGTGTGTGTGAGTGACGGAGAGAGAGTAGATAGTTTTTACGGCCCTACTTCCCACAATGCACGATAATCTCAGGATGACCGGAAATCAAAAGATCCCAGGTATGGAGAGCAGGATATTTTTTAATCCTTATTAGTTTTAATTATTGGGTGTAATTTAAAGTTTCTATTATTTTTAAATATATATTTTTTATATAATAACATTATTTATTTATTGGATGTTTTATTTATCAGATGTTTTGAAATATTTTACTGGTGTTTTGGGAAATGTATAACATTTTTAAATTATTGGATGTATTATTCATCATAGTTTTGAAATATTTTATTGGTATTTGGGAAATATTGGAACAAATTTATGCAAGGTTTTTTTTTAAACTATTGGATGTTGGTTAGCTGTTTTGGCATTTATTATTTTTATTAGCATTGTTTTAAAATTATGAATGTTTTATATCTGATTTTATTGCGTGATGTTTTGAGAGGAATGATGATTCTGATTTTCCATTGTTACACTGCATAACATCAGGCCGATACAGTAAAGTGGGGCTGCGGTTACCCCGCTCCTAACCCGCTTTCTACTCACTTTCTGGCAGCGTTAGCCCTTCCTGCGATACACAATCCCCTTTAACCCATCCTTACCGCCTCTTTAAATCCCCGGGTAACCCCTTCCGCACGCGGCTTGTATATTAAATGTAAACGATCGAATTAGCTATTCCCTCCCATACAGTAACGCGCGCCCTGACTATCACTATTTTACCCTGCCGTTTTGCCGCGCGTTTAACCTGCTAACTTACCACCTAACCTTACCCCTGCGTTAGAGGCAGGGGTAAGGGTAGGCGGCAAACTTTCCCCCAAAAGGAAACCTCTAAAAACCTAAAATCCCCTCCTCCCCTCCTCCCGAAGCGACTTTTTGTTGTTTTCTTACTTTTTGTTGCTTTCAGCTCGTTCCCTTCTCTGCCATCCTCCGGAGGGGCAGCCGGCAGCGAAAGCGGCTTGCAGCGTTCCCTTGCGATCATGTGCAGCAGCGTCTTTTGGGAGGAACCGAAATCCTAGCGCCTCCAGTGCCCTGGAGGAAAAATCCTCCCCCCCCCCCCCCCGGAGAACCCAGCTGGGGCTGAGAGGCGCGAGTACTGAGTGAATCCCCTTCCCCAGGGCAGTGCCCCTGACAGGGGCTGCAAGGTAGCGAAGCGTACTTTCATTGGCCTGAGCACCCGTCAATTTGGGTGCTCCAGCCAATGAAAGCACATAGACGGGCACGATTGACGTCACGGCGTGAGTCACGCACGCCCATCTATGTGCTTTCATTGGCTGGAGCGCCCAAATTGACGGGCGCTCAGGCCAATGAAAGCACGCCCATCTGTGCTTTCATTGGCTGGAGCGCCCGTCAATTTGGGCGCCCCAGCCAATGAAAGCACATAGACGGGCGTGACGCACGCCGTGACGTCACGCACGTCCGTCTATGTGCTTTCATTGGCTGGAGCGCCCAAATTGACGGGCGCTCAGGCCAATGAAAGTACGTTTCGCTTCCCTCACAACCTTGCAGCCCCTGTCGGGGGCACTGCCCTGGGGAAGGGGATTTACTCAGTACTCGCGCCTCTCAACCCCAGCTGGGTTCTCCGAGGGGGGGGAGGATTTTTCCTCCAGGAGAACCTGGACCTGCGCGGGGGGACCGCTGCGAGCCGTTTTCGCTGCCGGCTGCCCCCTCCGGAGGGCGGTAGAGAAGGGAAGGGGCTGAAAAGCAACAAAAGGTAAGTTGGCACATGTCGAGCCGCTTCGGGAGGAGGAGATTTTCGGTTTTTAGGTTTTCATGGGTTTAAGTTGGGATCCACTTCCTGGTGCCTGTCATTTGAAATGACGGGTACCAGCGCACCCAGGATACTGTATAGGCGCTGTATTAAGCGCCTATACAGTAAAATGGGTTGCGTGGGCCTAACGCTTCGCCTAACGGTTTGCAGACGCAGCTTGCATTTGCATGCCATTTCAATAGAGTATCGAGCGGTATGTGATCAGAACAGTGCGTGGGGCAAACGAGGGTGCGCCCGGCACTGCCACACTGTTTCTAACGCGGCCCTACTGTATTGACCAGTTGGGCTTGTGGTTTCCAGTTCAGTTATTGTTGGCAGATTTCTATTCTGTTTTTGGTGAGGGTCTATCTCTATTTTAAAGGTTCAGTTCTTGTGTAACTTTAATTTTTTCTGTGAAAATGATGATACTTATCATTGGCTTTTAAGGCATTATGGTTATCTCTTCCTCATTTCTATTTTAAACAGAAGTTTTCTCTTTATTAATTTCACTTGCAGACAGAAAGCAGTTATGAATGCTCTTGAAGAAAATATTTTTTATTCACATATTTTATTGTTACTGCTGTTAATAGATTAGGTGATTATTTTAAGGGATTAGCTAATATTCCCTCAAAGGATTGGGTTGCTGTGAGCATACATTTGATAAGCATTTAGCATAAAAGAAAGTAGTACTCACAAGGTAATGTAGGAGGGTGTACTATGTTCTAGGGCACATAACAGCAGCAAATTTTCTGGTGCACCACCAACTTCAGCAATCACCCTATGCCCCTGTAACAGGTTTATGGATATCTTCTTCAGAAACTTATCCAAAACTTTTTTAAACTCATCTATACTAGCTGCCTTAACCACATCCTCTGGCAATGAATTCCAGAGCTTAATTGTGCATTGAGTGAAAATAATTTTCTCTGATTTGTTTTAAATATGCTACTTGCTAACTTCATGGAGTGCCACCTAGTCCTTTAAGAGGCCTAAACTTGTATTATCCGAAAGAGTAAATAACCATTTCACATTTACATATTTCATGATTTTAAAGACCTCTATCATATCCCCCCTCAGCTGTCTCTTCTCCAAGCCGAACAGCCCTAACCTCTTTAGCCTTTCCTGCTCTTTATCATTTTGATTGCCCTTCTCTGTACTTTCTCCAGTGCAACTATATCTTTTTTGATATGCGGCAATGTTGTATAAAACCCAAATTAGCAAACTGGATTAGCAAATGTGTGCAAAAAGCATGTTCCTGAATGTCTTCAGATCTGTCCAATGAAAATATCTCACATGGAATGCAATGATTTACAGACCAGAAAAGGCAAAATCAACCAATCTAATTTCCAGACTCTACAGCTTCTGGCACGTCTTCTGCAAAGGAAATCGAACTCTGGGTGTGAACAGCTGTCACTCTCTGCTGAGAGTTACACCATAAGAGGGTGTACAGACACATGGAACCTAATATTAACCATACCACAAAGATATGTAAAACATAAGTTGCTTTTAATTCCCTAAGTGTAACACTACATGTTAACTATTCATTTGAAGTATCGCCAAGGACTTTGAACTCTGCTACAGACGATCATTGTCCTTACATATTATTTCAAATCAGGTCCTTAATGTGTATTCTTTTGCACTGTAGAACCATGACTAGCTTTTGTCACTGTAATACGACTGGTAGGACAAAATCATAAAACTAGTCAGACCAGACATGACTTGAGAAATGATGGTGGCAGAGTTAAATGAAACCTATGCATCTGACAGATGTTAAAGAAAGTATAATAGGAACAGACACTATGACAATAGATGAGGATTGTAAAGCCATCTAAATCACCAGGGTTTCTTCCATTTACAAATAAGGCTTCTCTGAGCATATCCTAGCTAACAAATACTGAAAACTTCTGAAGGATGTCTTTTGAATGCATAAAGTGGGTTTTTACAGCACATACTGTATAAAGGGGCTTATGCATTAAACCTTAGTGCAAACTCCAAGGCTGCTTACAGCATACTAAAAACGATGAATTTTAAAAGCCTGATGTGTGCATTAATTAGGGGATGTGTGAATATGTTGGACTTGCATGCCAAGCAGATTTTAAAAGCTGCTGAGAATCATGCACATCTCCCATAATATGCACATCTCATCTCGGAAGTTTTCCAAAAGGGGTGTGGCATAGGCATGGTCTGGGCGGGGCATGGGCATTTTGGGTTGTGAACCTTAGATGTGCATGTAAATACTTACACACTCCGGCGTGAGCCGATGGCCCCTGCCGTGTAACTTTACTTCTGCTATGGATGACATGTAATTTAAAAAAGAAAAATAGGCAGATCTGTGGAGTTTAAGGGTCGGGGGGAGGGTTGGAGAACTTATCTCTTAACTGGGCAAACTGGGGACAAATTTGTAAAACTGGGAATAACGTCAGCATGCGGCCCTTTTAAAATCCTATTATGCGGTAGAAGCGACATTTGCATGCCCAGTTAAAATTTAGCTCACATGTGCACATATTATGAAATGGCCGTGTTCCTGGGGTGCAGGCCAACGTATGAGCGCAAATGTGTGCATGCGTGCCGGTTGGAAAGTTACCATCCCTGTTTGCATGCTTAACTGGTCAGAAAAGCCATGATTATGTACCCACTAACATTAGCAGTGCACATGCACACATGTAAAAAATAATCATATGCAAATGAGGCTATGCTAAATAGCATGTTCTGCTTGCCTCTCTGCGCTGTGGAGCATGCATGCTCTAACACTTCGTTTTTGACACCTGCCTCAGCCCATTAACATTTCAGGTCATGTGCTCCTGAAATGGCTGGGCTAACAGGAGGTTATAGATGAAGGAGACGAGGATGTCAAAAAGCGGAATATAAAAATCTAAAAAAATGAAAAAGCTGGAGTTATAGGAGAGGTGGTGATCAGGACAAGAGAAATAAAGAGGCGAGGGAGAGTGCAACAGAGATGACATGGGAAGCAGCACACTTTAGCACTTAGAAACCAAGTCAGCATTTATTTACACAATGCAAATGATTTTGCAGGAAAAAAAGGTTACAATGAACAACAGTGCATCTAATATTGTTATCTACTTCTAAATTTGGAAGGCACAATGCTATCATAAATGGAAGAGCAGAGCTCTCCCTCAAGCTTTTAGCCATTGCCATGAGTGTGGACAAACATTTCACTGCATTAATTGTATGTCCTGCAAGGCTTCAGAAGGTTGCAGCAGCAGGACAGTGAAGACTAAGCCCCTCACAGAAGCCATCAGAAGGGAACGAGGAAGGATGCTCACGAGGCAGCCTCAGATAAGGTGGGAGGCCCCTCTGTAGCTTTTCCAGCTGTGGCTCCTAGCCCTCTGAGAAGGCCACTCCTGTGTATTGTGATTGAAGTAGAATTGGGAGGAGGGGGAATAGCTTTAGTGAATGGAGCACACTGTTGTCAGTCACCAGAATGCACTCTGCTGGCAATGCTAATGGCCATGGCTGTCATTGCTTTGGTTAGTCCATCCAAAGGCAACCTTGTTACGTGTGCCGTCCGTGGCAGACCCACGGCATGGCCCCCTCACCTTTCTACAGTGACTCCAGCCTCTGGTTCCTCCTCGCTGGCAGCAGTGGGGCCGTCAGCTCCGTCCTCGGGCCTCCCCCGGTGCCTCCGGCTCTGCCACAGTCCCCGGCGTTCCCGGTCCTGCTACTTCTCGTCAGGCCTCTCCGCGTGGCCTGCGGAGAAACACTGCTACTCGCGCCGCACCCCCTCCCTAGGCGCACCCGCACCATTGATCCTTAAGTAGGGACCCCGGTAGGAACCTAGCTGTGGCCCTGGATGATGACGTCAACTTAGTTACAGTATTTAAACTCAGGCTCCGCTCCCTAGCATTGCCTTGGCAACAGGTCTCCTCACTGGTTGAGTACTTTTTGCCTCCTAGAGATTCATCTCATCCCTGCGTTCCTCTTCCTCATTGTTCCTGGTTCTTGTCTCCTCGTTCCTACCTTGCTTCATACCTCGGATTGACTACATGGACTTTGACTTTGCTTTGCCTGACTTCGCCATTGATTCTCTCCAAGACCGGACCCCTGCTTCGCCTGACTACGCTACTGCCTATCTCCAGACCCAGACCTCTGCTTCGCCTGACTACGCTACTGCCTATCTCTAGGCCCAGACCTCTGCTTCGCCTGACTCCGCTATTGCCTATCTCCAGACCCAGACTTCTGCTTCATCTGACTACACTATTGCCTTTCTCCAGACCCAGACCTCCGCTTTGCCTGACTACACTTTTGACTATCTCCATGATCAGACCTCTGCCTTGCCTGACTACGCTCTTGACTATCTCCATGATCAGACCTGAGCCTTGCTTGCCACTGACTTCGGATTGCTGCCAGCCCTGACTCAAGCCTGCCCTTGGACGCCTCTTCAGTTTACTCCCTGGACGTGGTTTCTTCAGGCTTTGGCCTGCTTTCTCTCAAGCGCCCTCTGTCTGCCTCCATTCCATTGGCGCCCAAGTTTCCAGGACATTACCTAGTCCAGAGTAAGACTGTACCATCTCTCTCCAGCTGTCTCTAGGCTGAACCAACGCTTACTTTGACTATACACAGAGGCCCACCCTACTCCTGCCGGCCCCGGCACTCAAAGGCTCAGCCCGCCGGGAACAAGGGCTGGTATAGGTGAAGCTCCAGCATCCTATTTCAGCCCACTCCACCTGCCGATGATGGGGACCCTTAGATCCTTACCTACGGGTTGCATCAACCCCACCTCGGTCCAAGGGTCCACCTCCGACGCAACAGGTTGCAAAGGCCATGGACTCAGTGGAGCCACGTGCCCTCCAGGCCATTCCAGGCCTGGTATCCAAGGTAAAGAACAGCAGCAGTTTCGTGAGACATTGGCCTCCTCCATTGACCATCTCCATGCCTGACTTGATGCCCTCACCAGTAATCCGGTTTCTATGCCGGCTCCTCCTCATCCACAGCCATCATCTACCATGCCTCTTGCTCTGTTGGCCCTACAAGCGCTCCCACGCTTCAATGGTGACCAGACTCTGCAGAGGGTTTATCAACCAATGCTATTTGCAATTCGCTCTGCAGCCCTCCGTCTTCCAGGATGAACTGCCTAAAGTCACCTTCATCCTATCTCGTCTTGAAGGGAAGGCGCTGGCTTGGGCTTTGCCCTTTTGGGAACAATCGGACTTCCTCCTAAGGGAGTTATCTCAGTTCATGGCTGTGTTTCGACAGACCTTTGATGATCCTGGGTGGCATGCCATGGCAAGCACCAGCTTGTTACATCTTCGTCAAGGTCAAAGAAGTCTCTTCAACTATACCATTCAGTTCCAGACTTTGGCTTACGAGCTTGCCTGGCAGGAAGGCTGCCTATGAGCTATTTACCTGGATGGACTTTCCTCACAGCTGAAGGATGAGTTGGCTGCAAGGGATCTCCCTTCGTCTCCAAGAGCATCACTGGGAGAGTCCAATGCCCAAGAAGCCCTCTCGGGTTTGATCCCGTTCGCCACCAACCACCAGCCCTGCCCTGAGTAGGTTTACTACTGTGGCCAAGATGGAAGAGCCCATGCAGTTGGGCCAAGGGCGGCTGACACCAGAAGAGCGCCTCCGGCAGACAAACCAGTCTAAGTCTGTATTGCGGAGCACCTGGCCACCATCTACAGCTCTGTCCTGTCCATCCGGGAAACTTCCCGGCCTAAGTTCTGTAAGGGTCATAAACTTGGGTGCTACTTCTCCAGCCCCTCAACTGTCTGTACCGGTCACCTTCATCTGAGACTCCCTGTCCTTCCCAGTTCTTGCTCTGGTGGATCCAGAGCAGGAGGTAATTTCATTCTCAAAGATCTAGTCCAGCTCTTGGGTATAAAGACCCATCCTCTAGAGACCTCCTTGTGTATAGCATCTATTTATGGAGAACCGTTACCGAGTTGAATCTTCCTGACCACGGAACCAGTCCAACTATGCACTGGCGCCTTGCATACAGAAGAACTTGAACTCTTAGTATTGGAGAAATCCATCCATCCGGTAGTCCTAAGACTCCCATGGCTTCAAAGACACTCTCCCCAATTTAATTGGGGTTCATTGCAACTGGTGGAGTAGGATCCTGCCTGCCACCAGTACTGTCTTCAGAAAGTGGTACCGCCACCTGTGGTTCCTCTGGCTGCCACCTCTTCAGGTATACTCGCTCCATACGCGGATTTCAAAGATGTGTTTTTCAAGCAAAAAGCAGACCACCTTCCGCCTCTTTGGAGGTTCGATTGTCCCATTGACCTCCTTCCTGGGACCACGCCTCCCCGAGGACACACCTATCCTCTGTCTTTGCCAGAGACAAAGGCTATAACGGAGTACATCCAAGAAAACCTTGCGAAGGGATTCATCCGCCTTTCAACTTCTCCTGCTGGGGCAGGATTCTTTTTTGCGACCAAGGAGGATGGATCACTCAGGCTGTGTATTGACTATTGCCGCCTAAACTCCATCACCAACAAAGACAAGTATCCTCTGCTGCTGATCTCGGAATTATTCGATCGCTTGCATGGAGCATCTATATTCACGAAGTTGGACTTACACGGAGCATATAACTTGGTACAGATCCATCCTGATGACATTTGGAAGACTGCCTTTAACACCCGGGATGGGCATTTCAAATACCTGGTGATGTCTTTCGGTCTCTGTAATACGCCCGCAGTTTTCCAACAAACGATGAACAAAATTTTCAGAGATTTGCTGTATATTAAGGTTGTGGCATACTTGGACGATATCCTTGTCTTTTCCAAGGATTTGGCCACACACCACATCGATGTCCATACTGTCCTCCAATGCCTTCGTGAGAATCACTTATTTGCAAAACTGGATAAATGCTTATTCGAGAAATCTAGTCTGCCTTTTCTTGAATATATTATCTCCCAACGAGGATTTTCTATCGGCCCTGCCAAGTTGAAAGGAATCCGGGATTGGCCGCAACCCGTGGGTCTTAAAGTCCTCCAGCACTTCCTGGGATTTCTAAATTACTATCACCATTTCATCCCACACTATTCCACTTTGGCTGCTCCTCTGACAGCATTAACTCGTAAGGGCCAAGACACTCGAAATTGGACTCCAGAAGCCATCTCAGCCTTCCGACGCCTCAAGGAGGCCTTCCAGGCGGAGTCTCGTCTATATCACCCAGACCCAAACCGTCTTTTTCAAGTGGAAGTGGACGCCTCCGTGATTGGAGCTGGGGCGGTTCTGAGTCAATGCACTGCTTCTGGTTCTACAGTCCCATGTTCATTCTACTCCCGCAAGTTCTCATCTGTGGAACAGAGCTACAGTATTGGAGATCGCAAGTTACTTGCCATTTATTTATTTATTTATTTATTTATTTATTTAACCGTTTTTTATACCGACCTTCATAGTAAATAACCATATCGGATCGGTTTACATTTAACAGCCATAAAATTAGCCCTTGAAGAATGGCACCCATGGCAAGAGACCGCACAACATAAGTTCACCGTGTTCACTGACCATAAGAACCTGGAACATTTGAGCCATGCCCAGTGTCTCAACACCTGTCAGACCCGATGGGCCCTGTTCTTTTCCAGGATCAATTTTGAGCTTCATTACCGTCCAGATGAAAAAACTCCCCTGAATAACCCAGTCATATAATAGACCCAGCTTGTATCTGTCTGTTTGCTACTCACCCAGTCCCTGCTGGGAAGACTGTTGTGCCCCGATGACTCTGAGAAAGAGTCCTCTGCTGGGCGCATGATTCTAAGTTTGCTGGTCACCCAGGGCGAGCGCAAACCTTGGCACTGCTCCAGCAGTTCTTCTGGTGGCCTACTATGGTCTCTGATGCTAAAGCATACGTCAAATCCTGTAACACTTGTGCACAGCAAAAGCCCCCGGTCGGTCCACTATGGGATCTTCTGCAATCACTTCCAGCTCCCGAGGAACCATGGACCCATATGTCTACGGATTTCATCGTGGATTTGCCTCCATCTAAGAGTAATACCATTATATGGGTAACCATAGACTGATTTTCAAAAATGGCCCATTTCGTCTCTCTACCGGGCCTACCATCTGCTCCAGAACTGGCATGCCTATTCTTCCACCACATCTTCAGATTGCATGGCCTACCCAAGGACATTGTCTGTGATAGAAGTCCATAGTTCATTGCTAGATATTGGCGTGCTCTTTGCCGAAAATTCGGTATCAACATCAGTTTAACAACTGCCTATCACCCCCCAAGCCAACGGACAAGCCGAGTGAATGAATTGCTCTTTGAAGGCCTTCCTGCGCACTTACATCAATGACCGCCAAGACAATTGGTCTGAACTTCTCCCTTGGACAAAGTTTTCTCACAACTCTCACATCACCACTGCTACAGGCATGTCACCGTTCTCCATCATCTACGGAAAGCAACCACGACCACCACTGCCCATACCTTTGTCAGTACCATCCCCTGCAGCACAGGCTACTGCGGATGCCCTCAAGACTTTATGGGAACAGACGAATCTTCATTTACATCAAGCCGCTTCCTGGGCCAAGAGAACTGCTGACAGTCGACGCTCGGCTCCTGAATTCCTTCCTGGCCAGAAAGTCTGGTTAAGTACTCAGTATATCCAACTCAGAATACCTTCTCAAAGGTTTGCTCCAAGGTACATTGGATCTTTTAAGGTCACCCGACGCATTGGACCAGTTACATACCAGCTTTGGCTGCCTCCTACGCTGGGAATACATAATACATTTCACGTATCTCTTTCAAAACCTGTGGTCTTGTCCTGGCCTGCCCGAAAGGCTCCTGAACCACCTCCACTGGTGGCTGAGACTGATATGACGTACAAGGTACATGAAGTCCTTGACATCCGCCGTAGGAGCCACCGGTGGGAATACCTCCTTTCTTGGGAGGGTTATGGACCCGATCAACAATTCTTGGGAGCCAGCTCAAAATATCCTGGACAAAACCCTCCTCCTGAACTTTCATCATGCCCATCCAGGCAAACCCCGATCTCCACGAGGGGGGCATAAAGGGGGGGTACTGTTACGTGTGCTGTCCGCTGCAGACCTGCGGCACAGCCCCCTCACCTTTCTATAGTGACTCCAGCTTCTGGTTCCTCCTCGCTGGTGGTAGTGGGCCGTCAACTCCATCCTCAGTCCTCCCCCGGTGCCTCCAGCACTGCCACAGTCCCCGGCGTTCCTGATCCTGCTACCACTTCTCGTCGAGCCTCTCCGCGTGGCCCACGGAGAGATGCTGCTACTCATGCCATGCCCCTTTCTAGGCGCCCGCACGCACACCATTGATCCTTAAGTAGGGACCGCGGCGGGAACCTAGCCACAGCCCTGGATGATGACGTCAACTTAACTACAGTATTTAAGCTCAGGTCCCGCTCCCTAGCGACGCCTTTGCAACAGGTCTCCTCACTGGTTGAGTACTCGTTGCCTCCTAGAAATTCGTCTCATCCCTGCGTTCATGTTCCTCATTGTTCTTGGTTCCTGTCTCCTCATTCCTAACTTGCTTCATATCTCGGATTGACTACATGGACTTTGACTTTGCTTTGCCTGACTTCTCCATTGATTCTCTCCAAGCCCAGACCTCTGCTTTGCCTGACTACGCTACTGCTTATCTCCAGACCCAGACCTCTGCTTCGCCTGACTACGCTACTGCTTATCTCCAGAACCCAGACCTCTGCTTCGCCTGACTACGCTACTGCCTATATCCAGACCCAGACCTCTGCTTCGCCTGACTACACTACTGCCTATCTCCAGATGCAGACCTCTGCTTCGTCCGACTACACTATTGCCTAGGGATGTGAATCGTTTTTCTGATGATTGAAAATATTGTATGATATTTTCAAACTCGTCAGAAATTGGGGGCTCCCCGAAACCGATAGGAAAACCTCACAAACAATTTTGTGGGGTTCTCTTATCATTTTGGGGGAGGGCGGGAAAAATGGCACCCAAAAACAACCAATGAACCCACCCCGACCCTTTAAAACACATCCTTTAGCTTCCCCCACCCTCCCGACTCCCCCCCAAAAACTTTTTTAAAGTACTTGGTGGTCCAGTGTGGGTCCCGGGAGCGATCTCCCACTCTCGGACCATCGGCTTCCCCTAATCAAATTGGCGCCGATGGCCCTTTGCCCTTACCATGTGACAGGGTATCCATGCCATTGGCCGGCCCCTGTCACATGGTAGGAGTAATGGACAGCCGGTGCCATCTTTAAAAATGGCGCGGGCCATCCAGTGCTCCTTCCAGGACATTACCCAGTCCAAAGTAAGACTGTACCATCTCTCACCTGCTGTCTCTGGGCTGAACCAACTCTTACTTCGACTATACACAGAGGCCCCAGCACCCAAAGGCTCAACCCACGGGGAATGAAGGCTGGTATTGGTGAAGCTCCAGCGGCCTCTGTCTATCAGCGCACTCCGCCTGCCGGCGGTGGGGACCCATAGGTCCTTACCTACGGGTTGCATCAACCCCACCTTGGCCCAAGGCCAAGGGTCCACCTCCGATGCAACAACTGCAGGCACTTCAAGGCTTCAGCATGTGCCATTGTTGCCCAGCTCTAGAGGTTACTCGGAGGGGGGTGGTCAGATACTGATGTCCTGACTCAAGGCTAGCAGATTTCACTCCCTGGCATCAATGGGATGGATGTGTGGGGCTGGCCAAGACACTTTTTACTGCAAGTCTTTCTCCTGCCTGGACTTTCTTCTCTTTTGGGGTCCAGATGTTCTTCCACTTCTTCCCTCAGTACTGACAATCAGCTCTGTGAGCCAGGTTTACTTTTATGAAAGTTTGTAGCCAGGGGGACTATATGAGAAAGAGGATTGCACATGCTTACTTTAGCACACAGGCATTATAAGCTGATTGAAGCTACAGTTATAGGGATTAGCATGCACACTAATAGCATATTCATACTATCATGGTAATTTTTTGAACATATGTTCATAAAAATGGGGTGCATAGCCCTTTAAGTGGCATTTTACCAAGCACTTAATATTTTTGCACTATACAAGCTAACATTATTTTAGTAAACAGACCCCATATTTTTCATGAGACTGTTGCACTAACTGTGGGCCTCCTTCTCAACAGTGTTTATGTATATAAAGCCAAGTTTTATATGCATAAAATTGCTTTTAAAAATTATCCAAGGGTTTCTATATGTAAAAGCAAGTGCAGAAGGGATTCCACATTTACTGCAAAAGGGCATTCTGGGGGCAGAGTTCAGACAGAGAAACATATACGTGTCTACTTTTGATTTTTGAAAGTATGCATACAAACATATGTGTACACATATACATCTGCTCACTTGCAGGTGTAAATTTGTCGGTGGATGCTACACAGGGAGATGTACCTGCTAATTTTCAGAGCGGACCTATATGTATAAATTTGCTTTTAAAATTCAGGCTAAAGGACTATGTGTCCATTCTACATGCAGATTTTAGCCCTAAGCGGACTGCTATAAAATTAGGAATTGCTCATAAAGATGATAAGGCATACATTAAATTCTGATTGTCTGTTATTAGCTTAAAATAGGAACTGCTTATTTATCATGAGTTTATTAACATTTTGTTCATAGAAAGAATCACAATTTTCCAGCTTGGCCTTCTGCACGTGGTTATTTATAATTTTTTTATTTGAGAGTGTAAACGTTTTTAATATGGTTGGTTTTCCATATTGTAGAGTCAGGCATATCTAGTACAGTGACCGTAACTCCTGACATGTAAAGGCTAAACACTGTATCTTTATTGTCATTGTGGTGAGGTTCACCGGGTCGCCATACACCGCTACCCTTGGTCAATGTGAAAAGATTTTTGGGGCAGATCCTATAACTGTGGCATTAAGGAGAATGCAAGCTATGTGGGGCATTCACAAATGTATGCAGTGCCACTCGCTGTCATCTACAAAGGATTCATTTTATAAACTGTCAAAGAAACCATTGTAGTACCAGGAAACAAGGGAAAAGCCGTCAATTCTACTATTGAATTGGAATTCTGTGCATGCTGTCTTCAGAGGCAGGTCCATAATGAAGTTAGTCTCTCTCTCCCTCTCTATCGTTCTCTTTTTTTCTATTCATAGCACTACCTAATGCTTCCTGCCTCTTGCCTCTCCTTCAAACAGGCACCAGTTGATGTTAAAGTGTTGGACGTGTGAGCCGCACATGAGGCCATCATTCTGGTGCATTGACAACTGTTTGGAGCACCTGAAGAAGAGTTGCAGAGAGAGCTTTCAGGCGGTGGGATACTACAATGAAGGGTACAGGGACGGTGACATCTCCCAGGGTATTGTCAATCAAGCATTTGAAGGTAATAACAAAAAACCACAGTGCTTCAGCCGAACAAGAGAAAGTATTGCATTCCCTCCTGAGAAAAGGAGATAAGTCTTTGTCCTTGTCTTCTGTTTTTCTAAAACAGCAGTAACCTAGAGGATAACATGACTTTGGCTGCAACCTATTGGGAGCTGATACAAATTGGATGCTAATTCACATTGTTCATCTGCTTGGTAGAGCTCTGTCCCACTTAGACCTCTCAAAGAAAGGGATCCCCCTACTCAGCTCTCCCCAGCACCTCTGCTTGTTTAAGCCAATGCCTGGAGATGAAGGTTTCAGAGGCCTGGGTTTCCCAGGTAGCCTGTCGCACCATACTCCCTGCTGTGAGCTCTCTGTGAGCATGACAAGTCAGTATTTAGCCTCTGGGGGTGTCTTGGGTGATTGACAGCTGTTGGGAAGAATGGAAAGGAGACATTTTACATCTGTTTAGTGTCCTGACTATCATCCATTCCTTCCCACACTGGCTATTGTCATTCTTGGTACATCTCGGAATCCGACTGCTACCAATACAGATGCCAGACCACTGTGGAGCTATAGAGCAATGCAGCACACATTATATGAGAAAGAAACAGTGGCCGAGGGTCGTTGAATAGTGGCATGTGATGATGCAACAGCTTTTATACAATGAGCATTCTTTTCATTCTTCACTGAGGATTAAAGTTAGATTTAACTGAATGTGAAGGCTCAGAATCTGAGAATTAAGGGTAAGCAGGGTCCCTGTGCGTCTGTAATATTTGAAACATTTCAGATTTGATTTCTGGGGGAAGATCATAGGTGGATTCTGTCTGGCATATATTCTTACCTGAGATACTAAAGAATCACAGACAGATCTGTGAGAAAACGTTTATGGCAAAAAATGAAAAAAATAATCCAATCCGCTTCTATACAGAGGATTTGAACAAACAGCTTGCATTTCAAATGCCCCAGATTGCCAAAAAAAAAAACAAAACCCAAAACTAACCAAACAGAGAAAAATAGAGAGCCACATGTGCATGTTTTAGAGTAGAGGTGTTAGGAAATGGAAACAATAGAGAGAGATTAACATTATGCAATTATGCCCGCATCCCTACAGTTTAGGCACACTCATAAGTTAAATATTTGCCTAATACCAGAACTATAATATATTGCATTACACAGAGTTTCTCTTCTTTCTTTTAAATATGCAAACATAGAATGCATACGCACACAGAGAGAGACGTGCGTCTAGTTCTCAAGCATTCTCTCTGCTAGTTGGCCTGGAATGAGGCCGGTTCCCAAACCTAGCCAGAATAGACAATCTAGTTTGGTACCAGATGTGCTTTCTGATCCTGGATCAGCTCATCACTATTTGTCACTTCCAGAGCTTGCCATGAGCTGCAGATTTCAGGAACTGGTCCCTACCCTTAGGATTGCTTGCCAGATGTGGAACCCAACCACTTTGTGATTCTGGAATGTGTAGCACACACACTGTAGAATTTAATAAATGCATCAAAAATGAAACCAGGTAAAAGGCGCTGAGGCAGAACTGTGTGGCGGGGGACTCTTGCCCTGCCCTCTCCTTCCTATTGCAACCCATAATCTCATTCCAATCTGAAATGATATTAAAAACATAACAACATTTTATTTTGGTTTTGTGCTTTTGACACCTAAAACCACAAAAAACAAACAACCAAAAAACAAATAGAAGAACAAATTAGCATAATAAACACCAAGCAAAGCAAACATATTTTTTGCATGCACAGCACACCCCTAGTGGGCAGCCTTGGTTTGAAAGGTGCAAGGGTGTGCCTTTACTTCTAGCCATGCGGCATTCTGCTTGAAGGGGAGAGGGATAGGTGTTTCAGATTTGGGAATCGGCTTCTTTTAGGCAGGCTTAAAACTCTGTGTCTATCTTTACAATAGGGCATCCTCAAAAATGTACCCTGTAGGGTCTAAGGACAACATTGCAGCTTCATTCCAGAACAAGGAATTGAAGGTTATATGGCTCCTGCGGTTTCAGTGCTGGTGCCAGGGACAGAAGGGATATTTTGCTTACCCATCTGTCACCAATTAGAAGTGTACCAGTAACCAAGCTTCTGGCTAGAGCAATATCAGAGTCATTCTCTTGTAAACAAGCTGCTTCTTTAATTTGTGGGTCACTATTTCTATATTTGGGAAAATAAAACTTCTGCCCCCTCTGATAGAAAAAAAGCAGAAAGTGTTTTCACTCCCTACCAAGAAGAGGAAAAGAAATGCATCTTTGTGTTATTTTGAAAGTGCAAATTATTTCAAATATTGGAAAAAAAAAATCAAATAAAGTGTTCCATATCCTCTTGCACAGAAAGAAGAATGAGCTATATGACCGTTTGATTTATTTATTTATTTATTTGTAGGGTTTTATATACTGTTATTCGGTAGAGCCATCATAACGGTTTACAAATCTGCAATTATCATCCAACATATGCAATTATCTTACAATCAAATGGAGTTAACATAGTAGTTGTGTGTGTGTCGGGGTACATGTTCTCTAAGTTTGTATCAGCTGGATTTCTTTGGACCAGCCAAGCATAGGACTCCTGGCCAAATCTGATGACATAACGAATCCCACATACCACAGGTCAAAAATTAAAACACTTTTGGGAGCTATCAAATGGCCTGCTATCTGCTAAAAGTTGAAGGTGCCCAGTAGTTAGATGCTCACGGTGTGTTTGTGCTTCTCCTAAGAGATGCTCATCTGTTCAGCTTGAGGGTACTGGGGGGTGGAGGGCAATTCTTGCATTGTGGCTTACAAGCTCTTCAGATTCTTTAAAGAGCACACATCGGGCATATAGTTGGCTAAAATCTTCCAATGCTGACATCTTGATTTTGTGTAATTTTTTTTTTTTTTTTAGGAATATGAAGTAATTTATAAATGAAATGAAAAACACAACGAAACACCCTTGTTTCATTTTGTTTTCACATAAAATGAAACAAAATCCTTCCAAAATTCAGATTTGCTTGGTTTGTTTTATTTTGGCAAATAGCGTGCACTGTTTCCTGAAACAAATAGAAACTGAGGGGTGAGGCGGAGAGATGAAAATAAAAACATAAACCAAATATAGTCAAAGATATCTCCAATGAAACAAAATTAATTTGTTTTGGCCGGCATCTCCCTAATAGCTTTTGGCTGAATATGAAGTACCCAGTGAGTTCCATTGTGCCTCACGTACGGATGAAAACTGTCCCTGAGGATACAATTTAAGTTTGCTCCTGTGTGTCTGCTGTAGAAATCTGCATCTCTCAGCTACGGCTCCTGGAGAGGCTGGCATGGGGAATCGCTGAACGACCCTTCAATGTCCATCCCCACACTCAAGCCCAACCCCAGTTTGAATGCCAGAGGCATCTTAATTAATACATAATTTAACACTCAGTTTAGGAAAAGAAGACTGTATCTGGTGACCGATGCTTCTTCCACATCATGTGAGAGCTACTGAACTGCCCTTGGGTATTAAACTCCCTAACCGCACTGACGCTGTTTCTTCTGGAAAGGGATGGATTCTTCATGAGGGAAAGAGAGAGGCAAAGGAATGAACACTTTTCTGCACAGTCAGCATCAGCTCTGTATAACTCTTTAGTAAGAAAATAAAGATTGTTTTTTTCATTGGCACAGGATGAGGAAAAGTCCTTTTTGAATTAAGGCCTTGTATTTCTTGAATCCCATATTTCTGACCATATCTGTTGGGAGGATTTACAAATTTCTAGCCCTGAATTGCCTTGATAATTAAAGCCCACTGCTGTGTTTTCTGGGGCACAGACCCACTGGTGCTTTCTTTACGAGACTGCATGGACAGGACAGAAGTACGCGGGAGACATCCGACTTGGAGCAAAAGCCCAGGTCTTTCCCTGCAGTCTCTGACTCTATTGAGAAATAAAATCTGGAAACATGACTTCCTGCTTCCCTGACTGAGAAAAGCTTCCTCGTTTAAACCTGAGATGACCGGCACATGCATGTTTACTCCTTACCACAGGAATTTCAAGACTTTATTTTTCAGAGCATTGCCAAATGTTTTTGCCTTGAGAAATTATTTATATTTAATTCATAACTGAAACAGGACTTTTTATGGTCAAGGTATAAAACGTCTCACAGGTTATGATGTTCGTCACCCACTTTTTAAGATGGGGATAAACGTGACTGATGGCGTAGAAATGAACTCCTCTGCATGCACAAGAGAAGAATGGCTGGGGTCCCGGCACGGTGCATCCCAGACTACTTTGGGAAGGAGACACCCAGGGAACACACTCATATTCCATCCTCGTGCCAGGTGGAAACGGAGAAAGGGAGCAGCAAACTCTGCAGATTTTACTGGGGAATATGGAGCATGAATCTGATTTGGATTGAATACTCGCCTTTCCACAACTCAGGGTGACTTACAAATTCAGGAACAGGGGGTGGCAGGAAATTCGAATCAAACAATTACCAACAAGGGCCCTGAACTTGGTGGTCGGTGAAACAGATAAGTATGGGACAATAAGTGTGAGAGCTTGCTGGGCAGACTGGATGGGTCATTTGGTCTTTTTCTGCCGTCATTTCTATGTATCTATGTATATATGTAAGTTGGTAAGTCCCTAAGCCTGAGAATTTACAATCTAAGGGCCTCATTTACACAGAATGGGAGAAAAGCCTTAGTAAATCAGGCCCTAAGGTAATGGAGGGTGAAGTGAATTCTTGGCCTGCTGCTCTCCACTGTGCAACTTCTCCACTCTTACAACACACTTGTTCCCCCTCCACATCTCTCACCATTCCACACCTCCATCTTGGAGAAAAAAATGTATAATCCAATATGAAAATTAAAATTCTTTCGGCATAATTCCATTGGTTCTGCTTATAGAGGTAATAAAACTACTGTACTAGGCTGGAAAAGCCAAGCTGACCAAGTGAATTGCTCAAATCTAGCCTTTCCAGCACCAGAAGCCACTTCCGTTTGCTGATGATTGCATAAGAAGTTGAGCTGGGTTTGGGTTGTTTTCTCTCTTTGAAGAACTGGCCTAGTAGAATTTAACCATATGAAATCAGGCCGTCTGATGGAGGCACTCGGTATACAGGAAACATACAGAAGGGTTTAAGTGAAGCTAAGAAAATTGCCCTGCAGTACACTCCATGGTCTGTTGTCCACGTAATATATAGAGGGGAGGGGAAATAAATGCTGTTATAAAAACAAACGTGGCAGAGATTACAGGAACTCCCTGTTCTGAGGCCTTTGACCTTCTGGTCTGAGTGCACCTGAAACTCTGGTGTTCAGCGTGTATGGAGCCAGGCAGCAGCTGCGGCTCCGTTCTTGCAATCTGCTCTGATACTGGGAAAGGACAATATAAGCTCTTCAAGAGCCTCCTCCATACCAAATCATTAAAGGGAAGAAGGGCTGCAGCTCAAGGAACGTAGAAGCAACAAGGAGAAAGCAGACAAGGCAGGTAGTGCATGACTGGAGCCCAGGAAGTAGGGTGCAGCCTTATGTTCTATCCTTCAATCAAAGAATGCATCCCAAATTATAATATGTCTTTTCTGAACGCTGCAATAACGTATAGTCTTTGCTGTAAGTTGGGACAGCCCTGATACATCGTTTATCAACCTTTTAAATGAATCTTCCGGATAGCTTGGCTTCGGCATGATTATGAGTATTATTTGTAGCAAGATACTGTAGTACTTATTTTTAAAATACCACGTTGAGTTTTGCTTCTGTGAAATCTGAGGAGCCAGGCAGAAAGGGAGAGCTCCAGAGAGCACTGGAGATTTGTGGCTCAGCAGGAGACAGTACTGAGCCGACGGACCCTTAAACCCAAGAGCTGTTTCCCACAAGGATATTAGATGATCCGGTGGTACCTTCCGTGGAAGGAAGACGGTTCCCTTTGGTGCCACAGCTAAATCCTGTCACAAGCTGCCCCAGATGGCACCAAAAGATGATTAGAGCTCTCCTGTCTGCATATTAGACGTCCTTTCCAAAGAAATTTAAAAAGCACAAGATAGAAAAACACATCATGCAGCCAGGCAGATGAAGATATTATCCCCGCTGCTCGAGCCTGAGGGATTACGGCCCCGTACAGGAACTCTGGAGATTAACAATTGTAATCTGCTTCTGTCATGAGAAAAGATTCCATCTAATGAGAAATCCAACTGGTGTTTCATTGCCAGGGATTCAACCACGGTTAGCACTGCTTGACATGTCTGACTAAGCCAGCTCTGTGCCAGATGTGTACAGAAGACCACCAGGAAAAATATTCATAGATTTCTCCCGCTCCCCACAAATGGGCAATTTCTTCCTGGGTTTTTTTTTTTTGGGCCTTTGGCACACTCAGAAGAACCAATGCTGAAATCCTGGAGCCATGAGCCTTCATTTGCAGATACCTGAGCATTCCCCTACGTCTATCCCTCCTCCTAAACTTTATACTCAGCCACTAGGGGTCACCCATGACACTGACTTCCTCCCAACCCTCTGCCGAAGGGCTGTGACTGCTGCCTGCCCAGCATTCCCAGCTCCAGCCAACCCAGGCTAACGAAGTCCCGACTTGGGGATTGAACTGGGGGCTTTCTGCATGACAGTGGAAAGTACTGTCACCAAGCCACCAAACTTGTTTGCCATTTTGGTCATTAAAAAATAACATTTACTGCACTGGACTAGTGCATTATTATTATTTTTTTTTTTTTTTATAAAATTTTCTTCAGAAAATGTTCCTTTTTTTTTTTTTTAAGTATTCTTGGATAATCACAAATTGGCTCGCTTATGGACCGATGCAATACAGTGCACTCAGCTGAGCGCACTGGTTAACCCATGATTGGATGCACGTTTTGGACGTGCATCCACAATCCCTTATGCAATAAGGGGATTAGCGCATCCAAAACGTGCATCCAACACACCCCCCACCCCACCCCACCCCCGTGAAGCTAATAACACTCAGCACATATAAATTAACGTTGTTAAGGCTATTAGCTATTTCCTCCTGATACAAAAAAAAAAAAGCAGCCGATGCACACTTTTTTTTTTTTTTTTTTACCCTCAGAAAGTAACATCCTGGAGCAGGCATTAAGTTTTGAGGTGCCCCTAAAACTGACAGAAAAGCCAAAAATATTGTGGCGATATTAAGTTGGAGGAACTGAAAAAAGGAGTTAAGTAAAAAAAAAAAAAGTGTGCCAGCGATCAGGTTAAGAAAAGGGTCACTCAGTTAGTGAGCATCCATTTTGCTGACTTGTGGTTGTGCACATGTTAGGAAAAGGGAAGCTCGTAAAATTGAGCGTTCATTTTCCTAACCCGCTGCCAGCCACCTCTTCTGGGCACCGCAGCAGAGGAGGTGCTAGGGGCACACAGTTTCCCCTAGCGCCTCCTTTTTACCCCGGCTGTCCATTTACAATATCTCATCGGGTGCACCGGAGAGGTCAATTGGCGCTCATTATGAGAGAGGACGCTCAATCATGAGCGCCCATTTTCCATGGGCTGATGTTGCATCGACCTGTTAATGAGATTGGCCTAAAACTTTAGGAGGACATAGATTGCAGTTACGGAGCACTAAGGGGTAGATTTTACAAAATTACGCACACGTGTACTTTTGTTCGCGCACCAGGCTCAAACAAGAGTACGCGGGATTTTAATAGATATGCGCGTAGCCGCTAAAGTCCGGGATCAGCGCGCACAAGCTGAGCAAAATCGGCAGCCTGCACGCGCCGAGCCACGCAGCCGGCCTCCGTTCCCTCTGCCTCCCCCCACCTTCCCCTCCCTTCCCTACCTAACCCCCCCAGCCCTATCTAAACCCCCCCCTACCTTTATTCCAGAAGTTACGTCTGCTCGAGGCAAGCGTAGCTCGCGTGCGTGCACACGGGCCAGCTGCCCCCCGGAACGCCCCCCTCGGCCCCGCCCCCGGAACATCCCCGAATGATGCACCGCCACGACACGCCCCCGACACGTCCCCCCAGGAAAGCCCCGGGACTTACGCGTGCCACAGAGCCTATGCAAGATAGGCTCGGCGCGCGCAGGGGGAGGCAGGGGTAGGTTTTCGGGGGTTACGCGCGTAACCCTTTGAAAATCTACCCCTAAGTGTCTTTGCAATATCATCTGGGCACAGGGAGAAGGAAATTAATTCATCACTGTTAGGTATTTAATACCTTCCACTCAAAGAAAGATATGGAGTTCCACTCTGTGCTCTGCCTACTAGCGTCATTTTAAATCTGGCCCTGTGTTTGATGCATGTATTTCCACAGTTTTATTTTGTACTTGCACATAACAGGCCTCCTCGATACATGCTAGTACAGATTATAACATTTACCAAATGTATTGTAGTGGATAATATGTAAAGAATGCCTGTGTTTTTACTTGGATGAACCACTCCAGGCAGTAAACAAAAGAATCTTTTTCCCTCCCTGGGGTCACTTGCAGTTCTCTGTGGGCTGAGGCGTGCCCTGCGAATGTGATCCTGCGAATCTGCTTGTGAGCATCTTCCCTCCCCCTGGCTCCATGAAATTGCATACTGCTTGACTGAATGCCATCCGAGTGAGCTGGAAAACAGTGATCTCATTGTGAGTGTCCGGGCCTCCAACTTCAAGCACAGTTGGATGATTGAGAGGCACAGCGTGCCCAGCAGATGTATAAACTGGGTGTCATTCATGATTTATCAAGTGGGGAACAAACTCAGAGCTGCCATGGGCAGATACTAAACCACTGCAAAAAGCATAAAAATGGCCAAGGATTTTCCAGTGGGCTGCAGAACTGCTTCAGATGTGTACAGACTGCTTGTAGTGGACATTGTGTTGATCACTCTCATCAGTCTGTCATGCTATATGTTTTATTCCTCTTGTGAGGGACAAGAGAATGGAATTTTTATTTATTTATTTAGGCATTTTATATACTGTCGTTCCAAAAGAAGATCACAATGGCTTACAAAATCAGCATTCATATTCTTGGTCAACATTCACATACTGTGTCAACATTCATATTCTGGATCAACACCAGAATAAATATATATTCTAGTTCATATTCATACATATTCTAGGTCAACACAACAGGAAATATATAATCTAGTACATATTCATACATTTTCTAGGTTGACACAACAGCGCATAGAAATTCTAATTCTTTACATCGTTCATTGCTTATTGCTCAATCCACTAACATTATCTCTGGAACTGACATTGAAGTTATCAGCATATTGGTATTTTATGTTAAATCGTATGCATTTCTAAAGAGCCTTGTTTCAGTTCACTCTTGAAACTCTTTCTTTCAATCTGACTTATTTACTCTGGAAGAGAGTTCCACAACTTGGGGTCCACTATGGAAAACATTAGGGGTGTGCATTCGTTTCCAACATATTGGTAATCCGCAACGTATAGGACCATATTCATTGTATTCTTGGGGAAGCGAAATGTATCGCGATTCCCCACGAATACAACGAATCTTCGCCGAATTATTCGGCCGTCTAAAGGAGCGAATTTAAACAATCCCCCCACCCTCCTGACCCCCCCAGGACTTACCAAAACTCCATTGTTGTCCAGCAGGGGGTCCGGGAGCCATCTCCTGCACTCACACCCTCGGCTGCCAGTGATCAAAATGGCGCCGATAGCCTTTGCCCTTACTATGTCACCGGGGCTACCGGTGCCATTGGTCGGCCTCTGTCACATGGTAGGAGCAATGGATGGCCGGCGCCATCTTGTGCTCCTACCATGTGACAGGGGCTGACCAATGGCACCGTAGCCCTTGTGACATAGTAAGGTCAAAGGCTATCAGCGCCATTTTGAATACCGGCAGCCGAGGGTGTGAGTGCAGGAGATGGCTCCTGGACCCCCCCACTGGACCACCAGGGAGTTTTGGTAAGTCTTGGGGTAATCAGGAGGGTGGGAAGTTGTAGTTAATTCAATTTTAGCCAGGAAATGAATAAGAATTAATGCATGAACGTATCGAGGGCCCCCCTTGCCGAATGCAACGTATCTGCCCCCCGACGAATACGAATACCGAATGCAACGTATGGCGTCCTTCTGCACATCCCTAGAAAACATTCGGTCTCTTATTTGTGTTAGGTGTGTGTTCCTTGTAAAAGGCACCATTAGAAGTCCTTTGTTTTATGAACTTAGGGCTCTCTGTGGTGTGTAATGTTGAAGTATCACTCCTAATTAGCATGGGTTAATATTGTTGATGATATTGAAAATTAGAGTTAATACTTTATAATGAATTCTGGATTGTACAGGAAGCCAGTGCAGTGCTATCAGTGAGGGAGTGATGTGGTAAAATTTTCTTGTCCTTAGTAAGAGACTAGCAGTGACATTTTGAAGTAATTGTAGTGGTTTTAAAAGTCCTGAGGGTAGGCCTAGTAATAGGGAGTTGCAGTAGTTTAAGGGCCTCATTTTCCAGAGGGATCACATGCGATAAGGGACGTTTCGCATGCGAAAAATCCCTTATCGCGTGCGATACCAAAATGGGGGCGGAGTCGGCCCCAGAAGAGGAGGAGTCGGGGAGTCACCAGGGCTGACTCTGCAAAGACGCCGCGGACGACAAAAAGGTAAGGCCCTTTTCTCGTCCGAGTTCGCGCCCAATAGCAGCGATTGCTGCCGGCTAGCGCAGGCCCGCCCCCCATTTTGGCCCCCCGCCCCTCATTCCCTAAAGTATCGCAGGCCTGAAATACTTTAGAAAATGAGGCCCTAAGTTTGAAAATATTAGTGTTTGTAAGCCAGTGTGGAAGCCCTGTATTGTTAGTAAAGGTTTTAGCCAATGTAATATTCTCAGCATGGAGTGTCCTGTTTTGATTAATTTGCTTATATGCTTTTTCATGGTGAAGTTCTCATCGATCTGTATTCCAAGGTCTCGTACTTGATTTGAAGGAGTGATATTAATAATTCTTATGTCTAGGGTTGGCGGTTTGATTATCGTGGTATCTCTCCTTAACCACACTATTTCAGTTTTATTTTGGGTTTAGAGTTAGTTTCAGTTGAGGAAGTTTTTGTTGTATAGCCTTCATGTATGTTGATAGAGACAATGCAGTTTTTTCAAATGTTTTGTCGAAAGGGATGTAGAATTGTATGTTATCTGTATATAGGAAGAAGTTGATTGCTAGATTTGCTAGCAATGCACATAGAGGCAGTAAATAAATGTTGACTAGTGTGGCCGAGAGCGCTGAACCTTGGGGAACACCTGTATCGATCGGGAAGGTGTCAGAAATTGGATTGCCTAGTTTGATTTAGAATATCTTGTCTTTTTGGAAGGAAGAGAACCATTTGTTAACATTTCCGACTATTCCAATTTTTCTCATCTGGTAGCATAGCAGGGTATGGGCAACTCTGTTGAATGCTGCTGTCAAATCAATTAGTACCAGGATATATGATTCATTGTTGTCAAACCCCTGTAGTACAGGGTCAGTTAAGGAAATGAGTAGGGTTTCTGCTGAGCAATTTTTTCTGAATCCGAATTGGTTTTGTACAGAATATTATTATCTTCTAGGTGGTTCTCTAATTGTGATAACACTGCTTTTTCTAGTACTTTAGTGATGAAAGGCAAGTTTGATATTGGTCAGTAATTGTCCCAGTCATCGATTCTGCCAGTTTTATTTTTTAGGATTGGTTTAATCACAGCTTGTTTTGCCCTATCAGGGACCAATCCTGCTAACGAGTGGTTTATTATGATTGTGAATATTGGAGTTATTATGCTGTTTACTATTTTCTGGGCACTTGTAGGGATGGGGTTTAGTGGGTGGGAAGCAGGTCTCATTTTTGTGATGATTTGGTTTATTTCATATTTAGATAGTGGGTCAAATGAGTTCCATTTCACTTGACCAAATTTTTCTTCAGGCTTTTTTGTTGGTAGGCAGGTGGAGAATTGTGTTTTTAGTGTATTGATTTTTTTTAACAATGAAGTAGCATATTCATTGCATGAGTTCTTTGAAAAGTCATAGTTATTTGAAATGAAGGAGGATGGGTCCTTGATTAGGTTTTTAACTGTTTCAAAAAATAATTAGGAATTAAATATTATACCATGAATCTGTTTTGCATACTATTCTTTTTTTGCTTTATTGATTTGTTCAAGGTATTTTGTTAATACGGATTTGTATTTTTCTAGGGATTCTGTAGATTGGCATTTCCATCATTGCTTTTCAGATTTTCTCAGGGTCTGTTTAGTGTGTCTTAGCTCTTCGCTATACCAAGGTTTCTTTTGTTTTAGTTGTGTGCCTTTATTTTTTCTGGATAGGGCATAAGGTATCCGCTATTTCATTGATGATTTTATCGCAGGAGTCAAATGATGAGGAGGCATTATTGTGACTGAACTCAATTATTTTATTTTTAATTGTTTCTGCAACTATTTCCAGTTCTTTGTTTTTTTGGTATGTCAAAGATGGATTGTTATGTGAGTTTGTTGTGCGGTGAGGAGAGTTATTTCTGCTTTTATTAGCTGGTAATCAGACCAGGGCAGTATGTTGTTATGTTGTGAAAAGAGTTGATTACGCAGTTATTGGGATTGACAAAAATTAGGTCATAGATGTGTCCTGCTTTATGAGTGGGGTTAGTTACAGTGCAAACATGGCTTCCATAGTATAGAGAAAGATTTCACATGCTGTAGATTTAGGCATGCTGTCTACAAGTAGGTTAAAGTCCCCTATGATTAGAGTTGATTCTGGAGCTGGAAACACTTTAGTGAAGATTTCAATTAGAGGTGAGCAGTCTTTATGGAATGTTCCAGGTGGGCAATAGATCAAACCAATATTTAGAAGTGGTGATTTTAGTATTGCTACCTCATAGGGAAGGTTTATCGCAACTTTGTAAGGTTTAAGTTCTTTTCTTTTTTACAAATTATTAATAGACCCCCACCTTTTTGTTTGTGTCTGGGGAAGTGAAAGATGTCATAGTTGGGGTGATCAATTTGGTTTAGGAGGATATTATCAGCCAATTTGGTTTAGGAGGATATTATCAGCCATGTTTCGGTAATGCAGAAGATAGTGGGATTTAGTTCCTCTAGAAGATCGTATATCAGTGGGATTTTTTTTTATAGCGATTGAACATTTAGTAATAGGAGAGTAAACATTAGGCAGGAAGAAATTACAGGAGAGTTGCTAATTTTCTTAGGATAGATCATGTTTTTACCCTCTCGTTGCTTGTGTTTTGATGTTCTCTGACAATTTCCATAGTTTCCTCGTCCTGTGATGTTTTCAATGAGGTGAACTGGCTCTATTTTATCAATTAAAATGTAATTACTTCAGGTACTACTTCAGGTGTGCACAAAGGGGCAGGGTCTTTTGTTGTGCTCCATCGTGCGCCCACCAAGGGTGCACGCCTGTCGGCACAAGCACCTGCAGCATTGCAGCCGCTCTGTGGTGGACGCTGGTAGTGGCGGTGGGTGGGCAGAAGAAGGAACTGTCTGACTGGCGTTGGCACATACCTGCAATGGAATGCTCTCCCACCAGATCTTCGGCGCGAACAATGCCAGATTACCTTCAAGAAAAGACTCAAAACCTGGCGGTTTGAGCAAGCTTTCCCTTAATTCATTCGTCCCTCCCAGCTCCACTCCTCAGAAGATTAGTTCCGTATACAGGTACACTATGTACAAGACACTTTCAGTTTTTCAGGTTCCATAGACATAAGACTCTTTTCAGTTTTTATTTACCCTTAGGTACAGTCAATTTGTTTAGCTCTTCATCCTCCGGCTCTCCGGAAGAGACCTTCTTCTATTGCCCGGTTGATCCCAGTTAATGTATCCCTTTATTGTGATATAATGCATTCTTGCATGCCAGTTCACGTTCCAATGTAAACCGAAGTGATGTGTAATTCTTTTACATGAATATCGGTATATAAAAATGCTAAATAAATAAATAAATACCTGTGCTTTCTCCTCGTTCTGTGGGGGGGAGCGCTTTCGGCAGGCTCACTACGCTACTCCTCTGTGCCGGTGCCGGTGGCTGTGGCCAGGTAGGCTGCTTTCTTCTCCTGTGGCATTGCAGCCACTCTGTTGTGGATGCTGGTGCTGGTGATGGGCAGGCATTGGGCAGTGGGTGGGCAGAGGAAGGGACTGTCCAACTGGCACCGCCACCTACTTGAGCTCCCTCCTTGTTCTGTGCGGGAAATGAAACCTTTCTCCCCTGTAGTCCTCTTGAATAAAACATCCAGAGTAACTGCAAAATATGTTTACATGTCTTAATTTCCCCTTGTTTCGTAGGACTGTTAGGTTGGCACAGATCACCATTTTGGCTTAGTTCTTTTGATTCAAAGACTGACCAGTGAAAAAGTAAAATTTCAGGGGGTAGCTCAAATTGGAAGTTTCTCTTGTCCTCTCCTCCCCCCCTCCATGACATAACATGTAGGACCTATGTCACACATCCTTTAGCATCTGGAAACCCTAAAAGAGACAGCATCTAAGCAAGCTAAAGAACTCAAAAAACTAAGCAAATTACCCTAAAGGATTAGAGAGGAAGATGAAACAATGTGATGTGCTTATAGAAGTCCCTCTAATGAAAGGGACAGACAGGCCCGGGGCTACCGGGTGTGCAAACCGTGCAATTGCATGGAGTGGCACACCCAGTGGGGCAGCATCAGGAGCAGGGAGAGGTCCGTGTTGCCGCCGGTGGATCCGATCCCATCGGCGTGGATGAAGTTTGCTTTTTCTGCCGCTGTTGGATCGGGTCCACCGGCAGCAGAAAAAGCAGGAAGCAGTTTTGTACTGAGGAGAGGGGTGGGGGCAGGAGGGCATGTTACTTTGATGCTGTGTGCCAGTTGTGCACAGCAGGAAGATCAGCAGAGCCGTGGTGCCACTCATCCCACTACGGTCCGAAGAAGAATTCATTTCCAGGTGCTCCTCCTCCTTCCTGCCTGAGCGGCCTGGAAGAAAAATGTTGCTGGAACCACATAGGCAGGAAGGAGGAGCAGCATCAACCATGCGGCAGAGGAGCAGTAGCTTTTGTAGCTGGACTGCTATGGATCCCACCTCGTGGCGTCCCCAGAAGAGGAGGCCTGGTAGCAGGGCTGCTGCGGATCCCACGTCTCAGTGGCCCTAGAAAATCAGGAGGCCAAGAGAGAGGTGAGAGAGAGGCTGAGGCCCTGTAGAGTGTATGTGTATATGAGAGTAAGTTGAGAGATTGTGTGTGAGAGAGAGTGAATTGAGAGACTTTGTGAGGGAGTGAGAGCCTGTATGATTGGAGAAAAAGCATGTGAGAACCTCTGTGTGTGTGTGTGTGACAGCATGTGAGAATGAGAACCTGTGTGTGAGAGACTGCATGTGAAAGAGAGACAGTGTTTATTTATGTATGAGAGAGAGCATTTGAGAGTGAGAGCTGAGTGTGTGAAACAGCATGTGAGTGTGAGAGCCTGTGCCTATGTGTGTATGTGTGAGAGACAGCATTTGAGAAATAGATCCTGTGTGTGTGAGAGTGAGACAGCATGTGTGAATGAAAGCCTGTGTGTGTGTTTGAGAGAAGAAAAGAAGACAAGTGGATAGAGAAGAAACAGAAAAAAAAGAGACCCTGTAAAAGGAATTGGCAAAAGACCAAGAAAGGGAAGGGGGGAAAAAAACCCTGTGCCAACTGATTAGAAAACTAAGATCAGATAGCAAAAGTAAAAAATAAAAAATAATTTTTTAATTTTTAGTGATTGGCATATGTTATCCTTGGGAATGTGCAAGAGTAGCACCTTCTCTATGCTGATCTTGCGATGTACGAGATCAGCATGGAGGAAGTGGAAGCCCACGGGGCCTGCACAGAGGAGGCTGCAGAATGGGCTTCAGTGCCAGTAGTAGCAATCAGCGCCTCCCCAATAGCCATGCGTTAGCAGTGACAGCAGTAGCAGAGGAATGAGAGAGGCTCCAAGGCTGCTGGCAAAAGAAAGAGAGGGGGTCTGCCTTCAGTGTGTGCATATATATGAATAGGAGTACCTGCAGGTTTGTCTGAGAGGGAGCATATGTGTGTATGAGCTTGTATGTGTGTGTGTATATAAGAAAGAGAGGAGAAAGTTTGTGCATCCCTCTTCCACTAATCCATGACAATCTCAGTGTGACTAGAAATCAAAGTTCCCAGGTATAGAGTATGAATTTTTAAAATCCTTTAGTTTTATTTTTCAAGTGTTATTTGTCTGCTGTTTTGAAATATTTTATTGATGTTTATGACATTTAAAAAAACTTGTATATGAGTTTTTAATTATTTGATCTTTTATTCATCAGCTTTTTTTGAAATATTATTAGTATCGTTTTAGTATTATGATTATATATATATTTTATTTCTTGATTTTATTTGATGTTTGAGGAATGGTAATGGTTCTGTTTTTTCATTATTGCACTGCACAGTGTCTGGTTTCTCTCGGTTTCCAGTTCAGTTTTGTCTGCGCGTTTGTATTTCTACTTTATAGTTGCTCTAGTCTGTATTTGGTGAGGGTCTGTTTATGTTCTGCATGTGTGACAGAGGTGATGCATTCTCCTAATAGGAAGTGTATTAGTGTTTTAGGGCTTTCGGAGGGTCAAGCCCACACCCAACACACATCACAGTAGGCCTAATACCATATATGTTCCAAATGTCATTTTTGCAGGGATTTCTGGTTGGCATCACAGCAGTGCATGTAAATATAATGTAAGTGATATTTTTACCTCAGAATATTGTACTTTGATATTTTTCATGCAAAATATAAATGCATAACCCTTACCTGTGTGTGTGGAATAGGGTGGGCGGTGTTGTGCAAGGTTTAAGTTTTGTCCAGGGCACCAGGCATGGGTTTGGGGGGGGGGATGGTGTCAGTATCATTGAAGGGAGCTGGGCATTTTTGGGTGGTTCTGGAACACAGAATGAATGAACAGGGGTGGGCAGCACAATAAATGTTCGCACAGGGCAGCAAGAAAGCTAGCACCGGCCCTGGGGACAGAGCAACTGGGCATGATAAAGGCTTAGGGGAGTTCTCGACCTTGCATTGTGGAGTGATATCATAGTACCAAGGAGGAGGACGAAAGCTAGAGATCTTACCAGGGTTTGTGTTGACCAGCAGGTAGGGATAACTGGGCAGATTGGGATGGCCAAAAAGTCCTTGCCTCCTTAGAAGTACCATGTCACTGTGTTAGTTTGTTCCATTAGGTGAGCAGACTCTGTGTCCAGAAACCTAGATAATACCTCATTATTTCACAAGGGTATCCCTGCCTTGATTTCAACATAATTGACTTTAAAGATGGCAAAAGAAAGTTGGAACAAGGGCCTTAGACAACACAGCTTTTACTCATCATTTTCATTTTTGATCCTGACATAGTAGGAATTAAATTAATATTGTAGGCAAAAAGCCTTCAGTGAACCTATGGAGATCTGAGCAATTAGTTATCATCTGTCCCATTTCAGGTATCACCATAGAAACTGTAGAACTAGGGTAAGATGATCTTGTACTAAAAAAGAAAAGGAAGTAAAGCTAATTTTCCTCTGAGCCATGAACGTTCAATATTTTTGCGTCTTTCATGATCCTTGTGTACCTTCAACAGGATGCAGTGCATCTCATCACGGCAGGAGCCCTTTCAAGTCCCTGCTTCTTTTTCTCCCAGTGACTAATTTAAAACAAGAATGAAGATTAAGGCCTACATTCTCATATTGTTCTTAACATCAAGGGCAGCCATAAGGAGAGCAAGACCCAGACCGTCAGAGCATGCAGGTGCACGTGACAGAAGGCAGGGCTTATTCTCCCGACAAAACAAAATCCAAATTCCATGCCCAGAGGAATGGAAGACAGCACAGAAATAGTTCACAGGCACCCAGTCTGCTTCCTCAAATTTGTAACTCTAGTTTTTCTGGCAGAAAAAAATACCACTTTGATTAATTAGCCTTCCTGTTGGAGTGATGCCGCCCAGCGCTGACTTGCACAAATTGCCCAATATGACTCCATGCTGGTCCACTTGGGCTGGTTAAAGGCTCCCTGCCAATCCATCTTGGGGGGAGGTGCCACATGCAGAGTCTGCTTCAGCCCTCAGGACGGGCACCGGTTTGTATGCTGTGTGTCCAACAGTGCTTGACTTCCCTCCTGCACAAGGGACATATGAACAGCTCATTCAGGGAAGAGAGTCTGCTCACTTTATATCCTTCTCTTCTCTTGTGTAAGGCTAGGCATGGGAAAAGCTGCTTTTTTTTTCATTTTCTTTTCTTTTTTTACATTTTCCTTTCTTTTTTCATTTTCTTTTCTTTTTTCATTTTCTTGTCTTTTTTTCTTATTACTGCATTTTAGCTCAGACTAAACAAAATGAAACTAATCGTTAGTGATTTGGGGTGTCATTTCAGATGGGAAATGCTACAAAATGAAGCTACAAATGTGGTGATTTCCCTGTCATTTAGAAATGACAGCAAGTCCTTTTACTGCTGTCTTAGGTTTCGGGTCATTTCCATGTCCTGTAAGTCCTGCAGCCTTCTGAATTTTAAGAGGTCTATATTCAAAAGTATTTAGCCAGCTAGCTGAGAAGTTAGCCGGCTGAATGAATATATTTAGGGATGTAGCCGGCTAGAGTTTGTCCAGATAAGTTAGGGGTGTTCCAGGGGCATAAGTTGGAGGAGTTGTTAGCTGGCTAACTCTGATATTCAGAGTTGGATGTCCTAAAGTTAGCCGTCTATAGTCAATAAGTGCAGCTACACTGTTGAATATTCCTCCAGCGTTAGGCAGATATGTTTATTGGGCTGGCTTTGCTCTCCGCACTGTGCCTGAATATGGACCTCTCTATTTTGGTTCTGATAGACATTGCTCTTTGACCCCCTAAAGTCCAGATTTAGTGGATAGCACAGGGGAGATTCTAAACAATCAAGCAGGTTTGGTGATATTATTTGGAACATGGCCCTATCTTGTTGTGATTGTCAATCCAGCTCTCTTCATATGGGGTGGGGACTTACCACATAGCTAAATTAGGATAAAACCTAAATCTGCTTGACCTTTTCTTTCCCCTTAAAGTTGATGATAAAAATGACTTGCTCATTTAAATGCCTTTTTTTTTTTTTTTTTGCATCTGATCACTTGCAATATCCTAACTTTTATCCCATTTGGCATTTTTGTAGAATTGGTGTCTTCCTTTTTTTGCCCCTGCCTGCTTTCCTCAGCAGTTTTGGCTTTCACTCTCCATGCTGCAGGAGCGTTCTTTCAGGCACCAGTTGTGCTGAATGCTCCTGTTGCTGGAGTCCTTTTCTTGGCTTTAATGCTTCTGCCATGCTGAGCTCTCAGCATTAACAAACCCCAGCAGCAGCAGTAGCACCCAGAGCAGCCACGGCTTGTGTTCTGCCAGCATGCGCAAATGTATTAAAAGTCATGTTTGTGAGAAAATGGGCTGGGATTCCAGGAAAATCCTCAAATTATAGATTTTCTTGCAAAATGAGCATTCCCACTGCTGCTCCTTGTGACCTTGGACAAGTCACTTTGCTCTCCATTGTCTCAGGGAAACAACTTCAGAAGCCATTTACTAAAGCATTTTCCCCTTAGAATGGGAGAAAAGCCTTAGATTCAGTGTGAGCCCTCTAGGAATAGGGAAGTCCCTACCATACCTGAATGAAATCTGCTTTGCAGTGCCTTAAAGGCAGGATAAATAATTCATTAAAAGTTTTGCAGTTACAGCAAAATCCACCGAGGGTCAAAAGCATAATCCAGAGCCATGGCAAACATCCACCTCCCCACCCCAGCAGATTTACTGACCCGCTGCAGATTTTGTTGCACCCGCAGCATTTTTAAGCGAGTCAAAAATTTGGAAGATTTCCAAAACGAGCCTAGGGAGATCTGTGGGATTATCTTGAAGGCAAGTGAAGCAAAATAAAAGGAAAAAAATTGGCTGGTTCATACAAACATTAGTAAACTAGATTATGATCTGGATGTGGACTTGCAAGGCTCATCCATTCTGCCCAGTTTGTCATAGATGTCAATTAGTTGTAAGCCAAGGACTCCCAAGCCTACCTGGATACCACAACCAGTTTGCGTTGGCAGGATATCTACAGGAAATAAATTAAACATTCACAGGCCTTCCAATGTATGCAAAATGTTCTCCTTCATGTTCACTGTGGCGACCCAGAAAGCCCATCTGGCTCTGTTGTCGGCTCTCTCTATGTTTTACTGGAGGAATACATTCACACATCCCTAATCTGAAGAGCAGGCGAGGCTTTGAGGTCCAGGGAAAATTAAGGAGCAATGAAACAGAGAGAAGGTTTAACAGCCATAGCATACCTGAAGCAACGAGTAGCATTGCAGGTAAAAAAATTAAATACATGGGGCAATTATGAATAGCTCGTGGTTTGCCGCACCTGCGGGCACTTTTCGTCCTTGTGCACTGCAGACAAGGTTCACGCTCGTTGCATCCCTTAGAAAAGTCTTAGCTGAGAAACATACATGCTACAAGTGCCCATGTGCTTTGCACCTGATGTCTGTGCAGGCGACCAGGCAGAGGGCAAAATAGTGCACGTGTATTTGAAAATTAAATCTGCACAGGCTGTCTTGCCCCCCTGACCTAAATGATGTCCATTCCCCTGTCACCCTCTCCTCCCCCCTGAAATGCCAGTGCTCAACCAGCTAGCAGTAACCCTGCTGGTACTGGAAACCCATGCGTACTTTTAACCAGGCACAGCAAGGCAGTTTTGAGACAACTGAATTTTCCTAGGAAAATAGCTGGCCAAATAACAAATTGTTGACCTCTCCAATAAGAGAAATGGAGAGAAGTGTATTTTCCGCATGTCAGCTACTATTAAGCAGTGATGCACCTTGTTGGCCTGATGCATGAGACATGTAGGGATGGCCACTGGTAATAACTTACCCTTCTAGTTTGTGTGTGCGGCTCTGCAACAATCTGGGACTTCAGCCCTCCTCTCCTGCTGCCTTTAAAATCTGAGGTTCATTCTTTTCACGTCCTCTTGTGATGTAGACATGAAGGCAAAATGGAAAGTAATTCAACAAAGAGTTAGATGAGCTCAGAAGCCCCCTCCCCGTCTGCACGATCATTGAAGGAGGAAGGGGTCCCACATTGACATCTCCGTGAGCCCTGCAGCAAGGGAGCCAGCACCATTACTCTTCTTTGCCTTGCATTTCTGCTCTGGCTTCACTAGAAAGGAGTTAAAAAATGCACTTTCTGATCAGTTTCTGTAGAAGGCTTTTAACGAGCAGAAGCCACTTACGGCTGAGTGCACCCTTCTCAAACAATAATTAACCTGCACCTTCTGTTTAAAAAATAAATGATTGAAAATAAAAGTATGGAGTACATGTAACTCAACTTTCTGTGATACCGAGTCATTAAGCCTAATTAAGCCTAATGACATTGTATCAAAAGGCAATTCATTTAAGGAAACTGATTCCCCCATAATTTGGTTAATATTTTTCTTTGTTACTTGTCCAATAAATGAGGCATTTTCCCTATGCCTAGATTAACAAACTCTTCGACTGACATAATAGCCGCTATGACTCAAAACCAAATATCGCTGGTACTTGTCATTTCTGTAACATACCAGATGTACGTAAGCAACAGATTATCCAACCACCCAATCCTTTTCATCTTTACTTTCATTTCCCCTATAATTCTTTACACAGTACTGTCAATGCAAATCACCTTCAGCAGAAGCTTGCAGTTGTTTCTTTTTTCCTCATAATCCTGCTTTTTTGAACATTATTATGGTCAAGAGGGAGGGGAACGTGAGGAAGCTTCCTTCCACTGCCTCACTAGAAACCCCTTTGCATCCTTCTACAGTTCCTGAGCACCTAAGTGCATTAACGTTTGTAACCCTTTCTTGGCGGAAGGCACATAGCCTGAGGGACATAAAAGAATTTATAAATGGGGCTGTCCTCACACTTCTCAATCCCTTTTCCTGAGTCCCCAAGGTCCAGGCAGTAGTGTTTCCCCCTGTGTGTGCATTAACATAGCTCTTGGGAGCAGGTACTAGGGAGGACTCACTGGATGGGTGTTCAGATTATAGTTTACTGGAATTCTTTGTAATAGAATCAATTAGATGCAAAACATAAAGTGTCCAGATACTTGCAGTGGTCCCAGATTTACCTGAGACAGGGTTTGAGTCTGTGGAAATGTGGAAATCCTGACTTTACCTCGTAATATCCTGTGTCCTGGGGTGGAGGGGTCTCCCAATGTTTCTCCCATGATGATTCCTCTTTAAAAGTCAAAGCTGGCCTCTTGAGAGGCAAAGCCTACACTGCAGACGATTACTCATGGTCTTTTCTTCAGGGAAAAGGAGGGGGCAGAAAAAAATCTCCCTTTCCCCATGAATGGAAAAATACAACTTGCAAACTTGAATTAGGATCTCTTCCTAGGGATGTGAATCGTTTTAGGACGATTAAAATTATCGTCCGATAATTTTAATATCGTCTTAAACCGTTATGGAACACAATACAATACAGATTCTAACGATTTATCGTTATAAATCGTTAGAATCGTGAGCCGGCACACTAAAACCCCCTAAAACCCACCCCCGACCCTTTAAATTAAATCCCCCACCCTCCCGAACCCCCCCCAAATGAGTTAAATAACCTGCGGGTCCAGCGGCGGTCCGGAACGGCAGCGGTCCGGAACGGGCTCCTGCTCCTGCATCTTGTCGTCTTCGGCCGGCGCCATTTTCCAAAATGGCGCCGAAAAATGGCGGCGGCCATAGACGAAAAAGATTGGACGGCAGGAGGTCCTTCCGGACCCCCGCTGGACTTTTGGCAAGTCTCGTGGGGGTCAGGAGGCCCCCCACAAGCTGGCCAAAAGTTCCTGGAGGTCCAGCGGGGGTCAGGGAGCGATTTCCCGCCGCGAATCGTTTTCGTACGGAAAATGGCGCCGGCAGGAGATCGACTGCAGGAGGTCGTTCAGCGAGGGTTCCGGCGCCTCGCTGAACGACCTCCTGCAGTCGATCTCCTGCCGGCGCCATTTTCCGTATGGAAAATGGCGCCGGCCATACGCGTATGGCCGGCGCCATTTTCCGTACAAAAACGATTCGCGGCGGGAAATCGCTCCCTGACCACCGCTGGACCTCCAGGAACTTTTGGCCAGCTTGTGGGGGGCCTCCTGACCCCCACGAGACTTGCCAAAAGTCCAGCGGGGGTCCGGAAGGACCTCCTGCCGTCCAATCTTTTTCGTCTATGGCCGCCGCCATTTTTCGGCGCCATTTTGGAAAATGGCGCCGGCCGAAGACGACAAGATGCAGGAGCAGGAGCCCGTTCCGGACCGCTGCCGTTCCGGACCGCCGCTGGACCCGCAGGTTATTTAAGTTATTTGGGGGGGGGGGTTCGGGAGGGTGGGGGATTTAATTTAAAGGGTCGGGGGTGGGTTTTAGGGGGTTTTAATGTGCCGGTTTTTCGATTTTTCGATTTTTTCGATTTTTTAACGATTTTTTCACGATTTTTCACGATAGTTTACCCCCCCCAAACGGCAACAATACGATTCCCTCCCCCTCCCAGCCGAAATCGATCGTTAAGACGATCGAGGACACGATTCACATCCCTATCTCTTCCCACACTAAGTACTGCAACCTTTCCTTATGCTGGTAAGGAAAAATGTACAGTCCCTCCTGATCGCCCTGAGCAGGGGAATCAACCTGCTGGGAATGGAACAGATCAGAAAACCTGCAAAAACTCAATGTCCTTTTTCCTTCCAGCCCTATTACAGGAACTGGCAAGGCATGTGCCTCTCTTCCTTTTTTGTCAGACTGGGGGCCTAACAGAGATCACACAGGAAACAGAACCTTCCCTTTCAAAAGCAAACTACATCTGCCCTGCACTCTCTTAGACTAGCCCCCCTTGTTCCTAAGGGGTGTCCAATTCAAGACAAACTTTGGAGAAAATGCTGTAATGAATGGTTTGTCTCTCTGCAGCTGACTACCCAAGGGCTGGGACTAGGGACATCTAGTGGAGACCCCAAGGGATCTCTGCACTTTAAATGCCTCACCTTTTGAATTGGCTGCTGTGAGTATAGAGGCAGCCTTCCGGCTTGATTGGGATGCTGAATCTGGATGAGGAAACCATTCCACTGGCGCCAAGGTATGGAGCTGTGGCTGCTCAGGGATATCCACTGTGAATGGAGAATGACAGCATCAACAGTGCACCAGTATAGAAAGCTGCTGGAGTTCTGCCTGATACTGGAGCAGTGCTGGCTGTGGCTGATGCTAGCATGAGAGTTCTTCTTGTGTGACTTTCTACTATCAGTCTGGATTCCATTTCGACAGCTTTGGTCTCATTGGAGAAATCATCCATATGGGTGACCTATTCTACTGACATTTTTGCCAAGTTTATATTCTGGAGGGGGTATGACAAGAGGATCAGGACTCTTGAACATTAGATTTCCCAAAAATCTGCAGTTGTGCTGGGGTTATCCAAGACATGAGTATAAGAGATAAGAAATTAGAAAATTTAGAGAATTAGACTAGAGCTCTGAACTTGCATCTGCTGATCTTCCCTAAAGTATCTTTGATTGCACCTTTAGAAATGTTTAAAACATCTCCAAGAGGTTTAGGGGATACAACTGGACTCAATGCCTCCTATAAGTAAAATCTTTTTTTCTCCCATCTGGGAAGAAGGATGAAAGTCAGAAAGTAGGGATTTCAGCTGGGAATTTCTCAGCAGATAGTTTGGAACTTAAAAGGCCTTTGAAAGATTCAGCTACATAAGAGAACAGGATGGCTACTTTACTGATATCCTTTGTCTTCCTACAGGATAGAGACAACATCTGGTATTAGTTCTTTCACAAATGTAATGCTTTATTTCTGGGCAAAATCTGGATTTTTCTTGACCTGTGTAAGGTTGCATGGGATTGGAGGAAAATGTTTATTCCCATGAGTGATGAGACTTAATCTATTGGAGCTTCATTTCTTCCAAATGTCCTTGTAAATATTTACTAAACTTTACTGAAGCTGAATATGGGTTCCTTAATATTAACAAGCATAGCAGAGACCAATACTCAACTTTTTTCTTTTGTTATTGACCTCCATGGCTTTCTATTCTTGGACCTTTTATATGATAGACTTTGGAAAGTGATTTTTTTTTTCTTTCTTTGTGTTGGTTTTGTATTAATAGAGTTGATGAATTGCTGGGTTGTCTACTCAGGATTATTCTTAATGTATATTGTTAAAAACAATTTAAACAAACAAAGGGCCTCCTTGACTTTTCCCATAGAAACAGAATGGAAGAAAAGCCTTAGTAAATCAGGCCTAAAGTGCCTTCTATGGAGACCTTACTACCTATGGGCCCAGTTCAGCAAAGAATGGAGTGGCAGAAAGCCCGGGCCTAAGTATGTCCTTTCCTCTTACTTCAGTTTCTCCCATATTTGCATCTTGGCTGCTAAATATCTTGTTATAGAATTCCCTGATCACTTGAAATGAAACGGTTACTCTCCTCTGAAAACACTTTTCTAGTAGATGTAGAATGAGTGATACATAACCTTTCAAAATATGAACCTGCCTTAACAATCCCTTCTTGCTTTGCTACTTCACCCAACGTTTGGTTTTTTTTTCAGAACGTGAAACCCCTCTGGAAAGTGCAGAAGAGAGCCAAAGAGCTAACCTGGTGTTGCTACCTGTCACTGATGAAGGGAAGAGCCTCCATTATGTTGTGTATGGAAACCCCAGTTGTATGGCGCAGTCCAGCTTTCCTGATGCTCCCAAGCAAGTCTATGGCAGCAATAGAGAAGGAGCTGTGTTTGGTAGCTGTACCAGCCAAAAGCATTTCATCAAAGCTCCTCACAATGATGCCATGAAGGAAAGTGTAACTTCCTGCCTGGCTTCAGCCACTGCTCAACAAAACAATTCAAGATATGACTTGCACAAATCCCCCAGAAGCTTGTCTGCCAGGTCCCAGCAGACAGACACACAGCAGAAGGCCTGCAAGAGGAGAAGCAATGGTGTCAACTTTCAGGGTTTGTCCTATGCAGCCATGGACTGGAGAGATAAAACACATACAGAAGATAAGGCTGAGAAAGGTCAAGAAAAGTGCCAGACTCAAAGACCAGAGCTGCAATAGCTATACTGGGTCCTGGAGAGAACTAAAGTCTTTGAAGGTTGTGATTCTGTTTATTGTAGCAACAATAAAAAGATGTGGCGCTAGCCGAGCTTTTAAAACTAACTGCTCCTGTTCTGCGATGTCAGCCTTGAAAGAGACATCTTGTTTCAGGGGCACCTACAATGAGCATTGAAGAGACTGAAAAACTATACACAGAATAGTCAGACCAAGTAGAGTTTTCACCCAGTGGAGATAAGTGTGCTGCTGACAACAGAAATAGAGAAGAAATACAAGATTGAATAATGGGCCTTAGAAAACAGTAATTTGCTGGATTCTGATGAAACCCTGACTCAGAATCTGGAATATTAGCATTAAGTTCCCTGGTCTCTCCATGCTATAATGATTTGATTGATTTTGACTGGTATCCCACCATGAACTCATCACAGCCCTTCTGTCCTTCACTAGTTTAGCCAAGCTAAGCAGATCTGCCAACTGATTTTGTCTTATGCAGGTGGTATATCTGCAAACACGACAACCAACTTGTTTTCCCTGTTATTGATTCCATCGCCTTTGTACACCTGAATATTGCCAGTTGCAACACCATCATCAATTCTTGGCTTAAGCAAAATAACCTGACTCTTAAAACCTATGGTGGAGTGAAGCACCGCCTCCCTCTGATCTATCAGAGATCATTGCAGACAGTTAACCTCCAGCATTCGTCACTATCATTAGAGACCTGGGCATCCTAGTAGACTCTAACTTTTGCTTTAAGCCCCAATTAAACGCCATCATCAGGTCAGCCTTTTTCAAGTTTCGATCTCTCTGTCCTTTGAATTACCTCTTGCCCATGGTCTATTTCAGAACAGTAGTTAAGGCACTCATCCTAACCACCTTGGACTACTGTAACTCTCTTTACATTGGGTTGCCTCAATACATGAAAGGGGCACTTCAGTTAATACAAAATGCTGCAGTGTGTCTGTTTGTCTCTCATTCTATCAGAAAGCACATCTCTCCCATACTTAATCAACTTCACTGGCTTCCTGTAATGTATCGGATACAGAACAAAGTCATCACTTTGGTTTTCAAAGCTCTTCTCGCCAAGGGTCCAGGTTATCTGGTTAATAAACTCGTATAGTATCTTCCCTATCACCTATTAAGATCTGCGGATAAGAGACTGTTAGCAGTTCCCAGTATTACGTCTTGCTATTTGCAGACCATTTGCACCAGGGTCTTTTCTATTGCTGGCCCCACTCTGTGGAATGCTCTACCTGTGTCCCTCAGAAACATTTCTGATTAGCAGGAAGTAACTGAAAACCCATTACTTCCAACTGGCTTTCACTTAAACTTTTGCCTATTCCGTGTCTAATTCTTACTGCTGGTTTGGTATGTTTTGAGAAACCTTCCTATTTTTGCTCATTGCATGCTGTCTATTGCTATATTTTAATGCCTGTTGCTATATTTTATTGCTTTGTCTAGTGTTGCTGATTTTGTGTATTGCTTGTTTTTATTTTGATAATGTAATAAGACTTATTCAGTTAACTCACATGGGATATTTAGTGGCTCGCGGTACTGCTGAATGTAGCTGGATAAGTATTAAAGTTAGCCGGATAAGCTTAACTTAACCAGATAATGCTGAATATCGTCACTTATCTGGTTAAGGGCCTGATTCACTAAGCTGTTTTCCCATAGACATAGAATGGAAAAAAAAGCCTTTATGAATCAGCTGGATAGGTAGTGCTGCCCAGTTACGCCACTACCTTCCCATTGACTATCCAGCTATTTAGCTTGATAAGTGACTTGGATTAATCTGGCTAAATAGTGATGGAATATGGACCCCTGCATGTACAAGCAGCAGGTGGGTCAGCAGGCGCTGCCTTCACTAAAACTAAGCCAATAATGTAAAAAAAAATATGAAAGGATGACTGACCCGCTGGCTGAGAGGCAGTGCATAGAGGGCTGGGGTTCAGTACCCAAGTCAAGTGCTTTTTCCCTGGGCTGACTGGGATAAGGGATACTGCCGAGGCAGTCTCCAAGAGGAAGGAGTCCCAGTCATTGCACAATAGAAATACCTAGTGGCCATACTTAGGACCCACAGTTGCAGGGTCCTGGAAGAGTGATTTTAGAAGCAGATAAAAAAATGTTTACTCCCATAAAATTCCCATAAAAGGTTTGGATAAGTTCCTGGAAGAAAAGTCCATAAACTCAAGTTGACTAGGGATGCCACTGCTAGGGATCCCATTAGTGGCATGGGATCTATTTGGTGTTTGGGTACTTGCCAGGTAATTGTATCCTGGACTGGCCTCTGTTGGAAACAAGATGCTGGGCTTGATGGTCTGACCCAGTATGTTAACTTCTTATGTTCTTATGTTACACATAAGCAAATACGAATTAGGAGCATGTATAGTTCTGAGAGTAGTTTTTCTCTGTCTACATTAGTTAGTTAGAAATTCAGATTCTACAGGTAATTTTTATTTTTATTGCATTTTATTTTTATGTTTTACATTATTTTAAATTTTTGTATAGTTTGGACTTGTATGTTTTATTAATGATTGTATTATGTAATTGTACACTGCACTGAGCAGGGACTTCTCTGAGTTAGCAGTTAATAAGAATGAAATGAAATTCATGGGTGAATGCTTTTGTAGGACACTTGCCATTGCTATAGAGATGCAATTGAGATGAAGCATAAGTAGATTTGTCAAAAAATATTAAGTTTACCAAAAATGTCACAAAAGCTCAAACAAAACCAAAACCTAATATAAATCAAAGTAAGCACAGTGGTCACAGGGTGTGTGGGGGGGGGGGGGGGGGAGGAGATGGGGGAGAGATCCAAGTTGGGTGGGAGGAGAGCATCTGATCCAAGTTTGGCAAGGTTCCAAAATGGAAAACAGAGCTGTGCTCCTCTGGGAGTTAGTTCTGCCTGGACTGGGGGAGCAGTAGCTTTGCTGAGACAATCACCCCTCCTCCTCGCTCATAGAGATGTAACCCAACCCTCAGGGTACATAAAATGATGGGAGGGTTTTCCCTAATGGAGTAAGAATTCGTCTCCCAAATTTATTTAGTGGGTTCACACTGGTCGTACAGATGGTGACTGGAACCTGAACAGAGAACAGTGCACGTATGGAGGAGAATCTCGTTTCTTGACTGCTCAGACCTTCTCCCGCCATTGTACTCCACCCTCTATCTCCTTTACTGGCATGGATACTAGCAGGAAACCCGAAAAACACTGCAAGTTACAACTCAACTCTATTAAATTCTTCTGGATAGTCCAGCAGGTACAATAGACAATGAATATATTAGTTAAACATTAAGACCTGCATTCTCAAAGTTCAATAAAGGGAGACACAGTTGAGACTCCTTGAGCAATCCCACCAAAACATTTCAACCCCAATTTAAGTGAAATTTATGTGAAACTTGTAATCCACTCAGGATAACGTTGTTGCTATTGGTGGAATATCAATATTTAAATAAATAAAGTAAATCACACCTCCTGCCAGTGGTCTGTACGCCAGGCTCAAGAACCCTAATCTGTTTAGCCTTTCTTGGCAGGGGATCTGCTCCATCCTCTTTTTCATTTTAATTGACCTTCTCTGTACCTTTTCACGTTGCAGAGTGAGAAGTGAATGCATAAAAGTGACATTAATTTCTGAGAAAAGACATTTTAAAACGGAGCCAAGAGATTACAAAAAAAATCACATCCAGTAATGTTTAAATAAAGTAGGGGCTGAATTTGAGCCGTTTGCTATCACTCCTGAGCCACCAGTAGCTCCTGGAAGACAGTGGCTCTTCTGATTATGTTCTCTTGCCTGTTGGGCTCTCCTCCGAGAAGGAAAATATAAGTTGTGAAAAACCTCCCTACCCCAAGGGTTAGGAGCTGGGTTAGTAACCTGGAGGTGGTGGTTTCAAACCTGGATTCCTGCCCAGCTGCCAGCAGAGGGTGTTACCCGTCCACATGCAATGAAGCAGGTAGTTTTAGTGACATTTTGACTATTTTTCATAGTAAAGCCCACACTTCCTCTTCCAACACCCTTTTTCCTATTCTGGCCCAACCTAGCTTCTGGCTTAGCTTGACTAGAGCCCATGACCTTCTATGTTTGATCAAAGCTCTCTAACTGAGCCCTACCTTTTAGCTGCTAAGCCACCAGGCAGCTGGTTACAGGGGTTCTGGGTTTTTACCTCTTATTCTTTTAGAACATAAGAACTTGCCATACTGGGTCAGACCAAGGGTCCATCAAGCCCAGCATCCTGTTTCCTACAGTGGCCAATCCAGGCCACAAGCACCTGGCAAGTACCCAAACACTGCCTATCCCACGCAACTCCACTTTAAAAAACATTAAGAACTCCTCACTAGCAAAGGATTTTACATCTCAACCCCTCTTTTACCAAGAAGGCTCTTACCTCCCAGAGCCAGCACTTAGCTCATAACTAATTAGCTGGGCTTTTACCCCTCATATCTGCAAACTAAAAAGCTACTATCTTATCTACCATGATAACTATGTTAACAAGCACGTGAATTTCTGATCACTCTGTTAAACATCAAAACTTTGTAAACCGTTGTGATGGTGAAACCGAACCATGGTATATAAAACTCGATAAATAAATAAATACAATCTGACAGATGGATTGGAACCCACAACTCCACCAGTATAAGAAGGGTTTCAGCACACTGGTACACCAGTCAGATGATGATACCAGGTTTGCCTTTTGCCCTCTTTATTTCTCTCTATCCCTGACAATGTAATAAAACACACCTCATGTCAAAGAAATCCCAAAGCATTAGGAAACTTGTTTGTCTCATTTCTGTCCTTTTATGTGGCTGAAAAGCCTGGTTTGGTCAATCTGAGTGAAAAAATAGGACCCTCAATGAACAAAAATCTATGTATAATTGACATTTCCTCTTAGAAAATGTTATTTCCAGCTGCTTCTCAGCTTTATTGTATGATCCAGTGATTAACAACTAGTCACCTGCAATGAGAAAAAAGAAAATGTTTTCTTAAAAAAAAAAAAAAAAAAAAAAAAAGAATGTTTCTAAAAAAACAGTAGAGTTTGAAAAATACTGAAATTTGAAAACAAGCACCAATTTCATAGATTTTGTGTTTATAGCTGGGAGAAATTCTACAGAATCACACTGGGGCAGCTTCTGAGCAATCCAGCTCTCCCCCAGGATCATCTCTCTCATGAAGTGCTTCTGGCCCAAACTGTTAACATTTGCTTTATAAGTGGAGAAACATCTAATTCTTTGGCCTGTTCCCTTGATTTAAAGTCTGCTTCTGCGGGACTATAGATCTATTAGCAAAGCCATGTGTGATATTTACTGTTTACAGTTTCTTTCTCACACATTTAGCATCACAGATCATATCAATCCCTTTTACAGTTCTCCAAATCAAATGGCAGAGCAGTCTGCTGGAAAGCCATTCTTAAATGATAGTGATTTTTGATCAAATTCCAAGCTTACAGTCTAGGTGTTGACGTTGCCCAGTGTTGCAGAGTAGCTGTGAACCTCTCTTTAGAGCATACTCTGCAGCTAATTATTCTGCCTCCATTAACTGTAAGCAGATTTGATGTTTGTTATGTATATATAAAGTTGTTCTGTCTGCTTGTAAACTAGTGTGATGTCACAGAAGGACTACAAGCCCCTATAATCCTATAATCTTGTTTTTATTGGCCCTTTATGGTCACATGCTTCCAGCCCCTTTAATTCTGGTCATTTCCTATCCTATTGACTCAGATTCTGGTCCATGCATGTGTGCTTATAAGAAGAAAGAAGCTAAAGTCCTCTTATTTCTCCTGTTCCTGGAGAAAAGCTTTTCCTTTTTACTACACATACACACACAATATGAGGTAGATTTTGAAAGCAGCGCACAGGCGTTTCCCGGCACGCGCACATAGCCATGCTGATTTTATAACATGAGCATGCCCGATTTTATATCGGCACATGCAGGTGCTGACTCGTGCGTGCAAGGGGAGGGGGGATTTTAATTTGCAGCACGCGGTGATGCAAAGGGGACTTCCCCAGTTCCCTCCCAGTCTCCGCCCCAACTCCTAACCACCCCAAGCCATCTACATTTTTTGTTTTATAACTTACCTGCTCTCACGGGCAGAAGTATTTTTTATTTATTTAAAAACTTCTATCCCGTCGTTAAGTTAGTTCACCATCACAACGGTTTACATAAAGGCACAAAAATAAAAATATGATTGGTATAGATTACAAATTAAACATGTGCCAACATAGAATGGTACCTTATTTTTAATAAGAGAAACTAGGTGTAAATTAGAGTTTATGCGTCGGTTAGGTAACTGTCCTGCACGCCAGCTGGCTGCCAGCGTGCGCTTCACTGGGACAGCTTCTAATGGCGCTGTCCCGCAGCCCGCCCAGATTCCACCTCAGTCCTCCCCCGGCCCGTCCCTTTTCAGAAATCCAGCTCTTCTACGCATACCAGGAGATATGTGTAGGGCCGGGCTGCTTTGAAAATGCGCTCGGCGCACGCGCAGCCCAGCCACGCGCATATCTGCCAGTACTTGCGCCGTCGAGGTTTGAAAACGTACCTGTAAGTGCACACAATAGTATACTTAAGTCTTCAGTTCAATTCCTACAACAGCCATATCAGCTCTAGTGTCAAGCTCTGCTCTTCCCTCCCCCTCAAGACTGCGAGCAGTATGAATTGATTAGCTGTTGGAATAAGCACTGTTGGAATTCAGACAAGGTGTCTTCATTGGAGATTCAGTATCTGGTTTAGCTGAATGATTAGGGCTGTGAGATCAGAACACTAATGCGTTTGCCAAAACGGGCACATTAACCTGGATTAATAACCAATTTTTGCCTGTTTTCCTACATTGGCTTCTTCATGAAGCATTGTCCATGCTCAGCAGCTTTTACCACTAACTTAAGTAAAGATTATCCATCTCGAACAAACCACATCTCTTAATGTGAAAACCAGAAATTATATTAAGGACGAAGTAGCACTGAAATCAGAGATGTCAACCCAGGAAAATGATCCAAACTGTGGAAAGTCAACACTAAATCTTTGAGGAATATCAGAGGGGGGGATGCAGAAGGTCCAGCAAGAGCAGAGCAGTGCTGGAGCCAGGCAGGGAGGGAGAAGAAGGCGGTGCGTTACTGAATTCAGAGAGATTTAGTCTGCTCCTGAAAGCAGAAGCCTAGCCTTGCACTGGCAGTGACCCGGGACCCTTTGTGGGCAGCACCCGGCAACAGCGAGGATGGGCGCACTCTTCTAGCAGAAGCACCGCCAGAGCTGATCAGTACCACGGGAGCCCTGGACCCCCCTCCCGAGGAGGAGGAAAGAGCCCGGGAGTAGTAGCAATAGCAGCATTCAACTGAGCAAGAAGGGCCGCCGGGGCTGACCGGTACTCTGGCAGCAGAGGAGAGGCTGAGCTAGACCCAGGAGCAACAGCACCAATAAGGTGAGTGTGATTGAGCAGGGGAGGGCACAGTTTAGGAGGAGAGAGGGAAGGAGAGAAAGTATGGATCATTTGAAGGGGACAGAAAGATTGGGGGGAATGAGCTATGGGATGGGGGTGGGGGGGGGGAGAGGAAAGGAGAGCCTGGATAGACTATTTGAAGGGGAAATATTGGAGAGAATGAGCTGCAGGGATGAGGATGGGGAGGGGAGAGAAGGAGAGTTGTTGGCATGGGCTGACTCTCTGCCAGGCCTGGACTTAGACATAGGCAACTGCCTCCAGCACCAAATTGTGATGAGCATGGGAGCACCGTCACCTCTGCCATGCCTCTGTCACGACCAGCCTCTTCTTCCCTAGAGTGGTGGTACCCTGATCAGCCTAGTGCCTCTGACCACGCATCCTGCGGCACCCGGGCCACGTGCAGCTTTTTTTTACCCAGTAACAGGAAGTCTGTGCGGAGGAGGGGCAGGCCCGCAGCACAGAATGGACGGCTGGAAGCCCTTTGATGAATTTCTTTTTCAAAATTCATGCTGTTGCCTCTGGCATTGCTTCTCCCTGTCTCTCTCATAACGAAAACAGAAAACACTTGAAAATGTTTCTGTAACATGAATACAAGCCTGAGATCAGGATGAAGGAAGCCGAGCTCTCTAAAGCCAGACCAGTCAATCCTGCTTACTCATGACTAGGGACAAGCAGTGGTTTTCCCAATCTACGTGGCTAATAATGGTTTACTGAGGTTCCCTTGAGGAACGTTTTAAAGCCTGCTACAGTAACTGCTTTCACCATATCCTGTGGCAACAAAGTGCACACTTTAATTGTGCACTGAGTGAAAAAATACTGGCCCGCTTGGTTATTAAAGTGCTACCTATGAGCTTCAGGAAGTGTCCCCTTGTGCTGGTGCCAGTGAAAAGGGCAAATAACATTGCACGTAAGATTTTATAGACCTCTCTTCAGCCCTATGGAACGCATTAGCTGAAGTGCTGTGTTTCTTGTTTGATTTGAAAGCATTTAGAAAGAAACTCAAAAGCCTTCTGTTTTTTTTCAGGTTTTATCTAAGATATTGTAGATTCATGTTTTGCCTGTGATGATTTTATTACTATTGTATATTATGTGAAACTTGTAATCCACTCAGGATAACGTTGTTACTAATTGGTGGAATATCAATATTTTAATAAATAAATAAAGTAAATCACACCTCCTGCCAGTGGTCTGTACTCTGTTTAGCCTTTCTTGGCAGGGGATCTGCTCCATCCTCTTTTTCATTTTAATTGACCTTCTCTGTACCTTTTCAAGTTGCAGAGTGAGAAGTGAATGCATAAAATTACATTAATTTCACAGAGAGGACATTTAAAAACTGAGCCAAGAGATTTAAAAAACTCATCCTCAACAATGTTTAACTAAAGTAGGGGCTTGAATTTGAGCCTTTAGACTGCTGGCTTCTGATCAGTTCGCTGTAACCCCTGAGTCACCAGAAGCTCCTGGAAAGCAGCTGCTCTCCTGAGGATATTCTCTTTCCTTTCCTTGGAAAAAGACAAATATAAGTTCTGAAATGCCCTTACTGTGGACCTCTTGCTACCCTGAGGGTTGGGAGGTGGGTTAGTAACATGGAGGTGGTGGATTCAAACCTGAAAAAAAACAGAAGGCTTTTGAGTTTCTTTCTAAATGCTTTCAAATCAAACAAGAAACACAGCACTTCAGCTAATGCGTTCCATAGGGCTGAAGAGAGGTCTATAAAATCTTACGTGCAATGTTATTTGCCCTTTTCACTGGCACCAGCACTAGGGGACACTTCCTGAAGTGGTAAAAATTAATATTTTGCATAGGCTCAGCGGCACGCGCAAGCCCCGGGACATGCGTAAGTCCCGGGGCTTTGCTAGGGGGCCGTGTCGGGGGGCGTGTCGGGGGCGGCGCGACATTCGGGGTGTTCTGGGAGGCATGGTGCCGGCCCGGGGGCATTCCGGGGGCGTGACCAAGGCCTCCGGACCAGCCCCTGGGTCGGGTGATGGCGCGGCAGTGTGCCATCGGCGCGTGTGAGTTACGCCTGCTTCGAGCAGGCGTAATGTGCGATAAAGGTAGGGGGGTTTAGATAGGGCCGGGGAGGTGGGTTAGGTAGGGGAAGGGAGGGGAAGGTGCGTGGGGGGTGGGAAGGTTCCCTCCGAGGCCGCTCCAATTTCGGAGCGGCCTCGGAGGGAACAAGCAGCACGCGCAGGGTCCGGCGCGCGCAATTTGCACAAATGTGCACCCCGTTGCGCGTGCCGACCCTGGATTTTATAAGATATGCGCGTAGCGCACCAGGTGCGCGAACAAAAGTATGCGTGCGCGCTGTTTTTTAAAATGTACCCTCATATGTGCAGTACTATAGATATATAAATATATATATATTATATTAAATTGTACTATTTGATGTATAAGAAAATATGTAACAGCTATGTATATCAAGAGATGGCCTCATGCAGAAAGTTAAAGTCAAATTCTAGTAACCTTTATCACTCATGCAGTCTCCAAGATCTACTTAAAATTAATACATAATACATCTAATGTTGTACCATCGATGGTTTTCTCAAAATGTCCTTGTAAATCTTTCAACAAAAAAAAAAAAAAAAAGGTCAAATGCAGCATTTAGTTAAGAGGTCAAATCCATAGTCCTGTTCATCCTCATTCTGGTGATGATGGAATTAGTTAAAATAAATTCAGTACAGTTCATGAGTAGAAGTGGTTAACAAGTATTTCCAGGTGAAAACTTTACGGACTACTAAGCTGCCTTGCTTAGGGGTAAAGGCGATCCATCAACTTATTAGCTGCCTTCAGAGTTGATAGAAACTGTATCTAGGTTCAAAATGATGGTTGAGGATTCTGAATTTAATGCAGAAGAAATGTCTTATCATTCACATATGTCTCAGTACCCGAGGAGAGGATGGCAGTGCCTATATAAGTTTAAACAGCTCATATTGTGTGTGTTAGTATAATCAGCCAGCTAATTATAAAGGAATGCAGCAAAAAAAAAAATGTTTTGTTATGACATCTCCGTGTTTTGACTCCCAACAGGCAACCAATTAGCCTGGGAAAAAGAAATAACTTACTAAAAATGAAAAAGAAGAGGAATCATTTGTTGCTCAGTGATAGGACCCTGCCTGATCTGCATTATCAGTTCATCAATTAAATTTCAAAGTAGAAAAACAAATACCTTATTCTCTGTATGTTGGCTATTAGAATTGTATGCAATCTAAGAGGTTTCCATCTATGTCTTGAGTTACTACAGAATGTCTTTATTAGGTAATTGTGTTGCCACCCCACAAATTCATATATTTTTCTAAATAGAACAAAATGTCACACATACAGTGAAATCCTTTCAAGATAAACTGCTTTTTGCTACGGAAAAAATGTGCATGCACTGAAACAAGGAGACAAAGCTGATCCCTAATTTCTATCCCAAACACAGGAAAACCCATCCCAGATCCATGCTGCCGAGCACAGGGCACACATCTGCCTACTACCTATCTCCTGGCATATCTTCCAAATGTGTATTATTCCCTTTGAAAAACAACTCAGTTTACCCCACTCATATGAAAAAATTATTGAAGTAGGATGAGGAAGGTTTCAATCATTTTCTGAAACATGCCTCCTCGCCTTGTGCACAGAATCTTACAATTTGTAATCATAAACCAACCTCCAGCCTACCTTGGAATTTTTTTTGAAAGTTTTTATGTGAAAAAATAGACTGTGTAATATGTGCTTAAAATTGGCTAAAAAAGTTCAATCTTGTTCCAGTTTTTAATCTTATTCAAATTTTTATAATGAGTGCTAACATCTTCAACGCTTCCTGCATCTGAATAACAATTAGTCACTTCTGACCCTCGCGGCGCCTCTGTTATGGTTATCTTCTTATAACATTCTCAACCACAGTTTTTTTACTTACATCTTCTATGCTTACCGCGTCTGAATGACAGTTAATCACTTCTGACACTGTCGGCGTCTCTATTATAGTTATCCTCTTCTTTTTCTCTTTTAACACTCTCAGCCACGCCACCTTTATGTTCCCAACAAACAAGGTTTATACTATACTTAAAGCGCCCGATCAACTTAGCTTGATGTCAATTGCCTCCCAACACGGTCATGTTTCGATACAGTCCAGCACTAGACGCCAGCCGCACGACATGAGAGGTCCTGACGGTGAAGAAAAAGGATAGAGACTTCCCTGATGAAGAAAACTGGACTATATCGAAACACTATGGTTGAGAAAAAAATTCCAAGGTAGGATGGAGGTTGGTTTATGATTACAAATTGTAAGATTCTGTGTACAAGGCGAGGAGGCATGTTTCAGAAAATGATTGAAACCTTCCTCATCCTACTTCAATATTTTTTTCATATGAGTGGGGTAAACTGAGTTGTTTTTGATTGATATTTTTGACCTCACAAAAAGCGGGGATTTTGTGTATATTACTATTCCCTTTGCACATCTGGAAAGAGAGACCAGTGTTTTCATTAAAAAAATTATGTGGCCCCCGTCCCCATAAAGAGTGAAGTAGAGGCTCAAAGCCTTTTCTTCTTCCTCAGGCATAAAGTGAAAACCAACAGGCCTTTTGCATGTTTTGCTGGACGGAGGGGGATCACAGAGAGCCTCTTGTTAAATAATTAAGACAGCGCATCTCACCAATAGGAGCACAGCTAGCCAGAGCCCGTGAAGAAGAAATTGGAAGCAGGAGACTCAGAGTAAGGTATTGAAACCTCAAGTGAAGCTGAGCTTCAATCCGCTTATTGCGGTGGTTAATACCCCTAACTAACGGGCCGATACAGTACAGTGCGCTCCAATGGAGCGCACTGTTAACCCATCATTGGACGCGCGTTTTTGACACGCTAGTGTTACCCCTTATTCAGTAAGGGGCCGAAAACGCACGTCCAATTCCCCGAACCTAATAGCGCCCGCAACATGCAAAGGCATGTTGATGGCCCTATTAGGTATTCCCGCGCGATTCAGAAAACAAAATGTGCAGCCAAGCCACACATTTTGCTTTCAGAAATTAGCGCCTACCCAAAGGTAGGTGCTAATTTCTTCGGGCACCGAGAAAGTGCACAGAAAAGCAATAAAAACTGCTTTTCTGTGCACCCTCCGACTTAATATCATGGCGATATTAAGTCGGAGGTCCCGAAACTTTCCAAAAGTAAAAAAAAAAATTTGAAGTCGGCCCGCAGCTGTCCGGTCGAAAACCGGCTGCTCAATTTTGCCAGTGTCCGGTTTCCGAGCCCGTGGCTGTCAGCGGGCTCAAGAACCGACACCGGTAAAATTGAGCTTCGGCTGTCAAACCCGCTGACAGCCGCTGCTCCGGTCCAAAAGGAGGCGCTAGGGACACACTAGTGTCCCTAGCGCCTCCTTTTGCCTGTTTTTACCGCCGGGCTTCATTTGAATAGAGAATCGCGTTCGCCCGCTCTCCCGCGGACTTTACTGTATCGGCCCGTAATTAAGCTATTTCACTTAGATGCAGTTCCAACACTGCTCTCTACATTAATGGCAGGGGTGGAAGGGAAATAGAATAAAAAAGGTTACTAAGAGCCAAGAGAAACAGATAAATATATGAGAGAAAAAAAAAAGTGCAAAACTTGCTGGGCAGACTGGATGGGCCGTTTGGTCTTCTTCTGCCATCATTTCTATGTTTCTATGATTCTTTCTGATCTTGATGCTGTTTTTAAAGTCATATCCCAGGAATACACATTCTCGTATGGTTTTGCCAATACCAGCAAGTGTACTCTGGTGTTGCGACCGTCGCTGCCCGACGTCTCCACTCCGCCCTCCTTACCTCTTTGGTGATGCCCTCTTTGGTTAATGGAAGTTTGGCTGCCGTGGCGTCATCTTGCCGACCTCGTCTGGCATTCCCGGACTGGCTAGACGCTGCCTTCTGCCATGTTCTCCTGAGACCTAAGGGCACACGTGCGGCGCGGCCCCGACTCAAGTACCAGCTGTGGCGCGAACCTCAGGGGCGTCCCCCTGAGATGACATCATTCTCACTGGATACTTAAGGTCTTCGTTTTTACTAGCTATTCGAGTTAGCAAATGTTTTCCTAGCTTCCTCCATCAGGTATCACTGCGGATGGGATTCGCTATCCGCATACCTTGCTACTCTGCCTCCTCGGACTTTACCAGGGGTACCCGCTCCTCGGGGGCCTCGCTCTCTCTCTTGTTTTTCAGGTCGCAGTCTGGAACCGGTACTCGCTCCTCGAGGGCCCACATTCCCGGACCTGCTACCGAATACAACTTCTACCAGGAAGTCACCGCTGCCTACAACACCAGTGAGTTACCATCTCTCTCTCAGAGGTTTCCCTGGAACCAGGTACTCGCTCCTCGAGGGCCTACTTCATTGCAGCCTCTGGCTGCTTCTAAGAGACTATTGTGTGAGTGTTACCATCAAGGTTCTGTTCCTGAACTCTGCATACTCTGCCTACTCACTATCTCAGTTTCTCTACAGCTCAGTTATCCAGGATTGCTGTTCCAGTATCTGAGGGACTACAGCCCAGCCGGGCACTCCAGCTCACTACTGCCACCTCTGGTGGTTCAGTATTCTGTCTAATAAAAGAACTAGTGTGTGTCTGTCTCCCAACTCTGAGCCTGACCGGTGGCCCCTCTCGGGATCTTCCCCCGGGGGCGTGGTCATCTGCCACCGGCCCAAGGATCCACCCACAAATATCACAAATAATAACAGATTGTTAACTCCATGGATCCGGCACAGCTCAATGCCCTACAATCCATACCGGGCCTGGCCCTGCGCATTTCGGCACAGCCTTGGAGAAACTTACTTCAGCATTTCATCAGCTACACACAGAGAAGGTTCAAGGCACAGCTTCCAGCCATGAAAGTCAGTTACAGGAGGTAACTTTAAAGCAGAGCTTTCCAAAGTGTGTGTCCCGACACTTTAGTGTGTCGCCTGCAGTGTGCCGGTGTGTCGCGCAAGCCCGGTGCACGTGACGGGGCGGAGCAAGTGGTATACCGAGAAGAGGTCAGAAGGAGCCAATGCAGCCGCCGGTGGACCTCATCCCACTGGCGGCTGAGAAGTTAAGCATCGCTGTGCTGTGCCGGAGACACACAGCAGGAAGATCGGCAGGGCCGTGATGGAGCTCACGTCACCACGGCCCGAAGAAAAAGGTCACGTCGAAACGTGCAGGTGCTCCTCCTCCTTCCTGCCCACGCGGCCCCGGAAGAAAATTGTTGCTGGAGCCACACGGGCAGGAAGGAGGAGGAGCATCAGCCGCATGCAGAAGAGGAGCAGCGTTGTTGCAGCGGGCTGAGAAGAGGAGGAGGCCCGGTAGCAGGGTCCCCACCGCGGATTGGCCCGAGAAGATCAGGGCCGCCGCCGCCGCAGATCGGCCCGAGAAGATCAGGGCTGCTGCAGAGTCCATCTTGCAGTGACCCGTGAAGAGGAGGCCCAAAGGTAAGAGAGAGGCTGAGGGCCCGTAGAGTGTGTGTATGAGATGAGTTGAGAGATTGTGTCTGTGTGTATGAGATGAGTTGAGAGATTGTGTGTCTGTGTGTAAGAGTGAGTTGAGAGACTGTGTGTGGGAGTGAGGACCTGAATGTTTGCAGAGACAGCATGTGAGAGCCTGTGTGTGTGTGAGAGAGACAGCATGTGACAGTGAGAGCCTGTGTGTATGAATGATTGTATGAGAGAGAGTATGTGAGAGTGAGAGCCTGTGTGTGTGTGTGAGAGAGAGAGAGAAAGCATGTGAGAATGAGAACCTGACTGTGTGTTTGAGGGAAGAAGATAGATGGAGAGAAAAGAAATAGAAAAAAAAGACAATATGAAAGGAATTGGCAAAAAAATAAGAAAGGGAAGGTGGAACAAAAAAGCCTGTGACCAACCGATTAGAAAACTAAGATCAGACAGCAAAGGTAAAAAAAAAATAAAAATTACTTTTTAGTGATTGGCACATGTAATCTTTGGTAATGTGCAAGAGTAGCACTTTCTCTATGTGGATCTCACAATGTACGAGATCAACATGGAGGAAGTGGAAACCCACGGGGCCTGCACAGACGAGGCAGCAGAATGGGCTTCAGTGCCAGTAGCAGCAATCAGCGCCTCCCCAATAGCCACGCGGCATCAGTGACAGTGGCAGCAGAGGAATGAGAGAGGCTCTGAGGTTGCTGGCAAAAGAAAGAGAAGGGGTCTGCCTTTAGTGTGTGCATGTGTATGAATGGGAGTCTGCCTGGGGGTGTATGTGTGTGAATGCATGGGTGCCTGCCTGAGGGTGTGTCTGTATATGAGAATGAATGGGTGTCTTCCTGGGGTTTGTATGTGTGTGGTGTATGTGTGTGTGTGAGAATGAATTGGTGCCTGCCTGGGGGTCTGTGTGTGTGAGAATGAATGTGTGCATGCCTGGGGGATGGTGAGAGAGTGGTGTGAAAATGAATGGGAGCCTGCCTGGGGGTCAGTTTCAGTGTGTGAGAATGACTGGGAGCTTGCCTGGGTGTGTGTGTTTGTGTGAGAATGATTGGGAACTTGCCTAGGTGTGTGTGTTTGTGTGTATGTGAGGGAGCCAGAGAGAGTGAGAGCATAAGTGTGTATGAGAAAATCCAGGGGAGTAAGAGTTTGTGTGGGGGTGTGTGTGTGGAGGGAGAGAGAGTGTCTTAGAGCCTGAGAGTGTGTCACTGTATGTGAGAGCGAGAGGTTATGGTGGATATAAGAGCATGAATGTGTATATATGTGACAGTGTATGTGTGAGAGAGAATGGACATGTAAGTATGTGTGAGAGAGAGAGGATAACCTCCTAATCCTCGACAATATCAGAGTGACTGGAAATCAAGAGCTCCCATGTATGGACAACAGTGACTTTTTAAAATCCTTATTAGTTTTAATTATTGGGTGTTATTTGATATATGTGCTGTTTTGAAATATTTTATTGGTGTTTGGGAAATTGTAAAAAATGTATATGAGCTCTTCCAGCTCACTACTGCCACCTCTGGTGATTCTCTAAAACAGTTTAATAAAAGAACTAGTGTGTGTCTCTCTCCCTACTCTGAGCCTGATCGGTGGCCCCTCTCGGGATCTTCCCCTGTGGGCGTGGTCATCTGCCACCGGCCCAAGGATCACCCACAAATATCACAAATAATAACAGCTGGCAGGCTCCTTTTCTATATGACTGCTATAAGAAAGCATCTTGTATTCTCCGAGAGAGAACTAGTCACTTTCTGGTTTAAAGGCAGCAGTTCTAATGATCCATCTGAAAGTGTCTCCTCCTTGCCAAGCCGTCTTTCCTATAAGACAGTTCTTTCACCTTATCGCCATGGGAGGCTCTTTCTAGCATGCTAGGGCCAGTGTGGGCAGTCTGAAAGGGGCATGCAACATAATAAATAGATCAATAAACAACAGGACGTGAAAGAGAAAATTATTAGATGCACCAACATAGTGCAAATGCACAGGATATATACATTTTCCCCTCCCCTCATGCCTTGTGAATAGGTGAATGAACAATACATTGTACCCAAATGTGAATAGAAGGAAAGAGCTCCTGGTCCTGTGGATGGCACTCCAGCGTCGGTTAGTAAGTCTGCAGAGCTCTGATATTTTCAGACCTCTCTCAAGTACTGAGAGAACGACATTAAAAGCATTTCATATGAAAGTTGTGCAATTTATGTGGGCAGCAGGAGATGTAACCGTCTATCATATGAAACAAGTCTGGTTATGTGAGAAGATTGCAATCAGTTGATCTTTTCTGGTAGCTGTGATCTAGCCAGGAGATGGATGGCATTTCAGAGTACCATCCAGTCATCAGTTTTCACAAAAGACTTCCCCTCCACCCCCGTTGCTCTTGTTTAATGTTCCTGCTGGTGGAGTTGTCAAATCCAAGTTGCATCAGAGCACAGTAGTGGAGAATAATCCACATTAAACTGTTCACCCCACTGAGGGCTGTCAGTGCTCGAGAGTGTTCTCTGAAATGCCTCATTACTGCCTCGCTTCCTATCCATGGACTGCCCGCTCCCTGGGGAGCATTCGAAAACATGCCTGACCTTGGCTGGTGGGTGGGCAGGTGAGTGAGAGCTGTGGCATGACATAACAGATGTCACTCAGGCTCCACGGGAAAAGGTGTCCATCTTTAGCAAGGAGGTCTCAACGCCTCCATCTCCTTCTTACTCCCAGCTCCCTGCCCAGGGGCGCAGGGTTCTCTTTTGCTCTTCAATGCTAACCATGTGAACCTGGCAGGCCCCTTTCAAACACACCCTACCAGCTGGGTAAAAACAATAATCTCACTTTTCCCTTCCATAGGCCTGCAGATGGTTTAAATCTGGCCCATCAAGAAAAAAATAATCCTGCCAGAGAGGAAATTACAATGATTGCTGTTTTTATATAAAGGAGAGGACAGGCTTGCTGCTTGCAGAAGGGCCTGGATAATTCTCCATTAAGTTGAATGCCACAGAGCTGCCAGGGCCTTTTTTGGCTTTTCCAGGCTGTCAGTTCTTGCCCTGTAGGGTGCTCAAAAGTGCCTGGTGCTTAAAGCCCACATGGACCAGGTGGCACCCAGACCAGGTCGGTATAACAGTCATAACCAAAGAAAAGTGTAGATTAGCTATTGTTTGAGCAGTGCTGTTTACAATCCCCTGCTGGTGACCACTGCGCCCGCCAACACACAAACACATTTTCTTCAATTAAAGCAGAACATTCAGAAAATCTTTGTCTGTTAACCATAGTCTTGTCTCCCTCTTAAAAGAGGTGCGCTGCGGGCTCGCTTTCAAACACTAATTCTATCTGTATTTGTTATAAGGTGAAATGGCAGAAAGCTGAGGGTATTCGTTGCCACCCTGTTAAAAGATAGTGTACTTGGGGTGACTTCTGAGGCTACCTACCCACCCCAGTGTTTGCTCTTCTTAAACAGATTGTTAGAACAAAGTTTTCTGGGATTTTTTTTTTTTGCAGCTTTATCTAATTAGACAAGTAATTTATAAACTCACCTTTAAATCTGAATCCTGGCTCTTCCCAATCTTGTTTGTCTCGTCTTTCTTGACTCCTTGGAGCAGGAACTCTCTCACTTGTGTTTCTATACGGTGCTGCATGCATCTTGTAGCGTTTTATAAATGATGATTAGCAATAAAAACATATATCTATATCCCCTTCCCCACCCCCTCCCCACGGAGGGCCCAGGTTGGCCTTAATCTCATGCCTGTGCATTACACCTGACCTAGGGAGAAGGAGAAAAAGAGTTGGCTTCAGAGAAAGGGAACAGCCTCTCAGTACTAAAGAGTCTTGCATTTCATGCACATCTGAAACAACTACAGAGGATTCTTATGGGCCGAAGCAATAAGATGCACACTCAAAACGGGCACCTGTTTTGCTAATATGCACGCAGCCAAATCCCCTGTATGCCCCATGCAGTATTTAAATGAGAGGGAAATCAGGGCAGCGTAAACTCGAGTGCACTAAGGGAGAATTATGCATTTCTGGAGCCCACTAATACGGGTGTCTGCTTTGATCACACTTTGTTTTAGTTATTTTGCTGAGGTGCTGATTTCACTGCTGAAGTTTATTATATCAGGCTCCCATTCCTTCGGGCATCTCAATCGTGCAGTCATCAGAAAAGTGCGCTTCCTTTTGATCAAATCAATATACATATATTTTTTTCTCAACCACAAGCAGTAAATTCAAGAGTCAGAATGATCCTACGGAGGGAGGACACATTTATCACAACACAGAGCACTTTGCTGGTGGGCCAGTGTCGGGAGATATGTGCATGACTTGGCCCGGCGTGCGCTGTGCGGATTTTAGAAACCGCACGAGTACTCGTGTATCTCCAGGTAATGCGCACAAAATAAAACGTTTTTAAAAGGGGCGGGGCATGGGCGGGCCGAGTCTGAAGCATGAAGTCGCGCGCCAGGGTCCCCTACTGTCTAACTTTACTTCTACTATGGATGGCGTGTAAATAATAAAATAACAAAAACTAGGCTGGTCAGTGGGATTTTAAGGATCGGGGCTAATAGGGTAAAAGGGAGGCAAGTTAACTAAGGGGTTTAGGAAGGCCTCTCCTTTCCTGGGGTAAACACACAGGGAATGAACTGGGGAAACAGGTGCTCGAGTTGGCATTTGCGTGCACATGCGCGAGTCAATATAAAGTCATGCGCAAATGTATGCACATACAGCCAGTCTTATAACATATGCACATACAAGTGCATATACATGCGACTATTATAAAATCGCTGCGTCCACGTGCACGCGCTGGCAAACGCATGCACATGTGCGTCTGAGCATGGGTCTTAAACTTTACCTATTTCTAAAATGTTTCTCATGAGCCCTTTGCTGCAAATTAACTTTACTCCATCTCCGGAGCTGGAGTTAAATTCCCCGCGTTGGTTCCCAGCCTTTGGGTGCGCTTTCCTGCATCGGGCGGTACTAGTTACTGTCTTCATCTACATGGAATTTACATGTCATGGGCACTTATTGGGCACACATTGGTCAGTGTGCACGTTTTGGACATGCTGTTCTCTTTATTGCATTGGATGCTATTCTTGTGCACCCAGAATTCAAGCAAACCCTTGCTCTAGGCTGGGCACATCATGTGAGATGGGGGAACGCACCGCTGACAATCACACAGAGTTTTTACGCTGGAACCGGGAGGGCTCAGCAAGGTTTTCTGTTCTCCTGCGGTTGTGATTACTGACAGGCCGATTCAGTAAAAGTCGCGGGAGAGCGGGCGAGCGCCTGCTCTCTAGGTGCGAGCGATTCAGTATTTAAATGAGGGCCCGCGGTAAAAAGAGCAGCGGCTGTCAGCGAGTTTGACAGCCGATGCTCAATTTTGGCGGCATCGGTTCTCAAACCCGCTGACAGGCATGGGTTTGGAAACTGGACGCCGGCAAAATTGAGCGTCCGGTTTTCAACCCATGAGCCACGGGCCGATTTTACATTTTTTATTTTTTAATTATTTTTTACTTTTGGGACCTCCGACTTAATATCGCCATGATATTAAGTCGGAGGGTGTACAAAAAAGCAGTTTTTATTGCTTTTCTGTGCACTTTCCCGGTGCCGAGAGAAATTAACGCCTACCTTTGGGTAGGCCCTAATATCTGAAAGTAAAATGTGCGGCTTGGCTGCACATTTTACTTACTGAATCGCGCGGGAATACCTAATAGCGCCATCAACATGCATTTGCATGTTGATGGCGCTATTAGTTTCGGGGGGGGGGGGGCTTTTTTGACCCCTTACTGAATAAGGAGTAAAGCTAGCGCGTCGAAAACGCGCGTCCAAACGCGGGCTAACAGTGCGCTCCACCGGAGTGCACTGTACTGTATCGGCCTGTGACTGAGTTATGGTTATGTAAAAGGAGGTAAGAGAAGTCAACTTCTCTAAAGTCACTCTACCTTGGAGCTCTGAATCCTGGACTCATGTGCTAAGCACAAATCTACTTTTTCTCTCTGAATGAGAACATTATTGGGGTTCCAGGGGACTAAAAGATCATTTCAGATTTTTTTTTGTTTGGTTGGTAGTTTTCTACTGCAACCCTCCTTATCATCCTATTTGTTATCAGATATAAACAGCACATAGATACATTCTGCATTTCTACAGGCACAGATGCAGAGTGCAGAGCCTGCTTGTTTAAGGGGTTAATAGAGGGACTGCTGAGCAGAGAAGCCATACCCACTTGTTGCAAGCCATCCATCTCCAAAACTGTTTGCTTTCCTCCACCTTCTCTTAAATCCCAAAACGTAAAGTCTGTATAAACAAAAGCAGGAACACTGATTTTGTTGAAATTAAACCTCTTACTTGCAGTTAGGCCTCTGTTTCACAATATTTATCAATTATTTACAAAGTAATCATGACTCTGTTTCCAAACTTTGGATGACAGATGGATGTGGGCTCTAAGCTCGCCTCAGTTAAATGAGAGCGCTATCCCAAGAGAGACAGAATGCATTTCAGCTGTGAAAAATTCTTCGCAGCCTAAGAGACAAAACTCCACCCTTCCAAGCACACGAGGAAACTTAACTCTTGGGTTTCCAAAAGGCATAGAAGACTACCTGAACGCTTTCATTAAAAGCACACACAGTGACTCGGAGTTTCAGCTCTTCCGAAAGGGAGACTACTTATGTTCTTAGTCTTATTACCATCTTTCCTTGTCAGCCTTAGCTGCATTACAGTAACCCTGGCTCTAGCCCAAAGATCTATCAGCATAACTGGAAGAAAGGATGAGACCATGGACCAAGATATTCAGGACATTTGGCTAGAAACAGAACCTCAAACATGGAAGGGAAGAGAAGGAGCTAATTTTTTTGCAGAGGCTACTTTTGCAATGCAGACTCGTAGAATGGCCCGAGTCACCCCCTCAACGGTAGTAAATACTCTGGCCAATGCTGCATCTCCTAAAGCTCTCTAACATGAAATCAGGAGGGTATTTACCAATGACTGCATCCCAAGGGTAAAGTCAGAGCTCCAGGATGTTGGTTGCACGTTAAAACCTTCAGCTTCGGACATCTTGTGCAGATCAAGCAACACCTGACCTCCCTAGCATTTCATTTCCTGTCAATAATCTTGAAGTACAATGCAGATCATGTATACTAAGCCCTTCATCCGGGTCATTGCCCCTAACCACCCATCAGCGGCACGGGAAGAAAGCTGTGCACCCTTGACCAAATAGTCATCCCGCCCCTGTAGTCATCCTACATGAACTGGGTGGCTAAAGTAATTTTATTTTAGTATTTTATTTGCCTTGTTATTCCCACCTTTCCTCAGCAGATTTCCATGCAAAACAGGGTACAGTACAAAGCAATTTAAAGTGCCCAATTGAGAGTTCGTCTGCAGTTACTCAGTAATTGTATTTTTCCATCACAGCAGTGGCACACGCCACACAAAACAACTTTTGAAGCAAATCACAAATGTCCCCAGCACACCACTGCTGCAAAACTGATACTGTGGATCATGATCCTGCTGTGAGCCAAAGTCCAGTTGTTTCTTACTTAGGTCTGTGGATGCTGAGCTCAAAGCTATGGCGTATGCAGGAGAGCAAAGCAAGAGGCAGGCACTAAGGAGCGAGCGGGTACACAGGGGAAGGTTCCCGGGAAAACTAACGACAGCTAATGTACTCTGTGTCAAGTCCTAGGAGAGATTTTCTGGAGGAGAGGGCCCTAGTTTAGGGTACCAAATAAATGCAAAATGTTAATTCAAAGAATAATAGTGCTACTCGAATTAATCATAGTAACCTGCTAGAAACGCCAAGGACAGCTCATTGATTCAATTCATTTGTATTCAATAATAGATGTGTGCATGGAAAAAACGTATTCCATCTTTTTATGGGGAGGGAGGTTTGCCTCTTTACTATCCTGTCTTTAGGTGCTAAAAAGACAGACAGAAAGAAAGAAAGAACTCTGCTGTTTTCTGTGGGCATTTCAGTTCGAAAATTAAATAAATTAAATAAAAAAAGTCACATGCTTCCCTGGCATTTTTAAATTAGAGCACATCCTTAACTGAAGAGCAACACGTGTTCTTCAGCAAAGCACTCAAAGTCTATTCTCTGAAACTAGCACAATACGAAAGAATCCGCAGATGTATGGTGGGTTCACCAATTTTGTGCCAGGATCAGAAAATTGTAAGCGTTTACAACATTAGTCTGCGCTTCTGAGATGAGACAGGCAAAATCTGAAGAATGCACGGAAAGGATAAAAGATTTACATTCAATTATTCATTAACCTTTTAATTAAAAAAAAAGACACTGTATGTTATAAAGGCCTCCTTCCTGTCCATTGCGGCTTCTGCGAAGGAAAGAAAAACACCAAAATTTTGTGCCAAAAACTTTTCAAAATAAAAATGTACGGTCCAAGGAGGCAAAATCTGATCTCCCTGGGAGGAAAGAAATTCACAAATTTGCTCCGGAGAGGCTGTAAACCTTAGATGGCAGTTCAGTTGCTTGTAAGCTAGCACTGCGGGCAGAGCAGATGTCTTATTACCATGCAGTAGGGCCCCTGTTGGAAAGATGTCTGTCTTTGGCATTCCAACATGAACAGTTAAACGCTCCCAAAAAAATTGCATTTCACGGAGAAATCTCCTCGACATGCCTCGAGGGAGACGTGAGAAATCTTGGGAGACGTTAAACAAACATAGAAAGAAAGGGAACTACTTCAAGGACCCTTGGTCTGACCCAGTATGGCAATTAATTATAACATTATTTATACCATAATGCCCCGGGTAGAAAATGCCCATGCGGAAAATAAGGCATGGCCTCACCGGCTTTCCTCTTTTCTAGGATTATTTTTATCATAGCCTCAAACATTTTGAACAGTTAGGTCAGTAAACTGGGAGTATTCTTTGGGGGGTGTGGGTGGGGAGATTTAAAGCCCATGCACCAACCTCTCCAATTGTCAGGTAACAAGGCAAGCATCATGTGCAGCTTAAAATAAACAGAATGTTGGCTGCCGGCCAATCAGGATATGGGATTCCCACTTCAGCATTCTAGGCCACGCCCCAGCTGAATCATGAATAATAATAACCATTGCTAGGCTGGCCACTCCTGCTTCTTCTGCCCAGCACAGTATCACACCAGAAGGAGTGAGGGGGAAAACCATACAACATTTTATAAAGCAAGCCAGCTGCTCTTTTCATAGGCATGAAACATATTCCTGATTTTAGTGAAATAGAAGCATCCAGAAAAATGATCTTCCAAAAGGTGGGCCTAACCATCAGCTGAGAATATTTCAAACTTACACACGAGTAGTAATATCTCTTTTCAGCTGAACATTGTATTACTTCTCCCTACCCCCCTTCCATGGGGTTAATCGGGAGGCACAATGGCAAGTGAGATTCACTGCCTTGCAAAGGGGCCTGGCTCCAATTTTCGCATCAGCTCAGGTTGGGGATGCTGCCGAGGCAACGCTCACAGAAGCCAGGGGAGAGGAAGTCTCAGCCATCTCACAACGGCAACGTCTAGGGGCAGGAATTAAGTTCCCTGTTATCCTCATTCCAGAAGGAGCCATGGCTTGTGGTGTAATGGCTGAGCTGGGAGAGGATACCAAAATAAGAGTTTTAAAAAACGCCTAGGTAGTTGCTAATGAAGGCCCCTAGCACCGTAGCCCAATAAAGGTAATTTCTGATTGAGCAGGAAGCTCAAAGGTGTACGAAACTGACTGGCAAAAAAAAAAAAAAAAAGTTTTCCTCCAAAGAAATTTTTCAGAACCCCTGGGAACGGCTGTGTTGTTATTCATTTATTTTATTTATTTTCCGCTTTTTGGATCCAATTGGTTCATGCAGCATCTGTGAAGTCACTGGTGACTTCATACTTCATGCAGACCAATCAAATCCAGCTGGCATGAGGGTACTCTTTCGCTTACAGATCTGCTGCCTGACATTAAAAGGAATTTACAGACTAACCATTCGGTAATATTTGTAATGGGGAAAGGGTTGTTACTGCTTCTCGTGTGTACTTTTGAAATCATACGACACCAGTAATAGGCACTGCTTTATTTGGAAACGATCTTCACAAGTTCTGCAGCCAACATGGAATGCTTTAAATTTCTGAAGTATTAATATGTAAACCCTCAGGGGTAGGAAAGCAGGTTTTAGAAACCAAGTTGAAAAATAGGAATTTACATATCAAGATTACTTCTTTCCTGAAAAATATTCCCTTCCTAAAGAGAAATGTGCTTCTTGGTTGACCTGTTCCAGTAATATGGATGTAAATTCGCTAGGCCTCTGCTGTGCTTTTTTTTCATAATAAATCTGTGGTAGCTCTGATCCAAGAAATCTAAAATGGCTGAAGACTGACCAAAGGGCAGAACAGCACTTCTAATTCTAAGCTATAAGAAATGAAATATGCTTGGACAAAGAAAGGCATTTTGAGGAGTAACACCAAGGAGGAGGCAAGGCAGGAGACAGACACATACTGCACACCAGGGCCGGTGCAAGGGTATTAGGCACCCTAAGCGAACCTTCTGCCTTGTGCCTGCCACCCCCCCCCCCCCCCCCCGGTCCAGGCCCTGGCTCCGGCCTCATTCACTCAGACAGGCCCCCCTCTCTTACACATACCTAGGTTCCTTGTCTCATTCACACACGCAACCTTACACAGGCTCCCTCCTGCTCTCTCACTAACACCATTGCTCTCACGTACACACACAATCCCTCTCACTCACACACACACACACACACAGAGCTACTGCTCATGCCCCCCGAGACTCTGCTTCTCTCAGCTGTGAGCAGGATGGGCACTGCTTCCAGCCCGCCACGTGTCTGCATTTTTCGGCCGTGAGCCAGATGGGTACAGCTCATGGTCCACAGATTCTCTGCTCCTCTTGGCCATGAGCAGGATGGGTGCCGCTCCGCTGACCGCCGTCTCTAATCCTCTTGACCACAAGCGAGATAGGCTCCGCTTGCGGCCTGCCAATACTCCTCTCGGCCCTGAGAAGGATGGGCTCCGCTCATGGCTCCATATGGCTGCTCTTTGCCACCCCCTAATGGTTGGCGCCCTAGGCGACTGTCTAGTTCGCCTATTGGGACACGTCAGCCCTGCTGCAAACGTGTAAGTGTGCCAGTGTTTAATTTCAAGAGGGAACTTGGTTGAGATGTGAGATAAATTAAGGCTGCAATAATACGGATGATAATAGCAGTGCGCTTGTCCATAATGAAACTACTCTACAGTAGTCACAGCTGGACAGAGATGACTGAATAACGCTCAGACAGAAACTGTCACAAAGGTGATCAGATTTCACATACCTTTCCCAACTTCATGGATGCAATAGACGTTTGTACCGCCCTAACTCAAATTTCTAAAACAAAACTAAAGAAATGTACCCATAAACAATACCAATTAAATATGTTTTTTGACAGGAAAGAAGTGTTTGGTAAGTTTATTGAACTTATTGTGCTAGTGCTAAACTCAGACAACTGGCCAAGCCCTCAGAACAGTCCAACAGCAAAAAAACCAAACTAATAATAATAATAATTGTATCTGCGTCCTGTGGCAGTTTAGAAAAAGGAAAAATTATCCTAGTCCTATACCCCTTCCCTGCCCTTCTTCCCCATCAAAGAACATATGCCATGCATGAAAATGGACCCCGTCAAAGGAAATTAACCCTTTCTGAAGGAAGCCTTCAGCTCTCTCCCTCTGCTCAATCACTACAGCTAAATGTTGACATCTGCTTTTAATATGAAGCATTTTTAAGCAGCAAGCTGTGTATCTATCAAACAAACTGCTAAGTTTGTCAGGCAAAGGGTTCTCCATGGTATTTCAATTTGCCATCTGCTCATTAGCAGGCAATAACTTCCAGACTTGCTCTAATTGTGCATATTGTTAATAATAATAAACTAGAAAACCTTATGAACATCTCTTCTGCCCCCCAACTATTATCTATGTAACATCCTACTTAAAGTGCTTTTTGAAGGATTGATGGATTGGGGCCTTAAAGTGGAAGAGTGGCAGTAAGAATCAGGGTTCTGCTTCCACGCTGGAGCATACAAGAAGGTAGAAAACACCTGATCATATCCCCATATTCAAATTGCATTTAGATTCTGAAATTGGTTTAGGATTCTCTAAATTGCGTTGCAGTCATGGCATTTGGGGGGAGGGGCGGTGAAACTCAAACTGCTCAGACTGGTACAAACGCCGTGGCAAGTTTTTATGTTCAGGCCGTGCACCAATAATCAAAGCAAAATTTCATGGCTAATGTATGAGCAGAGATTTGCACCTGCTTTTTCAGTGGCCGCAACACTCGTAGTTTGACCTAACCCCACCCCCTAGAACCCTGCAGAAGGTGGGCAATTTTCAAAATAACATATCAGCATGGGGAAAACAATGGCTTAAAAATCACCCTCCATGTGTCCAAGTGAAATGGTTTTCAAGACCCATTTCCTAACCTGCTTAAGGATCAATACTGACAAAGGTTTAGATGTCTTTGGAGAGAAGATCCTTGCAGCTGCTGGGAACCTCCAAGCTCTGATGACGCTCTGAGAAGCTTGGGAAATGGGAGATGATCTTTTCTGGACTTGGGTCGAAGTACTGCTGTTCTGTAAAGCAACGGGAGGACCCGGGAAGAGATGTGTTTCTATATGAGCATCCACCAAGTCACTCCAATGCAGCAGTATTGCCAATGGTTAATTGCCAGCTTCACCTATTATTAATCACAAGCAGGCATATTCCTAAAAGTGTGTGAAGCGTTGATGTGCCATTTTGTGACAGTGTGGACTACATTGATATAAATGAATCTGTTCCAGTCTTATACTACCGGGGGGGGGCGGGGGGGTAGGGGATGGGGAACGTTTACACTTTTACGCTGACTGTGTGCTGTATTGTCATGGGTTCAAACAACTTGTTTATAGTTGTGCACGTTATTACTTAAAACCTTAATAAAAAATGTAAATTTAAAAAAAAATGCACATTATTTACTGCAGGCACCATTATTTTAAATGTGGTCTAGTCACTAATAACGTGGTTTGGTGTGATAGCACTCAACAACTTCATGAATATGTCTATCCATTAGGCATGTTTCTTCGGGGGAGAATATTCAAAAGTTTTATGCAAATGGGGACACCCCCACATCCTGAAGATACAACAGTAGGCACGCTGTGGCTTCCTGCAGCTATGGCTCTTACAGCTTGATAATAACATGGAACGAGGGACTCGGACAGTGCTCCCCTGCAACAAAAACATTTACTGTTTTCTACAGTGAAGCTGCTAATTCCCTTGCGTTCCCTGGATGTGACATATCTGAGGACTGCTGTAGATTCCCCCCGCTTGTCCTTGAACAGATTCATCCTGTCTTGACAATAAACCAATTGGCCAATTCCTAAGACTTTGCCAATGCTGAGAAACTGCTCTGCAATACTGCACACGCCTACCAAACCGCCATGGCCCTCCTCTGTTCCACACCAGCTTTTCCCATAAAACTATTTCCTGGGTACTGGCCATTTTTCTCAAGGATGCAGGCAGTGCTTCCACCATCTCCATAGCTTCCTAAAGTCTTCCAGTTTGTCCTACAACAGCTAGTGGCAGCCATGTTAAAAAGAAAGTCATAAATGGCAGCACAGACAGCTGGTATCTGATTGTTTCCTTTTGCTATGATCTCACATCAGGGCTGGTGCAAGGGGATTAGGCATCCTAGGTAAACCTTCTGCCTTGAGCCCATCCCTCTCCGCAGTGGCACCGCCTACCCTCGCGGAAAGAAAAGAAGCATTTGGGGGCCGAGGCCAACTTGCCGTCGCCAAAGAGATTCAAGAGAAGCTTTTGAGCCGGTAGTTGCCGTCAGGTTGGGTGAGGACGGACGGATCGGTCGCTCATCGCTGAAATATCCTGCCTGCAGCTGCTGAGCTGCCACTACTGTTGTTACCATGGCAGTGGCTGTCTCTTATCCGGCATGGCATGTCAGTTACCCCAAGCCCCCCATTGATATATTCGCACTGCCGTGAGACTGTCACTATGCCGGTCTCTTGCCGCAGCTGCTGCCCCAGGTCGCCGCTAGTGCTTCTACCGGCCCTGTCTCAAATGACGACATACACAGTGCATGAACCAAAGTGACTGATACAATGTAGGTCTCGAGCTGAATGTGGGTGCCGGAAGGTTAAAGAATTTAAAACCTTAACTTGCCAGCATACATTAAGAGCTCAATATTTAGACAGCTGTTGACTAGGTTAGTTATCTGAGCAAAGTTATGGGTGTGATTTTAATCAGAGCTGCAGTGGGACAAGGTAAGGCTGGTATTTTTCTGGCCACACAGCGATCAATATGCCTGCTCACTGACTGAAATTTAGCTCTGCTCCAGGAAAACTACCCGTGCAGCCTCTTTTCATCCAAATCAATTTTGAGAGCACAACAAAGGGGAAGAAATATACAAATTTTGCCTTTTAGCCAGCTAATTCTTCCAACAGTTAGCTGGACTGAGCCTTTGATGGTCGACCTCCAAATTAATCATCCATGAGCTCCACTGTTTGCTTTGTCTGCCTCTACATCATACATGGGGTACAGATTTCCTTTCTGTTGGAATCCTACTTATTTAAAGAAAAATAAAAACCTCAAATCCTGTTCCACTGTGGAAAGAGAAGGTCCAGCTTAGCAAAATTCTTAAAAAACAAACAAACAAAAGAGCACACATGAGGTAACAAAAGAATTTTTAAAACAATTCGTACAGGTACCATTCACATCTCAGACATTGAAAAATAAGTATTTTTGTTCTTATGCAAAATTTCTATATTTTTTGTCCCAGTGCTTCTCTAAGAGTAAGTTCTTTAAACAGAACATAACCATTTTACAAAACTTTTTAAAAAAAAAAAAAAGTCCTTTTAAGATCATCCATCTCTTCCAAGCCAAAAACTTTCTGTATTTCTACAAAAAAATTCAGTTCTCACGGAACAACAGTGTTGGGCTCTGCAGAGGAGGGCGGTTGGGCTCCAGCCTCTGCTGCTTCTTAATGAAGGCAATTTGCAAAAATGCGAAAGGCTAAAAGGACTGAGAAAATGTTTAACTGCAGCTCAGGTGCCAGTTCCTATGAGAAAAGAGGCGTCTCCTTAAGGATCTTCTGACCCCACCCTCCAGAGAACACCTCAATAGATAACAGCACAAGCGCCTCCTTGCCCTCGTGTGCACGGACCGTAGGAGCTCCGACCCCTTTGGGTGGCAGCTGTGGCTTCGTCCCTTTGGTTCTGTGTCCTTTCAGAACCAAGGAGGGTCTTGTTCTGATGCTGTAAACCTGCTTCGTCCCTTTGGTTCTGTGGCTTCGTCCCTTTGGTTCTGTGTCCTTTCAGAACCAAGGAGGGTCTTTGCTCTTCTCCTGATGCTGTAAACCTGCTTGAAAAAGAGTGAAAATAAGAACAGGTTAAAAACCGCTGCACAGAAACAGGAGCATGAACAGAACATCTCAGACTACGGCTACCCGGATATTATTATCTAATTCAGCAGCAGTTTAGTTTTGTCATATACCAGATACTTTGAAAATGTACACCCAAAGCTCAGAAACCTTTTCACAGGCAAATATAGTGTTAACCCCTCTATAATCAGCCATATCCGATAAGTTGATTTCTCACCACCGTGCAAGTATCTGCACATCCTGTTAAACGCGCAGTGAGGCAACATGCTGCTGAATTTGTGTGCCAGGTAGACTTCCCTATCAATAATATACAATATAATCAGCTGCCAAATAGAATCCATCCACCTAGCTGGGATGAAGGGTGAGTAGCACCTGTTCTGGTTAGAATCTGACAGTCCTCAGGAGTGCACAGATACAGTGTTTGAAGCAGATATTTAAAGGTGGCAATGCTATTTCTCTGGCCTTGGTAAAATGATATCCATCCATATAATACTTATCAGCATTGTACTAGTGCAAGTGTGCAGTACCGTTCAATGGTGATAGTGCAATAAATCCCTGGGCCAAAATGCGGCAATGGATGATAACAGGATTTGCCCGAGGTCACAAGGAGTGTTAGTGGGAGAAGCAGGATTTGATCCCTGGTTTCAAGCTCACTGCTAAAACCACTAGGGCCAATCCTCGCCTCGGCCTACGCAGCAGCTGCACTAAGGTGTCTCCCACCACAGTGGTTGGTTTGAGGCTAGAACACGGGCCCTTCTACCATCAAGGTGGCTGGAGACATAAAGACAGCTAAATCAGAGAACTAACATTTCTGTATAATTACAACTTCCACCGCTCTTCCTTCCGCATGTTAAAACATGTTATTTGGGGGGAAAAGCTGAAGCAATGGAAGTGTAAGGAAGTTGTTATGGTGTCCCTTCAAGGGCCTTGGACCAGGGGAAGGGGCAGTATTCATGTGTAAATTATAAAACAATCATGGGGGTGGGGGGTGGACAATGATAAATGTTGTGATTGCTTTTCGTCCTTAAGAAGAGAATGACACTTCGGCCCTCTTCCTTAGGGCAATTCATGTTGGCACACTAATGTTTCCCTCTCCCACTTTCATCCGCCCAAGTTTCCAGGAGCGAGGGCGCACCATCCACGTCTTAACCGCTCTTCTGAATAGATGGAGGGCTTTCATTGTCATCGGGGGATTGAGCAACAAGTGTTGTTTTTCCATCCTGAAACTATGTGCGCTGTTGTTGTGTGACTCAGTATTTCCACATTAACAGCATCTCGCCAATCTGTAAAAAGCCGGCCCTGCACTTAATTATGGCTGTGGTAGGATTCAGCTTTTCTTCTGAAACAAAAATTGTAAATTCCAGCTTGTGCAGTTTGCAGAGGATTTCACAAAGGAGCTCTACAGGGAGAATAATTCCTTGCATTTAGCAGCACAAATATAAGGTTTGCACTGAATAGCCATCAAGTTCCAGTTCCTGTCGTGAATAATAAAGGCTATGAAAACCACCACCAAGCTGGATCAACATTCGCTTGACGGTTCGCCTAGAGTCTCGGATCTTACAATACGATGTGTAAGCGACCCTGCAGTAGGAGGAACCATGCAACATAAAATCAGAGCTCAGGATGACCTTTTTCTGGAGATGACAGCAGCACTGGACACAGGATGATCATTCTTTATTTTGGGAAGTCCACCTGGAGATGGATGCTGTTTCTTTTCAATTTAAAGGACACAAGTAGAGCAGTTTTAAAGCAAATATCCCCATCCTATCCATGTCCTCCCATATCCAGTCCAACGACGGGAGAGGTAGGACTCCCAAAAGCAGAGCTCCCACAGGCACACACCAGTAGTGACGTGAATGTACAATTACACATGCAGAATAGGGCACACTATTCCTTGCACACTGAGCGTGCAGTACAAGGAGCCTGTGTGCACACTATAATATGCTTCCAGGTTAAGCCATGGGTCAGTCTTTAGAAATCTCGTACACACACTCCTAGCTACAGCAGAGTCAGCCAAAAGTAAACAAGATTAAAAAAAAAAAGGATTTAAAGGCATCACATTTAAGGCCTTATGGAATAAAGACAGTTTTTGTAGGCAAACATTGGTGAATAAAGTCCTTAATGTCGTAATTAAAGGTATCTATAAACATGAACAAAGACCTTCCTCTCTTCCTGCCAGCAAAGAGAACAAACACCACAAGCCAAAAGACAAGGAATGTCCCCCAACTGCTATGGAAAATAGCTTTTTCTAGCACCAGTAAGTAGTTGATAGTTTCCATTTTCACAGACATATAAGCACAAATGGAGAGACGGGAGTGGAAATACAGAGATGAACTGTTCAATGTTCAATCCAAGTTCTTTTCATAAAATTCATAACTTCTGGATATTGAAATTTAGTGGAGTTGTTGATATGATCAAGGTGCTCCTGATTAAGCTCTAACATGAAACATTGACCTTTGTTGAGCCAGGATCATGATTACAACTCATATTTTTAATTGAAAAAAACAAACAAACCTCACATAACGCAAATGATGTAAAGGTCCGGGTGGCCCGTATGTATAAGGGCACGCCCTCAGGCTTGCTGATGCGTATTTATACATCCAATAAGTGTATTGAGCTTTGAATTTAATAGGATGATTATAACTGGTCATTTACTTGAATTTCCTTCTTTTGCGATTTGTGTCACTTTTGGTGGAAATTATTGGCTCTTGGACTATTTTGTACATTGTGAGATAAGACTGAAACCATGTCAGATTTAAAACTCTATGCCGCAACTCTGTAATCCAGCCACCACTCCTCGACAGAAAGTTTAATTTGAAACCTGAAATATAGCAAATTGAATGCCATTTCAGATACAGCAAGCTCCGTTCTGAGGAACGGAGCTTGCTGTATCTGAAATGCTGGTATTGCATGTTCTTTACTAACAGCAGTCTGAAAAAGCAGATTTAAGTGATAAGTGTCATGTTCAAATGAATCCATCCTCCCCTGGAAGCATGCTATAATTATTTGCTGAAAATTATATTTGCTGTTTTTCTGTCACTTGCTGCTCTGCATCACTGATCTAAAAACTTTTTCCAGTGTTCCTGAAACAGTGCCTGTGCAGAAGACTTATGCTGGAATGTGTAGTCCAAGGAAATGCAGCCGTCAATCTGGCGAGGCTCCTTGCAGGGTAACCCTAGATCATGCCCATGCATGGTTTCAAGGAGCCACCAGAGAAGAAATGGAGCAAATGCATTACATGGAACGTTTACAGCCCCGGGACAGAGAATTACACACCGAGGGGTGGATTTTAAAAGCTGCGCTACCCGGCGCGCACACACGGACACACGATTTTGTAACATGCGCGCGCATGTTATAAAATAGGCCCGGCGCACATAAGGCTTTTAAAATGCGGCCCTGAATTTTTAAAATTTTCCACAGAGGAACTTATCACATTTGGTTATTAAACACATGCAGTGAATTTACACTGCCACAGATGACTGACAGGAAATTCAGTACAACTGAATATTTAGAAAACGTGAAAAAAAAAAAAAAAAATGAAACAGCCTTGAAACTACAAAAAAATGATGCATCACCAAGTGCCAATACAGCAAGGACCCAAAGGTAGCTGCCAACCATCCCAGCATGGTGTGAACATTCCCAGCGTTCAGAAAGCAAGAAACACCAGACTGCTCCTACGTCTTGCTGTCATTGCGCATATAAGGCCAGATTTTAAATCTTACAGGCGCTACCGCGCGCATGTTATATGATCCGGGGTCGGCACGCGCAAGGGGGTGCGCACTTGTGCACCTTGCGTGCGCCGAGCCCGAAGGGAGCCCTAGTGGCTTTCCCCGTTCCCTCCGAAATCGGAATGGCCTTGGAGGGAACTTTTCTTTCGGTCCCCCCCCCACCTTCCCCTATCTAACCCACCCCCCAGCCCTACCTAAATCCCCCCACCTTATTTTATTTTTTACGCCTGCCTCTTGCAGGCGTATCCTGCCGGCGCGCGAACCTCCGGCACGGCCGCTGTGCCGGAGGACTCGGGTCCACCCCCGGATCGGCGCCACGCCCACGACCCCGCCCCTTTTTTTCAAAGTCCCAGGACATACGCGCGTCCCGGGGCTTGCGCACGCCGCCGAGCCTATGCAAAAATAGGCTCGGCACGCGCAGGGGGTAGGTTTTCTGGGGTTATGCGCGTAACCCTTTGAAAATCTACCCTACAATATTTCCAAATGTTTTAGCAATATATAATACTTACTGAATTTCACACACATGCACAGATACACTGAAAGAATAAAAGCGAAGTAGAGATGGCCATGGAAAAGAAAGCTAGGAAGGAAGAGGCAGGAGGTGACCGACATTACATGGGTGTAACGCACGTGTGTGAATCATTAAGTACATGTTCCATCCCCGTCCACTATCCAGTCCAGCTACTGATACATCCTAAGGGTTTCTGAAGGATACTCTAGGACGCAGCCTGGATCATCTTCCTCTTTCTCTGCTAAACTGCTAGGAGATTTCTTATGGGGGTACGTTAGAGCATCTTCTGAGTGAGTGTTCCTCAAGATTTCATTACGGCACGCTTTAGGTGGCCATTTATCCCTCACATGCAGGACTTGTCAATGAAATGCACTCAGCTGGGCCAGACCCCGACACAAGCACACAGGGACTTACCTGCATCAAAGCCAAAACTGGGCACAATGTCCACAGTGCCATGAAACGCTCCAGCCCACGCGGAGGCAGTACTCGTGGCAATCGTGGAATCTGTCTTTGTGATATCACACTGTGGTGCGGGGATTCTGGCCGCGCGCACAGAAGGGATCAGCAGGGATCCATAGCGGGGGTCAAGGTGGGAGCCAGGATGGTGGTGCCGGCGGTGGTGCATGTAGACCTCGTGCACGTGGGTGTACGGTGGACTCCCCTGAGATGCCAATGGATAGTGCCAAGGTTCAGACACAGCAGAAGGAGCTGGGGCCACCGTCTGGTGCAGGCTGTGCCCTGGCCAGCTGCTGGGCTCCGTGCTGGGGAAAGCCCCTGATGTGGTAGCCGGAAAGTCAGCATGGACACCACTTACACACTGTGGTGGTGGAGGCTGGTAAGAGCTGTTCCAGAACGAGGGTGGAAAACTGCTCCGCTGATTTGAAATGGAGCCCTCTGAAAAATAGAAAGACACTGAGCACAGGATGTGTATATAACAGTTACTGCTGCTTATATATGGAAGAGAATATACACTAAGGGGCCGATTTTAAATCTGACGTGCGCGGGGTACATTTGTGCGTGCTACCTGGTGCGCACAAATGTACACCCGATTTTATAACATGCGTGCGCTGCCGCGTGCATGTTATAAAATCCGGGGTCGGCGAGCGCAAGGAGGTGAACACTTGTACACCTTGCACGCGCCAAGCCCTAGGGGAGCCCTGATGGCTTTTCCCGTTCCCTCCAAGGCCGCTCCGAAATCGGAGCGGCCTTGGAGAGAAATTTTTTTTCGCTCCCCCCCAGCGTTCCCTCTCTTCCCCTATCTAACCTGCCCCCCAGCCCTAGCTAAATCCCCCCCTACCTTATTCCACGGAGTTACGCCTGCCTCTGGCTGTAACATGGCTCTGGCAGGCGTAACTTGCGCGCGCCAACATGGCCGCTGTGCTGGAGGACTCAGGACCACCCCCTGATCGCCGGCCCGCCCCTTTTTCAAAGCCCCGGGACATGCGCGCACCACCAAGCCTATGCAAAATAGGCTCGGCGCACATGGGGTTAGGTGCGTATCTTACACGCGTAAGCCTTTGAAAATCTACCCCTAAGTCTAAGTGACTCATAGGACAGGGACGAAGGTCAAAACTGTGCACTCTAGCAGAAAAAGTCCAAATACCTACTGTACCCGAATGTAACTTGCTTTAAGTTACCAATAAAAAAGTCTGAACCTTTTTTAATTTCATGGACGTCGATTCCCAGAAACAGAAGAGATGACAGCAGAAGAGTGTGTTATATGACTGCCTAGGCCAGGGGTCGGGAACCTTTTTGGCTGAGAGAGCCATGAACACCACATATTTTAAAATGTAATTCCGTGAGAGCCATACTAACTACAACCCCCCACCCTCCTGACTCCCAAGACCTACCAAATTAATTTACTACAACCCCCTACTCTCCTGACGCCCCCAAGACCTGCCAGATTAATTTACTACAACCCCCCATCCTCCTAAACCCCCCCCCCCCAAGACCTGCCAAAAGTCCCTGGTGATCCAGCGGGGGTCCAGGGCTCGCAGACAAATCTTTAATAAAAAAGTAAAAATCTAACAAAACCCCCCACCCTCCTGACACCCCCCCAAGACCTCCAAAATTAATTTACTACAACCCCCCACCTTCCTGACACCCCCCCCCCCAAGACCTGCCAAAAGTCCCTGGTGGTCCAGCGGGGGTCCAGGAGCGATCTCCTGGACTTGGGCTGTCGGCTGCCAGTAGTCAAAATGGCGCCGACGGCCCTTTGCCCTCACTATGTCACTGGGGTTGACCAATGGCGGCGGTAGCCCCTGTGACATAGTAAGGGCAAAGGGCCATCGGCTGCCAGTAATCAAAATGGCATCGACGGCCCTTTGCCCTTACTATGTCACAGGGGCTACCGCCGCCATTGGTCGACCCCAGTGACATAGTGAGGGCAAAGGGCCGTCGGCGCCATTTTGACTACTGGCAGCCGACAGCCCAAGTCCAGGAGATCGCTCCCGGACCCCCGCTGGACCACCAGGGACTTTTGGCAGGTCTTGGGGGGGTCAGGAGGGTGGGGGTTGTAGTAAATTAATTTTGGAGGTCTTGAGGGGCGTCAGGAGGGTGGGGGATTTTGTTAGATTTTTACTTTTTTATTAAAGATTTGTCTGCGAGCCAGATGCAGCCATCAAAAGAGCCATATCTGGCTCCCGAGCCATAGGTTCCTGACCCCTGGCCTAGGCTATTTTAGGGAACAACTGTAAGCGCATAACCCAGGACGATCCTTGATGTCACAAAATACTTGTCTAATATCCTTCTTAGAAGGAATATACAACAATGTGATATTAGGCAAAAAAGATTTTCGAAAACTGGCCCCATCCTGTAGAAGCTTTTCCCAAAGGATCTGCTGATGCGTAAGATGGGGAGTTCCATATTTTTAAGGATACAACGTAAAGTCTAGTTGTTTTCTTCAGCCTTTGGTAACTATATTTTCAGGTTCTATTTTCTTTTGGGTTTATGTCACTGTTTATATGGGTCCTGTGGGTATATTGATTGATTTTTTCTGTACTCTACTTTAACTTTTCTACTGCTCGGTGCCATTATGGGTGGGTGGGAAATAAATGTAATAAATAACAGGTCCCCCACTTAATTCACATCCAGCACCCTTTCCTTTCCATGTCTAACCACAAAGCTGTAATACTAAGAATTGAAACAGCAACCAATAGCAGTGGGAAGATTTAGAATCTTAACAGATTTGTCAAAAAAAATAAAATAAAAAAGTTCTTTCAAAAATTGGGGTCAGTGTGGAGGTAACTTCTCTCTGTCATGGTTACATTTAAAGCTAGTTGATGTTTCGTGACCCCCCCATCCTCCCTGCCCTCTCCAATGTCACTACCTCCAGCTACACCAAAGAGGAAAATAAACCAGAACATGGAAACAGGCAATGCGACACACATGACTATTTCTGCCATTCCTACTAGGAATATAAATATGGATTTCATTATTCCCTTTTTGTAAAGGAAGAAAAAAAATCTCAAATTGAAGCAAAGCAACTAATGTTAATTAAGCAAAGCATAGTATAGTGTGTGCGCCATCATGCCTTGTGCTTTATATAACTGCATCCTCCTCCTCTCCATCTTCACGGGATCAAATGTGTCTACAGAATGTGCTACCCAAATCACGAAAAAGGCACCAACGGGCCAATACAGTACAGTGCGCGCCGACGGAGCACCCTGTTAACCCGCCATTGGACGCGCGTTTTCCCTTACCCATGTTGATGGCCCTATTAGTTATTCCTGTGCGATTCAGAAAACAAAATGTGCAGCCAAGCCTCACATTTTGCTTTCAGAAATTAGCGCCTACCCAAAGGTAGGCGCTAATTTTTTTGGGCACTGGGAAAGTGCACAGAAAAGCAGTAAAAATTGCTTTTCTGTGCACCCTCCGACTTAATATCATGGCGATATTGTCGGAGGTCCCGAAGGGTAAAAAAAGTAAAAAAAAAAAAAAAGAAAAAAAATTTGAAGTCGGCCCGTGGCTGTCTGTTCGAAAACCGGACGCTCAATTTTGCCGGCGTGGCTGTCAGCGGGCTCGAGAACAGACGCCAGCAAAATTGAGCGTCGGCTGTCAAACCCACTGACAGCCGCCTCTCCAGTCCAAAAAGAGGCGCTAGGGACGCGCTAGTGTCCCTAGCGCCTCCTTTTGCCCGTTTCTACTGCCGGGCCTCATTTAAATACTGAATCGCACGCACAGGCGAGTGGCCTGTGCGCGCACCGGGAGAGCGGGCATTCGCCCGCTCTCCCGCGGACTTTACTGAATCGACCCGTAAGTGCTGGGAAAAGTTATGCATATAAATGTTTAAAGTTTTACTCTTCGTGGCTTCTTGACTGATAAACTAAACAGTGGAGACTGAGAGAGCTGAGTCACCCCAGACGCAGGGGTGTGGGGGGGCTCCACCATTTTCAAGTAAGATGCAATCAGACTAGATGTCAACGATAGTGAATAAAAAACTGCACATTTTGTGCTAGGCCTTCCTTATTGATGGGGCCAGGCAGTAACTTGCTGGCCTTTGGCATCTCTGAAGCGACTTGCAAAGTTGTCCCTCACTGGTAGAAAAATCTTTTCTTTTTTTTTTTTTTTAAAAGTAAAATTACTTTACCAAGAAAGGTCGTATGGCTGCAAAATTCCATTAGTGTCCCCAGGGAAGAAAAATCATGCAAAAAATAGCATTATGGCACTACAAAGAATGACCAGTTATAAATACAAACTGAAAACATACATTCCAGTCATTTCGTGTAGATACACCATAAGAACGTTTCCGATTGAAAAAAAAATAGTTATTACAATCTGAACAGGTTTCACCATAAGGAAGATAGGATTCCTATAGAAAAAAGCACAGAGACCACGGGATCCCTGTAGAAAGAAGCACGTTTATTAGAGGGAGGAGCAGAGCCCACGGGATCCCTGTAGAAAGAAGTGCGTTTATTAGAGGGAGGAGCATAGAAGCTGTTGAAAGTTAAATGCTTGGTGATAAGATTTCTAGGTACTGCTCTATATTTTGCAGGAGCTCTGCCGATACAATAACAGCAGCGTTCCGCCTGCGGATTACACGCCAGCCTCGAGTGCCATCACTCACCACTTGAGCTGCCAAATCTGTCTGTTTACTCCATGGCTTTCCTGTCTGCTCAGCAAGCAGAGAAAAACTCATTTTCCAAACTGCATTGTTAGACAGAGAAAATGGATTGTTCCTGCACTGAACTCTGCTCTTTAGCAGCATCAGATAATCAAACGGTATATGTCTGATAACTCCGCAGAAGAAGCCTTTCAGAATGCAATAAAGTGATGATAATAGTACAACAAAGCGGAGGGTCCTGGAGTGAGGAAGCAGAGTTGGGCCCCACTCTGACAGTCACTTCTCTCGCTCCTTTCCTCCTACAGTGAAGAGTGTGTGAGGGAGGGGGCAGCACTCTTCCCTTCCTGGCCCACACTCCCGTTGCCTCCATGGGCCTTTGCAGCCTGGTCAGCTGATCCCTGCCCTGGCAGCATGACTGAATCATTCATCAAACTCACATATACAAACTATAGGTCATATTGCCTCTTCTGAGTATTAAGCTCACACTTTCAGGAGACAAGGCATCTTACTGTTTGAAAGATCTGGAATTCCTACTTCCTAGATCTTTTCAGTAGGTGTGAAACAAGAAGATGCAGGTGAAACATCATCACTCAAAGCCCTGGAAGTCACTGTGTGCTTTGACGAAAGCATTTTACCTCAACCTTTGCCAGCCTCCCTTTCTACTTGCACTAGAATATAACATGCCAGTGAAGAAAATAAGCGCTGCCTTATCCTCACCTCAGAGGCGGCCGCTCTTCCTGCCATGCTGTGTTTCTCAAGCTCTCTAGAACACAATTTGCATGAAAGGCATGGCATTGGAAAAAAGAAACAAACTATTTTCCTTTCAGCTGTGGTGATGCACAGCAAAACCAGAGAACGGGCATGCAGTGCTCGTTCCCACACTGGCACCTTACCTCTCCAGAGGGGATGCGGCCCGGACTTGCTTTTTGCTGTGCTGCTCTCTGAGCTGAAGCTGCTGGCTTGGCTCAGGGCCCGGGAGAAATGTTCATCTACTTCTGCCCCAATGTCTCCCTGGAAATAGGTCAAGAGGACACAGCGGGAGCTCAGGTACTCCATGTCCGCAGGCTGCTCCTTCTCATCCTCCTCCTGTTTAGGGGGAAGCGTGACTTCCAAGGACTCTTGCATCTTGAATGCACTTAATTTCTTCTGAAATAAAAATAAAGGGATGGCAAGAATAAGTAACATAAGAGATGACAGCAGAAAAAGACCAAATGGCCCAGAAGGTCTGCCCTGTTATTGTAGTCCACACTGCAGAGCACAGATCCCAGCTGCCACCTGTAGAGCACGATCGCCTGTAGGATCTCATTCCTTCTCCACTGGACTTCACTTTCCTGGGTAACTGAGCATGCAAGATCCCCTTTTTAATTCACATCCAGCAACCCTTCCCTCATGTTCCACCACAGGGCCCACGATAATCCAAAGTGCCACCAGCAGAAGCGCGGCTGCTATCCCAAACGTCAGGCAGCAACCTGCCTCCAACAAACCAGTTTCTTTTCTGTACAGCAGCACCAGACATGCAGCAAAGCAGTCACCAATCTAGGAGCCAGACAGACCTGGCTACATGAGCGCCTGCATTTCCACTAGGACTTCCTCTTGTTGCTCTACTCGCAGTTTATCAAAATGGATCCAGCTCACTCTGCCAGGGTCAAAGCCCTTACACTAACAGTTCTATACTATTTAATTTTTTTAAATCATTAACAAAATCAGTGTCCAAACAAAGACATGGCTCTAGTGCAAACGCACAAAAGTCAGAGGTAAATACATATAATAGTATGATCTATGTGTATACGTGTTTTCTAACCGAAAGCTTCTCCTGTATTCATGCTTTCTGGAGTAGAAGACATATTCCAGAGCGAAGCTGAAACTACCAGAAGGTCAAGTGCTCCTGTAATGGATGTTACTGCACTAATGAGAATAAAGCAGGACTGTTATAGCACAGTTCAGAGAATGCAAACCAGAGACAGCTTTGAACTGTGGGGAATAGGGCTGGAAGGGGAGGGTGGCCGCAGCAGGTGTCCAAAGAAGAGTGCTGGGTTTTCAGCAGCACCCTGTCAGGGGAGACCTTCAGCCAGTCAGAGGCCAGGAATTAGCAGCTCTGCTAAGAATGTAATCCCTATGTCTCCTTGGCAGATTAGAAGAAGTATCAAGCATTAACTGTTCTCAGTCTCTGACCTCTGACTGGCTGAAGCTTCTCCAACTAGGAACAGGATTTTCCTTTTCCACACATGTAACTAAATTACCAAAAAAAATACATCATGAGAACATAAGATGTGGAGCTGGTCAAAGGCCCTTCGAGCCCAGCATCCTGTCTCTGACAAGTGGTCGATCGGCAGGAATTACCTGGCAGATCCATTCCTTGTTGCTCACTCCCTGGGATAGGCAGTAGGTTCCCCAAATCTACCTGGCAAACAATTGTTTATGAACTTGTCCAAACCCCTTTTAAATCCTGCTATGCTAGATGCCTTGACCATGTTCTCTGACAACAAATTCAACAGCTTAATTGTGCATTGAGTAAAAAAAAAAAAAAAAAGATACTTTCTTCAATTTGTTTTGAATGTGCTGTTAGTACAAGCAGTAGGGACACTTTATGAAACTATCTGAAGGAGTAAATATCCATACCCTGTGTACCTGTTCCACTGCACTCATGGTTTTATAAGTCACAATCATTTCCTCTCAGTCATCTTTGTTCCAGGATGAAGAGCCCTAACCTGTTTACCCTTTCCTCATAGGGGGAACCGTTCCATCCCCTGTATCATTCCTGTTGCCCTTTTTTGTACCTTTTGTAGTTCTGCTATATATTTTTTGAAATAGAGCTGCACATAGTAGCTGAGGTGTGGTTGCATCGTGTAGCTATACAGAGGCAGGATGATATTCTCTGTTTGCTTTCTTGACCACTGCCACACACTGGTCATTGTCCAGTGACTTCAAGATCCTTTTCCTACCATGGAAGCCAGCACTGTAGTTTGGATTGCTTTAAAACATCACCTGTCATACTCACTCTGCCTCCAGAACTGAGGGGATAAGCCCATTTTTATGCCATTTCAGTCTCTGGGTTCTTTGCTGAGAGTGTTCCCAATTTGTGCAGATTGTGACAATGACTTCTTGTCTGTACACACGCCACCGAAGCAGCAGCCAGGGAGCTACTCCATGGTAAGACACCACTGTCACAAGTGCTCGAAGACTAGGGTTTCTTTTTGCTTTTCTAAGTATCAGGCTCTAGGCAACATACAAATATAATTAAAAAAAACAAAACTATAGAACCATTTAAAAACATTCAAATATTACAAAAGAAAGAAAATTACTTTTTTTCTTCCTAAGAGTACCATAAAAATCAGAATAAGTAAGCCTTAAGAATATTGCTACAAAAAACTCATAGTGATTTCTAAAAGGTGTGCACTTTAACATAGCCATGTCTCCTACATGCAAAAAAATCTCTTTCTTCAAGTACAGGTTTCAGTTGTTGGTGCTGTAGTCACATGTTACTAGTATCAATGTGATGGCTACTGGGAGCTCCAATAAAGCGTCTTTAGCCATGAAACTTGCTGACCATGCTGTCTAAATAATCTGCATTTTACACTGTAGCAAGAAATACAACAATAACCAGTAAAGGATCAAGCCTGAAGTAAGGCAAAGTAACCTTGTGGAACATGCAACTGTGAACATTTAAAAAAAAAAAAAGAGAGAAAGAGATCCAGACATGCAAAAATATTTTTGGCAGGACTGAGTGAATATTTTCAATTCCATTCCTCAGAATCAAACCAGAACACTGAAATAAATAAGTGTGAAGATGCATTTTTCATGGAACATATATGTTAGAGGCTGCACTCGCCAATGTCTTCATTAATAAAACCAGATCCTCGTACACACCAGGCAGCAACAGGGCGGCAGCACTTCAGCCCCACAACCTCTTAAGGAACTGAACAGAATTCCAGGAAGGTGGCATTAATAAGGTCTCTGACGAGCCCCTCACTTAAAGTAACGGTTAGAAGAAGCCACGCCATTGGCTGTCTGCATGTCACACTCCTCCCTGCCCCCCGATACTCCTCTGTACCATCTCAGGGTATCACATCTTCAGCAATCGCTGTCTGGTGACCTGCTGATCTGCTTTAGATTCACAACTCATTTCCAACTCAGCTGTAACTGAGGAGGTGATAAAACGATTTGGAATAAGAAGATATAAGCTGAAACCTATAGGAAGCCCAAGTGTAATGTTGAAAAAAAAAAGGAGAGAGACTTGTAGTACTGTAGAGATCTTCTGAATAACTCTGACCTATTAGTACCCAGATTGGAAGCGTGACTCCATAAAGCTTGGCATTCCCAGCATCTCACGAGGTCTCTATGGTTTCATTTCACAGAGCAGTGGAAACTGCGCTTTCCGTCCTCAGGGCAAGCTTACAGTCTTATCTTACAGGAAGTCCTTCCTAGCCCCCTGTATTGCCTCTTATTTATTCATTCATTCTTCTCCCCTCCCTGATGATTTCTGAATGTGCCTTGCTAGTCCTTCCTTGTTTGACTTCCCTGGCCATGTTCTTCATTGCCACCTGTAGTATCAGGCAAGGAGCTGCGTTATCAGACCTGCTACACTGTGACTTAACTACTGACAACTGGACCAGGAGGTGGGTTATTTATTTATTTGATTTATATTGTCAGGCACTTCAAAGCAGATTTCATTCAGGAACTGAAGGTATTTCCCTATCCCCAGAGGGCTCACAATCTAACGGGCCGATACAGTAAAAATCGCAGGAGAGCAGGCGAGCACCCGCTCTCCCAGCGCGCACACAGGTCACTCTCCTGTGCGCGCGATACAGTAAATTAATTTATTTAAATTAGGGCCGGCAGTAAAAAGAGGCGCTAGGGACACTAGCGCATCCCTAGCGCCTCTTTTCGGACAGGAGAGGCGGCTGTCAGCAAGTTTGACAGCCGACGCTCAATTTTGCCGGCGTCGGTTCTCGAGCCCACTGACAGCCACGGGTTCGGAAACCGGACACCAGCAAAACTGAGTGTCCGGTTTTCAACCCACGAGCTGCGGGCCTATTTCAATTTTTTTTACCCTTCGGGACCTCTGATTTAATATTGCCATGATAGTAAGTCGGAGGGTGCCCAGAAAAGCAGTTTTTACTGCTTTTCTGTGCACTTTCCCGGTGCCTAGAGAAATTAACACCTACCTTTGGGTAGGCGCTAATTTCTGAAAGTAAAATGTGTGGCTTGGCTGCACATTTTGCTTTCTGAATCGCGCAGGAATACCTAATAGGGCCATCAACATGCATTTGCATGTTGCAGGCGCTATTAGGTTCAGGGGGGTTGGACGCGTGTTTTCCATGCGCTATTACCCCTTACTGAATAAGGGGTAAAGCTAGCGCGTGGAAAATGCACGTTCAAAGTGCACTCCGCCGGAGCGCACTGTACTGTATCAGCCTTTAAGTTTGTACCTGAGGCAATGGAGGGTGAAGTGACTTGCCCAAGGTCACAAGGAGTGGCAGTGGGATTTGACCCCTGGTTCACAGCCTGCTGCTCTAACCACTAAGCTACTCTCTCCAATGAGATATTTTCTGATGTGTGGTCTTGGCAGCAAGCAAACTACTTGCTATAGAGTTTAAGATAATTAACAGTAAAGAGGTCAGAAAAAAAAAAAATTAAACCATAAATTAGGAACCGCGATTCACAGGCGAGAAGGGCCCAGTTCAGCAAAGGGAAAAGCCCTGATGAATCCAGATTGAGGCCATGGCAATTTATTATAAAGCTAAAATGGGCAAATCAAAGAAATCTGGTCAGCATTTAACATACTAGAACGTAATCCGCTTTGAAATAGCTGAAAAAGTGGAATATAAATAAATATAAATACTTCTACAGTTAAGCGCACTGAAACAGGCTGAATGGCTAAGATTTCCACCGTCACCCTAGGATTCTCTGCCTGTTGTTGCTATCTGCATAAGTGAGCATCACAAAGAATATAAAATATAATTAATTAATCAAAGGAAAGGTCCATCTGTGCTCGGGAGCGTTAAGCCCCTCCCTGCTTGCAGACAGGTGAGCTTTCTTTGGATACTAGTTGGTCAAGACTGCAGTACTGTTTTATTTATTTTTTGCCTTGTAAGTTTTTACACTTTGTTACAGTCCAACAATCCTGAGTATAAGCAAAATTAGATTACAATTTTAGTGAAAATTAGAAAAAACCCAAGCCCAACTACATATCCTTTTGGCTCTAAAAACAGCGTACGCTATATAGTTTGTAGACATGTTTCACAGTTTCAGCAAAGCACTATATGTTTTTAAAACGTAGCAAGACACGCACATTTCATGAAGCGGTCCATTGCATAACTACCTTCTGGGATGACTTGACTGGAAAGAAGACAAGCTCGTCCCATTTCTACATGGAAAATGCGGTTCAGGAAATAAAAAAACAAAAAAAAAATTATCTACACAGCAACGCCTCTGCTCAGGAATGCTCTGCTTTCTGTAAGGGCTGGATCACATTTGTTTCTCTCGCTCAGCCCTCCCTACTACAGTCAGCATCTAGCAATGCAGGGTTATAGCAGCAGGTGCTGGACAGAAGGGGGAAATCAAATGGTTGCACTGACACAGCAGTACTTTTGAAAAAGCTTTCTTATTGGTGCCGTGATGAGGGGAAGGGGGGGGGGGACGGACTCTTTTGAAACAATAAGCATGCAGATTTTCAGCTGTGGAAACCACATAGAGTCACAGGGAACATCCATCACATCAGATAACAGGCCCCTATGTGGTCTTGAAAGCTCATGAAGAAATGGAGGACTTCTTTGAATAATGTTTATGCTGGCACACAGAAAGATTTTTACAAATCGAGAAAAGGTATCCAGCCTCCTCCTGGACCAACACGGCTTCTACAACTCTGGCCAGTGAGTAACAACATTTCCTAGAATCAGGGTTTTCAACTCGGAGTGAACCTGTCCTTGGGTATGACTGACTTTAGAAGCCACACACTGAAAGGGGACCAGGAAGTGCTCCACTCTGCTCACAGATATGCAACGCCTGACTTTGTATCTCTTTGCATTAGCTGCACGGAGATGCAGAATATTGGCGCGGTCATCAAAACATTTACAGATCTGCCCCATGGTCTTTATCACCCTGGGTTCCTTACTGAGGCACACAGGTAGCTCATTCAGTTAACATCACAATCTCTATGGAGACTAAAACCAGATCTCATAAAGGCATAGCTCAAGCTGTCATTCACAGAAGCAGAAACTCTTAATACACAGACACTTCAATATACTCTGCCACTTAAAACCACAACAGCTCCCAAATCCATATTTCACTAACAGGACCATTATTAAGGTTATTAGTGGGAAGCTAACTCTGCTGCTCTACTCCTGTCCATAAGCACTATCAAGAAAATAGATGGGCTTCAGATTCCCGAGCAGATAGTCAGGATGAGATCTCCTAGCACAAGCCAGCAGAGCCTCTGCTCTGTGCAGCCCAGATTTCATCACACAGGACCCTCGGAGGATGCGTAAACCTAAGCCTGGAGCGTGCTTTGGAGACCCGATGGAGAAGAGGAGATTCCAGAGCCAAGGAAGCCACAGCAGATTAATCATCTTTAGCAGGAAATTGATTTGTACTACCCAGAAGTTAAAGAAAGGCACTTCGTAGTAACCCCAAAGCTTCCAGTAAAAGATGCTCTCTGTGTCTATTTGTTAGTTAAAAGTTCGAGAATTATCTTTCACTCACAGAGGAACAGATACTTGAGCAAGTTCCAGATCAATCATGAGCAACAAGCATTCCACACAAATCTTGATAGCAGAGGAAGAAATTCTTTAAAGGTTTGCAAAATCTTCAGCAAATCTGCTTCTTCCTGTACTAAGACAGAATATGTTTTTTTTAAAACTGATAAACCCATACAGTGGACAGAACACAAGACCTTTCTTTTATAGCATGCATCAAAATGTTAAAACTTAGATAGGTGAGGGGGATCTCTTTACTAGGCTACGGGGAATTTTAGGTTACCAGATTTTGAGATTAACAAGGCAGTTTTCTCAGGCCTAGAACCCGAAAAGTCACGGGAATGGGCATCTTTAGAGCCGTCACTTCCTCCAACATCCACTTGTGCTTGTCACTATAGGAAACGGGATGCTGGGCCTCATAGATCTTGTCTCACCTCCTTCAGCAATTCTTGCGTTCTTATCCAAAGATGCTATAGAAGACCACAGGTCCCTCCACATGTAACTGAAGAATCTCATTAAAGAGCCTGTGATCTCATCATCATCTTTTTTTTTTCTCCTGGCAGTTTCCTTCTGCTCTTTTGGGCTTTCCAGCTCAATCAGAACCAGCTCACACTGCTTCGGCGACCTAGGATCTATTCTGATTTTTCTTCTGTTCTCTTCCCTCCCAGATAACCTCCCCTGACTAAGAGGTGCAGAATATGGAAAACCAAACACAAGTGTGCAGTAAGACAGCCAATAAAATGTGCAATGTGTCAGATAGAACTTGCAAGGAATCCAATCTTCTTCTGGATCAAGCCAGATCCCTAGCTGGTTGTACTGTGAATGGCTGTATTGCCTCCAGTGGCATTCAGTGACAGGATAATATTTAACAAATTAAAGAAGAATATTTTCATTTACCCAGGGATTTAAAAAAATATGATACATACGGGATTATCCTGAAGTGATTACATTTATCACAGTAGTTAAAATCATTGTAAAGTTGAAAGGCTAGAAGATCAGACACATTAAATTAATAACAAATTGAGTTGTCCCTTCATACAGTCCAAGAGACTTTAGAGATGGGGAAAGATACTGCAAACCTAGTTGTGTACCTTTGGCAGCATCAAAATATTCTGCATAAGGACTGGGGGTGTTCCATTTATGAAATGTGCATGCTATTGTGACCATTAACATAAGGCAGCCTGCAGACAAAGAGCAGCAGTTGCTACCCTTAACAGAAAGCTTGGGGGTAGCCTGCATGGAGCAGCAGCTGCTACTACCTTTAATAGAAGGCTTGTGGTAGCCTACATGGAGCGGCAGTTGCTACTACCCTTAACTGAAGGCTTGGACTAGCCTGCATGGAGCAGCAATTGCTACCACCCTGAAAAACTTACTGGGCCAACTAGGTGGACCATTTTGGTCTTTGTCTGCTGTCATGTACTATGTAAATGGGATGGGGGAGGGGTGATGCAGGGTGTGTTCTAGGTTTGCCCACAGATCTATGTTGATAAAGGGCACTTTTTCTAAAGATTCCAGTTCTTTTAATTTGAGAAAGGTGAAGCATCTCTGCTACCAAATTTCAAGTGAAAGGGTGCTGGACTCATGGAACAGACTCCCTATGGAGATGGTACAGAGAAAGACAGTATCACAATTCAAGAACGCACGGGATAAGCACAGAGAGACCCGAGGAAGAGGAAGGAATATAAAGCTGAGGAAGAGATGTGCCATAATGTTATTGTTTAAATGTTGAGATCTCTGTTAATAACGTTTTGAACATAAAGAGCTCCATCCCAGGTACTGAACCAAAAAACTGAGGGAGTGGAGAAAAATAGTCCAATTTTACCCTGAACTTCCCAACTCTGTGCTTGGATTCTAATGTCCTATGCGAATGAGCAACGTGCCATGAGTGCCATCCCAAGCAGGAGCACGTTTATATCTCATCAGAAATGTCAGTGTCTTTCTGATATTAGGGGTCACTTCCCAAGTATGAGAAAAGGATAATAATGATAACACCTTACGAAATGCGGCAAGCACAAGTACTCTCAAATGGGACAAGTCAACATCTCGCCCTCTGCGCCCCAACCACTCCGCACTCACAAACTATGCCCAGCTGGTGTTTCCTCTCTCTCTCTCTTTTTAATATACAAATCAGAAAGGAAAGAATGCGCGATGGAGTTTCTGCTATGCCAGTAGGGCAGGGCATTGGAAAAGAAGAATTAGACATAGCTGTCCATAATTTAATGTAGCAATAACCTGTCTTTGAGCTTTCTGGTAAAATGGCACAGTGAGCAGCTGAAACCGGAGCGCACCTAATCTGCAGTTTTACTTCTGGGACTAAACTTTAATTGTTACTTTCAGCGAAGCAAAAATGTAGCATTTTAAAACTGGCAAATGAACTGCTAACTCACTAAAAAGCTTTCCGGTTGAATTGTAAACTAGCAAAATGGTTTACTGTATACCCTTATGTATGTCCCCTTTGTTGCTAATAATACAGGACATATTCATAGGACTTTGGAGTTTCTTTCAATGTTATTCGTCTCTGAAACATTCCTGAACCCCAGCAGTGTGCGATAAAAGAGAACTTGTCAGCTAACCTAAGGAAGCCTCCCCACCCTCTTCCTCCGCCACCAGTTCTGTACCGAGAGATTTACAGGGGAGCTGCAATTATTATTTGCTCTCCTCCCATTCCGGTTCCCTTCTTTCTCATCGAGCCATTAGATGCTCTCTAACTGCCTCTCCTGCCTCCTTCTTCCTTCCCAAAAGTTTCAGATAAGAGATGTGCAAACGATGCTCCTGTTTCACCTTCTTTGACCACATTTCTCTCTCCGGTGGCTCCCTGATTTAACAACACCAGTTTCCACTCCAGCACTCCGAAGAGCTTCAAGGAAGAGAAACCGGGTCAGACGGGACACAGACCCTCTCCTTATATATATTTTTGTGGGGGGACCCGTCCCGAGAATGCACGCGCTCCACGTGCGAGGGCGATCCCAGCGCCCCGGCACCAGGAACAATCCCGAGCGCTGCCAAGTGCCAAACCCCGCCGCCCTCCCCCAGCCAGGAGCACGCGCCTTGCTCACCTGCTGTCCGGGGGGGTGGGGGTGGTGGTGGTGATGGTGAAGATGGTGGTGGGCTGGGGTGCAAGCGGCCGCCGGACGGGGCAGGTACTGGGGCGCTCCATACGGCTGCGGGTGATACATAACATCCACACAACTCATGGCAGGTCCTGCGCCGCTCCCTCTCCGTCTCCCCGCCGCGCCGCCCCGCTCCTCTCCCTCTCCCCGCCGGCTCCGCCTTATATACAGCGCCGCCTGACAGCTCCCGGGATCCGGCGAGCGCCCGCCGCTCATTAGCATGCAGACAATGGGCACGCCCCGTCCCAGCCAATGGGCCTTACCCCGGCCTCCCGAGACCTCGCCCTCGGCCCCCACCGGCCAATGGGGGAGGCCCGATTCCCCCCGTCACGCCTCCGCCCGGCCAAGCAGCATGGGCACGGGGGTGGGCAGCGCAGGGCCGCCATTGGTGCAAAGTTTGACACCAGGCGGCGAAGAGATTGGGCGGCAAGGGAGGGGGGACGCGTCTGAGACCCAGAGCCACGCCCCCTCGGGGTGCTCCTGGAATAATTTTATTCCTGGAGAGGGAGGCGGCTGACGGGGGGGAGTTGAGGGGCAGCCGCGGAGCTGCCTCCCGTCCACTTATCTGCCCTGCTAGCTTCATTGCTTTTTAAATCAACTTGCTTTGCTCTGCTGCCCCTTCTCTTTCCGTGCGATACGAAGAATCACGTTTTGCATCTGATGGTAACAATAATGAAGAAACTTTCTGTGTAAGGGAAATAAAAGTAATCCAAAATATCGGTTCACTAACTTTTTCTGTGTTCTGATTGGGCTATGAAAAAAAAAACAAAAAACCCCTATAGCGACTTATAATAGTTCCACATAGCCAATGAAGGTCACAATTTTTAGCCACTTTATTCCAATAGTACAGTACTATACACCCTGAGAGATCCGTATTGGGGGTGATTTTCAAAACTATGTGGTTAGAATCAGAGTCTGTGGATATTTTTTACCTGTAGACTTTGTGCCAATTCTCAAAGTGGAAGCACCAGTGTACTTTCCACCTGAAACTTGCCGAAACAAACAAGTACTCAAAGAGCATTGCAACAACTTTTTCCATAGATATTTTTACCCTGAAAAATAATGGGGTAGATTTGAAAAGATGCGCTGATTTTATAACATGCGCGCACCAACACGCACATAACATCTGATACCCACGCACATGTGCATGTGGGTGGCACGTAATGGGGGATTTTCTTAAAAAGTGCACTGCAACTCAATCCCCAGTTCCCTAATCCCCTACCTAACTTTCCTCCCTTTTCCCCTCTCCTCTCCTCCCCAACCCCTAAACCCTATGGGCCAGATTTTATAACATGCGCGTGGGCGTAGATTTGTTCGCGCAACCCGGTGTGAACAAATCTATGCCCGATTTTATAACGTGTGCGTTGCCGCGCCATGTTATAAAATCCAGGGTCTGCGTGCGCAGGGGGGTGCACAATTGTGCGACCTGCACGTGCCGAGCCGAGCAGCCTGCCTCCATTCCCTCCAAGGCCGCTCCAAAATTGGAGCGGCCTCGGAGGGAACTTTCCTTCCACCCCCACACCTTCCCCTCCCTTCCCCTATCTAACCCGCCCCCCAGCCTTAACTAAAAACCCCCTGACCTTTATTGAAGAAGCGCGTGCCGGTTCTCCATCCCCTGGCCCGGTGGCTGTTCCGGAGACTTACGCGCGTCCCGGGGCTTGCGCGTGCCGCCGAGTCTATGCAAGATAGGCTCGGCGTGCGCAGGGGGAGGCAGGGGTAGGTTCTTGGGGGTTGCATGCGTATCTTACACGTATCTTACGCGCGCAACCCTTTGAAAATCTACCTCTAGCTATCTTCCCTCATTTTTTTCTTAAAGAACTTACCTGCCTCTTTGGAGCAGTACTAAGTTCCTATCGCTGGGCGACTTCAGGTGCGTGCTTCCCTGGGACAGCGCAAAATGGCACTGTCCCACCCCATCCAGAGCCCATCCCCAGCCCAGCCCTTTTCTAAACCCCAGCTCTTCCACACGTACTGGCAGATACACGCGTGGCTGGGCCATGTGCCCGGATTTGCACACACCGGGGATTTAAAATTCCCATAAATGTGTATAGTTATGAAAATGCAATATTATACCTATTTCCTTCCCAAGCTAACCTCGCCCTATGAGCCCACCTTTTTTTCACACTTGTAAGTGATCCTGCATATATTTTTAGCCCTGTAAAGGATGGGTAAATACCTTTTGAAAATTGACTTCACAGAGGATACATTTCTGAGGCATCTGTGATTTGGGGACAGGGGAGATGGCACTTTATGTGTGGAAATGGTCTGTTTATAAAAGTGTCTGCCCAATATGCAGGTAATAAACTAAGGCAGGTCCCAGGGATGAGGTTTGCATTTAAGTGCATACGTTTGCATTTCCAAAGGGAAAGTATGCATTTAATTTCCCTTTCTGAATTGGCATAATTTATGTGGGCTCTGTCAAAATCACCACCAAAATGTCCATTCTTTCTAACATACTAATTGCCTGATTTTCGAAGGCTTTAACTACAACCATGATACTTTCCTAAATGAATCACAGCATCTGTACAGATGTGGTTCTACCTAGCCCCATGTTATAAATACTCTAACAATCCCAAATCAAACCATAAGCAGCTTTGTTTGTCCTATTTGCTTCAATGAATCTATTTCCCTAAACATGGCAGCACATTTATTTTATTTATTTATTTAAAAATATTTCTATACCGTCTTTACAAACAGTGTTTAATCAAAACGGTTTACAAATATCAAATAAAAATAAAGATTAAAAACTAATAAAACTAAAGGTAAGGATTACTTAAGGATAATTTAGTTATAAAAGATATAAAAATTACAAAAATTATTCATTAATATAAAGTAAAAATTAAAATAAAATAGGTAATTTAAACAAATCAGTAAACAAGTGAAAGAATCGAGATCAGGTGCCAAAGCTGGGAATATGATCATTATTTGGTGGGTGGTATATGAAATGCAATTTGAAATAAATGTGTTTTTAATGATTTTTTGAATTGTTTGGAGTTGGATATGGATCTGATGGAGTCTGGTAATGAATTCCATAAAATGGGCCCTTGAAAAAGCTCTTTTTCTGGTGATGTCTAAACGGGCTTGTCGAGGTGATGGAATATCAAGAAGATTTTTGTCTAGTGATCTTAGGTGTCTGGTTGGTTTGTAAATGCGAAGGATGGAGCATAAAGTAACTGAGTTAGGGGTATGAATAAGAGAGTGTATAATGGATAGAATTTTAAACTGTATTCTATATTTGACTGGTAACCAATGTAAAGATTGAAGTATTGGGGTGATATGATTTTTTTTTTTTAAATTTGTTAGGATACGTGCTGCTGCATTTTGGATTAATTGAAGTGAGTGAAGTGTGTTTTCTGGGAGACCTATGTATAGAGAATTACAGTAATCCAGTCCGGAGAAGATGAGTGATTGAAGAATAGTTCGAAAGTCATGAAAGAAAAGTAGGGGACGTAGACGTTTTAAGAGTTGAAGTTTGTAGAAGGAATTCCTAGTTAGTACAGATATATGTTGTTTTAAAGAAAGGTCTGTATTGATAGTTATGCCTAAGTTTTTTGCGGATTTTGATATGGGGATAGTTGTTCCATTGAATATAAGTTGAGAGGGGGGGCCTATAGATGAATCAGTTATTGATGAAAGATGAACTATTTCTGTTTTATTTGGATTTAATTTCAAACGGTTGTGGGAAAGCCAGGTATCGATGGTTGTGAGATATAATGATACTAAAGATAATGTATGGGACCAGGAGATGTTATATGGCACCATGAATTGTATATCGTCAGCATAGATTTTGAATTTTATGTTTAATGAGGCTAGTATGTGACAGAGAGGTAACAGATAGATATTGAAAAGAATAGGAGATAGAGAGGAACACATAGTATACCTACAGCACCTGAATATAATCTGCTTTGAAGTGCTGAAAAAAGAGCAAAAAAGCAGAATCTAGAAATCTAAATAAATAAATTAACATTTGGCTCTCTCTCCTGCTTATTTCATGGAGGCACTACCTATTTACCTGCATGTGCTCCTTGCATTAATCAGCTGAGCCACCCTCCCCCACCTCACTGTATGGGCCAATACAGAACAATAAGCTCTGCCCCTCCCAGAGACTAAGATGTTACTGAGATGGAGAGATTGCTCCAAGAATGACAGGCATTGAAACACCACAAATAGTTTAAATCAAGCCTTCTCTTCCCCTTCTACCTGGGAATGCATGCTGAGGCTAAATAATAATTGTTTTTCAGATGTAACCTGCCATTGGCCGGTATAAATGCCTTGTTTTTCTTGTTGTCTGTGAAGACATACAAAAGGATTAGAAACATTATCATGCTTTTCCACTCTGCAAGAGTATCAGTCAGCGCACCCTTCCTTCATCACACTGCACTTTTCATTCTGCTTTTTACCCTTCTTTCCTGCAATCTTTAGAATTTGCTGTGGTTTTGGGCCCTTCTCAATCTGTGGTTCTGTTACATTCAGCTGAGGACTGGAACCTGCGCTGTGTGTGTGTACACATGGGAGAGTTTATGTTACATTACAGTAGATTATCATGTCATCACTCAGAGTGAGGGAGGAGAGGAAGGAGGTATGATAGAAGCAATGCTTTCTGGCCTGCACGTGCTGAGGAAGTCACAGTGAAAAGCTGCTGTAGCAGAGGCAGAAACCTAGAACAAGCATGCTCTCATGTAGAACACACATGGCTGCCAGTTAACGACTGGAACTTATAATTTACATGATAGCAATGCGCATGCACACAGACAAGTCCTAGATTCACAGTATGAACAACTTCTTTCTTCTTTCAGGATGTTGATGCATCCTTTGTATGCCGTCAAGTCATCTTGATGAAAAAGAAAAGGCTAAAATAGTTACTCTGGCTTTTCTTTGGGCCATCCCACCCACACCCATGTAAGGACACAAGATCTGGTCACTTTATGTCATCCTTGCTATATCTTTTACATGCAGGAGCTACTGTGGTATTGCTTTGAACATCGGAAAATGATTAAAGTGACCAGTGCTAAGATAGGTACATTAGATTGAAAATCAGCGTAATTCCATCTGTTCTATTACATATTTTTAGAACAGCAGTGCTAGTATCATTTTTTTTCAGAATAATTTAGATCACCCCCTGGTGCTCATTCCCAGACGGTGACTATCTCGTACACTGGTATCTAATAAATGAATGCACTTGTTCTCCAGAAACGTGCAAACCTTTTTTAAAACCAGCTATGCTATTAATTTGATCACATTGTCCGGCAACAAATTCTACAACTTGATTGTGCACTAACTGAAAAAATATTTTAAATCTGCTACCAGTTCATGGCATATTCCCTGGTCCTAGTACTATTTGAAAGGGTAAATAACCATCCCTATTTATCATTTTTATCCATGCTAGTTTTCACTAATTATTTTCACTAATTATTTCTGATATATGATAAAATTATATATCAGGGCCAGATTTAGCCTAAGTAGCACTGTCACACGGCTACAAGGCCGACCCTGTATAAAATCCATTCACTGCATCTCCTTTGATGAAATGCTGGGTGGGTAGTTTGCTCCCTTTTTTTTTTTTTTTTTTTTGCCCTTTTCAACACACAGTGGAAAAACAGAGACATGATGGCAGAAAAACAGTAAACAGCCTATCTAATCTGCTCATCCCTAATATCCCTGCCACTCCTTCAGTGATTCCTTCTGTTGTCCCATGCTTTCTTGAATTCTGATACTGCCCTTGTCTCCACCAGGAGCTGGGAGAGAAGATGGGCATTAGAATCAGGCAGGTAGGTAGAAACAAGTACAGGGGGGCTTTTAAAAGCGATCTCTGAAAGAAAGAGGCAGATGGCTGGGTTTTTCTGATGATTGGGTTGAGATGCTTTTGCAGGGGGCTGAGCAAACTTGTACTATGATATAAATAAAAGGGAACCAGAAATAACAGTTTATTTCCATGTAGATACTTTTTCCTTAATGGAATACTTAAAAGATAAGTTTAAGGTTCTTAAATTGCATGGAATAGATAAAGTGTGTTAATGCAGAGATGAGACTAGCTCTTTGGATTGTAAATGGGAATACATTAGAGACACATTCATTGCTTGAGCACCGAATTGTTCCATACAGAATTTATAGTGTGTATGCATAAACTGAAAGCACTGGATCTAAACTAATAGATTCCCGACTGCATTTCACAGACTCTATGATAATAGCAAATAAAATGTCTTTTCATGCATTAATTTTGTAATATTCCTGATGCCTCATCATGTGTAGAGCCGGCAGTTTCTACCCTTCATTCCTTGCAATATTGGTCTTGTTTCTAGGTTTCCTTTTATTTTCATCCCAAAATAACAAGATAAAAACTAAGGGACTGATTTTTTTTAAAGCATTTACACACTTAAAACTGTGTTTCACATATGTGAAGGAACAAAACATTGCAGTGATGTCTCTCACATCTCCTTCAGAACATCACACCACTAGACGATACTTGCCTTCTTATCGATGCAGGTCGTACCCAAGGAATCAATATAGACCTTTTCTCACATACTGGTCACAACAATATACCCAGGCCAACCCCAACTGCCTCGCGCATGGCCACATCAACAAAGGCAACTAGGCAGAGTCCAACAGCTCCTCAAAAACTTCCCCCAAATGTTTGAGACCCACCGAGCCACCCCTACCGCTTTCCATAGGAGGACATCTCATGCACTTCTACAGCATTTGGGAATCCTTCACTTCAGATCATTGGGTTCTCGAGATTATTCGAGAAGGTTATCGACTAAACTTCATATCCTCCCCACCACTTCCCCATGTAGCTCCCATTCGAGTGGCGATGACCCAGTTACCATACCTAACTGCCGAAGTCTCACAACTCCTAAACCAGAATTCTATTCAGGAGATACCGCACCAACAACAGGGTCAGGGATTCTATTCCCAATATTTCCTCATCCCGAAGAAATAAGGCAGTCTACGCCTGATCTTGGACTTGCGAAACCTCAACAAGCACATCCAGTGAGAAAAGTTCAAGATGACCTCTCTCAAGAATATTCTTCCTCTCTTGCAACCCAACGACTGGATGTGCTCCATTGATCTGAAGGAGGCGTACTCACACATACCCATGCATCCTTCCTCCTGGTGCTACCTCTGCTTTCGAGTCGAGGACAAACACTACCAATATAGATTCCTCCCCTTTGGTCTCTCCTCAACCCTGACAGTGTTCACAAAATGCCAAGCAGTGGCAGTGGCTCTTCTCAGACAACTGTCAATCCAGATCTTCCCCTACTTGGATGACTGGCTATTAGTAGCCTCAGACCCATTACTCTGAGAGCACATATATTGTGCACAATCAATTGTCTTCAAAATCTGGGTTTCCTGATCAATTATGAGAAATCACACCTACAGCCTACCTAGTCACTACAGTTCATTGGAGCCCTAATCAATACGGTAGTGGGAAGAGCTTACCTACCACAAGACAGATGATGCTCTCCTGCCTAGCACAACGCTTACACAGCCAATCCCATTCCTCTGCATTTCAAGTGCTTCAACTCTTGGGTCATATGGTGGCAGCTATTCATGTTGTGCCTCACACGAGACTGCACATGCATCGCTTACAATGGGGCCTCAAACAACAATGGACGCAATTCCTACAACCCCTAACAAACAAAGTAACGCTAACCAAACCAATGATCGACGGCATTCAATGGTGGCTTTCTCCCACCAACCTGTCCATAGGAACTCTTTTTCAGATTCCTCCTCACCAGCTAATACTCATGACGGATGCCTCCAGAAGAGGTTGGGGAGCCCATCTGGCCGATCTCAAAACACAAGGCTTGTGGTCTCCTGAATCCAAATACCAGATAAACCTCCTAGAACTTTGAGCAATCTGGAGAGCCCTACAGACCTTATCTGCTCAGATCAGAGGAAAATGCCTCGTGGTGTACACAGACAACCAAGTCGCCATGTTTTACATTAACAAGGAAGGAGGGTCCAGTTCATGGACACTGTGTCGAGAAGCACTTCGGATTCTCCATTGGGCAGAGAAAGCCAACATATCCCTCCAGGCCACCTACCTGCTGGGTCTAGACAATATTACAGCAAATCGCCTCAGCAAGGTTTTTCACCCACACGAGTGGACCTTGAACCGAGAGGTAGCCCTCACCATCTTTCAAATGTGGAGCTTCCCGACAATTGATCTTTTCACCACAGAACAAAACCGACAGACTCAAGTGTTTGCTCAATTTGCCCCAGCGAACTTCGATATGCTGTGGATGCCTTCCTAATTCCTTGGATGGAGGGCTTGCTCTATGCCTATCCTCCCATCCCTCTAATTTCAAGAATCATTCAGAAATGTATTCAAGATGTAGCGGACATAATTCTCATAGCTCCAGCTTGGCCAAGACAACCATGGTATGCATATCTCATCCAACTTTCCATAGCCCCACCCATTCCACTGGGGACCGACCAACATCTCCTCACACAGGAAGAAAGCTCACTCCTTCATCCGATGTATCAGTCCCTCCACTTGACGGCATGGAGATTGAAAGGGAACTATTAAAACACCTCGCCCTCCCTTTCCAGGTAGTCTTTTTGCCTCCAGGAAACCTTCAACCAGACGCAACTATAAAGGCAAATGGCACCACTACTCCAAGTGGTGCAAATCCCAAAAACTGGATCCATACTCCGCTTCTGCTTCAGAACTTCTGCAGTACCTCCACACTCTCTACCAAACTGGTTTAGCCACAGCATCAGTTAGAGTACACATCAGTGCTATTGCAGCTTTTCATCAGCCGTACAACGACCTTCCTATTTCAAACCACTCTCTGGTTTCCCAATTTATGCGTGGAATGCTCCACCCCAGGCCTCCTATCTCAAAGCCGCCTGTGCCTTGGGACTTTAATATTATCCTGGAACAGCTAATGATGCCTCCATTTGAGCCTTTGGACACATGCCACATCAAATACCTCACATGGAAAGTGATTTTTCTTGTAGCGATCACATCAGCTAGGAGAGTAAGCGATCTTCAAGCATTAGTTCACTACCCTCCATTCCTAGAATTCTATCACGATAAGGTTACCCTGCGACCTCACCCCACCTTCTTGTCTAAGGTGGTGTCTGCTTTCCATCTCAATCAAGCAATAACCTTGCTAACCTTCGTATCAAAGCCCCATAACAACAAGCAAGATCGTCTCTTACACTCACTAGACTGTAAACGGGCTCTGGCTTACTATAAACGGAGAACTCAATCTCCGTCCAGACCTGCTCAGCTCTTCTTTTCTTTTAACCCCAATGCTCTAGGTAAACCCATCTCAAAGAGAACTATTGCAAACTGGCTATCACAATGCATTCTCTTCTGCTATGAAAAACGTTGCATTATACTACATGAGAGACCTCATGCGTACCAAATATGGGCCATGGCAGCCTCAAGTGCACATCTCCAGAAGGTACCACTACTTGATACCTGCAAAGTGGCCACATGGTCCTCCATGCATACCTTCACATCACACTACTGTCTGCACCAACAAATGACCTCTGATGCGGCAGTCGGCTCCGCAGTCTTCTCTGGCACAGCGGCAAATGGCTGCTCTACTGGCCGCCTCCAGCCCTGCCCCTCCCCGGTCCGCCCTTTTCTCTGGCCCAGGCACTTCGGCCCCTTTGAAAATGCCCACAGCGCATGCAAGGCCCGGTCACGCGGGTAATCCCCATTTTTTATGCATACAAGGGATTTAAAATTCGGCCGCATATTAACTAGATAATCCTTATCTACATATTTATTTACACTTTCTAATAGATTGGTAAAGAAAGATTTCCTTTTGTCACATCCATTTTGGCTTTTCTTCATTGAGAAGTAGATTTTAAAAGTGTTGCTTGCGCAAAAACGACCACATACGCACCTACGTGGGCCACGCACAAGCAAAAAGAATTTTAAGAAGCTGGGAAGGGCGCACGTACATGCAAGTACGCGTGCCCAGAATAAAGAGGTGTAAAAGGAACAGGTCATGGGTGTTCTGGGGAGCAGATCCAAAAATGACACGCATAACCACAAGTTCTGCAAGGGCAACGCTTACTCTCTCTATAGGCACCACTCTAGAGGGGCACTTCGGATCGGGCTGGGTTTTCAGGAGGTGGATTGGGGTTGGGAGGGGTTGTTACAGACACATTCAGAGGTATTCATAGTACAACTGACATCAGTAAAAAATTCTAGAACTTATAAATGATAAAAAGGAGTACATTTGTCAATTAGCACTCTCTCTCTCTCTCTCTCACATGCATGTTGTTTTTTTTAATTTACCCGTGAGGGATGTCTATCTATACAGCCAGTAATTCTGTTCTTAAGAATTGCTTATATTATATTTTCCAGGATCATCCCTGGAGCTCTGTTTAAAAATCAGTGTCACATTGGCCAATGGCCACCCTCCCATCTTCAGGCACAGAGGCTGATTTATTTTATGATAGGTTACAGATTACCAGGCGCAGGACTGTCACTTCATATCTGAGTTCTTTTAGAACTCTGGGGTGAATAACATCTGGTCCTGATAATTTATTAATCTTTACTTTATCAAGTTGCTCTATTACATCTTCCAGTTTCACATTGCTTCAATTCCTCTGAATCATCACCTTATCAAACCTGTGGGTATCTCCCTAACAGACACTCCCAAGTAAAGACAGAAGCCAAGAACTCATTTAGTTTATCTGCTATGGTTCTGTCCTCCCTGTGTGCCCTTTTTACTCGTTGATCATCCAGTAGACCAACTGGCACTCTCACAGACTTCTTGCTTTTGATGTACTTGAAAATATTATAATTATTAGTTTTTGCCTCTATGGCAAGTTTCTTCTCAAATTCTCTTCTGGCCTGTTTTACAGCTATCTTGCCAGTGCTTATGTTCTTCCCTAGTCTCATTTTGACCTGCCTTCCATTTTTAAAAAGATACCTTTTTGTCTTTAACTGCCTCTTTTACTTTGCCATTTAACCAGCAAATAATAAAGAATCCAGCTAATCACCCATTAGACTCAATTCCCATAAAATCATTAAAAGCAATAATGCAAGTAGTTTCTCCATATATCATGAAAATGCTAAATTTATCTCTGAGAAGCTGAGATTCCATCATTGTTAAAATGTGACTCCATCAGACTAATTTTGAAAAATAACAGTCCAGATATCTACAACTCGAGCAACTTTAGACCTGTATCAACACTGCCACTCATAGCAAAAATCATTGAGAAAGTTGTGCTTGCTCGATTGATTGTACACATCAAATTAAATAACATTTTTTCCAACACAATTCAGTTTCAGAAAAAACTATAGCACAGAAACTCTATTATTAGCCTTGTCACATACTGTTTTATTACTATATCTGTCCGCCGCATTCAGCACTGTCGATCACGCAATCATGATTCAAAGATTATCAGAAATTGGCCTAGTCAACCAAACACTGAATTGGTTTACTTCCTTTTTAACAAATTATACCTTTCAAGTAAGAATTGGCAACATCTCCTCTGACACAGTGATTATTAAATCAGGGGTACCGCAGGGATCCGCCCTGTCAGTCACACTTTTTAAAATGTACATACTCCCACTGTGTAGGCTGTTGCCCAGGCTAGGCATAAGTTATTACATCCATGCCAACGATGTCCAGTTTCTAGTACCTACTGAAACGTTTGTCAAACACTCATTGAAGTTGCTAGACGTATATTTCACAGCTATACAATTATTAATACATATGAAATTAACATTGTTCTGTTACCACTTGGTACTATTTCTCTCCTTTACCTCAAACTCTAAGTTCCTACTAAGTTAGCCATGTTATTTATACCCAATCGTTGGATGTAATTGTATATTTGTTTAATTGTTCAATCTGTTTGATGTAATTTTCTGTTCCTTGTTCTGTGTAAACCGAAGTGGTATGCACTAGTGCATGAACTCCGGTATATAAAAGCCTTTAAATAAATAAATAATAAATGAAATTAGTACTGAATAAGTAAAAAACTGAAATTATAATACTAAACAAGAAAATTTCTGCCAAAACTTTGACTCATTTTATAATAGACAAGCCGTTAAGCCCGTCACAATGGGCTACATTACATTTTTGTTTTCAGTCCATTTTCGAAAACAGCACCCTCCTACACTTTTTCTCCCTCATTCCCCCTTCCCCCTCAGTCACTCACCCCCTTCCCACCCCTCAGTCTTACTCACTCTCTGTCTCCCACTGGCTCCTTCCCCTCACTCTCACCTCCCTCCCCTTCCCTCAGTCACTCCCACCTCTCTCCCCTTCCTCAGTCACTCCCCACCCTGTCTCAATCCCATCTCCCTCAGCCCTCCTCCACTCCCTTTTCTCTGCTCCACAACTTCTTACCCTTCCACTTACTCACATCCCTGTCTCTCACCTCTCCCTCATTCTCCCTCTCCCCTCACTCTTCCCCACCCCTACCTCCCTCCCTCTCAGTCCCTCCCCCTCCCCCACTCAGTCCCCTCCCTCCCTCAGTCCGTCCCTCACTCAGTCCCTCCCCCTCCCTCCCCCTCCCTCAGTCCCTCCCTCCCACTCAGTCCCTCCCTTTCACTCCCTCCCTCCCTCTCACTCAGTCCCTCCCTCCCTCTCTCTCCTCCCTCCCTCTCTCTCTCTCCTCCCTCCCTCTCTCTCTCCTCCCTCCCTCGCTACTGGCTGCCGCTGCCGCCGCTCCTCGTCGTCATTCACTGCCGCCGCCGCTCAACGCCGCTGCTGCCACCCGACACTGCCACCCGCCGCCGCCGCTGCCACCCGCCGCCGCCGCCGCCGCTGCCACCCGACGCCGCCGCCGCTGCCATGTTTTTTTTTTTTGATGCTGGCTAAGACCAACGTCCTTGCCCGCACATGCGCAGTAGAGCTGTGCTCTACTGCACATTTGCGGGCCGGTCATGGCCCATTTATAAGGTAGATTCCATCAGAATAGAGTTGATTGATCAAGCCTGGGACTTGGGCATCATAATTGACAGTAACCTGACCATGAAGAAACTGATCAACTTGAAAATTAGAGATGGTTTTAATAAATTACATGTGCTATAACATTTGAAACTGTTATTAAATCACAATGACTATTGGACAGTACTCCAAACATAATATTTGCTAATCTGGATTATTGCAATGCCTTTTTACTAGGTCTTCTGGCTAATACAACAAGATTTCTTCAACTACTCCAAAATGCCACTGCACAGGTTCTAATAAAGAATAAAATATATGACCATATTACTCCAATTTTAATCTCACTTCACTGGTTACCCATTAAATTCTGAGTGCAATATAAAGTATTATCCATTATACATAAAATTCTCAATATAGACAAATCAAATTGGCTAAATGCGTTGTTGCATCTTTATATCCTGCAGAGGAATCTTTATATCCTGCAGAGGAATCTATGATCAGCAATGGCCTCCTAAATGTGCCATCATTGTGAACCGCACATTTAAGGGGGTTATATTCTAAAGCTAGCACACGCAAAAAGTCCCTTTTCACATGTGATAGCTAGATCGGGGAGGAATCGGGGAGGAGTAGCCACCAGAACGGAAGGAGTCGGGGCCGTACTGGGGCGGACGCTGCAAAGACAGCATGGATGGCAAAAAGGTAAGAAGCCTTTTCGCTTCCAATTTCACACCCAAAAGCACCACCTTTTACGATGGCGCTACTGGGTGCAAAAGCCGGCAGCGATCACATTGTGGAGGTGCGATCGCTGCCGGCTATCGCAGGCCCGCCCCCTGCACCGCGTGAGTCATAGAGCTGTGCGTCGTTAGAAAATCCCGGCCTAAGTGTGGTATGAGAAAGAGCTATTTCTATTGCAGGACCAAAATTATGGAATTCTTTACCATGTGAACTGAGATTACAGAAAGATCTGAGGCTGTTAAGAAAGAGCTTAAAACATGGCTGTTTAAACTGGCTCCGAAAGTAGTAATGGAATGTAAATACATAGAGTTGGCAGAATTATATCGGCACCTTAAGATTTAAGAAAAGTAACTAATTAGAATTACATTGGATTGTATTACTGAATTTAAATTTAAGATTTCTTTTAAAGATTTGCACTGTTTTACTTATCACTGCAATGCATTATCTCTTTTATTCTTTATTGTGAACCACCATGATTGTTTACAGTGATAACATATAACTAAATAAAATAATTTTAGTTCGAGTCCTGCTGTCGCTCCTTGTGACCTTGGGCAAGTCACTTTACCCTCCATTGCCTCAGGTACAACATTTAGATTGTAAGCCCTCTGGGGATAGGGAAACACCTACAGTACCTGAATGTAAACCGATGTGATATCTCAGATGAATGTCAGTATATAAAAGTAATAAATAAAATAAATAAATAAATACTTTATGTTAAAAAATGAAAATTCTGCTGATACATAAATCTTAGCAGATTCCAATATCACACACATGGGCAAAAATAACAATACAATCTATACAAATCAATCAGAAGACATATATTAAAAAACTACATTTAAACATTTCCTAAGCAAAGAATATTACAGAAAATTGAAGTTCTTACTGAATTACATTGTGTAGCTGCTAACTAACCACCTACTTTATTGAATGCTAATGAAAACATGTAGGTTTGTAATAGCTTCCTGAAACAAAGCAAATTTTTCTTAGCCCTTATCACATCAAGTAGCTAATTCCATAAGAAAGGTGCGGCCGCACTCAATATTCTCTTCCAGTGTTGAGCAAGTTTAAGAATTGAGTAAGAGCGTAAAGAGTGGTTTGGCTGATTGTCATTTAGTCCTTTTTTAAAGCATGGAATATATTTTATCTGGACTTTCAAGATAGTATTTTTAAATAATCTCCATACTTCATGCAAACTTTTAACCAGCATAACCACTCCTTTTAGTTTTTTTTCTAAATTCTACCTTTTATCATAATCTCTTTAAAAGTTAAATTCTACTGCAGTAGTTTTACTTAATAAATTTCCTACCAGACTGAATTATTATCAATATTGACAAATGTTATGGTTTTGCTTGGGCCTTGTTCTACACTATGTGAAAAATCTTCCATAGTGTAGTTGGGTGACCTACCAAGTATAATTATTTTCTTTCTAAATTCAAGACAAGGAAATTAAAGGGTTCATAAGCAGCAACGTGTAAAGGGTTATGGAGTGCATTAGCAGCCTCACTATGGGCCTCATTTTCTAAAGCTATCGCAGGCTTGCCCTAACAGCGCAAGCCTGCGATAGCTTGCGAAGGTAGCGCACGCCTGCGCTACCTAAACCGGGGCGGAGTCGGCCCCGGAAGAGGAGGAGTCAGGGCGTCACCGGGGCCGACTCCGCGAAGACACCACGGACAGCGAAAAGGTAAGTGCCTTTTCGCGTCCTATTTCGCGCCCAATAGGTACACCTTCTATGGTGACACTATTGGGTGCGAAACCAGCAGCGATCGCACCGCAGCAGTGCGATCGCTACCGGCTAGTGCAGGACCGCTCCCCCGTGTCGACTCCCCACCCCCATTAGCGCAATTTTCTAAAGTATTGCAGGCCTGCGATACTTTAGAAAATGAGGCCCTATAATGGTCAGCAGCAAAAAGGTGATTGTCCCTGTATAAGTCCCTGGTGAGCCCTCAATTGGAATACTGTGTAAAATTCTGGGACTGTACCTTTAAAATGATATAAACTGACTGGGTGGCTAAAACAATGGTCAGTGGTCTTTTTTCTGAAGCATATGGGGTCAGACGTAAAGATCTAAACATATATATGCTTGAGGAAAGGCGGGATAGGGGAGATATGATAGAGACATTTCAATACCTCCAAAGTTTCCATGCAGAGGAAGTGGCTCTCGTTCAATGGATAGGAACTCTGGAAAGAGGGGTCGTAGTAATCCAAGGGAACATTTCTTTTCAGAGGGTGGTGGATGCATGGAACAGCATCTCCATGGAGGCGGTAGGGCAAGGACAGTATCTTAAATCGAAAAAGCATGGAACACACACAGATCTCTGAGGAAGTGGGAGGGATTGTAAAGAGGAGTAGTTGGTATGGATGGGCAGACTGGACAGGCCGTAAGGTCTTTTTCTGTCACCTTGTTTCTGTGTTTCTATATGCTCTCCTCCTTTCAGCTTTTCTTTTGAGATATGTATTCCCAGGTGATATTCTGCACATCTGGAAAAAAGAAGAAGGGAGGCCACTAAGCCTCTTCCAAGTGCTGATGTCAGCACATGGAAAGGGCATGAAGTCAAAAGGGGCTGCTAGTGTCTACCAGAATTCTTTTTTTTTAAATAGTTTCTGCCACTGGCTCAATCACATAAATCACAGCACCAAGGGCTGCAAACAAGGTATTTTAACTGCAAATGTGTGCACACTCTGCACTTCTTTCAGTGGAAACATTTTCTCTGAAGCCAATAAACACTCGCCCACATCTCCACTCCAATAATATCTGCAAGATAATCGGTCAAAAAAGATTTTCAAAACAAAAAGTCCTGATCAAGTAACCTCTATAACATCCTTATTCATTTTATAGGCTTATGTGTCATCTCCCTTATAGTCATCACTCCTTGTGGCTGGCCCCAGCAACTCCTCTCACATTTGCAAAAACCTCTCTCAGGAAAACCACAGGGCATATCCGCTGTCCAGGAATGCAATAGCCATGCTCTCTTTGGTAGCCCACACAGGCTCAGCCTGCTCTGCCTACTGCTGCTGTACCGCTGCTCAGCCTCTGTCAGTTTGCAGATCTCTTCTGCAGCTCTCTGGCTATGAAACAAATAAGATCCTGCTGTGGCGCAGTCCACTTTAGTTCTGGAACTTTCAAATGTCCATGCAACACATTTTAAAACAGCCAAAAGGCTAAAAAGCAAAACAAAACATATTGCTAGGAATAACACGCATAACAAGAATTTAGAGCTTCTTGATTTCCCAGTGTCCATTGGCCTGCATTGCTCTCACTGTGCTAGTGGTGAACCCTTAGCCACCAGATGGCGCATCAGGGAATGTGAGTCTGTCCGTGGAATACAGACAGCAGACAGCGAAGCTTCCCAGCTTTATTCAAAGCATAGAGAATTATTTGCATGGAATTTCTATGTCAATAAAATTAGTATGTAACTTAACAGCTTTTCAACATATGCACCTTGAAGTAACTTTCCCATTAAAATGCATTGGTCTAAAGAAGTACAAGCCTTTCCAAATTTGCTTTTTAGGTTAGTCAACAGAGTCTTTTTTCTTAATAAAACTCATTACAGAATCCATTAAAACTCAGTAAATTAAGTCTGTTAAAAACAAAAAAAAATTTCCTATTGAGCGCCACTAAATGCACTGAAGTGTGATGGGTAAAATAGGTTTAAGAAATGTACTCTAATGTACCCCCAAGAATAACTAAAACCAGGAAATGAAATGTTATTCTGCATAAGAAGTTGTGTGGGTTTGCTGATAGCTATTATTTCTCTTTTAAGGTCATTTTCATTGTTAAAATGTACTGTTGAAGGACTGCTGTTCATTTCTGTCCAGTAAAATAATATGAATAAGACAAGTAGCTTTTAGACTCGGGCACTAGAGAATACAATACGCGTATTTGTTAGCTACAGGCTTTCATGGTAACTTTCAAACTGGCATGTGGGTGCACATTGGTGCGTGTGCACCACGTGTGCCAACCAACATGACAATTTTATAACTTAAGAACATAAGAAATTGCCATGCTGTGTTAGACCAAGGGTCCATCAAGCCCAGCATCCTGTTTCCAACAGAGGCCAAACCAGGCTACAAGAACCTGGCAATTACCCAAACACTAAGAAGATCCCAAGCTACTAATGCAATTAATAGCAGTGGCTATTCCCTAAGTAAACTTGATTAATAGCCGTTAATGGACTTCTCCTCCAAGAACTTATCCAAACCTTTTTTGAACCCAGCTACACTAACTGCACTAACCACATCCTCTGGCAACAAATTCCAGAGATTTATTGTGCGTTGAGTGAAAAAGAATTTTCTCCGATTAGTCTTAAATGTGTTACTTGCTAACTTCATGGAATGCCCCCTAGTAGGGATGTGCAGAGCAAAAGTTTATGTCCATATGTCCATATGTCCAAAGGGGGTCCCATTTGCGGTCAATATGGACATAAAAAAAATTAAATGAGTTGGGTATATGTCCATATGTGCAAAAAAAAAAATTTAAACCCCCTCACCCTCCTTAATCCCCCCCCCAGACTTACCACAACTCCCTGGTGATCGAGCGAGGAGTGAGGACGTCATTTCTGCAATCCTTGGCGAGAAGCATGTGACGTTGGCGGCACGTCGAGTGACGCCAGCGTCACGTGATTCCCGGCGAGTTCGCGCCGGAAGGCTCCTTCGGCCCAAAAGGAACTTTTGGCCAGCTTGGGGGGGTCAGGAGGTCCCCCCAAGCTGGCCAAAAGTTCCTTTTGGGCCGAACGAGCCTTCCGGCTTGAATTCGCCGGGAATCACGTGACGCCGCGTCGGAGTGACGCGGCGCCACGTGATTCCCGGCGAGTTCGCGCCGGAAGGCTCGTTCGGCCCAAAAGGAACTTTTGGCCAGCTTGGGGGGGTCAGGAGGTCCCCCCAAGCTGGCCAAAAGTTCTTTTTGGGCCGAACGAGCCTTCTGGCGCGAACTCGCCGGGAATCACGTGGCGCCGCGTCGGAGTGACGCGGCGCCACGTGATTCCCGGCGAGTTCGCGCCGGAAGGCTCGTTCGGCCCAAAAGGAACTTTTGGCCAGCTTGGGGGGGTCAGGAGGTCCCCCCAAGCTGGCCAAAAGTTCTTTTTGGGCCGAACGAGCCTTCCGGCGCGAACTCGCCGGGAATCACGTGGCGCCGCGTCACTCGACGTGGCGCGACGTCACATGCTTCTCGCCAAGGATTGCAGAAATGGCGTCCTCACTCCTCGCTCGATCACCAGGGAGTTGTGGTAAGTCTGGGGGGGGGGATTAAGGAGGGTGAGGGGGTTTAAATTTTTATTTTGGCTCAACAATCGCGATTTCCAACATATCCAACATAGCTATGTTGGATATGTGGGAAATCCGATCGTATATGTCGAATCCTTTTTTTAAGTTAAAAAAAAATATGAGTAGCGTTTTACATATGCGGTCAATACGAATGCACATCCCTACCCCCTAGTCCTTCTATTATTCGAAAGTGTAAATAACCGATTCACATCTCCTCGTTCAAGACCTCTCATGATCTTAAAGACCTCTATCATATCCCCCCTCAGCCGTCTCTTGTGCAAGCTAAACAGCTCTAACTTCTTTAGCGTTTCCTCATAGGAGAGCTGTTCCATCCCATTTATCATTTTGGTCGCCCTTCTCTGTACCTTCGCCATCGCAATTATATCTTTTTTGAGATGCGGCAACCAGAATTGTACACAGTATTCAAGGTGCGGTCTCACCATGGAGCGATACAGAGGCATTATGACATTTTCCGTTTTATTAACCATTCCCTTCCTAATAATTCCTAACATTCTGTTTGCTTTTTTGACTGCTGCAGCACACTGAGCCGACAATTTTAAAGTATTATCCACTATGGGTGGTAGCTCCTAATATGGAACCTAACATCGTGTAACTACAGCAAGGGTTATTTTTCCCTATATGCATCACCTTGCACTTGTCCACATTAAATTTCATCTGCCATTTGGATGCCCAGTCTTCCAGTCATGCAAGGTCCTCCTGTAATGTATCACAATCCTCTTATGATTTAATTACTCTGAATAATTTTGTATCATCCACAAATTTGATAACCTCACTCATCGTATTCCTTTCCAGATCATTTATAAATATATTGAAAAGCACCGGTCCAAGTACAGATCCCTGAGGCACTCCACTGTTTACCCTTTTCCACTGAGAAAATTGACCATTTAATCCTACTCTCTGTTTCCTGTCTTTTAACCAGTTTGTAATCCACGCACACACAGTAGGTATGTGCCAATGTGTGCCCAATTTTAAATGGGCACATGCCTAGGCCTGTAAATGCTGCTTCTCCTGCGTAACTCAGAGAATTTTAAAAGGGGTGTGCGTCCATGCCATTGCCAGTTTCAACAGTTCTTCCACCAGTTCGCCCTGTTATAAGTTAGCTCCTCTAAAACCTCCTGATTTAATAGCCTGCACTCTCCCCAGTTATCCCAGACCCTTTAAACCCCTCTAAATCAGCTTTATTTTCTGACTTACACCTCCTCCACAGTGCAGCAGGGGACCTGGGAACATGCCCAGGCATGCAGGGAGAAACACGCACTTCTCTTGACCCTGCCCTGGAATGCCCAGGCCCCGCCCCTTTTTTGAAACTCAGTGAGATGCGCGCGCATCTCGAGTTCTGAAAATAGGGTGGACGCGTGCGAGCCCGATTTGTGCGCACAACCCCGGCTTTTAAAATTCACCTTTTTGTTTTTAGTGCTCATCAGTGTGGGGAGAGGCTGCCAACCCTTGTGACTGGCAAAGCAAGGTGAACTAAGGGAACAAAACACCCTCTTGCTGTACATTATTTTTCCAATTCTACTGCTTTTATCTGCCATGTTTGGGGTTGCAATTGTCAGAGCAGGAGTCTCGTGTCATGGAGCACTGCAAGAGGCTCTTCCAAGTCTGGGTGCTGAGAAACTGATTGATCAGTGAGGATGTCAGGGTCCCAAAGCCTTAACAGCACATGAAAAAATTGAAAAAGCTGTCCACGAGATTTGAGTAAAGGTTAGGGATGGGATTCTCCACATCTTCATGGTGTATAAATATATACAGACTATAATTCTTACCTGCATTTTCTCACTCTGCCCAATCTCAGGGAGGGTCATTTCATAACTCCCTGTATTATCAGCACAAGTTCACGAGGAAAATCCTTCCCTCATTGGCCGACTGCACACGGAATGTCCATGCAGCAAGTTACAGCTGTTCCAAGCAGGGCTTAAGTTTTATGAGGTAATTTACAATGCATACTTGTGAAAACTTGAAAGCCCCTCACCCCTGAACACCTGCTGTTATGTACAAAACCAGGTTACACGTACTTTTACACAAACTGCTCCCTGCTTGATTTTCAAAGAGCCACTTACACGTATAAAATAGGATTTTATTGTGTAAAGCAGGCCCTAAAAGCCTAGAGATATGAATGTCTCTTGTGTTCCCAGTGGTATGTATGTATGCTATGCATGTGATGTATGTGTGCCTTATGTATCGGGTATGCACGTGCTATGAATATTATCAGCCGAATTTTAAATCGGCCACGTGCGAAAAAAATCGCACAGCATACATTGTGATTGTGTAAGCATTTGGCAGACACCTCAGCTTCACAAATTGCACCATGCTAGGCTGGGTTTAGCAGCTATCCCTGCTTTAATACTGCTGCACTAAACCAGAGGCTTCCTATGTAAGATATTGAAAGTAACTATGTCCATGAAGCCAGACCTTTCCGCTCATTAGGATGAATTTTCAAGATGTTGCCTGCATAAAAGTTACCATACGTATGCATAAGTAGCCTCTATTCACATTTTCTATATTTTGTAAAACAATATGGGCATATTTTCACTTTCCCACACACACACTCGCACAAAGGAGAAATCTAGGAGTGCTTTGAGGGGGTGGAGCCAACATTTACATATATAAGTTGCTATTTTAAAATCCACGCACATAGATTTGCCAACTTACTTGTGTAATTTTACATCTGCTAATTATCTGGGGTGATATTAAATGTGATATTATTGGGTACTATTGGCTGAGTGGGAGGTTTGGGTGGACTGGGGGGAGTTCAGGCTGAAGAACCACAAGGGTCTCAATAACCTGGAGGACTTGGCCAACTGGTGGACTAAGAGTAAATCTAGTAATTTCCTTGACGTGTGCATGTTAAAATGCTTATAAATCCCAATATACAGGAGTAAGTCCTGCTTTATTTGTATACATAATATATTATATGTATGGGTTATAAAATACTAGCAAAGATCTGCTTGCAGCCATATATGTGCATATATGCCACCGCACATTGGTTTGAAAGTTATTCTCCCAATGAGTAAATGCTAATTATCTGTTATCTCCATGCAGCTACAGTCCACGTGTTCTTCTAGTTTATCAAACCCTGTGTGATATGTCTTAATAATGGCCCTAGTATGTCAAACAGTAAGACATGCCAGGGCTATATGAGAACTATCCGGGATATGGTATTTTGAAATTTTATTTTATTTATTTTATTTATATTTTGCTTCTCCTGCATGTTGTTTACTCTGCCTTTTAAAATTGACTTGCAGGCCCGAGAGGAGGCTAGAAATCGACCTACCCATTGGATTAAATTTTTGAACCAAGCTGCTAGATTTTAAATTGGAAAAAAAAATGTCATATGAAAAGGTGCCATCACTCAGGCAAAATCGTTCAGGATGTTGGGCTATCTGGGGCTTATTTTTTCTTCTCTAAATGGCCTAATGTGGTGCATGAAAGCATGGACACCAGTTTGGAGGAGGCCTGTGCTCCACATGCATACAACACAGTAAACAGGCAAGGGTACGGTCCGGCCTAAGCAGATTTTCTGTGGATATCTCAAAATACTATTTGCGGCCAATTAAGATGTAGGAAACTTGCAACCTACTCACTTAAAAACATGTTCCTTTTCATATGTGCACTATGGGAGAAAGGCCTTTAATTACTATGCATATTTATGTACTGTTGGAAAGTATTTACTCCAGTGCACTCTTCCCCTGGGTGACCACCATGCATGTTTCTTGTTTCATTTTCAGTAACCACTGAGTTATCCATAAGAACATTAGCCTATTCCTTAAATCGAAGCCTCTGCTTAAATATTAATATTCTGTGACAAATTTTGAATCAGGTGATGGCTTAAAGGAGAATTTTAAAAGCCCTACGTGCACCAAAATCGGGAGATACATGCACAAGTTGGGGCGGCACACGCCATGCGGATTTTAAAAGGCCCCTGAGGATGCGCGTATTTCCCGCTGCGTGTACATATAAAAAGTTTCCAAAAAGGGGTGGAGCATAGGCACAGTCTGGCCAAGAAATGTGCAGGTAAATACTCGTGTGCCCTTGCATGCATCTGGGTCCCCCGCTGGGTACATTTACTTCTGCTATGGATGGTGTGTAAATAGTGAAACCAAAAAATCTAGGGTAGTCAGAGGGTTTTATGGGTCGGAGCTAACAGGAGGGAAAGGAGGGGAGTTTGAAAGTCCTATCCTTTAACTGGGCGAACTGGGAACAAACTGGGAAAAGTAGCTAATGCACTGACGCGCGTCTCTAGCACATTTTCCCCACTTGTGTGGTAACTGCGGCGTTTGCATGCGCATGCATGCATCCATTTAAGACTGCACACACGTGTACATGTGTCCAGCCTGTTTTATAGCATGCGCACATATACATGCGTCTGTGTCTGTGGGTGCGGGTCCATGAATGTGCGCATATGTGGGACCACGCGCCTGTTTAAAAGTTATCGTCTTTGCTCTTATTAGTCCTAACTAATCCCCTCTGGCATATCTATCATCAAAATATATGTTAGATTTTAAGTCAGCAGGAGACTTAGTTATCAGGCATTGCCTCCATAGTTCAATAGCCAGGCCCCCATCTCCCTTCCATGCTTTTCAAGTGGCACTTGGAAGAAAACAGGACTATCACCAAATAATACTGAGATAATTGAATGGAAAGTACTCCGCAATGGATTCTAGGAGCAGTGGGTACTTTCTTTATTGCTGGGAACTTGGTTTTTGCATTTCAGTAGTGCTCCTTTCTTTGACTAGTGGCCTATATTTAACTCCTTCTGCTAGGATCTGGGAGGCTGCGTGTCTTAAATGGACCTTCTCATCTTCACAGGGTCAGCGCAACGAGGAAAAGAAGGCACCAAATGTGGAATACTATTGTTATTTTGGTTTCCCAATGGTGCTCATATCCATTCAGAGCATCGTGAAGGGCATTGAGATTAGGTGGATGCTCTCACACGCAAGGTGGAGTGAATCAATGTCTGGAATAATATTAGGCAAAGTGGTTTTCCTTACTTCAGGATTTCTTACTTTCTCTATTACAGCGATTTTCAGAAGCTCTTATATAACAGAGTCATTAACCGAATGGGATAAACTGGGAGCAGTAGAAAAACAGTGGGTAAAACTTAAAGAAAATTCCATAAGGGCAACAAACCTCATAGGAAGGCAAATAGAGGGAAAGGGAATAAGAGGTCACTGTGGTTTTCTAAAGTGGCTGAAAAGACTACAAGAGATCGTAGAAAGAAGACAGGTGACAATAACTGGAAAAGCTGAGAGAAGCTGGGGAAGGAGTCAAGGGAGCAAAGGCACAAATGGAAGAAAAATAGCTAATATGGTAAAACAGGGGGACAACATTGTTTTTTAGATATGTTAGTGACAAGTGGAGGTGCAAAACTGTAACGGCAAAATTTAGAGATAAAGAGGAGGAATTTGTAGCTTCTGACAAAGAGAAAGCAGAATTGCTTAACAAACATTTCTCTTCAGTATTTCCTGAAAAAGGGTTTCAGCATAACCAACATATACAAATTAGAAAAAGTTTAGGCATGCCGGAATCAATCTCCACGTGAACAGAACTGACAAAACCTCTATATGGCATAAAGTTAAACATATTGGGCTGGATTTTAAGAGGTACGCCCGATTTCATAACATGCGTGCGCAGCCGTGCGCATGTTATAAAATCCGGGGTCGGCGCACACAAGGGGGTGCACACTTGTGCACCTTGCATGCGCCGAGCCCTAGGGGAGCCCCGATGGCTTTCCCCATTCCCTCCGAGGCCGCTCCGAAATCGGAGGGAACTTTCCTTCCAACCCCCATCTTCCCCTCCCTTCCCCTACCTAACCCGCCCCCAGCCCTACCTAACCCCCCCCCCCATACCTATATTTTTCAAGTTGCACCTGCCTCTGGGCCTCTGGCCACGCCCCCATCCCACTCCTTTTTTTCAAGTCCTGGGACATACGCGTGTCCCGAGGCTTGCACGTGTTGCCGGGCCTATGCAAAATAGGCTTGGCGCGTGTAACCCTTTGAAAATCTGGCCCATTATACTTTTCTGCAATTTTTAATGCAAAATTACTATTTATTTGCTAATTTTAACAAATTGAAAACAATAACAAAATGAATATGGCATCTACCAAAGTCTGGACCCGATTCATTAATCCTTATTTAAAAAGCTGTTAATATGGCCCAAAAAGCTGATTGACTCATTATACCTTCAAATTAGAGAGGTGAAAACAATTCTATGTATGAACAAATACTCTGCCCCTTCTAACCTCTCAGGTTGTGATTATTGTTTTGAGTACTTTCAACAATCATGGATCCTCAAAACAGCTGTCTGAGCATTTGGAAATGAAGATAATTTACTCTTATGAAGCAAGGGAAAGCTATAAACAAGAAGTATCCAAATCTTTCCAGCTAGCAATTTCAACTGTCAGAAACATTGTTATGTAATATAGATTACATGAAATTGTTGGTCATGACAATATCTCAAAAACCAGAAAAAAATCTATGAGATCTGCAAAACAGAACCCTCCTCCGGTCACTGCAAATGAGCTGCTGAAACGTTCAGTTGACACTGGAGTACTTGCCCATAGGCTCACAGTACAGCATTGCCTACGCAACAATGATGTGCACAGTAGCGAGTCAGAGGAAAATGTTTTCTACAACCCAATCACAAAAATTATTGACTAAAGTGCAAAAAGAATACTCTCAGATACCTGAAGAAATTGAAGCTCAAAAGTTAGAAAGACAAGAATCTGAAACACGCCTCATAATCAACCATGAAATATATGGGAAAGATAAATGAAGGTTTTGGAATGGCTTTCATAGTCCTCGGATTTTAATTTTATTGAAAATCTATGGGGAGATCTCATCCACGCAGTGCATGCTGGAAGACCTAAGAATATTTCTGAGCTAGAAGAGTTTCTGAAAGGAAAAGTTGAAAAAAACTCCAAAAGTAAGGGCAAAAAATCTCTGAGCTGCTACAGGAAACGTTATTTCTGCCAAAGGAGGTGTTACAAAGTATGGACATAAAGTCCATGTTCACATCTTTATTATTTTCAATCTGTTACAATCAGAAAATAAAATAGGAATTTCATATTATAAATTGCAGATAGATGTTGAGGTCAATATTCAGTGCCATTGAGCCGGATAACTTTCGACTTATCCAGCTAAGTGGTGGCAACTGAATATCTGCCTGGGATTCACAGCCACCACTTAGCTGGTTAACTACTTATCTGCCTAAGTGTGGGGTGGGAAGGGGACATAACAGGGAGGAGGTGAAATGTTAACCAAGTAAGTTATCCAGTTAACTCTGATATCATTTCTGATATAATTTCTGATATAATTTCTCTCATGGCTCTCCTCCTACCTCACACACAGAGAATACCTAGTAAAAATCGACGATTACGAATCCTCACACATACCTATCACGCAAGGTGTCCCCCAAGGCTCATCTCTATCCTCCACCCTCTTTAATATTTATCTCTTACCCCTATGCCACCTCCTCTCCGACCTAGGCCTGAAATTCTTCCTATATGCAGATGACGTGCAGATTCTCATCCCGTTTCAAAAATCCATAAGCGAACCTTTGCAACGCTGGGAATCTTGCCTCGCCACCATATGCACCTTGCCTCGCCACCATATGCACCTTGTTATCTGAGCTCCACCTAGCCCTAAATACATCTCTAATCAGCCTGAACGTTTCACTCTCCCCACGCGACAGAACACTCCTCAGAATACAACCACAGCCCTCTCTCAGCCCCAGTTTGTAAGAGACCTAGGCGTCTTCATAGATCAGCACCTAAGCTTTAAACCCCACATCAAAGCTCTCCTAAAGGGAGGTTTCTATAAACTAAACATCCTAAAAAAACTCAAACCCCTCCTCCACACCCACGATTTCCGCACAGTCATACAGACCACTATGCTCACGAAACTAGATTATTGTAACTCCCTGCTACTAGGACTCCCTGCCACCACCATCAAACCCCTTCAGATTCTTCAAAATTCCATGGCTAGAATCATAACCAGCACGCGTAAAAGGGACCACATCACCCCCATTCTAAAGGACCTACATTGGCTGCCCATCTCCTTCCGCTCACAATACAAAACTCTTACCATCCTTCACAACTCCCTACATAAACACAATCACACCTGGCTCGATGAAATGCCTCGTTACCGCTCTTCTGACCGCCCCACAAGAACAACCCATACAGGCACTCTGCACACCCCATCCCTCAAATCAGCACATTCTACTCATACCAGAGGAAGAGCTTTCGCCATCGCTGGCCCCACCCTCTGGAACTCCCTCCCCACCCTCCTACGCCAAGAGACATCTCTCCACAATTTCAAGAAAGGAGTCAAGACATGGCTTTTCCGACAGGCCTACCCCGACACAAACCAAATCTAATTTCTCCCCTCGTCAGCTCCTCCCTGCTCGACCATCTACCCCCTGTCCCCTCTCCTCTCAGCTCCTCCCTGCTCGGCCATCCACCCCCACTCCCCCCCCCACCGCCCGACCTATCCCTGTCCCCTCTCCCCCCCCTGCCACCCTACTTTCCCTTTGCCACCCGGCCGCCACCAAACCTCTTCAGTATTCCTCTTACCCCCAGTACACCTCCAGTATACCCCTTAAATAAGCTATATCCTAGTGAATACCGTCGCCCAGTTAATTCGGCCGGTTTTTCAATACTTCCTTAGTGCTACTTAAGTTAATGGTACCTGTACATATTTTCAACTGTACATAGTTCCCTCTATTTTATTTTATTTTGTTTTTTACTTCATCTATCTATCTGCCTTTTCCCATTCCCCCCTCATCCCCTCCCTCCCTCCCCTTGTCCCGCCTCCTCTGCCTATCCTCCCCTACCTCTCCTTCCCCTATCCTCCCTCATTTTATTGCTCCCTTGGTTCATTGTATTATTGTTATTGCTATTAATGTTATATTGTTTTATTGTATTTCCCGCCTGAGTTCATTGTAAACCGGCATGATGTGCTTCACGAATGTCGGTAAATAAAAGTTAATAAAATAAAAAAAAATAATAATAATAATTTATTTGGCTATGGTAGGGCCATAGATCTTATCTGGCTAACTTTTAGATAGCTGGATATATCCTGACTCAGTTACCCGGAGCTGGCTAACTCTCATCTGCATAGCAGCAGAATAAAGACCCGTCATATTTAACATTATACCATGTATCACTTTCTGTTCACTTAGAGATTTGTTGAAACATACAATTTGACCAGGCATGCCTAAACTTTTGTAGACAACTGTAATTCATAGACCAAATGCATGAAGCCGTATTTCATGCATATTCATTTAGGAAATGCTGACAACTCAACCTGTTTACAGGCTTCAGGGACTAGACTTTGCTACTGTAACTCTAAATGCAATGCTGCAAGAAGTCACCTGGAGGTGACTGGAGATCAAACAAATTCAAGTGAAATTAATCCGACCCAGAAACTCCTGGATCAGTTGCTCCAGAAGGGGCTAATCCAAGATTTCGTGCACTCAAAACAGAAATTTGGAACTAACTCTCATATTACATGTGAACAGCATAGGAAATGAATCCATATTTACCTTATGAGTAATCTCATGGCATAAGTAAAGCAAGAAGTGAAGTCAGATTAACTGATTCAGATTGAAATAATGGAGTAAATTAATCCAGGTGAACAACGATGTGTGTGTGATAAATGTCCAAAAAATAGCAGTTTCCAAACCTGTCTTCAGGACCCCACAGTATTCAGTTGAATTTTCAAGATGTCAGCAATAAATATGCAGACCCAGTACATGCAGATATATGCCATGCATGTTCATTGTGGTATCCTAAAAACCCAATCAGCTATGGGGTCCTGGAAAACTCCTGTGCTAGAATAATCTCAGATCATGTGATTTACCTGATACTGTAGAATGTTTACCTCAAAAATTGTAGTTAAAGGATACAATAGGTGATGTCCTACAAGGGACCCTCAGGGGCTCCCAGCAAAAAAGTGCAGAACTGCCAGAGAATAAATTATTAGCAAAGAGTCCCTTGATGATCTTGGTAACACATCACAGGCTGCAATACTGCATAATTTATAGCTTCTAGTAGTCTGTATGAGGACAGGGAGGTTAAGTGTCCTGCTGAAGCCATATATTGAATGGTAGAGGTGGGACTGGAACCTGTCCCTCCAGGTTTATAGCTCCCTCCTGCAGGAAGGAAAGCAGAATACAGCTGCACTCTGATCGGCACTTTTGGTATATGTCAACAGTATTTGTCGCTCTTTCCTAGCAGTGGCTGAGAGTGAGCTCTCAACAAGGCTGGTGCAAGAATATTTGGTGCCCTAGGTGAATAAGTCATGCGCTCTTCTCCCCAAACGTACCTACTGGCAGCTGCTCCAGCACAGCGCTCCCTCTTACTGGTGGCAGCTGCTCCAGCACAGCGCTCCCTCTTACCGGTGGCAGCGGCTCCAGCACAACATTGCCTCTTACTGGTGGCAGTGGCTCCAGCTCAGCGCTCCCTCTTACCGGTGGCAGCGGCTCCAGCACAGCATTGCCTCTTACTGGTGGCAGCGGCTCCAGCACAGCATTGCCTCTTACTGGTGGCAGTGGCTCCAGCTCAGCGCTCCCTCTTACCGGTGGCAGTGGCTCCAGCACAGCATTGCCTCTTACTGGTGGCAGCGGCTCCAGCACAGCATTGCCTCTTACTGGTGGCAGTGGCTCCAGCTCAGCGCTCCCTCTTACCGGTGGCAGCGGCTCCAGCACAACATTGCATCTTACCGGTGGCAGTGGCTCCAGCTCAGCGCTCCCTCTTACCGGTGGCAGTGGCTCCGGCACAGCATTGCCTCTTACTGGTGGCAGCGGCTCCAGCACAACATTGCCTCTTACCGGTGGGCAGTGGCTCCAGCACCGCGCTCCCTCCTACCGGTGGCAGCGGCTCCAGCACAGCATTGCCTCTTACTGGTGGCAGTGGCTCCAGCACAGAGCTCCCTCTTACTGGTGGCAGTGGCTCCAGCACAGCATTGCCTCTTACTGGTGGCAGTGGCTCCAGCACAGCACTCCCTCTTACCAGTGGCAGTGGCTCCAGCACAGCGCTCCCTCTTACTGGTGGCAGCTGCTCCAGCACAACATTGCCTCTTACTGGTGGCAGTGGCTCCAGCTCAGCGCTCCCTCTTACCGGTGGCAGCTGCTCCAGCACAGCGCTCCCTCTTACTGGTGGCAGCTGCTCCAGCACAACATTGCCTCTTACTGGTGGCAGTGGCTCCAGCTCAGCGCTCCCTCTTACCGGTGGCAGCTGCTCCAGCACAGCGCTCCCTCTTACCGGTGGCAGCGGCTCCAGCACAGCATTGCCTCTTACTGGTGGCAGTGGCTCCAGCTCAGCGCTCCCTCTTACCGGTGGCAGCGGCTCCAGCACAACATTGCATCTTACCGGTGGCAGTGGCTCCAGCTCAGCGCTCCCTCTTACCGGTGGCAGTGGCTCCGGCACAGCATTGCCTCTTACTGGTGGCAGCGGCTCCAGCACAACATTGCCTCTTACCGGTGGGCAGTGGCTCCAGCACCGCGCTCCCTCCTACCGGTGGCAGCGGCTCCAGCACAGCATTGCCTCTTACTGGTGGCAGTGGCTCCAGCACAGAGCTCCCTCTTACTGGTGGCAGTGGCTCCAGCACAGCATTGCCTCTTACTGGTGGCAGTGGCTCCAGCACAGCACTCCCTCTTACCAGTGGCAGTGGCTCCAGCACAGAGTTCCCTCTTACCGGTGGCAGTGGCTCCAGCACAGCGCTCCCTCCTACCTGTGGCAGTGGCTCCAGCACAGCACTGCCTTCTTTGGAGGTACTGGCTCTGACACCGTACCACTCTGGGCCTCATACTGGGGGGAGTTTGCTGACCCCGCTCCACCCCACAAATTTTGATGCTCTAGGCAATTGCCTAGTTAGCATAATGGAAGCACTGGCCCTGGCCCTCAGAAGTACTCTTCAGCTGAAAAGTGCATAAATATGTCTTAATACACAGGCAGACATGCTATGTTCACACAAGCTCTGTCAGGGCTCCACCTCTTCACTGCCACGGGTTCCTTGAACGAAGAAAAGTTAGCTGATAACCCCAGGATAATCAAGCCTTTGCTTTTTTCTCTTGCTTTCCTTTTTAACCAGGTAATTCATTTTAATTTTTCTGATGTGTAACATAAGAGCCTTTGTGGCTTCTGCTGATTTAATTAACATTCTCTGACAATGCAGTGATGGCTCCTTGCACTGGGTACCATTGTAAATGTCAGACTCCTTCAGTTCATGCTATTCTTATTTATATGATAATTCTGCATGACTCTCTGCATAAAATATGCTGATATGCAAATGCAAATGCTATTTTTGTACATCTTTCTTCTGAATTTTAAGCACTGCTTTCCTCTTGGAGGCTTACACTGGGCCCACTTTCCTAAAAGTCTTGAATCAGTTACTCTGTTTTGTACAACGCTGACTCTGAAGGATTATTAATAAACAGTACACTTGTAATTTGTGGTGCAAGGCTGCTTGCATCTTGGCAACCCTGTTCAGATAGTGGGTCCAAACAAGGATCACATGGGGTGGTAAAAAGGAAGTCTAAAGCACCCCAGAAGCATTGAATGGTGGTGCTGTAAGTGTCATTTTCCTGTCCTACTGCTGTGACAGCTCTGTTTCAAGCCGTAGGCAGCTCTAGCCCCTTCTGAATAACAAAACTTTTCTCTGGGATCCTCTGGCAGAAACATCAAAGACATAATCTTTGCCATCTCATTAACTGCTAGGCAAGCTATGGTTGCTTCTGATGTCTTCAATGGAGGCCATGGTGAGTTGCCTTGACACTCTGCGGCTCACACAGGGACCGAGGATAGGTCATAATGATTTTAAATGGAAGATGGTGACTTGGGCATCTGTGATTCGTGAGATGTAGCGTTATCTTGGCTTCTCTTTCTTCACAAATTGCTTTGGGTCCACCATCAATAATATTTGCAGTGGAAGAGCCCTGAAGGGCATCCGTACCAAGCAGGCGACTCCCAAGGACGCCAGTATCATTTTTATGTCTGGAAATCAAAACATTTTATGGCTCCAAACTAGAAGTATTTTCCTATTTTTGGATGTCAATATAATAGTAAGAGTATAATTTTTCATTTTCTTGGGCTCCGCTGTGCAAAAGTCAGAGGTGTGTAAATAATTCTGCACAGGAATAAAATATCCCCAGAGCCAGCCTGAATATCTCCAGATATCTGGACATTTATGTGACTTAGGAATTCTGTCAAATCGAGGCTACTGGAGCCAATAGTTGGAGTACGTGAAAGGTTTTACACCCCTGGTAGAAGAAATATACCTTTTTTTCTTAAAAAGAAGGATGAAGCTCCATTATACACACCAGGATAACTTAAATTCAAGAAAGATCTTAAAACATGGTGCTTTCAGCAAGCATATGGAATTAATGCCAAAGAGGATAACTGAGACAGAAGTTGACAGAGGGACTCATTTTTACTTTCTTAACTGTATTTATTTTTATTGAGTAGATTTTAGCTATCTTGTTTTTATTTTTTATTGATTTTTATTGTATTTATTCTGTTTCTGTTATATAATGATTTTTACTATGTGAACCATAAAGATAGAATCTTGTGTTCTATGTAACGGTATATAAGAATTGCATAAATAAATAAATAACTAGGTTCCATGTTAATGAATTTTTACTTGCCTCAGTCAGCCAAATTGACAGCTATCACTTTCCCAGTCATACTTGAAATAACAGGAGCCTGGTGAAAATTTTACTCAGCTACATAACATAAGGCTCAATTTCACTATGAATATTATTCCATTTCCAATGGGAAATGTGTAATTTATGGTGACTTTTTCTAAGCTTCCTGTTGGTAAGGTACGCGGGTGCTTTTATACCTGCATACCTTGTAGTGAATTTTCATTGAGAAACAACTCTGCCCCTACTATTTCTGCCAGCAGAGAAACAGGGGTAAAACGAACATGTGTCAATCCCATGTGCATGGTTAATCTGGCTAAACCTACACATGCTGTGAAAGTCCATTTAGCTGCTCTGAGAGATGTGATTTTTCTCCCCACACGATTTAGTGCTATAGGGGTTCATTTATCAAAATGCGGTACCAAAAGGGGCGTGGTGTATGCTAATGTACTGTTTATTGCATTTTGCGAAACTTACCTGTGCGAAGGATAGCACGTCCCATGCATACGTATTTATATCCCTAGGATAGGCCCACCTAGTAACTCGAGGTGGGGATTAGATAAGGGTGTAGGGGGTTAGGGGCCACTGTCACATTCTACATGAGACGTACAAACAGAACAGTGGTCTCTTGTGAAGATTAGCTGGCCTTCGGAGTGAGGAAACTCCCTCCAAGATGGGATTTGGGCAAGGGTCTCTCAACCTACCTTGATGGACTCTCTACCTGGGTAACATCAAGCTAGGCTGAGAGACCCTTGGCCAAATCTCATCTTGGAGGGAGTTTCCCCACTCCGAAGGCCAGCTAATCGTCACAAGAGACCACTGTTCTGTCCGTACGTCTCATGTAGAATGTGACAGTGGCCCCTAACCCCCTACACCCTTATCTAATCCCCACCTCGAGTTACTAGGTGGGCCTATCCTAGGGATATAAATACGTATGCATGGGACATGCTATCATGGCCAGTCTCTCTCTCTCTCTCTCTCTCTCTCTCTCTCTCTCTCTCTGGCAACAGGGCTTTTTTGCATGCGATAAGCCCTTAACACATGCAAAAACACCTTGCCGCATTTGATAAATGACCCCCATAGTTACTTAGTGAGGAGATCCCTTTAGTGAGCCCAGATTTCAAACCTGCTTTCTGCACATAAGTGGATGCACTGAAACTATGTAATTTATAAACTGTGTCGCATAGATTTCCAAACTAATCGGAGAAAGTTCTTTTTCACTCAACGCACAATTAAACTCTGGAATTTGTTGCCAGAGGATGTGGTTAGTGCAGTTAGTGTAGCTGTGTTTAAAAAGGGATTGGATAAGTTCTTGGAGGAGAAGTCCATTACCTGCTATTAATTAAGTTGACTTAGAAAATAACCACCACTATTACTAGCAACAGTAACATGGAATAGGCTTAGTTTTTGGGTACTTGCCAGGTTCTTATGGCCTGGATTGGCCACTGTTGGAAACAGGATGCTGGGCTTGATGGACCCTTGGTCTGACCCAGCATGGCAATTTCTTATGTTCTTATGTTCCAATGCCAGAAAATGTTTACCTTCTCTGCCTGTTTTATAAACATATGAACGTATATTTCAGGCCTGCAGAAATAAATGTCTTCCTAATAACTGTGATTTAAATGGAGAAACAAGTATCTTATAAATTACACATGTGCTCCAATTCTGAAAATACTGACTTGGACTTGGACTCACCAGTTTTGCAAAACCTCCACCAGTTCACCCAGTCCTTCTCCAGTTCAGCTTTAACCCTTTAACACTTCACCCTCAGCCAGCACCAGTTCACCAGGCCCTCCCACTCAAAAACTACAGACAAAAGACAAGTCCAATTATTATTATTATGTACATTGTTACTGTTCGTCGCCTTGGATAATGAATAAGGTGAGTCTAAATCTTTTTCAAATAATAAAATTGGGTGAGTCCATTAGCAGGTGTAATTTCCACCCAGTGAAATGTAGGCAGGCACCCTTGAGGTTTATAAAGTAGCAATACATGTGCAAACCTGCTACTTATAAGAACATAAGAAATTGCCATGCTGGGTCAGACAAAGGGTCCATCAAGCCCAGCATCCTATTTCTAACAGAGGCCAAACCAGGCCACAAGAACCTGGCTATTACCCAAACACTAAGGCAATAAATTCCAGAGCTTTATTGTGCATTGAGTGAAAAAGAATTTTCTCTGATTAGTCTTAAATGTGCTACTTGCTAAATTCATGGAATGCCCCCTAGTCCTTCTATTATTCGAAAGTGTAAATAACCAAGTCACATCTACTTGTTCAAGACCTCTCATGATCTTAAAGACCTCTATCATATCCCCCCTCACCCATCTCTTCTCAAAGCTGAACAGCTCCAACCTCTTCAGCCTTTCCTCATAGGGGAGCTGTTCCATATCCTTTATCTTTTTGGTTGCCCTTCTCTGTACCTTCTCCATCGCAACTATATCTTTTTTGAGATGCGGCGACCAGAATTGTACACAGTATTCCAGGTGCGGTCTCACCATGGAGCGATATAGAGGCATTATGACATTTTCCATTTTATTAACCATTCCCTTCCAAATAATTCCTAACATTCTGTTTGCTTTTTTGACTGCTGCAGCATGTGGCAGATTTAAAACTAATCGGAGAAAGGAATCACCACTAGCCGATCCGAAGTCACACACCAGGAATCACCGCTAGCCAATCCGAAGTCAGGAACCAGGAACACCAAGATGAGACAGGAACCAGGAACAAGGATCCAAAGCGCAAGAAGACTCACCGAAGCAAGCAGATTTAACAGCGCTACAAGAGATGTTGCCAAGTCAAGGAATGGTCAAAGGAAGTCTCCTTTTATACTTCCTCTGGCCCAGTGGATTGGAATCAGCTGTAGACAATTAAAGGGACGAGGTCCCTTTAATTCTGGTGAGGAGGCGCGGCCTCGCGCCTAAGATGGCGGTGGCCATCTTGGATCTCAGGCCGCGGAGGAGAGCTGCTAGTTACCGTGAGGGAGGAGCAGGGACAGCTCCCGACCCGGTGACTAGCCAGGAGGCCCGCGCCGACATGCAGGGGCACGGGGCACATGAGTAGGACAACCTCCCCCAACGCTGCTGCGGCGGCCCGCCGTCAGAGCTCAGGTAGGGAGCCGTGGCCGTCCACGGCCACGGAATACAACACTCACCCATCATATTCCTTTCCAGATCATTTATATATATATCTTGAAAAGCACCGGTCCAAGTACAGATCCCTGAGGCACTCCACTGTTTACCCTTTTCCACTGAGAAAATTGACCATTTAATCCTACTCTCTGTTTCCTGTCTTTTAACCAGTTTGTAATCCATGAAAGGACATTGCCGCCTATCCCATGACTTTTTAGTTTTCTTAGAAGCCTCTCATGAGGGGCTTTGTCAAACGCCTTCTGAAAATCCAAATACACTACATCTACCAATTCACCTTTATCCACATGTTTATTAACCCCTTCAAAAAAATGAAGCAAATTTGTTAGGCAAGACTTCCCTTGGGTAAATCCATGTTGACTGTGTTCCATTAAACCATGTCTTTCTATATGCTCTACGATTTTGATCTTGAGAATAGTTTCCACTATTTTTCCCGGCACTGAAGTCAGGTTCACTGGTCTATAGTTACCCGGATTGCCCTGGAGCCTTTTTTAAATATTGGGGTTACATTGGCCACCCTCCAGTCTTCAGTACAATGGATGATTTTAATGATAGGTTACAAATTTTAACTAATAGATCAGAAATTTCATTTTTGAGTTCCTTCAGTACCCTAGGATGCATACCATCTGGTCCAGGTGATTTGCTACTCTTTAGTTTGTCAATCTGGCCTACTACATCTTCCAGGTTCACAGTGGTTTCGTTCAGTTCGTCTGCCTCATCACCCCTGAAAACCATCTCCAGAACTGGTATCTCCCCAACATCCTCATTATTAAACACAGAAGCAAAGAATTCATTTAGTCTTTCTGCAATGGCCTTATCTTCCCTAAGAGCCCCTTTAATCCCTCTGTCATCTAATGGTCCAACTGACTCCCTCACAGGTTTCTTGCTTCGGATATATTTTAAAAAGTTTTTATTATGAGTTTTTGCTTCCATGGCCAACTTCAATTCAAATTCTCTCTTCGCCTGTCTTATCAATGTTTTACACTTAACTTGACAATGCTTATGTTTTATCCTATTTCCTTCAGATGGATCCTTCTTCCAATTTTTGAAGGATGTTTTTTGGCTAAAATATTCTCTTTTATCTCATCTTTTAACTATGATGGTAATCGTTTTGCCTTCCTTCCACCTTTCTTAATGTGTGGAATACATATGGACTGCGCCTCTAGGATTGTATTTTTAAACAATGTCCATGCCTGTTGAACACTTTTAACCTTTGCAGCTGCACCTTTCAGTTTTTTTCTATTTTCCTCAATTTATCAAAGTTTTCCTTTTCAAAGTTTAGTGTTAAACCTGCAGATTTACTTATTGTCCCCCTTCCAGTTATTAGTTTAAATTTGATCATGTTATGATCACTGTTGCCAAGTGGCTCCACCACCGTTACCTCTCTCACCAAATCCTGTGTTCCACTAAGAATTAAATCTAAAATAGCTCCCTCTCTTGTTGATTCCTGAACCAATTGCTCCATGAAGCAGTCATTTATTATATCCAGGAACTTTATGTCTCTATCAAGTCCTGATGTTACATGTAGCCAGTCAATATTGGGGTAATTGAAATCTCCCATTATTATTACACTGCCAAATTGGTTTGCTTCCCTGATTTCTCTAAGCATTTCATCTGTCTGACCATTTTGTCCAGTTGGACGGTAGTAAACTCCGATCATTATACCCTTACCCAACACACATGGGATTTCTACCCATATAGGTTCTACTGAGCATTTAGTCTCTTGTATGATCTTTATCCTGTTGGACTCTATACCCTCTCGGATATAAAGTGCCACACCCCCACCAAGTGTATCCTCCCTATCATTGCGATATAATTTGTACCCTGATATAGCACTGTCCCATTGGTTATCCTCCTTCCACCAAGTCTCTGTGATGCCAATTATGTCAATCTCATCATTTGCTGCTAAACACTCTAACTCTCCCATCTTACTTCTTAGTCTGCTGGCATTGGCATACAGACATTTCAAAGTGTGTTTTTTGTTTGTTTTAACAACCTGCTTTTCAGTTGTTTGGGATAATTCGGAAATCATTAGCTTTGGTGATTTTTTACATATAGGCATATGGACTATGTTTGCTTTTACTGGAACCTCTCTGTTGAGATGCCCTAACTCTCCTGTTTCATTAGTATCCTTCAAGGATACATTTCTCCAAACCATGCACTGCTAAGTGACTGTCTGCTTTCCCACTTGTTCTAGTTTAAAAACTGCTCTATCTCCTTTTTGAAAGTTAGTGCCAGCAGCTTGGTTCCACTCTGGTTAAGGTGGAGCCCATCCTTTCAGAAAAGTCTCCCCTTTCCCCAAAGGTTTCCCCGGTTCCTTACAAAGCTGAATCCCTCTTCCTTGCACCATCGTCTCACCCACGCATTGAAACTCTGGAGCTCTGCCTGCCCCTGGGGACCTGCACGTGGAACAGGAAGCATTTCAGAGAATGCTACCCTGGAGGTTCTGGATTTCAGCTTCCTATCTAAAATCCTAAATTTGCCTTCCAGAACCTCTCTCCCACATTTTCCTATGTCGTTGGTGCTCACATGTACCACGACAGCTGGCTCCTCCCCAGCACTGTCTATAATCCTATCTAGGTGACGCGTGAGGTCTGCCACCTTCGCACCAGGCAGGCAAGTTACCAGGCGGTCCTCACGTCCACCAGCCACCCAGCTATCTACATTTCTAATAATTGAATCACCAACTATGATGGCCGGCCTAACCCTTCCCTCCTGGGCAGTAGCCCTGGGAGACTTGTCCTCAGTGCGAGAGGACAATACATCACCTGGAGAGCAGGTCCTTGCTACAGGATCACTTCCTGCTACACCAGGGTGATGTTCTCCTACTGGGAGACCTTTCTGATCCAAGGCAGCACTGGGGCTGCCAGACTGTGTTTGGGACTTGGCTACTATGTCCCTGAAGGTCTCATCAATGTACCTCTCTGTCTCCCTCAGCTCCTCCAAGTCTGCTACTCTAGCCTCCAGAGATCAGACTTGTTCCCTGAGAGCCAGGAGCTCTTTGCACCGAGTGCACACATACAATCTCTCACCGGCGGGTAAAAAATCATACATGTGACACTCAATGCAAAAGACTGGAAAGCCCCCCTCTTGCTGCTGGACTGCTGCCTTCATCTTAGTTTTATTGATTTCCTAGTTAAGTTTAGGATACTAAGGGAGTTGGAATGAGAGTACTTTAAATTTACTGGTGAATTTACAAATTAATCAGCTAGAGTCCTACAAGGGGATGATTTAGATAAGACCCTGATTGATTTTTAATCAGAAAGTGTCTCGTGCTTAAAAATCAAGGGTTGAGTGGGTGGGAAAGACAGACACTAGAATTAACTATCTCTGGCTTGCTTATTACCTCAGACACACACAAACTCTAAAGAATATATCCTTTAATTTCACCTTTCACCAAACTTATAAGCCCAAAAACGTCTGAAATCTATACTTACTAATTCTCTTTAACCACCTATAAATTAATCTTCTCTCAGTTAATAGAAGGGTTTGAGATTCGCGTGCTGTTAGGCGCACGTTTCCGGCCTCCTCTACTGCAAAGGGTGCGGGGCCTCTGGAAACTGGGGCTGTGGACTTCAATCCCTGGATCGCTTGTGGTGACCTCTGGACTCCTCTCCCGGGGGATGCTGGGAGCAGTATGCAGATGAGCCTTCCGGTCCTCCTCTACTGCGCATATATGGGTTTGTTTGTTTTTTACACGCAAAACCCCTTTGAAAATTTGCTCGACTAATTGCTCCCCTTTCATAGCAAATTTGCTTTTTAAGGGATTGGGGGGGGGGGGGGATTTTTGAATCTATCCCTACTAATGCAAAATTCCTGGGTATTTCTGCCCTCGAGCTTTGTACCTATTTTCAAAGGGAACTTGTGAACCTGCTTTCCCTCTGAAAATCACCTCCGGGAAGATGTTACAGAGGTTTTCATCAAGCGTTTTCTGCAGGTAACATTTCCATAGCAAATAATGTGTAGTTTGAAAACGTGATCTACGTGCACACTTTTCCTTTCTACCCGTGGGAACTTCTCCTCTCTGTGCTGTGGAACAATTCCTTAGAGGTTGATCTTAAATAAGTACGCGCAACCGGCGCGAACAAAAGTACGCTGGATTTTATAAGATATGCGCGTAGCCGCGCGTATCTTATAAAATCCGGGGTCGGCGCGCCGTGCAGCCTGCCTCCGTTCCCTCCGAGGCCGCTCCGAAATTGGAGCCGCCTCGGAGGGAACTTTCTTTCCTCGTCCCCCCACCTTCCCCTCCCTTCCCCTATCTACCCCATCCCCCAGCCCTATCTAAATCCCCCCCTACCTTTGTTGTGCAAGTTACGCCTGCTTGAAGCAGGCGTAACTTGCGCTCGCCACCTCGGCATCCCCCGGCACAGGCCGCAGTGCCAGGGGACTCGGGACCGCCCTCCCGGCCCTCCCGGCCCACCCCCGAACCGTCGCCACGCCCCCGGACCCGCCCCGGACCATTCCCTGACCCTGGACATGCCCCCGGGCATGCCCCCTCATGCCCCTTTTACGAAGCCCCGGGACTTGCGCGCGCCGGCGGCCTATGCAAATAGGTGTGCCGGCACAGGGCTTTTAAAATCTAGCCCTTTGCTTTTAGCCGCATAAAGGAGGAATATTCTCAGACAGCTCCTTTTAGCCGGGCAAATCGGTAGTTACTAGTTAAATGGCTCTTGAAATATTTCCTCTTGGTGATGGAAGAGCCTGTGACAGCAGTAATAAGTGATTGGGGGGTGCACAGCCATTTAATGAGAGAAATTTACAGGCAAAAAGGGGGTACAAACAGGTGTATGAAGTGCTGCCCAGTAGAATCCAATGTTAGCTGTTTTGAAGTAGACAATATGAGCCTTGCAGGTATTAAGCATAATTGCTTACTTGTATCAGGGTAAGTACATGCTTGCCAGCTTCTGAAAGCTGCTCAATGTTATTCTAGTTAGCTTAGGAGAACAGATATCTCTGTTGCCATGCCTGCTCTTGCTTAACCAAAGATCTCTCATCATCAGGTCTAAAAAGAAGGAAGACGCTGTGCCTTTCTATTACTTCCCTTAATGCAGGGCATTATTATTTTATGCATAACAGGATTACATAAAACAAACCCATCTAAAAGCTAAATAACATACATTTTAAAAAGTCACTGGTGTTCTGATTAGTCCAGAAATGCAATCAGTCTGTTTCGTTGGATGTTTGTAACCGAAACTAATGGGCAAAATACAGTGTAATTTCTCTTCATTATTTCACTTGGTCTGAAAAGCTAATTTACAGCGCTCTGAATACTGATAACTGGATTTGGTAGGTGATGTCACTTCCCTCTTTACAGAACATCGAATGACATGGAAAATAAACAGGCGATTACTGCGTGGGGTGCAATCAAAGCCTCATTAATTACCGCAGCCTCCTCTGGTGTTAGCCCTCCTTGCTCATTATAAGAGAAATCATATCTCGACCTTTCTTTATTGCTCCTTATCTATGCTGAAGCTGGCATACATTTTGTAGCATATTTAATGGGCAAGCGATCGTTTTCTGGGGGATGCCAGGAAATCTGTAGACAGACAGAGAGCAGCAATTCAGAGCTGAATCTTTGCTAGGTTCTTTTTTTTTTTTAAGAAATAAATTACTAACCAAAAGGTGAGGAGGTTCAGTACTGCATTTTCTTTCAATTCTTTCTTTTTTTATATGCCCCAGTTTGATGAACTGCTTAAAAATAATTTTTACAAAAAACATTCAGGCCGATGCAATATCATGCGCTTAGCCTAGCGCACTGGTTAACCCATGGTTGGACGTGTGTTTTGGACATGCTAGGCTAGCCTGTGATGCAAAAAGGGATTAGTGCATCCAAAACGTGTGTCCAAGCACACTTGTAACTAAAACCACTCATTTATTTATTTATTTATTTATTTATGCTTTTTATATGCCATCGTTCCAGAGGTAGATCACAATGGTTTACATATATAGCATTGAATTACATTGTAAATAGGTAATAATAATTTCAAACAGCATTAAAATAAATGTAAGAATAATAGATATAAAAGATAAGAAAGTTAGTAATTACTGAAAATAAAATTAATAATTCCAGTGAATTATTCAAATAGAAGATGTAAGAATTTATAAAAGTAATAGGAAATTAAGTGTATGATTAGTCTTTTGACTATGAAATTTGAGGATATTTATCAATGAATAATTTCAGTTTAGTTCATAGGCTTCTTTGAAAAGCCATGTTTTGAGATCTTGTTTGAATTTCTTTTATTCAGTTGTTACTCTTAAAGAGTTCCAAAGTTTGGGACCAGTAATAGAAAACATACGATTTCTGATTTGAGTTAGATGTGTAATATTGTTAGAGGGGATTGAAAGAATGCCTCTTATTGGATTGTAGAGTTGAACTGAAATTCCAGGAGGAGATGGGTCAATATTATTGATGATATTGAAAATAATTGATAACACTTTGTATTGGATTCTGAAGAATACTGGAAGCCAATGAAAGTCTATCAGAGTGGGAGTTACATGATCAAGTTTTCCAGTTCCAGTGATGTCTAGCAGAAGCAAGACCTATGTTTGCACTGAGGCCTAGCAATAGGGAGTTGCATTAGTCTAGATTAGAAAAAATTAGAGTTTGTAACACTGTGCAGAAGTCCTGGAAGGTAAGCAAAAGTTTCAGACGGTGCAGCATGATGAGTTTGGCGTAACCAGATTTGATTATCTTCGATATGTGTTTTTTCATGTTGATATTTTCATCAATTTGGATTCCTAGATCACGAACTTCATCTGCAGGTGTTAATTTGGCTATTTCAATATTTAGAATGGGTGGTTTGGAGAAGTGTTTTCTTTTCTTAGCCAAATTATTTCAGTTTTTTTAGTGTTGAGAGTCAGTTTCGGTAGAGAGAGTTCTTTTTTGATAGATTTCATGTATTTTATTAGAGTTGCTGTGGTTCTTTCAAAGGTTTTTTGAAAAGGAATGGAGAATTGAATATCATCAGCATATATGAAGAATATGGTGTTTAAATTTGCTAATAGAGTGCAAATTGGAAGGAGATAGATGTTAAACAAAGTTGCTGACGGTGCTGATCCTTGTGTCAATTTTAAATTTACACAATCCTGTGTCAATTTTAAAGAGGTCTGAGGTTTGATTGCCCAATTAGACTTGGAAGGATCTTTTTTCTAGGAAGGATGAGAACCAGTTGTAATCATTTCACCCAATTCCAATATTCTTTAATTGACTGTAGAGAAGAGCATGGTGAACAATGTCAAATGCTGCTTTTAGGTCAAGGAGAATTAGAAGTTAAAATTCATTATTATCAAAACCTTTTAGGATGTTATCAGATAAAGAAATTAGTAATTAATTTTTCTGTTGAACAGTTTTTCCTGAAGCCAAATTAGTCTGGATGTAGGATTTTGTTTACATCAAGGAAGTTTTCTAATTGATTTAATATTGCTTTTTCTAGAATGTTTGTGATGAAAGGTAAGTTTGAAATAGGTCTGTAATTATCCCAGTCATCCGTTTTATCAGCTTTCGGGTAGATTTTTAAAACATTATGGGGCAGATTTAAAACTCTGCGCGCGCAGGGTACATTTGTGCGCGCTACCCGGCGCACAAATGTACACCCGATTTTATAACATGCGCGCAATGCCGCGTGCATGTTATAAAATCTGGAGTCGGCGCTCGCAAGGGGAGCCCCGATGGCTTTCCCCGTTCCGAGGCCGCTCCGAAATCAGAGTGGCCTCAGAGGGAACTTTCCTTCCGCTTCCCCCACCTTCCCCTATCTAACCCACCCCCCAGCCCTACCTAAATCCCCCCCCCCACCTTCTTTTACTTATTTATGCCTGCCTCTGGCAGGCGTATCTTGCCGGCGCACCAACCCCCGGCATAGATGCTGAGCCGGAGGCCTCGGTCCCGCCCCTGGACCGCCCCCAGATTGGCACCACACCCACGACCCCGCACCCTTCCCGCCTCTTTTTCAAAGCCCCGGGACATATGCGCGTCCCAGGGCTTGCGCGCGCCGCTGAGCCTATGCAAAATAGGCTCAGCGAACACAGGAGCAGGTTTTTGGGGTTACGCGCCTAACCCTTTGAAAATCTACCCCTATGCGTGTGGAAAATGGGGGTTACGCTTGTGGCCAGGCTTTGCGCGTGCCACGCACATGTTCAAAGGGGCCTGGCCAGGCGTGTAATTCCCGTTACGTGCAGAAGTGCCGGGCCGAATGAAAGGGGCAGGGAGGGGTGAGGCTGGAGGAGGCCGGTACAGCAGCCAATTGCCGCTGTACCGGGGAAGGGATCGCTGGCATGCACGTGTTGCTACTGCTCCAAAGCAGCAGTAAGCAACAAAATTAAAACCAAAGAAGGTAGGACAAAGGTTTAGAGGGTGGAGAGGGGAAGGGTAAGGGAGGTAAGGTAGCAGGGTAGGGAACTGGGAAAAGGGACTATTGCATCACCATGCGTAAATTAAAAATTTACATCCCCCCCCCAGCACGCGAGTCCTGGGTCGCGCGCACATATGCGCCCGGATGTTAAAATCCACTGTGTATGTGCGAATGCCCCTCGTATTTTATAACACGCACCGATGCACATGTGTTATAAAATAGCCGCGTCCATGTGTGTGTGCCACATGGTGGTGGTGTGAGCATGGTATAGATTTATGAGATACTGAAATTTGGAATTTATTTATTTATTTATTTTTTTAATTCTTTATTTATCATCTTTTAAACAATATACAAATAAACATTTGTATTAGAAATCTCAGAGAAATTTTAGGAAATAAAGGTGAAAATAATAACAATTTTCCAACATATAATAGAAATAACATAGTATCATATCAAGTCTCTTAATACTTAGGAAATATTGGAGAGAAAGGAAATATACAAGGAGTACACACGACATCTATCACAAATTTATGCCCAACTCCACACCTAATTTTCTATTGTCCCAAGATTCTCATCCTCCTCGGGTGGTCTCCTGCCAGATAAGAAAGCTCTCAGTTGATCTGGTAAAAAGAAGATATATGTGTTCCTGGCCAGCTTGATAATGCACTTGCAGGGGTACCTCAATTTGAAGCTAGCCCCCAGTGCTATAGTCTCAGGTCTCATCAGTAGGAAATCTTTTCTACGCTGCTGAGTAGATTTTGCCAAATCCGGGTATACACGGATGAGTCCACCGCAGAATAATGTGGAAATATTTTTAAAGTAATTTCTCATTATTTTTGAGACATCACTTTCTTCAAAAAAGGAAACAAAAAGAACTGCACGGTCTATTATTTCTATATTTGAATTCTCGAGGTAATCGGTCAGATTTTGAAAGCCTGACCCTTGTTGTAGAACCGTTAAGGGAGTGCTAGTTCTTTTCGGAAGAAAAAATATTTTTTTTACCGGTGGTATCTCTTGATGGGGAATCTTCAAAACTTCCGAAATATATTTCTTAAACGATAGCAGAGGGATTTCGCCCATTATGATCGGAAAATTCAGGAATCTCAAATTTAAATGTCTCACATGATTCTCAATAGACTCTAGCCTTCTCAATGTAGACATCCTTTCTGATATAATAGAGGCATTAGTATTCTGGAGGCTTTTTATATCTTCAGTTATTTGTTTAATGGAGCTACCTTGTTCAACAAATTTCTGCTGTGTATCTCGTTCTAGCAAACCGAATTTGGTTGAAATATTTTCAAGTTGCAGGGCTTGATTATCTAGTTTAACCAGCATCCCATTCATGAGATCCCAGATGTTATCGAGGGTTATTTTTGCCGGCTTTACAAATTGCTGGGTGAGGGATTTTCTTACCCCGGTTCCTGCTCCTTCGTCTGACTCCCCTGTTGTCCTGGAGGTAGACGCCGCCATCTCCCCCTCACTTCCTGGCGTCTCAGCCACGCGAGACTGCAGGACTCCTCCGGGGTCACCAGCCTTCAAGGCGCTCTCTGGGCCACCCCGCTGAAATATCTTCACCTCTTGGGTATGTATTTCAGCGCCTCCATCGCCTTCCAGGGGCAAAGCTCGAGCCGGCATTTTGGGATCCGGGGGGGGTTAGTGAAAGTTCTCCGGGAGAATATGGCTCTCCTCTCGCCACAACTCCAATGGGGCTAACCTCCTCCACTTCTGGTGCGGCCGCAGCGAAGTCTGTTATTAGCCGTTGTCCGATTGCAAGGTCTGGGTCGGGTGGAAATACCCGGACCTTGCCCTTCCTTTTGTGAGGCATTCCGAAAAGAAATATCGCTAAAAGAGCTTAAAGTTGGCAATAAGAAAACGGAGCTCGCGGCTATGCTCCCGCTCAGGGCGCCATCTTGTTTTCTCTCTGGAATTTATTTTTATTTGCAAAAACTAAGTCGAGAATGTGACTAGCTTTGTGTGTTGGTTTGGTTACAAATTGATTCCAGCCAATAGCTTCCATTGTATCTAGGAAGATTTCACATGCATTTGTTTTTTGTGAGTTATCAACGTGGAGGTTGAAGTCACCTACAATTATGGTTGATTCAGGGTTTGGGAATGATTTAGTAAAGAGTTCAATTAATGATGAACAGTCTTTTTGTAGAGTTCCAGGTGGACTATATATCAGATTGATGTTTAATTTCTGTGATTTAAGTATTGCTACTTCATTAGGAGAGTTTATTTCTACTTTATAAGGTTTAAGTTCTTTTTTGAAATTATTGGAAGACTTCCTCCTCTTCTTTTGATTCTAGGAAAATGTAAAATTTCATAGTTTGAATTTTCAATTTGGTTTAAGAGAATGTTGTCATATTCTTTCAGCCATGTTTCTGTGATACAGAATATAGCAGGGTTAAGTTCTTCTAAGAGATCATTTATGAAAGAGATTTTTTTTGTTAGGGATTGAACGTTGAGCAGAAGAAGTGTTAGTATGAAACTTGGGTAGAATTCACTTGGGGGGGGGGGGGGGGGGGGGGGAGTGACGTCATCTGACCAAGATGGCTGCGTAGATCTTTTCTCCAGCACTCTCTACAGCATAAAATGCTAATCCTTCTAGTTCCAGAGGGGCCCTCGCGGTAATATCAGCTTGCCGGGGTTTCTTAAATGCCAGAGATCATGTCCACCAGGAAAAAAGCGGTGGACCTACAGCTATTCTCTTTTGATGCGGGCGGCTCCCTCACGGTGGAGAAGGCCCAGATGGTGCAGTACCCAAACCTGGAATGGAGTCGATAACCAGAGGAGAGCGCTGAGCCTATATATAAAAAAGATATGCAGTTCTGGTTCCAAGATTTGAAGAAGGATATCAACTCCTTATCAGAAGAATTTTGCGATGCTATCTCATCTCTCCGCACGGATATAAAAGACTTGGGTCACAGGGTGGCAGAGGGAAAGGCCCTAATGGAGGAGCATGACATGCGGATCACAGCTTTGTCATCAGAATTAACTAATCTGTGACAGATCCAGGATGAAACAGCTTTAAAATTGGAAGATACTGAAAATCGAACATGCCGCAATAACTTGCGTATCAGGGGTCTACCCGAAGAACCAGCTTATACTAACACTGCCGAAGTGGTTAAACTTATATGCCAGGCTATCCTACAAGCAGCAACTGCACAATCCACTAATGGCTCCTCAGACATTCCCCACGATATCGTGGTGGAGCGGGCGCATAGAGCGCTGGGGGTGGTCCCGTGTAATGCCTCCAGATATATTGTACTTTGTCTCCACAGCTTTGTGGTAAAGGAGGCTATCATGAGGGCAGCCCGCAAATTGGATGCTTCGAGTGGGAAGGGCATTTGCTTTCCATATATAATGACATGGCGCCGGCAACGCTGAAATGGAGACGGGACTTTCAACCAGTTACTATGCTTCTACATAAAGAACATCACCGGTATCACTGGCTGTATCCATGCGGGATCACTTTTACTATTCAAGGGACTACTTTGAGGGCAAGAACGCCGGCTGAAGCAGCGGCTCTTCTTAAAGAGGTGGGCCTTGAAATCTCAGATATCTCAGGCGCGGTCGTTGGGAAGGACGCCATACTCTCGGTGGTGGCACCAGCAAAATGGCAGCGGCGGGAAAAGGAGGCTGACGCCTGAAGCGGACATCGGATTTGGCAGCACAGCGATCGACGGAGGTGAATGACCGAGGGCTAGCTTTGGATAATACCTGATGGGACATAAGTCCTCTTGTGGGCCAATTCTCATGTTGAAAGCATATGATGGGTGTATACATCACATGAGATTATGTTTTGGGTTTACTGCAGTTTTCTAAAAGTAGGGTCTCTAACTGCGCCTCCCTTATACTATAATATTATCTATAGGGAACCGGTGGGACATAGCCTGTTTGGTATGGGTATTTGATTGGGAGTGGGGAGAGGAGATGTAACTTCCTCTATTAGGGATCTGCCTTATGGTGGGCGACTTAGTGTGTATGAAGGGGGAGGGAGAGTTGGGTAATTGGGAATGGGGGAATGCATGTTATGTATGGTAGTTGTGGCTGATGACAGCGGGATGAATGCTTTGCCCTGGAGAACAGATAGAGCCTTAAGCCTTAAGGAAGTCAATCCTTCGGTTTCTATCCCTTAATGTGAAGGGATTAAATTCCCCAATGAAGCGACAACAATTGAGTAATGAACTCTCTAGGCATCATGCTTCCGTGGTTTTTGTGCAAGAGACGCATCTTAAGCGGAAACATGAACATCTATTAAGGCCGCGTTTATGCCCACACAGGTACTATGCTGCCAGCACTCCAGATTGTAGATATGGTGGGGTAGGCATCTTGTTTGCAAATACTGTGGGTGAGAAAGTTCGTCAGACTGTAATAGGACCTAGGAGTCGTTATTTAATTTTGGTGGTGGAGATTCAGAATTGCATATTCACATTAGTTAATGTGTATTGCCCCAATCAAGATCAGGGCATTTTGCTGACAGAGATTAATCAAAAACTGCAACAGGTGGGGGAGGGGTATATCGTGATAGGAGGTGATTTTAATCTGGCGCATAAAATGGGGTTAGATACCTCTTCTGGCCATGGTGGTGCTACCCAAAGGGATCAGAGGGCTTTAACTCGGTTGATGGCTGATTGGCAGCTGCTAGATATATGGAGATTGCACTATCCTCATAGCAGGAATTACTCCTTTTATTCCAGACCTCACAATACATATACACGGATTGATTACTTTTTAATAGATAAGGCTTTAAGTGATCACTCCAGGAAAGCTGAGATAGAAAACATCACCTGGTCAGATCCTTCCTCATCAAACTACAAGTCTTGAATCCTTCGAGCCCACTTCTTCTCTTGAGATAGAAAATATTCTCAAGAAACTCAAACCTTCCTCCCACCCATCTGACCCATTACCGACAAACCTTCTCATCTCCATCCCGAATACCATTTCAAAACCAATCGCAGAAATTATAAATATCTCATTAACTCAAGGCATTGTACCAAACCAGTTAAAACTTGCAATTCTTAAACGTCTACTAAAAAAAACAAATTTGTCACCTACGGATCCAGCCAATTTCCGCCCCATAGCCTACTTACCTCTGATTGCCAAACTGATGGAGAAAATAGTTAACAAACAGCTCTCGGAATACCTTGAAGAAAATAACATACTCGCCCCGACACAGTATGGATTCCGCAAATCTCTAAACACTGAATCCCTCCTTTTATCACTCATGGACACCATCCTCTTAAACCTAGAGAAAAGACAATCCTACCTTCTTGTTCTTTTAGACCTGTCCACAGCTTTCGACATGGTAAAACACGCAATACTTTTGGAATGACTAGCAAACATAGGCATCAAAGGTTCTGCACTCAGTTGGTTTAAGTCCTTCTTATGCAACAGGTTCTTTAAAGTCAAGATAAATAATAAAGAATCTCATCCCATCCTCTCTGACCAGGGAGTCCCTCAAGGATCCTCTCACCCACTCTCTTCAACATCTACCTTCTCCCGCTCTGCCAGTTACTCACAAATCTAAAACTAACTCATTACCTTTATGCGGACGATGTACAAATTCTCATCCCGATCACAGAATCCCTTCATAAAACCATGACACACTGGCATGATTGCCTTCAGTCAATTAAGCACCTACTCTCAACCTAGTTCTCAATTCCAACAAAACGGAGATGATTATCATCTCTCAAGACGACAATCACACCCTGCTCAACCTACCAAGCTCTTCTCAACCTACATCCCTAAACCTTAACTTATCACCGTTTGTCAGGGATCTAGGAGCCTGGCTGGACAACCAGCTAAACCTAAAAAAATGTATAAACACCACCACAAAGGAGTGCTTTTACAAACTGCAAGTCCTCAGAAAGCTAAAACCAGTCCTTCACTTCAATGACTTCCGCCTGGTGCTACAATCAATCATTCTATCTAAGATCGATTATTGTAACTCCCTCCTGCTCGGACTACCCGCCAACTCCATCAAACCTTTACAGATGGTACAGAACGCCGCCGCCAGAAATCTCACAAACTCTAATAAAAGAGAACACATCATCCCCATCCTCCGTACCTTACACTGGCTGCCCATCAAATACAGGATCCTATTTAAAGTTCTCACAATTATACACAAAGCGACAAACAACCTCTCTCCTCTCTTATTAAGCACCCAACTGAGACCGCACACTTCATCCAGACCCATCAGAAGTGCTTACAAAGGCACATTGTATGCCCCTCCAGGGAAACAGCACTAAGGAAGCGGGCCCTATCCACAGCAGGTCCCCATCAATGGAATGCGCTCCCCCCAGACCTACGACTTGAACCATGCCCCTCGGCTTTCAAAAAAAAACTAAAAACTTGGCTTTTCGTCCAAGCTTTCCCTGACACTTAACCTTGGCCTTGGTTTACTAACAGTCTTGTCCAGTTCCCAATGTACTTCCTTTTAACAGTCCTGTCCAGTTCCCAATGTACTTCCACTTATCCCCGGCCTTGGTTTTAATAACAGTCTTATCCAGGTCCCAATGTACGCTCACCCATTGTATTCTCTCATCCTATAACTCAACGTACTTAACTGTTTACCCGCATACGATACCCGTTTTAGTTTGACTGTATAAATTCTCCCATTAATTTCAATGATGCAATCTCCTGGACCGTTTCATATTATAGAATATTCAGTTTATGTTCCTTGTACCAGTTCTTGTATTCACTTGTTTTATGTACCAGTTGTACCTGTTCTTGTACTCACATGTTTTATGTACTGCCTTTGTGCGAAGTTGCAGTTTTTTGTAAACCGGGGTGATTTGTATATAAAAGTTAAAAATAAATAAATAGATCACGCCCCGATATGGTGGGAGGTGGGTCTTCCAGCTGGTGATATGGGTAAGCGCTACTGGAAGCTCAATGATTGCTTACTCAAAAATAAAAAGTATTTACCCAAAATCCAAGCACAAATTGAGGAGTATATATTGCATAATATGGGGCAGGAGGCATCGCCCGTCTCAGTATGGGAGGGCCTGAAGGCCACTATGAGAGGCAATTTTATCAGTCTGGGGATGTATCACAAAAAATAGATAGCCCTAGTGAGAAATAAGCTATTAACCCATATAACGGACTTAGAAAAGGATCACAAGAGGGATCCACAGTCTATCACACTTAGGAAATTAGATGAGTATCGTCAGCAGTTGAAAGATTTGGATGCAGCCCGTATAGCCCATCAATTGGATCTAGTGAAGCAACTATATTATGATCAGGGTGATAAACCCAGCAAACCTTTGGCACGTAGGCTTAAGGGCCAAAGAATGCAATCACATATTCATGTGGTTAAGGATGATAAGGGGGTAGCACACACACGACTACCAGAAATTACAGATAGTTTTTTGAAATTTTATACTGCTTTATATACCACTGATCATGTGGTTACAGAGGATAAGATCGCCCAATTTCTGGGAGAACTCTCTTTACCAGTGATAACACCAGAGGCCTGTAGTATGTTGGGGTCCCCCATTTCGGGACTGGAAGTCCACCATGCAATAAAATCTTTGAAACCTGGAAAGGCTCCCGGGCTGGATGGGTACACACCCCTCTTTTAGCACCTCCGCTAAAGGATTTTTTTAATGCCCTGAGGGATGGACAAACATTACTCCCTAATGGTAACATAGCTGGCATTACGATACTCCCTAAGCCTGGAAAAGACAAGACATTATGTGGGTCATATCGCCCTATCTCATTGATTAACATAGATCTAAAATTATTGGCTAAGATCCTGGCCACCCGATTGAGGGGGGTGATTTTGGATTTGGTACAGGAAGACCAAGCAGGATTTATGCCAGGGTGGTCCACATCTGACAATGTATGCAAGATTTTGGATCTCTTGTCAGTGGTGAAATACCGTCAGTCTCTGGCTGTTTTTCTGACTATTGATGCTGAGAAAGCATTCAATAGGGTACATTGGCCATATTTATTTGCAATAATGGAAAAGATGGGAGTTAGGGGGATGCTTTCTCACTTGGGTTAAAGAATTATATCGGGATCCACAGGCCTGTATTAAAATTAACGGGGGGTATACCCAGTCGTTTGATATTCATAGGGGCACAAGGCAGGGGTGCCCACTCTCCCCACTCCTTTTTGCTATCAGTGTGGAACCTCTAGCGGAAATGATCCGTAAACATCAGGGTATAACAGGGATTCCGATATGGGAGCGCCAATTTAAAATTTTATTATATGCGGACGATATTATCTTTACCCTTACAGACCCAACAACCTCATTACTGGAGACTATGAATCTATTACAGTGCTTTGGGACAGTTTTGGGCTTTCGGGTCAATATGGATAAGTCTGAAATTCTCCCCCTGGGCCTCACGCAAGAGCTACGCACTAAATTGGGGCAATTATTTCCATTTCGCTGGACGAAAGGTCTGATACGATATCTGGGGGTTAATTTAGTAGTAGACCATACAGATTTGGTAAAAGCAAATTATGATCCGTTATTGGGACAATTGTATAAGGATATGCAATATTGGGACAGGTATAATATCTCATGGCTGGGGAGAATTGCAATGGTAAAGATGAATTTCTTTCCCAGACTTAGTTACCTCTTTCAGGTGCTCCCCTGCTTGCTCTCCGATAATTGGTTCAGGAACCTTCAAAGGAAATTCTTCTCTTATATTTGGAAAAGGAGACCTCCGAGAGTGGCTCGGTTTTATTTCGGTTTCGAATTAGAGGGGGTCTGGGGGTACCACATCTTAAGAAATACTATGTGGCATCGCAAATGCAAGCGGTAGTGGAGAGTCATATAGCAGGTTGTAAAAAGCAGTGGACGTTCATTGAACGTTCGTGGCTGAAAAAAGAACTATTGGAGGACATTTTTTGGAAAAGACAAAAACCTAAGCTACAGGAACCTTTTTTATTGCCCTCTTTATATTGTACTTTATCTGTGTGGTATGCATGGCGAGAATGTCTCACTGGGAAGAAAGGTTTTTATTTCCCAGCATGATTCACAGCCATACCTGAATTTCCAGCAGGGAACATGTCACAGATCTTTCAGGCGTGGGGGGCATTGGGCGTCCGAAGGATCTCTCAAGTCTGGGAAGCAGGGGGAGTGAAGCCCTGTCTCAATTTGCAAAGGGACTATGCACAACTGAATCACTTTCTCCGTAGCTCAGAGGTGTTGAGGGACCTATGCGAGGGAGCCTCTTTAATGGAAGGGTTCTGTACCGGGTCTAAGAAACCCCCCAAACTAATGTCTAAATTATATAAGCTATTAGAGGATACTGAAACAAATCAAGCAACACATCTGAGAGCTTGGGAAAGGGATTTGGGGGGCACTCCATGTCTACGTCTATGATTGAAAATGAATATAAAGAATTCACTTTGGGCCGAATTTTAAAAGTCCTACGTGTGTAAATCCAGAGGATTTACGCACGTAGGGGGGTTACTCGCGCCGGGCCTATTTCAAAAAGGTCCGGTGATGGGCGTAAAGCCCTGGGACGCGTGTAAGTTCCAGGGCTTTACTAAAGGGGCGTGGCAGGGGCGGGACCAGAGGATTCATAAACAGCGGCCATTTGCTGCTGTGTTGAAGGATCGCGTGCTGACAGGCTGCCGGCGCGTGAATCGTGATCCTGCCCAGAGGCAGGCGCAAAAGGTAAGACAAAGTTCGGGGGGGGGGAGGGTTAGAGTAGGGCTGGGGGGGAAAGGTTAGGGGAAAGGGTAGGAAGGTCAGGCTAGGGGGAAGGGAACGGGGGAAGGCAGCGCGGCTCGACGTGCGCAAGGTGCACAATTGTGCATCCCCTTGCGCACGTCAACTCCCGATTTTATAACATGCGCGTGCTTGTGCGCATCTTACAAATCTACCCCTTAGGTTATGTTTTTTGTTGATTGAATTTGTATAGATTTGAATAGTTTTCTCATTTCTTCTGGAGAAATTTTGTTTTTTTCTTTTGACGTCTGAAGTTTCTTTTGCTGTGGAGTTTTTCAATTGTAGCAGACATGATTGCAAGGATTTGAGTTTGAAGGATAAGATCTGAAGAAAATTAGTTTTTGTAATGAAGTGGATAAAATAGCTAACCTGATTTATTGAAGTAGATGACATTTTTTTTTTAAGAAGTGTTTCTTATTTAAAATTAAGAGTTGCGAGAGTAATCATGCTTTATTTCAGGTGCACACGAAGGGCATGCGCCAGCTGGCACGTCACGGCCATTTAAATGGCCGGTTCTGGTGGTGGGAAAACGTTGGGAGGTGGGTGGGTTGATTGGAGGGAGGGAGGGATCTCCTCCTGCCTTGTCCTGGGCTTGTCTCTGCGAGGGGGGAGCTTTCCCACCTCTCCTCTCCCTTCTTATTTTCTTTTTCTTTCTTTTCCGCTGAGGCCTCCCTTCCTATGCCTCCGACGCTTCACGGTTATTTAAATGGACAGTTCTGGTACACAATTGTAACTAAAACCACTCATCATATACAAATGCTATGTAGATAAGGTTATTAGCTTTTGCCCCCGATGCAAAAAAAAAAAAGAAGTGAGCCCGACGCGCACGTTTTAACATGAAAGAATTAACACCAGCCCAAAGCTAGTGTCATCTTGCTGTGCATCAAGGGCACATGAAAATACAAATTTATCTGTGGTTCCTCCTACACAGGAGACTGCCAGAAGCTGATCATGGGCTTCCACTTCTCTCCCTGATGTGGCTTTATCATCATCACTGCCCACCCACGGCACCAAGTTAGAGGCCAAGGATACTCCGCTGCTTCCCTGACAGGCGAGCAGGAGAAAGATTGCATTGACCAGATATCATTCGCTAGGATCTCCTGGGGAAATGACCCCTTGTAGGGGATGGGAAAGCCAGATACAGATGGGAGCGATCACGGTCCCCTAACCACCCGGAAGTGCGATTTATTCTTACCCAGTATGAGTGGCAGTGTGTTGGGAGGTGTTGCATGCTGGCATCCCTGGTTGTTCCCCACTCTCCCAATCAGCTGTCAAAGGAGCAAGAGGGGTCACTGACAGGAAGGACGTGCACCGATGCAAAATGCATGCATAGGCACAGCTCCCCTAGGCGCCTGATTCTTTTTAATGTGGCAGCTCATTAAAACATAGCATCACGTGCCCAGGAGAGGTGGATGTGCGTGCATTGAAAAAACAGGCGCCCACTTTGGACGCACATTTTTTGTGCGTCTTATTGCATCGGCCTGTCTATGATGTCAATTTTCAAAGTGATGTACATGGGTAAAATGCATTTAATCCTCATCAACTAGTTGTCTAAACAATTTCTCTGTATCTCAATGTGGATAAAAGTGGAGGGAATATATTAGGTCATGGAAAAAAAAAGTGCATGCATGGGGTAGATTTAAAAAGATGCGCATGCGGTTCCTGGTGCGTGCACATGGATGCGCCGATTTTATAACATGCCCGCTGGCAGGCACATGCATAAAATTGGGTGGCTACATGCAGCAATTAAGGAGCAGACTGGGAGGGAACTTCTCTAAACCCCCTCTCCTCCCCACCCCCTAAAGCCTTCCTATCTCTTTTTTTTGTTTTTTAACTTACTTCAGGGCCGGAGCTGGAGTAAGTTGTGCATGCCAGCCAGCTGCTGGCGAGCGAGTCATCGGGACAGCGCACAATGGCCCTGTCCCGGCCCACCCAGACCACTCCCCCGGCCCACCTCTTTTTAAGGGCCCGGCACTTGTGTGCATAACTGCCAGAATTTGCATGCATGGCCGATTTAAAATTCAGCCGATAGATTGCATTTTCAACTCTACATGATGTTAATTTAGCATAAAAAATGACTAGATTTATTATTAGCACTAAGATGTATTTTTACTACCTGCCTGAGTATTAGCGTGGTTCAGCTGTGAGGAGTGATGTCTCTAAACCAGAGAGCACAGATAATCATAAATGCTGGTAAAGGAATGGATCCGGGTTGATTTCTGTGGAGAGGGATAAATGTGAAGAATATCCATGGCACCCGTCTACATCATCAAGATGTTGATAAAAGGTGTATGGAGGTAACCTCCCAGTACCAACAATGGAAGTATGAAGAATCTCTCAACAACTGGACTAAGGAATGGAATATGGGAATTTATTTAAGTACACTTAAATTGGGAAAAGATTATCCTATCCACCAAATTCTGAGAGGAAGTTCCAAAACTACCACATTAATTAGAATGGATCAGGAATAAGAAACACCCATTGGCATCAGTAACCGAATCAATTCAATTTGAAAATTAGGCACAGATGTATTAGAAGAACTAAAGCTGTAAAATGGACTGTAAATATGAACTTGTAATTTGATATTTTCTCCAGCTTTCCATATTCAGTCTGTAAATGTTAAGTTGGAAACCAAATCAGCTTTCAGTGTGATTACCGTTGTTGTTTACAAGAGATTGTACTAATGGATTGACTAGGGAACAATGCTCAGGGCCTAGGATGTAATCCCCCCTTCCCCCTCCCCTCCCCCATAGGGAATCTTGGACTTTCAGAGGGGCTTACTAGCAAGAGGAAAGTTAACACTTAAGCCCATAACTCGAGGTGTGGTCTTTGGGGTCCTACAAGGGGGTCAATAGTCCTGGCATTACACAAAGAAAGAGTTTTCCCACCAAATTGTTTTCTGAAAACCAAAAGCTGCTGTTCTCCTCCAGTCTACTTGGTGGAAAAACAACAACAAAGAATTAAAGAAATGAAATTTAACAAATTGATGCATTAATAACTAGTCCATCAGACATCAGCCTACAGAGAGTACCCGGTTGATATGAAAACATGCATTAGTGATGAAGAAGAACATTAGACCCGACTCTTTCCTTACTGAAGGACGAGTTAAGAGCTGATAGTGGGCGAGTGCCATTGCAGTGCAAGCACTTAACAACATTTATGGACATTTTATTCCTTTGCTGAGGGTTCATTATTGTGTATCACAAAGTTATTCCTGCAGTGGTCTGGAGGGTAAGAAAAACAGTTGAACCAAAGTTGGAGTTGTTGAGCTTTCGCTTCTGCTCATTTTGCAGACCCTTGCCAAGCCAATGCAATAGAATTAATTTAAAAAAAATGTTAGGTTCTATTTATGGAACTTAGAAAACTGCATGCCCCTATTTTCAAAACTAAATAATTTGCTCCACTGTTCTTAAATATGCCAACATGTTCTCCTTGCATTAGCAAGAAGATCATTAACAGTCTTCCTTTGGCCAGGTTAAGATGGTTGTTTTGCAAAGAAAAAGGGCTGGGTACAGAATTCAATGGTTGTTCTACACCTTCCAAAATGGCTTTAAAAAACAATAAAGCTTCTGACGGTTTCAAGCTAAGCACTTGGAATGGAAGAAAGGGCTATAGACTTACTGAACAGGACTTGCCAAATCCTGAACCAACAAGGGGTAGTGCATGTCAAGCACATTGTTTATGCTTTGCATTCACATCTAACTGCATTTAATTCAAGAAATGTGCAGAAACATTTTCAGTTCCATACTGAAGTCACAAAATGCATTTTTCGAGCCACTCTGGAGAGTTAGGCTGGAAAAGGCAAAATATGTGCAGGTTCAAAGTTCATGAGTATTTTTGTACCTATAGTCTCTGGAGGCCTGAATTTTCAAAAAGAAACTCCAGGGTGAATTCCAAATTCATGGATCTGCAACCTCTCCAGTCACTTACAAAATTGCTCCCCAACATGCCAGCATTCACCCATTTGGCTTCTGGGGAATTGTAGCCTTCTGGTACCAACTCCCTACATTATCACTAGGTTGTGCTTCCTTTATCTGCTCCTTCTCCTTTTTACCCTTAAATTGACCACGTTTCTTACACTAATGAATCACTTGCACATGATTGATGCCTATCTCCCCCATTTCATACAATCTATAGTGGCCCATGCAACTTTGTTTCAAAACTGTGTGGGCCTAATTTACTTAAGCAATAAGAGTCCAATTTTATAAGTGTCCACCCATGCATGCCTCAGATGATATTCACCCATGTGTTGAATGGCCTTGGCTATCTGGCGATTGAATTTGGCGCGGTATCTTCCCCACCATCCAATAATTTCTGTTATGAATCCTGCCCGTGGAGCTTCTCCCCGCGAGCAGGCCTGTTACCTCCCATGCTGCCTTCTTCTATGCGGCATGGAGCCGCTGATGTTCCTCGTGGCAGGTGCTGCAGCCAGCTGTTCATCTTTACTGCAGCAAGAGCCGCAGACTTCAGGCTGCCTCTCCGGCATGGCAGGCCTGCCACCATGCTTCAACGCGGCTGGGGCTGTCGCCAACTTCAGAGCCATCTTCGCGGTCAGAGGCCACAATCCCCAGTCTTTCCTAGCAGTCAGAGCCACCTTCAAGTCCTCCAGCAGAGGCAGGAACCGCTGCCGATGTCGGGGCCTGCCTGTGTGCAGGCCCAGCCTCTCCAGCTCCTTCAGCGTCTGCAAGCAGCAGCATGGCCGCTCTCCAAGTTCCTGCCCCCTTCCTAAGGGGCAGGCCTGCGTCTTCTTCCCCTTCTTAAAGGGGCCACCTGGCCCCGCTGGAAGTCAGCTCTGCTGGTTTCCTGTGTCAGCCCTATAAAAGGGCTTCTCCTGCATTTCAGCTTGGCCTTGCATTGGAGTTACTTGTCTCTGGAAGTCTCGTCTTCCAGCGCTCCGTAAGGTCTTCCTTCTACACTGGAGCTCCATGTCTCGTTATGCTTCTAGTGTCTCCTGTGACTTCCTGATGTTCCATGTCTTCATATTTTGAGGTTCCTAGACCAGGCTTCCTGATGTTTCACTTCCTGATGTTCCAGTTTTCCTGATCCATTTCCTGTGCTTATGAGTTCTCCTGGATCCACCAGCTCCTGTGGTTCTCCAGATGACACCTTGCTTCATCTTGGAGTCTTGTCTCAGCTGGATTTTCTTCCTGTGTTTTCAAGTTCTCCTGGATCCGCCGACTCTTGTGGTTCTCCAGATGACATCTTACTTTTTCATTGGAGTCTCGTCTCAGCTGGAGCTCTTCCTGTGTTTCCTAGTCCTCTTGACCTTCCAGCTCCTGTGGTTCTCCGGATGACACCGGCCTCATCATTGGAGTTTTGTCTCAGCTGGATTCCCTTCCTGCGCTTGTCCCGCTCTCTGCATGGTCCGTGACCAGCCTCTTCAGGTTGTGTAAGGCGTGCAGTGGGACAGGGTAGTCCCGCGGGTGACTGTGTAGGGCGCCCTGAGAGACAGTGCCAATGTCTAACCTTCCCACCTTCTCGTCTCATCCAAGAGTCTTCCAAGTTCCTCGAGACGAGGAGTCTTCCAAGATCCTCATCCACTTCCAGTGTCTTCTCATCTCGTCTCGAGTCTTCTGTGTCACAAGGCCTCTGTCTGATCTCATCCTCAGTCCGGCCTGCTGCTTCTTGCCGATACCTAGCAGCAGGTCCGAAAGGGCTGGGAACAGTCGGAGGACTGTTTAATAACCACCATATGTTGTTGGCTTCCAGAAGCATGCAGGTCCGGCAGAGGGTCAGACTTTGTCTTCTCCCATGCTGGGACACGCCTCGCCAACCCTCGGTGCTGTCTTAGACTCATCTGGGATCATGCCGAGACCTAAGGGCACACAATTCCCTCAAGAAGGGTCACTCTCCTAGCATTCCCCAAACATAACAATTTCGGCCAGCAGATTTTTGAAGATGGCCATGATGAGACAACGCGGCTCAAGTCATCCCTGCTTATGTTCAGCAGCGTGAGGCCAGCACTGTGGTCAATGATCCATTCAGTACAATGACAGACAGCAGCTACAAGTGAAGGAAGAACTTAAGTTTTGGTATGCGCCCAACCTGGCACGAGTGCGGGGAACTGTCATCTTGTCCAATGGATGACGCAAAAACTCCAGACCACTATTGACCTATCTGCTGTATGACACCATCTGCTGTATGACAGCCTGCAGGAGACCAACAGTGGCATCGCTAGAAGTGGCTTCAATGCAGAATGAGTGAGTGCTGAAACTTTCACTCTGAAGCCTGGCTTTTGCCAAAGTTCTCTTGGAGACTGCCAAAAACTGGGAATTTATCCTGGTGAAGTAAGAACTAGCCATCCCCTTTGGGCATACTGATAATCCTAGAGTCACGGCTGCACCAGGACATGTTACAGGACCTTTGTCTGCTGTCAAAGTAATGCCATGACCACATGCTGTTTAATCAGTCTTGGACTGTCTTAATCTTAGACATAGCGTTGTAATGAAACCGCTATCTGATGGGAGAAACAATCAGATAGGAGTTAGCAATCTGTTCAGTTCGGAGTTAACAGTCTGCTTGGGAGTTAGCAAACTGTAGTATTTAGGAGAGTTGTGGGTGGATCCTTGGACCAGTGGCAGATGACCACGCCCCCGGGGAAGACCCTGAGAGGGACCACCGGTCAGGCTCAGAGTATGGAGACAGACACACACTAGTTCTTTTATTAGACAGTATTCTGAACCACCAGAGATGGCAGTAGTGAGCTGGAATGCCCAGTTGGGCTGTAGTCCCTCAGAAGCTGTAACAGCGATCCCTGGAGGCTGAGCTGTAGAGAAACTGAAATATAGTGAGTAGGCAGGGTAAGCAGAGTTCATCTACCGAACCTGATGGTAAGACTCACACAATGTCTCATAGAAGCCCAGGAGCTGGGAAGTATAGGCCCTCGAGGAGCAGTACCTGGTTCCATGGAAAGCTCTGAGAGAGCGATTGTAACTCACTGATGTAGTAGGCAGTGCTGACTTCCAGGCAAAAGTGAATTTGAAGAAGTCCAGGAACAAGGGCCCTCGATGAGCGAGTACCGGCTCCAGACTGCAATCTACAAAGTAAGAGAGAGCGCGAGGCCTCCGAGGAGCTGGTACCCCTGGTTAGTCCGAGGAGGCAGAGTAGCGTAGATAGAACAAATCCATATCCGAATCCTTATCCTTGCTAACACAATGTGTTAGCAAATTCTAAGACCTTAAATATCTGTCGCGGGTGATGTGATCTTCGGGGGACGCACCCAAGGTTCACACTATCGCCGGTACTTCAGTCGGGGCTGTGCCGCGCGCGCGCCTCTAGGCCTCCAGAAAACATGGCGGTTAGCAGCGTGGAGCCGATCCGGGGACACCGGAGGACCACGGCAGGAAGACGCCGCAGCAGCCAATCTTCCCACAGCCGAAGAGGGAGGCGCCAAAGAGGTGAGGAGGGCGGAGAGAAGGCGTCGGGAACCGAAGGACACAACAAGTTTGCTGTTCAAGACACTGATGTCCTCCCGCATTAAGCCCCGTGGCTGTGATGCATTCCGCGATGGCTCTGTCAAGTCGCTACTGCAGAAGGCTCCACAGAAAGCAAGTGCAAAGGCAACCCAGAAACTTGTAGTCTCGAAATCATCTGCTGCTACCACGGGCAGGACATACCAAGGCAGAAACAGGAGGTCATGGGTCAGCAGTCTCCATGTGTCGTGCCAAGGTAAGCACTCCCTAGCACCCCATTGACAGTGAGATACTGCTCTGAGCAGCCCGTTTCCAGAGCAGATAGGTGTGAACAACCCAGCCATTCGCAATGAGTTACACCTTTGCTCTGTTGCACTTGCGAATGGGAGTGTTCCAAGTGGATGGAGCGAGTAATCCTCACAGCATCTCGTGTGCCTTCCAGTTCCAAAGGACCATAGCTGTTCTGGGACCCACTCTCTGCCCAAGCAGGATTAAGGGTGTAGCTCCCTGTGAGTCCCCCTACAGGCGTCATAACCACCTTCACCTGGGCAGGCCACTATGCAACAGGTCCCTCCAGAGCCCCCCCCCACAGACATGTCCGGCCCTTGATCTGTCAAGTCCCAATCCCCCAGCCTGACATTATTTCAGATTCTCTCCGCCCAAACAGGATTGAGGGTCCTGCTCCCTGTGAGCCCCTTACAGGCATCATGATTGCCTTCACCAGAGCAGACCTACTGGCCATTCTCTTACAAAAGGCCTGATCATAATTAAGCCATGCAAACCAGCTGTGCTCCTTCAAGTGCCCACATCTGGAATTGCCGGAACTCCAGACGCCTCCGTGCACCATTGCTTGTGCACCCACCAAAACTAAGAGACTAGAAACCCAGAGATTGTCCTGTCCAGGAACACCTACCCGCCTGCACCGTGAGGCACGGGCCAGCCTACGTGCCTGCCTGTAGTCCCTACTGCATGTGGAGACTGTGCCTCTGAGGGCCTGGGCCTGTACAACTCCCGCAGTCGATCCCACTGGCAACTGATGCCATTGAATGCCAAGCCCCTGTGAGCCAGTGTGCACCTCAGCAATGACTGGTGCTCTCCCGACTGGAACATCCATGATCCCACTGCTACAGTTCCCGCTCTGTCCACCCCGGTCTCTCACTGCCGACTCGCCTCTGGTTGGCTCCAGCCCCTCGGTCCGCCAGTGTCTCACACCCTCTGCCTCACCCCGATAGCCATCCGCACCAAGCTGGGGCACAAACTGGACTGCTGGCCACCATCACCTCACCGGACTGCGACCCATCACCTGGTCGGACTGCAACTTCCGCATGCTGCTCAATGGTTCCTGAATACTCTCGTGGACAACTGCCAGCCCTCTCTCCACACTGATCTCTGCGAATAGAACCTCAGCTGCCACAGCCCCAGGGCAGCACCGCTCCCCACGGCCCTAATCACGCCACGCAAATTGCGCTGCGCTGCGCCTGGGCCAAGGAAGAAAAGGCGCACAACGGGGAGCCGGCAGGTAGCAATGTTATCAGCAGTGCCTCGGCATGATGCAGTGAGGCTCCTGCTCATGGCATCTGCCAGACGCTGCTGGCACCATTACACCCAGACCCATGAAATAAAAAAAAGAGAAAGCAAGCTTCTTTTCCAAAAATATCCTCCAAAGTAACCTCCAAAAGTTTCAGGCATGGTTAAGAGCAATGGGTCAAGTTACTAAGGCAGCTTTTTGAAATGGTTTTGCAAATGAAATAAAATGTATGTTTTAGTTATCTCATGAACATCTTCCTTAGGAAGTTAGGAGGGTTTTAAATTGTCTTCTTGAAAAATTGACTAGGATTGAGCACCTACATTTTGGATCTTAATTTCGAGATCCTAAAATGTAAGTAGTGATAGGAGCCGAAGAAGGGAAGAGGAAAAAGTTAGGTGGGCTAGGAAAATGAATTGCAGGTCTAAATTCGGCTGAAAGTCCTCTTAAATGTAGGTCCCTAAAATCTAGGAACTGTACATTCTTGGAAAGTTTTACCCCTAAGAGGTAAACGTTGGAGTTCCCGGAAAAACCTTGGGGCCAATGCAATATCGGGCGCTGAACTCAGCGCATTGCTAAATGCACGATTGGCAGCGCGTTTTGAATGCGCTAGACATGCCCAATGCAATATCAGGATGAGCGAGCCCAAAATGCGTGTCCATATTGGCACGTAGCTAATAGCGCTCATCATATGCAAATGCCATGTTGATGAGGCAATTAACTAGTACCCCTGATGTAAAAAAAACAAAAAACGTATGTGCACCCAATGCACAAATTTTAACCCTCAAGTTTTGACGCACCTCAAGCCATGCTCAGAAAAGCAAAAAATACAGAGTTTCTGTGGTTCCTCCTACTTAATATCATTGCAATACTAAACAGGAGAACCACAGAAAGCTGCAACATGAAAAAGCAAATTCTTGACAGCAGTGAGGTTAGGAAAAGGGAAGCTCAATTTACCAGCATCCATTTTCCTAACCCGTGCTTGTGCATGGCTTAGGAAAATGAACACTCAGAAAATTGAGTGTCCATTTTCCTTACCTGCACACAGCCACTTCTCCTGAGCGTCCGATACCATGCATGCACTAGGGACACATAATTTATCCATTGCACATCCCTTTTAGTGCGCCAGCTCTTTTAAGTATTACATCGAGTGCCCAAGAGAAGGGATGTATGCACATTAAAAAAACATGCGTCTAGGTGGGATGCACGTTTTTTTGCGTGCATGATACTGCATCGGCACCCTTGAGTTTTAAATTTCAGACTGTAACTCATTACCCAGCTGAATGTAGCTAGATAAAATGAGAAAGGGCAGGGTTTTCTTTGGGTGTGGCTAAAAGTTATCTCCCTAACACTGATAAACTTCCCCAGGTAAGTCTGGTTGGGTAAATCACTGATCTAAGTAAGTTCATCTGGAGGCATTAGCCACTGAATATCTGCTAAAATTACTCACTCCACCTGCTCGCTCAAATTTGACTTCCAAATTTTTTTTAAAAGTCTTTGCATATTCCCTTTTAAAAGCTTTGCCAGATTTTATAAGAGTAGATGGACAAAATAATCTGCTGTAAGCTTGAGGCTGACTTTATACAGTGATTCAGCAGTCAACAAATCGAAGAAATTGATTTTTCTACTACTTCCTGTCAGAGTTAATTAAGAAAGGGTAGAGCACTCCATTAGACCAATATGCAGCAGAGAGGTACTAGAGGGGTATTAATTTGGTACAGCTCTTCCTGTAGAGTTCTGGTAATTGCATGGTTCAGTTTTGCCTTTTGTAAGGTAAGAGGCACTTTTTCATATCTCATTCCAGGAGATGCTCTGGGTTGGGAGTTATTTCATACTGCTGTGCTTTCATATACTGCCATGCTGCATTAAAAATAAACAAAAAAATGTAGTAGACATTAGATCCTTGACCAATAAAAGTGATTAGCTTGTGAGGAGCAGGAAGAGAACTGCTCATGAGATGCTCCAAGATAAGATATTACTCTAAACATATAAGGGATCAATTTTCAAAAGGATCCAACCATCTAACTTTGGGCTAGACTCAACATTTTACCCTCCCCACAGAGTGACCAAATGTAGCTGCCTGTTTTTATTTGATAGCTATATTTAGCTGCTTTTAAAGTAGGCATTCCCGGAGCATGGTATTAGCAGAGAAAAAACATAGCCATGTAGAGGGAATTTTCACCACTAGTCAGCTAAGTTTAGCTTCTTGTCTCTGAGAAATAGTCTAGAAGTGCAGGATTAGTTGACCTAAAACTGGCTAGACCGTGGTTGCAAAGTCACCTATATCTAGCTGGCTACCTGAGTGCCATGCTGAAAATTGACCCCATAATAAATAAACCCAGCCCCTGGAGGCAGGAGAGGAAGGCACTCGCTTTCATAGAAACACTTGTTGGCTGGTCATAGAGACAGTGGGCAAGTTTTCACGGAAATCATATTCTGCCCTCTTGGCCACAGGCAGTCATTTGTGGTGCCTCCCTGTGATGGACGGGGGATGGATCTAGGGGGACAAAATCCCTGGAACAATGGTTTCAGTAGAATTGGTTTTCCCTGCAAAAAAAAAAAACCCCACAAAAAAACAGCTGCTGCAATAAACAGGTCATACATCTAGATATTGTAGAACATGACTGGATCTGGATAGATAACAGGAGTAGAAAAGGTTCAGGATGGAAGATCATGGAAGAAACCCCCCCAAGAAAATCTTTCCATAATAACCCTGAGTAGTAAAAACGGAGTCAATACTCAGAAGTGCTATATATTGGGGCTTATCTTAACCTCTACTACTGGAATAAGTATGTAGACTTATTTAAAGAGAAACAGTCTCTATTTATGAAATCTCATGGGATATTGCAAAGGACATAAGACACACGAAAAAGGAGGATCCCACACATGGAGGGCAGGGTTACTGGGATCTGAAGGCCACTTTTCTCATACAACATTCACCTAGAATGGCATCTTATGCTGGCAGGGAACTCCCTCATATTTGCACGAGGGCACTCTTTGTAGCAAAAAAAAAAAAAAAAAAGGTGAGTCTTACTATCTAGCAAGGGAAACGTGGCTCTCTGATTTGTGAATGTGTTTTGTGGTCAAACAAGTCCGTTTTCCACCACGAGCAGGACACTCCTGCTGCTAAGACTTATCTATGTTGAACCAAAAAGTGGATAGGCCCAGCCGCAATGTTCAGAATTCAAACTTCTTACGTGAGCAAGAAACCATCCATAAAGAAAGCTCCAACACAGACGCAGGAACCTTTCACAACCATTTCCTTAACCTCATTACAGTTTTCTGAGAACAGTTAAAAACAAATTCCACCATAGTGCCTCCGCCTTGTTTCCCCGCAGCACGTGTGCCGTGTCAGCTGAAGCCTATGAACGCTGTGACAACTCTGAAACATGGAGGTTGTGAACTGAGATTGGTCAGAGAGAGATGGAGCAGAAGCTGGGGAGGGTTTGGGGTTTTTTTATGATTTGTGCAGCTGGTCTCTCTGCCACCGTGCCAGATTTTCATTTTCATTCTCTTCTTTCCTCGTTCAGCTGCTGGACCAAGCATTAAGCAGTAACAAAGGTGCCCATGTGTTGTAGTGAGTGTGTCATTTATTGTAACAGAAGAAACTATTATTGCTGGAGAATACCCGGACTGGACTGGAATGACTAAAGTACTTCCAAGCCCTTTTTCTATTAATCCATCAAATAAGTAGTCCTTTAATATCTTCTTAAACAAAATTTATTTTCTTTGGGCGGGGAGATTTAGGTTTTATTTTCTTTACAGAAGAGAACATTTGCTCTGAATCCAATGATGTTCAAAAGTCTATTATTCAGGCTTATGAGCTCTTATCTTAAATAGCTTGGTTTGTATTTGAGAGTTTTTATGGAAAAACTGTTTCGCTGTGCAGAAGAATTTCACCATTATTGCGGGAGGACTGTAAATTATCCAATAGAAATATTGTTAACATACATCGACCTCCAAAGATAAAATTTTACCAGCAGTCTATTACCAGGGCCAGTACAAAAGTATTTAGTGCCCTAGGCAAACCTCTGGTCATGCACCCCCCCCCCCCCCCCCCACCTTTCCTAGTGGCAGCAGCTCAAGCACAGTGCTCCCTCCTGCCAATGGCACTTCACTCTGGTATAGCACCTTCTGGAATTCTTGTTAGCTGGATTTTTTGCCCTAAAAACTTTTGTGCTCTAGAACAGGGATTCTCAACACACCAGTGTGTCGCTAAGCAGTGGCAAATGTGTCGTGGCTCCCAGTGACCCACTGCCCCAGTTGTGCTTCCCTCCTCCCATTTTCCTGCCCCCATGAGGCAATGGGAAGCCTCCTTTCTTCCTGCCACCACTGCCCAATGGGAAGCCTCATCCATTCTTCTTGCCCCCGTGCAGGCCAATCAGAAGCCTCGTCCCTTCTACCTGCCAGTGGGAGTAGGAAGAAGGGAGGAAGCCTCCGATTGGCCGGTGAGGCAGGAAGAAGGGGCATCGCATAGCCGGGGGTAGGGTGGTTTGGCAAGGGCTGGGAGGAGTGGCAGTGTCAAATCCCGACATTGATGAAGCAAGGCTGCCATGGGAGCTCATCCCCATGGTGCCAAAGAGGAAACCTGACCCCAACCAAGCAAGGATGCCATGGGAGCTCATCTCTGTGGCGGCAAAGAGGAAACCTGACCCCGACCAAGCAAGGGCACCACGGATGCTCATCCCCATGGCGGCTAAGAGGAATCCCAACCCCGACCAAGCAATGCCACCATGGGAGACTATCCTTGTGGCAGCGAAAAAGAAGGCCCATCGGAGTAAAGCCACAGCAGAACTGGAGGTCATCCCTGCAGTGAAGGAAAAAGAGGTTAGGTGGTGAGGCCTGGTGCATGCATATGAGAATGGGAGCCTGGGTGTGGGTCTGGGTGTGAATGGGAGCCTAGGTGAGAGCTTGTGTGTGTCTGTGTGTGTCCTAAGGAAGAGAATCATGAGGACAGAGCTTCAGAGCCACTGCTGCTTCTGGTGTGTGCTTTTGGCCAGCAAGGGAAAGGAGTAGGAGAGTTGCTGGAGAAGGTAAGTAAAGATGGCTTTTTAAGTTAATTTTTATTGATTGACTGCCATTTTAATTATTGGGTATTGTGATGTGTCTGCTGTATTGAAATATTTGTTGAGAGCGGGTGATTTGTGTGCCCTTGGGCCTCAGCCCGACCCCAGACAGATCCAGGACTGAACTGAGGGTTGACGACATGTCCCAGCGTGGCAGAACACGGTCTTACCCTCTGCCGGGCCTGCAGTCTCCCAGCGCCAACAACATGATGATGTTGGTAGGAGAACGGTCCTCCGACCGTTCCGAGCCCTTTCAGACCTGCCGCTTGGATCGGCATGGAGCAGCAGGCCGGCCTGAGGATGAGGGCAGATGGAGGCCTTGACATGAAGACATGACACCAAGGTTGATGCGACGGCATCACTGATGAGGGTTGATGTGAAGACATGATACCAGGGCTGTTGAAGACATGACACCAAGGCTGATGCAACGGCATCAGGGATGAGACGAGGAACTTGACAACGTCCAGATGAGACGAGAAGCTGGGCAGGTAGTCTTTGGCACTGTCTCTCAGGGCGCCCTACTCAGCCCACCTTCACGGGCGGACCCAATGGGCTGGTCACGGACCACCCTGTCCCACTGCGTGCCCTACACAGCCCAAGGAGGCTGGTCATGGACCATGCGAAGAACAGGACGAGTGCAGAGAAGAATCCAGCCGAGGCCGAACTTCGACGATGGAGCCATATGTCATCCGGTGCTTCAAAAAGGCTGGCAAGACAAGACGTATCAGGAGCACAGGACACCAGTCCACTGCCGGCATCTCCCATGACGAAGCTGTGTCACCTGGAGATCCACGGCCGGCAGAACAGAAGGCTCAGGAGCACTAGAATGAACACCAAGAAGGGCTAGAACACCAGGAAGGCTGAGACGTTAGGAGATGAGACACCAGGACACCTGGACAGGGACCTCAGGCAATCAAGACATGGCATGATGAGACGAGAAGACGAGACGAGGAGCTCCACGAAGAAGACAGAAGACCTGACGGAGCTCTAGCAGGCAGAAGCCTCCAGGACTGAAGTCACTCTGATGCAAGGCAAAGAACAATGGCAAGACCAGCCATTTTATAGGGCTGAAACAGGAAATAGTCTCAAAGGTGGGGCCCAGGGCATATCCGGCCGTGGGCCCTTTAAATATAGAAGAGAGGCGCAGCCGCGTGCCTAGGAGCAGCAGGAAGGAAGCTGTGCAGGACCGTGGACAGCGGTTCTGCCCGACGTCGACGCGCAGAAGCAGGGGTGGGCCTGAGAAGCAGGCCCCGATGACGGGGGCGGCTCCAGCCGCCAATCCAGGCCGGGGCTTGCGGCCTCCGGCCATGAAGATGTTGATGACGTCGGCTCCGTGCCGCACAGAGGAGGCAGGCAGCATGGAAAAGTCTGCGTCTCCAGCTGCGGTGAAGGCCCATCTTCGGCGGTTCCGTGCCGCAATGGAAGGAGACCTGATGGGCGGCCTCCGAGCCAAAAGGGGAACGTAAAGTCCGCAGCTCCGGCCGCGTGGGAGGCCCAACAGCGGCGGCATCATGCCGCGAAGGGAGAGGCAGCAAAAAGGTAGTGCCTGCTCGCGGGGATTAGCTCCGCGGCAGGGTTCATAACAATATTTTATTGATATTTGGACAATTTTTAATAATTTTTATGAATTTTTAATTGTTGGATGTTATTCTGTTCATCAGCTGTTTTGTAACACTTATTAGTATAGCTTTACAATTATTTCTGTGTGGGGATCTATAGCAGCTTGACTTATTCTTTTTTCCTAATTGGAGGTGATTGGTGTTTAGGGCCTGGTTTAATACTTGTATTTCTTAGACAGGATTGTTACTGTTTGAGTGTGTTCCATAATGCAGGTGTAACTTTGTGTGGATTATTGCAGATCCTGGGACTATGTTAGGTGCTATATTTCTCTTTCCATTTCTCCAGGTTTGTACTGCATGCAGTGGCTTTTTTGGTTTTCCATTCCAGTTTCTGTCTCAATATTTATAATTTGTGGTCTTTCTGTACTTGATGAAGGTCAGTTCTGGGTGTGTGATCGAGGTGAGGTATTTTACTAGCATGGAGGCATTTGTATCGATCTTATTTGTTGTGTTTTCTCAATAGGATATACATCAGTGGTAAATTACTGTCTTTTCATAAGGATGGTTATTGTGCCTGGTAGTAAAGGGAGAGTCGAGGCGGAGTCGCACCCAATAGCGCCACCTTTCACGGTGGCGCTATTGGGTGCGAAAGCCTGCAACGATAGCACCGCGGTGGTGCGATCACTGCCGGCTTTCGCAGGCACACCCCCCGCTTCGCCCCACCCCCCCCGCCCCCCGATACCACGCAATTCACTATTCCCTGCGAGAATAGTGAATCCAGGCTTATTCCCTGCGAGAATAGTGAATCCAGGCCTATTTTACTAAAGACTTTTAAACAGACACAACATGAAACAAAAAAGCATGATATTTATTACCCAAGGAAAAACCTTAAATTGAACATTTGCCCACTGTCATCAGCTAAATTTTACCTGGGTAAAAAAAAGAGATGAAGAGAGCCACTCCAGGGGTGGAGCTCACCTTTAGTCAAGTAGTGCAGATACTGAGTGCAACCTGACTAAACTTACCCGCATAAGCCTGGTCAGATAAAACATCTGGATAACTTTAGCCAGATGTAATCAATGGATGACTTAACCAGATGTACTGAGTATCCCAGCTAGTGTTATACAGGTAACTTCCCTCTCACTGCTCTGCTCAGTATGGACCTCTTAATAAGCCATGTTTACAAGGTATATATATCAATGAACAATCACTTACAGTGGGTAAGCAATGAATAATTTATTTTGTACATAAAGAGACTGTCAAGATGGAGGAATAGAAATTATGTTCTACTAAAGACCAATGATATCTTAAATATATTTTCAGGTGAAATAACATAATTCTTACTTGTTCCAGGAAATCATTGCATTTTTGGAACACCTACATTTGCAGATAGGTTTATTTATGATTTATTTATTTGATTTATATTCTGTTTTTAAGCCACTTTCAAAGCAGATTACATTAAGATACTGTAGGTATTTAAGATTTACAGAGTGGTGCAAAGTATGAAAACACATAGAAAGCCTTCTTGACCTGTAGAAGCACATTATAGCACAGGACTAAGATTCAGGGGAACTTTTGGGTTCTAGCCTCAATTGCTTCATTGACCCTTTCATGATAACTAGTAGTAAGTAGTGTTATATCTGTGGGGCTGGAAGCAATAAAGTAAATATTTTAGATGGGTAAAAAGTAAATGAGATTAGGTCATGGGGACGGGGCAAAAATAGATGCAGGGATTTATTTTTTAAATCCCTATGCGTAATTTAAAGCATCTGCTTTGCCCTGCTGGCCTGCATTTTCAAAGGCAAATTCCACGGGAAGTTTCCCTTGGAAAATCAGATTGAAGGTCTTCTTGGATCAGGTGCTATTGTGATGCTCCACCCACTGCTCCAAACAACTTACACAGCGCTTCGTCATCATCTGTGTATATCCCATGCTTTTCTCAATTTCATTCTGGTTTTTGTCTGCATCATTTCCTCTAGATGGGCATTCTAGGCATCTGCCATCCTTTCCATGAAAAAGTATTTTCTGATGTTGATCCAGAACCTACCTCTTTGGAATTCAGTGGCAGTGGGTGGGCAGCTAGTTGGGGCTAGGGATGATATGGAGCCTGCATTGATAGCCTTTGCATGGGGGAAATACCATGCCTTGTACAACAGTGACACCTAGTGCCCATGATTGTAGAGATCCAGCCAAGGATTGTGGCCACAAGGCTGGGCAAAATGAATTGGGTGGGGATAGAAATCAGGGGAACATATCCCTGGGTAGCTAAGAATGAAGGCTCATGGCACCAGATCCCAGCCCCAATTCCAAATGAGCTGGAAACCCAAAAGCAGTAGGAGGAAACTATTGGCACCATCCACCCAAAACAAAATTATAGACTTCTGCCTGCCTTAAGAAGCACTAAAGAGCTCACTACAATGAAGAAAGGAGGATAAAATGTCTGGTATATTATTTTACAGGAAAACACCAGATTCTTTACGCTCCCAACAACGATCACAGCTATTAGGGACCACCTGTTACATTTCATTAGTTCACAGACCACAAAGGAACATGCCAGCCGTAAGCCAAAAGAAGCATAGGAACCATCCACAGATGTGTGAGCATGAAAAAATACAATTAATCTTTCTGACACTAATTAGGTCATGTTTAAAATATCTTAAGGCAGAGTATAATTGCTAAAATGTTTGGTGCAGTTTAATTGTGATGGGAAAGTGCAAAATATCATGTGGGTACAGATCATTACATTTTAAGTATGCAGCAAAGTTAAAACCAATATCTTATATAAAGGCTGAATGTTTTAAATTTCAGGCATGTTTTATAACACAGAATCCCAAACCTGAAATTCTTTATTGTCTGATTTGCATTGAAACTGTGACTTAAAAAGAAACAGCATGGGGTCCATTTGCACAAGAATTTTTTGCAATAGGCACACTGGGGGGAAATCACATTTTAAAACAGGGACTTATGACTGTGGTTATAAATCAAATTTTAAAATTGCACTAGTCTGAACTATTTCTTCCATGCTACTTTGCAGACTAACACAACAGAAACTTAAGTACCTTGCATTCCAGTTCCAGGGTTACAGGGGTTGTGTGCAAGTCTGAAGTTTTGCTTCAGCAAACATTTTTACGGCTACCTGAAAATTCCTTGAACCTGGAATGAAAATTTAAAGACGGGAAAGGAAGCAGTGATATCTTATTTTAGTAATTAAATATTTTACTCCCATTCTGGTGCGTCATAACGCCTCTCAGTTACAGAAAGGTCAGTACAGACATGGATTGGCATATCAGTATCATGGCATCCTTTTTAATGCCAGTTTTAGAAAAAGGAATTCTAAGTTTAAACTGCTCATTCGCAAACATTATAGACAAGGACCTGACAGGACAGAATAACGAAGGCCTGGTGATTTTCTTATGCCCTTTCTTGTGACCCTTGAGTGACATCACAGGAAGCCCTTGATGCCTTTAATGGCCTCATCCTCTACGCTTGCTCTCAGGCCGAATCACCTCTGAGCGGCAGCAAGTTAGATGGGCTCAGTTTCACATTGCCAGTTCTATAGGAAGCTTCCCACATCAGGAAAAAATAAGGACCTAAGCAATGACATTTTCTAAATTGAATTTAATCCTTCAAAAGAGAGTCATCAGGTCACTGGTCACTCTGTTATTTATCTCAACTGCTCCCTCCCCCAAAGACAGAATTGGAAGTAAACTGCAATCACAGGAAATAAAATTCTTTTCTCGTAAAAGATGTGGTCACAACCAATTTCTGCTACTATTGTGGGCTGTAGGTTGTTGCCATAGTAACTAATGGAGACTCATCTTTACTTCCAGGGAAATACACAATTATTTCATTAAAGATATTAAAACGGATAAAAAAAATTATAAAGCTGGAAAGGTGGCAGGAATCCAAAGTCATTGTACTGTATCAGACAATAAAAATCCCATTTCTTAAAGCTAGAAAGAATTACATTTTTTGTTAATGCTCCTTTAAGTTGTGAAACATGAGCGCTGTCTCTCAATAGTTGTAACTAATAAGGTACCGGACATGACTGTTTGTTAACGCTCAGACAGATAAACTACACGGTACAAATCATTTCCACTTGTAATCAGATGCAGCAGCGCAAGAGTCTGGGAAAAGATCGGCCTTAGGATCGTAACCAATTCAGTTTATCCCTTAGTAAGTCTGGGATAGGGATACAGGTCAGTTTTACACAGGGTAACAGATAAGGGGAGTGCGGGCGGTAGCATAGGGAACATCTTAGAGAGGGCCATTGACTGAGCTATCAGAAATGGTACCTAGCTGTCCATGGGGGATATGACGGAGACATTCAAATATCTCATAGCATAAGGCTTGCTATACTGAGTTAGACCAAATGTCTATTAATCCAAGTATCCTGTTTCCAACAGTGGCCAAGCCAGGTCACAAGTACCTGGCAGGATCCCAAGGGGTAGATACATTCCAAGCTGCTTATCCCAAGAATAAGCAGTGGATTTCTGCAACTCTATCTTAATAATTGTTAATGGACTTTTCCTCCAGGAACTTGTCCAAATCTTTTTTAAATGCAGCTATACTAATAGCTTTAACCACATCCTCTGGCAATGAATTCCAGAGCTTAATTATGCGTTGATAATTTAGCACTTGTCTACATTAAATTTCTACATTAAATTTCATTTGCATGCCCGGTGTCCCAGTTTTGCAAAGTCCTATTCCAATTTCTCACAATCCTCTTGTGATTTGACAACTTTGAATAATTGTGTCATCGGCAAATTTGGTCACCTCACTTGTTCCCATTTTTAGGTCATTTATAAATATATTAAAAAGCATCGATCCCAGAACAGATCCCTGAGGCTCTCCACTATTCACCTTTTTCCATTGGGAAAATTAACCATTTAGCCCTACTCTCAATTTTCTGTCTTTTAATCAGTTGGCAATCCACAACAGGACACTGCCACCTATTAGGGATATGCAGAGAGACCGCATACGTTATATTCAGTATTCGTATTCATGGGGGGGGGGGGCAGATGCGTTGCATTCGGCAAGGGGGGCCCCCGATCCGTTCATGCGTATCATTCTTATTCGTTTCCTGGCTAAAATTTAATTAACTACAACCCCCCATCCTCCTGACCCCCCCCCCCCAAGACTTGCCAAAACTCCCTGGTGGTCCAGCGGGGGTCCGGGAGCCATCTCCTGCACTCACACCCTCGGCTGCCGGTATTCAAAATGGTGCCGATAGCCTTTGACCTTACTATGTCACAGGAGCTACCGGTGCCATTGGTCGGCCCCTGTCACATGATAGGAGCAATGGACGGCCGGCGCCATCTTGTGGACAGGGCATGGGTGGCCTGTGACAGCACCATTAGCACTGACCTGATGGAGCGCACGCCAGCAGCCTACACAACCTGTTACTGCTACAGAGAGCAGGTAAGTTTTACAACAAACAAAAAAATAAGTTAGCGGGGTTTTAGGGGTCGGGATTAGTAGGGGAAAAGGGAGGCAGGTTAGCTAGGGGGTTTAGGAAGTTCCCTCCCAGTCTGCTCCTTTATTGGAGCGGACTGGGAGGGAACGAGGAATAGGCCTATTCCCCCCCCCCCCCCCCCCACCGGGATTTGGCACTCGTGTGCGCCGATATAATATCATGTGCGCGGGTAGCGGATTTTATAACATGTGCACGTTGATGCTGGGAAGTGCATGCGCATAGACACCCAAACATGGATTTAAGAGTTACCTTCTTAACCTATGCAGCTGCTCCTTTCAGTTTTTTCCTCACCTTTTTCCTCATTTTATCAGTCACCTTTTTGAAAGTTAAATGCTGTCGTAGTAGATTTCTTTTCTGCACTCCCTCCAATTTTTAAGTCAAATTTGATCATGTTGTGATCACTATTGCCAAGTGGCTCCAACACTGTTACCTCTCGCACCATATCCTGGGTTCCACTTAGGACCAGGTCTAAAATAGTTTCCCCTCTTCTTGGTTCTTGTACCAGCTGCTCCATTTATTTATTTAACAACTTTTTTATACCAACATTCGAGGGTACATCATATCGGTTTACAAAGAACTAACTCCACGAAGCAGTCATTCATTTCATCTAGGAACTTTACTTCTCTAGAATGTCCTGATGTAACATTCACCCACTCAATACTGGGGGTAATTGAAATCTCCCAATATTACTGTGCTGCAGATTTTGTTAGCCTCCCTAATATCTTTTAGCATTTCATTGTCTGTTAGTTTATTCTGACCAGGTGGACGGTAATACACCCCGTTACTATTTAATTCCCTTTTTCACCTGAAATTTCTATCCATAAAGATTCAGCACTATATTTGTTTCCTGCTGAACTTTTATCCTGTTTGACTCTTTACCATATAATGCCACCCCTCCACCGATTTGGTTTCACAGTGTCCCATTGGTTATCCTCCTTCCACAGGTCTCTGAGATGTCAGTTATATCTACCTCTTCATCCAGTGCTACACACTCTAACTCTCCCATCATATTTTTTAGACTTCTAGCATTTGTATATAGACATTTCAAAGTATGTTTCTTGTTTCTATTTACAGCCTGCTCAACAGTTGACAGGGTAATTTGGAATCTTTCTGCACTTTACTTAAAGGCACCTGGTCTCTTTGGCATTTATCACAACCTCTCTATTGGGATGCTCTATTTTCCCTGTTCTTTTAGTATCCTTCAAAGATACCTCATTCCAAACCATTAGGCCAATACAGTACAGCTTGTGATTTATCTAATGTTTGGGTACTTGCCAGGTACTTGTAGCCTGGATTGGCCACTGTTGGAAACAGGATGCTGGGCTTGATGGACCCTTGGTCTGACCCAGTATGGCATTTCTTATGTTCTTATGTTATGTTCTTTATTAGGCCTTTGGTCGCCTCCTTGGTTTCACCTTTGTTTTACCATCCCTGCTTACTTTCTTCTTCCTTCCCTCTCATCAACTCACCTTTTTCTACACTAACTTATTTGGTTGCCTAGTGATTCTCTCAACACTTTCTCTTAAGCTCACTTCATTCTTCTCACCAATTTAGGCCTAGACCTGCTCACACACAATTTCTCCAGACCTGGCTCACCCCTTTTTTTTTTTTTACAAACAACAAACAAAATATGGGGAAAATGCAAATCTTTATGGGTAGACTTTTAATGTCCAGTATCTTTAAGGATAACACCCAACAGGGAGTACCTCAATGTTAGGATATACCATTTTTGCTTTAAATTTTATAGGTGAACTTTAGTGCTTGTGTTTGTGTAGCATTCTATGTTGTATATTCTATCTTGTTTGCAAACTCTCCTTAATAACCACTGTCCTTGAGAAATTGTAAGACTTCTAAGGGAAATTATTACACAAAATATAAATGAAGCCGCCCATATTGGAGCGGCTAATATCATGAGCTGAACTGCTTTTCACCGCGTTGATAATGGATACCTTGATCGTTTGTAACCAATTTCTTTAGGCACTGTGAAGCCGCCCGACACTGACAGTGTTTCGGCAATAATTGCCTGCTTCAGGGGCCGGAGAGGCTGCTGTTAATAGAAAAATAAATTTTAATAGTGACATCAAAATCTTTAACCCATATAATAGTATAAACTTACTGTGAATTCAAGCCAGGAGGTGGAGTTATATATTTGAGGTGTGTATCTTTTGGTTATCACCCCTTTTTTTAAACATGCTAGAACATCACTCTGTCAAACAGAACATGTCTGGAAAGAGTTCTGTATTCCTTATGATTTTGCTATTTACAAAACCTTACTTATCTCTTCACATCAAAACTATTTTTTTAACACATTTACCCATACTCAGCTAACATACCTTATTCTCTCCTTTAACCTCCTTTTTCCATATTTCAACCCTCAGACCCCTCTTAGGCTCTCCATTGCAACTCACTTTCCTATAACCATAGATAAAAGGTTCTTTCATTTCCCTCTACTGGTCCTCCATTCCTTTAATCCCTTTATTTTCCAATTTCGACTGGTCTTTAAATGTATTGTGCATAACCTGGTCAATCATTCCAGATTTACTGCCTCAGTTACTTTCTCTTTTCCTGTATTCCTCTAGTCCATTTGTTCAACATCAACAATGCAATCCTTCCCTGACTTTGAATTTTCCCTTATGTTTTCCATCAAAGTCTTTTCTTTACCTTTGTGTTCCTGCTAACTATGGAGCAAAGTATCACTTCCTTTACCTATCAAGATCTTGTAAAAACTGGGTATAATCAACTCTCCTTACGGATCCTTTCCAGTCAGACTTTTGCCCACTGAAGCTGAACTGAAACTGGTCTCCTCTCTATGGATAACTCACCGCTCTTCTCTCAACTGCTTTAATGCTTCTTTTCCTTTCATTTGCTTTTAGTACCATCAGTCACTCTATTCTTCTCTCTCTGGTCTTGCCTTTTACCTCTTGTAATTTCAAGGTTCCAGTAAATACTTCTCACTCTTCTACTGGAAGTAATGTCTCCGGATGGGTTAAGTTTGCACCTACCTTGACAGGAATGGACCTTACTTGTAAGCCAATGTATATTGTGTCTGATTTGCAAATTCAAACTGCACTGATGTTCCTTCCCAGGTCCCTATAGAATTGCCTTCAGTTCTGTCTAAATATTTTATTTTGATATCGCCCCTTCAATTCTCTGCAGATTTTGTGCTTCTGCTGCTATTTTCAGTTTGTTATTGGAGCATATAAATTAAAGATCTTCTGTTAGTGCAGCATATTTCACCTGAGCTTTTGAATTTTTCTCTCGATTGATGTCTTCCTCTTCCTCTGCATGCAATGAGTATATTTTTTCCAAGGAGGGGTTGTTGTTATTTTCCTTTGTTTCTTTCTGGCCTTGTGTCGTTATTGGTATGACTCTTTCAGTAATGATCGTTGCTGAACAATATTCAATCCAGTTCTGTCATATCAATAGTTTGCCCCCTTTTGCAGATTATGACCTTGTTGATCTTATTGATCATGCCTTTTACTGTGGGTGTCAGGTTTATCTTAGGCAGTCTTTCCCTCTCCTGGACCTCAGGATGCATATCTATTTTCATATGTCAAGAACTTGACTGCCAACTCCTTTATCTTCTGATCTCTCTCCTGCCTTTCTTCATCACTGTGCTTCCTGGTCTGCTTTCATTGTCATGTGGTGCACCATTATCATTCTCTGGTACCTCACACATTACCTCTTTTAATTGCTCTAGCTGTTCTGGCACCTCTCATCTGGAGCTCCTTTCCTTTCCTCTGTGTGCTCCTTAATTAATTCAGCACCTTTCTTCAGACACTCCTTACTAGCTCCTGTATTTCATTTCTATCTGTTGTATCTTGACTGATGTCCCTTGAGGCTCAATGTTGGCCCCTTTCTCTTTTCTGGATATGCCCATCTCACTTGGATCTACCTAACATCTCAATGCAGTAGACATGTGGATGTTTCAGAATTATTTTTCCAAATCTGACGGGTACTTAAAGTTCATATGCAGCAGTTTAATGACTTCATGAAAATCTTGGGATTTTTTCTCTGCATCACCAGCAAAGAAAACAAATGCTAATATATTTCATTCTCCATGCTTACAATACAAATATTGACATTTTAGATTTACCAAATTAGAATTGTCTTTTGTATGAATGTCAAGAAGAAAAATAAAAATAACCCTTGTGCCTTAAAGGATATACATAGCTAAGAAGTGACTTGTTAAAGATAACATTTAGGACAAATATTTCCAGGCACAGTTTATCTAGAGTGAATTCATTAAACATTCTTGGTAATTAAGAAGAAGATTAAATAAACAGATTCTGGATAAGTTGCCATTGCTATTCTAAAATACTATAAATTGTTCCCTCTTAGAACCAGAAATAAATGCTATAATAAACCTATAGTAAACCTATAATAAAAGAAATCTTTTTTCCAGAGTGAAGACTAGATAGCTCAGCATTACCCTCCGATCCTATCCCATGCTTATTCTAGGATACCTTGACAATCTCAGTATAGGCTGGGTTTGATTCAAATCTCTACCTGTGGTCTGCCTCTTGTGCTTTTTGTACAGGTTCGAATTCGTTTCAGATTAGGGGCTATTTCAGCTGTCCTGAAGTGGAAAGAAAACATTCTTAAATTCTAATAAAATTATGTTTGAGCAAACTGTAGTGTTTTACTGTACTGTAGATTACTTGAACATTAAAAAAAATGCATACTACAAAGGAATTCTCTTGTGTTTGATATCAGCAGTATGGTTTTCTGACCTTTCTTTATTATCAAGGCTGCCCGTTTGTGAATTGCCAACTATTGAAGGCAGTATGGTGGTGCTTGTTATGCATTGACTACTGTGACTAAGCTATGGATAGACCAGGTGAATTCTTAAAATGTAGACGAGAAGTCTGTTTTGGTGCTATTATAATGGACAGATTATTCAACTGCAAACCTGCAGCTGCCTAAATGTAACATAGTAAAATAGTACTGTGTCAGCAGAAAAAGACCAAATGGTCCATCCTGGCTGCCCAGCAAGTTTCTTATGGTAGTAACTGCTGCTCCCTGCCAGTTATCCCCATGCCTTATGTTAAGGGTAGTAATATTTACAATCAAAACCAAGCAACTGTGAAACCCACAACAAAATTACTGCTAGCAACATTTTTACTTGGTGAGCAGCCTTCTTGACAATTTATATAATACTGCTTGAATGTGCTTTGCCTTTGGACTTGGCCATAGAAGCAGACCTGTGCTTTATCCCTAATGTCACTATATCAGTATGCCAGACTGTAAAAGCTGGGGCCCAGTGTTGGCTAACTTCTGAATCCAATTCTCCTTTTTCCCCTGCTGTTGAAGTGGAGAATGATGTTGCAATTGAGTCAAAAAGAATCAAGGCTAATCAGTTAAGGGTAGTAATTCCCCTTACCTTCTGTTAAAGGTATTAACTGCTGCTCCATGCAGATTACCCCCATGCACCATCTTCTTTATTATCATTCACAAACCTTCAGGGATCCACAGTGTTTACCCCATGCCCTTTTCAATTTGTTTACTGTTTTCATCCTCCCACCTCTTCTGGAAGGGCATTCCAGGCATCCACCACCCTCCCATGAAGAAATATTTCCTGATGTTGTTTCTGAGTCGTCCCCTGAAGTTTTATTTCATGACCCCTAGTTCTACCATTTACTTTCCAACAGAGAAGGTTTGAAGTTCGTGCATCATTAAAACCTTTCAGGTATCTTAAGGTGTGCATCATATCTCCCCTGCATCTCCTCTCTTCCAAAATGTCCATAATTTAGCTTCTTCAGCCTCATAAGTCTTCCAATGCTGACCCCACACCATTTTGGTCGCCCTTCTTTGGACCGCCTCCATCCTGTCTCTATCCTTTTTGAGATATGGATAGCTTGATAAAAGGCATCATCGATGAACCAAATCCTCGTTGCCTCCTTCTTGATGTGGGTCCCGGCCGCATTGGTGCCGCGACCGACCGGGCCTACTCACCTCGCGCTTCCCTCCACAAGCTCTGGACACTCTTCCCTCGCCTCGGCTGCCAGCTCTCTGCATCCTCTGCCCCTCCCCAGCTCACTGCCATCTTGGCATCCTTAGCCCCGCCCCTAGGCATGCGTGTGGCCTGTGCTCCCACTTTTAAAGGGCTCAGGACGGGAACTTCAGCCTGGACACCTCCCGATGACGTCACCTGAGTCTCACCATAAAAGTGAGGGCCTTTTCCCCTGATCCTCACCTTGGCAAAAGGATCGTCTCATATGAGAAGCTAGTTGCCGTCCTGTGTTCCTGCGCTCCTTGTTCCTTGCTCGTTCCAGTGTTCCTGTATTCCTGTGTCTTCCGGTGTTTTCCAGTGCTCCTGCGTTTCTGTGTCTCCAGTGTTCCTGCGTTCCTTCCTGTGTTCCTGCGTCTGTTCCTGTTCCGCTACCCTGGTAGTACCTTCTCGGACTGATTTCACGATACTGACCTCGGCTAGTCTGACCACGTCTGGACTGATTCCCGGTATTGACCTCTGCATGCCTCTGACCATGATTGGATCACCACCTGGAACTGACCCCTGCTTGCTACTGACCACGCTCGGACTGATATCTGGAACTGACCCTTGCTTTGGCTGACTACCCTCGGACAGATACCCTGGCTTTGACCCTTGCACTCCATAAGGACACTCTCTTTGCTGCCTCAGTGACCACAAGGCCAGCCTGTTCGGACGCTACCCACAGCCTTCTTCTAACTAGACCTATAGGCGCTGCCTATCTTGACCGGAGGACCTTCAGTTCCTGTGGTTCCCCATTGGTCTCTGGTTTCCTTCGTTCAGGTCTAGACCAGTTGATCTCCACAAGCCGCACACCCTTGCTCGTGGTGGGCACACCTCTCTGCTACCTATCCGGGAGATCCTCAGAGGCCCACCTAAGCCCAGGCGGTCCTGGAATCCAAGGGCTCAACCCAAGGAGCCCCCGGACTGTTATTGGTGAAGCTCCAGCTAGCCTCGTTCTCCTTGTGTGCTCCACCTCCTGGTGGCAGGCGCCCCCTGGGAACCCTCAGAGGGCCGTACCAATCCTGCGCCAGGCCAAGGGTCCACCTCCAGTGCAATACTTCGCATTGCTGTACATCACCTGGCAGTCTCTCGTTACTGATGGTAAATGGTATTTAGAGCTTGATTTATCAAATATATTTTCCCATACTCCGCCCATGGGATTAGACCTTAATAAATGACCAAGCTTAATAAATAATAAAGCTTAATAAATAATAAAGCTTAATAATAAATAATAAATAATAATAATAAATAATAATAATAATAAATAATAAAGCTTAAAAAATAATAAAGCTTAATAAATAATAAAGCTTAATAAATGACCAATGACCAAGCTCAATCGAAAGCGGAAGAATTAGCTCTATTCTTCAGCAACAAAATCAACACTCTTCTATCTCAGCTCCCTACTAACCCCACTGTTCCACTATCCACTCCTCAACCCTCAATCAACTACACTCAGTTAGAAGAACTTGACACAACTTCATCCATGGAGATCCAAGGAATTCTAAGGAAAATGAAACCTTCCTCCCACCCTTCAGATCACATCCCAGCTAAACTACTACTATCAATTCCAGATTCAATCTCCAAAACCCTGGCAGATATCATAAATTGCTCCCTCACACAAGGACTCTACCCTGACAACCTCAAACTAGCCTCACTCAAACCCCTCCTCAAAAAACCAAATCTGGACCCAAACGATCCTAACAATTTTAGACCGATAGCCAACCTCCCCTTCATAGCCAAGATAATGGAAAAATTGGTAAACTCACGACTCTCAAACTACCTTGAAGACAATAACCTACTATTCCCATCACAATACGGATTCCGTAAAACCTTAAGCACGGAAGCCCTCCTCATCTCTATGACTGACCACATCATCCTAGGCTTAGACAAAGGACAATCCTTTCTTCTGATCCTACTCGACCTTTCGTCTGCATTCGACACGGTCAATCACTCTCTTCTCATCAACCAACTAACAGCCATAGGTATCTCTAGCACTGCCCTATCTTGGTTTAGAACCTTCCTCAGCAACAGAGGATATAAAGTTAAGATTCATAATAAAGAATCCTCTCTTCACCCCGCATCAGTAGGAGTCCCTCAGGGCTCATCCCTGTCTCCTACCTTGTTTAACATTTATCTGTTACCCTTATGTGAACTTCTCACTGACCTCAATCTCAAACACTTCCTCTACGCTGACGATATTCAGGTCCTGATCCCCATCAAGGAGTCACTCGCAAAAACACTGTCTCACTGGGAAAACTGCCTTCAAAATATCAAACAGCTTCTCACAAGTCTCAACCTGATACTAAATTCATCAAAAACGGAACTTCTTATCATCACACCAGAAAACAGCCCCCTCACACACACTCATCCAACCTTACCAAACACTACACAAGTGAGAGACCTAGGAGTTCTAATTGACAATCACCTAAACCTGAAAGCGAACATCAACAAAACCACCAGAGACTGCTTTTATAAGCTCCAAGTGCTGAAAAGAATACGACCTCTCTTCCACACACATGACTTTAGAACGATTCTACAATCAATCATTTTCGCAAAGCTGGACTATTGCAACACCATCATGCTTGGTCTCCCTTTATCACACACCAAACCATTGCAAATGGTCCAAAATGCCTCAGCCCGTATACTCACTAACACCAGGAGAAGAGAACACATAACCCCTATCCTGATGGGCCTCCACTGGCTGCCTATCCACTTCAGAATAATCTACAAGGCCATTCTCACCATTTTCAAAAACATCCATCAATCAGCCCCAATCGATCTCCATATCCCCCTCAGATTACACTACTCAACAAGACCGACAAGAGATGCTTACAAAGGATCACTTCAAGTACCTCCAGCCAAATCTACCAGACACATCACGCATAGAGATCGGGCCTTCTCCACAGCTGGTCCAACTTTATGGAACTCCATTCCCCCGGATCTTAGAATGGAACCCAGCATCTCAACATTTAAGAAAAGACTCAAGACGTGGCTGTTCACGCAGGCCTTTCCTAACTCCAACATTACTTAACTCCCTTCAATCAGCATACTTCACTAGTAATAGCATTAATAGTCACCTCTTATAATGTTTTTGTATATATATATATATATCTGATCTTCATTTTCCTTCTTACCCCAAGTTATTGATTCCCTGTTACATGTAACTGCTTTTCTGCACTATTGTTCAAATTGTAAAGTTTATTTTAATTGCACCCCTGTTTCTTGTGAACCAGCATGATGGGACTACCATCTTGAATGTTGGTATATAAAAAAACTTAAATAAAATAAATAAAATAAATAAATAAATCAGCTCCTTAGTGCTTCTGGCATCAATACATTTTATTGCTTACCTCACCCGTGACAATTTGGGAACAGCAGCTCAGTACAGGACATTTAAATCTCTTACCTTGACAATTTCTCCGGTAAACTTAAGGTATGATTTAAGGCTTGCCATACAGTAAACCACTATAACATTGCCTCTGAGCCACATAAAAGGCTAGCCATCTGAAAACAAAATATATAATTCTGTGCCAGGGAGATTTACTTCTGTGCACAATATTTTGCACATCCCTGAATTTCCTAGAACTGCAAACACATGGGTGATGCGAAACAGCAGTGCCCCTTCTAGTGTGAAGACCCTGAGCAATTGCTCTGGTTGCCCTACTAGTTGATTCCTCTTCCAGCCAAATCAGCCATGGTAACAAGAGAAAGTCTTAGACATATTAATTAGGGATGTGAATCAGGCTTCGGACGATTGAAAATATCGTCGATATTTTCAAAATCGTCAGAAATCGGGGGCTCCCCCGAAACGTTGGAAAACCCCACGATATTGATCGTGGGGGTTCTCTTATCATTTTGGGGGAGGGCAGGAAAAACGGCACACAAAAATAACCCATAAACCCACCCTGACCCTTTAAAACTAATCCCTTTGCTTCCCCCACCCTCCCGACCCCCCCAAAAAACATTTTACAGGTACCTGGTGGTCCAGTGGGGGTCCCGGGAGCAATCTCCCGCTCCCGGGCCATCGGCTGCCACTAATCAACATGACGCCGATGGCCCTTTGCCCTTACCATGTGACAGGGTATCCGTGCCATTGGTCGGCCCCTGTCACATGGTAGGAGCACTGGATGGCCCGTGCGAGTTTTAAAGATGGCGCCGGCCATCCAGTGCTCCCTCCATCCAACGTGCACACTATTGAACAAACTTAGACTGTGTGCAGTGCGTTCTTCTGAAAGTTGGTCAGACAATTGTTGTTCACTGGATGAAACTAAATTTGTTGAGTTTCATCTTTGAATTTGAAGTGTTCAAGCCCCTGAGGCAGCGGCTGTTAAGCTGTGAAACTCGGCCTGAGTCAGGCAAATTATGAACACGTCTCTATTTTAATAAACATTGGAAAAGATCGAGGCATCTATTTCTTTTTGTTTTCCTGATGGCTATCATTGATCACCTACCTCTTTGTTTTCTTCGAAAATGGTATAGTACACACTAAAGAAGACTTGATGTCATCACCTGATTTTTCCAATAAGAGACATTGGCGTTCTACATTAGAAGCCTGTTTTAAAGCTTTTTTTATATATCGAATGGGGTAGCCTCGCTGTAGCAATCTGCTAGCCAAAATTTCAGCTTGAATAAAAAATTCTTCCTTACTGCTCCATAGTCGTCTTAGATGCAGGAATTGTCCTGTGGGTAGGTTCTTACGTAAATGATGAGGATGAAAACTGGTGCAATGGAGGAGGGTGTTCTTTTCACAGGGTTTTCTATACAGACTTGTTATCCTATCACCATCTTTTTTTTATATGTGTATCTAGAAAATCTATATGGGACATGATACGACATTGTAAACTGCAAATTGTTGTCTAATGTGTTGATCCAACTATGGAAAACCAGCAATGCCTCTTGCTGGTTTTCCATAGTTGGATCAGGGTTGAGCTGTTGCGGAAGCAGTGGAATACCAAGTGACGCAATAGCCTGCAGTAGTCAAGTATCCTTGAATATCTGGAGAAAGAAGCAAGTAATAGCGAGCCCAGCAATCGGCATATTTCTTGTCCGTGGGCTGAGGAGATTTGGGATAAACCATTCACTCCAGTAGTGTCATGTCCATCATGCAATGCTGCCAAGCCGCAAGAGACGGCATAGCTAAGGGATCAATCCAATCAACAAGTATAGTATGCAGGCTAATAACAAAGCAATCCTGCCGAAGTGATCCTGGGCCCCAGTACATTTTTCAGAGAGTCCCCGCGATCAAGCCAGCAGGAGTACAGAGGACAGGTGGAGAGGGACCTGGATGCATTTAGTGACACAAGCCAGTATCTGGGTCCAGAGAGCCTCTAGTGACGAACAGAGAAGTAGCTGATGCAACATGGTGCCTTCTACTTTGGAGCATTTGATACATAGTGAAGAAGGGAGGCGCCCCATATGAAATGGTGCATATCGTCACAAATGGTATGATGGATACTCTGAAAATGTAAGTCTCTTCAACCACTGTCTTTCAGCCATTTATGGAGAAAGGAGAAACAAGAGGCAAGAAAGGGAACAGTGACGTCCCTTGCACAAAAATGGTGTCCGATAGTTGACCAGAAAATCCAGGTGAGATGTTGGCAACACGCTTTTAATCAATCGACTTCATCCTTTGATGGAGTTGTGTGAATAGGCAAATTCAAAAAGAGTTTTAGCGAAAGTGGTTTCTCGTAAGAACTCCTCTGGCTGCCAGCGAAAGGCTTGCAGGTAGTGGTGAGCTTGAAGATAAGCAAAGCAAAACTTGCGTGGTGGCTGATAATTTTCAACCATAGTCGCGTATGGTAACACCTTAGGAACATCTTCTTCGAAATAGTGGAAGGCATACATGAGACCACAGCGAGCCCAGGTTTTGAATATCCCATTTGCACTAATACCAGGCTGAACGTCATAGTTACCCATCAGCGGGGTCAGCAATGAGAGAGAGTCTGGCAGGCGATGGAGACGACGGAGCCATTTCCAGGCCTGGCGGCAAGGAGAGAAAATACATTTAGGGACGGCTAGGGATTGTACTGTGGCTACGGGGGCCTGGACTATATATAAAGGAGACCAGAAGAAAGTCATACATGTTAACATCCCCTCCTCACAGTAAGCATAAGCATCAACAATCCATTCCCAATAAAGCACATTTGACAGGCGACATTGTAGGCTCGAAAGTCAGGCAGCCCCAGCCCTCCCTGAGCTTTAGGATGCACCAGAGTTTGATATCTAATCCGGGCGCGCTTGCCGGCCCATAAAAAGTTGTTCAGCCCCTTTAGTTTTTTAAGGTCAAGAACTTTAAGCCAAAGGGGAAGCATGTGCAATTTATATAACAGTTTAGAGACAATCATCATTTTGATTAAAGCACAACGCCCAGAGAAAGTGAGGGGGAGAGACTGCCAAGCCTGCAACTGCCACCCCAGATTAGTCAGGATTTCATAAATATTTAACTCATAGAGCCTATCCAATTCTCGAGGGATCCAACCCTTAACTATTTCAGTTGCCCAGGTGCCCATGTCAAAGGAAAGGAACCTGGCCACGTCATAGGGAGTTGCAGATGCAAAGCCAATGCCTCTGACTTGGAGAAATTTATGCGAAGGCCCGCTATGTCCTAGAACTGAGTGAAGATTAAGAGTATGACCGGCACACTCTGCCAGGGCCGGCCGACAAATAACAAAATATCATCTGCAAACATAGCAAGTTTAATGGGGTGCCCGCTGAAACTTATCCCCCAAAATCCTTTATCACGCCGAAGCCTTTCAGCTAATTGCTCAATTGCCAATACAAAGAGGAGAGGGGAAAGCGGACATCCCTGCCAGTCACCACATTGTAGGGGAAAAGGGACCGACACGCACCCGTTTATAAGAATTCGAGCACTCGGATTATGGTACAGGACTTGTAACAATGTGACAAAATCCCCGGTTATCCCGTATTGCTGGAGGACCCAGAACATATAATCCCAGGACAAAGAGTCAAAGGCCTTTTTGGTATCTAAACTAAGAATGAGGGCCTCCTCTTGCGGGCGGTAACTAAGGGCGGCAATGAGCCTTCATACATTTTGCACCCCCTGCCGATGGGGAACAAAGCCAGTCTGATCTGAGTGCACAAAAAAAGGCAAAATCAAACATCAATAATACTCAAAGACAAGCAGAAAATTGAACTAGTGGGGAAAGTACGTAACCTGGGGATAATAATAGACCCTGAAATCAATCTGAAACAACACATATCACTAAAAGTAAGGGAAGGTTATGCAAAACTCATAGAACTCAGAAAACTTAAACCACTACTAACTCAAAAGGACTTCTGAACAATACTGCAGGCACTAATCTTCTCCAGCACAGACTACTGCAATGCCCTTATGCTAGGACTACGTAATACAACATTAAGACCACTGCAAATACTTCAGAACACAGCAGCTAGAATACTAACCAGAAAAAGAAGGAGGGACCATATCACTGAAACCCTAGCAGAGTTACATTAGCTACCAATTGAACACAGAATTAAATACAAAACCCTATGTATCATTCACAAACTAATTTATGATGAGAAATCAGACTGGTTGAACACAGCATTACGGGTACACACTCCACACAGGAACCTCTGCTCAGCAAATAAAGCCCTCCTAACCATCCCATCAGTTAAAACAGCAAGACTGACACAAGTGAGAGAAAGAGCCCTATCACTAGCAGGACCCATAATCTGGAACACAGTGCCTCCAGAGATCAGACTGCAAAGTGATCTCAAGACATTCAAGAAAAACCTAAAAACATGGCTTTTTAAACAAGCATTTTACAAAGAGACAGGAGAACAGAGAGAAATATTTCAGGAAAAGATAGAAAGGCACCGACATACTATACAGTAGATTAGTCTATGAACTCCACACCACAATAAAGCATAACTATAATACTATGTGTAATAAAACTACCGGTGTAAGTACATTGGTACAATTGGTCATGAACTACTTCACTAAATGACTATGTCTAATGATATATTGTAACCGAACCTTTGACGGCACCTGTTAGAATGTACTATTGTACACTTTTACCTACATTAAATATGTGCCTACATGTAAACCGTTGCGACGGTATTTAACTTAGCAACGGTATAGAAAGGTGTTTAAATAAATAAATAAATAAATAAATAAATAAATAAATAGTATTAAGCCAGGCCACCAGGACCGCCGCAATAATTTTTATGTCCACATTGATGAGAGAGATGGGCCACTAAGATCCCACATCTTGAGGATCCCGCCCCTTCTTTGGCAATAAAATGATAGTGGAACAATTTTTGTCTGGAAGGAGGTGTTTGGTCTGAATTAAAGAATTGTAATAAGATACGAGACTAGGCAATAAGGGGAATTTTAGAGTTTTACAAAACTTGTTGCTAAGCCCATCGGGACCCGTCGCCTTACCCTTTTTCAATTTCTGTATGACTGTAAAAATTTCAGAATCCACAATGCGGGCATTTAGGGCGGAAAGTTTGTCACCAAGCATTTGCGGCCAGTCAAAATTTTGAAAAAAAACCTCCGAGACCGGCCACTGGTGAGGTTTAGAGGCATATAATTTCTTGTAATATGCCACAAAACTAGCTTTGATATCCTGCTGATATGTACCATCACTACCCTTAACCCCAGTAATAAAGGATTTTGTTAGACAAGATCGATCTAAGTTTGCAAGGAGTTTGCCCGGAACCTTCCCATGTTTAAACAGCTGGTATTTATAATATCTTAAAGATTTTGATGCTCTTTGATGCAATGCAGTATTCAGGGCTTGATGTATGCGGTCAGCCTCCTGTTTGTGCGCAGTGGTGGAATCCCGTATAAAAGTGACCTGCGCTCTCTTTAACTCCACAGTTAAGCACAAAATTTCTGCATTTCTCTGCTAATTTCGTGCGGCAACATAAGCTATAATTTTTCCCCTCATGACTGCTTTTCCAGCAAGCCATAACGTTTGTGGGCCAATGTCGGGCGTATTATTAAATTTAACATATTCGTCCAAGCCCTCTTTAATGTACTCCTGGAAGCGTACATCTGAGTCCAAGTCTGAGGGCATTTTCCAAGAAAAAGTCGAAGGAGGGGACTTATCCAATTGCAAAATGACCGATACAGGAGCCTGATCCGAAATTGAGATAGGCCCTATGGTGGCATCGGTGACACGAGGGAAAAAATGCTCGGGCACCAGAATATAATCCAACCAAGAGTGAGAATTATGGGGATGAGAAAAAAAGGTGAAATTCTGGTCCCCTGGGTGTAAAAGTCTCCAGACATCTATTAAATTTAATTTTAATTAAATTTGACAAAGAAAACTGATGCCCAAATGCATGTCATTACTGCTTGGGGGCCTTGGGATATTACAATCAATTTGCTTATCCATGACAGTATTAAAGTCGCCTCCCAAAATGAGGGCACAATCTGGCAATTTCACTAAAATACCCACCAGGTGAACAAACTAGTCAGGATAGTAGACATTTGGAGCATATGCATTACAAAAAGCTATCCTTTGTTGGTAAAGTGTCCCCACTGCCACAACATACCGGCCATCTACGTCCTGCAGCACTTCGTCCAGCTGAGATGGAACCTGTTTGTGGAAAAGTATCGCTACACCTCTCTGCCGCGAAGAATATGACGAGGAGTAGCAACTTCCAACCTACTCCCGCTTCAATTTATTGTGTTCCACCTCCGTCAAGTGTGTCTCCTGAAAAAAGACCACCTGAGCTTTTTAACGCTGAAACAATGATAACAATTTTTTGCGTTTAATTGGGGAGTGGATACCATCCACGTTCAGAGATGTTATCTTAACCGATACCATGACAGCTGGCCGAAAGAACAAAATAAACAGCGTGTATCACAGAAAAAGCAATGGCAGTGGTGAGACCGAACGCCCCCCCCCCCCCCCCCAGCCTGAGCGTTCCGTCTCCCACCCCAGAACACTTCAGAAACATTCAATACAGGTTTGAAAAGCATAAGGGCTGCGGGGCATTTCCCTGAACCCCCCCCCCCCAGCCTGCGTCTCACATACACACTCACACTGCATCCATACCCACACATACCCCCCCCAGCCTGCGTCTCACATACACACTCACACTGCATCCATACCCACACATACCCCCCCCAGCCTGCGTCTCACATACACACTCACACTGCATCCATACCCACACATACCCCCCCCAGCCTGCGTCTCACATACACACTCACACTGCATCCATACCCACACATACCCCCCCAGCCTGCGTCTCACATACACACTCACACTGCATCCATACCCACACATACCCCCCCCAGCCTGCGTCTCACATACACACTCACACTGCATCCATACCCACACATACCCCCCCCCAGCCTGCGTCTCACATACACACTCACACTGCATCCATACCCACACATACCCCCCCAGCCTGCGTCTCACATACACACTCACACTGCATCCATACCCACACATACCCCCCCAGCCTGCGTCTCACATACACACTCACACTGCATCCATACCCACACATACCCCCCCAGCCTGCGTCTCACATACACACTCACACTGCATCCATACCCACACATACCCCCCAGCCTGCGTCTCACATACACACTCACACTGCATCCATACCCACACATACCCCCCCAGCCTGCGTCTCACATACACACTCACACTGCATCCATACCCACACATACCCCCCCCAGCCTGCGTCTCACATACACACTCACACTGCATCCATACCCACACATACCCCCCCCAGCCTGCGTCTCACATACACACTCACACTGCATCCATACCCACACATACCCCCCCAGCCTGCGTCTCACATACACACTCACACTGCATCCATACCCACACATACCCCCCCAGCCTGCGTCTCACATACACACTCACACTGCATCCATACCCACACATACCCCCCCAGCCTGCGTCTCACATACACACTCACACTGCATCCATACCCACACATACCCCCCCCAGCCTGCGTCTCACATACACACTCACACTGCATCCATACCCACACATACCCACCCCAGCCTGCGTCTCACATACACACTCACACTGCATCCATACCCACACATACCCACCCCAGCCTGCGTCTCACATACACACTCACACTGCATCCATACCCACACATACCCCCCCCCAGCCTGCGTCTCACATACACACTCACACTGCATCCATACCCACACATACCCCCCCCAGCCTGCGTCTCACATACACACTCACACTGCATCCATACCCACACATACCCCCCCCAGCCTGCGTCTCACATACACACTCACACTGCATCCATACCCACACATACCCCCCCCAGCCTGCGTCTCACATACACACTCACACTGCATCCATACCCACACATACCCCCCCCCAGCCTGCGTCTCACATACACACTCACACTGCATCCATACCCACACATACCCCCCCCAGCCTGCGTCTCACATACACACTCACACTGCATCCATACCCACACATACCCCCCCCAGCCTGCGTCTCACATACACACTCACACTGCATCCATACCCACACATCCCCCCCCAGCCTGCGTCTCACATACACACTCACACTGCATCCATACCCACACATACCCCCCCCAGCCTGCGTCTCACATACACACTCACACTGCATCCATACCCACACATACCCCCCCCAGCCTGCGTCTCACATACACACTCACACTGCATCCATACCCACACATACCCCCCCAGCCTGCGTCTCACATACACACTCACACTGCATCCATACCCACACATACCCCCCCCAGCCTGCGTCTCACATACACACTCACACTGCATCCATACCCACACATACCCCCCCCAGCCTGCGTCTCACATACACACTCACACTGCATCCATACCCACACATACCCCCCCCAGCCTGCGTCTCACATACACACTCACACTGCATCCATACCCACACATACCCCCCCCAGCCTGCGTCTCACATACACACTCACACTGCATCCATACCCACACATACCCCCCCCAGCCTGCGTCTCACATACACACTCACACTGCATCCATACCCACACATACCCCCCCAGCCTGCGTCTCACATACACACTCACACTGCATCCATACCCACACATCCCCCCCCCAGCCTGCGTCTCACATACACACTCACACTGCATCCATACCCACACATACCCCCCCAGCCTGCGTCTCACATACACACTCACACTGCATCCATACCCACACATACCCCCCCCCATCCTGCGTCTCACATACACACTCACACTGCATCCATACCCACACATACCCCCCCCAGCCTGCGTCTCACATACACACTCACACTGCATCCATACCCACACATACCCCCCCAGCCTGCGTCTCACATACACACTCACACTGCATCCATACCCACACATAGCCCCCCCAGCCTGCGTCTCACATACACACTCACACTGCATCCATACCCACACATACCCCCCCAGCCTGCGTCTCACATACACACTCACACTGCATCCATACCCACACATACCCCCCCCAGCCTGCGTCTCACATACACACTCACACTGCATCCATACCCACACATACACCCCCCAGCCTGCGTCTCACATACACACTCACACTGCATCCATACCCACACATACCCCCCCCAGCCTGCGTCTCACATACACACTCACACTGCATCCATACCCACACATACCCCCCCCAGCCTGCGTCTCACATACACACTCACACTGCATCCATACCCACACATACCCCCCCCCAGCCTGCGTCTCACATACACACTCACACTGCATCCATACCCACACATACCCCCCCCAGCCTGCGTCTCACATACACACTCACACTGCATCCATACCCACACATACCCCCCCCAGCCTGCGTCTCACATACACACTCACACTGCATCCATACCCACACATACCCCCCCCAGCCTGCGTCTCACATACACACTCACACTGCATCCATACCCACACATACCCCCCCAGCCTGCGTCTCACATACACACTCACACTGCATCCATACCCACACATACCCCCCCCAGCCTGCGTCTCACATACACACTCACACTGCATCCATACCCACACATACCCCCCCCAGCCTGCGTCTCACATACACACTCACACTGCATCCATACCCACACATACCCCCCCAGCCTGCGTCTCACATACACACTCACACTGCATCCATACCCACACATACCCCCCCAGCCTGCGTCTCACATACACACTCACACTGCATCCATACCCACACATACCCCCCCAGCCTGCGTCTCACATACACACTCACACTGCATCCATACCCACACATACCCCCCCAGCCTGCGTCTCACATACACACTCACACTGCATCCATACCCACACATACCCCCCCCAGCCTGCGTCTCACATACACACTCACACTGCATCCATACCCACACATACCCCCCCCCAGCCTGCGTCTCACATACACACTCACACTGCATCCATACCCACACATACCCCCCCAGCCTGCGTCTCACATACACACTCACACTGCATCCATACCCACACATACCCCCCCAGCCTGCGTCTCACATACACACTCACACTGCATCCATACCCACACATACCCCCCCAGCCTGCGTCTCACATACACACTCACACTGCATCCATACCCACACATACCCCCCCCAGCCTGCGTCTCACATACACACTCACACTGCATCCATACCCACACATACCCCCCCCAGCCTGCGTCCTCACATACACACTCACACTGCATCCATACCCACACATACCCCCCCCAGCCTGCGTCTCACATACACACTCACACTGCATCCATACCCACACATACCCCCCCCAGCCTGCGTCTCACATACACACTCACACTGCATCCATACCCACACATACCCCCCCAGCCTGCGTCTCACATACACACTCACACTGCATCCATACCCACACATACCCCCCCAGCCTGCGTCTCACATACACACTCACACTGCAATCCATACCCACACATACCCCCCAGCCTGCGTCTCACATACACACTCACACTGCATCCATACCCACACATACCCCCCCCAGCCTGCGTCTCACATACACACTCACACTGCATCCATACCCACACATACCCCCCCCAGCCTGCGTCTCACATACACACTCACACTGCATCCATACCCACACATACCCCCCCCCCAGCCTGCGTCTCACATACACACTCACACTGCATCCATACCCACACATACCCCCCCAGCCTGCGTCTCACATACACACTCACACTGCATCCATACCCACACATACCCCCCCCCCAGCCTGCGTCTCACATACACACTCACACTGCATCCATACCCACACATACCCCCCCCAGCCTGCGTCTCACATACACACTCACACTGCATCCATACCCACACATACCCCCCCCCAGCCTGCGTCTCACATACACACTCACCACTGCATCCATACCCACACATACCCCCCCCAGCCTGCGTCTCACATACACACTCACACTGCAATCCATACCCACACATACCCCCCCCCCAGCCTGCGTCTCACATACACACTCACACTGCATCCATACCCACACATACCCCCCCCCAGCCTGCGTCTCACATACACACTCACACTGCATCCATACCCACACATACCCCCCCCAGCCTGCGTCTCACATACACACTCACACTGCATCCATACCCACACATACCCCCCCCAGCCTGCGTCTCACATACACACTCACACTGCATCCATACCCACACATACCCCCCCAGCCTGCGTCTCACATACACACTCACACTGCATCCATACCCACACATACCCCCCCAGCCTGCGTCTCACATACACACTCACACTGCATCCATACCCACACATACCCCCCCCAGCCTGCGTCTCACATACACACTCACACTGCATCCATACCCACACATACCCCCCCAGCCTGCGTCTCACATACACACTCACACTGCATCCATACCCACACATACCCCCCCAGCCTGCGTCTCACATACACACTCACACTGCATCCATACCCACACATACCCCCCCCAGCCTGCGTCTCACATACACACTCACACTGCATCCATACCCACACATACCCCCCCCAGCCTGCGTCTCACATACACACTCACACTGCATCCATACCCACACATACCCCCCCCAGCCTGCGTCTCACATACACACTCACACTGCATCCATACCCACACATACCCCCCCAGCCTGCGTCTCACATACACACTCACACTGCATCCATACCCACACATACCCCCCCCCAGCCTGCGTCTCACATACACACTCACACTGCATCCATACCCACACATACCCCCCCCAGCCTGCGTCTCACATACACACTCACACTGCATCCATACCCACACATACCCCCCCCAGCCTGCGTCTCACATACACACTCACACTGCATCCATACCCACACATCCCCCCCCAGCCTGCGTCTCCCATACACACTCACACTGCATCCATACCCACACATACCCCCCCCAGCCTGCGTCTCACATACACACTCACACTGCATCCATACCCACACATACCCCCCCAGCCTGCGTCTCACATACACACTCACACTGCATCCATACCCACACATACCCCCCCAGCCTGCGTCTCACATACACACTCACACTGCATCCATACCCACACATACCCCCCCAGCCTGCGTCTCACATACACACTCACACTGCATCCATACCCACACATACCCCCCCAGCCTGCGTCTCACATACACACTCAACACTGCATCCATACCCACACATACCCCCCCAGCCTGCGTCTCACATACACACTCACACTGCATCCATACCCACACATACCCCCCCAGCCTGCGTCTCACATACACACTCACACTGCATCCATACCCACACATACCCCCCCAGCCTGCGTCTCACATACACACTCACACTGCATCCATACCCACACATCCCCCCCCAGCCTGCGTCTCACATACACACTCACACTGCATCCATACCCACACATACCCCCCCCAGCCTGCGTCTCACATACACACTCACACTGCATCCATACCCACACATACCCCCCCAGCCTGCGTCTCACATACACACTCACACTGCATCCATACCCACACATACCCCCCCCAGCCTGCGTCTCACATACACACTCACACTGCATCCATACCCACACATACCCCCCCAGCCTGCGTCTCACATACACACTCACACTGCATCCATACCCACACATACCCCCCCAGCCTGCGTCTCACATACACACTCACACTGCATCCATACCCACACATACCCCCCCCAGCCTGCGTCTCACATACACACTCACACTGCATCCATACCCACACATACCCCCCCAGCCTGCGTCTCACATACACACTCACACTGCATCCATACCCACACATACCCCCCCAGCCTGCGTCTCACATACACACTCACACTGCATCCATACCCACACATACCCCCCCAGCCTGCGTCTCACATACACACTCACACTGCATCCATACCCACACATACCCCCCCAGCCTGCGTCTCACATACACACTCACACTGCATCCATACCCACACATACCCTCCCCAGCCTGCGTCTCACATACACACTCACACTGCATCCATACCCACACATACCCCCCCAGCCTGCGTCTCACATACACACTCACACTGCATCCATACCCACACATACCCCCCCCCACACACTGAATACAAACAAACCCAGAACTCATTGCTCCTCAAGAGGCACGAAGTTCCCACCTTCCCTACAGGGCCATGGGCTTCCCTCTGCCCCTTCCCCCCCCAAAACAGCACCCCATACGCCTCCCTTCCGTAGAACAGATATCTACTAGCGGTTAGAACAGACTAAAGAGAACTTGGGCAACTTGACAATCTCCAGCGCCATCCCCCAAACATCAACAAGAAAAAATGCAATAACAGCAATGCAGAGACAAAAACTCGTTCCTCTTTAGAGGCCCAAGATCAGATATTTAGGTCTGGACCTGAAAGAAAACCTGAAACGCTGGCGAATTCACTTCCAGTACACCGCTGCCCTTCAAGGGATGTTTCCTGCTTCCAGCGAGGATATGAAGGCATTGGCTTCCTCCTTTTTGCTGAAGAAGAGAACAGTGCCGTTGTGTTGAACTCACAGCTTAGCAGGGAAAAGTAAAGCAAACGGTATTCCCCTTTTATGTAACTCCATACAGGCAGGGGTCAGGGCTTTGCATTGCACAGAAACGGCGGCGGAGAAATCGTGGAACAGCAGAATCTTGTGCCCCTGGTAGTCCACTCCAGAGTGCTGACAGAAGGCTCTCAGAAGCTGAATTTTGTGGGCCCAGTTTAAAATTCTGGCCATCACAGGCCGAGGTTTATTAACATCGGTCCTGGGCGCCCCATTCTGTGCACTCTTTCACAGCACAAGGGGCCAGAGATCAAAGTCGGACCCAAGTGACTGGGTAACCAGATTTCAATAAGATCATACAATTCTTGGTCTGGCACAGATTCAGGAATGCCTACTAGTTTAAGATTGTTGCGCCGGTTCCTATTCTCCTGATCTTCTATCCTATCCAGCAGAAAAGAATGCTGTGCATTGATAGTTTGTACTTGCCTTTCCACCGCATGTAGCCTGTCTTCCTGATCAGGCAGCCGGTGCTCCGCTTCATCCATTCTTTTAGCCTGTCCCTCAACAGCATTGATGACATTGATGTCCCTCAACAGCATTGATGACATCTTCCATTTGTTTGAATTTTTAGGAGCCGAGCATCTAAAACTTCAGCGACCTTGGCGGAGATTTTAAGCAGGGCCTCCTCTGAGACCTCAGCCACTGGAGCCGGGTGTTCACCTGCGGTCGCCATCTTGGCCGCACAGTGCGGAGGGGGCTGTGAGGAGCGCGCGATCTCTGGCGCATTACTGGCCCCGCAGTGCTCGTTTTTGCTGCTAAATGCAGCGAGCCGGCAGCCCCAAGCGTCCTTTATAGTCCTCTCTGCTCAGGAGAGCAAACGCAAAAGTAGGTAAGAAGGATGGCGGCCGATACAAATGAGGGGAGCACGGGTCTGACCTGCTGATGCTGCAGGGAGGATCACGTCTTTCAGTGTCGCTTTACCGGCGATGGAGCGCTCGTTTTCACTGCAAGTCACGGCGAAATGATAGTCCTAGAAGTCCTCTTCAATCTCCCAGTGGGAAAAAAAAAGGGATCTCGAATTCTTTAAGTGGGGATGGCGGCCGGTGGGGGGGAAGGGGCCTGGAGTGAGCTGACTACGCTGCTGACCCCAGTGACATCATTCTGGAAGTCTCCACCTTTCTTAATGCGTGGAATACATATGGACTGCGCCTCTAGGATTGTATTTTTAAACAATGTCCATGCCTGTTGAACACTTTTAACCTTTGCAGCTACACCTTTCAGTTTTTTTCTATTTTCCTAATTTTATCAAAGTTTCCATTTTGAAAGTTTAGTGTTAGAGCTGTAGATTTACTTATTGTCCCCCTTCCAGTTATTAGTTTAAATTTGATCATGTTATGATCACTGTTGCCAAGTGGCCCCACCACCGTTACCTCTCTCACCAAATCCTGCGTTCCACTAAGAATTAAATCTAAAATAGCTCCCTCTGTTGGTTCCTGACCAATTGCTCCATGAAGCAGTCATTTATTACATCTAGGAACTTTGTCTCTAGCATGTCCTGATGTTACATTTACCCAGTCAATATTGGGGTAATTGAATGAAATCTCCCATTATTATTGCACTGCCAAATTGGTTAGCTTCCCTGATTTCTCTTAGCATTTCATCATCTGTCTGACCATTTTGTCCAGGTGGATGGTAGTATACTCCTATTACTATACTCTTACCCAACACACATGGGATTTCTACCCATATAGATTCTACTGAGCCTTTAGTCTCTTGTATGATCTTTATCCTGTTGGACTCTATACCCTCTCGGACATAAAGTGCCACACCCCCGCCAAGTTGATCCTCCCTATCATTGCAATATAATTTGTACCCTGATATAGCACTGTCCCATTGGTTATCCTCCTTCCACCAAGTCTCTGTGATGCCAATTATGTCAATCTCATCATTTACTGCTATAGACTCTAACTCTCCCATCTTAATTCTTAGGCTTCTGACAATGGCATACAGACATTTCAAAGTGTGTTTTTTGTGTGTATTAACAACCTGCTTTTCATTTGTTAGGGATAATTTGGAAATCATTAGCTTCGGTGTATTTTACATATAGGCACATGGACTACGTTTGCTTTTATTGGAACCTCTAACTGTTACGGCTATGGCTGCTGTGCAACCGCCTCACCACCAAGGGTCCCTCTAGAGCTGGCTCTCCTGACGGGCCCAGTCCATCTCCCTTGTTCACTCTATGTTCTGGACTTCCCTTTATATCCCTGCCTGGCAGTTCCCTCAGTGCTTCGGCATCGAGCTCACCTGGGCTCCCTGCTCTAGCCTTCCTTGCTTGCTGTGCGTGTGGTCCTTGGGCCCTGCTTTGCCTTGCGCTGTGTGTGGCCTTCGGGCCTTCTACCCTGCTTTGCCTTGCCTTGCGCTGTGTGAGGCCTTCAGGCCTTCTACCCTGCTTTGCCTTGCCTTGTGCTGTGTGTGGCCTTCGGGCCTTCTACCCTGCTTTGCCTTGCCTTGCGCTGTGTGAGGCCTTCAGGCCTTCTACCCTGCTTTGCCTTGCCTTGTGCTGTGTGTGGCCTTCGGGCCTTCTACCCTGCTTTGCCTTGCCTTGCCTTGCGCTGTGTGTGGCCTTCGGGCCTTCTACCCTGCTTTGCCTTGCCTTGCGCTGTGTGTGGTCTTCGGGCCTTCTGCCCTGCCTTGCCTTGCTTACTGCGCGTGCGGTCCTCGGGCCCTCTGCCCTGCCGTGTGAGTGAGGCCTTCGGGGCCCTCTGCTCTGCCATGTGAGTGAGGCCTTCGGGTCCACTGTCCTACCGTGTGCGTGTGTGGCCTTCGGGCCCGCTGCCCTGCCGTGTGTGTGGCTTTCGGGCTCTCTGCCTTGCCGTGTGTATGTGTGGCCTTTGGGCCCTCTGCCCTGCCGTGTGTGTGTGTGTGGCCTTCGGGCTCTCTGCCTTACTACTAGGTACCTTGACCCAGCCTGTATTCTGACTCTGTTGCCTGCCGCCTGCCCTGACCCAGCCTGGACCCTGACACTGTTGCCTGCCACCTGCCCTGACCCAGCCTGGACCCTGACACTGTTGCCTGCCGCCTGCCCTGACCCAGCCTGGACCCTGACACGGTTGCCTGCCGCCTGCCCTGACCCAGCCTGGACTCTGACACTGTTGCCTGCCTTGATCCAGCCTGGAATTTGACACTGCTTCCAGCCTTACTCTGCTCCACTGTCACCATCATCAGAGACTTTCCAGCCATCCCTATCTCTCTCCACCTGGAGCCACCCTTCTGGGTGGTGTTCACAACACCAGAACACAGCCCGAGCGTAACACTAACTTATTACTGTTGTAACTTTTGAAAGCTCTGCTTACGTCATCAGATCAATTCAAAATGAATAAGAGTGACCCTGACAAAGGGAACATAGCTCTTGAAAACCACTTCTGTTTGTTTACTTATATTTCTACATATGCAAGGGTCTAAAAGTTATTATATTTTGGGGTACATTTTCAAAATATTACACGTGAAATATTTGGGGTGAATTTTCAAAATATTACATGAGTAAATAGCCTCTTCTTACATATTCCATAATTTATAAAAGTCAAAAATACATGTATATTTTCACTTTTGCACATACATATAGGTGCATAAAAAAGGGGTGGTCTAGGTGCGTTCTGGGGTGGACCAAAATTTACGCATGCAAGTTGTTATTTTAAAAGACATAGATGTAGATTTGCCAACTTACTCACATAATTTTACACCTGCTAATTATCTGGAACACATGATATTAAATGTGTTTATTGTGTAGCACTGACTGGGTGGGAGGTCTGGGTGAACCGGGGGGAGTTCAGGCTGAAGAACCAGGAAGGTCTCTATAACCTAGAGAAGGACTGGGCAAACTGCTGGACTAATTAGTGAAACTGGTAATTTCATTGATGTGCGCAAGTTTCAAAATAGACCTGTTTATGTAAGTCCTACTTTATTTTCACACGTGGAATATATAAATTAGGTAGGAAAAGTATATATGTCCAATATACTTGTCTGGTCATTGCATTGATAGCTGGAGGCCATGTACCAGGGCTCCTTCCAGACCTAAGAAATAAAATCCCAACTCGGGAATCAAACCAATAGGGATCTTCTAAACCACTGGGCCATGTAGCTTTAATGTTTTTGATCATATTAACTGTCTCATGTGACTGGATAGTTCTGAAATTCCCTTTTAGTGTCCTGATCACAGGGGCATTGATGCTCCTAGTCTTGGAAAGTGTCACCTTTTACTTTTCTTTCATCTTGCATCGCTTTATCATTTGACGGGTCTCACCAGCATCTCATCCCGCCACATATTTCCTGCACTAAAGGATGGTGTAATCCTAGGGAACAGAGACATCTGCTGCCATCTGTTGTTGAAAGAGATGCAGCCCATATAAATGCAACCAAGGCTTTACTCTTCTGGCTCATAACTTAACTTGTTTTTATCAATACGCAAAGCAGAAAAAACAAGAGAATGCAGACTTTTGAAAAAAAAAAGTCATGCGTGAAAAAAAAAATCCGGGTCATTCAGGGATCTTTTTTTAGTTTTATTTCTGGTAACCAAAACAGTCTTTACGTCATTATGTTCAAATATAACAAGGAAAAATATAAGATGGTAGTTGAAATGCCTTATTCAACTCCTCAGAGCTAAGGAATGTATAGAAGAAAAAAACAACCCCAAGAAGGCTTTCTTCTTCTTCTTCAATGTATGTGTACGTTCCATGCTTAAAGAAGCAGACGGCTTTTGTGGCTGAAACATTCCTTAAAAATAATATCTGCTATAAGAGGCTCTCTTTTTGGTTTTTCCTCCTTAGAATGTCTCCTGGTTGGAAGTTGGTTGCTGTGTTACAGAGTTCAGACCTGTTACTGAGTTTTAAATACTCTAAATGGGTTTGTTTGGTTTTTTTTTTAATTGTTCTTTCTGCTGCAATGAAAATTAATTTTGCAATAAAACCAGGCCCGGATTTCCTCGTGCTGCAGGAAATCATATCATCTTTATCATATCATCTCATGCTGCTGAAGAAGGCAAGACCACCGCTGTAGGTCTCTCCTTAAAACAGCCTAAAGCAAGGTGATGACATTTGTGATAAATATATGGCATACAGGATACAGGCCCCCGTAATTAATCTTACTCTACCGCCCATCCTTTTAACATCTGTCACTTGCATCCAGACACTTAAAGGTCTAACATGGAAAACTCCTTGGGCTCTTATTGCCATTGTCACATTAAGTTTGCATTTCCTATACAAAACCCTGTTCTGCTTATACTTTTAAGGATATTGTTTGTTTGTTTTTTAAATTTGCTACAAACTCAGAATCAACAGGAGGAACACTTTTTTAGAAGCCTCATAAGTTTTCCATTTCTCTAAACTAGCATGCAAGTGTTGCACTGGCACAGTGTAGGTGCTGTACTGGTAAGGCATAAGTTTTATACTGGCAAATTGCAGGGGCTGTACAGGTAGAACATAAATGCTGTACTTTCAGTGTGCCACCATTTTACTGTCACAGTGTCAGTGGCAGACTGGCCCGGTGTAATGGAAGAGTATCCCTGCTGTACTGAGAGAATGTAAGGGCTGCACTTTCACTGAATAGGTGTCCTGGTGCATGTGCTGACTGTCACAGTGTGGGTGCTGAAATCTCATGGGATAAGTGCAGTACTGGCACGGTATCGGAGCGCGCAGCATGCAGGGAAGCAGCAAGGGGCACCGTTTCATCCTTGCATTGAGCTAAGTATGGGGGGAGGTGCTGATCGTCCAAGGGCACCTTTCTACTCATTTTTTTTATTAGAAAATATAATAATTTAATTAGGGTTAAAGTAACATTGCTATGCACAGGGACCAACAAAATGGGTCACTGGCAACCACATTTCTTGAGAATTGAAAATAATGCAGAGGAAAGGCTGGATTTACCTCTTGGGCACTAGATACACATGGCATAGACTGCCTGTTATAAAATTCATTTTTTTTGCTGAACTAAGCCCAAAGTTAACACAAATCTCATTGGAAACTGTCCATTCACCTTAAAAGCATTTGCAACGGTAAAAAGTGATTCACAAATGCCATTTACTTTATTCTCAAGAACTGTGGATTTAAAAAAAAAAAAAAAAACAGGGAGCATAGGGAAGACCTGGGGAAATCTTTCTTGGTAAAAGCACCGGGTACAGTGTGGAAACTTTTTAATTATGTGATGCCTCTAGGGGCCGTGTGAACACAATCTATTACTTCAGCACATTAGGAAATGCAGATATGTGGAGCATATACGTCTCATTTGCTGTTACTGATTAAAATAAATAATAATGTGGCTCAATACTTTGGCAGCAGCTTTCATCTCTATTGCATTTGGCTTGTATGAAATGGTGGTGGGCTGGTTGTGTGTCCCTAAGTGTGCTAATAGCTCACAATAAAAAAAAAATGAAAGTTTAGTCTACTCTACAGTCCAATAGTCACTGGCTTTGGACAAAGCCAGATTCTCTTTCCTGGATCAGCTGCAGGCACCTCTTTTAAATGTTGTGTTTCTTGGTTTACCCCCTAGTTTATTGTAAACCGGTACGATAAGACCTGGTCTTGAGCATCGGTATATTAAAAAGAATTTAAATAAATAATAAAATAATAAATTGTACCAATGTGTGACTATTGGGCAGTGTTCATGTAATCACAGCAGACAGACTTTTGAGCACAGGAAGAACATCTGTTCATTTGCTGCCATTCTCTCATGCCCCAGTCCTGTCATGCACCTTGGAAGGTGTTTCATGGTAAGAATCACAAATCAGTTTTTGTATTATGATCCTTTCATTCTGGCAAACTTGAAGCAGGTCTGCAAATATGTCCTCTATCAGAAGTACAAAGCAAGAATTAATTTAAAGCCCAAGACTTCTGCTTGTCATCATAACTAAGGTTTCCTATAAAAAGGAAGCAATCGGATGGGGTTGTTTTACACTGAACTTGCTGTTTCCCAAAGAAAACATGCAATGCTATTTTTAGTTTACTTTCGTTTTCCTCTTGATGTAGTGCAAATCCATAAACAGATCAATAAAATTTCACCTGCAAACCTTATAGCAAAAGCAAACAGAGCTCCAGCCTCTTACCAAAATTATAACTAGTAGCATCATTTAACTGTTAATATTAGAGATCAAATGTTTGTGCGAAGAGCCAGGCCTTCGCTCCCTTGCACATTTTTAAGTAATTAGTTTCTTTTTGTTGTTCATGTTGCCATGAAGCACTGGACTCATCCATCAGGCCTTCTGTTTGTAGGTATTGAATATATAAATAAACACATTTGCAGAAAATCACATCATCGTCATTCAAATCAAACTATGTAAACAGGAACATATTTAAACAGGTATGTATATGTGGTATGTATATCTGGTATGTAAATGTGGGTAGACATACCTGTATACAATGCCCTGCAAAAGTCTTCACACCCTTGTACATTTTTCATTCTGTCTAAAAAAACAAACAAACCAGAAACCAAAATTCATTAAAGTAGAAGTTTGTTCAAGCCTTCATTTTACAAGGTTTTCACCATTTTTCAGAAGGTTTTCAGGAGATGGAACAACCTCGCTGGGTTAGTATAGAGCGGTCATTTTTGCATCCATATCCTTTCACATGTTTCCCTGGCATGGTAATACCTCCTCTGTTTAAGACTAGGCCTATCCTTCATTCCCTGCACAGAGCTGAGCTTGATGCTTGTCGGCCTCCCAATACGTTCTCCTGGAGCAACTCCCAGTTAGCCCCTGTATGGCACAACCCTCACATAAAGTTGGATGGGCACCCGTTGCATTGGGCGACTTGGTACAAACATGGTATCTGGTCTATTTCTTCTATTGTTAAGGATAGTTCAATTATACCCTTCCAGGACTTAATAATCTCATATGGTCTGCCTGAAACTCAGTATTATGCCCGGATGCAATTACATAGTATTTTGCAGGATCATAAAAGACCAACACTCTATCTTAATAAATTACCTTATCTTTTTCTTGTATACCAAGGGGTTAAAGGACATTTAGCTTCTCGTTTATATAAAATCCTTAAAAATTTAACTCATAGGAATTCTCTGTCTAGCTTGTGCTTGATTTGGGCCAATGAGATGGGTGTGACTCCTTCAATGAAGGAATGGGTGTATGTTTGGAGGATATCTAATCGCATATCTCTATCTTCCAGTCTTACCCAATCGGCCTTTTTTATTGTGCATAGAGCAGTTTGGACCCCCTGGAAACTTCATCGGGCTGGCTTGATTGAGTCACATGAATGTTGATCATGCTCCACGAGCAAAGCCACCCTAGATCATATGCTATACAACTGCCCCATGGTTATGAAGTTTTGGCAACAAATATGGTTAACCATTACATCTATTCTTGGCATTACCCAACCCCTTACTTACCCTCTTATTATCTTGAAAGGGGTGAGTTCTTCTTTCCACACAGAAAACTATTAGATTTTTTGATAACGGTAGCCATTCACAACATAATGTCAAACTGGAAGCATAGTGACATGCTGTCGGAGCATCTATGGTGGAATTCTGTATGCTTATATTATAAATACGAGAAAGCTATGGCTGTTAAAGTTAATAGATTAGAAACATGGGCCCAGGTGTGGAAACCATTAGATACCTATATTGATTCATTGTGAATTTTATACATTCCCATATGAGTGGTGCATCACTAATTGTCTCTGTATGAGCATTATGGAGCTTCTTTATGCTTCTTCCTCTTCTAATCTTCTCCCATCTTTCCTCCTCTCTCTTTTTTCATTCTTTCCTTTTAATCTCCTTTTAATTTCCTTTTTTATTTTTCTTAACCCTCAGCAAGTATTCAGTAGAGTTCAGCTGTAACATCTAGATTCTGTATTATGTAACACTTAAGATTCTTGCGTGCTAATATGGTTTGCATTTTACATTTTTGTAGGCTGTCCATTTGTAACATTTGTATGTTTGTTATCAAAATTCTTTCAATAAAAATTACTTAAAAAAAAAAAGAAGTAGAAGTTTGTTTTACTGATCTACATAAAATGCTCTATGCGTTCATTGTGAAAGAACAATTATAGAAATAGTTCTATTGTAATTAAGAATTAAAAAATAAGTCTTGATTACATAAGTCTTCACACCTTTTGTCTTAGCAAGCCCAAATGAGCTGCAGTTCAAAATATTGCCTTAACAAGATCCTTAACAAGTTAGAGTAGACCTATGTCCAGTTAACATAGTTAAACTGATTCAAATAATTCGAGATGAAGAATCAAGCTGTTTCTGTTGTATGAAGTGAATATAACATGCATAATAAGGGACTGCCGAAAAAACTCCGGGATAAGGTTATTCATGTGTACAGATTGGGAGAAAGTTATAATAAAATTTCAGTGTGTTTGAATATACCCTGGGCACTGTCAGGACTATCATTGGAAAATAGAAACAATTTGGTACACTGCTGTGATCAAATTGTCCCTCCAAAATCAGTGGCCAGGGGTTAAGAAAACGGCTGCGGAAAGTAAATGTGAGGGTTAAGACTGCTTTAAAAGAACTACAGAGGTTTCTGGCTGAGAGTGACTCTTCAACAATTTCAAGATTATTCCATAAATATGGCCTGTATGGGAGGATGACAAGAAAGAAGCCACTGCTAAAGAAAAGCCAGATAATGTGCTACATAGTAATTGAAAAGAAATACTTAGAGGACATTGCATGCAAGTGGGAGATGGTTTTCTGTTCTGAGGAGATCACAGTGGAACTTTTTTCCCAACTAATTTAGGGGCAGATTTTCAAAGGCTATGCACGTAACCCGAGAAAATCTGCCCTGCACGCGCCGAGTCTATTTTGCGCGCATGTTATAAAATCAGGCATAGATTTTTGCACGCCGGGTTGCGCGCACAAATCTACACCCGCGCATAAGTTTTAAAATCTGGCCCTTAGCTTTACAATTCTCATCACTCCATGCTTTCCTGAATTCAGATGCTGTTTTTGTCTCCACCACCTCCACTGGGAGGCTGTTACACACATCTACCACCCTCTCTGTAAAGAAATGTCTTCCCCTTTCACCCTCATCACATGACCCCCCTCATTCTAGAGTCTCCTTTCCATTGAAAAATGACTCACCTCCTGTGCATGGAAACCTTTATTTGAATGTCTCTATCATATCTCCCCTATCTTGCCTTTCCTCCAGGGTATACATGTTTAGATCTTTAAGTTTATCCCCATATGCTTTAGAATGAAGACCACTGACCATTTTAGTAGCCATCCTCTGGACCAACTCCATCCTGTTCATATCCTTTTCAAGGTATGGTCTCCAGAATTGTACTCAGTATTCCAAGTGAGGTCTCACCAGGGACTTATACAGGGGCAATATCACCTCCCTATTCAACTGACCATTCCTCTCCCTATGCAGCCAAGCATAGGGAGTGGCTTTTACTGTCACTTTATTCACCTATTTGGTCACCTTAAGCTCATCAGGAAAAGATCATCAAAGGAAAGATGAATGGTGCAAAGTACAGGCAGATCCTGGACGAAAACCTGTTTCAGTCTGCCATAGTCGGGATTGGAAAGGAGATTCATCTTTCAGCAGAACAATGACCCAAAGCACAAAGCAAAAGCAACGATGGAGGGGCTCAGCAAGAAGAAAGTGAATATCCTCAAATGGCCCAATCAAAGCCCAGACCTGAATCCAATAAAATTTCTGTTGCAAGATGAAGACTGTAGCCCACAGACAATCCCCAGCCAATCTGAAAGAGCTTGAGCTCTTCTGCCAAGAAGAATGGACAAAAATTGCATTGTCCCACTGTGCAAATTTGGTAGACCCTTATCCTAAATCATTTATGACAGTTACTGCTGCAAAAGTGGCTTCCACCAAGTATTGAATCAAAGGGTTTGAAGACTTATGCAGTGAAGACTTGATTTTATACTCTAGTCTGAATTACTTTTGAGTTATTTCTATAAATGCTCTTTCATGATGAAAATAAATTGCATTTTGTGTAGATCAGTGGAAGAAACTTATTTTAATGAATTTTGATTTATATTTTTTTTGATAGCAGAATGTGAAAATATACAAGGGTGTGAAGACTTTTCCAAGGCACATACACACAGAATGTATGTGTGTGTGTGTATATATATATATACATATGCATACACAAACATACACAGGGCATGCACAGTCACACATGGTGGAGAACCAAAAAGGATGACAAAAAACTTGAACTGGATAAGGAGCAATATCCTACAAACTTCTATGTCTGGCAGCTGCGATATATCCTTAGCAGTGTAGACTAGAACAGCTGGGCAGACTCGATGGTCTAACTTTTATCTGCTGTCATCTACTATGTTTTATATATAGACACAATTCCTTCACTTATCTCTGTTTACGTATGCTAAAATCACAAGGGATGCCTCGATAAAGGACTGACTCTTCTAATGCCCTTAGTCTCTCTTCATTACACTATGCTCCCCAGATAGTAACATTAATTTGACATGGTTGAATTATGCTACTTAATCTTTCATACACGGTAACTTCATGCCTCAGGCTGGACTTCCCATTTTCTATATAGAATCTAGAAGGACATGTCTAATTCAATTTTAATTTGACAACAAGTTATTCGGCTGAAGTATAAACCATTGATTTCATGTGCCCGGACATTATTGCATTTTGTGCAGCTCCAGTAGTACCCATCTATTTCTAAAACATTGTTAAAATTCTTAATGTGATATTTTCTTGCTTGCTCCAATATTGTCTTGTGGGTAGTCAGCATTTTTGTCACCCCCTTCTAAACCACTCTGCTGGGAGATGGGGGCTGAAGAATCGGTTCGGATTTCAGTTCCGATTCACATCTCTAAGTTCATCAAAGGGGTTCTCTTCCATTCTGTGCCCCTGACACAATTCTTTTTAAAATATGGATCCAAGAGTTTTCCCATTTCTATCAAGCCCATCTGAAGCAGGGGATAGTATTTTAGTCTTTTTATAGCAGCCTCAAAATGGTAAAACTGAAATGTGCCACAAGTAGTTGGACTAACTTTACTGCAGCAAGGAAGCATAAGACTTGCCATACTGGGTTAGACCAAGGGTCCATCAAGCCCAGTATCTTGTTTCCAATAGTGGACAATCCAGGTCATAGGTAACTGGCAGGATTCCAAGGGGTAGATAAGTTTCCATTCTACTTATCCCAAGAATAAGCAGTATCCAAGAATCTGCAACTCCACCTTAATAATGGTTTATTGGCTTTTCCTCTAGGAACTTGTCCAAACAATATTTAAACACAGCTACACTAGTAGCTTTCACCACATCCTCTGGCAACAAATATCATTGAGTAAATAAATATTTTCTATTAGTTTTAAATATCTTACCTAGTAACTTTAATATTTTATTTACTGACATTTGATCTCAATTGAGATATCACACCGGTTTACATTCAGGTACTGTAGGTATTTCTCTATCCCCAGAGGGCTTACAATCCAAGTTTTTGTACCTGTGCCCAAGGTCACAAGGAGCGACAGCAGGACTTGAACCCTGGTCTCCTGGTTCATATTCCACTGCTCTAACTAGGCTATTCCTCCTCCCTAATAGGATAGGAAAGGGGGAGGAGTGGTTCTTTATGTCAGAAACAATATCCAAGCATCTGAGCTACAAGGAAGATGAGGCAATGAAGAAGCTTTATGGGCCGACTTAAAAAAAGATGGGGCATCCATTTTTATTGGAGTGGTTTACAGGCCTCCAAACCAAAAGGAAGAGCTGGACAGAGATCTGGTTGAAGACATCCACAGGATAGGAAAGAAAGGAGAAGTGGTGATCGTTGGAGACTTTAATATGCCAGATGTAGACTGGAGAATCCCATCTGCAGAATCTAATAATAGTAGAGAAATAGTAGATGTCCTGCAAGTAGCTTTGTTCAAACAAATGGTAATGGAACCCACGAGAGAAGGAGCTATACTCGACTTAGTGCTCACTAATGGAGATAATGTCTCAGACGTCCAGGTGGGTGCCCACCTCAGCACCAGTGATCATCAAACGGTATGGTTTAATATCACAAAAAGGACACGGAAAAGAAGCACAAAAACCCGAGTTTTGCTGTTCAAAAACACAGACTTTGATGAAATGGGGAAGTACCTGGAGGAAGAACTAAAAGGCTGGGAGAAAGAGAGAGATGTGGATCAACAGTGGACCAATCTAAAAGGAGCAATTACCAAGGCAACTAATCTATATGTTAGAAAAGTAAAGAAAAGCAAAAGAAAAATGAAACCTATCTGTTCTCAAAGGAGGTGGCTGACAAAATAAAGGCTAAAAGAACAGTGTTCAAGAAATATAAAAGATCCCAAAAGGAGGAGCACAAAGAAGAATATCTGGTAGAACTGAGGGACACAAAGAAATTAATCAAGATGGCAAAAAGTCAAGCGGAAGAGAGGATTGCCAAAGAGGTAAAGAGTGGTAACAAAACATTTTTCAGATACACAGTGAAAAGAGAAAAGTTCAAAGTGGTATATTAAAATTGAAAGGTGGAAAGGATCAATGTGTGGAGAGAGACGAAGAAATGGCAGAAATATTAAATGAATACTTCAGTTCTGTGTTCACTAAAGAGGACCCTGGAGAAGGACCGTCACTAGTTAACAAGAAACTGGAGGGGAGTGGAGTAGATGTAACTCCATTTACAGTAGAAAATGTATGGAAAGAGCTGGTGAAACTGAAAGTGGACAAAGCCATGGGACCTGATGAAGTTCATCCCAGAATACTGAGGGAGCTCAGAGATGTGCTGGCGGGTCCACTGTGTGACCTGTTCAATAGATCCCTAGAAACGGGAGTGGTGCCGAGTGATTGGAGGAGAGCGGTGGTGGTCCCGCTTCACAAGAGTGGGAACAGAGAAGAGGCTGGTAACTACAGACTGGTTAGCCTCATTTCGGTGGTGGGAAAAGTAATGGAGTCACTGTTGAGAGAATAGTGAACTATCTACAGTCGGGAGAATTGCTGGACGAGAGGCAGCATGGATTCACCATTGGAAGATCCTGTCAGACAAATCTGATTGACCTTTTTGACTGGGTAACCAAGTAATTGGATCAAGGAAGAGCACTCGATGTCATCTACTTGGATTTCAGCAAAGCTTTTGACACTGTCCTGCACAGGAGACTGGTGAATAAAATGAGAAGCTTAGGAGTGAGTGCCGAGGTGGTGGCCTGGATTGCAAACTGGTTGACGGACAGAAGACAATGTGTGATGGTAAATGGAACTCTCTCTGAAGAGAGAGCGGTTTTAAGCGGTGTAAGGGATCGGTGCAGGGATCGGTGTTGGGACCGGTCCTTTTCAATATCTTTGTGAGCGACAATGCGGAAGGGATAGAAGGTAAGGTATGTCTTTTTGCGGATGACACTAAGATCTGCAACAGAGTGAACACGCCGGAAGGAATGGAGAGAATGAGACGGGATTTAAGGAAGCTGGAAGAGTGGTCGAAGATATGGCAGCTGAGATTCAATGCCAAGAAGTGCAGAGTCATGCATATGGGGAGTGGAAATCCGAATGAACTGTATTCGATGGGGGGAGAAAGGCTGATGTGCACGGAGCAGGAGAGAGACCTTGGGGTGATGGTGTCTAATGATCTGAAGTTGGCGAAACAATGTGACAAGGCGATAGCTAAAGCCAGAAGAATACTGGGCTGCATAGAGAGAGGAAGAAAAGGGAAGTGATTATCCCCTTGTACAGGTCCTTGGTGAGACCTCACCTGGAGTATTGTGTTCAGTTCTGGAGACCGTATCTCCAAAGAGACAGAAACAAGATGGAGGCGGTCCAGAGAAGGGCGACCAAAAAGGTGGAAGGTCTTCATCAAATGACTTATGAGGAGAGATTGAAGAATCTAAATATGTACACCCTGGAGGAAAGGAGGAGCAGAGGTGATATGATACAGACTTTCAGATACTTGAAAGGTTTTAATGATCCAAAGACAACGACAAACCTTTTCCGTAGGAAAAAAATCAGCAGAACCAGGGGTCAGGATTTGAAGCTCCAGGGAGGAAGATTCAGAACCAATGTCAGGAAGTATTTCTTCACGGAGAGGGTGGTAGATGCCTGGAATGCCCTTCCGGAGGAAGTAGTGAAGACCAGAACTGTGAAGGACTTCAAAGGGGCGTGGGATAAACACTGTGGATCCATAAAGTCAAGAGGCCATCAATGAAGAGTGGGTGGCTCGCCAGAATGACGGCTACTGCCTGGAGATAATACCCTTATTCAATAAACAAACACATGGTTACTGTGACTCCAACATCGCTCTAAGCTTCAACAGCAAGAGGAAATGTGGAAAAAAGGATTTGCACTCACAAAGCGGGGAGTAGCTGGCTTGTTATGGCAGGTACTACCCCAAACCAAATAAACCTGATACTTCACTTTCAATGCATATCCAGCATAGCTCTCTGCTTCAACGGCAGGGGAGAAGAAAAACTAATACTTCACGCATATCCAGCATAGCTCTCTGCTTCAACGGCAGGGGAGAAGTAAAACTGATACTTCACGCATATCCAGCATAGCTCTCTGCTTCAATGGCAGGGGAGAAGAAAAACTGATACTTCACGCATATCCAGCATAGCTCTCTGCTTCAATGGCAGGGGAGAAGAAAAACTAATACTTCACGCATATCCAGCATAGCTCTCTGCTTCAACGGCAGGGGAGAAGAAAAACAACCAATAAGGGCTGAATAACATAGTCTGAGTAAAACAAATAAGCATGGGTGTAGCTTGCTTATTGCGGCGGTTACTACCCCTAACTAATCAAGCTTGATATTTCACTTGGATGCAGCTCCATCACTGCTCTCTACATTAATGGTGGGGGTGGAAGGGAAATAGAACCAAAGAGCTAAGAGAAACAGATAAGTATGAGAAAAAAAATGTGTGAAGCTTGCTGGGCAGACTGGATGGGCCGTTTGGTCTTCTTCTGCCGTCATTTCTATGTTTCTATGTTTCTATATGTATCCCCTAGTGTTTGTACTTTTTGAAAGAGTAAACAACTGATTAACGTTTACTCATTCCATTCACCCATTATTTTTGTCATGCACGGCGGATTGCGGGCCAACCCCACAGCCTGCCACCCCTACCTCTCTGTCAGGCCCTGCTTGATGGCATTACACCACCATGCTCTTCCTGCCCACGGTGGACCTAACTTGGCTGTCTCTGCGGAGCACGGAAGGGAGCTGCATGGCTCTGCTCCAGCCTCTAGTTCCTCCTTGTGACAAGACACCGTCAGAGCCGCTGTTTGAGGCTCTTCTCCTTCTGGTGCCTAGGCCCCGCCTCCTTAGTGCGTGCATGGCCATTTCCCCCACATTTAAAGAGCCAGTGGTGGGAATGGTCAGTGATGCCCCATGCCTTCCCATAACACTCGTCCTTGCCTCATCCTCCACGGACCTTCTCTTCCTAAGCTCAGATGCCTAAGCACTTTTTCTTCCACTGCCTAAGCTATTTAATATATGTATATTAGTTTCATTAAATGTATGGTAACCCTCCGCTACCCTCCCCCCCACCTTCCAACCCCCCTTCCAACCCCCTTTCAATCCCTCATTCCTACCCCTCCCTCGGAATACCTTGTTACCCCAAAAAGCCAACTCTTATCAGTTCTTACCAGTTTAGGACACGTTACTCCCCATGCTTAAGCTGTATCCAAGTTTTTCTCTCCCCCTGTTCTATGTAAGACAACTTTGTCACTGTTTTTATGGTTGCAATGTAAACCGGAGTGATAATTAACTCTGTTATTTGAACTTCGGTATAGAAAAGTTATAAATAAACAAATAAATAAATAAATAAAGTCACTTTCATTCTTTCTTGACTGGATGGCAAGGCTCTGGCTTAGGCCTCTCCATTCTGGGAATGCTGACCCGCTTCTGCAGGACCTACAATGATTGATCTCCTCTTTCAAAAAGGTTTTCAATGAACCTGGCTGTCAAGCAGCTTCCAGATCTCTTTTATCTTTGTCAGTAGAACCACTCAATGACAGATTATGCCATCGAGTTCTGCACCCTAGCCACTGAGCTCAGCTGGAACTGCTCCCCTATGAGGAAAGCCTAAAGAGGTTAGGACTGCTAGGCTTGGAGAAGAGATGGCTGGGGGGGAGGGGGGGGATATGATAGAGGTGTTTAAACTCATGAGAGGTGTAGAACGGGTAAATGTCAATCGGTTAATTACTCTTTTGATTAATAGAAGGACTAGGGGGCACTCCATGAAATTAGCATGTAACACATTTAAAACTAATTGGAGTGTTGTGTTTCGCGCCCACAGCCGACCGCGGGCGCGCCCCCCCCTATCTGGCCGCGGTGGCGACCCGCCACAGCAAACAGCCCGAAGAAAGCCCAGACCCAGGGCAGTCGTTCCTGCAGGCTGGAGTGGGCCCGCGGGGTACCCACTCGCCGGGAGCCCTCCTAGTCTCCCCGGGGCTCAGCGTCTTCACTGCCGGGAGGATCCAAGATGGCTGCCGCCATGGGATCCAAGATGGCCGCCGTCATCACTATATTTAAAGGGACCTGACCCCTTTAAAATCCGGGGTTGGCGCGCGCAAGGGGGTACACATTTGTGCACCTTGTGTGCGCCGAGGAACGCGTGCTGCCCGTTCCTTCCACCTCCCCCCACCTTCCCCTCCCTTCCCCTACCTAACTCACCCCCCCAGCCCTATCTAAACCCCCCCTAACCCTTCCACCCCCCACCGAAGCAGGCGTAACTCGCACGCACTGGTAACCCGCTGGCGCACCATCATCCAACCTGGTGGCTGGTCCGGAAGCCTCGTCCATGCCCCCCGGAATGCCCCCGGAATGGCACCACACCCCCCGGAATGCCCGGAATGCCGCGCCGCGGCATTCCGGGCATTCCGGGGGGTGTGGTGGGTGTCGGGGGGCGCTGCGCCGCCCCCCGACACCCACCCCCCTAGCAAAGCGCCAGGACAAGTGCGTCCCGGGGCTTGTGCACGCCGCCGAACCTATGCAAAATAGGCTCGGCGCACGCAGGGGTTTTATTGTTAATGAACCCAAGTTCTTAGCTTCCTTGTTTAATGTAATGCCTTATTTGTGCAGGTTTTTTGGTTTAATGTAAACCAAATTGATTTGTAACTTGTTACAAGAATATCGGTATATAAGAGCCCCTAAATAAATAAATAAATAAATAAATAAAAACTTTTCTATACCGTCGTTTAGTGATATACCATCACAATGGTTTACAAATAGGCACATAAATATATTCAAAATGGATTGTACTTTAACCAGAGGGTGCCACAGTTGTTCAGATACATGATTCAATATTATAAGCTATATGTAAAGTGTATCAAAATTCCCTTTATGGGTTAACCGTAGATGCGGTATACTGGAACCAGACTGCTGGCGCTAACCTTTAAAAAGGAGATAGAGCAGCTTTTAAACTAGAACAAAGGGGAAAGCCGACAGTCACTCAGCAGCGAATGGTTCGGAGAGAGGTATCCTTAAAGGATACTAATGATGCATTAGAATTAGGGCATCCCGACAGTGAGGTTCCAATAATTAGAAAAGAGTCCAAGTGCCTGTAACTAAAAACTCACCTGAGCTAAAAAATTCTAACTTATCCCTATCGATTAAAAAGCAGAATGAAAATACAAACAAAAAACAAACTTTGAAATGTTTGTATGCTAATGCCAGAAGTCTAAGAAGTAAGATGGGAGAATTAGAATGTATAGCAGTAAATGATGACATAGACTTAATTGGCATCTCAGAGACATGGTGGAAGGAGGACAACCAATGGGACAGTGCTATACCGGGGTACAAATTATATCGCAATGACAGAGAGGAGCACTCGGGAGGAGGTGTGGCGCTTTATGTCCAGGATGGCATAGAGTCTAACAGGATAAACATCCTGCATGAGACTAAATACAAAATAGAATCTTTATGGGTAGAAATCCCTTGTGTACCAGGGAAGACTATAGTGATAGGAGTATACTACCGTCCACCTGGTCAAGATGGTGAGACGGACAGTGAAATGCTAAGAGAAATTAGGGAAGCAAACCAAATTGGTAGTGCAGTAATAATGGGAGACTTCAATTACCCAATAATCCAAAGAAGCATGCCCATGCACATATATAAATCCACAGAAACACTGGTGCAGGAAAAAGTTCACGTTTCCACAAAGTAAATGAAAAAGTGTATTTATTCAGAAATTCATTAAATGCAGAAGTTCATTATGGCAACTCCATTAGTGAAACACAAATCTCTTGAAGTCCCCCGACACGGTCCCGTGTTTCGCACTTGCTGCATCGGGAGGGACCAATATGCAGTAACAATCTATAATGTAACAAAGTAACAAAGCGGGTAGTAAGTGGAAACCAAAAGACTACGGTAAAAACGTTTGCACAAGCTATCACATACCTTTGCAGTTAGTGTCCGGAGTGCAAGCGCCCTCAATTTTGACAGCCATTTAAAACACACAAAAAAGGCGCGAAGGGTAACTTCTCGCGAGATGTGACTACTGACGGGACTATTCTCTCAATAGAACAGGTGCCATTCTATGTCTTTGTTAAGACCTTTAGGAAAAACAGTATCGAGGGTGAAAATCCATCGCTGCTCCCTCCGACCCAGTATGCCAGAGAAGTCCCCTCCCCGAACAGGGCCCGGGACAACATCTAGCACCAGAGAGCAGAGATGGAATGGCCGGATTGTAACCAATGGGTGACCAGGGGTTCATCCACTCTGAGGGACCTAATATTCGAACAATGTTCAATCATACGTGTCTTGATCATGCGGGAAGTTTTTCCAACGTAAAGGAGGTCACAGGGGCATTTAATGACATAGATAACCCCTCTTGTGGTACAGTCGGATAAGGAAAAAAGTTTAAACACCCGTCCAGTCAGAGGGTGTACAAATTCTGACAGACTCTTAGTATGACTGCACATAGTGCAGCGCCCACAGGATCTATGCAGCCCATGTGCACTAGGCCGATCAGCTAGACAAGAGGCGGCCGTATGAACCAACTGATCCCGTAAATTTCTCCCTCTCTTAAAAGTAAAGTGCAGGGGACCTTGGAATAGATCTGTGAGTGAAAGGGCGGACCAATGCCGCCGTATCATCTTCACTAACGTGCGTCCCACCACAGAGAAAGGAAGGATACAGTTATTCGCCGTGTCCTCTGATGCAGAGGGGACAGCGAATAGCCATTCCCGATGTGTGTACAAAGCCCGTTTAAAAGCTCTTTTGACAACCCGTGCTGGATAGCCTCGGTCTAAAAAACGGGCAGACATCGTTTGAGCTTGAAGAATAAATTCAGCTCGGGTGGAACATAACCGGCGCAACCTAAAAAATTGGCCTGTGGGGATGTTATCTCTAAGGGCCCTGGGGTGACAGCTATTATAAGACAACAGGGTATTGCGATCTGTTGTCTTACGGTACAACGTGTTCTCAAAATTGTCCCCTACCCAAGAGATTAAAATATCTAGAAATGCGATCTGTGTCGGGTGGATACTGTGATTAAATTGGATGTTTTCATTGAGTGAATTGACCCAGTCCAGAAACATGAAAAACTGAACATCGGAGCCCGTCCAAACAATAAATACATCGTCAATGTAGCGCAGCCAGAGATGGATTAACTGTGACCACTCTGACGGGTAAATATGTGTCGTCTCAAAATCGTCCATATATAAACACGCCAGGCTAGGCGCCATGGTGACCCCCATGGCAGTGCCCTTAATCTGTTGATATACCGTGTCTTGAAACTGAAAATAATTTTTTGTCAACGCTAATTCAGATAGTTGAAGCAAGAATGACGTGGTAATCCGCTGTGGTGGTGGGCGCATATTCAGAACTTTTTCAATGACCAGAAGGGCCTCACTTTGCGGAATATTTGAATACAGTGAGACAACGTCCAAGGTTATCAGAAATACTTTAGACATGGGAATCACTAATTGAGATAAGGTAGATATAAGGTGGGACAAGTCCCTAACATAAGACCGGATGTTGGGTACGACCGGTTTTAAAAAAATGTCGACGAATTGTGACAGGGGCTCAAGCAAGGAGCCTATTCCTGAGACAATGGGTCGGCCCGGAGGGTGGTCAAGAGTCTTATGGATTTTAGGCAATGTGTAAAATAAAGGCATAATCGGGTGACTTGTGACCAAAAATTTTGCTTCCTTGCTAGTGATGATATGCGAGTCAAAAGCTTGTTGAACTAAATGCTTGATATCTAATAAGAGTGCAGTAGTCGGATCCTGAGGGAGGGGGGTGTAGCAGGAAGAATCACTAAGCTGTCTTAATGCCTCAGCCTCATAATCCGCTTTGTCCTGAATAACAATTCCACCCCCCTTATCCGCCGGCTTTATAACTATAGATTCATCTCTAGTGAGATCCCTCAGGGATCTCACTAGAGATCCGGCCATTCCATCTCTGCTCTCTCTTTTCTGGTGCTAGAAGTTGTCCCGGGCCCTGTTCGGGGAGGGGACTTCTCTGGCATACTGGGTCGGAGGGAGCAGCGATGGATTTTCACCCTCGATACTGTTTTTCCTAAAGGTCTTAACAAAGACATAGAATGGCACCTGTTCTATTGAGAGAATAGTCCCGTCAGTAGTCACATCTCGCGAGAAGTTACCCTTCGCGCCTTTTTTGTGTGTTTTAAATGGCTGTCAAAATTGAGGGCGCTTGCACTCCGGACACTAACTGCAAAGGTATGTGATAGCTTGTGCAAACGTTTTTACCATAGTCTTTTGGTTTCCACTTACTACCCGCTTTGTTACTTTGTTACATTATAGATTGTTACTGCATATTGGTCCCTCCCGATGCAGCAAGTGCGAAACACGGGACCGTGTCGGGGGACTTCAAGATATTTGTTTTTCACTAATGGAGTTGCCATAATGAACTTCTGCATTTAATGAATTTCTGAATAAATACACTTTTTCATTTACTTTGTGGAAACGTGAACTTTTTCCTGCACCAGTGTTTCTGTAGACTTCAATTACCCCAATACTGACTGGGTAAAAGTATCATGGGTCACGCTAGAGAGATAACGTTCCTGGATGGAATAAATGATAGCTTTATGGAGCAATTGGTTCAGGAACCGACGAGAGAGGGAGCAATTTTAGATCTAATTCTCAGTGGAGCACAGGACTTGGTGAGAGAGGTAATGGTGGTGGGGCCGCTTGGTAATAGTGATCATAATATGATCAAATTTTATTTAATGACTGGAAGAGGAACAGTGTGCAAATCCACAGGTCTCGTGCTAAACTTTCAAAAGGGAAACTTTGATAAAATGAGAAAAATTGTTAGAAAAAAACTGAAAGGAGCAGCTACAAAAGTAAAAAATGTCCAAGAGGCGTGGTCATTGTTAAAAAAATACCATTCTAGAAGCACAGTCCAGATGTATTCCACACATTAAGGTGGAAAGAAGGCAAAACGATTACCGGCATGGTTAAAAGGGGAGGTGAAAGAAGCTATTTTAGCCAAATGATCTTCATTCAAAAATTGGAAGAAGGATCCAACAGAAGAAAATAGGATAAAGCATAAACATTGGCAAGTTAAATGTAAAACATTGATAAGGCAGGCTAAGAGAGAATTTGAAAAGAAGTTGGCTGTAGAGGCAAAAACTCACAGTAAAAACTTTTTAAAATATATCCGAAGCAGAAAGCCTGTGAGGGAGTCAGTTGGACCGTTAGATGATCGAGGGGTTAAAGGGGCACTTAGAGAAGATAAGGCCATCGCGGAAAGATTAAATGATTTCTTTGCTTCGGTGTTTACTGAAGAGGATGTTGGGGAGGTACCCGTAATGGAGAAGGTTTTCATGGGTAATGATTCAGATGGACTGAATCAAATCAAGATGAACCTAGAAGATGTGGTAGGCCTGATTGACAAACTGAAGAGTAGTAAATCACCTGGACCGGATGGTATACACCCCAGAGTTCTGAAGGAACTAAAAAATGAAATTTCAGACCTATTAGTAAAAATGTGTAACTTATCATTAAAATCATCCATTGTACCTGAAGACTGGAGGATAGCAAATGTAACACCAATATTTAAAAAGGGCTCCAGGGGTGATCTGGGAAACTACAGACCGGTTAGCCTGACTTCAGTGCCAGGAAAAATAGTGGAAAGTGTTCTAAGCATCAAAATCACAGAACATATAGAAAGACATGGTTTAATGAAACAAAGTCAGCATGGCTTTACCCAGGGCAAGTCTTGCCTCACAAATCTGCTTCACTTTTTTGAAGGAGTTAATAAACATGTGGATAAAGGTGAACCGGTAGATATAGTATACTTGGATTTTCAGAAGGCGGTTGACAAAGTTCCTCATGAGAGGCTTCTAGGAAAAGTAAAAAGTCATGGGATAGGTGGCGATGTCCTTTTGTGGATTGCAAATTGGCTAAAAGACAGGAAACAGAGTAGGATTAAATGGACAATTTTCTCAGTGGAAGGGAGTGGACAGTGGAGTGCCTCAGGGATCTGTATTGGGACCCTTACTTTTCAATATATTTATAAATGATCTGGAAAGAAATACGATGAGTGAGATAATCAAATTTGCAGATGACACAAAATTGTTCAGAGTAGTTAAATCACAAGCAGTTTGTGATAAATTGCAGGAAGACCTTGTGAGACTGGAAAATTGGGCATCCAAATGGCAGATGAAATTTAATGTGGATAAGTGCAAGGTGATGCATATAGGGAAAAATAACCCATGCTATAGTTACACAATGTTAGGTTCCATATTAGGTGCTACAACCCAAGAAAGAGATCTAGGCGTCATAGCGGATAACACATTGAAATCGTCGGTTCAGTGTGCTGCGGCAGTCAAAAAAGCAAACAGAATGTTGGGAATTATTAGAAAGGGAATGGTGAGTAAAACGGAAAATGTCATAATGCCTCTGTATTGCTCCATGGTGAGACCGCACCTTGAATAATGTGTACAATTCTGGTCGCCGCATCTCAAAAAAGATATAATTGGAATGGAGAAGGTACAGAGAACGGCTACCAAAATGATAAGGGGAATGGAACAGCTCCCCTATGAGGAAAGACTAAAGAGGTTAGGACTTTTCAGCTTGGAGAAGAGATGGCTGAGGGGGGATATGATAGAGGTGTTTAAAATCATGAAAGGTCTAGAACGGGTAGATGTGAATCGGCTATTTACTCTTTCGGATAATAGAAAGAGTAGGGGGGCACATTTAAAACTAATCGGAGAAAGTTCTTTTTTACTCAACGCACAATTAAACTCTGGAATTTGTTGCCAGAGGATGTGGTTAGTGCAGTTAGAATAGCTGTGTAGCTGTGTTTAAAAAAGGATTGGATAAGTTCTTGGAGGAGAAGTCCATTACCTGCTATTAATTAAGTTGACTTAGAAAATAGCCACTGCTATTACTAGCAACGGTAACATGGAATAGACTTAGTTTTTGGGTACTTGCCTGGTTCTTATGGCCTGGATTGGCCACTGTTGGAAACAGGATGCTGGGCTTGATGGACCCTTGGTCTGACCCAGTATGGCATGTTCTTATGTTCTTTCTCTTAATCTGTTTAAAAGCATTTCGTGTTTAACGGTGTCTGTCGAATGCTGTGGAGATGTCAAGTAAATGAGTAGGTAGGAGTGACCACTGTCTAGTCCTGAGGATTGTATCAGAGAGGGAGAGTAGTAGCGTTTCTGTGCTGAGTGACTTCCTGAAGCCGTGTTGGGCTGGGAATAAAATATTATGGGTATCCAGGTGTTTGGAGAGTTGTTGGTTAATGATTTTTTCTAGGATGAAGGGAGATTCGAAATGGGCCTGAAGCTTGCTAGATCGGATTCATTGAGTTGTGGTTTTTTAAGGATTGGCTTGATGATGGCACATTTGAGGTTATCTGGGAAAATACTTTGATCGAGTGATGTTGACTATGTCAGCTATGGGTTTGGCAATGGTGTTAGATACTTGTTTAAGGAATTTTATTGGGATGGGATCAAGGGGATGTGCAGCAGGATTTATTTTTTGGATGATTACATCAATTTCGGTTGAGGCAACATTCTCAAAATGTATCCATTTAACGTCAGGTTTGCTTGAGAATTTTGTGTTTTCATTGATTATTTTGGGGTTCTTTGCGATTAGATTTGTGATTTTGTCACTGAAAAATTGGGCTAGTTCTTCGCAGGTTTTTGCTTGATTGGTATTTCTGGGTGAGTTTTGAATTGGTTGTATGAGATTATTGACATATGCAATTAGGGTTCTGGGATTGAATTGATAGTTATGAATTTTCTTTGCATAGAATTCTCACTTCGCTTTCTCAATATCAGTTCTGTATATATATAGAATGGTTCTGAATCTGTCTTTCAGCTGAGGGGTTGGGTTTCTTCTCCAATTTTTTTCAGCCTGTCTTAATAAGCATCTGATGTTTTTCAGTTCAGGGGTATAGCATGGGGCTTTATTTTTAGTGGAAGGTTTAATTTCCTTCTTGATAAGTGGGCATATGATCTTGTTGACTTCTGTGTTGATGTTGATCCAGGAGTTTACAGCAGAGTTTGTGTCGTTCATATTTAAAGATTTCAGGGAGTCTGGTAGAGTTTCAGTTAAGTCTTTGCTGGTACATGGTTTATTGAATTCAATGAATTTCTTGAAATTATTTGGTTCCAAGAGGGGGTTTTGTAGTTGTAACTTGGTTTGTATTAGTTTGTGGTCTGACCAAGGAATTGTATGTGCTGTGGGTGGGTCATTGTTTGAGATTTTTTTATTAATAAATATAAGGACGAGGGTGTGTCCTGATTTATGGGTGGAGGTTTTTATTATTTGTTCGAATCCAATCGCTGTCATGGTATCCAGTAGGAGTTTGCAGGTGCCCATGAGTTAGGTTAAAGTTAGGTTAAAGTTGCCCAGGACGATTGCAGGGATGTCCATGTTGATGTTTGTAATGGTTTCAATAAGTGGGGATAGGTTGTGTTCGAGGAGGCCTTGTGGGGCATAGATTAGGAGGATTTGTAGGTTCTTAGATTTGAAAAGACCTATTTCGAAAGGAGGAGGAAGTCTAGTGGGGTGGATTTTGAATTTGAGTTTCTTTGATGCCATGAATAATAAACCACCCCCTTTTCTTTTTGGTCTGGATAGAGAAAATATGTTGTAGATCTTTTTGGGAAGTTGGTTGATTAGGGCTATGTCGGAAGTTTTGAGCCATGATTCGGTGACACAAAGTAGATCAGGACGATTATCTAGTAGTAGGTCATGGATTAATGGTATCTTTTTTGTGACTGATTGTGCATTGAGCAAGGTCAAGGTTAGGACGGTGAGGGCTGTGATATGTGCATTGGAGTGGGTTGGGATTGCGGTGAGGGACTGCGGCCTGTTTGGGGTATTTGTTTTTCTTCTTATGTTGTTCCTGTCGTAGGGTAGGATGGGGATTTTGTTGACCCGTTCCATGTATGGGTTTGTGACTTAGCAGTGATTTCCGTCTGAATGTGGTTGAGGGACAGCGGGATACTTGCAGATGGTAGGGAGTAGAGAGAGAGAAAAGCAGTTGTGAAGTATCTCTTTGTGTCGTCTATCCGGCTCTGTTTGGTGGAGGTGGCGCAAAGGAGGCAGCACAAGGGGGCACACCAAGGGGCAGGCCCCTTGTGTCACGCTTCTTAGGTGCACGAAGCCTGGTGTATGGCACGTGCGGCCGGCGCTTGCGCTTTTTTAGTTTTCTGGTCGCGCTCGGCGCCTGGCTGACGTCACCTGGGGTGGGCCGTTCCGACGAGGGGGAGGGCCGCACGACTCACGGGTTCAGGGACCGTCGATGGGAGGCCTTCTGATGGAGCAGATGGGCTCACTGGCTCGGGACCCTGACAGGTCAGCGCCGGCCGTGTGAAGCCTTGTGGATGGTGGCATCAGCAAGCCAGAATGGATGGGTAGGCCAACGCTTGCGCTTTTTTTAATTTTCTGGTTGTGCTCAGCACCTAGCTGATGTCACCTGGGGCAGGCCGTTCCAATGAGGGGGAGGGCTGCATGACTCACGGGTTCGGGGACCGTTGATGGGAGGCCTTTCGATGGAGCAGATGGGCTCGCTGGCTTGGGACCCAGACGGGTCAGCGCCAGTCATGCGGAGCCTTGTGGATGGCAGCGTCGGCAAGCCAGAGGGGAGGGCCGCACCCCATGGTTTTAGGACTACCATGGCTACAACTTCACTTACCACAATTCAACTGGACTTCCCTGCAGCTCGCTAAGTGGGGCCCCCATTGTCATCAGTCCTGTCTAAAGAGGGTGAGTTCTTCTCCACATCTCCTGTTGGCAACGTCTATACCGGTATTCCTGCCCCATATGTCGACTTCTCGGACGTCTTCTCTAAGAAGAGAGCAGAGATTTTACCACCACATTGGGAATTTGACTGTGCCATTGAGCTGATGCCGGGCACCACTCCTCCGCGTGATAGAGTATACTCATTATCTCTCCCCGAAATGAAGGCTATGACGAAATACACCCAAGACAACCTAGACAAAGGGTTCATCTGAAGATCCACGTCCTTTCTTTGTTACCAAGAAAGATGGGACATTCTGTCCCTGTATTGTCTATCAAGGTCTCAATGCTATCATGAAGAAGGATCGTTATCCGCTGCCTCAATCTCGGACGCTAAGGTCTTCACCAAGCTGGATCTGTGGGGGGGGGGGCTTATAACCTGGCTCACATTCGGCCCAATGATGTATAGAAGACCATCTTTAACAGATGGGCAGTATGAATACCTCGTCATGCCTTTCAGTTTGTGTAATGCCCCAGAGGTCTTCCAAAAGATGATGAACGTGATCTTCCGAGATTTTCATTATACTAGCGTCGTGGTGTACATGGATGATATCCTTATATTTTCCAAAGACCTTCCATCTCATTGCCGAGATGTGTGCCGAGTTCTTCAATGCCTCCGGGATCATCAATTATACGCCAAGCTGGATAAATGCCTATTCCAGGAAGAAAGCCTTCCCTTTCTGGGATACATTGTTTCCAGCCGAGGCTTCTCCATGCATTTTAACAAACGCAAAAGATCTGTGACTAGCCCCAGCCAGCTGGTCTGTGGGCTCTACAGAGAATCTTGGGCTTCACCAATTATTACCGACATTTCATCGCTAATTACATCTTGCTTGCTGCACTCCTCACAGCCCTCACATGAAAGGGGGCTAATGTCAAAACCTGGCTTCCCGAGGCTGTGACAGCCTTCCAAGACCTGAAGAATGTGTTTCTGCAGGGGCCCTGTCTGCACCATCCGGACCCTAATCGTCCCTTCATCTTACAGGTAGATGCATCCTCAGTGGGGATAGGGGCCATCCTGAGACAATACTTTCCCAAGTGCACCCTGCACCCATGCTCCTTCTACTCCCAGAAAGTTTCTTCTGCTGAGTGTAATTATGGAATAAGTAACAGGGAACTTCTCGCCATTAAGTTGGCCCTGGAGGAATGGCATCACTGGCTGGAGGGCGCCTAGCATCTGATTACGATCTATACCAATAATAATCTGGAACATCTTCAGCAAGCTCAGTCTGAATGACTGATAGGCTTGCTGGTCCCTTTTCTTCACTCATTTTTATTTCAAGTTGAGATATCATCCGGTGAACAAGAATACCTGGGCTGATGCACTCTCTTGCTCCATCCTGCTGGAGAATCTTCCCGAACCACCACAGCATATCATAGATCCAGCCCAAATCCTCATCCGCCTCCTTCTGTTCCTGGAGGGAAAACAGTTGTTCCCTGCAGACTATGCAAAAAGATGTTGAGATGGTCCCACGACTCCTGTGTAGCAGGCCACCTTGGATGGGCTCAGACTCTCGCTCTCCTCCAACACAGATGCAACACGATGTCTGAGCCTATGTGGACTCTTGTCCCACTTGCGCACAGCAGAAACTATTGGTGGGATGACGCTGGGTTCTGTTACAGCCATTACCAGCACCCAGGAAACCCTGGACCCACTTGTCCACCGACTTTGTGGTGGACCTCCCTATCTCGAACGGCTGCTCTGTTATTTGGGTCGTGATTTATCGCTTCTCAAAAATGGCCAATTTTGTTCCACTTCCAGGCCTTCCCAAGGCACCTGAGCTTGCCTGACTCTTTTCTCTGCATGTCTTCTGCTTACTTGGGAGACCCCAGCATGTGGTCTCTGACCGAGGCTCCGAATTCACAACTCGAATCTGGATATCTCTATGTAAGTAGTTCAACATTTCTCTGTACTTTACAACAGCCTACCACCCACAGACCAATGGCCAGGTTCAGCTGATCAACCATTCTTTAAAGAACTTCCTCAGGGCCTATGCCAACAACCAGCAGCAAAACTGGGCTTACCTCTTGCCTTGGGCAGAATTCTCTCATAACTCCCATGCCTGCAGCTCTATGGGATTGTCACCATTCTAAATCAGATACAGTAGGCAACTCCTACATCCATTACTTGCTCTTCTCGCTGTTCCATCACCAGTGGCTCAACTGACAGCAATGGAACTCCAGAAATTATGGGTTCGCACTTCAGAGATGTTGCAGAAGGCAGCCAACCAGTCCAACAAATCAGCCGTCACCCATCAGAGACCTGCACCTCCATTTAAACCAGGAGATAGAGTCTGGTTTAGTACTCACCATATCCGGCTTCAACTACTATCTATGCGCTTTGCTCCTAGGTACATTGGCCATTTCCTATCACTAGACAAATTGCCATTTCCTATAGAGATGTGAATCGGAACCGGAATCGGTTTGGATTCCGGTTCCGATTCACATGTGGGTTTTTTTTTCATCGGGCCCGATCGCGGTTTTGTTTATTGGCTGCGCCCGAGCTGATAAACAAAAAACCCACCCCGACCCTTTAAAACTAATCCCTTTGCTTCCCCCACCCTCCTGACCCCCCCCCAAAAAACATTTTACAGATACCTGGTGGTCCAGTGGGGGTCCCGGGAGCGATCTCCCGCTCTCGGGTCGTCGGCTGCCACTAATAAAAATGGCGCCGATGGCCTTTGCCCTTACCATGTGACAGGGTATCCGTGCCATTGGCCGGCCCCTGTCACATGGAGGCAGCACTGGATGGCTGGCGCCATCTTTAAAAATGGCGCAGGCCATCCAGTGCTCCTACTATGTGACAGGGGCCGGCCAATGGCATGGATACCCTGTCACATGGTAAGGGCAAAGGCCATCGGCGCCATTTTTATTAGTGGCAGCCGACGACCCGAGAGCGGGAGATCGCTCCCGGGACCCCCACTGGACCACCAGGTATCTGTAAAATGTTTTTGGGGGGGTCAGGAGGGTGGGGGAAGCAAAGGGATTAATTTTAAAGGGTTGGGGTGGGTTTAGGGTTATTTTTGTGTGCCGTTTTTCCCGCCCTCCCCCAAAATGATAAGGGAACCCCCACGAACAATATCATGGGGTTTTCCTATCATTTTGGGGGAGCCCCCGATTTCAGACGATTTTGAAAATATCGACGATATTTTCAATCGTCTGAAGCCTGATTCACACCCTAATTTCCTATCACCATGACCTATCAGCTACATTTACCTAATTCCCTGGGAATTCACAATGTTTTCCATGTCTCCCTCCTAAAGGCCCTCCCGAAGACCACCAAAATCCCAGGAGATTTCATCCGAGACTGATAATACCTATCAGATGAAGGTCATCCTCAACGTCCATCGATGAGGTAAGACAAGGGAGTATCTCATAAGTTGAAAGATTACAGCCCAGAAGAAAACACCTGGGAACCTGCTTCTAATATTCTAGACAAGAGACTCCTGCACGAATTCCATGCCGCACATCCCAGGAAATCTAAACCTCAGGCAAGGGGGTTTAGAGAAGGGGGTACTGTTATGCATGGCCAACCCTGCAGCCCACCACCCCTACCTCTCCGTTGGGCTTGGCTCCATGGCCTTGTGCAGCCACATTCCTCCTGCACACGGTGGGCCCGATGTGGCCGTCTCTGCGGAGTGCGGCAGGGAACTGTGCGGCTCTGCTCCGGCCTCTAGTTCCTCCTTGTGGCAGAATGCCATCGGGGCTGCTGCTTGAGGTTCTTCTCCTTCTGGCGCCTAGGCTCCACCTCCTTAGGAGCATGCTAGCCGTTTCACCCACATTTAAAGGGCCAGTGGCCGAAACGGTCAGCTCCCCATCTTTGACATCAGCAAAGCTGGCCTATTTAAGACCAGCTCCCTCTGTGCCTTGGCAACCAGGTTCCTTGACTAGTTGCTGGCTCTCCTGCTCCTGTGGTGCTTCAGGAAAGACTCTCTGGCTCTGGTTCGACTTTCTCTGTTGAGTTTCCTGGTTCCAGTGCCTCCTTGGTTCATTCCTCAACCTAAGGTGAACATGGGCTGGTAGTAGGGATGTGAATCGTTTTTCAACGATTAAAATTATCGTCCGATAATGTTTATATCGTCTTAAATCGTTATAGAACACGATACAATAGAAATTCTAACGATTTATCGTTAAAAATCGTTAAATCGTGTTAGTGCGCACTAAATCGAGTTAGTGCGCACTAACTCCTTAGTGCGCACTAACTCGATTTAGTGCGCACTAACTGAAAATGATACAAATAAACACTTTCCAGGTCACTGAAGGTCAGTTAGGAATGAATATGTGTTCCTATTGGCTGGCAGCCCTCTTATCTATTGATGTTACCAAGGTTTCCACTGAGGTGATGGTTGGGGGGGATGGGAAATGGAACTGGAAACTCATGAACACCAACAGAAAATGAAACAAAGTGTTCACACTTCCCAGGTCAGTAAAGGTCACTTAGGAATGAATATGTGTTCCTATTGGCTGGCTGCCCTCTTATCTATTGATGTTACCAAGGTTACCACTGAGGTGATGGTTGGGGGGATGGGAAATGGAACTGGAAACTAACGAACACCAACAGAAAATGAAACAAAGTGTTCACACTTCCCAGGTCAGTAAAGGTCACTTAGGAATGAATATGTATGTATGTATTCCTATTGGCTGGCTGTGCTCTTATCTATTGATGTTACCAAGGCTAACACTGAGGTAATGGTTGGGGGGATGTGAAATGGAAACAGTTGGAAGCTTGACAAAAAAAGTAATGTAATGATCAGCACTCACGTGACTAGAACTTGTTTGTTTATTATTTTTGTTAGCAGGCACCTGAAATGCTAGTGCATGTTGAATTTGCCAATCACTGTGCATTTTAGAAAGGTGGTCCTGGCTGGAACTGTACACAGTTCAAATATATGTAATTGATTGTTGGTAAGTGTATTTTTTAAGTAGCCACACTGGCACAAGTATGTTTACTTTTCCTCCTACTTAACTCACTATCTCAGCTTTGTAAGAAGGGCTTCTCTGCTTGTGTGTTGTTTTTGTTTGGTGTGAGGAGAGCAGAAACATCAGATCTTTATTCAATCTACTACAGTCATCTCTTACAGTGCCCTATCCCTATTAATACCAGGAGTGTTGTGATCTTCCTGCACACAGTGCCCTAACCCTGATACCAGTCTGAGACAGCTCCCTCCCTGCATTACTAGTGAGAGGCTGGCTTCACAGACAGGGGGGAGCTGCCTGACCCTCACTCCTGACTTCCCCCATGTCCCAGCTAGTGAATGGTGTGTGGGTGAGGGGGGGGGGGAGGAGGATGGTGAAGTCTGAGACAGCTCCCTCCCTGCATTACTAGTGAGAGGCTGGCTTCACAGACAGGGGGGAGCTGCCTGACCCTCACTCCTGACTTCCCCCATGTCACAGCTAGTGAATGGTGTGTGGGTGAGGGGGGGGGGGGAGGATGGTGAAGTCTGAGACAGCTCCCTCCCTGCATTACTAGTGAGAGGCTGGCTTCACAGACAGGGGGGAGCTGCCTGACCCTCACTCCTGACTTCCCCCATGTCCCAGCTAGTGAATGGTGTGTGGGTGAGGGGGGGGGGGGGAGGATGGTGAAGTCTGAGACAGCTCCCTCCTGCATTACTAGTGAGAGGCTGGCTTCACAGACAGGGGGGAGCTGCCTGACCCTCACTCCTGACTTCCCCCATGTCCCAGCTAGTGAATGGTGTGTGGGTGAGGGGGGGGGGGGAGGATGGTGAAGTCTGAGACAGCTCCCTCCCTGCATTACTAGTGAGAGGCTGGCTTCACAGACAGGGGGGAGCTGCCTGACCCTCACTCCTGACTTCCCCCATGTCCCAGCTAGTGAATGGTGTGTGGGTGAGGGGGGGGGGGGAGGAGGATGGTGAAGTCTGAGACAGCTCCCTCCCTGCATTACTAGTGAGAGGCTGGCTTCACAGACAGGGGGGAGCTGCCTGACCCTCACTCCTGACTTCCCCCATGTCCCAGCTAGTGAATGGTGTGTGGGTGAGGGGGGGGGGGAGGATGGTGAAGTCTGAGACAGCTCCCTCCCTGCATTACTAGTGAGAGGCTGGCTTCACAGACAGGGGGGAGCTGCCTGACCCTCACTCCTGACTTCCCCCATGTCCCAGCTAGTGAATGGTGTGTGGGTGAGGGGGGGGGGGAGGATGGTGAAGTCTGAGGACAGCTCCCTCCCTGCATTACTAGTGAGAGGCTGGCTTCACAGACAGGGGGGAGCTGCCTGACCCTCACTCCTGACTTCCCCCATGTCCCAGCTAGTGAATGGTGTGTGGGTGAGGGGGGGGGGGGAGGATGGTGAAGTCTGAGACAGCTCCCTCCCTGCATTACTAGTGAGAGGCTGGCTTCACAGACAGGGGGGAGCTGCCTGACCCTCACTCCTGACTTCCCCCATGTCCCAGCTAGTGAATGGTGTGTGGGTGAGGGGGGGGGGGGGGAGGATGGTGAAGTCTGAGACAGCTCCCTCCCTGCATTACTAGTGAGAGGCTGGCTTCACAGACAGGGGGGAGCTGCCTGACCCTCACTCCTGACTTCCCCCATGTCCCAGCTAGTGAATGGTGTGTGGGTGAGGGGGGGGGGGGAGGATGGTGAAGTCTGAGACAGCTCCCTCCCTGCATTACTAGTGAGAGGCTGGCTTCACAGACAGGGGGGAGCTGCCTGACCCTCACTTCTGACTTCCCCCATGTCCCAGCTAGTGAATGGTGTGTGGGTGAGGGGGGGGGGAGGAGGATGGTGAAGTCTGAGACAGCTCCCTCCCTGCATTACTAGTGAGAGGCTGGCTTCACAGACAGGGGGGAGCTGCCTGACCCTCACTCCTGACTTCCCCCATGTCCCAGCTAGTGAATGGTGTGTGGGTGAGGGGGGGGGGGGGAGGAGGATGGTGAAGTCTGAGACAGCTCCCTCCCTGCATTACTAGTGAGAGGCTGGCTTCACAGACAGGGGGAGCTGCCTGACCCTCACTCCTGACTTCCCCCATGTCCCAGCTAGTGAATGGTGTGTGGGTGAGGGGGGGGGGGGGGGGAGGAGGATGTTGAAGTCTGAGACAGCTCCCTCCCTGCATTACTAGTGAGAGGCTGGCTTCACAGACAGGGGGGAGCTGCCTGACCCTCACTCCTGACTTCCCCCATGTCCCAGCTAGTGAATGGTGTGTGGGTGAAGGGGGGGGGGAGGATGGTGAAGTCTGAGACAGCTCCCTCCCTGCATTACTAGTGAGAGGCTGGCTTCACAGACAGGGGGGAGCTGCCTGACCCTCACTCCTGACTTCCCCCATGTCCCAGCTAGTGAATGGTGTGTGGGTGAGGGGGGGGGGAGGATGGTGAAGTCTGAGACAGCTCCCTCCCTGCATTACTAGTGAGAGGCTGGCTTCACAGACAGGGGGGAGCTGCCTGACCCTCACTCCTGACTTCCCCCATGTCCCAGCTAGTGAATGGTGTGTGGGTGAGGGGGGGGGGGAGGATGGTGAAGTCTGAGACAGCTCCCTCCCTGCATTACTAGTGAGAGGCTGGCTTCACAGACAGGGGGGAGCTGCCTGACCCTCACTCCTGACTTCCCCCATGTCCCAGCTAGTGAATGGTGTGTGGGTGAGGGGGGGGGGGGGAGGATGGTGAAGTCTGAGACAGCTCCCTCCCTGCATTACTAGTGAGAGGCTGGCTTCACAGACAGGGGGGAGCTGCCTGACCCTCACTCCTGACTTCCCCCATGTCCCAGCTAGTGAATGGTGTGTGGGTGAGGGGGGGGTGGGGGAGGATGGTGAAGTCTGAGACAGCTCCCTCCCTGCATTACTAGTGAGAGGCTGGCTTCACAGACAGGGGGGAGCTGCCTGACCCTCACTCCTGACTTCCCCCATGTCCCAGCTAGTGAATGGTGTGTGGGTGAGGGGGGGGGGGAGGATGGTGAAGTCTGAGACAGCTCCCTCCCTGCATTACTAGTGAGAGGCTGGCTTCACAGACAGGGGGGAGCTGCCTGACCCTCACTCCTGACTTCCCCCATGTCCCAGCTAGTGAATGGTGTGTGGGTGAGGGGGTGGGGGAGGATGGTGAAGTCTGAGACAGCTCCCTCCCTGCATTACTAGTGAGAGGCTGGCTTCACAGACAGGGGGGAGCTGCCTGACCCTCACTCCTGACTTCCCCCATGTCCCAGCTAGTGAATGGTGTGTGGGTGAGGGGGGGGGGGGGAGGAGGATGGTGAAGTCTGAGACAGCTCCCTCCCTGCATTACTAGTGAGAGGCTGGCTTCACAGACAGGGGGGAGCTGCCTGACCCTCACTCCTGACTTCCCCCATGTCCCAGCTAGTGAATGGTGTGTGGGTGAGGGGGGGGGGGGGAGGATGGTGAAGTCTGAGACAGCTCCCTCCCTGCATTACTAGTGAGAGGCTGGCTTCACAGACAGGGGGGAGCTGCCTGACCCTCACTCCTGACTTCCCCCATGTCCCAGCTAGTGAATGGTGTGTGGGTGAGGGGGGGGGGAGGATGGTGAAGTCTGAGACAGCTCCCTCCCTGCATTACTAGTGAGAGGCTGGCTTCACAGACAGGGGGGAGCTGCCTGACCCTCACTCCTGACTTCCCCCATGTCCCAGCTAGTGAATGGTGTGTGGGTGAGGGGGGGGGGAGGATGGTGAAGTCTGAGACAGCTCCCTCCCTGCATTACTAGTGAGAGGCTGGCTTCACAGACAGGGGGGAGCTGCCCTGACCCTCACTCCTGACTTCCCCCATGTCCCAGCTAGTGAATGGTGTGTGGGTGAGGGGGGGGGGGGGAGGATGGTGAAGTCTGAGACAGCTCCCTCCCTGCATTACTAGTGAGAGGCTGGCTTCACAGACAGGGGGGAGCTGCCTGACCCTCACTCAAGCAGAGAAGCCCTTCTTACAAAGCTGAGCTAGTGAGTTAAGTAGGACGAAAAGTAAACATACTTGTGCCAGTGTGGCTACTTAAAAAATACACTTACCAACAATCAATTACATATATTTGAAACTGTGTACAGTTCCAGCCAGGACCACCTTTCTAAAATGCACAGTGATTGGCAAATTCAACATGCACTAGCATTTCAGGTGCCTGCTAACAAAAATAATAAACAAAGAAGTTCTAGTCACGTGAGTGCTGATCATCACATGTCAAGCTTCCAACTGTTTCCATTTCACATCCCCCCAACCATTACCTCAGTGGTAACCTTGGTAACATCAATAGATAAGAGCACAGCCAGCCAATAGGAACACATATTCATTCCTAAGTGACCTTTACTGACCTGGGAAGTGTGAACACTTTGTTTCATTTTCTGTTGGTGTTCATGAGTTTCCAGTTCCATTTCCCATCCCCCCAACCATCACCTCAGTGGTAACCTTGGTAACATCAATAGATAAGAGGGCAGCCAGCCAATAGGAACACATATTCATTCCTAACTGACCTTCAGTGACCTGGAAAGTGTCTATTTGTATCATTTTCAGTTAGTGCGCACTAACTCGAGTTAGTGCGCACTAATCGGAAAAAACTATTTTTAACGATTTTTCAATGAAATAATCGTGCCAAACACGATTTTCTTCTCCTGCCACACGATTTCTATCGTTAAGACGATATGGAAAACGATTCACATCCCTAGCTGGTAGTGGTGAAACTCCAGCTGGGCTTCCACATCATCTCACTCCACCTGCCGATGGGGGGGACCTACAAGGCTCCTCCCTGCAGGTTGCGCCAACTCCCCCTTGGTCTAAGGGTCCAATTCACTACAATTTTATAAACCTCTATCATATCCCCCTCAGCCATCTCTTCTCCAAGCTGAAGAGTCCTAACCTTTTTAGCCTTTCCTCATAGGGGAATCATTCCATCCCCTTTATCATTTTGCTTACCCTTTTCTGTACCTTTTCTAATTCTGCTATATCTTTTTTGAGATGTGGTGACCAAAACTGCACACAATACTCAAGATGAGATCACACCATGGAGCAATACAGAGGCATTATGTGCTCTATTTTCTTCTCCATTCCATTTCTAATAGTCCCTAGCATTCTATTTGCTTTCTTGACTGCTGCTGCTGCACACTGAGCAGAAGATTTCAACGTATTATCAACAATGAATTCTAGATCCATTTTCTGAATGTGGAACCTTGCACTGTGTAGCTATAATTTGGGTTACTCTTCCCTAAGTGCATCATTTTCCACATTAGATTTCATTTTCCATGTGCATACCCACTCTCCCAGTTTTACAATGTCCTCTTGGAATTTCTCACAATCCTCTTGTGATTTAACAACGTTGAATAATTTTGTGACATCAGCAAATTTGTTCATCTCACTTGTTGTTCCCATTTATAAATATTAAAAAGCAGTTGTCCCAGAAACGGATCCCTGGGGCACTCTACTTTTCACCTTTTTCCATTTATGATTTAGCCCTACTTTCTGTTTTCTTTTAACCAGTTGGCATTTCGCAATAGGACCCTGCCACCTATCCCATGATTTTCTAATTTCCTAAGAAGTCTCTAATGAGGAACTGTGTCAAATGTTTTCTGGAAATCCAGAAACACTATATCAACTGGTTCACCTTTATCCACATTTATTTACACCCTCAAAAATATGTAGTAAATTGGTGAGTACTTGGCTAAATACATATTGGCTTTGTCCCATTAAAATATTCCTAACTATATGTTCAGAAATTTTGCTCTTTATGATCATTTCTACCATTTTACCTGGTATGTAGTTTCCTGGGTCATTCCTTGATCCCTTTTTAAAAATTGGTGTTATATTGGCAATCCTCCCGTCTTCAGGTACCATTAATGATGTTAATGATAGTTTACAAATTTCCAGTAGCAGAACTGCAATTTCATTTCTCAGTTCTTTCAACACTCTGGGATGTATACCATCTGGTTTAGGTGATTTGCTACTCTTTAGTTTGTAAATTTGCCCTAGTATATCTTCGAGGTTTACTGAAATGTGTTTCATTTCCTCTGAATCATCACCTTTGGATATCATTTCTGGCATGGGTCTCTTTCTTACATTTTCCTCAGTGAATACCAAAACAAAGAATTTATTTAGACTTTCTGCTATGACTTTGTCATCCCTAAGTGCCCCTTTTACCCCTTGATCATTTAATGGTCCAACTACTTCCCTTGCAGGCTTTTTACCTTGAATGTACCTGAAAAAGTTTCTGTTCAAATTCTCTCTCTGCTTTCCTTATCAATGATTTGCATTTAACTTGCCAGTGCTAATGCTTATGCTGTTTCCTGTTTTCTTCATTTGGATCTCTTTTCCATTTCATGAAAGATGTTCTTTTAGATATTATTGCCTATGTCATCTCACCTTTTATCTATGCCAGTAGATTTTTAGCCTTCCTTTCACCTTTTCTAATATTTATTTATTTATTTAACTTCTTTTACTATACCGACACTCAAGACCAGGTCTTATCGTACCGGTTTACATTAGAACAAGGGGAAAACCAATTAACGTAAAGTGGAAAAGAGAAGTTACATTAAAACAGGGAGAGTAAAAACATGGATGTCGGAAGATAGGACAGAATTAAGTAATTGAACAATAAGTTAACAAAATACAATAAGTTAACAAAATACATAAACATAGAATACATCTGGTCTGGGCTTCCAAGATGGTATTTTTAAACAATGTCCATGCTTGCTCTAAACTCTTAACCTTTGCAGTTGCTCCTTTCAGTTTTTTCCTAACCATTTTCCTCATGTTATCATAGTTACCTTTTTGAAAGTTAACGGGCGGATTTTAAAAGCCCTGCTCGCGTAAATCCAGGCGGATTTACGCGAGCAGGGCCTTGCGCGCCGGCGCACCTATTTTCCATAGGCCGCCAGCGCGCGCAGAGCCCCGGGACGTGCGTAGGTCCCGGGGTTTTTGGAAGGGGGCGTGTCGGGGGCGTGTCGGGGTCGGGACCCGATGACGTGGCATTTCGGGGGCGGGGCGCGGTGTTTCGGGGGCGCGACCAGGGCGTGGCGCCGGCCCGGGGGCGTGGTCCAGGCCTTCGGACCAGCCCCCGGGTCGGAGCATGGCGTGCCAGCGGACTGCTGGCACGCGTAGATTTACGTCTGCTTCTCGCAGGCGTAAATCTACGGACAAAGGTAAGGGGGGGGGTTAGATAGGGCCGGGGGGGTGGGTTAGGTAGAGGAAGGGAGGGGAAGGTGAGGGGAGGGCGAAAGTGACAGGCTGCGTGGCTCGGCGCGCGCCGGCTGCCCAAAATCGGCAGCCTTGTGCGCGCCGATCCAGGATTTTAGAAGATACGCGCGTATCTTATAAAATCCAGCTACTTTTGTTTGCGCCTGGTGCGCAAACAAAAGTACGTGAACGCGCTTTTTTAAAAAATCTACCCCTAAATGTTTTCACAGTAGATTTCTCCAGTTAAGTAAAATTTGATCATGTTGTGATCACTATTGCCAAGTGGCTCCAAAACTGTTATCTTTCACAGCAAAATTGTTTTCCCCCTTGTTGGTTTTTGTACCAGTTGCTCCATGAAACAGTCATCTAGTAACTTTACCTCTCTAGCATGTCCTGATGTGACATTCATCCAGTGAATACTGGGGTACTTGAAATCACCCATTATTGTGCTGCTGATTTTGTTAGCCTCCCTAATATCTTTTAGCATTTCATTGTCTGTTTGTTCATTCTGGCCAGACAGACAATAATACATCCTCTCTGCTACCTTATACCCCTTTTCACCTGGAATTTCTATCCATAAAGATTCAACATTGCATTTTGATTCCTGCAGAATTTTTATCCTCTTTGACTCAATGCCCTCTCACATATAGTGCCACCCCTCCAACAATTTGATCTATCCTATCATTTTGATATATTTTGTACCTTGGTATCACAGTGTTCCATTAGTTATTCTCCTTCCACTAGATCTCTGAGATGTCAATTATAGCTACCTGTTCATTTTATTTATGTATTTATTTAATTCACTTTTGTATACCGGTGTTCTAGAAAGGATATCATATTGGTGTACATGTTAAAAGTTGAAACAGTTTAAAAATATTAAAAAACATCAAAAAGCACTATAACAACAATATTTATAAAATACCTAACATTAACCACACATTATTACCAAAAAATCTCTCCACTAATACTAAAACTATAAAGGGAAGAAAAGGAAAGAATAAGAGGAAAGACTTTAATTAGAAAAGGCCTGCTCAAATAGCCACGTTTTAACCTTTTTCCTAAACATGTTAAACTGTGACTCCAATCTTAGCTCGGTGGGTAAGTTGTTCCAGATTTTTGGGTCAGCCAATGACAATGCTCGGTCTTGAACAGAATTAAGGTGTGAAAGTTTAGGTGAAGGAATTGATAACAAAGCTTTATCAGATGAACGTAGATTCCGCTGTGGTGAATGAGGTGCAAAGCCGAATTCAGCCATTCTATTTTGTCTCCATAAAGAGCTTTATGTATCATAGATAGACATTTAAACTGGATTCTATAGAAAATAGGGAGCCAATGAAGTTCCATAAGTACAGGCGTGATGTGGTCCTGTTTTTTACTCCCGGTCAAGAGCCGGGCTGCCGAATTCTGCAAGAGCTGCAGAGGACGGATTGTTGAAATGGGAAGTCCCAATAACAAAGCATTACAATAATCAGTTTTCGCAAATATAAGAGCTTGAAGTACAGTCCTAAAGTCGTTCTTATACAACAAGGGGCGGATTTTAAAAGCCCTGCTCGCGTAAATCCGGGCGGATTTACGCAATCAGGGTCTTGCGCGCCGGCGCGCCTATTTTCCATAGGCCTGCCGGCGCACGCAGAGCCCCGGGACTCGTGTAAGTCCCGGGGTTTTTTGTCGGGGACGTGTCGGGGGGGCGGGGCCGATCGACGCGGCGTTTTGGGGGTGGGACGCGGTGTTTCGGGGGTGGGCCCGGGGGGGTGGTTTCGGCCCGGGGCGGTCCAGGGGCATGGCCGCGCCCTCCGGAATCGCCCCCAGGTTGCTTCTCGGTGCGCCAGCGGCCCGCTGGCGCGCGTGGATTTACTTCTCCCTCTGGGAGGCGTAAATCCGTGGACAAAGGTAGGGGGAGGTTTAGATAGGGCTGGGGGGGTGGGTTAGGTAGAGGAAGGAAGGGGAAGGTGAGGGGAGGGTGAAAGAGAGTTCCCTCCGAGGCCGCTCCGATTTCGGAGTGGCCTCGGAGGGAACGGAGGCAGGCTGCGCGGCTCGGCGCACGCCGGCTGCCCAAAATCGGCAGCCTTGCGTGCGCCGATCCAGGATTTTATAAGATACGCGCGGCTACGCGCGTATCTTATAAAGTCCAGCGTACTTTTGTTTGCGACTGGTGCGCCAACAAAAGTACGCGAACGCGCATTTTTTAAAAATCTACCCCCAATTGTTTTAACCTTTTTAAGACCTGTAACTTATAAAATCCCTCCTTTACAGTTTTCCTAATAAACTTTTTGAAATTAAATTCAGTGACTAAAATGAAACCCAGATCTCTGACCTCAAAAGAAATGTTCTGTGTCGGATTCAATAACTTCGTTTCAGCCATAGTACTTTCACTCAAATTAGAGATGACAAATATCTCGGTTTTTGATTGGTTCAAGGATAAAAGCATATGATTTAGCAATTGCTGGATGGATTCAAAATATACTTCCCACAGTTTTAAGGTAGACTCAACTGTGGACTCATTTGGTAATAAAATTTGAACATCGTCTGAAAATACAAAATATTTGAGACTGAGGCCTGAAAATAATTTGCACAGAGAGGTCATATAAATATTGAATAAGGTAGGTGACAGCGGTGAGCCCTGGGGTACTCCGGCCTTCAAAGGCAGGCACTATGTCTGATTCTTTACTGTCTAACCTAACGCTTAATGACCTGTTAGATAAAAAAGATCTAAACCATTTGAGGGTGGTGTTTGTTAGTAAGGCCAATTTCCTCTAATCTTTTCAGCATCCAGCGCTCTACACTCTAACTGGTTGGCTAACACCCAACTGATAGCTAGAAAACATGAAAGAAGAGGGAAACTAAGGGCCAACATTTTCTTGGTTACTACTTAACACATTAACCATATTTTCGAATAGATGGTTCTGTTGCCTTGCTACAGTAATGATGATCCATCTACAGCTAAATTGTTTGAACAGTAGAATTCACAACTGACCTACATCTCTCTTCCAAAAGGAAAAATAAATACTGAATTATAAATCAAATTGGAAAAAAAATCAAAACTGCAAATTTCATGTAATAATGTAAAGTGAATATTTATGCCAAAATATGTTTCAAATTAAAAAAAACTATATATAGTACAGCGTAGTCCCATTAAATGGATATATATTTGCATACTAAATCCATTATTCTAACAAATGCATTCTTTAATGGTCCTTGGGTAATGAGGAATTACTTCAGCATTATTCTGAAGCACATTTTGTGTAAGTATACTGAAAAGTTACACATTAGTTCTCTGATAGATCTGTTTCATTTTATCTTTTCACATACAAGAAGAATAGTTTGTCATTCGACAGTTCTTTATTTAAAAGGTTTCAGTTGTCTCTGGTTTGGTGTAAAGTTCCCTCCACCAGTTTAAAGGGACATATAGAAGAACATCTATATCCAGTAAGTATGAATTAACCAGAAATAATAGTATAGCAGTGTTATAGTGCTGCCTACAGTGAAAGCTCTCACAAGAAAATGCAACAAGATGCGCAAACAAATGGACGCTCATAGGGCCAGATTTTAAAACTTATGCGCAGGCGTAGATTTGTTTGCGCAACCCGGCGCGAACAAATCTACGCCTGATTTTATAACATGCGCGCACTGCCGTGTGCATGTTATAAAATCCAGGGTCGGCGCGCACAAGGGGGTGCATACGTGCACCTTGCGCACGCCGAGCCCGAGGGGAGCCCTGATGGCTTTCCCCGTTCCCTCCAAGGCCACTGCAAAATCGGAGCAGCCTTGGAGGGAACTTTTTCTCTGCCCCCCCCCCCCCCACGTTCCCCTCCCCATATCTAACCCACCCCCAGCCCTAACTAAATCTCCCCCACCTTTGTTGAAAAAGTTACGCCTGCCTGTGCCGGAGCACTCGACCCCACCCCGGGCCGCCCCGGGCCGCCGCCACGCCCCCGGCCACAACCCCAATCTGCTGCCATGCCCCTGGACTGCCCCTATTTGCAAGCCCCGGGACATACACGCAAAATAGGCTCAGCGCGCGCAGGGGCAAAATGTATTGAATTGAATTTGTCTACAAAAAGAGTGCGCTAGGGTGAAATGTGCGTTTCTGATGCTCAAAAGTATATTGCATCGGGCACACAGACATCTAAATAGGAGAGGAGGAACAGCCTAGTGGTTAGAGAGCGGGCTATGAACCAAGGAGACCAGGGTTCAAGTCCTGCTGTTGCTCCTTGTAACCTTGGGCAAGTCACTTTACCCTCCATTGCTTCAGGTACAAACTTAGGCCTGGATTTATCAAATTGCGGTAAGTACCGCATGCGACTGCAAAAGGGGCATGGTTTATGCAAAAATTCAGTTTATTGCAATTTGCGCTAATTACCTATGTGAAGAGCTAAGTTAGTGCACATTGCACTAACATTATCAGAATTTGCAATAGGTGTCAGACCTGTTGTATTTCCTGCATATGACCACTGGGTGGACCATTTGTATTGGGGGGGGAGGGAGAGAGAGAGCGAGCCTGGCCATAAAGTCATCCCCATAGGTAGGTATTTGTATCCCTATGGTAGGCCCACCTAGTAACTCGAGGTGGGGTTTACGTATGAGTCTAGGGGGTTAGGGGCCACTTTGACATTCTACGTGACTTTGACATTCTACGTGAGGTACGAACAGAACAGTGGTCTCGTGAAGATTTGATGACCTTCGGAGTGAGGAAAATCACTCCAAGATGAGATTTGGGCAATGTTCTCTCCACCTAGCTTGATGTTACCCAGGTAGAGAGTCCATCAAGCTAGGGGGAGAGAACATTGCCCAAATCTTCACAAGAGACCACTGTTCTGTTCGTACGTGTCACGTAGAAGGTCAAAGTGGCCCCTAACCCCCTACACTAATACCTAAACGCCACCTCGAGTTACTAGGTGGGCCTACCATAGGGATACAAATACCTACCTATGGGGATGACATTATGGCCAGTCTCTCTCTCTCCCTCCCTCCCCCCCCCGGGCCCTTCAATTCACCTCAAATAGGCCTTACGGGAGACATCGCAAAAGGCAATGAAACCTTAATGCATGGTCACAGCAGCTATCACACAGCCTAACACAATTCAAAGAGGTGTTGTTAAAATCGGCATTACAGATGTGCAATAGCTCTTCGCAGACAGGCTAACCCAGCCCACTCTCTGCCCCTAACTCCTAGTTTCTGAATTTTTATCGCACCATACGATATGGTGCTATCGCATGCGTTAAACACGTTTTCGCATGCGGTAAGGGCCTATCGCATGCATTAACGGGGCTTTTTGCATGCGATAAGCCCTTAACGCATGCGAAAACGCCATATCGCATTTTGATAAATGACCCCCTTAGATTGTAAGCCCTCTGGGGATAGGGAAATACCTACAGTAGCTGAATGTAAACCGATGTGATATGTCAATAAATATATAACTCTGCTATTTTAGGGGCTCTTAGGGAAGATAAGGCCATTGCAGAAAATTCTTTGCTTCTGTGTTTACTAATGAGGATGTTGGGGAGATACCAGTTCCGGAGATGGTTTTCAGGGGTGATGAGTCAGACGAACTGAACGAAATCACTGTGAACCTGGAAGATGTACTAGGCCAGATTGACAAAACTAAAGAGTAGCAAATCACCTGGACTGGATGGTATGCATCCTAGGGTACTGAAGGAACTAAAAAATGAAATTTCTGATCTATTAGTTAAAATTTGTAACCTATCACTAAAATCATCCATTGTACCTGAAGACTGGAGGGTGGCCAATGTAACCCCAATATTTAAAAAAGGCTCCAGGGGCGATCAGGGTAACTATAGACCAGTAAGCCTAACTTCAGTGCCGGGAAAAATAGTGGAAACTATTCTCAAGATCAAAATCGTAGAGTATATAGAAAGACGATTTAATGGAACACAATCAACACAGAATTACCCAAGGGAAGTCTTCCCTAACAAATCTGCTTCATTTTTTTGAAGGGGTTAATAAACATGTGGATAAAGGTAAACCGGTAGATATAGTGTATTTGGATTTTCAGAAGGCGTTTGACAAAATCCCTCATGAGAGGCTTCTACGAAAACTAAAAAGTCATGGGATAGGTGGCGATGTCCTTTCGTGGATTACAAACTGGTTAAAAGACAGGAAACAGAGAGTAGGATTAAATGGTCAATTTTCTCAGTGGAAAAGGGTAAACAGTGAGTGCCTCAGGGATCTGTACTTGGACCGGTGCTTTTCAATATATATATAAATGATCTGGAAAGGAATACGACGAGTGAGGTTATCAAATTTGCAGATGATACAAAATTATTCAGATTAGTTAACTCACAAGCAGACTGTGATACATTACAGGAGGACCTTTCAAGACTGGAAGATTGGGCATCCAAATGGCAGATGAAATTTAATGTGGAGAAGTGCAAGGTGTTGCATATAGGGAAAAATAACCCTTGCTGTAGTTACACGATGTTAGGTTCTATATTAGGAGCTACCACCCAGGAAAAAGATCTAGGCATCATAGTGGATAATACTTTAAAATTGTCAGCTCAATGTGCTGCAGCAGTAAAAAAAGCAAACAGAATGTTAGGAATTATTAGGAAGGGAATGGTTAATAAAACAGAAAATGTCATAATGCCTCTATATCGCTCCATGGTGAGACCACACCTTGAATACTGTGTACAATTCTGGTCACCACATCTCAGAAAAGATATAGTTGCGATGGAGAAGGTACAGAGAAGGGCAACCAAAATGATAAAGGGGATGGAACAGCTCCCCTATGAGGAAAGGCTGAAGAGGTTAGGGCTGTTCAGCTTGGAGAAGAGATGGCTGAGGGGGGATATGATAGAGGTCTTTAAGATCATGAGAGGTCTTGAACGAGTAGATGTGACTCGGTTATTTACACTTTCGAAGAATAGAAGGACTAGGGGGCATTCCATGAAGTTAGCAAGTAGCACATTTAAGACTAATCGGAGAAAAATCTTTTTCACTCAACGCACAATAAAGCTCTGGAATTTGTTGCCAGAGAATGTGGTTAGTGCAGTTAGTGTAGCTGGGTTCAAAAAAGGTTTGGATAAGTTCTTGGAGGAGAAGTCCATTAACTGCTATTAATCAAGTTTACTTAGGGAATAGCCACTGCTATTAATTGCATCAGTAGCATGGGATCTTCTTAGTGTTTGGATAATTGCCAGGTTCTTGTGGCCTGGTTTGGCCTCTATTAGAAACAGGATGCTGGGCTTGATGGACCCTTGGTTTCTAACAATCAGGTTTAACTTACACACCTAGTTTATTATTTTAAATTGTTACCGTACTATGATGGCACACGAATAATTTGTAATCTATACCACCCATATTTCTCTTTATCGTGCCCTTCTGTAAACCGTTGTGATGGTATTTAACTTAACGACGGTATAGAAAATTTTTTAAATAAATAAATAAATAAATTATGTTCTTATGCGTTCCTAGCAAAAGTGCATCACTTACATGACATTACAGAAATCTGTAAAGCCTGTTGTTTACCAAAAGTAAAGGATTCACCCACAGTTTTTTAAGGTGTCCTTTAGCTAATTATCATGTTATGCACCACTAATCCCCATATACATTTTAGTATTTTTTGTTCTAACCCCAAATAACTAAATCTTATACTAATTTCTCTAAACAACCCTACCCTACGAGGCACATTTATCGCAACACAGAGGACAAAACTTTTGATTTCTCATGAGCTTTGACTATAAGTAAACTATGAGTAAACTTTACACCACTTCCAGAACTGTAGTTAATTTTCCAGTGTAAAAAAGAGAATATTGGCCACCCAGCCTTTGAGCACACTTTCCTGCATCGGGCGGTAATAGCTAATGTCTTCATTTGCATGCAATTTAAATGTGATGGGCGCTATCCGATATGCTTTGGTTAGGAAGCACATTTTAGATGTGCTAATCTCCTTGCTGCATCAGATGCTATTATTGCTCGTCTGAAAAAGCAAGTTTGCTTACCGTAAATGGTATTTTCCCTACATAGCAGGATGAATTAGCCATGCTTTCCGGAGGGCCCCCTGGCGGCTCTCGGCGGGAACTTCTTCTAGCAGCTAATTTTTTTTTGCTTCTGCACGACTGCATGGTGCCCGTCCAGCGCAGCCAACGGTCTCCTGCCAATTCATTCCAAAACATAGAGAGTAGAAGCATAAGGAAGTAGTAATAAGAGCAAGAAAGAAAGAAAGACATAGAGGGGCAGATTTTATAAATCTGCGCACACGCGTACTTTTGTTCGCGCACCAGGCGCGAACAAGAGTACGCGGGATTTCAATAGATACGCGCGTAGCCACGCGTATCCATTAGAATCCGAGGTCGGCGCGCGCAAGGCTGCCCAAAATCGGCAGCCTGCGCGCGCCGAGCCGTGCAGCCTGCCTCCGTTCCCTCCGAGACCGCTCCAAAATCGGAGCGGCCTCGGAGGGAACTTTCCTTCGCCCTCCCCTCACCTTCCCCTCCCTTCCCCTACCTAACCCCCCCCCCCCCAGCCCTATCTAAACCTCCCCCACCTCTAACCTGAAGGTTACGCCTGCTTCCAGCAGGCGTAACTTTACGCCCGCCGGGCCGGCTGCCACGCTCCATGTTCCGGTCCGGGGGCTGGTCCAGGGGCCGCTGTCATGCCCCCGGAATGCCCCTGGGCCGGAACCACGCCCCCAGACACACCCCGAAATGCCGCGTCACTCCCGGCACGCCCCCGAAATGCCATGTCACTCCCGGCACGCCCCCCCGGCACGCTCCCCGGCACACCCCTCCATGCAAGCCCCGGGACTTACGCGCGTCCCGGGGCTTGCACGCACCGCCGAGCCTATGCAAAATAGGCTCGGCACGCGCAGGGGGTTTTGGGGTAGGTTTTCCGGGGGTACACGTGTACCCCTTTGAAAATCTACCCCAGAGTGTCCAGGGAGGTGGGTGGGGGACACATGGCTTATTCATCCTGGTATCTATCGAAAACACTGTTTATGGTAAGCAAACTTGCTTTTTTCCGCAGATAAGCAGGGCTGAATAAGCCATGCTTTCTCGGAGTCTCCAGCTCAAGGCATCACAGCAAACAGTAAAGGTTCAAGAGAAAGGAAGGTATTGACAGTAGGTGGTGGTAACCAGCCACTTATTGTGATATATAAAAAGTATAGGCTTTTTTTTTTGTGCTGAGAAGCCTGTTATTTCAGTGGACATCTCTATGGGTTTGTGCCTTGACTTAAGACTGCATAGTCCATTAGGGCGTCTGATTTATCTTGCTGTTATAGGTAGTAGTGGGATGTGAAAGTGTGTACGGATGACCACGTTGCTGCTTTGCAAATATCTTGAAGAGGAACTTGTCTCAAATGGGCAATGGAAGTCGCTACTGCCCGCAGTTGATGGGCTTTAGCCTTTGAGGATAGATTGCTTGTGATAACAAAAATTGATGCATTGTGTTAACCAACTAGACAGTGTGCGCTTGAACACCGGCAGTCCCGGGGCATTCGGATTGTAGGAAAGAAAGAATTGTGAAGGTCTGACAGGGCAATTGGTTCTCTGTTTGTAGTAAGCCAAGGCTCTCTTGCAATCCAGAGTATGTAATAGTGATGCTCTTTCTGAGGCATGAGGTCTTAGGAAGAAAATTGGTAAATTGTTTGGTTGAGATGAAAGGCCAAGACTACCTTGGGGACAAAGGAAGGATGAGTCCGCAGGGTGACCTTGTTGTGATAAAACTGAAGGGAAGAAGGGTAATGTACTAGTGCTTGCAGTTTCCTGACTTGCCGGGCTGATGTGATCGCAATGAGAAATAGCACCTTCCAGGTTAAAAATTTTAATTCCACTTTTCCCAAATGTTCGAAGGGTGGAAACATAACTGCTTCTAGGACAATATTGAGATCCCACGGACAGTGGGGGGGGGGGGGGGGGGGGTGTCACAGAGGATCTGAGGCATGATATTAGAGCAGGGGTGGGCAATTCCAGTCCTCGAGGGCCACAAACCTGTCGAGGTTTTAGGATATCCTAATGAATATGCATGGCATAGATTTGCATACAACTGAGGCAGAGTGCATGCAAATCTCTCTCATGCATATTCATTAGGGATATCCTGAAAACCAGACTGGTTTGTGGCCCTCGAGGACTGGAAGTGCCCACCCCTGTATTAGAGGGTTTGTAGAAATGGAGTCATCCTCGCCCGGGGAATGGTACACTGCGATGGCACTCAGGTGTACCCTGATTGAGGATATTGCAAGGCCAGAACTAAATATTAGGTGAAGGTATTTCAGTATTAGCTCTGGTGAAGAACAGAATGGGTCCAGGGATTCTGTTATGTACCAACGTTGGTATCATGCCCACTTCCCAGCATATTTTTTCCTTGTGGAAGGTTTTCTCGCATCGATCAAGATCTACTGAATGTCTTGAGTGACGGTGAGGTGATTCAGCGCCTTCCTTTCAATCTCCATGCTGTCAGGTGAAAGGAGTTCTGCATGGGATGTAGTAATGTTCCCTGTTCTTGTGATAGAAGGCCCGGTTTGTTCTTGAGTGGAATGGCCGGGTGTATGGAGAGATTGACCAGGTAGACGTACCAGGGTTGCTGGGGCCATGCCAGGGTGATGAGAATGAGATTAGAGTTGTCCGAGATGCATTTGTGACGTACCTGTCCAAATCAGTGGGATTGGAGGGAACACATAAAGAAGGCCATTTGACAACTGCAGAAGGAATGCGTCCTGGTCTAATCTGTGACAGCTCCATCGAAGGGAACAGAATTGTGCTACTTTTGCGTTGTGTTCCGTGGCGAAGAGGTCTATTAAAGGAATACCCCAGCAGTGGAAGATGTAGGCCGTCACATTGCCATTGAGCTCCCATTCATGAGGGTGGAAGAGGTAGCTGAGTCTGTCCACTTCAGAGTTTCTCACACCGGGGAGATAAGTTGCTTGAAGGTGAATTGAGTGCTGTTATTGTTTGTGAAGATTTTGGGTGAACCCCTGGACTCTGTGGCAGATGACTATGCCCACGGGGGAAGGTCCCGTGAGGGGCCACAGGTCAGGCTCAGTTAGGACACACACACAATCAGATCTTTCATTAGACAGTAATGGTGAGCCACCAGAGGTGGCGGTAGTGAGCTGGAATATAGCCCGGTTGGGCTTGTAGTCCCTCAGGCTCTGGAACAGCGATCCCACAATGGCTGTGCTGTAGAGGAGAGAAACTGATATCGTGAGTAGCAGCAGTGAATGCAGAGTTCAGGATTAGAACCTCATTGGTATTGTACTCACGCAGCAGTCTCTCGGTATGGAGCACAGGAGCTGAAGTAAAGGCAGGCCCTCGAGGAGCGAGTACCTGGTTCCAGAGAACAGCTCTGAGAAAGATAGATGGTAACTCACAGATGGTATAGGCAGCAGTGTCTTCCAGGCAGAAGTGGTCCAGGTAGCAAGTCCAGGAACATGGGCCCTCGAGGAGCGAGTACCAATTCCAGACAGTGACCTGAAAGAGAAAAGAGAAAGAGGCCCCCGAGGAGCGGGTTCCCCAATAGAGTAGTACAAGAGGAGGCAGAGTAGCTAGGTTCGGAGAGTGAATCCTATCCGAATGAGTTCCAACCTTTCCATTCCATACCGTTGCTAACTCGTAAGCTAGCAATCGCGTAGGTTTTTTGTATCCTGGATGCATGACGACATCACAGGGGGACACCCCTGAGGTTTGTGCCACTGAAGGTACTTGAAGCAGGGACATGCAGCGCGCGCGCCCTTAGGCAGCTGAACAGCATGGCGGGAGGCAGCGCCCAAGCCGATCCGGGGACACCGGAGAGGATGGTAGGAAGACGCCGCGGCAGCCAAATGTCTGTCAACCGCAGGAGGAGTCGCCAAAGAGGTAAGGAGGGCGGAGTGGAGACATCGGGTAGTGATGGTCACAACAAGTGCACTAGCACCCATTCTAGCAGTAGTGCAGATTCCTTGCAGAGAGTCTGGAACCTGACCCTCCTTCCTTGTTTACGTAGTACATGGTGACCTGGTTGTCTGTATAAATCATGACTGATTTGTGTTGAAGAATCTTTGAGAAGGTGTAGACGGCATAGCGAATGACACAGAGTTCTAACAGATTGATTTGGTAGTTTTGTTCCTTCATCGACCATAGGCCTTGAGTCTTTAGATATAAGACATGGGCTCTCCATCCCATCATGGAGGCGTCTGTAGTCAGTATGATCTGATGTGGTGGATACCGAAATGGCGCACCTGTCATTATCTGTAGCCACCAGTCGATGTCCTTGATCATGGAATGGGTTGGGAGTTTCTTTTGAGACCACTGGGATTTTAAGCCCCACTGCAGGCATCGCATGTGTAGATGAACATGAAGTATCACATGTGGCCGCTGACATGTGACCCAAGAGCGTCAGTATTTGATGTGCGGTGGGATGTTGTAGATCCCTTATTGACCTGGCTAGGGTTTGAAAGGTGAGGATTCATTGTTCCAAGAGGAAGGCTTTGCAGAGTTGGGTATTGATGAGCGTTCCTATGAACTTATTGTTTGCGATGGTTCCAGGTGAGATTTCTTGTAATTGACTAAGAAGCCTAGATTCTCCAGAAGGATAGGACTCATAGTTGTTGGGTGTGAATTAGGTCACAATTTGGGGCTACTAGGAGCAATTGTCAAGATAGGGAAAGAGTTTTATGCCCTCCTTTCAAAGGTGGGCCACAGCTACCACAATACAGTTGGCGAAAATTCTCAGCAATGATGAGAGGCCGAAGGGAAGTACTTGAAGTTGATACTGATAGTGATGATTGTGAGCTTGGAAGCATAGGTAGCGCCATAAAGAGGGATGCATGGGTATGTGGACATAAGCATTTTTTAGGTCCAGTGAACACATCCATTCCTCTGGTTGTAGGTATGGTAGGATATTCTTGAGAGAGGTCATTTTGAATTTCTCTTTGATGAGGAATCTGTTCAGCCCTCTGATATTGAGGATGGGTCTCAGGCCTCCCGTTTTCTTGTGTATGAGAAAATGTGAATAAAATCCCTGGGTCCGTTGGTAGTAGGATACCATCCATATTGTTCTCTGGCTCAAGAGGAGCTCGATCTGCAAGAGGAGGGGATCAGTAGTCCCCTGGAAAGGGGGAAGCATCTTGAAATTCAGATGGTAGCCATTCCAGATGATGTTGATCTGATATAATCTGTTCTCATGCTGATGCAAAATAAGTAAGCTGACCTCCTACGATTTACAGTAGCTGTGGTTGTGAAGGGATCAAAAAGATGTCGAAGTCTTTGGAGCAGCAGTTGGGACTGGCTTGGGCATACGCTGTGTTTGGGGTCTGCCCGTTGAGGCTGTGTCTTGAGTGACTGAGGTCTCTAGTCAATGTAGGAAGGAGGGTGGTATGGAGGGTATGGCTTGTAAGAGCACCATGGATAGAAAGGCCTTCTGTAGGAGGGATAATAACGTCTTGAGGCCTATGGATCCTGGAAGGAGGTAAGAAAGGATACCACCACACTTTGTTCCTTAAGTTGCGATACAGTCTCACGAAACTTATCACTGAATAAGTTATCTCCTTTACAGGGGAGATCAGCGAGTTTGTCATGGACATCCTCGTGGATTGCGCTTGCTTAACCAAGCTATGCTTTGTGCGGCAATAGCGGCTGCAGATGTACGGGCCGATGTGTCGAAGGCTCATAGATAGTGCATAAAAGGTGATATAGGGTCTCATTCACCAAACGCCCATATTGGTCTGACACAGACAGTTAGTCCTCAGCAGATTTTAAACACTGGAGACTCTCATATAGATATTGTGTAATATAAAATTGGTGCTGTTGCAACTTGGCGTTTAACATTGAGCCCTGGAACACCTTTCTCCTAAAGTCATCCAGGTAATGATTGTCTTTGCCTGGCGAGGTATTTGAATAAAAACGTGTCTTCCTGGCCTTTTTCATGATGGACTCTACGATGGAGGCATGTGGAAGCTGTACTGTGGTAAAGTGCTGAGATTTTCACATTCTGAATTTCAGTTCCATTTTCCTAGAAGTGGTGGGTGTGGAGAAAGGGGTCTCCCAGGCTTTGTCCATGACTGCATCGCGCACTGAATGAGTCAGAAGTGCTGTAGATTCTGCTGGAATGTCGAAAACTTTTTCGTTTCAAGGTTCAATATGGAGCCCAGTATCTCAACAAATCTGGAGTAAGTTAGATCTTCGGGTGGAGATGTCAGCTCTGGTGACCCACCCAGGGGTCAGAAGGTATCCCTGTGGAAGAGCAGGGAGATGGTGGGAAAGGGGCTTCCAGCTGCTCAAAAGACGGGCTGCCATGAGGACTCAAATGTTGAAGATCTGAGTGTTGAGGAGAAGGAGGTGTTGAGCGATCCGTGTCCACTCCAGAAATACTGGAGGGGGACCTAGGTTGTTGGGCATGTACCACCAAATCAAAGAAGGTCTGGAGAAGCCCAGTGATCTGGGAGAAAATCTGTAAGGCCACTCCTTGGAGTTCTTTAGGAGGCCTAGTCGTCCTTTTCCTCTTCAGAGGGGAAGAGGGTCCAGCAAGGTGACTTCAAGAAGAATGTCTGAAGGTGGAAGATCTTTTCCTTGGGCGACATGCCCAGTTATCATGGGAGGCGGAGGCAGAGGAAGAAGAGTGCAGAGAGTGATGTTGGTTATCCTCTTCTGAACCTGCTGAATAGTCCGATAGTAGTATGGGTAATGGTGGTGGAAGTATCCACTTTGTACTTTGGGGGGGCTTGGTGTTTTTTATGAATAGATGCCTTGTGTTGCATGTGGTGGGTCTTTGTTTTTGCCTTGCTCTGTTTTTGCGTCAGGTGTGTCAATGTATCACCCGATGCACTGTGATGCATCGGGAGCATTGGTGACTGCATCGGTGCCAGGAGCATCGAGGAATCTGTGCCGTGTGTCAAGCAAGTTGGTTGAGGTCATACATTGGTCAAAGTTCAGCGCCCTGGATCTTTGTCTCAGCTCGGCACATCTCCCTGCACTGACAGCAATTGTCCCGACGCAGACGACACATCATGGCCCCGGGAAGAGCTGAATGTCGAGGCTTATGGGCCTGCTTGGAAGGGGGTTACCCAATTTTACTTTCAACTTCCCTTCCCTCTGAGTGGAGGAGGGTTGAAGGGAAGAGGCTTGTTTTGTGTCCCTCGGCCTGTTTGTTTCTCTGGCCCAGGAAGACTAGGTAAAATGTTGCAGGGCATAGGACCCCGATGTGTCCCGGGCACTTTCCCTCAGATGTGCTATCTTTGCAGCCTGTTGTCTTTGAGCCCTGGGAAACATCTTCCCACAATCGTGGCAATCCGCCATGTCGTGGTCAGGCCCAAGGCAAATATAACAAGTTTTATGTCCGTCTGTGGCAGACATGATTTTGCTGCAACAGCAAAACAAATCCTGGGGCCTTTGGGGCCATAATTAGCACTGAACAGTGATGTTTGGGATTCTCGGGTGTGAGGAATATAGAAGAAAGGCAGGAGCAGAAGCCGCTTCCAAATCATGCGTGGGGAAAGAAGAAACTGGCAGACCATTGACTGCACAGGAAGGGCACCGTGCAGGTATGCAGTAGCAAAAAAATTAGCTGCTTGAAGAAGTTCCCACCAAGAGCTGCCAGGGGGTGCTCCAGAAAGAATGGCTAATTCAGCCCTGCTTATCTGGGGAAAATGTACACCTAACCATGAGTAAACCTGTGCACTAGGCTGAGCACACCTTACTGCATCGGACTGTCTGAGTTTCCCTAAGCAAAAAACAAGCCTTGCCACTGGCTGAAATACCATTCTACTGCAGCAGATAAAATTTGGGGACACATAACGTTAGTTTAGCCAATCCAACCATGTGATTGGATAATTAATATGCTATGTTCAGTAAATAAGATAATGTTATAATCTTGCAAGGAGCCTGGTGATCATCTCATTTGGGTGTCCCACCTATACACATATCTATAGAAAGTAAACACAGATTAACTAGGTCAGCCTGCACTTAGCTGACATTAATGAACATAAAAGAACCAGCTGTAAGGCAACAGTGAAAGTGAGCTACTAAGCCACAAGTGACTTCAGAATTTAGCAAACATTGCAAATTATCATGGCACTGATTAGGCAACTGATGAGATACCTGTTTCATTAAATATATGCAAATCAGCAGAAAGCTATGAAAACCTTCCCTCCCAAATCCTTTCATCAGCACATAAGAGAAAGCAAATGACATGGGATCAAAGCAGCTTCCAACACTGCAGAATGTCAGAAACAGCTGCTCTCATCAAACAGGTGCAAAAATGTCCCTTTTTCCCCTAAATTGTTTATATGCTGTAGTCAATAAAGTAAAATTTTGCAGCTACAGTGACAAGAGAGGGAGAGCGAGAAATAGGCACAGCAGAAGGGCAGCTGACAGGAAAGGCAGAGAGAGCCATGGAAGAATGTCTCCTGTATGACTAATTTAAGGGCCAGATGCATGGCTAAACAATTTTCCCATAGAAACAAAAAAGGTAAAATTTGTTAGTACATCAAGCCCTGAAAGATGGAATATAAATCAAATAAATAAATAAGTCATGCTGTCAATGATATTATTTTAATTTTGTAAAGTAAAACATTTTTTCTCATTAACTTCTGTTAGTTATATTCATTTATAAAGAAAAATAACTTCCAAAAATCTTGCGCTTCTAGTGAAACATATGTATATGATTTGTCTACTTATTTCTTACCATAAATAACATATTGTATTAGAAAATATTATCAAGAGATGAGCTGCAGATGTCATATGAGTGTTGCGACCGTCGCTGCCCGACATCTCCACTCCACCCTTTTTACCTCTGTGGCGACTCCCTCCAGATTGCTGGCTGGCTGCCGCGGCGTCTCCCTGCCGTCTCTTTCCGGCGTCCCTGGACCGGCTCGATGCTACAGATCCGCCATGTTGCCTGAAGCCTAGGGCACGTGCGCTCCGAGTGAAGTACCAGCAAGGGCGCAAACCTCAGGGGCGTCCCCCTGAGATGACATCATCGGCTTCCGATATTTAAAGGTTTCTGATATCGCTAACAAACCGAGTTAGCAAGGGTTTTGGTTCGGGTTAGGGCAAGGTTTACTCTGGTTACCCTGCCTAACCTACTCTGCCTCCTCTCACTTACCAGAGGTACCCGCTCCTCGGGGGCCTCGCTCTCTGCCTTTCAGGTTTACAGACAGGAACCGGTACTCGCTCCTCGAGGGCCCTCGTTCCTGACTATCTGCTGATTTTCTTCTGCCTGGAAGCCATCACTGCCTACATCATTGTGAGTTACCATTGCTCTCTCAGAGCTTTCCCTGGAACCAGGTACTCGCTCCTCGAGGGCCTATCCTTTGCAGCTCCTGAGCTCCCTGAGACCAATATGTGAGTGTTGTCATCTAAGTTCTGTTCATGAACTCTGCATACCCTGCCTGTTCACTGTCTACAGTTTCTCAACAGCTCAGCCATCCAGGGATCGCTGTTCCAGTATCTGAGGGACTTCAGCCCTGCTGGACACTACAGCTCACTACTGCCACCTCTGGTGGTTTCAAGACCTGTTTAATAAAAGAACCAGTGTGTGTCTGTCTCCATACTCTAAGCCTAGCCGGTGGTTCCTCTCGGGATCTTCCCCCGGGGGCGTGGTCATCTGCCACCGGCCCAAGGATCCACCCACTACTATCTCCAGCAGTCTATAACAACAGAATACATCAGATTGCTACTCCTATCCGATTGCTCCTCCCATCAACATAGCAGATTATGACAATGAGGGACCCAGAAAGTATCTTTTAGATCTGCTACTACTAAGAGCAAACAATTTTTCACTTTGGAAAATGCAGAGAAGACAGAGGGAGAGTTTGTGTTCCAAATTATAGGATAAAAAGGGCAACAAACCCACTGTAATCACATGACAAAAATGAAGAATAGGTATATAAGGAAATAATTTGCAAAGATTATGAAATGCATTTCTTCTCCGGCTCAGCAGCAAATATAAGATAAATATGAATGAAAAGAAAGAAAAATCAGGAACTGTTTGGCCATTCGTAGTCCAAACTGCATTAATACCAAACAATCAATAAATAAATTGACGTACAAGGCAACGTTCAAAAGGCACATACAATATTCCTTCAAGAAAACAGATAAATATTCTGGAAGAAAGGTCATAAAAATAGAATAAGAGCTAATGGGTCAAAAAGCAGATTTGTGTTAGAAAAAGAAAAGCCATCTTATTAAGAAAAACAGGTTTAGATATAATTTAATAGGCTGTTTCTTTGAAAATAGCATGGAAAAAATATAGTGCATTCATTCATCTGTGGTTTCTTCCAAAACCATGCACACACAGTATAAAGGAGTTTAAGAAACACAAAGCACAGTACCAAAATAAATGAACAGTGTCAGTCAGGCAGTTCTCCAGGAAGGAAAATGCTTATGGAATGAATTTTCAAAACCTTATGCACATAAAAATTAGCATATATATGTGTGTAAGTAGCATCTACTCCCATACATGCTATTTTATGAACTTTAAACATATTTTGGCTTTTTCTCACACATATACGTGTGTAAAAAGGCGAACTAGGCATGTCAATTTTAAAAGATACACATGCAGATTTTCCAACTTGTTGATTGTGTACTATTAGCTGGGTGGGAAGGTCTGGGTGAAAAGGGGGACATTCAGTTTGAAGATCCAGGAAGATTTGGATGACCTGGAGGACTGGGAAAACTGGTGGAATAATTGGGAAAACTGGTAATTTCACTTATGTTTTAAAATACACCGATATACTTGAGTAAGTCCCACTATATTTTTCTCATGTATATTTTTAAAATAGGTAGGGGAAAGTGTGTGCTTTCAATGCATTGCATATATTCACACATAAGCATACATACATGCATATATTGCAGGGTAAAGATGCATTTATTCTGTGATACATGAAGGTTATAAAATACTATGATATAACTACATGCTGCCACATACATGTATATATGCCACCGCACACAGTTATTTTAAAGTTATCCTCATCGCGTTGGGGCCCTGTTGAGACACTAACCAAAAAGGAAGGGAGGATACAGCACATGTCAGGAGTGGCACACAACATTTCAGAGTCCAAAACAATTTAGACAATACAGATTAGCAACAAATTCTAGTAAACTCTGTGAAAGCTCAAAGCTAATGCCACAGTTTAAGAAAAAAAAATTCAAATTAATCTTTTTTAATGCAAGTCCTTCTTGATAGCAGCGTGCACTTAGAATAGTCTTCAGTTTCTGTTAAATGACTTCAATGTAGGCTCAAGTATCATAAGAAATAATCTCACACTACAGCTGTCACCTCCTTCCCTTCCCTTTCTGAAAAAAATGCATCTTACTGTTAGAAATTGCTATTGGTTTCAGAAATTAATATATAGCATAATTAACAGGGGTGTGCATTTTATTTAAATGAAATAGACAATGTCAACGTTTCCTATTTCATTTCATTTTAAAAATTGAATGTAACCCCCTGATTGGATACGTAAAATGATGGAATGTTTAAAGGTCTTCCCTTCCAATTGGTTTGTTGGGCATTTAAAAAGGTCATGCAGATAGAGAAGTAGACCTTGATGATGACAGCAAGAGTATCTCGCAAGCACTCCCATCTTTGACTGGACTGGAAGGACTCCCATCAACTCCTCTCCATGAACTCTGGTCCCATATATTCATTTGTGCTGGCCAAACAAGTGTAGCAGACACCAAGCTCAAATTTCCAAACACTAAACTTTATAGGGGTGTGCATTCGGATTGACCGCATTAGTAAAACGCAACTCATATTTTTTTTTTACTTAAAAAATTGATTCGACATAAACGATCGGATTTCCCACATATCGAACATAGATATGTTCGATATGTGGGAAATCGCGATTGTTGAGCCAAAATAAAAATATAAACCCCCTCACCCTCCTTAATCCCCCCCCCCCCCGACTTACCACAACTCCCTGGTGATGGAGCGAGGAGTGAGGACGCCATTTCTGCAATCCTTGGCGAGAAGCATGTGACGTCGGCGGCACGTCGAGTGACGCCGGCGTCACTCGACGTGCCCCCAAGCTGGCCAAAAGTTCTTTTTGGGCCGAACGAGCCGTCCAGCGCGAACAAGCCGGGAATCACGTGACGCCGCGTCACTCGACGTGCCACCGACGTCACATGCTTCTCGCCAAGGATTGCAGAAATGACGTCCTCACTCCTCGCTCGATCACCAGGGAGTTGTGGTAAGTCTGGGGGGGGGATTAAGGAGGGTGAGGGGGTTTAATTTTTTTTTTGCACATATGTACATATACCCAACTCATTGGATTTTTTTTATGTCCATATTGGCCGCAAGTGGGACCCCCTTTCAGACATAAAAAATATGAACATAAAATTTTGCTCTGCACATCCCTAAAACTTTATTTTTTGGTCAGTAACCATTACATGAATGTGAAAACCTGCCTAAAAACTTCTGAATATATCAGAAGTTTTTAGGCAAGTTACAGCCAGAATCACAAATGCATTACTGCTTTCTGGGAACATAATTACTAGGAATGTGCACTGATTTTTTTCGTGTCGTTTTCATTTTGGACCACTATCTGTTTGATTTTGTTTTTAAAATGGTTTGGGTCGTGTTTATTTCAGGTTTCCCTAATTTCAGAGTTAGTACACACTAACCAGTTTTCCTAATTTTGGAGTTAGTGCACACTAACAGGACTTAGTGGGGCGGATTTTAAAAGCCCTGCTCGCGTAAATCCGCCCGGATTTACACGAGCAGGGCCTTGCGCGCCGGCGCGCCTATTTTCCATAGGCCTGCCGGCGCGCGCAGAGCCCCGGGACTCGTGTAAGTCCCGGGGTTTTTTGTCGGGGGCGGGGCCGATCGACGCGGCATTTTGGGACTGGGACGCGGCATTTCGGGGGCGAGCCCGGGGGCATGGTTTCGGCCCGGGGCGGTCCGGGGGCGTGGCCGCGCCCTCCGGAACCGCCCCCGGGTTGCGTCTCAGCGCGCCAGCGGCCCGCTGGGATTTACTTCTCCCTCCGGGAGGCGTAAATCCCCGGACAAAGGTAGGGGGGTGTTTAGATAGGGCCGGGGGGGTGGGTTAGGTAGAGGAAGGGAGGGGAAGGTGAGGGGAGGGCGAAAGAGAGTTCCCTCCGAGGCCGCTCCGATTTCGGAGCGGCCTCGGAGGGAACGGAGGCAGGCTGCGTGGCTCGGCGCGCGCCGGCTGCCCAAAATCGGCAGCCTTGCGCGCGCCGATCCTGGATTTTATCAGATACACGCGGCTACGCGCGTATCTACTAAAATCCAGCGTACTTTTGTTTGCGCCTGGAGCGTGAACAAAAGTACGCGAACGCGCCGTTTTTAAAAAGCTACCCCAGTGTGTACTAACTAGATGTTAGTGCGCACTAACTAAAAATGTTACCAATAAGTTAAAAAGTGTCAATTGGGGAGCTGTTCATTAGCTAGACGTTTAGTTTGCATTCACATTGGCTATCTCCTTAGTTACTTATTTGTGTTGCTAGGGTTGCAAGACGGTGTTTGTGGGGAGATGGCCAGTACCTGGTAACAAGTGTTATCAACAAGTGATGTAATAATAGCATCACATTCTAGTCAGCAAAAGCATGTAAGCAAATGGTGGCAAATATTGCCACTGTGCCGGGAGTCTGACCCCACCCCCACTCCACCCCTCCCCTTTTTGCAAGCCCCGTGACTTACACGCATCCTGAGGCTTTATGTGCGCCGCTGGGCCTTTTTAAAATAGGCCCGGCACGCGCAGGACCGGTTACGCGCGTAACCTTTTAAAATCCGGCCCACTATATTTTCCCAACATCACATTATCACAATGCTCACTCATATAAAATGCCTTCTAGTGGTCTTTTAGTTGTATTACATCAACCGATCTATAAAACATTTTCCCAAACCAGGCAACTATGATCATCCCCACGTCTCCCCTATCCAGATCCTTTGTATGGCTACCATAATCAAAAAGCTTGCACCATAATTGGGAGTCTCCCTACAGGAACAAAACAAAAACCAATGAAATTTCATTGGTTTTCCTTTTGTTTAGTTTTGAAAAAAGAAAAAAAAAGTTGAAAAAAAACCCCTCCAGCATTGGTCCAGGGCTCGCTAGAAGTTTCCCTGAGACCAGGGCAGGAGGAACCACGAGGCGAGCTAGGTCTGTGCCTAGGGCGCTGAGACTTAGGGGGTGCCGTGGCAGGCAGCAGAATTTTGAAAGAGCAAAAAGTGCCCTTTCAAAATTCTGCCAGCCCCCGACTCGCCCTGCCTCCCCTCCAGTGCCACCCTCCCAACGCTCCCCCCTGGTGGTCCAGCAGAGGGGCCCGGGAGCGATCTGCCACTCCCGGGGCCTTGGCTGCCACTAAGCAAAATGGCACCAGTGACCTTTAGCCCCTACCATGTGACAAGGGCCAACCAATGGCACAGGTAGCCCTTCACATGGTAGGGGCTGAAGGCCACTGGCGCCATTTTGGTTAGTGGCAGCCGATGCCCCGGGAGCAGCAGATCGCTCCCGGGCCCTCCACTGGACCACCAGGGGGGCGTCGGGAGGGTGGCACTGGGAGGGAGGCAGGGAGAGTCGGGGGCTGGCTGCCTGCTGCGGCGCGCCCTAAGTCTCGGCGCCTGGTCTCCGGCTGCGCCGATCTTCCTTTCTTCAGCCACATGATCAGCTAGACCGGCTGCGCCGATCTTCTTTCTGTGTGTGTGTATGTGGTGTGTATGTGAGAAAGGAATGGAGCTTCTGTGTGGGTGTATGTGTTGTGTGTGTGAGAAAGGAATGGTGCTTCTGCGTGTGTGTATGTGATGTGTATGTGAGAAGGGAATCTGCCAGTTTAAAAAAAATGAAATGTGATAGTACATATACCTCAATTTTTGTGCTGGTAGTGCAACTTTTGAAAAGTTGGATGAAAGATGAAATTACTGAATTTTAAGCATCCCTCTTCTGGAAAATATAATTTAACAAAGTGGGTAGAGACAAATACTAAAGCAAAAAAAAATGTAAGTATTTAAAATGTTCATCTGAGCAAAATCACAAATTTAAGATACTGATGCCAGGTGGGGTTTGGGTTTTTTTTTTTTTTAAGCATGAAGACTAGAATAGTTCCAATCTGAAACAGTTTTGCTTTTTTTTTTTTTTTTTTAAGCTTTTAGAAAATGTATATTTTTAAATGACTAAGACTGGAATCTTCCCATTTAAAAGGGAAGTTGACTAAGGATGTCTTTCTGTTCCATATCTCCCACATGAATAATCATACGACTGATAGTTTGAAGAAAGACACTTGTTTTATTGCCTGAAAGCATAAGACAAGAGAAGCTGTACGGTGTGGGTGGCTGTCCCTTCAGAGGACAGAACCTGAAGGAAGGGTATCATTTCGCCTTCTGATAGGAATGTGGTTTTCTTATTTAACAGTTGGGAGCATCACTTTCACTTTTAGTAAAAGTGAAAAATGCAAGTCTGAAAGCAAGGTGCTTCTGTGAGAGTGTAATGTGTATGTGAGACAGGGAGGGTACTTCTGTATGTGTGTGGTGTATATGTGAGATAGGGAGGGTGCTTGTGTGTGTCAATGTGTGTGTGCAAGAGAGATGGAGCATGTTTTTGGCTGGCTTGTGGCTGTGAGAGAGGGCATGTGTGTGATTGAGCCTGTTTGTGAGATAGAACATGTGTGTGATTGAGAGCTTTTGTGTAAGTGAATTAGAGAGAACATGTGTGTGATTGAAAGCCTGTGTGTAAGTAAAAGAGAGCGAGAGCATTGTGTGATTGAGAGAGACAGGCTAGAGAGGTGACGTGTGTATGAGAGAGACTGATCAGGGAGATGACTGATATGTGTGTGTGTGTGTGTGTGTGTGTGTGTGTGTGAGAGAGAGAGAGACTGGTTGGGGAGATGATTGGTGTGTGAGAGACAGAAACTGGTCCTGAGGGTGTGACTGGTGTGTGTGTGTGAGAGAGAGAAAAGAGACTGGTTGTGGTCCTTAAAGAAGAGGACTGTGAGGACAGCTTCAGCAGCTACTGCTGCTTCTGGTATGGCCAGCAAGGGAAAGGAGGAGGAAAACTGCTGGAGAGGGTAAGTAAAGGTGGCTTTTAAAGTTCATTTTTCTTGATTGACTACCATTTTAATTATTAGGTAGTATGAGATGTGTCTGCTGTTTGAAATATTTTATTGGTGTTTGATAAAGCTTTCAAAATTTGCATGAGTCTTTAATTATTGGATATTCTATTCATCAGCTGTTTTGAAATTATTTTATTTGTATGATTTTATAATTATGACTAATGATTCATATATCTTGATTTTATTGATTTGTTTCACGAGGAATGGTGAAATTTTTGTCTGGCGTGATGCATTTTACAGTCCAGTTTTTGTCTGCACATTTCTATTTATACTTTATGTGGCTTTATTCTGTATTTGGTGAGGGTTTGTGTTCTGCATGCAAAGACTGAGATGAAGCATTCTTTTAGCATGTGGTTTCTCTGGAGGGATCTATAGTAGCTTGGCCTGTTCTGTTTTCCTGATAGGAGGTGTATTGATATTTTAGATTCTGGTGTAATATTTGTGGTATTCTTTTTCATAGGTGGGGTTGTTATTCTTTGAGTGTTGGCAAATAGTACTGTGTTGATACTGGAGGACCATGCCAAAATATATCACAATAGGTATGATGCCATATGAATTCCAAAATGCAAAGTTTTCTTGTTGGCATCATAACAGTGCATGAAATTATCATAACAACTTGTATATTAATTTTACCTCAGAATGTCATTTTTCATGTAAAATATTTATTTTATTTATTTATTTATTTATTTAGCATTTTTATATACCGATATTCAAGTAACAGAGTTACCAATCAAGTCGGTTTACATTCTAAACAATAACCATGACATGAGAATGTCTTACAATAAACAGGATGATCGAACTTGGATACAAATAACTGGGTATGATCACATTAATAAATAGGTAAGGAGACTGATGATGGCCGGAGTTAAAGAAAAAGAAAAAAGAAAAAGAAAAAAAGAGGTTAATAGTAGAGTAGATAGTTTTAAGATTAGACTACATATGTAAGTATATGTACATATGTACTATAAGACTACATATATAAAATATATTATAAATGCATAATTTAAAATTGTGTATGTGGAGGGGGCGCCAGACTGTAAGGTTTGCCTAGGGTGCCTAATACCCTTGCATTGGCCCTGCCTGGGCCCTTCACGAGGCTTCCCCAGGGCTTCCTCAAGTTTCCACAGGGCCTCTTCAAGACTGTCTCCATTTTGATGATTGAGGGATAAGAGGTGAATCTCCTGCCCATTTCACCTGGTAACTTTTTCAGGGGGCAGGAGGAGGTTCGGAGGGACCCTAATTTTTGGGGTTTTTTTTGGAGGGGTTATAATTATTTCTGTTCGGCAAATGACCGAAGCCAAAATAAACATTAAACAAAGTGAAACCTCCAAAAACGAGCACCTTTCAGAATCAGACCATTTCATCAATGATCTTATAACCAGGATAATTAAAAGCAAATTTAAAGCAATCCAGAAACTTAAGTTTTGAAATTAAAATGATCAGACCTCAGAACTGACAAGAAAGGACCGAAAAGAGATATGGGTTTATCTCATTATGAACCATAAAATTATACTTCCTGTTGCCTTCTGATCACCAAAGTCCCCCTCATGCCCCCTTAACCTTCACACTATCATTGGAATGCCTTTTATGATTGACATATTTTCTGATAAACATCATCTTTTGCTCATTCTGGTCTTTCCTGAGGAAGGGAGTATTAGCTCTCAAAAGCTAGTCAAGAAATGTATTGTCAGTCCAATAAAAATTATCACCTTATATATGTTTTGGTTTTTATTAACCTTGATTGGTAAGTTTTCCCAATCAAGAGAGGTAAAGAGTGGATTGCCCCAGGGGAACTGAAATATTAGGAATGATTAAGAAAGGAACAGAGAGTGTTCCATATAGATAGCTCAGCCACAGAATGCCCTTAATCTGGTTTCTGTTAAATGAAGCTTTTTAATTGTTAGCAACAGCAGTCTTAGATCATACTGTACAAGCAGGAGTATAATATATCAGCATAGATTTAAGATATCTAGAGCTGTATCTGCCAAAGCCTTAAAGACAACTGTGTTATGCATGCCGGCCGCAGCAGACCCATGGCATGGCCCTCTCACCTTTTCTTAAGGACTCCAGCCTCTGGTTCCTTCTCACTGGCGGTTGTGGGCCGCCAGCTCCATCCTCAGGCCTCCCCCAGTGCCTCCGGCCCCACTGCAACTTCCAGCATTCCCGGTCCTGATGCTACTACTCGTTGGGCCTCTCCGCGTGGCCTGCGGCAAGTCGCCACCACTCGCGCCGCCCCCCTCCCTAGGGGTGCCGCAGGAAGCTCTCTCTCTGCCCTTCGAGGTAACCGCTAACCTGGGTACCCGCTCCTCGGGGGCCCTCTGCTTTCTTTCAGTTGCCTTACAGGGAACAGGTACTCACTCCTTGAGGGCCTGCTCTCCCTGCCTCGTTGCCTGTACCATCTACAACATGCCTGGTGGAATCGCACAGCTACAGCAAACACCTAGTGAGTACTCTAACTCTCAGTCTATATCATCCACAGTATCTCCTCGCTGGGAGACCTGCTGCGGAACATCCTGACGTCATCTAGGAGAGAAGGGCTCCCTCTGCCGAGGTCCCTGAGACTGCAACTACGGACTGCCTCACTACTGCCACCTGGTGGCTCTCTTCAAGCTGTCTAAATAAAGAACTATTTGTGTTTTGTGTGTACGAGTCTAGCCCAGTGCTGTGGCTCCTCACGGGGCTCCTCTCCATGGGCGTGGTCATCTCCACAGCACCCAAGGATCCACCAAAATACACGTAACCATAACGTTGTTGGCCCTACCAGCACCCCCACACTTCAACGGTGACTCCAGACTCTGCAGAGGGTTCATTAACCAATGCTATATGCAATTCACTCTGCAGCCCTCCGTCTTCCAGGACGAGCTGACCAAAGTCACCTTCATTCTTTCCCGTCTCAAAGGGAAGGCGCTGGCTTGGGCTTCCCCCCTGTGGGAACACACAGATTCCTTGTTGACGGAACTGTCTCAGTTTGTGGCTGTGTTTCAACGGATCTTCGATGATCCCGGGCGGCATGCCGTGGCAAGCACCAACCTACTACACCTCCGCCAAGGTCAAAGAATTCTCTTTGACTATACCATAGAGTTTCGGACTTTGGCCATGGAGCTCACCTGACAGGAAGACTGCCTACGAGCTATTTACTTGGATGGACTTTTCTCACAGCTGAAGGATGAGCTGGCTGCAAGAGAGCTCCCTTCCTCTCTTGATGACCTTATAGACTTGACAGGCCGAATCGGCCACCATCTCCAACAGCGTCACCAGGAAAGTCAGATGCCCAAGAAGCCTTCTCGGGTTCTGTCCTGTTCGCCACCGACCCAGCTCCAAGCAGGGACACTATGGCGGCTAAGACGGAAGAACCTATGCAGTTGGATCATGGGTGGCTGACACCGGAAGAGCACCTCCGGTGGAGACAAACTGGTCTGGGTCTGTATTGCGGAGCACCTGGCCACTATCTACAGACTTGTCCTATCCGTCAGTGAAACTTCCCGGCCCGAGTTCAATAGGGGTCCTGAACTTGGGCACAACCTCTCCGGCCCCCCAGCTATCTATACCAATTACCTTGATCTGGGACTCCCGGTCCTTTCCTGTGCTTGCTCTGGTAGATTCCGGAGCAGGAGGTAATTTTATTCTCAAGGACCTTGTCCAGCTCCTGGATATAAAGACCCATTCGCTCGAGACCTCCTTATGCATCGCATCAATTCATGAAAAGCCATTACCCGGCCGAATCTCTGACTACTGAACCCGTCCAGTTGCGCACCACCACTCTACACACCGAGGAACTCGAACTGTTAGTGTTGGAGAAATCCATCCACCTGTAGTTCTTGGACTTCCTTGGCTACAGAAGCACTCTCCCCAGTTTAATTGGGGTTCATTGCAACTGGTGGAGTGGGGTCCAGCCTGCCACCAGTCTTGTCTCCAGAAAGTAGTACCTCCATCCATAGTTCCTTTGGCTGTCACTTCCTCTGGCATACCTGCCCCCTACTCAGACTTCGAGGACATGTTCTCCAAGCAAAAAGCAGACCTTCTTCCATCTCTTCAGAGGTTTGATTGCCCTATTGATCTCCTTCCAGAGACCACGCCTCCTCTAGGATGCACCTACTCTCTGTCTCAGCCCGAGATGAGGGCCATGACGGAGTACATCCAAGAAAACCTTGTAAAGGGCTTCATCTGCCCCTCTGCTTCTCCTGCCGGGGCAGAATTCTTTTTTGTGAACAAGAAAGATGGGTCACTTAGGCTGTGTATTGACTACCGTGGCCTAAATTCCATTATTCGTAAAGACAAGTATCCCTTGCCACTAATCTCCGAACTATTCGATCGTCTTCAGGGAGCAACCATATTTACAAAGCTGGATCTACGCTGAGCGTATAACCTTGTACAAACCCGTCCCGATGACATCTGGAAGACTGCCTTTAACACCCGGGACGGGCACTACGAATACCTGATGATGCCCTTCAGCCTCTGTAATGTGCCCGCAGAATTCCAACGAATGATGAACGACATTTTTAAAGATTTGCTGTATACCAAAGTAGTGGCTTACTTGGACAATATCCTTGTCTTTTCTAAAGACCTGGACACCCACTGCACTGATGTCCGTACCATCCTCCAATGCCTTCGCGAGAACCATCTGTTTGCAAAATTGGACAAATCTTGTTTGAGAAAACCAGCCTGCCTTTCCTCGGTTATATTATTTCCCAACAAGGGTTCTCCATGGACCCAGTTAAGTTAAAGAGAATCTGGGATTGGCCCCAGCCCATGGGCCTTAAAGCTCTCCAGCTCTTCCTGGGATTCCTTAACTACTATCGTCACTTCATGCCACATTACTCGACTCTGGCTGCTCCTTTGACGGCCTTAACTCGCAAAGGGTGAGATGCGTGAAATTGGACTCCGGAGGCCATCGCAGCCTTCCTTCATCTTAAAGAAGCCTTTCAAAAGGGGTCTTGTTTACATCATCCCAACCCAAATTATTCATTCTTAGTGGAAGTGGATGCCTCTGCCATTGGGGCTGGGGCGGTCCTGAGTCAACGCACTGCTTCCGGTACTATAGTCCCATGCTCCTTCTACTCCCGTAAATTTTCATCTGCGGAGCAAAATTACAGCATAGGGGATTGTGAGTTACTTGCCATAAAATTGGCTCTCGAAGAATGGCACCCATGGCTAGAGGGCGCACAACACAAATTTACTGTGTTCACTGATCATAAGAATCTGGAACATCTGAGCCAAGCCCAACGTCTCAACGTCCGTCAAACTCGATGGGCTCTGTTCTTTTCCAGTTTCTATTTTGAGCTTTGTTATCGCCCAGCCAACAAAAATCTCCAGGCAGATACCCTATCATGATACTTCGAGCCTGAAGACACCCCAGAAGAGCCTAGCCACATCATAGATCCAGCCTGTATTTGTTTATCTGCTACGCACCCAGTTCCTGCTAGGAAGACGGTCGTGCCCCGATGACTCCGCAAAAGGGACCTCAGCTGGGCACATGATTCCAAATTTGCTGGTCATCCGGGATGAGCACGGACCTTGGCACTGCTCCAGTGGTTCTTCTGGTGGCCTACTATGGTCTCTGACGTTATAGCATATGTCGAATCCTGTAATATCTGTGCACAGCAAAAATCCCCGGTCGGTCGACCTTGGGTTCTTCTACAGCCGCTTCCAGCTCGCAAAGAACCGTGGACCCACCTGTCTATGAATTTCATCGTGGATTTGCCTCCATCAAAGGATCATACTGTAATATAGGTAACCATAGACTGATTTTCAAAAATGCCCCATTTTGTCCCTCTACCGGGCCTACCATCCACTCCAGAACTGGCACGCCTATTTTTCCACCATATTTTTAGACTGCATGGCCTACCTAAGGACATTGTCTCAGACAGTGGTCTACAGTTCGTTGCAAGATATTGGCGTGCTCTTTGCTGAAAATTCGGTATTAATATCAGCCTAATAACTGCCTATCATCCCCAAGCTAACGAACAAGCCAAGCGAATGAATCGCTCCCTGAAGACCTTCCTGCGCGCTTACAGCAATGACCGCCAAGACAATTGATCCGAACTTCTATCATGGGTGGAGTTTTCTCACAACTCCCACATTTCCACTGCTATAGGCACATCTCCGTTCTATATTGTCTATAGAAAACAACCACAACTGCGGATGCCCTCAAGACTTTATGGGAGCAGATGAATCTACGCTTATGTCAGGCCGCTTCCCAGGCCAAGAGAACTGCTGACAGTCAACGTCGCTCGGCTCCTGAATTCCTCCCTGGCCAGAAAGTCTGGTTAAGTACTCAGTATATCCGACTTCGAATGCCATCCCAAAGGTTCGCTCCAAGGTATATTGGGTCTTTTATGGTCACCCGATGCATTGTACCCGTTACATATCAGCTTCGGCTGCCTCCTACGCTGGGAATACATAATATATTCCATATATCTCTTTTAAAACCTGTGGTCCTATCCTGGCCTGCCCGGAAGACTCCTGAATCACCTCCACTTGTGGCGGAAACTGATACGACGTACAAGGTACATGAAGTCCTCAACATCCGTCGTAGGGGCCGCCGGTGGGAATACCTCCTTTCTTGGGAGGGTTACGGGCCCAAAGAAAATTTGTGGGAACCAGCTCAGAACAACCTGGACAAAACTCTCCTCCTGAATTATCATCGTGCCCATCAGGGCAAACCCCGACCTCCAAGAGGGGGGCGTAAAGGGGAGGTACTGTTATGCATGCCAGCAGTGGCAGACCCGTGGATTGGCCCTCTCACCTTTTCTTAAGGACTCCAGCCTCTGGTTTCTCCTTGCTGGCGGCAGTGGGCCGCCAGCTCCGTCCATGGGCCTCCCCCCGGTGCCTCCGGATCCATTGCAGCTTCCAGCATTCCCGGTCCTGATGCTACTACTTGTTGGGCCTCTCCGCGTGGCCCGCGGAGAGACACCACCACTCACGCCGCACCCCTCCCTAGGCGCACGCGCGTGCATTGATGATCCTTATGAAGGGACCGCGGCGGGAACCTGGCCGTGGCCCCGGATGATGACATCAACCTCTGCATAGTACTTAAGCTCAGGCCCCGCTCCATAGACCTTTACAACAGGTCTCCTTGCTACTCAAGTACTCACTGCTAGAGATTTGTCTCTACTCCTCATCATTCCTGGTTCCTGTTTTCCTTGTACCTGCCCTGCTTATGCTTCGGATTGATTACACGGATTTTGACCTCACTTTGCCTGCCTACATTTCAGCCTATCTCCAGACCCAGACCACTGCTTCGTCCGACTACGCTATTGCCTTCTCCGCAATTTAACCCCAGTTTTGATAGACTACGCTACTGTCTATCTCCGTGATCAGACCTCAGCATTGCTTGTGTGCCACTGCATTTTAAACCAACTGCAAGATCTGGACTGATGACTGAGGCAAACCCATATAGAGAGAATTATAATAGTCTAGATAAGAATGCACTAAAGCGTGTACTACCAAATGACAATCTGTGGCAGAAAAATAAGATTTAACATGTCGCAAAAGCCTTAACTTATAAAATGATATCTTTACAACTTGTTTCACTGGGAGTCTAAGATGACTCCTACATAACTCAGATGATGGGAACTTCAGTACCAGTTCACTTTAAGTACTGGAAAAATTGCAGGGATAGCAGAGTATGAAACCTAGAATGTTTCTAATTTACCCAAATTCAAAGCCAGTTTATTTGCTGACATCTATTCATTAACAGCTAGAAGACAGATGAATTATCTGTGCCCAGTGGGTAGATAAGCTGGATGTCATCTGCACAAAATCAAAAATGGATGTTAAAGAAATCAAGTAAATTTACCAAGGAAAACATATAGATGTTAAATAGTACCAGCAAAAGGGCAGAGACCTGTGGCATGCATGACACAAATGGGAATCATTCTGATTGAGAAGACCGAATCCTTACTTGTTGGTAAGGTCTGTTGAACTAGGGGGAGTTCAGAGTGAAGTACTAGAAGGGACTTTGTGAACTAGAGATGGAGTGGGTGAATTAACAAAGGTATCAGTAAACTGGTGATTTCAAGTACATGCACATATTTTAAAACATACCTTCTTCTGCATATAAATCAGGGTTTTACACTTGTTTTATATTTTTTTTCTGTGCATAAAATATGTGCGTATATTTATAAAAAAAAAAGAAAGTACATGCTTCAATTACATTGCAAAATATACATGCCTATGTTGAGGAGGGTGGATATATGCTTATTTTATAATCTATGTGGATGATAAACACAGATTATAAAATACTATAGTAGAGGCTGCACAGAGTTTGAACGTTATCCTTACAGTGTATGAAGTATGTGATCTGTGCAATGAGACTGGGATATGTGTTGATGCTTGTACAATGTATGGAAAAGGTGAAGTGCAGTATGGTACAGGAAGTCAGCTGAGCTGCCCAGCAGAGGTCAAACAGATGTGTGAAGGGCAGCAGAGAATGGGAGCTATCTCCATATATAATGACAGCTTCATTAAAAAAAAAATGCATACACTTAAAATTACTAGGCTTTTATTTATTAAACAACTTAAGTCAGAGAAAGAACAATTTCAAGCAATAAGTCTAGAACATGGCTTTTGCTGTGTAAGTCTCCAGCCCAATACTGTGTGGTAAAATGATTCAACCATTGCCATTCACCACTTAAGGAGGTGTGTAGTTTTAAAATTTCATTGCTGTGCAATGAAAAAACTGCATTAGAAGAACCTAAAGAGCCTGAGGTTGATGAACACTGCTATATAACAAAAAAAAAAAAATTGGTGATAAATGTATTGGTACTGACTGATATTTAAAACTGTTAAGTAAATAAATTAGTGTAATCATCTCATGTTTAATGTACTGGAACAACCACTCTGTCTAATAGATCAAACTAGAAAATCCAGAGGAAAAAAAAGTGTCTTGAGAGAATATTGTAATTCTTTATTTATGCAGAAACAACTATGGAGTTCATATTCAGCTGCTGTTTGGCACAGCTAATCAGCCAGATAAAACTATCCAGCTAACTTAGCAGCATGGGTGCACCACTGAATATACCTAGCTATTTTAAAGTTAGCCGGATAAACCTATCTGGCTAGCTTTAGAACAGGTCTACGAGATGACCAGACTAAGGGGGTCATTCATCAAATCACGGTTTTGGTGGTGGCCTAGGATTTGGGGGGCAGTTTTAAATGCACAGTCAGAGGTACGAACAGCAAGGTAGACATCAGTGAAGATTTTGGGGTAGATTTACGCGTGTAGGTGGGGCCTATTTTAAAAAGGCCCGGTGACGCGCGTAAGAGAGAGTGAGGTAAGATCCGAGTACAGTCCATGCCTTGATGTAAACCAATATTATTTGTCACCTGCACAAAGGAGCCTAAGAGGTAAGAATACACATTGGGGCAGATTTTAAAAGGGTTACGCGCATAACCCTTAAACCCCCCCTGCGTGCGCCGAGCCTATTTTGCATAGGCTCAGCGGCGCTCGCAAGCCCCGGGACGCGCGTGTGTCCCGGGGCTTGCAAAAATGGGCAGGGGCGTGGAGCGGGGCCGCGGTCCGGGGGCATGTCCGGGGTGTGGGAGTGGTCCGGGGGCGTGCCCGAGTGCCCCGACACAGCGGCCTGTGTCGGGGCCTGCCGTGCCGGCAGACAGCTGGCAGGCATAACTCAACAAAATAAGGTAGGGGGGGATTTAGGTAGGGCTGGGGGGTGGTTAGATAGGGGAAGGGAGAGAAAGGTGGGGAGGAACAAAAAAAAAAGTTCCCTCCAAGGCCGCTCCGATTTTGGAGCGGCCTTGGAGGGAACGGGGAAAGCCATCGGGCCTCCCCTAGGGCTCGGCGTGCGCAAGGTGCACGTGTGCACCCTCTTATGCGCCGACCCTGGATTTATAACATGCGCGCAGTAGCGTGCGCATGTTATAAAATCGGGTGTAATTTTAAAAATCTGCCCCATTGAGCAGATTTGTCTACAGTACACCATTTTCACTTATGCATGTGCAGAGAACTATGATAGTAATTTAATAGCTGTGTGGCAGGAGCTGCACAATTTATAAAATACCATGTATTTCTGCCCCAAAAATATACGTGCATGTTTCAGCATGAATGTGTATTTGTAATGCAGGAAGCATATACTTTTCTCTACTAATTTTATAAAAATACGCATGTACATTTTACGCATGTAATAACCCAGAATGAAATACAGAGGCAGGCATTTACAAAGCTTGTGCATACTCCGCTTCTGAAAATACTTACTTGCATGTGCACTTGGAATTAACAATTTACCAATACCTTCACCAGTTCACCTGAACCCTCCAACATCTCACCCAGACCTCCCACCCAAAAACTACAGATACAAGATAAGCATGAAACAATTAGCAGGCATGAAAGTGCATGGACAAGTTCAGTAATGTATGCGTGTATACCACTTCCAAAATAGCAACTTGAATGCATACCTTCAAACCCTGTCCTGGAATGCTCTCTTTTTACCCTGTCTACATTTACACATGGCACTGCAAGTACATGCGTATTCTCAATGCTTTTAAAAATAGCATCTTTACATTTACATACTACTTTTGCATGCATATGCTAATTTTACACATTCAACCCATGCATGACTCTTCAAAAATTGCCCATTAAATGCAGAAGCAGGGAGCTTTCTATACCAAGACTTGTATCTAGTAAAATGCTCTGAATGTTGCTTGGCCTTTATGAATTGCAGTCGATCAGAATCAATGGTATTGTAAAGTATATTGCTTCAAATCATAATAAGCCATAATAGCAGCTATAATGCAAGGATGTTTTGTCTGTCTCTTGTATAAGGTTATTAAAGTGCTTTCCAACTCACAAGGTGAGATGGGAAAATCTCATTTGCATATAATTAACAAAGGTTTCATGTCACTTTCCTCAAAGCTATTTTCTGCAACTGGGGAAGATAATGTAAGTCAAACCCATTTTAAGTAAAAGAATACCAGTGGTACCAGTCTTTTTAAAGATTTTATTTTTTGCTGCATTTGCCTATGAAATCTCATAAAGAAAATGATTGAATGGCTTTATGAACATATTACAAGCCCCAAATTTCAATAAAAAAGGCCATTATCTCCAATGAAAAATTCTCTAACTAGCAAGGGTAATAACTCTTGCATATCATTGCTGGGAATTCCTTCAAAGCCCAAACCTTTCTTCAGTTTGAAAGGCTGCTCATTTTATTCGACATGGTTGGAAAGAATTGGCTGTTCAGCCAAAAAAATAAAAATGTAGTATTACCCCCATTATCTCTAGACATAAAAAGTCATGGAGCTGGAGGCTAGAATTAGTACTGGATAAGCTATTATGATTGTAAGAGCATTTAACATTAGTCCCTGTTGACTTTGCAGTTCGTAATAATAAATCTCCCCTATGTAATCTCTTTCTTTTTAGACGCAAATGCCTTTAGGAGCTCTTGTAGTCCATGATAAAATACTGTGCTCCTCTCCTTGGCTAGCTCCTTTCGTTTCTGTTTATCCTTGGGCAAGGTCATTTGCAGAACTGTTCTTTACAAGTAGCAACATCTAAAGGTTTCGCCAGCAGATAAGGGCAATGTCCTATGGAGAACCAGGCTTCTGGTTGCACGGTGGACAAGGTAGCTGGTTGTTGAAGCTGAACTAAACCTTCTGTTCCCACAATTGGAGCGGTGGTTGGAAGTGAGGGACTCTTTTCCATTCACAACGCAGAAACACATTAGTGGAACACAGTAAAGTTGAAGGTGAAGGGTATACTTTTTTTTTTAGACCTGAAAGATTGTTTCTGGCTAGCATCAGACACTGCAATTATTTCTCTGATATGAAGTTGTACTTTTCTGGTGACCTGTCTGGTTGCACCTCAGAAAAAATTCAGCACCCTGCGCCTGTTATCAAAATAAGACAATGTTTTTATTCTTTTTATAAAAAGGTGCCCAAATGCTATTCATCCCAGAGATGTACTGGCTCATTAAAATAAGGGAAACAATTGAATGAATATTGCCACCAGTCGAATTTTTTTATTTTTCAATGGGACATTAGTTGTCTATCTCAGAAAAAGTCCAACATAATTCTGACATTCCTATAACAACCATTTACAATGCAATAATTAAATGAGATTTGTATCATTTGTATGCTGGGCAATATATCAAAAGTACATAAGATACTCACCTTGCATCCACTACAAATTTGACTTTGAACTTATGTTTGAAGGAGTTTAAGTAGTTTCTTGCTATTTTTGTATTCTCCTAGAAAAGTGTCACTTCTGCACCACAAGGACTGTTCCGTTACTGCATGTGGTGAGTTTGATGTTGTGCTTAACATCAGAATCAATATTACCCAACTGGATCCCCCAAGAGAGAGGTCGTTTGTGGAACTCTTTTAAATATGGCTTATCCAAGAAAAGTTGCAGGGGAATATTCATTTAAGAATATCCTCCATCAAGACTGGCATTAATTTGAACAATCAAATAGTTCAGTGTGTATTTCTTCCTCCCAGACTTGAATTATTATTATAGTGATAACAATATCAAAGATACATGCATTCCATATTATTGCAGTACTAAACTCATGGAGTCTTTTCTTGTTTACACTTATCAAACAAATTACATCAATATACTGAAGTTATCATTCACAGTGAAAGAAAAAAAGTAAATGCCCAGAGCAAGCCACACATAAGAAACCTAAAACTATACTCTCAGTGTTATGTTATGTTACCATTTTTTATGAAGTCTCCCTTGGAATCTAAACAATGTAAACCGGCCTGATACGAATCCCTTCAGGAAGACCGGTATAGAAATATGTTAAATAAATAAAAATAAATAAACAGTGATAACCTTTCTTAAAAAAAACAACAAAAAAAAAACAGATCAGGGCCAGCAGTGGTTTCCATCTTCTACTCCAGCTGCAATGGGGATGAAGAAGCAAGTTCAAAAAGGATCCAGATCAATGACCTGGCAGATAATCAACCACTGCAATTCAAGACATATGTGTCTGTGTGTCTGTCTGTATGTCTCTCTCTCTCTCTCTCTCTCTGTAGCTCTGCAATAAAATATTGACTTGCGCTGATCTGTCTGGAAATTAATTTAAAATGGAGTTGGAATAAAGTAAACAAGAAGCAGAGCCCATGGACTTTTTCCTCCAGAACCAGTGACTTTCCATAAAGTCTTGATATTAATATTGAATAACATCACCAATGATAGCTTAGACAGAGATATCCTGACAGATTTGCCTGAGTAAAATCTCTAGACATTTTCAATACTAATAACCAAAAAATGCCCTCTCTTAGGTCACACTTCCTATTTCTAAAAGGCTATTAAAATGGAAAGAGAAATAGGCTTCATTCGCTTTGTTTATTTTCCAATTAATCCAATTCACTACAGTGTCCAGTCAATGCAGGATTTGCAACCTAACCATCCACCAAGTTCTCTATATTTTTTATCTTTTCAAAGCAAATCTCCATGACTGCATAGGCTTACTACTGAAACACTGTGCAGAATGCCAGGAGCTCTCAGCCTCAGTTTTAAACAAGAGAAAAAATGTTTACCTAGAATCATAAGATTAAGAGTTGTTCACGGAGAAAGTTATATGCATGAACATTTGTAAGCATTTTGAATAGCAGAAATATTTTAAAATAAAAAATTTCTGTAGAGTGCAATCAACTAAAGTGAAATACATAAGAACATGCCATACTGGGTCAGACCAAGGGTCCATCAAGCCCAGCATCCTGCTTCCAACAGTGGCCAATCCAGGCCATAAGAACCTGGCAAGTACCCAAAAAATAAGGGCCAGATTTTAAAAGCCTTGCGCGCGTAAATCCGGCTGGATTTACGCGCGCAGGGCACTCGCACGCCGGCGCGCCTATTTTGCATAGGCCACTGGCGCGCACACAGCCCCGGGATGCGCGTAAGTCCCGGGGCTTCGTAAAAGGGGCAGGGAGGGGTGTGTCCGGGGGCGTGTCCGGGGTCAGGGGCAGTTTGGGGCGGGGCCGGGGGCGTGGCGCCGGCCCGGAGGCGTGGTTGAGGCCTCCGGATCAGCCCCCGAGTCGAGTGATGGCATGCCAGCAGCCCGCTGGCGCGCACAGATTTACGCCTGCTTTTGGCAGGCGTAAAACTGCCAATAAAGGTGGGGGGGTTTAGATAGGGCCGGGGGGTGGGTTAGGTAGGGGAAGGGAGGGGAAAGTGCGGGGGGGAGGGGTGGAAAGAAAGTTCCCTCCGAGGCCGCTCCGAAATCGGAGGGAACAGGCAGTGTGCGCCGGGCTCGGTGCGCGCAAGTTGCACAAATGTGCACCCCCTTGCGCGCGCCGACCCTGGATTTTATAAGATACGCGCGTATCTTATAAAATCCAGCGTACTTTTGTTCGCGCCTGGTGCGCGAACAAAAGTACGCGCTCACGTAAATTTATAAAATCTACCCGTAAGTCCATTCCATGTTACCGTTGCTAGTAATAGCAGTGGCTATTTTCTAAATCAAATTAATTAATAGCAGGTAATGGATTTCTCCTCCAAGAACTTATCCAATCCTTTTTTAAAAACAGCTATAAAAATTGCACTAACCACATCCTCTGGCAACAAACTCCAGAGTTTAAATGTGCGTTGAGTAAAAACGAACTTTCTCCGATTAATTTTAAATGTGCCACATGCTAACTTCATGGAGTGCCCCATAGTCCTTTTATTATCCAAAAGAGTAAATAATCAATTCACATCTACCCATTCTAGATCTCTCACGATTTTAAACACCTCTATCATATCCCTCCTCAGCCGTCTCTTCTCCAAGCTGAAAAGTCCTAACCTCTTTAGTCTTTCCTCATAGGGGAGCTGTTCCATTCCCCTTATCATTTTGGTAGCCCTTCTCTGTACCTTCTCCATCGCAATTATATTTTTTTTTAGATGCGGCTACCAGAATTGTACACAGTATTCAAGGTGTGGTCTCACCATGGAGCGATACAGAGGCATTATGACATTTTCCGTTTTATTCACCATTCCCTTTCTAATAATTCCCAACATTCTGTTTGCTTTTTTGACTGCCACAGCACACTAAGCCGATTTCAATGTGTTATCCACTATGACGCCTAGATCTCTTTCTTGGGTAGTAGCACCTATATGGAACCTAACATTGTGTAACTATAGCATGGGTTATTTTTCCCTATATGCATCACCTTGCACTTATCCATATTAAATTTCATCTGCCATTCAGATGCCCAATTTTCCAGTCTCACAAGATCTTCCTACAATTTATCACAATCTGCTTGTGATTTAACTACTCTGAACAATTTTGTGTCATCTGCAAATTTGATTACCTCACTCGTTGTATTTCTTTCCAGATCATTTATAAATATATTGAAAAGTAAGGGTCCCAATACAGATCCCTGAGGCATTTCACTGCCCACTCCCTTCCACTGAGAAAATCATCCATTTAATCCTACTCTCTGTTTCCTGTCTTTTAGCCAGTTTGTAATCCACAAAAGGACATCGCCACCTATCCCATGACTTTTTACTTTTCCTAGAAGCCTCTCATGAGGAACTTTGTCAAACACCTTCTGAAAATCCAAGTACATTACATCTACCGGTTCACCTTTATCCACGTTTATTAACTCCTTCAAAAAAGTGAAGCAGATTTGTGAGGCAAGACTTGTCTTGTGTAAAGCCATGCTGACTTTGTTCCATTAAACCATGTCTTTCTATATGTTCTGTGATTTTGATGTTTAGAACACTTTCCACTATTTTTCCTGGCACTGAAGTCAGGCTAACCGGTCTGTAGTTTCCTGGATCGTCCCTGGAGCCCTTTTTAAATATTGGGGTTACATTAGCTATCCTCCAGTCTTCAGGTACAATGGATGATTTTAATGATAGGTTACAAATTTTTACTAATAGGTCTGAAATTTCATTTTTTAGTTCCTTCAGAACTCTGGGGTGTATACCATCCGGTCCAGGTGATTTACTACTCTTCAGTTTGTCAATCAGGCCTACCACATCTTCTAGGTTCACTGTGATTTGGTTCAGTCCATCTGAATCATTACCCATGAAAAGCTTCTCCAGTATGTGTACCTTCCCAACATCCTCTTCAGTAAACACCGAAGCAAAGAAATCATTTAATCTTTCTGCGATGGCCTTATCTTCTCTAAGTGCCCCTTTAATCCCTCGATCATCTAACGGTCCAACTGACTCCCTCACAGGCTTTATGCTTTGGATATATTTTAAAAAGCTTTTACTGTGAGTTTTTGCCTCTACAGCCAACTTCTTTTCAAATTCTCTCTTAGCCTGTCTTATCAATGTCTTATATTTAACTTGCCAACGCTTATGCATTATCCTATTTTCTTCTGTTGGATCCTTCTTCCAATTTTTGAATGAAGATCTTTTGGCTAAAATAGCTTCTTTCACCTCCCCTTTTAACCATGCCATTAATCGTTTTGCCTTCTTTCCACCTTTTATAATGTGTGAAATACATCTGGACTGTGCTTCTAGGATGGTATTTTTTAACAATGACCACGCCTCTTGCACACTTTTAACCTTTGTAGCTGCTCCTTTCAGTTTTTTTCTAACAATGTTTCTCATTTTATCAAAGTTTCCCTTTTGAAAGTTCAACACGAGAGCTGTGGATTTGCTTACTGTCCCCCTTCCAGTCATTAAGTCAAATTTGATCATATTATGATCACTATTGCCAAGCGGCCCCACCACCGTTACCTCTCTCACCAAATCCTGTGCTCCACTGAGAATTAGATCTAAAATTCCTCCCTCTCTTGTCGGTTCCTGAACCAATTGCTCCATTTATTCCATCCAGGAACTTTATATCTCTAGCATGTACCGATGATACATTTACCCAATCAATATTGGGGTAATTGAAGTCTCCCACTATTACCGCACTACCAATTTAGTTAGCTTCCCTAATTTCTCTTAGCATTTCACTGTCCGTCTCACCATCTTGACCAGGTTGACGGTAGTATACTCCTAACACTATAGTCTTCCCCAACACACAAGGGATTTCTACCCATAAAGATTCAATTGTGCATTTAGTCTCATGCAGGATGTTTATGCCATCCTAGACAAAAAGCGCCACACCGCCTCCCAGGTGCTCCTCTCTGTCATTGCCATATAATTTGTACCCCAGTATAGCACTGTCCCATTGGTTGTCCTCCTTCCACCATGTCTCTGAGATGCCAATTAAGTCTATGTCATCATTCACTTCATCATTCACTTCAGTTAGTCAGCCAGAGTGACTCACTGCTCTCTTGATTAACAAATGTTGGTACCTAATCAAACCAAATCACACTACCTCAACACCTTTCCAAGGTGAGTATTTGAACTGAACTTTTCAACCTTTTTATTTAGGTATACACTGCTCCTAGCTTATTTCTAGCTTCTGGCTACTTTTTTTTTTGTTTTTAATATACAAACCTCTAACTTCTGCTTACTAGCAGCCTTACTGACTATTTAAAAATACAAACAGTATAACTTCTGTTTATTCGCTGCCTTACTGAGTATTAAAAACACAAACACACTAAATAATATTCCCAAAAAGTTAACTTTGCCCCAATACTTTTAAAAAAGACAATGTCCCAAGCAAAATCTTACTGATTCCTTTTAGCCACCAGCAAGGTGATCCTCTCCTCTCAGTGCTCCCACTGGATTGTCAACGTATGTACATTTATTACAGAATCAAATATACGCTACACACATTAAGAGTAAAAGTTGGTTGGAGTTTTAATCCTACTACAATAGCATACGTTAGTATACAGCCATTGAAAAAGCAGGGTTAATTTTTAACTGCTGGGTACATCTGTTGATGTAACTGATGTTTTAATGGCTTATACAGAGACAAAACAAGATATGTCACCAGTGACATACACAAAATGGCTCCCATGTTAACTGGCTTCATATATTAAAAATGTTAAATAGAAAACAGGAAATATTTTTAGTTTGGCTGTATCACAGTGTTGCCATTGCTTTCTATGACACATCATTACAGTCCAAGCTGTGGACAGTTCTTTAACATATACAGAGATGTGTCTTTCATTAGAATCATAACTCCTTCCAGGGTATATGCTGAGCCAGATTTTTACCTCGGGGTTGGGATGGGAATGTGTGTGTATGTGTTGGGGGGGGGGGTGGTGTTCATGGAGCACCTGCATTAAAAGTAAACTCCATTTTCCAGTCATCGGCTGAGACAATGATCATGGGTATTTTAGAATATTTTAGAAGAGAACATATCTGCATTTCCTGAGTGCACAAGTTTCCAAAGGAACCCTTCCTGGGAACACAAATGAAAAAAGTATGTGTTCAGCAGAAAACTGTATCAGCATTTTAAATTAAGCTCAAGTTCCCTATCCAAGGTGGGCTTATATTTATGAAGATCAATCATTCACCACCACATCACCACTTAGGCTAGCGGCATAAAATCATTAAAAATACTACTGTGCTCTCTGGACTGCTTTTGAAAGATGCCGTTGCCATATTTTTGTGACCTCATTTAAAACCTTCCCCTCCCTCATTTAGCTACAAACTGAAGCAAAGCTATAGAGGTGGGGAAGGGAATGAAGAGCTCTTTGGAAAGCTTTAAAACTATGCCGTGACAAAAAACAAGAAACATGCTGAGCATATAATTTCCATCTCTTGCCTTGCCTGGGGTCTTCTGAAGAAGCTCGCGTTGCCTACTGACTCCCCTCAGGCTTTTTTTCTCTCACCCAACTTGATGGTGTCCTTCGCCTCATCTTCCTGAATCTCATTATTTCTGCTTTGCTGATCACTTGCAAATTAATTATTTGTAACTACCACACTCTTCTCGGCCATTACAGCATCCTTGTTACAGGCAAAAAGCTTTGGTTAATGGTGCTCTACAATTGCAATAAAAGTGATACTTCTTGGACAGAGTAGCTTAGTCTCATGGACAAAGACAATAAACCATTCATGAAATTCTGAACAGCAAGTAAGAACTTTTTAGAAGTCAAATCTCCACTTTGAACAAGCAAACAGGAAACCTCATAATTTATTGAGTCCTTTGGAAAGCACTAAAACTATGATGGAGTTTTCAACCCATTTACATTTACAAAACAAAATGGCTTGGTAGTTGGAATAATCAACCAATCAGGCAATGCTATAAATTGAATATTATCCAATTTTACAATTTGATTTGAGGCCAAGGGCAGTGTTCCCTCTCAGCTGCATGTGTACACACAAGTCGTGAACCCTGCACACATGGAAAAACAGTGCACCCAAGAAATCACAATTTATTTGCATTATACTGACTCACAGTGCACAAATTTAGGGGGACATTTTCTAAAGGGATTGCACGCGAAAAGGGACTTTTCACGTGTGATACCTAGATCAGGGTGGGTTCTGGGCGGCGTCCGCACCAGAAGGGGAGGAGTCGGGACAGCACCGGGGCAGACGCCGCGAAGACATCGCTGACGGCGAAAAGGTAAGAACCCTTATCGCCGTCAGTAATGCACCCAATAGCACCACCTTTCACGGTGGTGCTATTGGTTTGCGAAAGCCGGCAGCGATCGCACCGGCTTTTGCAGGCCCGCCCCCTGCTTCACCCCCCTCCGGTACCACGCGATTCACAGAGCCGCACAACGATAGAACATCTAGCCCTTAAATTGATAAAAAAGTTGTACAACAGAACATTTTTGCACACTAACAGGTAAATTTTAAAAGAAGCGCGCATGCACCCATAAACACACATATTGGGCAAGCGAGCAAAAATACATTTAATTTTATATTGTGCATGTAAGTATATGCATATCATTTAAAATATTCCTACTCTGCATATTTGTGGAGCCAAAATATCCATGCATAAGGTGACCATGGTAGGGGGGAAGGGAGAGAGAGAGCGCCTCTGTTAGAAAGACAATCTGACACTCTATATATCTCCCACTGTAAGAAGGGCAATTTCAACTCTGGGTTGACCAATGTAACACCTCCCTCCCCAAAACCCACCCTGATTTGAAAGTGCCCCTCTTACAGTGGAAGATTTCTCTCTTTCTCTCTCCCCCATTTAGGATCTCTCTGGCCCAAAATCTCCAGACGTGCATCTCATCAGGACCAGCTTTTCCGCCTCCTTATTCTTGAGGCATGCATAGGTATGTATGAGCGTATTTCCCGGCTTCTTAAAATGCATGTTGCTCGCCACAGCCCACATACGCACGTATGGGGCCATTTTTGTGCAAGCAACGCTTTTAAAATCTACCTGTAAGGGGGTAATTTTCAAAAGGATTTACACATGTAAATGTAACTACTATTGTAGCAATTTTAAAAAGCCATTTACGCGCACAACATGCACTTACTCATGAATACGCTATGGACAATTCAATGGCATCTATTGTAGCAATTTTCAGAAGCCCACTTACATGCATAAAGGGCACTTACATGTGTAAATCCCGATTTTTTAAATCAGGACTAAAGCCTTTCAAAAATTAGAGGAAACTAAGGGCAATTTTAATTATTTATTTATGTTATTTATTTAGGCATTTTATATACCATCATTCCAAAAGAAGATCACAACGGTTTACAGATTCAGCATTCATATACTTGGTCTACATTCACATTCAGGGTCAGCATTCATATTTTAGTTCAACACAACAGGAAATATGCATTCTAGGTCATATTCATACATGTTCTAGGTCAGCACAACAGTGAGTACAAATTCTCATTCTACTGTCATTACACTTTACATCATTCAGTCTGTTACTGACACTGAAGTTATCGGCATATTGGTGTTTCATGTTAAATCATAAGCATTTCTAAAGAGTCATATTTTCAGTTCACTTTTGAAACTCTTTCTTTCTGTTATCAGACGTAATGACTCTGAAGAGAATTCCACAATCTGGAGCCCGCTATGGAAGACATTTGGTTTCTTATTTGTGTTAAGTGTGTGTTCCGTGTTGTAGGTACCTATAGAAGTCCTTTGTTTTGCTATCTTAGAGCTCTCTGCGGTGGGTACAGCTGAATTGTCACTCCTAATAGGCAAGGGTGAATGTTAATGATGATATAAAAAATTAGAGTTAATACTTTGCAATGAATTCTGGATTGTACAGGAAGCCAGTGCAGTGCCATCAGCGAGGAGGTGATGTGGTCAAATGTCCTTGTCCCTAGTAACAGTCTAGCAGAGGCATTTTGTAATAACTGTAGTGATTTAATAGTCCTGCGGGTAGGCCTAGTAATAGGGAGTTGCAGTAGTCTAAGTTTGAGAATATTAGTGTTTGTAAAACAGTGTGTTAAGTCCTAAGTAATAGTTTCAGCCTATGTAATATTCTCAGCTTGGAAATCCTATTTTAATTAATTTGCTTATATGCTTTTTCATTGTGAAGTTCTCATTGATCTGTATTCCTAGGTCCTGTGCTTGATCTGAGGGTGTAATGTTAAAAATTCCTAGGTCTAGAGTTGGCGGTTTGATTAACGTGGTATTTCTCCGTAACCACACAATTTCTGTTTTTTTGCGGGGTTTAGTGTTAGTTTCATTTGAGAAAGTTTTTGTGTAGTGCCTTTATGTATGTTGACAGCGTTGACGCAGTTTTTTCAAAGGTTTTGTGGAAAGGATGGAAAACCGTATGTCGTCTGCATACAGAAGTTGATTCCTAGATTTGCTAGTAAAGTACATAGAGGCTGTAAATAAATGTTGAATAGCATAGCCGAGCGTGCTGAACCTTGGGGGACACCTGTGTTGATTGGGAAGGTGTCAGAATGCCCTATCTTCTAGGAAGGAAGAGAACTATTTATTAACATTTCCATCTATTCCAATTTTTCTCAGCTGATGGCATAGCAGGGTAGGGTCAACTATGTAGAAGGCTGCTGTTAAATAAATTAGTACCAGGATATAGGATTCATTGCCTTAACAATAAGTTCCACAGTTTAATTGTACATTGAGTGAAAAATGACATTCTCCAATTTGTTTTAAATCCACAACCTGTTAGCTTCAAGGAGTGTCCCCTAGTACTTGTACTATTTGAAAGGATAAATAATCTTTCCTTATTTCATCTCACTTATGATTTTATAAACCTTTATCATATCCCCTCTGTTGTCTCTTCTTGAAGTTCAACAGCTCTAACTTGCTTGGCCTTGCTTCATAAGAGAACTTTTCTATCCCCTTTATCATTTTTTGCTGCCCTTCTCTGTACCTTTTCTAGTTCTGCTATATCTTTCACGAGATGGGGTACTAGAAATGTTTAAAATGAATAAACTATACACAATATTTAAGGTGTGATCGTGCCATATACAGCAGCTTATGATATTCAAAGTTTATTCTCCATTTCTTTCCATTCCTTATATTCAAGGTTCTTACTAATAAACAAGAGCACTCTCTTGGGCAAAGTTTCAAATCTAGACTGCAACACAAAATCAGTGGTTCCCATTTCCTGGTCAAACTATAAACTGATCCAGGTCACCATACCAATTCCTAGTCAAACTCCTCTAACCCACACATGCAAACCCCCATACAAAAACATATGCTCAGCTACCAGTGAAAACTTAATCAAGCTCCTCAACATACCAGCAGAGATTAACACTTTGGACCAGCCTGAACAACTAGTGCAGCAATGGAATGATATCATCTCTTCAGCATCAACATCTTTGCACCCCTCAGGCCTAACCCCCACTAAAACCTTCAGATATTATCCTTGGTTTCACAAAGGTCTTCATCTCCTCAAATAACAACCCTGGCAACTCAAATGGGCTTGACAGAAACAAAAAACAGAGGCCAGCTTCCAGCTCTGCAAAGGACATTCCAAAAAATATAAAGCAGCCATCCGACAGGCACAAAAAGACTACATCTCCAAACAACTCGAACTAGCCATGAACCATCCAAGTAAACTCTTCAAGCTTGTGCAGAAACTCTCCACACCTGAAACTCAATCATTTTCTACTACTAGAGAGGAATACTCAATAGAAGACTTTGCCCATTTCTTCTCAGAAAAAAATCCAAAGTATTAGATATTCCTTAGATGCCTTCCCCTACTCCACCTCATACATTTCAGCCCTAGATCATCCCAACAAGGACACTATCCCCTTCCAAACCAACAATCCCTCTAGCAAACTTCAGAACAGTCACCTATTAGAGGGGAAGAAGATCTTCCAAAAATCAGTCAGTCTTCAAGTCCACTAGATCCTAGCCTGAAGGAAGACCTAGGCCCCTGGCTAGCAACTATTATAAATGCTATCCTAATTCAAGTCATTCCTTCCCATTCAGTTAAAAAAAACAATTATCAAACCTATCCTGAAGAAACCCAGGTCAAATAAAAAAATGGACAACTATTGCACATTCTCCTGTCAATTTAATTCTGTTGTAATCCACTTTGAGGCCTCTCATGTCTATAAATAAATATTTGCTTTATTTTTTTTTTACCACCACTGCATGCTGTATATTGAGAAATGTACTTCTTACTAACTTTGTGGAGTGTCCCCGAATCCTTGTATTTTTTTGAAAGAGTAAACAATCATTTCACATTTACCCTTAGTACTCCACTCATGATTCTGTAGACCACTATTATATCCCCCTCAGCTGTTTCTTCTCAAGATGAACTGCCCTAATCTCTAGCCTTTCCTCATAGAGAGATGTTCAATCCCCTTTATCATTTTTGTCACCCTTCTCTGTACCTTTTCCAGTTCAGCTAATTACATTTTCCATGTTTAGTAATCTATCTAATCTCTTTTAGCATCAGTTTCAATCCTAGTCAGGTGGATATTAGTAGATCCTCACTGTTATACTTTTCACCATCATACATAGAAAATGTATCCATGCATGGCATATTGTTTTGCATATGTTGTGAAAGATCTCCTGTATCTGAAATTTGTGTGTGAGAACCACCACACAAAGCTGAAAATCTATCAGCAATCCTCATATGGGAACATTTTCAGTTCCCTTAATGATAAATGACTTCAATTTGTGTTTGCATAGAAAGGAAAGTCTGTAGTGTGCACCAGGCCTAAACTATTTTGGCATTATTAAAAAAAATGTCTGCTGCTTGAAACATAGAACCATGATAGCAGAAAAAGACCATATGGCTTATCTAGTCTGACTATCTCTACAATCCCTACCACTCCTTCAAAGATCCCCTATGCTTTCTTGAATTCAGAAACTATCCTTGTCTCCTCCACTGTGAGGCTGTTCCATGCATCCACCACCTTTTCCATAAAGAAATATTTCTTTAGATTATCCATGAGTCTACCGCCTTTTACCCTCATCCCTTGATCCCTTATTCCAGAGCATCCTTTCTGCTCAAAGAGGCCCACCTCTTGTGCAGGTATTCAAATATCTCCATCATTCCTTTACAATGAAGTCTACTGACCATTGCAGTGACCACCCTCTGGACCGAATCCATCTTCATCTGGTTTATATTCTTTTGAAGGTGAAATCTCCAGAATTGTGCACAGTACTCCAAATGAGGTCTCACTAGAGACGTATACAGGGGCAATATAATTTCCTTTTTTCTGCTAACTGTTCCTGTCTCCATGTACCCAAGCATCTTTTGCCGTCACCTTCTCCTCCTGTTTGGCCACCTTGATTCGTGCATAGAAGAATTTCGCCCCCTAGACTATACCAGTCCCTTGGGCTTTTGCAGCACAAATACATGACCCTGCATTTTTTTAAATGTTAAATCTTAGCTGCCAGACTCTAGACTATTCCTCCAGTTTTATCTCATCCCTTTTCATGTTTTCCATGCCTTACCCTGTTGCAGATTTTGGTACCATCTGCAAAAGGACAAATCTTTCTCAATAGTCCTTTTGCAATATCATTTATGAAAATTCCAAGGACTAATCCCAGTGACATACCACTAGCAATGCCTTTGCCTCAGAATGAACTCTATATTTCCATCATTTGTTGCCTCCTACATAGCCAGTTTTTAAACCAGTTTGAAATATAACTTGTAGAGGTGTTTTCATTCTGTCTATGCACCTTAACAGTAATTTCATGTTATTTATTTATTTTATTTAACACTTTTCTATACCGACCTTCATGAAAAAATTTCATATCAGATCGGTTTACATGTAACAAAGGGTATAACTTAAACAAGAACAATTCACTAGAAGCGGAAGTTACATATAACAAGGGTAGTTAACTTGGAGGCTAGGCTAGTCAGAGGTTTGAGTTGGTGTTTGTGGTCTTGGTTATGGAACAATGAAGTGGCAAGTTCAGAGCTTATCCATGGAGAATAATGATAATAAAACTCTTAACATCATACTGGGGACTCTGTCTCAGTGACTACTTTTTCAATGAATCTACTCAGTGTCAAATTAAAAGCAATAACAAAAATATAATATTTATTTATTTATTTATAAGCTTTTATATACCGAAGTATTGGCGGAGGCCTTCACTCCGGTTTACATTTTTAACAACGCTATACATTGAATTCAGCGGAACAACGTTAACAGAATTACAATTATAACAAATATATACAGAAGATTCAGGGGAGCTACATAAACATGAATTAGCTAAAGATCTTGGGAACAAAATAATAACAGTAATTTACTGATACATTATCAAGTGATAAGGATGTTAAGATGATCACGTAGTGTGTTGATTGGCGGGGTACTGGGTTGGAGGATATTACAGAGGGGAAGAAAAAGTGGTTGGGTATGGGGGGTGGTAATGGATAGAGGGTGGGGATTGTGGTAGGGAGGGCAGGTGGAGGAGTAGGGATGCAGGGGGTTGTCATTTTAGTTGGTTTAGCCTATCCCGTCTTTATATACTTGCTTGAAAAGCCATGTTTTGAGCAGTTTTTTTAACAGTTTGGTGTTGTTTTGAAGTCTGAGACTGAAAGGAAGAGTGTTCCAGAGGTGAGGACCAGCTATCGAAAAGGATCTTTTTCTAGTGGTAGTTAATTTGGCTGTAGTGACTGGTGGGATTTCTAGTCGTGCTTTATTGGCTGATCTCGTGTTGCATTGAGTGTGGTGAATTTGTAGAAGGGAGTTGAGGCAATCGTGGTCATTGTGGTGAATTGAGTTGTGTATTATTGATAGTGTTTTGTATTTGATTCTTTTTTCTATGGGGAGCCAGTGTAGATCTTTTAGCACGGGTGAGATATGGTCTGTTCTTTTGAGTCCAGTGAGAATTCGCATGGTGGCGTTCTGTAGAATTTGTAGAGGGTGTAGGGTTGATTTTGGAAGACCTATCATGAGGGTGTTGCAGTAGTCGATGCTTGAGAAGATCAATGATTGAAGGATGGTTCTGAAGTCTGATTGGTTTAGTAGGGGTTTGAGGTATTTGAGGATTGATAATTTGTGGAAGCCTTCTTTAGTTTTCATGGTGATGTGCTTTTTGAGATTGAGTTGGGGGTCGACCCAGATTCCCAAGTCTTTGACGTGTTCTTTTAGTTTGATGGAGTTGTCAATGACAATGGGGTGGTTCAGATGATCACCGGAGTTGCTTTTTTCAATCAGCATACATTCGGTTTTGTCGGTGTTGATGCAAAGTTTTAGTTGGTTTAATAGGAGTTTGATTTTGTTGATGGTTGTGGTTATTAGTGCGTTCTCTATGGAGTTTGATTCTGGAATAATTAGCTGAATGTCATCGGTGTACAGGAAGTAGGTGATGGAGAGGCTTGAGAGAAGTTGGCAGAGAGGTAATAGGTAGATGTTGAAGAGGATGGCCGATAGAGAGGATCCTTGTGGTACTCCAGTTTCAAGAGGGATGGCTTCAGAGGTGTGGTTGTTTAAGTTTACCTTGTAGAATCTATTGTGGAGGAAGGATGTGAACCATTTTAGAGTTTTTCCTGATAGGCCTATTTCAGATAGTCTGGAGATTAGGGTACTGTGTTCGACTGTGTCGAATGCAGCCGATAGATCGAGTAGAATGATGATGTAATGTTGTCCGTGGTCAAACCCTCTTAGGATAGTATTTGATAGGTTGATGACAAGAGTTTCTGTGCTGTGATTTTTTCTGAAGCCGTGTTGGGTTGGGTATAGGATGTTGTTAGAATCTAGATGATCGTTCAGTTGTTTGAGCACGGCCTTCTCTGTTAGCTTGGCGAGGAATGAAAGGTTTGAGATAGGTTGGTAGTTGCTTAGGTCGTAGGGGTCAAGGTTCTTTTTTTTTTTTAAATGAGTTTTATGGTGGCGATTTTTAGGTTGACTGGGAGCTCTCCTTCTTCCAGTGATTTGTTTATAATTGTAGTGATGGTTGGTGCGATGGTGTGGGAGATTTCTTTTAGTGCATGTGTTGGTATTGTGTCAAGTTCGTGTCTGGCTGGGTTCAATGATTTGATGAGCTTCTCTGTTTCAGTGGTTGTTATCGGATCAAAGTGAGCCCAGGGTGTGATGTCTGGGCGATTCAGGTTTGAGTTGGTGTTTGTGGTCTTGGTTATTTTTTCTGATATTTTGCTGACTTTGTTTTTGAAGAAGTTTGCGAGGTCTTGGCTTAGGTTTTTTTGCGGGAGTTTGATATTGTTGTTCACTGTGGTTAGGTTATTTACAATGTTGAAGAGGGATTTTGGGCTATTTGAGGAATTTAGGATTTTTTTGCTGTAGTATTCCTTTTTTGCTTTGTTTATTAAGCTTTTATAGTAGGCAAGGTAGGTTCGATATCTTTCGAGTGTTAGTTGACATTTGTTTTTCCTCCAGTCTTTTTCTTTTCGTCTAAGGGTGGATTTAGTCTCCTTTAGTTGAGGGTTGAACCAGGGGTTGTTGTTTTGTCTTTGTGAATCGATTCGTTTGGTTCTTTCAGGGTTTATGATGTTGGCTGTTTCAGTTGTTATTTGGTGCCAGGATTGTGTGGCATTGGTTATATTGGAAAGGTCAATGTTTGATAGTTGTTTTTCAAGTTCTTGTTGGAGTAGATCTGGAATGAAGGGTGAACTATTATTATAGTGGTCATATGTTTATCTTTATTTATTTGTCTTTGGAATCTTTCTTTGGGGGGGGGGAGTTAAAGAAAAGTAGTTTGCTGCAAGTTGGCATGAAAACTTGCTCAGCTACTGGATATATCCATTCTTTATGCAGCAACGTATTGACTCAAATCTCTTTCTACTGGAGACAGATTCATAGCTCTTTATATATTACTAAAATAAGAGGATCCCAATGGGGATAAATACAAAAAAGGTTTCTAAAAATAGGTAGGCAATGTGGCATGCACTTAACTGAATCTCTTATAAAGGAAAGGTTTAGGTTCTTTGCCTTAGATTTTCCATATGTAATTAGGGAATAGCAATATTGCAAGTAATACAGGTACAGTATTCATGCATATGAAGTGTTCAAATCCTTCCAGTCAAGAAATGCCTGTCTGTATAGTTCTAAAGTGATATGACTGGAAAATGTACTGGGTTTATCTTTGGATGAAAGGTTCATGATAAATACCAATTGTTCTATATAAAATAGCCCCAACAAAAGGGGGCAGGAAATTAAGAAGCTGTCAATACAGTGTAATGTTTCACAGAAGGTAGTTAGTGGTGAGTTTTAAAATGTGCTAAATGAAAAACAAAGCCCTCCAAATCTCCAATGGAACTAGGATATAATAGTGTTAGCATACTTCCAGAACCAAACATTGGGACACAGTCAGGCCGATGCAATATCTGCACGTCTACTTTCCTAATGTATGCCAATCCACTTCTCCTGGGCACGCATTGCAATAGGCTAATGAGCTGCTGTGTTAAAAAGGAGGTGCTAGGGGAAATTGTGAGTCCCTAGTGCCTCCTCGGCATCAGGTGCCCAGGAGAAGTGGCTGTGCACAGGATAGGAAAAAGGATGCTCAATTTCACAAGCATCCGTTTTCCTAACCCGTGCACACCCACAGATTAGGAAAGTGGAGGCTCATAAATTTTTTTTTTCATGTTGCTGCATTCTGTGGTTCCTCCAGGTTAACATCACCATGATATTGTCGGAGGAACCACAAAAAAACAGTATTTTCTGCTTTTCCATTAAACTTTTGGGGCTCTTCAAGACTTGCAGGTTGGCATTAAGTTTTGAGAGTTAAAATGTGCATGTTGGGCACACAATTACTTTTTACATAAGGGGGTTAATAGCCTCATCAACATGGCATTTACATGTGATACGCACTATTAACTATCCGCTGATCCCCTTATTGCATCAGGGGTTTTGCGTCCAACCACAGGTTAACCTGTGTGCTAGTCTGAGCGCATGGTATTGTATTGGCCTACATAGGGGTGACTGTAGTGAACTCTCAGGAAGCCTTGAGGAAAGAGAGGTGTCAATATCTTCAAAGTCTGATTCTCAGTTTATAGGTGTGCTCAGCACCTAGACACAGCTTGGAGTCCTTAGCAGGGCCATATCAGTAACAGCAGTAAAGTGGGTTCATGCCTGTAACATTACACAGGTGTAAAGGAGGGGGGCGATGAATTTCAGCTATTCTGCTAGTTCTAGCAAAATGGAAAGCAGAAGCCTATACTGCAATTTAGGAAATACAGGACAAAAAAAAAATCTGGCATGCAGTAACCCTAAAGTGAAATGCAAGAATAAGTGCAGACTGACTTCTTAGAATGTACCCCCTTATAAACCAGCAACATGCAACAACCACATTTTCTCCTGCGTGAGCTATGCAGCCTATGTAAAGCTAGGGCAGCAACCTGCCTGACCCTTTAAAACTCCTTCAGCTCGCATGTCCCTGTCTTGTGTTCTCCTCACAGCTACCCCCTCACCTCCTCCCTCAGACTTGAGAAATCGCGCGCGCTCGGAGAGGCTCCGCCTTTAGAGGCACGTCACGGGAGGCGCGCGCGCGACGCGTGACGTGTGACGCGGGGGTGGGGGGAGGGGGGTCGAGCCGGGAGCGCCGCGGTTCCTCCTGGTTACGGGCGCCAGCAGGAAGTGGAGAGCGGGGCAGCGGCGGCGGCGGAGAGCGCACGGAATCATGGCCGCCCTCTTCAAGAAGAAGACGGTGGACGGTAAGAGGCGGGTTTCCCCGTGTTTACATGAGCCGCACTAAGGTGTGACCTCCCCCGGGAGGAGCGGCAGAGGCTGAAGCCTCCTCGGTAACGCAGAAAGTCAGCGCCCCTTGCAGTTGTAAAGTTGCCACCGATTTCGCGCCAGGCATTGACCGGGGGGGGGGGAGCCTTCGTCGCTGCTGCGGAGGAACGGCCATCACCTGCCGCAGTAACCGCAACCCCGCGTTCCTCCCTCGGGTCTCGTCGCTGTGCGCTTCGCTCAAGCACTGTCGCAGCATCATTTCTTCTTGGGAGACTTTTTTTATTATTATTTTCTTTCCTCTTTGCTCATAATAGGTTTTAGCTCAAAATCGCTTCATCTTGTTCAGTATTAAAGTTGTCTTGTGCCTGCTGGGAGCCTGATCTGCTGTCTTGTTAAATATATTTTAAAACAGGCAAAGATTTAATACGCTTTATAATACTAAGATTGTTCCCTTTGTAAAACTATGATCTTATTTAAAACTAATATTTTTTTCAAAGCAGGGCTGGTATATGTTACTTTTTTTGAACACACCCTGGCCTTTTTAATGCCCGGTCATCCCCTGTTTAGTAGCCCTAGTATCACCAGCAGGCTAATAGCCCAGAGCTGTCACAGGCATCCTTTTCCATAACTGCTCCTTGGTCTTTTTTTATAGGATTGTTACTAAGCTCATTTACAGAACAAAGGGTTTCCTACACAAATATTGTTATCCCTCCTGTGATATTCTTGTTTTTATTAGCTATTTCACTTCATCTGTGGATTACTGGTGTTACTAACATGCAGTTCAAGCCCTCTTCCTGGTTCACCTGCGTGATCCTTGTAGGTGTGTCTTGTGCATGAGGCTCTTCCTTCTGAGGTCATCATCACATGAGAGGGACTGAGTTGCAGCCAGACCCTGTGACCTAATACCAGACTTAAAGAACACAAAGTGACAATGGCAGATCTTTGAATGGTGGTATTGGGTCAGAGTAGGAAGAGAGGGTTTTTTTTCCTGCATGTACTCAAATCATTTGGGGAGACAGATTGCTAAGTATTGTGTTTGGTTCCTAAGCATTTGTCAGCAAAAGTAATTTCAAAAACTAAACTAAAGATAGGTGAATGCTGCATGTTGTTATCCTTGTTTAGAGTCCTTCATGTTTGATGTGACAATCAATTCAGAAAAAGATACCAGTGCTGAGGTCTTTTCCTCTAATTTTTAATTATTTCCATTAAATTTGAAAAATCCACAAATTGTTCCCATTGCAGTCACAGTTAATATTAATATACACCAGCTATTTCTTTTTCTTGTTGTATTTTACACTGGTGGCTCCTTAAGTGTTTTTTCAGTGTGATGTGATTGTACAGCAAGCCAGGGAGTTAACTCAGAGAGAAAATTCAAATAGCTGGATGTCATGACTGTGCCACTTACACCTTCTTTCACGCATAAATTTGTAGCAAATTGCTACCTCTTCAAAAAATTTCTGTTTATAGCCTGTTTCAGAAAGTGAGGTAGTGAGGCTCTGCTTTATAAACATGGTTTTCACTGTGTATATTTATTGTTCTAGTTAGATTTCCAAAGAGAGAAAAAATAAAGAAAAAAATGGTTACTGTTATTTGACTTGTGGGTTTCTTTTATTTGATATTGTCAAAGCCTTGTGTGTGTGTGTGTCTCTCTCTCTCACACACTCTTATTGGAGGCTTTTCTCATATTGTGTTGTATTTTTCTTTGTTTTAAGATCATTTCCAGTTATACGGTGACCTTTCTTAATTTGCTTATTATGTGAGACTGCTTTTGTGAAATAACATATCATATGAGTAGTTGAAATGAAACATATAAATCATTATGTAATTCCTCTGAAGTAGAACATGTTTTCTTTTTCATTTCTAATTATTGCTGTTAGCTTCACATATTAAGGTACAGCATTTTTGGCTGGCTTTCCTAGTCCCAGAGATGGAGCAGCAGCATTCATCTCCCTGTCCTGGGGCTCCAGAATGCACATGCTACTGTCGTGCAACATTTTTATGTAGATCTGTTCATCTTTTTTGTCTAATTATTTTTCGCTTAGCCCCTGAATTTGATTATTAAAGCAATTACAAATGATAACAAGCAGAATATCACAGTGCATAAAACAGTTTATTTTCATGCACAGAAATCCCTAGGAACGGGTCCAACTGCTTTATTAGCATATTATAATATTGATAAAACTTTCAGCTGACAAATTAGCCTACATTCTGTTTGCAGAGATTATGTGAAGGAAAAATTTGGATCAGCTGTAAGAACAGCCACTACTACTACTACAAAAAACATTTCTGTAACACTATTAGATGTAAGCAGCGCTATACAAATACACATGAGAGTATCTGTTTTGTAGAGCTTACAGTCTAGTCATAATAAACATTTAGTACAAATGAGGGTTTAGGAATTTTATTTATTGTGGACACTGATTAAAACCAATAAGACTATAATTGGGAGAACCAGGGGTTAAGATTTAAAAGCAGTCTCAAACAATATGAGATTTTAGGCAGGATTTGAATAAAGCCAGAGAGGGAACATGTTGCACCAATTCAGGAAGTCTAGTCCTGGTGAATGGTGCACCTAGATGAAAAGCACAGAGTCAGGAGGTGGAGATAGAGGAGAAGGGCATAGATAAGGGTGACTTGCTTCATGAACAGAGCTCGCAAGGAGGAGGATAGGGGGAGAAGAGAGATAATGAGGAGGTACGGTGTGAATGCACTTATAGGTGAGTATGAGAAGCTTGAACTGTATATGGAAGCCAGTGTAGTGATTTGAGAAAATGGGTGTTATATGGGCATAGTGGTACTGACAGAGGTTAAATCATGCAGCTACATTTTTGTAATACATTTTAGAGGAGAAAGAGTTCAGTGGGAGACCTGTGAGAAGCAGGTTACAGTACTCTCAGCAGGAAATGAGTGGATAAGGGTGTTGGTAGTGTGTTCAGAAAAGAAGGGATGGATTTTTATTTTACAAAGGAAAAAAGTGTCATATTTTGAATGTGTATAGAGAAGAAGAGAGAACAGTGGGAAATGAGCCCAAGGTTACAGGCTGAGCAGAGTGGGATGATGACTGTATTATCCATAGAGACAGGGAAGGAGGGAGAAAGAGGGGAAGGCTTGTCTACTAGAAATATGTGAATATATGTTTAAATCTAAAGTCACCCTTTCTTTTTGAAAATTTTGTTTTCCACTTTTTTTTTAATTTTCTCTTTATTAAATTTTTCGTTGCAACAACAAAGTAATCATACTTTGTATAAGAAAATCAAGTGTGTTCAACAATGAATAATCCACATTAAAAGGAAAAGAATCTCTCTTCAGGAAATTATGCATAGTTATTCCACACTTCCCAACATAATAGAGGAAATAAAGGGAGGGGGGGAGGCATAGGAAAAGAAAGAGTAGAAAACATTAACCATATTAATAAAAATACAGCTAGCTTGAAGGTTTCCCACATTTATATCTTAATTAGATCCGCTTCTACTTACATTCATGACAGGCCCTTGCCTTAACTGAACAGCATCAAAAAATATATACGTGTTACCCAACAATTTCACCAAGCACTTGCAAGGATACTTCAATAGGAAGCTTGCCCCCCAAAGAAACTACTTCAGGTTTCACCTCTAGAAAAGCCTTTCGGTGTAATTGGGTTGACCTGGCTAAATCAGGTAGATACTTACAATGCATTACTATATTCAAGTCCTGTTCCGAGTAGAAAGTCACCAGTAGTGTTGCTCTGCTTATGATTTCTACCTGGGATTCTTCTAGGTATTGAGTTGTTGTTATTTTTATATACCGACATTTGATCTCAGTCAAGATATCACACCAGTTTACATTCAGGTACCTGAATGTAAACCCCAGAGGGCTTACAATCTAAGTTTTTGTACCTGAGGCAATGGAGGGTAAAGTGACTTGCCCAAGGTCACAAGGAGTGACAGCAGGACTTGAACCCTGGTCTCCTGGTTCATAGTCCACTGCTCTAACCACTAGGCTATTCCTCCTCCTCATATTAAATTAGATACATTTTCTGTAGGGTTTAATCTTGATAAACTTTGCTTCTGAGACAGGAATATTACCCTTTTAACCACTGGAACTCTTTCCGGAGGGATTTTTAAAATCTCCCCCAGATACTTTTTTAATTTAATCGTAGTACATCTTTTACTTCAGAGAAACTTAACATCCGTAAATTGAGGTGACAAATAGAGTTCTCCAAGAATTCCATTCTCCTAACTGAAGCCAATCGCTCACGTGTGATCACCACAGTTGTATTTTTAAGATTTTTCGCCTCCTCCTCCAGTTTTTGAATAGCCGTAAATTGTTCCAACAAAATATGTTGAAGATCTTGGGCCACCATATCCAGTTTTGAGGAAACACCTTGTAAGCGTTGAGACTATTCTTGAACGGTAGTGGAAAGTCCTGCCATTAAATCCCAGAGGGATTCTAGTGTCACAATTGCTGGTCTTACAATCCCCACAGGGCTCTGACTCACCCCTCTAGCACCAGGTACACGATCGTCTCCACTTACCGCCACCGGTGAGCCTTCCCCGGTTACACCACCTCTTTCTCCGGGAGAATCCAAACTCTGGTCTGGGGTTGAAGTCCGGGCCTCTCAGGATCCACACTGCTGAAATCCCTCCTGTTCCTCCAGTGTCTGTGGTAGTTCTCAAGGGGGAAGCCAAAGCAATTGCCGAGGGTCTGGGGAGTTCAAAAGTTATTTCCCCCGGTGAGAACAGAGCTCCTCTCTCCGTTCCACCAGCGGGGATTACCACCCCCAAAGTCACTGCGGGAACCGCAAATTCCCCGATTAGATGCTGGTCCGTAGGAAGGTTAGGCTTGGGCGGGAATACCCTAACCTTATCTTTTCTCTTGTGTGGCATAGTAAAATTTCAGGAAAAATTCAAAGAGCGGCGCCGCACAGCCGGGACAAGCTTCCCTTCAAGCCGCCATATTGGATCCGCCCCCTCCACCTTTTTAATTATCAGACATTTCATGTTTATCTCTTTGGGTAATTACATCCTCTTGGTTTTATTCCTACATCGTTTATTTTATATTTTCATGGGATTGATCTTTATTACAAGGCTGTATCTTCCTCAGTCCTCCTTTACATTTATTTATATGATGAATGCATGGTGCTCTGATAAACATCAGCACAGTAAGACCAGTCGTTATAACTGGAGTTTTCCTGCTCGTCAGCTTGATGGAGATAGAGGAGACACCTTTTTATGACCTCACTCAGGGCTATAAAGGATGTGAAGCCCAAAACCAGCAAGGGCAGAGACAGCAGGATCAGAACAGTGCAGGAGAATCCCCCTCTCTCTATGGGGATAATATCTGGGGAAAGCCCCTCCTTTTCTTCCCTCCCCTCCCCCCCCCCCCAAAGAGAAAAAGCCCAAGAAGGCTACAAAGTTCCCAAGCAGGGATCCCTGGTCACGGAGTTTGTTGATGCACACAGCTTATCTAGCAGTGCAGGAACCTATGCATTTCAGTGCATCTGGATTAACATTTGCCCCCAGGGCAGCTGCCAAGGGGCCAAGGTAAAACTTCTGAACCCCTTTAAGGGGACTGAAGCCCCAGGCCTCCAGGAGGTAGATAGGTACATCCTTGAGGACTGATCTCAGAGGCCTAAGAAGCGAACAGTTTTGGCACGTTGTTAATACAGGGTATGGATAAAAAAAAAAAAGTAAGGGAGGCCATTGGGTACCTGCATGTGCCCCAATTCTGGGGATATCGCTGGTGAGCCCAGGAGAGTTTCCAGTAACTTCGGACTTAGCAGAACATTGCCACCATATTCCCATCAGTGTCATCAGATCTCAGTAAGGCTCTGTGATTTCAACCTAGCAGTAGCCCCCAAAACCTTCATTAAGGTGTGGTAGTGATGCCAGCAGTCCGGCATACGCAGGGCACTAGGCCGCACTCATAAGTAGGCATCTGGCTTTCAAGTGCCAAGGCAGCTCAAGAAGCCATCAGGCCTCCAGAATAATGCCCCACCTCCTTTGGAGTATAGAGCGGGATATCCGGATTCTAAAGGGCAGGTGGCCCCTCAGGTCATTTCAGGATCAGGCTTACTCGAAGGAATTTGCTTGACTAAGACGCATCTCAGGGCGGCAGGATCGGTACTGCAGAGATAAAGTTATCCAGGAATTTCTCAGGGTCCGGTTCCATATTCCTACCTGAGCTAGTATCCCGCCAGCTCCCTCAGCAGCGGCATACTAGCTCAGGTAGCTGGCGGGAAAACCCGCAATTATTAAATACACATCAGATTCTCTTGACATATCTAACGTTACAGAGGAACAGATGAGCGGCTCTTGATTATTTGGTGCCCAAAGAGAGGTAGATTGTCTCTAAGGCCACCATATCAGAAGGATCAAGGAGGCTTGCATTGGTAGGACTCTGGGTTCACCCTACAAGGGCACAAGCATCATCTGGGCAGAGACACCTCAGCCTCACTTTAAGAAATTGGCAAGGCAGTGGCATGGTCATCCTTGCACCTTTTTGAGCACCATAAATTGGTCACACAGTCTGAGTCAGTCACTGACCGAGGCAAGGATTAGTAGACAGCCCTGTCTTCCTCCATCCCAGCAAGGGGAAGCTTTGGAAAGTCCCATTTGTAATGACTGGTCTAGCAGTATAATAAGGAAGGTGAAATTATACTTATGTGGTAACTTTCTTTACTTGAATACTGCTAGACTAGTCAGGATACCCCCCCCCCCCCCCAAGGAGGGTCAGGGGGGCTAAGGGCATCAAGTGAGTGCGACTGCCAGTGCCTTCCTTCTGCTACATATATCCTTCCCTCAGAATGGGTCCCAGTACCCTGTAGTATATATTTCTAGAATGGGGCAGAAAGGGGATTCCTAGTGGTCACACTGCTTTTGCAGTAAGGTACTGGTCCTCCTTTATAGCCCTAAGTGAGATCATGAAAAAATGTGTCCTTTGTCTCCATCAAACTAAGCAGGAGGGAAATCCCAATTGTACTATTCAAGGAAAGAAAATGATCGAGTAAGTATAATTTCACCATTTCGTAAGGAATTAAATAAAAGTTAGAATGAAAAATGCAATCTTTTGGTTTTTGTAAGTGCTGAATGAATGAAGCTCTGAAACGGTGCGAAAAGCGGAATATAAAACATCTAAAATTAAAAATAAATTTGCTACTGTTTGACCTCCTAATGATCATGGAATGATGAATCTCTGCCATCACAAGGCCCGCAGTCACCAGCTGTCATTGTTAGGTCCCAGCTCTACAATGTACTCTAAGATCAACAAGGGAAGAACCTGGAATACATAACTAGTGAATGCACCCGAATAATCCTTCTAGAAGCATGTCCGTTACCAGACTCTCACTGCTTTAGCTGAGATTTCCTTTATGAAGCTGCTAATGTTGTTAATGGTTTGTATGATATGTTTTAATGAATTTTGTGCATGTTACCTTTGTAAGCTGCCTTGGACGATTTTGATATCGGAGAATAAAATAAATGTTAACAATGTAAAGCTTTTAATTGTTTCCCAATTGCTTAGAGCAAGGCAGTAAACCGTTCTCAGCCCTAGAAATTTTCTTTCACAGGCACCCCTCTAAGAGGATTCAAAAGCTGTAAAATAAGTGCCCCGCTGTATTATGGTGACAAAATATTTTCCAGACAGATAAGATTATACTTAACTGTTCCTATCCTTTTTTTTTTTCTTTCTCAGATATAATAAGAGAACAGAATAAAGAGTTACGGGGTACTCAAAGAGCTATAACCAGGGATCGAACAGCTTTAGAAAAACAAGAAAAGCAGCTGGTAAGTAGAACAGAACATTTAGGCAGCCTGCTAGACAAATTTATAAAGCTTGCTTTAATTAATGTAAATATGCTTGGTAAAGTGGCTAGGATATGTCATGGACTGCAGCTAGCTAAACCAGGGCCACCCCTAGTGCCGAACCATAGGAATTGTATCTTTTCATACAGAGCAATATAGTAAATGATAGCAGAAAAAGGCCAAATTGACTGAGCCAGTCTGCCCGGTTGCAATTCTTCCATTTTGAATAAATGGGCATATGAATTCTTATATTTAGCTCAGCACCGGTTCCCCACCCTCCCAAATCCTTCCTGAACATTCAGCTCCTTTCATTCTACTGCCCCCCCCCCCCCCCCATATCAGTCCCAAGCATGCCCAGAATTTGTTGGCTTCCACCACCTTCACCTTCCTCCCTCCCTCATTCTTACAAGACTAAATCCAAAACCCACATCCCCCTTCTGTACCTTAAAGCCAAGTGTGCTAACAATCCACACAACTATGAAAACTAGTGTAGTCATTGTCCAAACCATCCAGCCTGCTCATACTCATTCATGCCATTCAGTTACCAATTCTTGGAAGGCTGATGCAATGGTTGTAGCCACTGCTCCCCACTGCCTTCTTGGAAGCCTATTGCAGACGTACTCGTGCTCTTAACATTTATTATTACTATTTATTTGACTCTCTTCTATGCAAGTTTCCAAGATAAGTTACTGCATTCAAAACAAATTACATATCGGTAAATCATAAAACAATTATAATCACCATGTTTGTTGCTTATTTCTTGGCTACCCCCATAGCGTAAGGTGACATCAGGATCCTCTGTATTTGACGTCCTTTACTGTTAGTTTCCACCACCCATCCTGGCAGGACATTCTAGGCATCCACCACCTTTTCAATGGAAAACTATTTCTTCACATTCCTGACTCTACCTCTTTGGAACTTCATATAGTGATCCTAGTTCTACAACTTCCTTTCCACTGAAAAGAGTTTATTTGTGTATTACTAATACCTTTCAATATTTGAACTTGAGTTTATCGGCGTTGGGTTTTCCTCAACACCGCACAGCAAGGGGGTTCAGGAAATGGACGCTTCTCAATTGAGCATCTATTTCCTGCACCCGACTGCTGGCATTTTTTTTTTTTTTTTACTTTTTTTTTGGGGGTTAAATTAGTTTACTTTTTCCTCCTACTTAATATCGCAACCATATTAAGTAGGAGGCAGTACAGGAAAGCAGTTTTTTCTGCTTTTCTGTACTGGTTTAAGGAGCGCTCAGCAATTAACACCTGCTCCAGGCAGGCGTTAATTTCTGATCGCTAAATGTGCGTCCTAGATGCACTTTTTTTTTTTTTTTGCATCAGGATTGAATGCCTATTAACCTCAATCACATGCATTTGCATGTGATGAGCACTATTAGATTCACTCCACATTGGACACGCGTTGTAGGGGTGCTAATCCCCTTATTACATAAGGGGATTAATTAGCGCCTATACAACCCACGTCCAACTGCGGGTTATACAGTGCGCTCAGCATCGGCCCCTCTATCTGTGCTTGTGTAGACGCACAAGCTCTACCCTCTGAAGAGGAGGTGTGACTTTATGCACATGAATCTCTGTGAATCTTTGCTTTAAAAATCCTCGATCACAGCAGACTTTACCACTATGCAGGGAGTCATAAAATTTCCCCCTCTATGACTGAATTGTGCTTCCAAGAGAAGCGAGCAGTTGGGAAGGTAACCTGGAAGGAGTGGCAGCTACAACCCTAAACCCTTGCTGGGCTGTTTTGAGCATTCCCCCATCCCCCTCCACAATTTACTATGTTAACATATACTTTAATTTTTTGAATTTGACTTATAGGACCCTAATTAAAAATTATGGGAAAAAAAGTTTTTATTGAATTAAGCACAAACCAACTAAAAAAAAAATGCATTGCTGTCTTCCTCCTCACAGCTGAGGATGCATGAATTGTGATTTCCAGATTCAAATTAGATTAAAGCAAACAATATGGATAAGCAGGTTGCGCTTTCTCTTTTCACATTAAACATGCAATAGCTTGATGTGCAGGTTTTGCAGTGCAGTGCTGACCTGAAGGAAAGCATGATAAGCAGTCCTCTTTCATAGCTGCTTACTCAGGAGAGGCTGGATTAGCTGAATCAGGTGTGCATAGTTTTTCAGGAAGAATTCATAAAGCTATCTTTTTTTTTTTAGTCAGGTAGACTCATTTAAGCTCTTACTTACACACTTGCTGCTATAAATCTGTAACCCATTCATGGTTAACTGCATAGAATATATTTAAGTATTTACAGCAGAAACTTTGGAAAATTACCTCAAAATTTGAAGTTGAAATATTGTGATGATAATATGGATATACAAATGAACTGTCAGAAACAAGTTGATTACATTTTATGGTTTGACAGTATCAGGAGAGAGAGAGAGTGGGTTTCCTCAAAAGCAAATATTAATTCCCAATCTTTTAAAGAAGAAAGAAGCAAACGTTTTCTGTGGGGAAGAATGTTCTAGAACAAATAGGCCACAGTATGAATCTCCAAGAGAGAGGCTTGGGAGTATCATCAGGAAAATATTTCTTTCCAGAAAGGGGGTGGAAGCAAAAATAGTAATGGAATTAAGAAAGCCCAGGGCAAGAGCAGATGAACCTTAATGGTGAAGACTTGAGAGAGAGGCCAAAGATCAACTGGGGTTTTCAGAATTGCACCAGAAATGAAATTGGGCAGCCTAGATGGGCCAAATGGTTCTAATCTACCATCATCAAGACATCTGAGCGGGTTACAATGTAGCATCCATAAATCTTACATAAAACACTAAGTAGATAAACCATACAACAAATTCTACACATAAAACAACACAATCAAATAGATGACACATGCAATAAAAACTAAAACATCAAAGTAACAAAGCTTGACACCAGTCCTATCCCAAAACATAATCATAGCTGATAGAGCTCACCCCATAAATAGAGCTACTTATCACAGATTGGTATGTAAGATATAATAATAGACCCATGACATAACCCACTACTAAATCAGTCAAATCGTTTAAATCAGTCAAATCATTTGATCTTTCTGGCATTTTGAACTGCACTTGTTCATTGAGTAATAGGGAGTCTTATCAAAGTGCTATATGGCGTTTTCGCATGCAAAAACGCCATAACGAATGGTGCGATGCAAATGAGAAAAAGGGGAGGATATTGGGACGGGAATTTTGGCCAAGTGGGCTGGGCTCACAGTTTTGCGAAGCTGTATCTGCATGGCTTTAATGCAAATTTTAACTACACCTTTTTTATTTGGGTAAAGCCGTGCGATAGGGCTTTATCACACAGTGCGATGTTTTCGCAAATGCTGTTTTCAGTGGTTTTAAGCTCCTGGAGAACCAGCCTAGCTATCGGGGCTCTCCTATAAACACTGGGGGGGGGGGAGAGAGAGAGAGCCTAGCCATAATGCCCTCACACTAGATAGGTATTTATATCTCTTGGGAGGCCCACCTAGTAACTCGAGGTGAGGTTTAGGTATTAGTGTAGGGGTTAGTGGCCACTTTGACATTCAAAGTGCGATATACAAACAGATCAGTGCTCTCTTCTGAAGATTTGATGACCTTCGGAGTGAGGAAAGTCACCCAAAGATGAGATTTGTGCAATGTTCTCTCAACCTAGCTTGATGTTACCCAGGTAGTTTGCTAAAATTGCCACGATCACATCAGCATTGTGCTTCCAGTGCAGCCTGGTTCTAGATTTTGGCTTTATGGCATTGTCTTTACGGGTGTTCATTGGTATTCATGCCAAGTCATTATGACTGAAATTGAAATGTTTTTTCATGTATAATAAATTTGTTGTCTGTTGCCTTTTCTGTGAAAAGATTTAAAGAATTAATTATTCCTTAGGGAAGACACTATGTCCATATGCTATGTATATTGTCATCTGGTAACACCACTGCTAGAAGGCTAATATAAATCACCATAGAGAGTGACAGCAACAGATTTTGTGGGAAATATTGTATTCTTTCATATACAGGAACTGGAAATTAAGAAAATGGCTAAAACGGGTAATAAAGAAGCCTGCAGAGTTTTAGCAAAACAACTTGTACAGCTGCGCAAACAGAAAACGCGAACCTACGCTGTAAGTTCAAAGGTTACCTCTATGTCAACTCAAACCAAACTGATGAACTCCCAGATGAAGATGGCTGGGGCCATGTCAACTACAGCAAAGGTAAATAACCTAATTAGCCCCTTTCCCACAGTGCATGCCACCCACAGTGCAATGCCACAGTGCTGCGTCTGTGCATCAGAATAATTAGCATTACATGCCCACTTAGACGCAGAGTAATGGTTCTCAAGCATGATCCTCAGATATCCGAGCATCCATGCCTAAAAAGTGCAATAAAACCATTTCATACTCATCTGTTTTTGTTTACTAGCTTCATGTTTCTGATTTACACCTAGAAAATGGTTTCTGTAGAACAAGCACATATCTGTTTAAAAAAAATGAAGAATAAGCTCCCCCACCCCCAGCAATGGATACAGAATGGAGGAAAGGCCTTAGTAAATCAGGCCCTAAGTCATGTACATAAATGAAACTAGTCATTGCTTTGTTGGAAGGGAGGTAGCTCTTGTGGCGAGTCTTCCCAAACTTGTTCTGGTGACTCCTACAGCCAGTCGGGTTTTCAGGATATCTACAGTGAGCATACATGAGATCAGTTTGCACACACTGGGTGTCTTGTGTATGCAAATCAATCTCATGTATATTCATTGTGGATATCCTGAGGGGAGCCTGTCTTATGGTATAGGAATGTTACCTTGCTGAAGTTTTAGGTTCATGTGCTCATTTTTCAATGTTTGCTCTCATCATTAATTCTTGCCTCATGGGAATCTCTTCTCCCTTTTATTGTGCCTCCTATCTGCTTGTTCCCATTATCTGGTACCACTTCTGTTTTACATCGATACCACTCTCTTTGCCTTCATAGAACTGCTCAAAACTCATCTCTTCTCAGTAACATTTTCTGATGTTACCCCTTTCCAGTTTGCATAATCATTCTCTATTCATCCTATCTCTGCATTCACTAGGCTATTTGTAAAGTGCTGTGTGGGAAACGATCAAAAAATTGGAAATTTCTGTAGGGCTAAAAGAAAGCGTGACGTAAAATCTGAATCAAAATAATCTGTCCCATTCACTTACCCTACTCATTCATAAAGTATATTATCTCCTGAGAGTCTTGAAAGAACCTGGAATGTAGGATGACTTCCTACGCCGCTCCCCAGATTATCACATTGCTTGTCCCTGGTTTATTTGATGCCTTGGAAAATCATACTTTAGAATTCTTTGTAACTGCATTGAACATAAGTATTCTTTAAACTCCCAAGACGATGCAAGCCGTGAACAAGAAAATGGATCCACAGAAAACATTGCAAACGATGCAGAATTTCCAAAAGGAAAACATGAAGATGGAAATGACAGAAGAAATGAGTAAGTAAAATGTCCCTGCTAGTCAGGGTGCAGGAAACAAGAGGAGAATTGCAGGCTTAATCTTAGGCTATTTTTAAGCTTGTAAATAGGAATAGGCAGTTGCATTTATCTAAAATGTTCTTTGATAACTGAGTTTTCATATGAAATTTTATGACCTTTTGTTTGCTTCCAGCTTGGAGAAACAGCTTTAGAGGCTGCTGTTTGAAGTGGGCTTAAGTTTTACTCAGGGTAGCTCTGCCAACATAATCAGCAGGATCTCTCATGCCAATGTCATGAGCTTTAGTTACCATAAAGGAAAGGCTTATTTGCAGTCTTCCACTGTCAACAAACTGCTTTTCTCCTTCCTTCTAGTCAACGATACCCTGGATGATATTTTTGATGGGTCGGATGATGAAGAAGAAAGTCAGGATATTGTGAACCAGGTGCTGGATGAAATTGGAATTGAGATCTCTGGAAAGGTATGAAACATTACCCAAACAATAGGTTTTTCTGTAAGTTATATCAAAGCACTTTTTTTCCCCTTTCTTATATTTATTTCCTAAGAGTTTTCATTTTGTTGGTAAGTTGAAACAGTGCCAAATTATAACTCTGCTTTATCACTTGTTATTTTTGGGAGAAGGTTTGAGACCCGAGTTTGAACCATATTTTCTGTTTTTGATCATGGGGAAAATTGTCATCTCCTTGAGATGCATTTTATTCCATTTTAATTCAACAATAACAATAATCTTGTGCCTTTTCTCTTCTGTTCTTTAGAAGTGGCCTTATAATTCAGACACCAGAAGTATGGGTGTTATCCCCAGAAGTGGCTGCATCTCTGTTTCTAGGAATGCAATAAATATAGATTGTGATCTTCTGTGAATGAAAAGATGAAATGAACATTTTGGCTTTGCTTATTTGTAAAGTATGCTGAGTAGACAGTATTAGTCTTGGCTGTGTTTCTGATTTAATAATGGCAGTGAGGTGTTTGGAGGGGGAAGGTGTTGCTAGCAATAATCACATCCTTGCTGGAGAAAAACACATAGTGCATCAACTTTGGGTGTATGGAGTCAAATGCCTAACTTGTTGCTGTAATAAGTGATAAAATAGTATTATGTTGGTTTTTTTGTATTGTAGATGGCAAAAGCTCCAGCAGCTGCCAAAGGCTTACCATCTGCATCCACATCAAAAGCTACCACCATATCAGATGAAGAAATTGAACGGCAGCTGAAAGCACTGGGAGTAGATTAGGCAGCTGGCAATATCTTCTACCTCGCTACTCCAGTTATTCAGCTTTGAAATGGTTCTGAAGTCCTTAATATGTGGTCACAGAATGCCCTTTCCAGGAACCCCAGCATGTTTATAAGTGCTTTATGGATTTATATGCTGATGTTCAAGAACCATTTTCAATGACACAAGAATTAGGACTGAGATGAGGAAAGGGATTTCAGAGCAGTATTGGCATCCTTTAAGGCAGTAGCATTGATACATAGTCACCCCAGTAAGTGAATAATGCAGAAGCCAAAAAACAGATGGGCTCCTTTCCTAGCATTTTCTCTCCTCTCATGCTAATGGCAAAGATTTTTTGAATTAAGGCTTAACATTGCAAGAGGTGTGCGAGTTCAGTTTTGCAAGACTTACATTTTCTTTTTTGGGATGCATGGTACCTATGGACGTTAGCCTATAAGTGAATATGTATATTTATAGAAACACTTGCTTTAGCCAGCACAGATGCTGCAGTGATGTTTTTTCTAAGAGGCCTCTAATCTGTGAACATCGTAGGTGTTCAAAGGATATATCCAAGAGTAAATCTCCATGTGACAGAGATGTACATCCCCCGAGTCAACCCAAATATCTTTTGCAGCATGAAAACCAAATGTTGCAGGCCAAATATTTCCAGTTATCTGTGGCGCTTGCATATCTTTTCTATTTTCAATAGAGGATATCTGACAGAACTTTCCCTGGAACTATTTATGGTTTGGAGTTTTTAAATTGGACCTTCTTTCCTTAAATGGTCTTTAGATAAAAGGGAACATGTGCTCTGGTATCTGGAAACAACATGAGACCTTTCGAGGGGAGAGGAGGGACTTAGTGCTAACTTCAAGTCCTAGGCATCCTGTTTTCTGTGGAACCCACAAATCTGTGAGCTTTCTCTTCAGATCATTGAAACTGACTAATTGTGCAGCATTAAGGGCACTGGATAAGCCAACGTTTCTTTGTACTGTAACATAGCTAGCTAACCTGGAACCAGAATTCTTGTGCCTTAGTGGATGTAAGCCTTATGGTACCTTCTTTCAGAAATGCATACCTTACCTTCAAGAACTGTGGATTACTATAACTAATATAAGGTACTGCCTTCTTCTAATACGTGTGGATTTGAAGTGTTAACAAGTTACAATCCTAAGGTTTATGCCCTAAAGTGACTTTGCCTGCTAACAAAGAAAGCTTATGGTGATAGACTGCCTGAAATCTGATATTCTGATATAAATTGTACAGTGTATAAATGGGGGTGGTAACTGTTCAAAGGTGCTCTATTATTCAATTTCACAGGAAAGCAATGGGATAGGAATCTTTATGTATAGTGCAATTTGAAATCAAGAAGAGATTTTATTCAGAAGACTACTTTTTATGTATAAAGACCTGTTCGACTTGTCAGAAAATGTAAAATACTTTCTTAGTCTAAGAACTTTGTCAGGATTTTTGAGAATGAGAGTTTGAAGAAATTATAATGTGTCATGGACTGCACGGCTCATGCTTTTGGAAAAATGCGTTGCACATGTAGTGTTCTGTGGGAGTGGCAGATAGACACAGACCAGCTATAATCAAAGTCAAGGTGACTGAATTACCCACAAGCAATGGTGCAGGATGTCTGTGACATTCAGGCCACCCAGACAGACGTAGGCACAATACTGCAAGGTGGCAGCCCCAATCTAGCATGTGTCAGCTCTTCTAGAAACTTAAAAAGGCCTGAACATAACGTAACTTAGGTTCTAACCATTTAGTGTAATTCTGCAGTATGTTGGTATGGATAATAACCTTTTTGCAACTGCCTTTTTGATTTTATGAATTTTCTAAAGCAGTCATGAGATGCTGATTCTTTTGCTGCTTATGTTTTGTTGGTGAAAGCTCAATAAAGCCTTAATGGTGACTGTCAGATAACATTAGCCTGATTTTGTTCCATAGAAGTAAACAACTGTGATTAAAAATGAGTCTTGTGTCAGTATTTTGCCTTTCTTTTCCTTGAGGAACTAACTGTACTTGTGGCTTAAATTGACCTAAAATACCTGCATGAAGAGGAGAAGCTGATTTCTGCCAGTGCAGTATGCTCAGCGGTGAAAAGTTCATCTCCTGGTTTGCTCAGTCTTCCTTCCTGCGTCAGGTACATTTATCAGCTCTGATGGTGTAGCCTGCATATAAAAGTGCTCTGGATAAATCCATGGGATAGGCACCATCAAATAAGTTTCAGCTCTACAGAAGTAGAGTTCATTTTTGTTTTGTTCTAGCCTGGATGATGATTGTGCTATCATGGACTGTATCTCTGGTTTGTATTAACTTTTTTATGCCGTCTCTCTTACTAAGGATTTAACTTGCTTTCAGCTCATGTTGTAAGGTTTGTCCATTGAGTAGCCATAGCGACTTCCAGTGGCCAGTTAGATGATTACAGTGAGCTGGAAGATGCTTTTTCAGGAGATAGAGAACAGCTTAATTTAAAGCTTGCTCTCTGTTTTGGCATGTTCTCTCTCCAGATATGCCCATAAGAACATAAGACGACACACAGGGTTAGACCAAAGATCCATCAAGCCCAATATCCTGTTTCTAACAGCTAATCCAGGTCACAAGTACCTGGCAGGATCCCAAGGAGTAGATAGAGTCCATTCTACTTATCCCAAGAATAAGCAATGGATTTCTGCAGCTCTACCTTAATAATGGTTACTGGACTTTTCCTCCAGGAACTTGTCCAAATCTTTTTTTAAATGCAGCTGCACTAATAGCTTTCACCATATCCTCTGGCAATGAATTCCAGAGCTTAAGCATGGAGTAAAAAAAATATTTTCCTATTAGTCAAAAAGGAAACGTTGAAATAGTAAGAGACCATTTTCTTTTTAGTATTTTCCAAACTAGTTATTTTAGGAAAGTAAATAAGGAGATAATTTTCAAAGGAGGTACGGTACGCATGTAACTATAGTAGCAATTTTCAAAAGCTTCGGGTAAAACTCAGTTTTACCTATGTAAATACTTTCTAAAATCAGGCCCTAAGTGTATATTACATATATGTAAATGATGGTGGTAGGATGTGAGGCAAAAATATTTTTTGTTGGTTTTATGATGCAGTTATTGAGAAAAGAAGGCCACACTCTTCAAATTACTCAGTGATCAGGAGCCTGCTATTAAATGTTGGCAATTTCTTATTCTTCCTCAATTATGTAAACCGGTGTTTCCTAAGCTTTTGAAGCCTGAGGCACACTTACAATAACAAAAATGTTGTGTGGCACATCAGCCTCCATGGAGCAGGCAATGCAGATATGGAAAGGACTCGTATGGTCATAGGAAGAGCAAGGTAAGCACTAAAAACCTCCCACTGCCACTGTCCATTTTTAACACAAAGCTAGCAAGAAGATGGAGACTCGCCCAAACCCATCACGAGGGCCCAGTTCCCTCTCCATATACATGCAGCAGACGGGAGCAGGTGTGGTGTGGGCAGCTGGCTCAGTTACTTTGGCTGCCACAGGTGCCTGCCAGAGCTCCTCCACCGCTGTTGCTCCCAACACGCGGTGCACACTCTTTCCATCTCAGCTAGCGATAAGATGATGCTGGAAGGACTCAAAAAAAAAAAATAATAAAAAGCTCAGGAGGGAGAAAATGAGGAAGATGCTGTGTGCATGGTACAAAGAGGGGTCTAGATATCCATGCTCTGCATGCTGCCCATTAATTACCACATTTCAGGACATAATGTAGCTAGGAAGAAGAGGCATGAATGAGTGCACGTTCTCAGAAAGGAGCTGCAGCATGTTTAAGAACCACTGCTGGTGACTCCTGTTGCTGTGAGCTGCTGAAAGCAGAGTCCAGGTGCTGGTCTGCATTTGAGCATAAGGCAATGGTGACTTTTCTTTGGCACACTGATGTAAGCAAGACCACATAATTTGTAAAGAATTGCTTGTTTCTACTTGTTGAATATTATTTTTCTTAGCCGAGTAGCACCACATGTGCTGCAAAAAGGCCCAACCACATTTGCATTGTAGAATGTGCACCCCATATGGTCAGAGACCTGCATTCTGCAAAGACCAAAGCTAAATAAACTCAGCCATCGCATAGTTCACGACAAAATAATGAAAAGAGCAGAAAGTTAAATAAACCCATGAAAAACACTATATCAGTTATATCAGCACTTTGCTTACTAGCACACACAAGTGAAACAAAGATTTTTGATGTTTCATAAGTGTAATTTTTTAACACAAATAAATTAGAGAATAAATAAAACCAGATTTGCATAATTAAGATACTACACTTGATCTTAGCCAAAAGGCTGAGAGAATACACAGCACTCTTATACCACATGAAACATCACATCCAGTACCTACATTACATAAAAAGTAAACTTAAATAAGAATAAGTTCATCCATAAAGAAAGGGGTTTTTTTTTTTTTTTTGGGGGGGGGGGGGGGGGGTTTAGCTTATCAACTCTAGTCATTGCAGATTCAGGTAAGAGGTTCACTTTGGTACATCATGCTGTATCATATTTCTACTTTCATTGTCAACCTATACATATTCTCTGAAGTTGTGCAGTGGGATTGCAGATTATAATTTTGTAACTTTAACTCTATTTTTTTCAATTCATGTAAATAAAACTTGGTTTTATGTGCATAAAAGTACATGCTTAACTGTTTCACATGTACTTTTTCCATGAACTGCAGCGAGGTGTTTGGAGGTGGAGTTGAGGCAGAGCTGGATCTTATGTGCATACAAAGTAGGTGAGTTTGTGCATGTACCTGGCCAAATTTTCAAATACAGCATATTTGTTATGAAACTTTGGGGAGAAGTCTGCAATAAAAAAGTATGTCTAGATGTAAGCCCACATTTCCCCTCCTTGTACTGGGGCTATAATTCTGAGTGTAATTTAAGGCAACATTTCAGCAATGCTGGTAGACTGAACAAGTTCCCCAAGATTAAACAGCACTCCCCCCCGGGAGCCTGGGATTCCTTGAGCAGCTCATTCCCAAGGATGTGTAGCACTTTATACTTTGGGGAATAGGATAAAGAGCTTTATAAACAAAGGTAGATTTTAAAACTGTCTCCTCGGATAACCGGAACCCATTCCTCTGACTGGCTGTCGGCTCCATACTCTGATAGCAAAGGGACCTACAGCTCCATATTTGAAGATATCATTATGGGGGGAAGTGTAGGTGGAAGAAGTAGCATGGGGAGGGGACTCCACTGCTGAGCTTACTATTGACTTAACGGTTCAGGAATAGAGGTACAGTCTGCATTACTCTGAGCAGTTTTATCTACAGTCATGGTGCTCTTTGGGGAAGGAGTTAAAACCGTTCTGATGCAAACTTGTCTTCACTCGCTTTTCTCGCTGTCTTCGGTTGCAAAACCAAACTCTCACCACTTCCTTCTCAAGGTTTAGACTCTCAGCCATTCTCATAATCTCTTGGGAGGAAGGCTTGCTTTGTTCACCAAAGTGGGTCTCCAGAGCTTCTTTTGCTGCAATACTGTGACAGTTAAAAACAGTACGCATTGGATTATAAATGCTTAAACTGCATTAAACAAACATATATAGCATGAACGTGGGAGCGGAGATACCTCTGCCCTTTTCATCTGAAGTTAAAAGTAAAATTTCCTAGCGTGTAGCAGATGGACTCAGGACCAGTGGATATAGTGGGCTCCTGATAGCACTTGGAGACGGTGTCAGATTTCAATCTGACGTCAGCACTACATATACCCGTGCAGGAAGCTCTGCTCTTCAGTATTTCTCCGTCTCCTTAGCAGTTCAGGACTATACACACACACACAGAGCATTAGAAAGTCTAAACCAAAGAAGAAAATTCCAAAACAAGAAATAATCTTACCTCTACAGATGAGCCCCGCTCTCCTGCGGTGATACCTAAGGGTCCCTCCCCCAGCTGAGAATTCCTGAGGTGATTTCCGAGATGCCTCGGTCCGGTAGCCGGTTCCCGGCATGGACAGCCCCCAGGAATGGGAGTGGCTGAGAAGCAGCGGGTGCAATACCAAGCGCGGTGGTGAAGGTACCTTTCCCTCTCCCCCCCTCAGCCAGAGACCGCCGGGCCCGAGACCAGGAAACGCTGAGACAAGGTAAGGAAGAAAACTTTCTTAGCCTCCGGTCTCCGAGGCTCGGATAGCCGCACAGATCATCAGTCGGCATCTGGCCTATCAGGTTGATCAGCCCCGTACAGGCTAGACCCCGATCTGATACGAGGATCCTCCCAGGTGGAGACCCTCCGGGGAGGGGGGGGGGGGATTTCGCCATCTTGCCTGTGTGGTCGTTGGCGCCATTTCCTCACCTCGATCGCCATACTATTCGCCTTACTGTGCCAGGCGCACAGCAACGTGCACTAGGGTGCCAGGCCCACAAGTTAAGCCTGTGCACATAACGGCACGCACATAGCGGCCTGCACGCATATCTTCACAGTTTACACACACATCTTCGATGCCCCCGGAGCGCATATCTAAGCCGCCCGGTGCGTTTATATAAACGCACAGTCCAGTCTTGAACTATGACACCACCGGCCAAGAAAGCCAAGTCACAAGTCCTATGCCCAGCCTGCCACCTAAGAGCTGCGCAACATGAGGAGGACTCTGCCCTGTGCCTACAGTGCAAGGCGGCCCTGGGGGAACCAGGACAAGGCCCCCCCCGGCCAGTAGAGGAATCCGGCTCCATCAATGATAGTACCCCGGACCTCTCTATCCCCAGCTCGGCCCCTTCTCAGTTGGGCCCCTCGGGGAGCGCCGCTGGCTTCAATATGGACCCAGAAACCTTTTCCTGGGTAGAATTCTTCAAAGGGCTGCAAACCTTTGTCCAGGCACAATCGGTGCCACCGGCGATACAGTCACAGCCTCCATCAGAAGACCAAAACCTTCCAGGCCCCTCTCAGCCTTCCCGAGACGTACCCACTCTGGAGAAAAGCCTCTTCTTAGGGGACACAGACACCTCGGAGAAAGAACCAGACTCCCTGGAGGAAGAAGAAATTCCTCCAGGAAAGCAACCATACCTTACCATGATGCGCTTCTTCTCCAGAGATGAGTTACCAGACCTCGTGTGTCTGAGCCTGAAGGAACTGGCCATCCCAAAAACAAGCGCCACAGTGGAACCAAAGATGAACCCTCTTCTGGTCGGGCTCCGTCAGGCCTCACGCCATTTCCCATTGCTACAAGCCGTACAACAACTGATCGACCTGGAATGAAATGCTCCAGAGGCCAGTTTCAAAGGAGGACGGGTCCTAAAAGCCCTATACCCACTGGATCCCACAGCCAAAGAACTCCTGGTGTTTCCAAAAGTGGACGCCATCGTCTGCGATGCGCAAAGCGCGCTACCATTCCAGTCGGAGGAGTGGCACTCAAGGATGTCCAGGACAGATGTCAGGAATCCATCCTTAAGCAGTCAGTTGATGCAGCAGCTATGTCACTACAGATTGCTGCCTGCTGTGCCGTGCCATGCGACCACTACAATGTTTCTTACTGTCACGATGGAACCCGATGTCCCAGGTCTACACCGTCCACCTCCAGTTGCCGGCGGAGGTACGGACCCAGCTCCTATGGTGGTTACAAGAAGACCATCTGAGCAAGGGAGTAAGACTATCCCCACTGACCTGGGTCTTGCTCACCTACAAGGGTGGGGAGCCTACAAGGGTGGGGAGCCCACTGTCAGGAACTGACGACCCAGGGGCAATGGGATAAGGAAGAGTCAGGATGGAACATCAACTGACTGGAAGCCTGGGCAGTCAGACTAGCCTGCCTATGATTCAGTCACAGACTCCGAGGATAAGCTGTCAGACAGCGCCACATCAACCACCAGGGAGGAACCAGAAGTCAACAGGTGTCCATGGAAATAGACCCCCCTAATGACGTGGGCAGAAGCAAACCTGCAAGGGATCTCGGCCGCCCACATCGTGGAAAAAGACAACGTCACTGCGGATTACCTCAGCAGAGAAAGTCTAGACCCAGGGGAATGGAGGCTCTCAACCACAGCCTTCTAGTTGATAATAGACCGCTGGGGAACCCCAGCCATGCATCTTCTGGCAACCCGGTCCAACGCCCAAGTTCCCAAGTTCTTCAGTCGCAGACAAGACCCTCAATCCCAGGGGATTGATGCCCTCATCCAAACCTGGCCACAGGAAGATCTGCTGTATGCCTTTCCTTCATGGCCACTACTGGGCGGGATCATCCGCAAGATAGAACACCTCAGGAGGCTAGTACTTCTAGTGGCCCCGGACTGGCCAAGAAGGCCGTGATACGCAGACATATGAAGACTTCTGGCGGGGAACCCCCTGTGTCTACCCCCACTCAGGAACCTGCTCTAGCAAGGGCCGATCCTCCACGAAGACCCAACTCGATTCTCTCTTATGGTCTGGCTATTGAGAGGACTCGCCTGAAGAAGAGTGGATACTCGAGGGCAGTAATTGACACCTTGCTCCGAGCACGCAAGTTTTCCACATCTTTAACTTATATACTAATATGGAGAATATTCAAAGCCTGGTGTGAAGACCGCAACATCCTTCCACGGACAGTCAAAATTCCCATGATCGTGGAATTCCTGCAGGACGGCCTGAAGAAGGGGGGTTGTCTCTCAACTCCATCAAGGTTCAACTGGCCACGCTGGCCTGCTTCAGAGCCAAAGTTGACGGCATTAGTCAATCTTCCTATCCAGACGTCTCCTGCTTCCTGAGAGGGGTCAACAAATCCGACCACCACTAAAATGGCCAGTACCCCTATGGAATCTCCAATCTAGTACTCGACTTCCTAGCGGGAGCTTCCTTCAAACCTATACGCGGTCTGTCCCTATGGCTCCTGACCTTGAAGACTGCATTCCTAGTGGCAATATGTTCAGCCTGTCGCATCTCTGAACTTCAAGCGCTATCCTGCTGGGAACCATTCCTCAGATTCACACCGGGATCCATACAGCTACGCACTGTCCCCTCCTTCCTTCCAAAGGTGGTTTCTCATTTCCATCTAAACCAAACCATCTCGCTGCCATCTCCAGATGAGAATAAGGACTCAGAAGACTCACGCCGCCTATGCCATCTTAACGGCAGCAGACTCCTAGTCTGCTACCTGGAAAGATCGGAATACGTACGAAAGACGGACCACCTATTCGTCCCTCACAGCAGGAAGAATCAAGGGGAAGCAGCCTCGTGGGCAACCATAGCCCACTGGATCAAAGAAGTAGTTGAGGCAGGCAAGCCTCAACCTCTACAAGGCCCATTCCACAAGGGCCCAGGCAGTGTCCTGGGCAGAAACCAAGATGCTGTCACCCGCCGGGTGTCGGCATTTCTCGGTTGACGACACTGGCGGTCCTCAGCTACAATTCACGTCAACTAGTTCAAGTTAATCAAGTTATCCAAATACACATATATCCACTATTGCTTTTCAAGGAGAATACTGAAGAGCAGAGCTTCCTGCATGGGTATATATAGTGCTGACGTCTGTTATCTGAAAACTGAGAGGAGAAGGGATATTTATTTTCCATTACATTTTTATTAAAACAAAGCAGGAACTTATTACCTTATGGTTGTTCTGCGCTTTCTCTTCCTCTCATTTGCCCCAACCTTTTCATTGTATAAAGCTGTATAAAAGAGGAGAAGACATTTATTTGAGAGCATGCAGGGTCCTCTATAACAACTACAAAGATCCCACTTTAAAACTAAAGGCCTTATTTTTGTAGTTTGTCTTCACCTCTGCTAATGAAAACAAATCCCTTAAATCATTCTCAGATGGGCACTGAAATGAAAGCGGAAAATGAGAAAATCATCTATCTGATTAAAAAAAAACTATTTTTTTTTGTCTTCACTCTTGAAACAAAAAAAAATATATATATGTACATCCTTCCAACAGTATGTCTCATAAAAAAAAATAAAATAACCTCACTGCTTAGTTCTCGACAGTGGTATATTGGATGCAGGATTTTTCCGTGCATTCCCTATAAACCACAGACCATCTGATGTTCTCTCTGAAATGGAAAAGCTCTTGAACAGTTGAGGAAGATGCACCCATCATATATTAATGATTTCATTTGTTCTTTGTGGAGCGGACTAGAAACTGCAGCTGTGGTTCAGAACTGTACCTCCTACTTGCTCTGCCTCGTCCAACCATTTTGCTAGTATTGACTTCAATTTGCAAGCATTCTTAAAGCTGAGCTGTAAATTTTCAAAACGGCAAATGGTTGTCTGGCTGAACTCTGAGCCATGCACAGCTGCAAGAGCCTCTCCGACATTTGTCTGAGTATATCCTGTAGAAAAGCAAGAAATGTTAAATTTATTAGTTGCCTGATAGGTTTTAAAGCTAAAGCCTTTGTACTACTTGCTTGCATACATCTATCCATTGATGCTGATAAGAAACCGCGACTCTTACAATCGCACTATAGGAAACTTTTGAGCAGTGGGGCTTCACTAAATTAATGTAGCAAAAACTTACCCAGCTTAATTCTTCTCACTTTGAACTCATTGGCAAACTTTTCCAGCTCTCTGATTTCAGGAGAATCCATGTCTATGGGGTCTTCAATGGGCTTACTCTTTCTACGGAACTCCTGCTTGAAGTCGGTTACGCTGGGGTCATCTCCAAGGATCGACTGGTGCATGGGAGCAAAGCTATGGCCCAAGGTACAGGAGCTAGCACTCATCAGGCAAGGCGGCAGACTACCTGCATGAACCCCAAACAGCATCTATTATAGGACCATATTCCTCCAGCATTTTCCTGAACACTTGGACCCATTTGCCAAGCCAATTATGTAAATATTACCTACAAATTCTAATTATTGAAATGACCTGCAGCAGAGTATGTGAATTTCATATGCATAGCCCATAGTACAATTTAATCTTGATTTAAAACTCCACTGTTGAAAATGTATATTTAGCCTACAAGTTGATTGCAAAAGTATCATTTAATGTATATGTAAAGAAGATTGTTTGCTGTTTGAGAGCAATAATGTATATCATAGAGCTAGCTAGATGGTATTCTGTAAACTCACTTTCTATCATTATTTGATATTGTCTTTTATTCTAAAAAGAAAATTTTGTTTGTATGCCCAAAATGTATTATGAGACAATTGGGGCAGTATGGAGCCTCAAAGACTACCCCCTAATTAGATCTTAGTTTGCATTTACAATAGAGCATCGCACCAGCCTTCTTCCAAAATGTTTTTTCATTTGCTGACCCATTCATGTTTATAAAATAGGTACACATGTATTTAGCTATAAAATAAGCTCCTTACTGTTTTGTTTGTAGAGACATTAAGAAGAGCTAAACAATTACTTCTAAGTTCCATAAGATCTATCACCATTCCTCTAATTCCACTCTTCCTTTTTGCTTTCTTGGCCTCAGCTGGGCTTCTAAACTGTCTGCATGACATAGTCCACCTTCCCTTGGAGAACAGGCACATGAAAAGAACATGCCTTGGAGTGTTCCGACCCCATTCACCACGTTAGGAATGGGCATACTGCATGTCTGAAGAATTCTGGTTTGGGAGATACTTGCTGATAACATCTCTGGAGTTGTAGGCTTGATGCCTGTAACAAATGAGAAATAATGTATTCTGAGTGGTAATAGCTGCTTTAATTCTCAATATTAAGGATGTTAGAACCTGATAGAGGATCCTAGTGATACTGAAATCGGTATAGAACTGTTCTATGATGTCCCAGTGTTATCTGTTGAAGCTAGATGTTAAACGTCACTATACATGATGTTTTGAAGATAACCTCCTATATAATGAAATTAGAAGAAATATTATGGATGTTTTTATTTTCTTCCTGAACATCTTTCAGACAACAGGTTGACATTAGTTCATGAAAGAACACACAAAAATGATGAGTTCAGTTAATAAGTTGAGAAGCTAGGCAACCTTGGAGTGATAGCACAACCACATTAGAGTCAATTGAAAGGTCTTCCACCACAAGAGGGCCTTACTCAGAATCTGTTGAACCAGTAATGAAAGCCTAGTTACCTATCCTATACGCCCTGATGGTGGGCAGCAGCAGCAGCAGCAGCAGCAGAAAAGGTATAAAGATGAAATCAGAGCATCTGGAAACTGTGAGCCAAATTAAGCAAGCTCAGATGCTAAACTCTTTTTACATCATAAAAATAAGGGCAAGCCTCAATAAAGAATTATCATACAAGTAGCTCGTGAGTAAATCTTTGTTGTCTCCAAACAACTGTGCTCCTGGGAAAATATATCACTTTACGTTTTACATTATAGATGTTTGTTTCTCGTTAATTCATAGTGGAAAATTATGACAGAGGCTCTTAAGTGTTGCCTTCTCCATAGTTTTTTGGATTACTGGTCTTTATAACAAATTAGATTTACTAGATTTTTCTTCATCTTTATGAAAATGTTTCGGCTGGTCTATAAAGGTACTAGCTGTTAAGCCCGTAACAACGGGCTACATTTAAAAAAATTTTTGCGATCCATTTCCTTCCCACTCCCTTCCCCTCCTTCTCCCTCCCTCTCACCTTCCCCCCTCCCCTCAGCTCACTCTCTCCTCCCTCCCCCCTCCCCTCCCCTCACTCTCTCCTCCCTCCCCTCAGTCACTCCCCCTCTCTCAATCCCCTCCCCTTTCAGCTCATCCACAACCGGCAGATGGAAGATCTCCGGGGGGGGGGGGGGTGTCCCTCTCTCCCTTGTGCGCACCGCTGCCGCTACTGCTCCTCCCGCTCCTGCTCCTCGCCGCCGCTCCTGCTCCTCCCAGCGCCATTTTTTTTTTCGGGCACGCTCCGCTCTGACTGACGAGCTTGCCCGCGCATGCGCGGTAGAGCTGCTCTCTACTGCGCATTTGCAGGCCGTCGGTCAGAGCCCATTTATAAGGTAGATAGGAGCAGTTCAAACCTCATGGGTGACTTTTAAAAGCCCTATACACCGCAAGGCTGGGAAATTAAGATCATAAGAACATGCCATGCTGGGTCAGACCAAGGGTCCATGAAGCCCAGCATCCTGTTTCCAACAGTGGCCAATCCAGGCTACAAGTACTTGGCAAGTACCCAATCATTAAATAGATCTCAAGCTACTATTCCTTAATGATTAATAACAGTTTATGGACTTCTTCTAGGAACTTATCAAAACTTTTCTTAAACCCATTATCTGCCGTAACCACATCCTCAGGCAATGAATTCCAGAGATACGCGCATGTACCGGTCCGGCGTGCACTGCACTGATTTTAAGAGGCGCACGGGTATGCGCATATCTCCCAGTATGGAGTAAACTTTTTTTTCAGAAAAGGACCAACGTTTGGCTGGAGCATGGGCATACCAGGAAATATAAAGGAAGCCAGCATGTAAGTATTTACGCACACCAGTGCATGCCAAGGTCCCTATCCGTGTAACTTTACATCTATGGATGGCGTGTAAAAATAACTAGGCTGGTCAGTGGGGTTTTAAGGGTTGGGTCTAATAGGGTAAAAGGGAGGCAAGTTAGCTAGGGGGTTTAGGAAGTCCTTAACTGGGGAAACAGGTAATTGTGTCAGCACGTGTAGCTACTAAAATCCCCCCACTTACGCGATCGAGGCAATATTTGCGCCCATATATGTGTATCAGTGCAAAATCATGTGTAATGTATGTGCGTATAGCAAATTTTGTAACATCCATCCATGTGCATGAGCCGGCAAATGTGTGCACATGTGTTCCCGCACGCAGGTCTTAAAATTCAGCTTTTAATCTTTTCAAATGTAGTTCTTTGAGGAATAACTGCTCTGTTCTACTATAAGCTTCGTTGTGCTGAATGTGGTCTGTGATCCTACCTTGGGCTAGTGTTGTGGATTGAATGTCTCTTACCTGCCATGACCCCATAGGTAGACTGCTGGTTTCCATAGTGGCAGGATGGGGGTGAGTAATGCAGACCTGCTGATGTGTTTCCCAGAGAAGGTGCAATGTCGTACATGGAAGAGTATTTAGGAGTTTGGGTCAAAGACAAAACAAAAGAGACTGGTAAGAAAATGTATGAGGATTCAAGATAACATTCCTTCAAGATATACATATTTTCCTTATTGTTTGCATACTAACAAGTCTTCTCATTTCTTAACCAGGATAGCGGATCATCCCTTTGCTCTAATGCATTGGAAATCTGTTAAAGGAAATAAACTCAATACCCAAAACATTGCTTTAAGTTTAAAGGGCCCACTTTGGGGCAAAAATATTATATCTTTAGCTTGTGACGTGGATAAAGTATAGCTCTCTTCCCACCCCAGATCTGAGCAAAGGCATCCTCGGCCTGATACAGTAAAGACTTCCTTACATTCGGTGCTGTTGAGAAGATCCCTGGATAAAGAAACTCCATTTGTACTTCAGATTTTGTGTAGGGCCCATTCCCCAAACACCTACGTTGCAGTATAAAGATGGAGAAAAGCTGAATAATTCCTAAACTGTCTACATTTATTTCTTAGTCTGCAGAAAAATATTTAGCCTGACTTGGGGAATTTTTCGTTGGGTTCTTCAGACATTTATTCCTGTGCATATCACACTGCATAGAATAGAGGCCCTTGTACAAAATATATTAATAACAATGCTAGAAGAGGTGGCATATAAGATTTTATAAATTAAACGATAGATAAATAAATACATAGTTTGAGCAGATTTCTTGCCCTGATAAATGTAGCATGGTCTTCTCTGACACAACGTCAATGTAGAATAGGTCACTTTATATCTGAAAATAGCTGGCCACATGATTGCTCCAGATTTTGGAAGTACCCCATATGTTAAAGAACCAATAATTGTACAAAGTAGAACTATTAAATACTAATTAATGGTTTAACTTGCTCATAACAGACAATACACTGGTAACTGTTTACAGCAGCGGCTCTGAGGCAAAGAATACTTGGGCAACTTATGAAGCCAACCATAATAAGTTGCCCTACTATTCAATTTCAATGTCAACTTCTGTGTGAAATAACTTGGCCTCCTCCTTTAACCTAGACCTAGACTCAGGCAAGGCCACTCTTTGAGCACACTGTCCAAATCCAAATTCTCAGGCCCACATCATGTTTTGTGTTTAGCTGTTCCCATCACAGAGGTGCTCTCAGCATACAATTTAAAAATATTTCTAAAGCTTTAAACCATAGATTGTCTCGTGTACAACACCATGTTCTCATTGGGGCGGATTTTAAAAGGGGTTACGCGCATGATAACCCTTTTAAACCCGCTTCTGCGCGCACCGAGCCTATTATGCAGAGGCCCGGCGATGCGCGCATGTCCCGGGGCTTGAAAAAAGGGGCGGGGGCGAGACCGAGGCCTCCAGCACAGCGGCCGTGCCAGGGGATCGCACACCAGCACGTGGCTGGCACTCACAACCTACGCCTGCCCAGAGACAGGCATAAATAAGAAAATAAAGGTAGGGAGGGATTTAGGTAGGGCTGGGGGGGGGAGTGGAAGAAAATTTCCCTCCAAGGCCGCTCTGATTTTGGAGCGGCCTCGGAGGGAACGGGGAAAGCCATCGGGGCTCCCCTAGGACTCGGTGCGCACAAGTGTGCACCCCCTTGCGGGCGCCGACCCTGGATTTTATAACTTCTGCGTAGCTGCGCGCGCATGTTATAAAATCGGGCGTAGATTTGTGTGCGCCAGGTTGCGCGCACAAATCTACGCCTGCGCGTACCTACTAAAATCTGGCCTATTTTGTTTATTGTATTTTATGCACTATTGTAATTTTATAAGAATTTATGAAATTGTATTTTTTTAATGTGTTGATCCCACTGGGCAGTCTTTTCAGACTGAAAAGATGAGATATAAGTAGAAATAGAAATTTTCTTGCCAGATTTCAGCAAAGGGTGCTTCATGATCAAGCTTTTTCTGCGTCTCGTGTTGCTGCTGAATTGATAGCACGTACCTTTTCTACTACTTTCCTTTGAAGTCGGCAAGTGTTTTAGATAGCAGGCTCACCGCAACATTTGCTACAACACTTTCATCAATTTCTATGTATAAAGGTCTTTTGGCCCTTTTCTTCTACAATTGCTGAAAAGAGGTGCAGGGCAATGCTTCTGGTGAACCATGGCTGTGTCTCCAAATGACTGACTTGTAAGCAAGGCGAGATGAAACAGAAACATGACTGCACAAAAAGACCCTATGGCTCATGCAGTCTGCCCACACAGCCAATGCATTATAATTCGCATCACTTTCTGATCCTATGCTTTCCTTTTTGTCTCCACCACTTCCACATATCCACCACCTTCTCTGTAAAGAAATATTTCCTAAGATTTCTCCTGTCTCCCACTTTTCACCCTCGTCGCATGATCCCTTGTTCTGGAGCCTCGTTCCATTGAAAGAGGCTCCCTCCTAGGCAGGGAAACCTTGGCGTTATTTGAATGTTTCTGTCATATCTCCCCTCTCTCGCCTTTCCTCTAGGGCAGTGATTCTCAACCTTTTTTCGGTCAGGACACACCTGACAGATGGTTCTCACATGCGTGACACACTGAACATGTGACCGTCGCAGGGCTAAATGTTAGGGATGTGCAGACAAAAAGTTTATGTTCATAAGTCCAAAAGTCGAAAGGGGGGGTCAATTTCGGTCAATATGGACATATGGAGAATTCCATAAGTTGAGTCTATGTCCATACGTGCACCGATTCCCTAAATAAAAGTTTAAACCCCTCACCCTCCTTAATCCCCCCCAAGACTTACCAAAACTCCCTGGTGGTCTAGCGGGGAGTCAGGACGCCATTTCTGTACTCCTTTGCGAGGAGCACGTGACGTCGGCGTCACGTCGGAGTGACGCGGACGTCACGTGATTCCCCGCGCGTTCGCTCCGGGACCCTCGTTGGAGGCCCCCCCAAGCTGGCCAAAAGTTCCGGTTGTGTCCAACGAGGGTCCCGGAGCGAACGCGCGGGGAATGACGTGACGTCCGCGTCACTCCGACGTGACGCCGACGTCACGTGCTCCTCGCAAAGGAATACAGAAATGGTGTCCTGACTCCCCGCTCGACCACCAGGGAGTTTTGGTAAGTCTTGGGGGGGGGGATTAAGGAGGGTGAGGGGTTTAAATTTTTATTTAGGATCAACAATCGCGATTTCCAACGTATTCAACATAGCTATGTTGAATAAGTTGGAAATCCGATCGTTTTCGCCTCATCACTTTTTTAAGTTAAAAAAAAAAATTACGTTGCGTTTTACATATGCGTTCAAAACGAATGCACACCCCTACTAAATGTAAACATGCACTCTGCATCCATAGGAACCCCCGCGACTCTCGACCCTCAGCAATGAGTGCAGAACAGAACTAGGGCATTACCCTGTACAACTCACCATACAAAAAGATATTCTGGTTCTGATGACATCTCAGTAAAAGCAAAACAAACTCCCTCTAATACCAGGTGCAATAGCCCTCCTTATGAAAAGACAGTAATTTACCACTAATGCATATCCTATTGAGAAAACACAACAAATAAGATCGATACAAATGCCTCCATGCTAGTAAAATACCTCACCTCGGTCACACACCCAGAACTGACCTTCACCAAGTACAGAAAGACCACACATTATAAATATGGAGACAGAAACTGGAATGGAAAACCAAAACAGCCACTCTGCATGCAGTGCGAACCTGGAGAAATGGAAAGAGAAATATAGCACCTAACATAGTCCCAGGGTCTGCAATAATGCACACAAACTAATCCACACAAAGTTACACCTGTATTATGGAACACACACGCAAACAGTAACAACCCTATCTAAGAAATACAAGTATTAAACCAGGCCCTAAACACCAATACACCCCCAATTAGGAAAACAGAACAAGCCAAGCTGCTAAAGAGCCCCATACAGAAATAATTGTAAAGCTATAATAATAAATGTTACAAAACAGCTGATGAACAAAATAACATCCAACAATTAAAAACTCATAAAAATTATTAAAATATGTCTATATATCAGTAAAATATTTCAAAACAGCAGACATCGCATAATACCCAATACATAAAATGACAGTCAATCAAGAAAAATAAACTTAAAAAGCCTTTACATACCCTCTCCAACAACTCTCCTACTCCTTTCCCTTGCAGGCCTAAAGCACTCACCAGAAGCAGCAAGGGCTGCTGAAGCTTTGTCCTCATGATTCTCTTCCTTAGGACACACACAGACACACACTTAGACCCCCATTACCAGTCTCTGTCTCTCACACAGACCAGTCATCTTCCTGACCAATCACACACATGCTGTCTCTTATATACAAGCTCTCAATCACAGACAAATGTTCTCATACCCATACACACACACAACAAGCACTCATCCAGGCACCAATTCACACCCACACACACCTATACCCAGGCATCCATTCACACCCACACACACACACCCATACCCAGGCTCCCATTCACACCCACACACAAACACCCATACCCAGGCTCCCATTCACACCCACAAACACCCATACCCAGGCTCCCATTCACACCCACACACAAACACCCATACCCAGGCTCCCATTCACACCCACACACAAACACCCACATCCAGGCTCCGATTCACACCCACACACAAACACTCATACCCAGGCACCCATTCACACCCACACCCACCCATACCCAGGCATCCATTCAAACCCACACACAAACACCCATACCCAGGCTCCGATTCACACCTACACACAAACACCCATACCCAGGCTCCCATTCACACCCACACACAAACACCCACATCCAGGCTCCGATTCACACCCACACACAAACACTCATACCCAGACATCCATTCACACCCACAAAAACCCTCTCTCAGGCAACCATTCACACCCACACCCACAAACACCCACACCTAGGCTCCCATTTTCACATGCATGCACTGGGCCTCACCATCAAACCTCTTCTTCCTTCGCTGCAGGGATGGGCTCCAATTCTACCAAGGCTTTACTCCGGTGGGCCTTCTTTTTTGCCGCCACAGGGATGAGCTCTTGTGGTGGCCTTGCTTGGTCGGGGTTGGGCTTCTCCACCACTGGCCTAGAAACTTCCACTCCTCCCAGCCCCCCTCTAACCACCCCATCCCTGGGCTATGTGATGCCCCTTCTTCCTGCCTTACTGGCCAATCAGAGGCTTCCTCCCTTCTTTCTACTCCCACTGGCAGGAAGAAATAGGAGGCTTCCATTCGGCCTGCGCGGGGGCAGGAAGACAGGAGGAGGCTTCCCATTGGCCTGTGAGGGTAGGAAAAAAGTGAGGGCAGTGGGACAAACCTGCCAGTGGTTGGCAACACACTGGTGTGTCACGACACACCAATTAGGATATACATGTTTAGATCTTTAAGTCTATCCCCATATGCTTTAGAATGAAGACTACTGACCATTTTAGTAGCCACTCTCTGGACCAACTCCATTCTGTTTATATCATGTTGAAGGAACTTATACAGGGGCAATATCACCTCCCTTTTTCTGCTGATCATTCCTCTCCTTGTGCAATCAAGCATCTTTCTGGCTTTTTGCTGTCACTTATATACCTGTTTGGCCACCTTAAGATCATCAGAAACAATTATCCCCAGATCCCACTCTTCCTTTGTGCTTAGAAGAATTTCACCTCCGATACTGTACTTTTGCCTTGGGATTTTGCATCCTTTATGCGTTACTCTGCATTTTTTAGCATTAAATCTTAGCTTCCAGACCTTAGACCATTCCTTGAGCTTTGCTAGATTTCTCATGTTTTCCACTCCTTCCTTGCTTTCTGCCCTGTTACAGATTTTTGTAGCATTAGCAAAAAGACGAACTTTTCCTGTCAACCCAAAGAGCCATTCTCAAGTCTTCATTTGTTTGCAATATCCTTTGTTGTCCTCTACAACAACAGTTGACTACGCTCTTTCTTAAGGTGCTGCTTCAGCTAGAGAACCCAAGTACAGAGGTTAATGGGTGGTGGCACCTCCACACTGGAAGTGTTTAAGCAAAAACTATTGGATTTCAAGAAAGTGTGGGACTATTTTTGGTGATGCTGAAGTAGGAGTAAAAGTAGAGTTCAAATAGGGTTTGTATTAAGAAAAGGCAATGATGGGCCTAGTGGTTGATACTTGCCAGCTGCCATCATATTTTACAGTTCAGAGAATGCAGAGTATAAAGGATATACTAACTATGGCTTTATGTGATTGTATTTAGAAGTTATTATTTAGTCCAGTTCCTGCTGGTCACTAGGGCACATTACTGAACGCTGACTTTCCTGTTTCTGCAGGCCATTAATTCTTGTGTGTTAATCCTAAATATAGCCTGGGATATTTCTGTTGCAAGCACAGAAATGTGAAAAACGTGAACTGAACGCACTTTTTCAGATCAGAAATAAGACAATTAAAAACAACCTAGAAGCAGTACAAAGCCCCATTGGTTCAGTTCATGCAGAGCTCTACAGTGCACACTAGGTGGCAGCTGGGTCTTAGGAGAACGCACCTGAGCAGTTACTGGCATGGAAATCCTCTGATGCAAATGTACTGGCTCTGGGGAAAACTGTATCTTTTTATTTAAAGGCTGCGATACAGTTTCTTGAACTAATGTAAGAATTATTCTCTTCTGAAGAAGGGACCAGTTTGGTCTCAAGAGATCCTGTCCAACATCATCTTTTGATAATTCTGATGCTGGTCAAGACTTCCAAAGAATCCACATACAAACCCTGAAAGAAAATACCAGTCTAGCCATGCAACATACATTTCACAAGCAAGAAAGCAACATTTTGAGAGAGCAGACTGTGTGACTTCATGGTTAGAGCAGTGAAGCATGCAATAAGAGGTACATGTCAGTTCCAGTCTTCGGGTTGGAATGACATTCTTCTCCTTGTTGGTCACCCAATCAGGTATCATATTTATCAGCACCAGCAGCATGGGGAGTTTCAGTCATATAGGTACCTTAGTAATGGTGCAGTTAACAGTACAGGCACTGGAGTGTATCGAGCAGGCTGCCAGGGACTGCAGGAGCATGTATTTTATTCACTGGAATCGTATCATGCTACTCCACCAGATTCCAGACTCCGACATACTTCTCCCCACCAGGCTGAGTTTCTGGGATGAAATTCAGCGCACAATGAACAGAAGTTTTTTTCAAAGGCTTTCGTGCAAGTCGGGGTGAAGTTCTGCTGGTAAATATTTAGACATAAGGGTCAGAAAACAAGTTAAAGATGATACCTTTATACTGCCATAACTTAAGACATCTGCGAAGAGCTTTCAAGAATAATTCTCCCTTCATTAGGTCAGTGAAGAAATCAACCTGATGAAGCAATGATAACTTGAACAGGAGTCATACATTTAGGGATTTAGGCTGTTTATAAAGGTCTCAACCACAGCTTATTTGTGACCCTTATTTCTAGATATCCAACTGGAGTAGCATAGCAATTATACTAGTAAATTTAAAGTACAGTATTACTACAGAAGTTGACTATATTAAAGATAATTTAATATTTACTGTGGCATTCTATATTCACTGATATACAAATACAATTAATTGTAAATCCAGAGGATTTTTCACCCGGTATAAAATGTTTTTTCATGGTTTATCTGCTATGGATGTTGTTTCTGCAGGTTTAGTTTGGGGGTTTTTTTTCTGCTATTCTCTTGTCTTGAAAGGATCAATTGATGAACTAGCACTGATCTCTTTGTGCCCGCAATACTCTTGCTCCTTGCTTGGTTTTGATGTCTCGACCTGGGTTTTCACAAAGTTTCCTCCTTTTTCACTGTCACTTTTTCCTGCCAGTGCTCCTGGATGCTATGTTGAAGATTGATTTCATGCAGTTTTGTTGCCCATTGCTAAGTCAGATGGTTAAAAAGGCTTTGGGATTGGACATTTCCAGTAGAGCTGAGAAGGTTCACCTAAAGAATGTATTTAAAGCTTAGCTTTCCATGTCGAACCTTATTAAATGATTTTTATAATGATGCTTGTAATGTACTAGGGAAAATTGCATCTTAACTTCAAGTATATAGTGAGTGTAAAATATTTCTTTTACACTTTAACACCCAAAGGTGGAAAACAATGAAAGGGAGCAAAGTCTTTATGAAACTGAAGGCCTGATTTACGAAAAGATTTTTCCCGTTCTGTCTCTATGGGAGAAAAGTATCCTTCTGAGTCCAGCCCCAGATGTTTGTCTTTTGCATTGAAGCATGGGGTGAAAAGAGGGAAGTTTCCTTAAGAAGTGGTGCTCAAGCAGGATTATGGCTGCGGAGTGAGCTGTGCATTGTCCCGTAACAGTGCCGCACTCAGTATTACTGTAGTCTGTGCTTGGTTACCTGGACCCTGACGTCCTCTCAGAGAGGTACATCTTCTTCCTATTTGTACCGGTTCGCACTTCCATGCATTGTCCTCGGACATTACCTAATTTGCTTTGATAATTAATTGACTTCAGTTTCTAAGACCCTTCCTCCTAAAACTGTATTTCTTCCAATCGGTCCTTTTGGCTCTTTCACTGTTTTTTGTTTTTTGCTGGCAATGTTAAGATCTATTGCCCGTCTGTTTTTGTATGGGTTCTATTAATTTTACGCACGTTACGCTACAACTTGAAGAGTTCAGGTAACAAATAAATAGAGAGAGAGAGAGAACTTTTTTACATTAAAAAGTCAGATAAGGACAGATTGCTTGTCAGCTGGAGATAAAGTGACTTTGGGAAGGTAATAAAGTGGGGGTTCTAGGATGTCTTCTGAATCACAGTCCAGGCTTATTATATCTGCCACAGAACTTGTCCTGTTTTGAAACCCTTCAAAGCTTTGGTAAACCACAATTGATCTTTCTCTCAATAAATAAATAAATACATATACACAGAGAGATGTGTTCAGGTTATAAAGGAACAGATACAAATCTTTAAAGGAGCAAGCTAGACAATTATTCATTGTTATGAAAGGTATGCAAAAATATTTAGAGTAACATGACATTAGAATAAAATGCTAATATTTTTCACCTATTTTTTGAAATGGGAATTATAAATGATCCATAATAAAAGATTTGATCTGAACCATTCTCCGTGTCCTCTCTGCATATTCCTTTGGGGTTCCCTTCCTCAGCTCAGAGTAGAATAATGCATGCGCTATCTCCTTTCTGAAAATGCCTTTCTTCACAGTGCCGTTCGATTCTGGCTAATTTAACGAGGAGAGCGGGCAAGAAGCAAGGAAAGGGAAGAGAGAAGGTACCTGTGGAAACGACCGTGGTGGCGTGGTTGGACACGGGCAGGTACTCGGCAGCGCTGTGAGGCATTCTGAGAGGCAGAGCGGAGGAAGAGTCTGCAGTGAAAGACACGAAGGGATCCGCAGTCACAAACGTTTGAAAACTCATCCCCCTGAGAGGCAGAGAGAGGGAGAAAAGGACAAAAAGGCAAGAAAAAGCAATGCCTTTCCTTATTTTTCACCCCAAAATTATATCTGGAATGATGAATAGATTTGAGATGGATATTTCTGTGCTTGCTGCTTGCATATATACATAAAGAGCAGTCCCAAGCAGTCACTGGTCGTGTGCTGGTATTTATACGCCCAGGTAATCCCTTTATCCATGTTAATGGTCTTTTCCCAGGAGTATTCATGTCTCACCACAGAGCCTTTTTCCTCCCCGTTCAAACCTAATGCCTTCCCAATTAAAGGAAGACTGTGACCACACTGGCCAGCTCCTGCGAATCAGGACTTTGCTAGCTGCATGTCCTCGGAAGTGATCAGCTTGAGTGGTAGTGTCCCCTGAAGTTGTGTGAACACCTCATCAAGTCACTTTTAGTAACAAACACCTGTCGCACCCCCACTGGCAGGTTTCTTTACAGGCATCTGTCAAAAAACACAGAAAAAAATTGCAGAGGGGTATCAGCCTTCCACACAGCAGTAATCAAAGACCTTTACCTGGACCAAGGCAAATCTAACCCAGTACCTACACAAAGGGCATACATTGTGGATGCTTTTGTTAGAGCATGGAGTTGGGAATCTAGAAATCTTGGTTACAAATCCCTTTCTATCACCTGTGAATGCGCATCAGCAAGTCGTTTAATCTGAGTTCAAGCCTAGGGCCTCATTTACTAAGCAATTTTCCCATAGACACAAGATGGGAGAAAAGCCTTAGTAAATCAGGCTTTTCGGGGTCAATCTATTGAAGTGCATTAATATAAAACAGTAACATTCACTATCTCATGTTAAATAACATGGAAATGAGTTTTCGAATGAATTTACAAGTACTAAAGTTAGCATGAGGTGTAAAGTGTTTTGCATTAAGGAAGCTGTATTAAATTTGGTAAGTTTTAACTTACATTATTTTTCTATGTGCTAATACATAAGATGTGCTGTTGATGATCGATTGAACTATTGGGTATTATCTATGGCAGTAATATGTGGGTGCGGATTGGCATAAGGATTGTAATGAGTGGGGTTAGGGGTGTAGGTTGGTATCAAAATGATTAATGGGTAATAATTTGAATGGTTGTATGGATTTTATTTTATTTGTGATTTGATGTATTTTATTCTTGCTGTACACTGCTCAAAAATAATTAAGCTGTTTTACATCTCAGCATAACTTTGCAGTAAAAATTTCACAAGCTAATTTATGTAATTAAAAATACTATTAGCATGCATAAACTACCTACCTAATAAGATTTTCACAAGTGTTAATATACATTAAAAATGCTATCATACTTGTATACATTGGCCCCTTTTAGGGTGTAACTATACACATATAACCTTGTACAGCCTCATATTAACTCATGACAGAACTAACAGCTAATGGTACTGCAATAATATGATATCTAGTAAATTTAACAAAATCTTATGGTGAAAAAGCTTATGATTAATATGAAAGTTGCTAAATTCTGCAGTTTCGTTAACCTCAAAATTGACAAGATTGCATCTAATGGCACATTTTTCTACTGCGTGAGTTGGAAGTGTTTGGCATGTGCAGATCTGTTCAGTTACACAAGCGATAGCATTATATGCACATCAAATCAAAGTTTCAGCCTTTTATGTTTGATATACAACATATCCAGAGTGGACATGGGGGAAAAGGCAACATTCTCTTAGGATCAATTATCACGCTTTCCTAAATCATTATTGCAGTATCTTCTGCACCTTGATTCCTGACTCTCTTGAAGCAATTGTATTAATAGAAGAGCCAAAAACTATTTCACATAGACTGGATGGAGTTGGCCCGTGTCAACATTGTTGTTTGTCAGTTTTTCCTATTGAAAAGGAGGGGAGGTGCAGGAGAGATTTTAGGATGCCTCTAATCTCAGGTTCGAAATTTGTTGAACTCGTGAACTGCTGAAACCATAAACAAGTCAAATGGAAATTGGAAGTGGTCAGCGGGCAGCATTATGGGATTGACTCAGCAGACTGTTTTTATAAGAGTACATGAATATTAGTGCTGTCAGAGCTGTACTTTCAGTTTGTTCAGTGTTACTGATCAATAGCCAGTGACATCAGAACAAGCTCCTTGTGATGGCTACGTGCACACTTCTGAAATATTTACAGAGACTCTGCTCCCTTTTTTCATTTTAGTTCTACACAATTTCTAACCGTTTGTATAACTTCTGTAGCTGCAGAATGAAACATCTGACTAGAAACAGAAAATCAAGCTAGATACAATATTTATGGAGCTCTCAGTTTTCCCTTTTTAATGCATAAATGAAGACTGACGAAGTTTCAATTTCATCTGTAAGATATAGAAACACATGAAGAAATGTAATAATGGATAATTTGGGGGTTAATTTGTTATTGCTGGTATACTTGCATCGTCCTGATTGTACACTGCTTTGGATGATCTTTGTGATGGAGAGGGTCGCATAGAAGGGGTTTTTTTTAAAGCTAGGGCAGAATTTTTGCTGTGTTTCATAAAAATAGGGACAGGTTCAACTGTAAAGTAAAATTGGTTAGACTATCAATTAACTTGCAAAAGTTGAACAAGTTGGTTGGGATATTTTTTTTTTTTTTGTAGCTTGGGGCAGTTACATTTATAATTGCTTCCAGTATCTTAGATCCCATTACATGCATGCAAATCCTAGAAAATATAAAGTACTTTTCTTAGCTGTTCTGATGGGAAACACTATTGAAGATAGTGTGCAATTGACAACCAATGTGTGTGTACTAGAAAGAACATATGTACTAAGAAATATCAAACACCAGCATGCATGTTTGATGAGTAAGTGGAATTTCATTTATTGATTTATTTTATTTAGGTGTTTTTATATACCTTTGTTTGGAACTGGCCTTCACAACAGTTTACAGCAGAAACAATGATACATACATTTTAAATGAAAGATGTGAGAAAGGACATTTGTGCTGTATTCTAATCGAAATCCATCCTTGAGTGAAAGCATTTTAACCTTTAGTGTGAAGCTGAATCATCCTTATGACTTGCGGGTGATTATAAAAGCTGTAGAGCTTGCTCCATAAGATATCAGGCTTAGCAACAGCAGGAAGGTGTGCCCTGCCATAGAGGCAGATGAGGAGGAGGAGGAGGAGAAAGGATTAGGAGGGTTTCACAAGAAGACACTTTCCCATGCAACAGCATCATGCAGTTGGGTTTTGAAAACATATTGAAGGCTTATTAGGTCTTGCAGCTAAACTCTGCTTCATTGGGTTCTGAATACAAACCCGTATAATTGCATTACAGTTAACAATAACCTGCAAGCCTGATTCAGAAAAGGCGGGGCCATTTGATAAAGAGCAAATAAAGCACAAAAATTGTTTTAGCCAGACCACCTGCCCATCCTCTAGATTGTTTCTGCAGAAACGCAACCTGAGGACACGCATCGCAGCCGAGACTCCTCATCTGAGCGGAGCCCTGCGATTCCCACGAAGCTCAAGAAACAGAGTTTTCACCAGGCTTTAAGGCAAATATAACTTGCTCCTAGGTCTAAAACTTGATTTGAGCTGAGATTCTCCTACACTATGTTCACTCTCTGCACCCAGAGGGTCTGGAATATGTGTAACTTTTCTAAGATATTTATTCATTGTTCTCATGAACCTGATACACACCCTGGAGTTTATTTCAGGCGTGGGATATAGGGTCCACTTGAATGCATCCATCAAAATCAAACCATTCTTTGGGGGGGGGGGAGAGTTGAGTAGCCCTCCATAGCTTCTGATAGACATTCCCAGTACGGTGATTCAGCCATGGTAAGTGCATCATCCTCTTTTCACACATAAACATTTCTCCTTCTGAATTCATGTATTTTCATTCATTCAATTTGTAGTAGGTAAGAAATCGGAGATAAAACTGGATTTGCTTCCGGTGAAGTTAACAGATGGGAGTTCTTTGCACTAAAGCTTAGAGTTCACATTTTCTGCCCCAACACTCCAGTACAGGAGAGATGGTTGCCCTGACTCGGCATTGGTAGCCATCAGTGGGCTGGCTGAGGTTCTTTCTAATGTTAGCTCTTCTCTTCTTTGACACACATCTGAGGCATGCCTTTTAGTCTGGTTTTTCCTATCCTGGCAGTCTTCTTTCTTCTATCACCTCCCTTCCTGGAGTCTAAATGCTTCCCTATACTGCCCTCAGAACTGTCACCAATTCCATATAATGACACCAATTCCATAGTAATGACAGCAGATAAAGTAATGACACCAGTACAGTGGCAAATAAAGTAATGACAGCAGATAAAGTAATGAGGCAGTGGCAGATAAAGTAATGACAGCAGATAAAGTAATGAGGCTAGTACAGTGGCAAATAGCCTCTGTACTGACGGCCTCCAGAACTGCCCCGCCCCACCCCTGGGCCGGGACTCTTCTGAAATGTGCACAGCATGCGCAAGGCCTGGCCTCGCACATAACCCTCGTTTTCCCCACGCGCAGGGGATTTAAAATTTAGCTGTAAGTCAACTTGATTAATAGCAGTTAATGACTTCTCCTCCAGAAGCTTATCCAAACCTTTTTTAAACCCATCCACACTAACTACCCTAACCACATCCCCTGGCAACAAATTCCAGAGCTTAATTGTGCGTTAAGTGAAAAAGAATTTTCTCCAATTTGTTTTAAATGTGCTACTTGCTAACTTCATGAAGTGCCCCCTAGTCCTTCTATTATCCGAAAGAGTAAATAGCTGATTCACATTTACCCATTCTTGACCTCTCATGATTTTAAACACCTCTATCATATACCCCCTCAGACGACTCTTCTCCAAGCTGAAAAGTCCTAACCTCTTTAGTCTTTCCTCATAGGGGAGCTGTTCCATTCCCCTTATCATTTTGGTCGTCCTTCTCTGAACCTTCTCTAGTGCAACTATATCTTTTTTTAGATGTGGCGAGCAGAACTGTACACAGTACTCAAGTTGCGGTCTCACCATGGAGTGATACAGAGGTATTAGTTCAAGCAGGGCGAGCCAGTCTTGCCCTGCGAACATAACTGGAGACAAGTGAGCGAAGGAAAGGGCGGGACGTTAGGTTAGAGGGACAAAGGGGGGGGGAGGGGATGTTAAGGAGACACAGGCCAATGAGAGGAGTAGAATTTAAACCGGAGGCATGGATTGGTGGATTGGGATAGAAAAGGAAAAGGAGGGGGAGTAATGGCCAGTCGGTGAGGAATGACTGAGGCAGCAGGTTGAGGCTTGCTTCTGGTCTTAGGGGGTAAGCAGAGTAATTTATATTAAAAAAAAAATATATATATATATAAACATCAATCTAGGGAACAATTTACTTATTTATTTTATTTATTTATTTTAATTTTTATATACCGGAATTCCTGTATGCAATACAAATCAATCCGGTTTACAAGTAACAAAAAGGTTGCCCTGGTCTGGGAGGTTAGACCAGGGTTTTTTACATAGAACTTTGAACAATAACAATCAACCAATGAACATTTTTACAAGGAACAATGAAAGTATCAATAATATTTAACAAATAATAAATAACCTTGTTTGTGTTTTGAATAGTATGTGTGTGTTCCCCTTTTTTTACAATGGACTTTAGTAGTGTATATCGACTGCAGTAAACGGTTATATAATATGTCCTCTGTTAAATGACTGTTAAATAGGCATTGCGAATAAGCAAGTACGTGTAAGAAATTAAGTGTCAAGCTATTCGTGACACCCTACAATGGTTGGATCTGAAATTCAGGAGGAGGTGCTTAGTTACACTCTGTGAATTGGAATGCTTGCCTGAAGAGCCAGGTTTTTAACCTTTTTTTGAATTCTGGTAGATTGGGTTCGAGTTGTAGGTCTGGTGGGAGCGCATTCCATTGGTGTGGTGCTGCCGTGGAGAGTGCTCTTTTTCTTAGTGTTGATTTGGCAGGAGCTGCGACTAATGTGCCTTTGTAGGCGCTTCTGATGGGTCTGGAAGATAAGTGTGGCTGAAGTTGAATTTGTAGAGATATAGGTGCGGCGTTATGGATTGCTTTGTGAATGATGGTTAAGGTTTTATATAGGATTCTCTGTTTGATGGGTAGCCAATGGAGGTTGCTCAAGATGGGGGTAATATGGTCTCTTCTATTAGTGTTAGTTAGGATTCTGGCTGCGGCATTTTGTACCATCTGTAGGGGTTTGATGCTGTTAGAGGGGAGGCCAAGTAAGATTGAGTTGCAGTAATCAAGTTTCGAAAAAATAATGGATTGAAGAACGAGGCGAAAGTCATTGAAGTGAAGGAGTGGCTTTAGTTTCTTTAGGACCTGTAGTTTAAAGAAGCAATCCCTGGTGGTTGTGTTAATGAATTTTTTTAGGTTAAGTTGTTTGTCAAGCCATGCTCCTAGATTCCTGATGTCTGCAGAGAGCTCCATGTTTTGTGCCAAGCTGGGTGCGTGGGTGTTCGGTTTGTGAGAAATCAGTAGCAACTCTGTTTTGCTGGAGTTTAGAATCAGGTTCAGGCTGGAGAGTAGATGTTTAATTGGTTGAAGACAATTCTCCCAGTAGGCGAAGGTTTTTTGAATTGATTCTGTGATGGGGATGAGGATCTGGATGTCATCTGCATAGAGGTAATGAGTAAGCTTGAGTTGTGATAGGAGATGGCAGAGGGGGAGGAGGTAAATGTTGAACAGGGTGGGAGAGAGGGATGAACCTTGTGGTACTTGATAGTTAGCATAGATAGGAAGTGTGGGTTATTAAACTACACTTACTTTGCTAGTTTTGACTTATTGGCAGCCCTCGTCCGGTCTGTGTAAAAAAAAAAAAAAAAATTTAACTCTAGTTAATTTAAATTATCATTGGTTTATTTGTAATTAAAATATTTCTTTAGAGGCATTCGCCAACTAGCGCCTTGGCATGCCTAAGAAGGCCAGGGACCGGGGTCGCACTACTGCGGCTCCTAGTTCCCGCCGGGCGGCCCAGCCCCCACCCGAAGCCTCCGACCTGGCTGCTCCGTCTTCTCCTCGCCAGCTCTCGCGGGCTGGCGCGCCTCCTCGCGGCTCCCCTGCTTCCGTCTCCCCCTGCCCGCTTGTTTCCCCGCCCAGTTTCATGCAGGCCGACTCAGGCGAGAGCGGCCCTGAGTCGGCAGACGTCGGTTCGGGCCTCGCCTACCCCCCTTCCCCCGCCAGCGGGGATTATGCGGCTGATGTCGCTGAGGTTTCCCTTAATGCCTCAGTTCTCGACTTCAGCTTCCTGCCTGTCGGCGGGAGCCCCCCCTCCCGCCCTCTCCCTTCGCGCCGGCCGCCCGTGCCTCCTCCCCTCCTGCCTCGCGCCCACCCCCCGCCCACCCTGCGCCTGCTTCCAGCCGCCGCCCAGAGTTTCGCATTTCGCTTCCCATTGCCAAGCCCCGGGGGCGCTCCGGCGGCCCCAGCCCCTCGGGAACACGCGGCGTTGGCGGTGTAAGGGGCCGTGCCAGTAGGCTTCCCAGCGGCAAGCCCAGGTCGTGCTTGCCTGGTTCCGGCGCTTCTGGGTCCCTCGGCTCTGGTGCAGCTCCCGGTCGGACCCCACAGGCAGGGCGCAGTGCACCCCTGGACGGTGGTCGGGTGAGTATTCACAGCGTCGGGGATTCAGTAGGATATTGCAGGAGCGGGGAGAATATCGTGGTACGTAGCCCTGTTCCACCAGTTCCTATCCTGCGCAGGGGAACCAGCTCCAAGGACCGCAGCAGGGGCTTGATTGTCCGGGGTAGGGGAACGTCGTGCGCCAATAGGCGTCGTGACGGGGGTCAGCCGATAGCGCCCCCCAGTGCGCCTCCCAGAGAGCGGGATTTTACCCAACAAGTTGCTAGGTCTGGCTGAGAGCGGGAGGGATTTGGGGGATGGCCGGTCTGGAGCGAGCGCTCGGCTGGGCTGGGAGAGAGTGTGGGTGTCCCTGCTTATGGGGATCCGGATTGCAGGCATGTGGGCCAGGCAAGTGGTAGGGCAGGCAGGGCGGCAGTAGGGCCTGATTCGTGGGAGCCAGGTTTTCACGGACATGGGGGTGTGGGGGTACGGGGGGGGAGAGAGGTGTGTTTCCTTCCAGAACCAGACGATGACGCGTTGCCGGGGACATCAAGTCACGAAGCTTGGAGAGAGAGGGAATTTCCTGGTGAATTACCTAGGCCGGTGTGTAGTGGATCCGAAAGCAGCAGAAGAAACCTGGCAGCGGAGCAAAGGAGCGGGGCGTTCTCTGGTGCAGGTGAGAAAGGGCAGGGGACTAGGAGTAGAAAAGGTGTGTCCAAACGGAAGAGGTCTAGCTCCCCCTCCAGTTCATCTTCCAGCGATTCTGAGTCGACTGAGTTTTCTTCAGATTCGGGCCCCAAGTACAGGAAAGTGTTAGAGGAGGGGCCTTTGCATGGGGTTGGGCAGACAGCTAGCGCTACGCTGGCAGAATTATGGGTAGGGGTCCCGAGGAAGTTACGCAGAAAAATTAGGAAGCGACGTTATGTGAACATCTTTAGATTGCTAGAAGGGAGGAGGAGGGTGAAGAGGAGCAAGAAGAAAGATAAAAAGAAGCATTCTAAGCCAAAGGGGGTTAAGGTGGCTAAGAATATAGTGAACTGGGTACGAGGATTTTTGCGGCTTGCCAGTGTAGTTGGGCATTATGACGCTTCCCAATATGGAGCTTTGCTATCATATGCTGATAGTATCCTCGGAGCGTTCAGGGATTATGAAGGTTGGGCATGGCTCAACTATGACGAGAAATTTAGAGATAAGATGGCAGGCAGCAAGGGGATGTCATGGGCTGCTCAAGATATCAATTTGTGGTTAACACAAATGACGTATAAAGGGACTAGCGGGAGTAAGGCTCTCAGTGTTGGGAGTGGAGGTATGAGTGGTGGTGGGGGAGCGGGGTCCAGTAGCGGGATAGGGCAGTCCTTTCGTGCAGGAGGTCAAGCCATTCGCAGCATGCCAGGCGGCAAGGCGAAAGGGGGAGGAAGTGATACCTGTTGGCGATTCAACAAGGCAGTTTGCTTGTTCCCAGATTGCAAATTCCGACATGTGTGTTCGATGTGCGGAGGAGGGCACTCAGCCCTTAAATGTGGTCAGGGAGGTAGCGGAATTCCAGGGAAGGGGGGGAAAGCGTAATACCTGGTTTAGGGTGGCGGACTCTCCAGTATCAGCGCAGGCGATGGCCCCCTGGTTGGAGAGATATCCGAATCGGCAGATTGCCAAGTTTTTAGGGGAAGGGTTTCAAGCGGGTTTTGTGATTCCTTATGTAGGTCCTGGGTTTGGAGGCACGGGCAAGAACGCGCAGTCGGCTAGTAAACACGCGCATATTGTAAGGAAAAAGATAGATGCTGAAATTAGGTTGGGTAGAGTTGGCGGACCTTTTATTGACCAACCGTTTGTTCACATGCACTTGTCTCCGGTTGAGGTTATCCCGAAGAAGGAGCAGGGAAAGTTCCGCTTTATATTGAATTTATCGCATCCTAAGGGTAGCTCGGTGAATGATTATATACCGCGGGATTGTTGTTCGGTTAGTTACGCTTCATTTGACAAAGCTATCAGCTTGGTGTTAGCAGCTGGGAGAGGTGCGTTACTAGCAAAGGCAGATATTGAAGCTGCGTTTTGCCTTCTGCCTATTCATCCTGACTGTTTCCCTTTATTGGGTTTTCGATTTGAGGGTCAGTATTATGTGGATAAATGCTTACCGATGGGCTGTGCTGTGTTGTGCGCTTTTTTCGAAGCATTCAGCACGTTCTTGCATTGGGTTGTAGAAGAATGCATGGGGGGAGGGGGTATTTTGCATTACCTGGACGATTTTTTATTTGTTGGAGCGGAGGGGACTGATAGATGTCAGAAGCTCCTGGATGGCTTCTTACAGGTGGCACAACAGTTTGGAGTACCGATCGCGGTTCAGAAGACGGAGGGCCCGGTATCGCGGTTAGTGTTTTTAGGGATAGAATTAGATTCCACAACCTTAGAAGCGCGTTTCCCAGCGGATAAGCTTGATAAGTTGAAAAGGTTAGTCGTGACTACCAGACAGTTAAAGAAAGTAACGTTGCGTCAGATGCAGTCCCTGATAGTGTTGAATTTCGCTTGTAGGGTGATTCCAATGGGCAGGGCTTTTATTCGGCGGTTGTCCAGTGCGACGGTCGGTATAAGATGTAGTCATCATTTCATTAGGGTGACTTCTAGAATAAAGGAGGAGTTGGGAGTGTGGGAGGTTTTTCTGGCTTCTTTTAACGGAGTTTGCATTATGCAACAGGAAGAGGTTTCTAATGCGGAGCTGGAGTTGTATACTGACGCGGCGGGTGGGTATCGGATTCGGAGCATATTTTCAGGGACAGTGGTGCGCGGAGCAATGGCCTGAGGACTGGAAGGTAGAGGGATTGACTAAAAATATTACTTTTCTAGAACTATTTCCAATCGTAGTAGCCTTGTATTTATGGGGTGGACAGCTGGCGAACAAACGAGTGTTGTTTTGGTGTGATAATTTGGGAGTGGTACATGTAATTAATCGACAGTCAGCAAAATGCCCGAGGGTGTCTGAATTATTACAGGAATTAGTTTTTCGGTGTTTACAGTTAAATTTGACCATACGTGCGCGACATGTGCCTGGGGAATTAAATGTGATAGCTGATGCTCTCTCTCGTTGTAAGTGGCAGGAATTTCGGAGAGCGGCGCCAGGAGCGAAGGAGGCGGGAGAGAAGCTGCCAGATCAGCTATGGCTGTTGGGCCAACGGCTTGGACGCTGATTCGGAAGTCACTGGCCCAGTCAACTTGGAGGGCATACGTGAGAGGATACTGGGTGGTAGGGAGCTATTTAAAGGGAGAAGGCTGGCGCAGTGGTATGATGCAGGAGGATCAGGTAGTTCGTTTTATCCTTTGGGCAAAGGCTAGCGGGTATTCTTTGGCGGCAGTGCGGGTACACTTGACAGGATTTTCCTTTTTTCAAAAGTTGCATGGATGGGGAAATCCGGGAAATAGTTTTTTGGTTAAAAGAATTTTAGCAGGATGGAAACGGGAGCAAGGCACGTCTCCTGACATGCGACTTCCAATACGGTACAGGGATCTCAAGTTGCTAGTAGAATGTTTACCAGATGTTTGCTGGTCTGAATACAAAGTGCTGTTATTTCGGACTGCGTTTGTGTTAGCATTGGTAGCATCTTCCAAATTCAATAAAAGGGGTACGGGTTTGCAGGTTCAAAATGTTTGGTTGGGTACCGGTATAGTTACACTTTGCATCCATCGATCCAAGGTGGATCAATATGGTAAAGGTCACTTAGTCAGATTGGTTCCCGCAGAAGATGCATGTGTGTGTCCAGTGAGGCATGTAATTAGTTACAGGGAAGTTAGGCCCGGGGTAGATGGGTTATTCTTGGTTCATGAGGATGGATGGCCGGTCTATCAGTTTGTTCAAGTTTTAAAAAAAGCTTTGAGGCGTTTAGGTTGGGATGAACGGCATTTCACGTCACACTCATTCCGGATAGGCGCTGCGACTTCGGCGGCAGAATGGGGATTGTCGGACAGAGCAATCCAATCCATTGGGAGATGGAAATCGAAGGCTTTCCAGTCATATGTACGGTATGGGAAGTAAATGAGGAGGCATACATATTAAATGGTTCCAAAAAAAAAAAAAAATCATAATAATATAATAAATCAAACGGAGGGGATGGATTAAGGTCATATTGAGATTGTTGTGCTGGTATTCATTGTGGTGTGTTTTTTCCAGAGAGGATGCCAGTTCGGGGGCGGCCAGAATGTGTCTGGGTCGTGGGCCATTCTTTTATTCATTGGGCTGAGAATAGAGCTGAACACAGACCGTATGGAAGGAATCTGGAGCTGGAGGAGCGGAGTTGGCGGATCTTATGGCTCAGTCATCGAGGGATGAAATGGGACAACTTGTTATCCTTTGTGGAAAAACGTATAGTTCAACTCGAGTGTCCAAAAATTGTGCTGATTCATTTGGGGGGAAATGATGTGGGGGTCGGGTCTTGTAAGGACTTGATAGTGAAGATTAAAAAGGATTTTGGTACTTTGATGAATGCTATGCAGGACACACATTGGGGTTGGTCTGACATCATTGTTCGTTTAAAATTCATACAGTCCCATTTATGGTGTAGAGGAGTTAAAAAGTTAAATACGCAGGTTGGTAAGTGGGTAGTAAGGCAGGGGAGTTTTTGGGTGAGACATGAGTGGGCTTGGGAGGTGATCCCAGGATATTTTCGATCAGATGGAGTTCATCTATCGGATGTAGGTATCGATTTGTTTAACAATGCGATACAGGAGGGTTTAGAACAGGTAATTGGCAATATAAGGACCGCAGTTGGGGGAAACAATGACAACTAATGTTGTTATTGTTTTATGGCGGTAAACCCGAGCCTCAAATGTTGTTAATTGCATTGTATTGTTAAAGTTTACAAAGGGGAGGGAATCTTGTGCAGTGCGGGGGGGCTGCTGCACGAGATTGCCAAAGAGCAAGAGGGGGGCTGATGCTCGGAGGCTTTACAGGGGGATGCTCTACCACTGGAAATGGTGGGGGGCGCTGTTGGACTGTTACATGAATGGGGGGGGGGGGACGTTGTATTGTATTGTAAGTACCTGGCGAGGCTCGGGTCGGTATAATAAACTGCGGCCTTTTATTATTCCAAAAGAAAGTGTTGCGTGATCTGTGGGAAAATTTGTGAACAAAAAGGGGGGTAATGAGGGTTGGAAAAGGAATGAGTGAATCTTTCATCTATCAGTTATGTTATTTTCTGTTTTATTCGCCATTCATTTCCTAGTAATTCCTAACATTCCTTTGCTTTTTTGACTGTCGCAGCACACTGAGCCAACAATTTCAAATATGACACCTAGATTTGGATATGGAACCTAACATCGTGTAACTATAGCATGGGTTACTTTTCCCTATATGCATCACCTTGCACTTGTTCACATTAAATTTCTTCTGCCATTTTGGTGCCCAATCTTCCATTCTATCAAGGTTCTCCTGCAACTTATCACAATCCACATGTGATTGAATAATTTTGTATCATCTGAAAATTTGATAACCTCACTCATGGTATCCCTTTCCAGATCATTTATAAATCTATTGAAAAGCACCAGTCCAAGTACAGATCCCTGAGGCACTCCACTGTTTTATCTTTTTACCCTTATGAAAATCGACCATTTAATCCTACTCTCTGTTTCCGGTCTTTTAACCAGTTTGTTGCCTTAGTATCACCTGCAAAAAGTCAAATTTTTCCTTCTAATCCATCTGCAATGTCACTAACGAAGATATTGAACAGAACCAGTCCCAAAACCGATCCTTGAGGCACTCCACTGTCATCAAAGCAGGTACACATTGTTTCATGTCAGAAATCCATTCTTCCACCTTATACAAGTTTGCAGCAAGTGGGCTGAGTAATAAGGAACAGAGAACTATTCATGTTCAGTGTAGCCTTGTGTCCTATTTTTTTCATGGACTCACATTGTTTAGCCCACAGATCTTAGTGCATAGAAGCTAGTTTTACTGGCTAGCGTGCATACTAATAGTGTTCATCAGTTACTGAGGCTAATTTTTAGAGTGAAATAAAGAATTTAGTGCATCGTACACTGAGATGTTTTAGCGTGCATGTTAACATTTTTACCTAACATATGCTAGAATGATTTTAGCAAGAGTTTTAGTGCCTAGACCCCTTAATATCATGATCCTGCTAAATAATAAGACATTAGTTACAGCCAGCCTAGCTAATTCTAGAGTGAGAGCTCTAATGGGATGTCATCAGCACAGTTAACACTGCGTTGCCAATGTTCAGTGCTGTTGATGAAGAGCAATTTATTTATTTTTGAACATATGATATTCAAAAAATGGTCTAAAGGTGGATTTCAATCAAGTTTAAAGCAAACAGTCACAGTGACATAAACAGACCATTTATATCCAGGAGGGAGAGAGAGAGAGAATCAAATTTCAGCTCTGTCAGGACAGGGAAGTGAAGTGAAGTAAAGAATTTTGCTGCAATCATGTTTGGAAAGGGGAGTCTTCTCTGAAAGGATAGGCTCCACTTTAACATTTAAAAAGGAGCGAGAGCAGCTTTTAAACTAGAACAAAGGGGAAAGCTGACAGTTGCTCAGCAGCACATGGTTCTGAGGGAGGTATCTTCAAAGGATACTAATGAAACAGGAGAGTTAGGGCATCCCAACCGAGAAGTTCCAATAAAAGCAAAAGTAGTCCAAACAAAGAAACACCTGAGTGTTACGACCCTCGGTCGCAGGCGGCTGCGACCGCTGTTACTCACTGCGTGTTCTACCTCTCTCTCTCCCTCGGGGAAACTCGTGGCTGTAGTCAGCCACTTCCGTCTCCCATTGCACTGTTCCAGGACTCCCTGAAGCGGCGAGGACGCCGCTGACCGCCATGTCTCCTCTGGGCCTCCCTAGGCGCATGCACGCACTGCATGGCCCCTCGTATGGATACCAGGGCAGGAACTTCAGGGGTGCCTCCCCGTGATGACATCACTAACTCTGGACTCTTAAGCTCCATCGGGGCCTGGTCCTAATCGACGGCAATGAGTTCCTTCCTTGCTGAATCCTACAGATTTCTCTATGGATGTCAGTTCCTGGTTCCGGTTCTTCCTGGCGTGAGACACTCTTGGGTACCCCCTCCTCGGGAGCCCTGTTCCTGTCTCTGGCTATCTGCTCCTCAAAGGGCCCTACGCCTTGGACTCTACCTTCCAGCTTCCCCGCTCCTCGGGACTGCCCTGGAACCACTCTGCCTTGTGAAGATTCTACATAAGTGTACCCCACTCTGCGGGCCATTGCCTTCCTACCCTGCTTCATGGAGACCATCGGAGGTATACCCCATCTTGCGGGCCACTGCCTTTCTACTCTGCTTCGTGGAGATCTACGGAGGTGTACCCCGCTCCGTGGGCCATTGCCTTCCCTTTGTGACTGTGCCATGCCCCCTGCTCCTCGGGGCAGTGCGTAGTATAATTATGACTGTGTTGCACTTCCCCACTCCTCGGGATAGCGCTCTCTCTATCACTGCCAGAGACCCCTGGGCTTCCCCGCTCCTCGGGTAAGCCTACGTCATATCTTCTGTGCTGATGCTCTCTGTGGCTCTGCCCCTGGGAACGCTCTCTCTCTCTGCACTCTTCCATACTCAGCCTGCCACTCCGAGCCTTGGGGCCTGCCCGGCTCCTCACCACTAGGGGGACCTACTCTGGCCATTGTACCCACATCCCTCTCTCTGTACTCTCTGGGCTGTGTCACCTGTTGCTGCTGACCTTGCCTCCTGACAGTGAGGTCCTGTGGAGCTCCATCCCGTGGGCAATTCCAACTCTCACTGCGGGCCAAGGGTCCACTAACCCAAGAGTTCTAACACTGAGCTACAGGATTTCAAATTATCACTACAAACTGAAAAGAAGGTTATTAATACAAACAAAAAAACACTTTGAAATGTCTGTATGCTAATGCCAGAAGTAGAAGTAAGATGGGAGAGATAGAGTGTATAGCAGGGAATGATGACATAGACTTAATTGGCATCTTAGAGACCTGGTGAAAAGAGGATAACCAATGGGACAGTGCTATATCAGGGTACAAATAATATCACAATGATAGGGAGGATCAACTTGGTGGGGGTGGCACTTTATATCCAGGAGGGTATAGAGTCCAACAGGATAAAGATCATACAAGAGACTAATTGCTCAGTAGAATCTATATGGGTAGAAATCCCATGTGTGTTTGGTAAGAGTATAGTGATAGGAGTATACTACCGTCCACCTGGACAAAATGGTCAGATGATGAAATGCTAAGAGAAATCAGGGAAGCAAACCAATTTGGCAGTGCAATAATAATGGGAGATTTCAAATACCAAATAACCAAAAATGTGGAACCCAAATTGTCAATTGAATAATAGCCTATGAAGGTGTCAGCAAGCCTTGACGTTATATGTCACTTTCAAGTAGACACTAACCGGTCTTTTCAATCATCCACCTTCATCATTTTTTAATGCAACAAAATATTTTTTCTTTTTTTCATTTTTTTTTTTCAGACGAAACAGAAGAAAGCTGGCGCAGAGTTTCATGATGATCCTTTAACTGCGCCACAGTCTCTCGGATCTTTTCCCTGAAGAGATTATCTCCAATACAGGGTAGATTTGCTAACCTGTCTTGGACTTCTGGTCTTAAGTCCGATGATTTGAGCCAGGCCCATCTTCTGGCACTAATTTCCGCTGTAGAAACTCTAGAGGCCGTGTCGAAGATATCATATGCAGAGCGGACCTTGTGCTTTCCCGCATCTAGACCTTTCTGAGCCAGAGTATGAAGTTGAGCCTGGAGTTGCTCTGGTAAAGAATCTAGAGAAGTCCTGGAGACCTTTAAAAAAGGTCTCTGTTATACTGTGTCATGATTAACTGGTAAGATGCGATGCAAGATATGAGCATGGAGCCATGGAAGACTCGCCTGCCAAAAGCATCCAGGGATTTTTGTTTCTTCCCTGGAGGTATGGAGGAATGAGGTTTTGATTGTCGTGCCTTCTTCTGGGCTGATTCAACAACCACAGAATGATGATCCCACTGTGATTTTTGGAACCCAGGAGCTGACTGCACCAGATAAGTGGCACCTGTCTTGCGGTTGACCGGTAGGACCAACATGGGTGTTCCCAGTTTCTCTTCAGGAGATCAAGCAGGATTTCATGAATGGGTATAGACATGATTTCCTTAGGAACATCTAGAAACTGGAGTACTTCCAGCATCTTGTGCCTAGAGTCCTCTTCCGTCTGAAGCTGAAAAGGAATGGTTTCAGACATTTCCTTGATGAAATGAATAAAAGACAGATCTTCTGGTGGAGAGTGTCGTCTTTCATCTGGGGGAGAGTGCTCTGATGGCAGATCATCCATATCCTGGGATGAATCATCGGTCCAAGGATTATAGGGCTGATCTCCAGTACCTAGTGGGTCTCTAGCAGGGAGAAATGGTGCTAATCCTGAAGGACCAAGATGAGGCATCGACGGCATCGGAGGAGGCACTGACGTCATCGATGGAGAAACCGATAGCATTGCTGGAGGCACCGAAGGGTCCGGTGACATCGATGGACGAGTCGGTGGTAAAATTCCAGACGGTGGAATGGGTAACGGTGTTTCCTCATCATCCGATGATAATGGAATTGGTGTGGAAGGCACTGGACCCACCGGTGCTCTTGGTTCCATCGGAGGCAGGGCACCGATCAACGCATCCAATCTACCCAGTAGCGGTGCGAGCACTACGGGAGTCGGATCAGTGACCGGCTCAGGTGTTGATGGAGGTTGGAAGCCCTGAAGTGCTTTACCAATGGCTTCTTGGATCATCCGATCCAATTCCTTGTGGAAGCCAGGGGCATGGAACCCTGGCACTGGAGTAGGAGGCAGCACTGGTATAGCCGGAGGGTCCACCGGTGAAGGTGGAATCACAGATCCCGGCACCACTGAAGGTGGGGAACGCCTCGGTGTCCCAGTCACAGAAGAGGATAGGGCCTTTTCTGGTTGGGGCTTCTTTGTCGGTGGCTGTGTTGACGTCGATGCTGAGGACGTGCCTGGATCGACGGACTGAGTCTTCCGATGCCAGTGTCGATGCTTTTCATGATGTTCTCCTCAGTACTTTTCTTGAGGAGGCAATCAACACCTTTGGAATTGTTGACGCCGGTCGAACAGCAGCGGTGTCCCGGTGCTGGCGAGAAGTTGATTGTACCGGCTCGGACGACGTCGAAGCTATCGATGGAGACGGGGTTTTTAACTGAAAGAGAAAGTCCATCTTCTCTAAACGAACCTTACGGTCCTTAGGTGTCATTTGGGCACATTTGGTGCAAGTAAGGACATTGTGGCCGGACCCCAAACACATAACACAGACCCCATGCGGGTCAGTGATTGAGTTCTCCGACTGTTCGAGTACAGTTTGGTGCCCCGACTGTTCGAGTACAGTTCGGTGCCCCGACTGTTCGAGTACAGTCGGGGCACCGATGAAAACCCAACGCCATGACTCTGACAAAAATTTAGCCGCGGTGCGGTCAATGGCCAGTAGGACCCAAAGGGATAACTCGACAGGAATCAACCTTAACAAAGGTAAAACCTTACCTTTCGACCACGGAGTATGGATATCGATAGGGGGACCCCTATGGGGTAGAATTTTTTTGAAAATTTTTAATGAAATTCCGTGAGGAAAATTCCTGTCAGGAATCTCCAGAGAGCTCCTTAACCCACGTGGCTACTGCTGTGCAGAAAAAAGAAGACTGAAGGGGGACCCCTGCTGGATGCAGGGTCAGTGCATTCCTGGGTATGCCCAGTAGGTGCCAGTCAAAGTTCTAGAAACTTTGACAAAAGTGTTCCGTGATTGGGCTCCATCCTGATGATGTCACCCATATGTGAGGACTACCATCCTGCTTGTCCTGTGAGAATGCCACAAACAGGTCTTATTTTCAGGATCTCCCCAATTAATATGCAAGAGAAAAATGTTCATATTGTAGAAGCAAAACAGGCAAATATTCCTCATGCATACCTCAGTACCAGAGTTGCCTACCTCTTCTCTTATCAATAGTCAAGTTAGGAACTTGGGGGTCATTATCTTCAATATATCTGAATAATAATGTTTTATGGATTTTTTTTCTCCAAGAACTTGTCCAAACCTCTTTTAAACCCCTGCTATGCTCGTTGCCTTTGTTATGTCTTCTGGCAACAGATTCCACAGCTTGATAGTGCACTGAGTAAAACAGTACTTTCTACAATCTGTTTTGAATCTGTGGGTTATTAGTTTCATGGAGTATTCCCTTGGTTTTAGTATTATTTGAAAGGGTAAATAATCATCTTTTATTTACCCATTCCACTCCACTCATGATTTTATAAACATCTATCAGTCATCCCTTTTTCAAGCTGAAGAACCCTAACCTGCATAACCTCTCATCATAGGGAAGCCATTCCATCCTTTTTATGATTTTTGTTGCCTTTCTCTGCACCTTTTCTGGTTCTGCTATTCTTTCTTGAGATGGGGGTGACCAGAACTGTACACAAAACCCCAGGTGTGGTTGCACCATGGATCAATGGCAAGGCCAAGAACTTCCTGAGTGACGCATAAACTTGATGTATGGACCTCCGCTCCTATGGAAACGCGGAGTGAGAAAGCAAGCAGGAGGATTTCTGGATCGGCGCACTACAGAGAAAGCACAGGCTCGGGCTCAAGTACAGTCCAGCAATAAAACATTGTGTTGTCCTTCTGCTATCAGCCCCGATGTAAAGGGCATCAGCCTACTGTGAAACGCAACACCAGCTGAGACCGGCGCAGAAGCTCATGGAAAATCCTGAAGTTCATCTATATTCAAACCTGAACTTCTGTGACAGGCATCGCACTGATGAATATTACTGAACGAGGCACAAAAACATCATCTGCTCAGCATTACCAGCAGGCTAAAGTTTCATCCCCAAACAGCACATCTACCAAGCAAAGTGATTTCATCAACATATTCACAAAGAGCCCCTGTGCGCTCTGAAGGTCATTACAAAAATGTATTTTAAAAGAATCAGTCAGAGGTGACATCTGAGAGAAAGTGTCGAGTTTTTAATTTCAGAGAAATTATTTTTTTTTTTTATTTCAAATATTTGTCGTCTTCAGAAGCACTAGTAGGTTTCTTGGAAAAATCCATCAGGTGTTTGTAACCTTTCAGATTCAAGACGTAGGCATTGCATGTTCTCTCTCTTATGAAGAAAAGATATGGCTGTACATCAGTGTGTCTCGTATTTTGGGGGTGCTCTAGAGAGAAGGGGCTCATTACATTCGGCGTGACAGGAGACTCACCTAGTAAAACTGAACATATCCTCCATGCAAAAACAGCAAATGAGAGCTCTTAATTATGAAATTTTGGCAGATTTCCTATCCAGCAGCTCTGTCATAACAGCAGCTAAAGTGTCCGGTACTGCCCCCCTCTAACACTAGAGCAATAATACCAAGCGCAGCGGTGCCAGTTTATAAGTGCAGGTAATTCATGGCTCTCCATAAAGGTGTGGCAGTGTCCCGCTGACACTCCTCTCAAGTTAATGAAGTCCAGGAGCCACGAGAGCTCAGCATCCAGATACTGGCACTGCGTGTGTGTAACCAAAAATCATGGAGCAAACAGACGAGCGAGGTCAGTCAGAGCCTTCCCTGGGATACTGGGCCAGCCTCAGTCTCCCTCTCTCACTATATGCAGCTACTGCACACTGGCAGATTGTTCCCGATCTCATGTCTGCCTTTCTCTGTGAACCCCCCCTCCCCTCAAGAACTGTGACAAACCCCAAGAACTGCCAGTAAGTCCATTTACTCCAGTGTTTATGGCTTTAGATCGTTTTTACCCATTGTTGCAAAGGGAATGATCAAGAAAAATGTTTGCCTAATAGTCACAGAGAACATTTTCCTTTAAAAATAAAGATTGTGGATGCCTCAGAGAAGCCAAAGACATCCTCTAACTCTCTGGGGCTTCAGCTTAGGACCCAGTTCACATCTCCTGTGGGTCACGTCTGAGTCTCCATCTAAGCAGTGAGATCCATTCCCCCTACATATCTGCATCCCATGTGCTATACGTGCATGTTCCATGTTCAAGCAGAGCACGTCCACACAAAACCTAGACCTACGCTGCTTTGGATGTTACAGGTTTGCAAGGTTCACACTCTCTGGGAGAACTCAGAAAGCATCTGCCTTTTATTAATGAGGAACTGCTACAACAAGGGGCTTTGATTAGCTCTAACATTTCTGTCTAAGTCATGTAAGCCTTCAAAGAATGAAGAGATGTTTGCAGTGGAAAATCAATTATTCTATCATTGTGTTTCCTCTGAGCCAGACTCAAACTGTTTAACTGGTGACACGGAGGTTTAGGAAATAGAAAAGTCCAAAACCATGCAGTTTGATTGGTCACTGTTGCACACCTCAGGCTCTGGAGTCCCTAGACATCATTATTATCTGAGGCCCAGCTGTTTAACTTTATCTAGTGGTTTTAAGCAAAACAGTCCAGCTCCACTTAATTAACAACTCTATATTATTATTTTATGATCTCATTTGCTGGTAGGAATTCATTGGTCTCCAGGTATAGCAGGGCACAGATTTAAGATTACCTAGTTAGGAAACATATTCTATATGCCTACTGCCCCTTTGTGTGAAATGTCTTCTCAAGAACTGACCTCTGACCTGTCCAGGGTGGCTTACTGGATTTTTTAAATTTCATATCAGCAATGAAAGGCAATGAGAATTGCTGTTCAGGAGAATTCCTGCAAATACATTTCAAATTTCTGCGCTGCCACTTATACAAACATAGAAACATGATGGCAGAAAAGACCGTCTGACCCGTCCAGTCTGCCCATCTAATTAATTTAGCAATATAATTCTCATCACTTCCTAGAGATCCTCTGCATTTATCTCATGCTTTCTTGAATTCAGATACTATTTATGTTATTTGTGTATGATCTTAGTCAAGTCACTTTATCTTCTCATACCTCGGTTACGCAGCTATAATTATATAACATCCTTGTTCCCTCCTTCTCTGACCCCTCCAGAGGTTATAGTACGGTCCAGGTACCAGAGCCAAACTACAGGAATCTTGATCTCAGACTCAGAGTAGACAAAAGACGGCCATAGAAATGAGTGTCATCTGCACCTGAGATTCTATCACGTGAGTAATAAATGCACATTAGTGCGTAAAGGCAAGTAAGTTTAAAGAACAACACAACTTCATCGTAAAAATCATGCAATGGAATACTAGGGACGGTTGAAAAGCTCAACATATCCCATTGTTTGGAGACAAGTCAGCAAAGTACCTGAGCAGCAGATCTGTGGAGACCAATCTCTTAATCTCATTTATCTTCATGTTGGCAAAACATTTCTATCTTGTCTTCCTTCCTAAAGGTGCAGAGATTCTGCCTTTTCTACATGCTCGATTTTCCTTGCAGGATTAATTCCAAAAGCAGCCGATGTCCAGAGCCAACAAACTTTATATGGAGAATAAATATTTATAAAATGAATACTGAATGTTTTAGGGGAAAACTGATTGATATTACTAAGTGCCTGCACCTGTTATAGTGTTTTATTAATGCCTTTTCTTTTTATAGTAATTTAGATAAGATAGTTGTGATTCCATAACACATAATTACCAAACACTAAGTGAAAGGAAAAATTGATTATTAAGAGATATACTGGCAATATTGGAGGGGGGGGGGGGGGGAGATAGAGACTTACAAATCATTCCTGCATATTTTTGAGAAGCCTTTAACATTTTTAAAACATTTTCAAAACATTTTCCCTGATGAAATGAGTGTTCTTAAAATGTTTTAATACATTCTTAACTCAAGAATCCTCCAGAAGCATTCTGAGTCCTCTTTTTTTTAACATGCATGACCAATGGGTTACTCTGGAGGGCATGAGCCCCAGGGAGTACTGGCATTAAGTTGCAGTTTAAACTCTGCATGTCCAGATTTAACTTCATAGACTCGGCAATAAGGGATAAAAAATGTGTCCTTTTTAATACTAAAGAAATAGCATTCACTCTGTAATGGCTGTTTCCTTTTTATTGCAAATGAAGCTCAACTAAGGGATGTAATTTCAAAATCTGATCTTAGTCCTAGAGAAAAGTAAGCTTAATACTACCAATATACATAACATATACATAGTAACATAGGAATGATGGCAGAAAAGGACCAAATGGTCCATCAAATCTGCCCAGCAAGCTTCTTGTGGTAATATCGACCACGCTATGTAGGTCACCCTCAAGTTTCTCTTAAGGATAGTCTATGCAGTTACCCCCAATCCTTATGATAAGGGTAGAAATATTTACAATCAAAAAAACAAGCAACTATCAAACCCATAAAAGATTACTGCTAGAAACCTTTTTACTTGGTGAGGAGCCTTCCATAACATTCCAGCAATGCTGACTTGCTTTGCTTTTGGACTTGGCCATAGAAGGTGTCCTGTGCTTTTTCCCTTATGTCTGCATATCAGTACCCCCAGATGGCAAACGTCAGGGCCTGTGTTGGTTGCCATCTGAATCCAATTCCTCTTTCCCCACCCCCCCCACCCCCATTGTCAAAGTGGAGAGTGATGTTACAGTTGTGTCAAAAGCATCAAGGCTTATGGGTGAGGGTCGTAATCTCTGTGCTTCTGCTAAGGGTAGTAACTGTCCCACCGAGAGGGTTACCCCCATGAACTCTTTTCTTAATTTCTGTCCTCTAGTCTTTAGAGATCCACAGAGTTTATCTCATGCCCCTTTGAATTCTTTGATAGGTTTTTTCTTCACCAGTTTCTCCAGAAGGGCATTCCAGGCATCCACCACCATAGAACGCAACATGCTAATCGCAACATGTACCAGAAATAATAGCAAGGTAGAGGACATGCATTACAGGTTCCTGATGTGCCTTGGGAGTGCCTTTATAAAAAAAAACCAGGACATCTTGTACTTCACTTTCAATGTAAAAGGTAATAACTAGAAGATGTGGTAGGCCTGATTGACAAACTGAAGAGTAGTAAATCACCTGGACCGGATGGTATACACCCCAGAGTTCTGAAGGAACTAAAAAATGAAATTTCAGACCTATTAGTAAAAATGTGTAACTTATCATTAAAATCATCCATTGTACCTGAAGACTGGAGGATAGCAAATGTAACCCCAATATTTAAAAAGGGCTCCAGGGGCGATCCAGGAAACTACAGATCGGTTAGCCTGACTTCAGTGCCAGGAAAAATAGTGGAAAGTGTTCTAAACATCAAAATCACAGAACATATAGAAAGACATGGTTTAATGGAACAAAGTCAGCATGGCTTTACCCAGGGCAAGTCTTGCCTCACAAATCTGCTTCACTTTTTTGAAGGAGTTAATAAACATGTGGATAAAGGTGAACCGGTAGATATAGTATACTTGGATTTTCAGAAGGCGTTTGACAAAGTTCCTCATGAGAGGCTTCTAGGAAAAGTAAAAAGTCATGGGATAGGTGGCGATGTCCTTTCGTGGATTACAAACTGGCTAAAAGACAGGAAACAGAGAGTAGGATTAAATGGGCAATTTTCTCAGTGGAAGGGAGTGGACAGTGGAGTGCCCCAGGGATCTGTATTGGGACCCTTACTGTTCAATATATTTATAAATGATCTGGAAAGAAATACGACGAGTGAGATAATCAAATTTGCAGATGACACAAAATTGTTCAGACTAGTTAAATCACAAGCAGATTGTGATAAATTGCAGGAAGACCTTGTGAGACTGGAAAATTGGGCATCCAAATGGCAGATGAAATTTAATGTGGATAAGTGCAAGGTGATGCATATAGGGAAAAATAACCCATGCTATAATTACACAATGTTGGGTTCCATATTAGGTGCTACAACCCAAGAAAGAAATCTAGGTGTCATAGTGGATAACACATTGAAATCGTCAGTGCAGTGTACTGCGGCAGTCAAAAAAGCAAACAGAATGTTGGGAATTATTACAAAAGGAATGATGAATAAAACGGAAAATGTCATAATGCCTCTGTATCGCTCCATGGTGAGACCGCACCTTGAATACTGTGTACAATTCTGGTCGCCGCATCTCAAAAAAGATATAATTGCGATGGAGAAGGTACAGAGAAGGGCTACCAAAATGATAAAGGGAATGGAACAACTCCCCTATGAGGAAAGACTAAAGAGGTTAGGACTTTTCAGCTTGGAGAAGAGACGACTGAGGGGGGATGTGATAGAGGTGTTTAAAATCATGAGAGGTCTAGAACGGGTAGATGTGAATCGGTTATTTACTCTTTCGGATAGTAGAAAGACTAGGGGGCACTCCATGAAGTTAGCATGGGGCACATTTAAAACTAATCGGAGAAAGTTCTTTTTTACTCAACGCACAATTAAACTCTGGAATTTGTTGCCAGAGGATGTGGTTCGTGCAGTTAGTATAGCTGTGTTTAAAAAAGGATTGGATAAGTTCTTGGAGGAGAAGTCCATTACCTGCTATTACGTTCACTTAGGGGAGGATTTTAAAAGGAGCGCGAATAGGCCTACTTTTGTTTGCGCTCAGGCGCAAACAAAAGTACGCTGGATTTTAGTAGATACGCGCGGAGCCGCGCGTATCTACTAAAAAACCTGGATCGGCGTGCTCAAGGCTATGGATTTTGTATAGCCGGCGCGCGCCGAGCCGCGCAGCCTACACCCGTTCCCTCCGAGGCCGCTCCGAAATCGGAGCGGCCTCGGAGGGAATCCTCTAACACCCTCCCCTCACCTTCCCCTCCCTTCCTCTACCTAACCCACCCGCCCGGCCCTGTCTATACCCCCCCCTTACCTTTGTTGGGGGATTTACGCCTCCCAGAGGGAGGCGTAAATCCCCGCGCACCAGCGGGCCTCCTGCGCGCCGGGCCGCAACCTGGGGGCGGGTACGGAGGGCGCGGCCACGCCCCCGGACCGCCCCGGGCCGTAGCCACGCCCCCGTACCCGCCCCCAAAACGCTGCCGACACGCCCCGAAAACGCCGCGACGACCGGGACCGCCCCCGACACACCCCCTCCGAAAACCCCGGGACTTACGCGAGTCCCGGGGCTCTGCGCGCGCCGGTAGGCCTATGTAAAATAGGCTTACCAGCGCGCAGGGCCCTGCTCGCGTAAATCCGCCCGGTTTTGGGCGGATTTACGCGAGCAGGGCTCTGAAAATCCGCCCCTTAGAGAATAGCCACTGCCATTAGCAATGGTTACATGGAATAGACTTAGGGGCGGATTTTCAGAGCCCTGCTCGCGTAAATCCGCCCAAAACCGGGCGGATTTACGCGAGCAGGGCCCTGCGCGCCGGGAAGCCTATTTTACATAGGCCTCCCGGCGCGCGCAGAGCCCCGGGACTCGCGTAAGTCCCGGGGTTCTCCGAGGGGGCGTGTCGGGGGCGTGTCGGGGACGTGTCGGGGACGTGTCGGGGGCGGGCCCGGTCGTCGCGGCGTTTCGGGGCGTGTCGGCAGCGTTTTGGGGGCGGGTACGGGGGCGTGGCTACGACCCGGGGCGGTCCGGGGGCGTGGCTGCGCCCTCCGTACCCGCCCCCAGGTCACGGCCCGGCGCACAGGAGGCCCGCTGGCGCGCGGGGATTTACGCCTCCCTCTGGGAGGCGTAAATCCCCCAACAAAGGTAAGGGGGGGTATAGACAGGGCCGGGCGGGTGGGTTAGGTAGAGGAAGGGAGGGGAAGGTGAGGGGAGGGTGTTAGAGGATTCCCTCCGAGGCCGCTCCGATTTCGGAGCGGCCTCGGAGGGAACGGGGGTAGGCTGCGCGGCTCGGCGCGCGCCGGCTATACAAAATCCATAGCCTTGCGCGCGCCGATCCAGGTTTTTTAGTAGATACGCGCAGCTCCGCGCGTATCTACTAAAATCCAGCGTACTTTTGTTTGCGCCTGGAGCGCAAACAAAAGTAGGCTATTCGCGCGCCTTTTAAAATCCGCCCCTTAGTTTTTTGGGTACTTGCCAGGTTCTTGTGGCCTGGATTGGCCACTGTTGGAAGCAGGATGCTGGGCTTGATGGACCCTTGGTCTGACCCAGTATGGCATTTTCTTATGTTCTTATGTTCTTAACTCATTTGAAAGCTCAAATGGTAACGGACTTCGAAAAGCTGTGTGATAAACACAGAGGATCCTGACATGGAAAAAGTGAAGTGACAGAAGCATGACCTAGTGACATCCCAGGCCATGGGAGCAACCAAGTTGTAACCTGCATAGATCGGTGGTTACAACCCAAATGGCAAGATTGCATCAGGTTACCATGCATGGAGGAACCATGGGTAAAACTCAAACTTCAATAAGCATGGGGAGGCCAGATGTTTTGGACTTTGGCATTGCTAGTTTTAATGGCTGGGTGGATTATTAGAAAACTTGGAAGAACTTGAAACTTATTAAAGACATGGAAGAGGGTATGAGTTTTGGATTTAGTGCTGGTCTTCTATGTTACTTTACATTTCTAGACCATCTTCCTTGTACCAGTGTACAATCCAAAGTGGTTTACAGAAAAAATAAAATACAGTAATAATACACATACATCAATACATCAATACATAATCAGTTAATATCAAAATATCAAACTTGAAACAACTTAAACCAAACCTACTCTCACTAAGGAGGCTAAAACATAAACCAACTAATAAAATTTCCATTTAATACTAGAAAAACTAACCAACCATATTCCATAACCATACGGCGTATGGCTGGCGCCATTTTCCGTACGGAAAAACGATTCGCGGTAGGAGATCGTTCCGGACCCCCGCTGGACTTTTGGCAAGTCTTGTGGGGGTCATGAGGCCCCCCCAAGCTGGCCAAAAGTCCCTCGGGGTCCAGCGGGGGTCCGGGAGCGATCTCCTACGCTCCTGACATCGGGGGACAAAAAAACAAAATGGCGCTGGCGCTACCTTTAACCTGTCATATGACAGGTCAAAGGTAGCGCCGGTGCCATTTCTACAACGCACGGAGGACCGAGAGTAAAAGATCACACCGGGACCCTTCCTCTGGACCCCAGGTAATTTAAGGCATTTTGGGGGGGTTCGGGAGGGTGGGGGATTTATTTTAAAGGGTCGGGGTGGGTTTTAGGGTTGTTTTAGTGTGCCGGTTTTCCCGCCCTCCCCTCCCCTCCCCCCAATCTACGATTTTTTAACGATAAATCGGGGGAATTGTTATTGTATCGCGGCTCTAACGATTTTTGACGATTTAAAATATATTGGACGATATTTTAAATCGTCAAAAAATGATTCACATCCCTATCTGATATAGAAGAGAGTTGAGAAAGGATTTAGGAACATGGGCCCTCGTGGAGCGAGTACCGGATCCCGTCTTAGCAATCTGAAATCAAGAAGAGAGAGCGGGGCCCCCAAGGAGCGAGTACCCCTAGCTAAGGTAGTGGAGGCAGAGCAGCGAAGAAAGAATTCCCCTTGCTAACTCGATTCGTAGTTGCAAGCAAAGACCTTTTAAGGTGGAAGCGGATGACATCACTTCGGGGGAACACCCCCAAGGTTCGCGCCCTTGCCAGTACAAACTCTGGAGCACACGTGCGTGCCCTTACATCATCAGGAACATGGCAGATCCGCAGCATCAGGCCAGCCCGGGGATTCCAGGAAGAACGGCGAGGAGAAGCCGCGGCAGCATCTGTCCATCAGACTGAAGGGAGTCGCCACTAAGGTAGAGAGGGTGGAGCGAGGGCGAGAACAGGCACGAACGCAACAATATGATACAGACTTTCAGATACTTGAAAGGTTTTAATGATCTATGGTCAACAACAAACCTTTTCCGTTGGAAAAAAATCGGTAGAACTAGGGGTCATGATTTTAAACTCCAGGGAGAAAGAACCAATGTCAGGAAGTATTTCTTCACGAAGAGGGTGATGGATGCCTGGAATGCTCTTCCAGAGGAAGTGGTGAAGACTAAAACTGTGAAGGAATTCAAAGGGGCTTGGGATAAACACTAGGGATGTGAATCGTTTTTCTGATGGATGAAAATACCATGTGACAGAGGCTATCGGTGCCATTGGCTGGCCCCTATCACATGGTAGGAGCAATGGATGACCTGTGCCATTTTTTAAGATGGCGCCAGCCGTCCATTGCTCCAACCATGTAACAGGGGCTGGCCAATGGCACTGATAGCTCTTGTCACATGGTAAGGGCAAAGGGCCATCGGCACCATTTTGTTTACTGGCAGCCGACGGCCCGAGAGCGGGAGATCGCTCCCAGGACCCCCACTGAACCACCAGGTATTTTAGAAAAGTTTTTGGGAGGTCGGAAGGGTGGGGGATTCTAAATAATTAAATTTAAAGGGTCGGGTGGGTTTTTTTTTTCTTCGGCTCGGGACAGCTGAACAAAAGTGCTCAGAACCGCGGGAAACGAAGGTTTCCCGCGGTGGTTCTATGAGCACGATAACGGAAACGAGTCATGTACCGATTCACATCTCTAATAAACACTGTGGATCCATAAAGGCTAGAGGATGGGAATGAAGAGAAGAGCCATGGGGGTGGCTTGCTGGAATGGTGATGGCTATTACCTGGTGATTACTACCCTTACTCAATAAGCCTTCACACGGTTAATGCAACTGCTACATTGCTCTCTGCTTCAATGGCAAAGGGAAATGTGGAAAAGAGGATTTGCATTCAGACAACAACCAACAAGAACTGAACTACACAGTCTGGGTAAACAAATAAGCATGGGGGTAGCTTGCTTATTGCAGCGGTTACTTCCCTAAACCAATTAAGCCTGATACTTCACTTTGAATGCATATACAGCATTGCTCTCTGCTTCAATGGCAGGGGGAAAAGTGGAAAAGAGGATTTGCATTCAGATAGCATCCAACAAGGCATTGATCTTGCAGTCTGGATAAACAAGAATTGGAGTAACTTGCTTGATGTGGCGGTTACTACCCTTAACCATTAAGCCTTATGATTTACCATTGATGCAACGGCAGGGGGTGGCAGGAAATTCGAATCAAACAGTTACCAACAAGGGCCCTGAACTAGATGGTCAGTGAAACAGATAAGTATGGGAAAATAAGTGTGGGAGCTTGCTGAGCAGACTGGATGGGCCATTTCTTGCTGGGGCCCATCCTGGGCCCCAGCGAGAACTGAACACCAAACTGAATGGCAGGGGGAAAAAAGATACGGAACCAACAGCAGGAGGTGAGGGAAATGAATGACTGCGATGCGATGTGTGACCACACCTCCCCCCCCCCTGACGTCACTGGGAGCCCCGGCGATGGTTGAAGAGCGCCTCACCATCAGGCGCCGCGCGACAAAGGGGCTCTCCCCTTTGTGCACCCCTTCGTGCAACCCTTGTGCTTCTAAAAAAAAAAAAAATCTTTTATATTTTTCTGTAATTTAACCTTTATTCCAATTCTTTACCTTTTCTTTTCGCTTGTTAACAATTTTAATTAGAAATGTTCATTGTATTAGACTATGGAAATTTATTTCCTGCTATTCTGTTTAATGTAAACCGGTATGATTTACATCGGATGTAAGAATGTCGGTATATAAAAATTAAAAATAAATAAATAAATAAATTTGGTCTTTTTCTATGTTTCTATGTATGTATCTTCCTCAGTAAATACCAAAGCAAAGAATTCATTTAGTCTCTCTGCTATAGCTTTGTTATCCCTAAGTGCCCCTTTTATCCTTTGATCATCTAATGATCCAACTGACTCCTTCACAGACGTTTTACCTCAAATGTACCTGAAAAAGTTTTCATTATGAGTTTTTGCTTCTATGGCAAACTTCTTTTCAAATTCTCTCTTTGTCATCCTTATCAATGCTTTGCATCTGACTTGCCAGTGCTTATGCTATTTCCTGATCTCTTCATTTGGAACCATTTTCCATTTCTTGAATGATGTTCTTTTAGATCTTATAGCCTCTCTCACCTCACCTTATAATCAAGCTAGTAATTGTTTAGCCTTCCTTCCACCTTTTCTAATGCCTGGAATACATCTAGTCTGGGCTTCCAAGATGGTACTTTTAAACAACACAAAAAAAGAACTTTTACAATTTCCACCCCTATAAATAACTGTCCAAAAAGGAAATGTTGTTAGAAAATCTTCCACAAAATGCCAATCCCAAAGATTTATGTTAACAACCTTCTTGTTAAATCTATGACCGCATCACAAAAGCGATAATTTTTAGACATACAAGGATATAGATGAAAATTGTTTTCAAAATTATTTGATAAAAAAGAAAAAATAATAGAAGGAATGATAAATAAAAAACCAGCAAAAATAGAAAATGAATGCCGCAGATGATTAGAAGTCCGAGCGGCCCCCGCTTTGAACATACAGGGAGCATGCTGTCAGGCTTGATGATGCGGTCATAGATTTAGGGATTGTCATTTTGTGGAAGATTTTCTAACATTTCCTTTTTGGACAGACTTTTAAACAACATCCATGCCTGAGCTAAATTCTTAACCTTTGCAGTTGCTCCTTTCAATTTTTTCCTAACCATTTTCCTCATTTTATCATAGTTATCTTTTTGAAAATTAAATGCTGTCACAGTAGGTTTTTTTTTTTTTTGTGCTCCCTCAAGGTATTAAGTCAAATTTGATCATGTTGTGATCACTATTGCCAAGTGGCTCCAACACTGTTACCTCTCACACAAAATCCTGGGTTCCACTTAGGACCAGGTCTAAAATAGTTTCCCCTCTTGTTGGTTCTTGTACCAGCTGCTGCATTTATTTATTTAACAACTTTTTTATACCAACATTCGAGGGTACATCATATCGGTTTACAAAGAACTAACTCCATGAAGCAGTCATTCATTTCATCTAGGAACTTTACTTCTCTAGAATGTCCTGATGTAACATTCACCCACTCAATACTGGGGGTAATTGAAATCTCCCAATATTACTCTGCTGCTGATTTTGTTAGCTTCCCTAATATCTTTTAGCATTTCATCATCTGTTACTTCATTCTGGCCAGATGGACAGTAATAAAAATTCAACTTTGCATTTTGCTTCCTGCAGAATTTCATCCTGTTTGACTCAATGCTCTCTTTAACACTACCAATTTGATCCATCTTATCATTTTGATATAATTTGTACCTTGATATCACAGTGTCGCATTGGTTATCCTCCTTCCACCAGGTTTCTGAGAAGCCAATTATATCTTATTTTTTTAGAGTTTTAGCATTTCTATACAGGCTGGGACTGATATGGGGGGCAGGCAGTAATAGGAAAGGAGATTAAAGTTCAAATAAAAGACTTGCGAGAGTGGCGAGCTGGTTTTGGTTGAGTTTGGAATTTCATATGCTCATCTACCTAAAGTGGAAGAATTGCAACTAGGCAGACTGGAAAGGCCAATTTGATCTTTTTCTGCCGCAATTATTCCGTCGCTGCAAAATTATTGACTGAGGGAAATGCAAGGTAGAGCTTTTTCTTTCCTGGTGCCTATGATGTGGAATGCATTGCCTTGAATGCTGAGAAGTGAGGTTGACTATTTGGATTTTAGAAGAAAATTAAAAGCTATCCTCTTTGTGCAAGCATATGGCTGATTTACATAAATTGTAACCCAACACTGATTTATGAATATATTTTATTCCTGATGTATGTGTATTTGTATGTGATTTTATATCCCTTGTATATAGTTAATTACCAGTCTCTTGTATATAGTTTACAATCAGATAATAACCTATTGTAAAGCCTGTTACTATATCATTTTATAGTGTGAACCATTATTTATATTCATTGTAAAGCTATTTGCTATGTTATGTTACACTGTGAACCGAGGTGATGTTTTGCTACGTGCCCCGGTATATAAAATTCTATAAATAAATAAGTAAGTAACTTACTTTGTAATCCACACTGGAAACCTTTTTTTGGGAAGTGGTGGAATATAAGGACTTATAAGTAAATAAATCATTTCCTACACTACGAGACTGCAGCACATTGTGATGTCAACAGGCATTATTAATACTGTTGACCCACCTCCTAGCATCTCTTGTACTGACTGTGCATGGAAAAATCTCAGCATATGGCCACATACATCACTCTTATGCAAATGAGGATACTCGCATTCCCATTTTATGGTGTTTATTGCACCATCTTGCCAGTAGGTGGCACCACTACCCTGCAAGAATATAGTAACATAGTAAATGAGGCACCTGAAGACCAAAATGACCCTTCCAGTTTGGCAGGAAAATGCCTAGGGTTTGTAACTGACACTCTGTGCAGGTTACCCCCTCAAAGCTTCACCACAATGTTTCAAGTATTTCAAGCAGAAAACATTTCATCCATAGATGCAGTATTCTTCTGTAAGTCTTTATTCTTGTATTCTGCAGGGTGCAAGATGTGCACAGAGTTATTACAGATACAATGAACAGCTAACACTCATCACACAGCCTTTCTTCACACAGGGGGTCATTTTCAAAAGGCTTTATGTGCATAAATGGGCTTTTGAAAATTGCTATTTTTACATGCATAACTCCTAAGCTTCCAGGAGCTGTATGTTTGACAGTCTTTAGAAACTCAGGGAGTCAGCTCAACTATATTTTGCACTTTTTGATTTTCTAATACCTAAAAAGCATCAGGATGGAAATCACTGATTTTCTAATTAATCATCTCTCCTTGAGAACTAAGGTCTCACTATTTTTACTTCTAAAAACCACAAGAACTCTTCCATTTTTGGAAACATGAAATGCTGTGATGTTCATGGTTTTAAATGTAACAGAACCCCTGATGTTTGCCTGAGCTTTTAGGTGACAAGTAAGCTTCCCTCACAGATCTAGCATGAAGAATTAATATTCTTAGGAATGCAAATTTTAAATTGCAAAGCAAGGAAAAAAGCTTTTTTTTTTTTTAATTCTTCTGTACTTCCTACAACTTTCATTTTATGACAAGAAACTACATCACACAGATCTATAGCACCTCTTCCAGATTTACACCACAATAAGAAGTGAGTGTATGTGTGTTTGTTTGCCTTGGGACTATTATATTAGTTCTTCTCAGTTCTTATCTAAAATCACCTTTCTTGTATCCACCCCTTATTTACTGCACAACGGGAATGGATTGGTGAGTACAGACTGTGTTCTCCTTGCTCATGACACAGTATTGTTCATGGTCTGATGATTTAATTCCCTAAATCAAACTTCTGCCGAAGCATTATGCACCAAACCAAAGCCAGCATGAAACAGAGAGAAAAGATTAATGTTATGCGGCGCAATGCAAGAGAACCTGGAGTAGTGGTTCTCTATACTCCAGTATTTCATGAGGTGAACTGTGGTGCTAATTTAAAGATGAATTTTAAAAGCTTGCCAGAAACAGGAGATACACTTGAGGCAGTGCACGCCGAGCGGATTTTAAAAGCCACCTGGATACTCGCCGTTATGTGCACAAATAAAAAGTTCAAAAAAGGGCCGGGGAATGGACGTGGTCTGGGTGGGGGATGGGCGTTCCTGGATTTTAGCTTGAAATTAGTGCATAAATACTTACGCACACAGGCGCGCGCTGGGCTGCCCTGCTGCATAACTTTACTTCTGCTATGGAGGACATGGAAGTAATAAAATAAAGATTAGTCAGGGCTGGCACGTCCCAATAGGTGAGCTAGGCAGGGCACCAGCCATTAGGGGGTGGCAAAGAGCAGATAAATGGGACTGCGATTGGAGCCTATCCCGCTTGCAGCCAAGAGGAGTAGAGATTTGGAGGGCCATGAGCAGCGCCCATCCTGCTCGTGGCCGAAGGAAGAAGAAACGCGGGGGGGCACGAGCGGCGCCTCTGTCTGTGTGTGTGTGTGTGTGTAAGTGAGAGGGATTGTGTGTGTACGAGAGAGCAATGGTGTTAGAGAGAGGGAGGGAGCCTGTGTAAGGGTGAGTGTGTGTGAAGGAGACAAGGAACCTAAGAGGTAGATCTTTAAAAAGTACGCACGCGCGTACTTTTGTTCGCGCAACCAGCGCAAACAAAAGTACGCTGGATTTCATAAGATACGCGCATAGCCGCGCGTATCTTATGAAATCTGGGGTCGGCACACGCAAGGCTGTGCAAAATCGGCAGCCTGCGCGCCGAGCCGCGCAGGCTGCCTCCGTTCCCTCTGAGGCAGCTCCGAAATCGGAGCGGCTTTGGAGGGAACTTTCCTTCCGCATCCCCCCACCTTCCCCTCCCTTCCCCTATCTAACCCACCCCCCAGCCCTACCTAAATCCCTCCCTACCTTTGTTGTGCAAGTTACGCCTGCTTGAGGCAGGCGTAACTTGCGCGCGCCGCCTCGGCATCCTCCGGCACAGCCCGCAGTGCCGGGGGACTCGGGACCGCCCTCCCGGCCCGCCCCCAAACTGTTGTCATGCCCCCGAACCCGCCCCGGACTGCCCCCTGACCCCCGGGCACTCCCCCCAGACACGCCCCCTCCCACCCCTTTTACGAAGCCCTGGGGCACAAGTGGCTGACCAATGGCACTGGTAGCCCCTGTGACATAGTAAGGGCAAAGGCTATCGGCGCCATTTTGAATACTGGCAGCCGACGGTCCGAGTGCAGGAGGTCGCTCCCGGACCCCCACTGGACCTTTGGCAAGTCTTGTGGGGGTCAGGAGGGTCCCCCAAGACTTGCCAAAAGCCCCTGGTGGTCCAGTGGGGGTCCAGGAGCGCACTGTTAGCCTACTCTTGGACGCGCGTTTTCCCTTACCCCTTATTCAGTAAGGGGAGGAAAACTCGCGTCCAACCCGTGGCACCTAATAGCGCCCTCAACATGCAAATGCATATTGATGGCCCTATTAAGTATGTGCGCGGGATACAGAAAGTAAAATGTGCAGCCAATTTCTTCCGGCGCCGGGAAAGTGCACAGAAAAGCAGTAAAAACTGCTTTTCTGCGCACCCTCCGACTTAATATCATAGCGATATTAAGTCGGAGGTCCCGAAAAGTAAAAAAAGTAAAAAATTTGAATTCGGCACGCGGCTGTCGGGCCGAAAACTGGATGCTCAATTTTGCTGGCGTCCAGTTTCCCAGCCCATGGCTGTCAGCGGGTTTGAGAACCGACGCCGGCAAAATTGAGTGTCGGCTGTCAAACCCGCTGACAGCCGCCGTTCCTGTCAAAAAGGAGGCGCTAGGGACGTGCTAGTGTCCCTAGTGCCTCCTTTTCCCCGTTTTTACCGCGTCACCTAATTTAAATACAGAATCGTCCTGCCAGGACCCGCAAACATACATCAGTATGGAGAAATTAATATATAACAGTTAAGAACTTACACAAGAAATAAGATTCGATGATCCTTCGTCGGACATCATTCCCCCTTGTGGTGTTGTCCGCCTTGGCTGCCGGTTCCACAGGTGGATCTGGTGGCAAGTTTTCTGCTACCTCTGCATGCACACCGTGGGGCGGATTTTAAAAAGAGCGCGAATAGCCTACTTTTGTTTGCGCTCCAGGCGCAAACAAAAGTACGCTGGATTTTAGTACATACGCGCGGAGCCGCGCGTATCCGCTAAAATCCTGGATCGGCGCGCGCAAGGCTATCGATTTCGTATAGCCGGCACGCGCCGAGCCGCGCAGCCTACCCCCGTTCCCTCCAAGGCCGCTCCGAAATCGGAGCGGCCTCGGAGGGAACTTTCCTTTGCCCTCCCCTCACCTTCCCCTCCCTTCCCCTACCTAACCCACCCGCCCGGCCCTGTCTAAACCCCCCCCTTACCTTTGTCGGGGGATTTACGCCTCCCAGAGGGAGGCGTAAATCCCCGCGCGTCAGCGGGCCTCCTGCGCGCCGGGACGCGACCTGGGGGCGGGTCCGGAGGGCGCGGCCACGCCCCCGGGCCGCCCCGGGCCGTAGCCACGCCCCCGGGCCCGCCCCCGGAACGCTCCCGACACGCCCCGAAAACGCCGCGCGGTTCGGGCCCGCCCCCCGACATGCCCCCCGACACGCCCCCTCCGAAAACCCCGGGACTTACGCGAGTCCCGGGGCTCTGCGCGCGCCGGTAGGCCTATGTAAAATAGGCTTCCCGGCGCGCAGGGCCCTGCTCGCGTAAATCCGCCCGGTTTTGGGCGGATTTACGCGAGCAGGGCTCTGAAAATCCGCCCCCAAATCGCTGACAAATGTTGTGTAGCATGCAGCAGGCAACAATGATGTTTGCCACCTTTTCTGCACTGTACTACAGGGCTCCCCCAGAGTGATCCAGACAATGCAATCATCCTTTCAGATCTCCAGATGTCCGCTCTCTCATGTTTCTGGTGCTGCCATGAGCCTCATTGTAGCGTTTTTCTGCCACAGTGCGTGGATACTGGAGTGGAGTTAGCAACCAGGGCTTACAGCTATAGCCACCATCACCTATAGGAGGAATAATCAGGAATGCATCAAAAACAACTTTACAGCGCTTAACATCTTAAACACATCACATATATAAATGCACACATATTGTATACCGAACATCCCAGATATAGAAACATAGAAACATAGAAACGACGGCAGAAGAAGACCAAATGGCCCATCCAGTCTGCCCAGCAAGCCTCACACATCTCTTCTCTCATACTTATATGTTTCTCTTAGCTCTTGGTTCTCTTTCCCTTCCACCCCCACCTTTAGGGGCGGATTTTCAGAGCCCTGCTCGCGTAAATCCGCCCAAAACCAGGCGGATTTACGCGAGCAGGGCCCTGCGCGCCGGTGAGCCTATTTTACATAGGCTCACCGGTGCGCGCAGAACCCCGGGACTCGCGTAAGTCCCGGGGTTTTCGGAGTGGGCGTGTCGGGAGGCGTGTCGGGGGCGGGGCCAGAGCGCGCGGCGTTGCGGGGGCGTGTCGGCAGCGTTTTGGGGGCGGGTACGGGGCGTGGCTACGGCCCGGGGCGGTCCGGGGGCGTGGCCGCGCCCTCCGTACCCGCCCCCAGGTCGCGGCCCGGCGCGCAGGAGTCCTGCTCGCGCGCGGGGATTTACGCCTCCCTCCGGGAGGCGTAAATCCCCCGACAAAGGTAGGATGGGGGTTTAGACAGGGCCGGGCGGGTGGGTTAGGTAGGGGAAGGGAGGGGAAGGTGAGGGGAGGGCAAAGGAAAGTTCCCTTCTAGGCCGCTCCGATTTCGGAGCGGCCTAGGAGGGAACGGGGGTAGGCTGCGCGGCTCGGCGCACGCAGGCTATACGAAATCGATAGCCTTGCGCGCGCCGATCCAGGATTTTAGCCGATACGCGCGACTACGCGCGTATCTACTAAAATCCAGCGTACTTTTGTTTGCACCTGGAGCGCAAACAAAAGTAGGCTATTCGCGCTCGTCTGAAAATCTACCCCTTAATGTAGAGAGCAGTGATGGAGCTGCATCCAAGTGAAATATCTAGCTTGATTAGTTAGGGGTAGTAGCCGCCGCAATAAGCAAGCTACACCCATGCTTATTTGTTTTACCCAGACTATGTTATACAGCCCTTATTGGTTGTTTTTCTTCTCCCATGCTGTTGAAGCAGAGAGCCATGCTGGATATGCATCGATATAGATATAGATATAGATATAGAATCCCAGGCTGTAGCCGATGTCACTTACAAAGTAGCCAGCCTTCACCGTACTTCCCCTCTGGGAAATGGGTCCCCATAGATGAATGTGCCAGAATGTAGGTGTCATGGCAGCTCCCAGGATACTTCGTTACAACATTTAGAATCCGAAGGTGTGCATCGCAAACGACTTGAACATTCATTGAATGGAAGTGCTTGTGATTCCGGAATAAACTCTCTTCCTCCGACCTGGTGGGTATACGCAATATGGGTGCAGTCTATAGCACCCAACACGTTAGGCATCCATGCAGTACCCATGAAGCCACTGTGGATCTGTTGCAGCTCCACTGGATCCGTAGGATACACGATGTACTTCCTCATCCGCTTCATCATGGCCTTCAAGACCTGTGCCAGATGCTGTGAGAAGGAGGGCTGTGTCATACGTGCAATGACACTCACGGAGGTTTGAAAACAATGTAAGGCACCAAGAAGTTTCGTCAACCCTAGCACAGCATGGTGGCGATTGGGTCGCAGCGCAGATCTTCATAGTGGAACAGGATTGCCCTTGAGCTCAGCCAGTAGGTTTGGACTACATCTCACTCAGACATGCCAAAGAGAGTTGTCCCTGGGCGAATGATATGTCCAGGTCTGCCGATGGCCCATCCTGGTCTACTGATGTGCCTGTCCTGTCCACGGATGACTCTGTCCCGCTGTGCCTGCGTGAAAAACAACACAAGCAAATTAGCATAACCTAATTCATCTTGATTATTCATTTAACAAATAGAGCCTCAGGGACGCCTTATTCTAGATGCCCGAGTAAGGTCGGGTGCAGCGTCCTTCTCCCGGCATCCGTACAGGCATCCATGTCTCCGCTGGACCCGCGGAGCCCCAGAGACACCTAATTCTAGATGCCGGAAGAAGGTCTGGTGCAGCGTCCTTCTCCCGGTGTCCGTACAGGCGTCCTTGTCTCCGCTGGACCTGCAGCCCCAGAGAAGCCTAATTCTAGGTGCCAGAGGAAGGTTGGGCGCAGCGTCCTTCTTCCGGTGTCTGTACAGGCATCCGTGTCTCCACTGGACCCGCGGAGCCTCAGAGATGCCCAGACAGAAAAATTCTACCGTTGGATATTCAAAAACAACATATATACATACCTCCTCCGGTCTTTGTGCTGGGTTCTCCTGTTGGCTGTTGTCTCCAATAGGCCGTCTAGAATTCGCTCACAGAGCATTTCTTAATCTCATTCTCACTCATTGAAAAAAGATTGCCAAAGCCAATATATACATGTAGTCCATGACGCTGTCCGATGCTGTCCGTTGGATATTCACTGACTGTCAAGAGCACAGCACCACACTAACACCAGGGTCAGGGTAGGCGGTAAAAATAGAGGGTAAAGACGTGGAAAATGTGCAGATTAAAGACGCGCTATTTTGGGCACACGTTACTGTATCGAGGGGAATAGCTAATTCGGTCATTAAATACCATTAACATACCATCTACATGCGGCGGGCGCTAATTGTAACACGTCGTTTTCAGTACGTGCTAAGGATGTGTTAGAGCATATACTGAATCACACGTCTGTCTTATGCGCCTAAAACGCGCGTGTAATTCGAGTTCGAAAGCGTGCAAGCCCGGCCGTGCTTTACTGTATCGGCCCAAATGTGAGAGATTATTCATTCATTTCTTTGTTTGCAAACTGCTTTCAGAATTGTCCTCAAACAATAGGAGCCTCTTCGGGAGATCCGAGGGAATCTGAGAGAATTATCTAAAATATTGGCAGAATTATGTCACAATCTATTTAGGTTTTAATGGGGAAAAATGCTACAGGGTAGGTAATAGATATAAGATCAAAAACAGAAGTGGAGGTTTAAAAGTAATTAGATGTTTTTGGATGATTAAGGGATGATGGGAAGTTAGTAATTGGGGAAGGTTTGAAGAGTCATCTAAATTGTTTATTAATTAATGTAAGATCATTACAAAAGCGCTGGCTGTATGTTCATGATTTGATTATGGAAAGGGATGTAGCTTTGATCTGCATTTATGGAAACCTGGCTGACAGGTAACCAACCTATTGCTATCACTCAAGCCTGCCCTAAGGGTTTTTCATTATTAAGCTGTAATAGAGTAGGCAAATGAGGGGGAGGAGTGGCAGTTATAAAGATTGTTTGCCTTGGATCCTGTACAGCATTGGGAAAATATCTCATTAAGGTGAGCCTATTGTGATTTCACTGTGGCATTTTCCCCCTGCTGCAACTATTGAAGTGTTGAACATGGTAATAGAGGCAATATCAGAAGAAGCTTTCAAATACCCTTATTTGCTAGTTATGGGAGATTTTCATCAGGAAACAGACATGGTGGGATGTCAGAAGGCATAAGAGTTTCTGGAATCTCTTATAGTGAGTGAGTTAGAACAGGTAGTTTTTGGGACCACATGTTAGATCTGATATTTGGGTCTCCTTTAGCAAGAATGCAGGGTAATATGAAGGTTGAACGTTCTGAGAGTCTTCCATGGAGTTTTCATTATCTAATCAGTTGTAGATTTGAATTTTTTTTTTAAACCAGGGTTAAGATAGATGGAGTCCAGCAATGCTTTAGATCTAAGAAAATTGATCAGGATAAATTGATTGAAACACTAGTTGTTTGCCTAGAGATGTGATAAATGTAAAGGATTGGACTACAGGATGGTACTCCTTGCTAAAAAAAAAATAATAATAATAAAAAGTCGGTGTCAGTCTGTAGCTCAGTATTCACGAAGGAAACAAAAAAAGGTATTAATTAGCCCAAACATTATGATGCCCCTTGATTCAATATTGAATTGATAAATTCAAAAAAAGGAATTTACAGCAGTTGGAGAGGCAATAGAGGAAAACTGATCAAGAGGGATAACAATCAATGGCAGATAGCAGCAAACAAGTATTTTTGGAAAATAGATCAGGAAAAAAGAAAATACTACTCAGGAACCATAGATAAAACCCATAATAATCCAAGAGTTGTTTCTTGGGTAGTGGAATCGCTGTTGGGGTAAGAAAAAAAGAGCCATTGTATCACGCTCTTCCGATCTATGAGTTTATTTATTTGTCTAACATGCCGCTACTTACAAATGTCTGTTCACAGCAGTTTACAAGGCACCATTTATAATTATTCATGGCACAAAGAAGCATACAATTATTAGGTACTTATACATAATAAAATCAAAACAACTAATAAATAACACAAGTAAAAATTATTAGGGATGTGAATCATTTTTTGACGATTTAAAATATCGTCCGATATATTTTAAATTGTCAAAAATCGTTAGAGGCGATATTTAATAGGAATTCCCCCGATTTATCGTCAAAAATCGTAAATCGGGGGAAGGGGGAGGGCGGGAAAACAGGCACACTAAAACATCCCTAAAACCCACCCCGACCCTTTAAAATAAATCCCCCACCCTCCCGAACCCCCCCAAAATGTCTTAAATTACCTGGGGTCCAGTGGGGGGGTCCCGTTGTGATCTTCCACTCTCGGGCCACGGGTGCGTTGATAGAAATGGCGCTGGCGCCATTTTGCTTCCTGTCCCCCGATGTCACGAGCGTAGGAGATCGCTCCTGGACCCCCGCTGGACCCCCAGGGACTTTTGGCCAGCTTGGGGGGGCCTCCTGACCCCCACAAGACTTGCCAAAAGTCCAGCGGGGGTCCGGCAACGACCTCCTGCACTCGAATCGTGTTGCCGTAATGGAAAATGGCACCGGCTACGCCGGCTACGCACGTATCTATTAAAATCCAGCATACTCTTGTTTGCACCGGGTGCACGAACAAAAGTATGCGCTCGCATATTTTTTAAAAATCTGCCCCTTAATATGTACTAGATAATTTTACTTGATAAATATTAATGCCTGTCTATGAATACTACCTCTGTAACCAATCATTTATTTGTTGAGTAATAATAATGAATGTCACTCTGTAAACCATTGTGATCTGTACATGGAACAATGATATTTAAAATGTCTAAATAAATAAATAAATAAATAGTCCTGAAGCAAGCTGAAGATTTTTGGGAAGAAAAAGGGAAGTTAGATGTTTCTCAGGTGGGATTTAGGAGAGGATGAAGCACTGAAACAGTTATGATTGATTTAACCGAAACAGTGCTGCAGTACTTAGAGGATTTCCAGTTTTGCTAGTTTCTCTAGACTTGTCTCGTGCCTTTGATTTGGACTCAATCTTATTATCTCATTGCTTGGAGTTAGCGATAAAAGGTAAAGTGGCTGACTTCATTTTTAAAGGATAGAAAGCAAATGATGAATTTTCAAGGGGAATGTTCCCCTTTACAAGGAGTGGAATTTGGAATTCCTCAGGGATCTTTTATATCCCTGAAACTTTTTAATATTTACTTGTCATCACTGGGCAACTGGTTTGCTGATTTGGGTTGGTCCCATTTTCATTGCAGATGATATACAGATTTTATTTAATTTGGGGTTGGTTCCTGAGGGGGTCCTAAAAACGTGCGAGGATTATATATTGGTGGTGAGTGGCTGGTTGAACTAGAGTGGCTTAATTTTAAACTAAGAAAACAGAAATTTTACAAATTTGAGGAGGCTTAAAGAGCTATCAACTTTCAATTGGAGAAGAGATGGTAACAGCTAAAGGAGAAATAAAATCCCTTGGGATTGGAGTCTAGAGAGGCAAATCTCTAAGGTGGTACGACTGTCATTTTTTCGCTTGAGAATGGCCCATTTGTTAAGGCCTTTCCTAAGTGGGCATGCCTTGAAATACGTAGCTTATGCCTTGGTTATGAGCACAGTAGATTCCTGTAATGGTATCTACTGGAGTCTCCCTAGAAAATTAAAGAGACGTTTGCAAATTATTCAAAACATGGCAGCAAGGGTTATAATGGGTTGCTCAAGACATAATTCCACAGCTCCACTTTTTAAAAAGTTGCATTGGCACCCCATAAGATCTTGGTGCAAATTTAAGATGCTAGTTTTACCCTTTAAAATATTGATGGGGAAAGGTCCACTGCATTTAATTAAGTGATTAACATGGAAAACGTCAAGTAGGCTACAGAGATCCCAACAACGTCAGTTACAGCCACCATCAGTTAAGGCTTTTCATGATCTTAGGCTTCAGAAAAGAGCTTTCTCCATGGTAACCCCCAAGCTAGGGAATGAACAACCTCTGGTGATTAGGGAGGAAGTTAATTTATTGAAATTTCAAAAGAAATTGAAGACCTGGCTTATGCTTAATGATGGAAATTGAGGGTCTCTGTAATTGGGTATTTTGAGCCATGCTGTCTTTTATTATTTTTGTGTTGAAGAGATTGGTTTTGTTTTATTGTTTTATGATGATTGTATTTTATTGTTTACATCACCTTGGACAATTTATCTACATTGGTAAGGTGGTTTATAAATTGTATTGAATAAATAAATAGTAGTATAATTAAATAATAGGTTTTATTCCCCCCCTCCCCCAGAATAAATCCAAAAGTTAACATGATAAATGAATGAGGAAGAGTAAGAACAGAGGAGGAGAAATAGTCACCTTATGTCAGATATTGAAAGACAAACCAATGAGCTATAGTCTACATTGGAGATGCTGTAGACAGAACATGCCATTCCTTGCTTTTTTTTTCAGCATGCTTTGCAATTAATTAAATGCACAGCTTCTGGGCACTTGGGTCTGGTCATGCAATCCCAAAATTCCATGCAGACTTGTTCCAGACTGCATTTACCACTGATGATCGATGGTTTCATTATGCCAGGCATGAAGAGCACTATGACCTTGAGAGCACAACTTTTCTCTCTCTCCCTGCTAATGGGGTCTGTCCAGGAGAAAAATCTTTCAAGCTAGTTTATTTGAACTCTGTATAGAGCAAGCATTGTGTGGAGCGTAATATAGAAGTCATGTAAGACTTCAGGTAGTAAGGATGTACAGGGGGGATATTTTCATTTCGGCTCATTTTGTTTTCTTGTACGCTGTATATTTGTATGGCTGTACAATGAAATGGCACCAGCCTCAGAGTGGGCTGGCACCATTCAGCAGGGGGAGCCGGTGGGGCAGAAGTGACTGGGAATTTCTCTTGCAGATTCCATGGAAGGGGTAAGTAAGGCCTGGGGAATCCCTATTCAGCTCTGGAGAGGGGGAGGGATGGGAAGGGCTGAGGATAATCTGTGGATTTTATTTCATTTTATTTTTTTACAAACCAAAAATATCCAAAATTTAGTTAGTTTCATTCATAATGAACTGAAAATTGATTTAGTTGTTAAGACATTTGCATTCCTTTTATATAAAGGAACATCCCTATCAGAGGATAGTTCTGGCACAGTCTGCAATTGTCCCAGTGACTTGTTTGCACCTTGGAAAGAATCCAGCAGAGGCCTGCAGAGCTGAGGCACAGGAACTGGATACTGCACTGGGTCTGATGATGACATCTTGACTGGGTAAGTCCAAATCTTCTGGCAATACTGTATATTCTGGCACACAAAGCAGAGTGATTCACATTTCTCGGAGACGATGGCATCATTCCAGTCATATTATCTCATTGCACTGAGGTTTTATTTCCTTGTTGGCACTGCCCTTACTATACACCTGCAAAGGAACTGTGCCTACAGAAGAAACAGAAAGACAGAATATGATGGCAGATAAGGGCCATAAAGCCCATTCCAGTTTGCCCAAGTTCATTCCTGGTACAATGCCATAGACTCATTTAATCCCTGGCATTGCCTTCCTCGGTGCTTTTGCCAGTCCAGTCTGTTACTTTTTTTGCTTGACCACCTCCACTGGGAGGCTCTTTCATGCTTTGGCTCTTTGCACATGAATCCTCTTGTCCCTGGTCTGAACTTGGCTGACAAGGTGCATTGCAAATGCAGCCAGGGATCCTGATTCCTGAGGGGGCCCGCAGGAAACCAGCTGCCTGCAGAACAATTGTTTTCTAATGAAATGAAATGCATAGTGAAAGCTGGAAACACTTGTAACTAATCTCTTGTTTGCCATGATGCCAATGTCTTGGGAGTAGGTTAAAAACAGAATGATCTTTCACTGGACAGAAAGAGAGTACTGCAGAGGAACAAAAAAGCATACTTGAGGGGTTCAACGGCTCATTTGTGTTCAGCACCAGAACTACTGGTGCCTTCTATTCAACCCATTTGTATGTCACTACCTTCTAGGACAGGGATGGCCAATTCCAGTCCTCAAGAACCACAACCAGGTCTAGTTGTCAGGTTATCCGCAAAGAATATGCATGAGATAGATTTGCATACACTGTATTTGTTTTGTATGTTTCTCGAGGATCAGCATTGGCCACCCCAGTTCTAGGACAATGACACCTGAATCTTTAAAACAAGCTGGGGCTTATTACAGGTATGCAAAGGAGTTGATTACAAGGTTGAAAGCTGGGCTGGGTTAGAAGTCTGCAGGTGGACTGGGATGGCAGCTCTCTGCATGGGTTTCATAAACCACACAATATATCAAGTACAATAAAGACAAACATTTATCTGGGTCAGATGTGGAAATAATCTTGTTTTAGTTTGCTCCTCTGTGGCTCTCTGCAGGGTGGACCTGTCCTTTGTTACCAAGCAACTGTTCCTTCTCTGTCACTTCTGAATTTTACATGGACCTGCAGATCTTCTGCTGGGAAACTTGCCTTGAAAGAACGGCTGCCCTGATTGGGAAAGACGTGCTGATTTGTTTGATTTTCATAATGAATGTTTTCCCAACATTTTTCTCAATGACTCTGGAATAAACGGTGCCACCCCTGCCTATGAGATGATACAAGGAAGGGCACGGTTTATTCCAGGTTCATTCAAGAGGATCTGCTGCCAGCTGGCACTGAGAAAGGCATCAGCACTCAAATGAAGAATGCCTTCTGGCATGGATTTTTATTTAGAGCTTTTAATGTACGGTTTTAATAAGCAAGCACATGCATTTATTTAATCACATTTATGAATCACAACTCTTTCCCAAGAAACCCACTTCTGGGCTACATGTTCCAACTGTGTATTAAGTGGAAGACGTTTTACTTGGCTATTTTGCTTTTTCTTTTCCGTGTTGTAGTCTCTGATCACGCTGCGTCAATTACATTTTTAACTCTGTTTCAAATTCTGAATTGCTAAATTTCAATAAACAGAAAGCTTAAAAAAAATATTAAAGTGCATGTGAATGGCCAACATTCAAGTTTAAATTGGATCCTCAAGAAAATAAATATCCATATCTACCTACTTAGTATCCCTAATGTGTAAAGTCAAACAAAAGTATTTAAGAGTCATAAAGCAGAACAAGTAAATCCTCAATTGTAACTGATTTATTTTAAAAAGGATTTCAGCTGCCAAAGGAGGAGTTTGAAGCCTGGTGTGAATCACCCTGGACACTGCTCTCCACCTGACACCCAGGAGACGTCAGTTCTTCCATGGGACTGACCTAATCAACCACTTGGAGTCACTGCTGAACCAAAGAAATCCAATGAGAAAAGCATCCGAAAGTAAGCATTAAAAGAAGAGGAGATTCTGCATGACAAACCAAACAATAAACCCTTGCTTCTGTGTTGCAGAAGCATGTGACAGAGAGTTTACACAACTTAAGCCAAGTGCAAAATGATGATATTCTACTTACAATGGACATAAAAGTTGCTCAGTGCAAATGAATCTTGTGGTCTTGTTGGAGTACTCATGCTAGAATTGTCTGACTGACCACTTATAAGCATGCGACCTGCCTAAAAGTGTTTTAGGACTGGTATGTGCTGATCACTTAATGAAGACAGCACTTCCTGTTAGATTAAATCTCTATGTTGCTTTGTCACTGGCATTTCTAGAGGTTAACGAAAGATGTCCGGGATTGATGGAGCCAAGGTGAGAAATAACCGTGACAGAAAGAAAAAGTCCTGAATGTGTGTTCTGCAGCTGAGACATGCCTTCTATGTGAAAAATATGTAAATGCGTGATCCGCTTTGATAAAATGGAATGTGGGGAATATAAAGTATTTAAATAAATAAATACATACATAAATGTATAGAATGCCTCCTGACTTCTGCATGGGCCTGTGAGGCTCTTTATACCTCTCCTCCTACCCTATTATTTGGCAATTTAGAAATCCAAGCTCAGCTTTCGCCTCTATCAGTGTACCTGAAATAGAAAGTGTCCTTCAGGCCATGGGATTTCCGATGACGGCCTGCTGAATTCATGGCAGTTCGTTTCAGTGGTGCAAACTCAACCGAATAGCAAACTATACATGCGCAGACAGAAGAATTCTTTCCTGAGCAACATCCTTAAACGGTTCCATCTGATTTTACCATTATCCTACAGACTTCTTCATCGCTGGTGGCAAATTGAGCCAACCTATTGAAACTGCTTCCTTGACATTTCACCAGATTTTACCTTTCTATAATGCAGAATTCTAATTCCATTTAGGTTTGCTTTCTAAAAAGATAAAGTGCAGCTCTGCACAGCTCTGATAGACTCTTTATTTATTTATTTAATAATAAACCTGAGGCTGTAAGCATTCAGTTTAGCCTAAAAAAGAATCATAAGGCTTGACTGTATCACTAAAGCTCTCGGTGAACAGCCAGTCAGACAGATATCTAACAGCGCACAGGTGCACATGCCGGTGTCCCCTGCTGCTTAACTTTAGTTCTTTTATGAATGACGTGCAAGTTGTAAAATAAAGATAAATAGACAGATCGGTGGGGTTTTAAGGGTTGGGGCTAAACTAGGGGGAGGGGGTTGGAAGTCTTATCCCTTACCTGGGTGAACTGGGAACGAGCTGGGAAAACTGTTAAGGGCATTGGTGTACGTGAATTTTAAAATCCCCCCACTTACATGGTAGAAGCAGCATTATGTGCATAGGTGCGCATCCACTTAAAATTGCTTGCACATGTACGGTTAGCCTATTTTATAATGTGCATGAATATATACCTGTAACTTATAAAATGGCCACATCCATAGGCGCAGGCTGATGAATGCACGCACATGTGCACCCACGTGCCTGTTTAAAAGCCACCATCATAGGGAACAGAACTCACCCATCAATTAACCCTTCAAGGGATTGTCCAGGACTGGGCATTTATAAAGATTATTAGGCAGATGGCACCTAACCTGTCAGAGCAAGTCCTTTTCCTTCATGTGCCTCACGAAATCTTGGTAGAATGGGTTTCAGCATTTTATCATTATTAACATTAAGTTCATGAGATCCATAGATAAGTGGGCAAAATAATTGTCACATCAAAATACATAAACAAAATAATCCTCTCTGGGAGAGGCCAAGAAGAGAAAATATTCTAATTTTTGAACATTATTCACAAAAGGAAAACACTACACTTCCAAAACATTGCCAATCAATTTCCTAAAACTTTCACTCCTACGGTCCCCTTCCTAACAATTTGATGCCACTCAAGGAAAGGATGTCCTCGGGGCTTTCATATAAAGATCCATAAATTATTTTTAACACTTCAGGATCCCAGAAAATGTACTCCAGTCTTCTAAATATAATTTTGCACTTTGCTAGCTAGTTATATGGAGAACTGCACACATAAAGCATCTTGTATGAGCAACATCTAGATAAAAGCTCATTTTGTTCCCCATCAAACTCTTCCGTATACTTTGAAAAGATAATCTCATAGCTGAGTTCTTGTGGAGTTACAAGAGCAAATGTAATGAATGGCGGTGTTTCTTTCTCCCAGGAAGATTCCAAATCCTGAGTCGGAGACAGGATTTTCCGGCTGCTTTCCATTCTCAGAACCATTGCAGTTAGGAAAATTACCGACACCTGCAAGCAACAACACCTTGTGTTGTGGGGCTCCTCAATCCATTCTTTAGAAGGGAAGATTTTACCCAGGTGAAATTGAGGAATGAAAATTGCCTTCCCCCTTTCTGGGTACTTTTACTTGCATCATAAAAGGGGGTGGGTCTGAGGGCATGGAGGAGGCGTGGTCACTGATTCACATAAGTAAAACACTTTTTACCTGTGGAAATCTCTTTGAAAATTGCACCTGTTAATTGTGGGGTTATTAAAAGTCCTCAAGTCTTCCATGCAATCTTCACATTTCTGTTTGGGAAAGGTTTTCTAAATGAAATATCCTGTACCTCCTCTTTTCTCTTCACTCCATAGTGTAGCATGCCTGGAAACCATCGTCTGAGATTGGTTATTGCTTGCCATGTGTTTCTTCACTGCCCTGCACAGGCTTGGATTTCTGATTAGGTACACTTGCCTAGGGAGTGCCACCTCACAGGGGCATCAACCTTTCCCGCGCACATAGCTTTAATATTCTATTTTGTCAGAAGGAGGTACATGGGAGAGAAGGAGGCTCATAGGCCAACTGGAAGGAGGTGGTGCATGGTAGTGAAGAGCCAGCTTGCATGGCATAGCAGGAAGAAGGGCGCTGAGGACAGTTTGGTTTAGTTATGCCGTTTAAGCTCCTTTTCCAAGGCATATCTTTTGTGATACAATGGTTAGATTGTGGTTATGAGAGTTAAGGACTACTGGTTTGCAGTCCTAGCTTGATGACTGGCTTTCACTGTGATTTAACAATACCTTTTGCCTTTGAATAGAAAAGTTGCATAGTAATGTGCTTAACATATATACAGAACCAAAGTTCTGCAACACTGAATTTCTTCACTACTGTGAGAGAGAGTTCTGTCCCAGACTCATCAGGAAACCATTAAATAAGAATCCAGTGAACCAGTCAGAGCCAGGACAGAGTGAGCAAGAAGGTTTGTCTGGCTAAGTCAGGCAATTAAAAACTCATATAAAGCATGATTCTTAAATACAAATCAAAAAAATATCAGGTGATTTGGTTGGAGAATAAAAAATATTTGGACTAAGAAGAAGCCATCCTGAGCTCTGTGCAATAACTTTAACCAGTAAGTGAAGCCATCTCAGCAGGGAGCCATAGACTGAGGGAGAACACAGCCAACCTGAAGGGTCTCATTTTCACCCAATGGGTCACTTTACTGCTTATGAACTGGAACTGCCAGATGCTGAGGCCTTGGGTTTTCTCTTTTTGTTGTATTGGTCCATGATGACTAATTATTCTACAATATTGGAAAATTGGATAAGATGGCCATCTGTTGTGTTTGGCCATGAAATTGAGTGTAAAATAAATAAAAACAATATAATTAGTTTCAGCAGCTCCAGACACACTAAATGCTTTAACGAGAATGTGTGGATAAGCTATCTGCGGTACTTTCAAACAGGCGTTTCATCAACTTGGTGTATCTGCAGTTGATGCTTTTTATTCCAACATCTGTCACTGTAAGAACTGTGCAGTACATTAATTTAAAGTTATAAAGATGAAATTGTTATGACCGTCGGTCGCATGCATCTGTGACTGATTCAACTCACATCATGTGTGGCCCTGCTCTCCTCCTGGGGTCAGCTCGTAGCCCGGCCTAGCCGAGACCACCGCATACCTCCAGGTTCTCAAGCCTCCTCGTGGCGTCCAGGACACCACCACCAACACTGACTCCTGGCCTTCCTAGGCGCGCACCACCAGGCCCTCCTTTAAAGGCCCAATGGCAGGAACCTCAGAGGGAGTCCCTGACTGATGACATCACAAGGTTGGGTTCCATAAGCACCTCCCTCGCCCCTTGCTAGCTGACTTGGCAACGAGTTCCTTTGCTACTGGTGCTTGTTCCTGTCTCCTCGGAACCGTGGTTCCTGTGTCAAATCTACCTGCGGCTTGGACTATGGCTTGGGTACCCGCTCCTCGGGGGCCTGCTCGCACTCCAGTTGGAGACCTCGTCTCCTGGTTGCTTCGCTCCTCGAGGTAGCTCATGCGCCTTCCAGAAGTCCTGCATGCCGGCTTCTACGTTCTACACCAGTGACTGTAGTCTGCACCTCCCTGCTCCTCGGGGCAGTGCCTTGCTTCTTTACCAGAGATTTCATCGTGCGCAGCCCTGCTGCTTGGGGTACTTACGCCACTACCATGGAGATTGTTTCGGGCTTTCCCGCTCCTCGGGTTAGGCTACATCATCACACCAGAGCCTCTCTCGCTACACTGTCCCGCCCCTCAGGACAGTCTCTGCTGCATTCCTCCAGAGATTCCTGTCTCGCGCTCCCCGCTCCTCAGGGCCTGCCTAGCTCCTCTCTCTTAGAGGCTTCTGCTCTGGCAGTTGCATCTCCAGTTATGCCTGAGTACTGTGGGTTCCCTCAACTGTGTCTCCTACCCCGCCCCTCGGGACTCCTCACAGTACTCTCTCTACAAGCTCCTGCAATCACGTGGCTGTGACGCAGGACGCTCTATCTCTCTACCACTACTACTGTATCTCCTGCTGCAGCTGACCTCACATCCCATCAGTGAGGACCTGTGGGGCTCCAACCTGCAGGTGGTATCAACTCCCACTCCATCCTTGGAGAACCATTACCTGGTACGGTCACTCACATCACGGTTCCTATTCGGCTCCGCACAGGGTCTGTGCACATAGAGACCATTTCCTTCCAAATTATGGACAAAGCCATACATCCTGTGGTTCTGGGACTGCCGTGGCTACAGCAACATACTCCACAGTTTGACTGGGCTGCCTTACAACTCTCTCGCTTGGGCTCCTCCTGCTATGACAACTGTCTGGAGTCCATTTCTGCGTTGCCATGCCTGAATGCTTCACTCTTTCTTCCCGGCCTTCCTCCGCAATATTCTTCATATGCTGATGGGTTCTCCAAGAAGGCCATGGACTCCTTACCCCCCAAATCATTTCTATGATTGCACAATCAACTTGTTGCCAAACACGGAGCCTCCTCGGGATAGGGTCTACCCCTTATCGCTAACAGACTCAGGCTATGTCAGAGGACATCCGCGAGAACTTGGCCAAAGGCTTCATTTGACCCTCCAAGTCTCCAGCGGAGCGGGTTTTTTCTTCGTAGGGAAAAAAGACAGCTTTCTCCGTCCCTGCATCGATTACTGAGGCCTAAACAAGATTACCCTAAGAACCGCTACCCATTGCGTTTGATTTCGGAGCATTTTGATAGGCTTCAGGGAGCTAAAATCTTCTCCAAATTGGACCTCAGGGGAGCTTACACTTTGGTTCGTATCCACAAAGGCGATGAATGGAAGACCGCATTTAATACATGCGACAGCCACTTTGAATACCTTGTGATGCCGTTTGGCCTTTGCAAGTCTCCTATGGTCTTTCAGAATCTGATGAACGAGGTCTTCAGAGATATGCTATACCAATATGTTGTGGTGTACCTTGACAATATCTTAGTATTTTCTCAAGACCTACAAAGACACCACCAGGATGTCTCTCATGTCCTCCAGCATCTACGGGACAATCAATTTTATGCCAAACTTGAAAAGTGCTCTTTCAAACAACAGACCTTTCCTTTCCTTGGCTACGTGGTTTCCAATCAAGGGTTTAGAATAGATCCCCAGAAATTGAAGAGTATTCGCGATTACCTATGGGCCTCACGTCTCTACAGAGATTTCTTGGCTTTGCCAAGTACTACTGGTCTTTTATTCACCATTATTCTACTCTGACCACACCACTCATGGCCATGACTCGCAAGGGGGCCAATCCTTCTCACTGGTCGCCTGAAGCCATGACCGCCTTCCAGGATCTTAAGACCGCATTTCTCCAGTAGCTGTGATCTGCCATCTGGATCCCAGACATTCATTTGTAGTCAAGGTCGACACCTCCGATGTAGGTGTAGGGGTTGTCCTAAGCCAGTACTCAACTACCCATACCCTATACCTGTACTCCTTTTTCTCCAGACGCTTTTCTCTAGCGGAATGAAATTACGCGATCGGGGATGAGTTACTAACTATTAAGCTAGCCTTTGAGGAATGGTGTCCCTGCTCTAGGGAGACCAACACCAGATCACAGTGTATACCGACCACAAAAACCTCGAGTATTTACACCGTGCTCAGCATTTGAACTATCGTCAGGCCCGTTGGGCCCTCTTTTTTACCCCGATTTAATTTCCTGCTGCGTTACCGACCTGGCAACAAAAATTGCCATGCCGATGCTCTCTCCAGATCCTTCATCACAGAGGATGTCCCTGACACTCCACGGCACATAATTGACCCCACTAAAGTCATCTTGTCCTCCATGTTTTCAGTGCCACCTGGCAAGACGGTGGTTCCTCACCAGTTACGATGGACGGTCCTTCAGTGGGCTCACGACTCCTTGACTGCTGGACACCCGGGGTAGTCTAGAACTCTTTCCATGCTCCAGCGGTTCTACTGGTGGCCCACCATGAAGAAGGACACAAAGGCCCATGTAGAGTCCTGTCCACCATAAGTCACCAGTGGAACAGCCGTGGGGACTCTTGCAACCGCTGCCTATTCCGAGTGAGCCATGGACCCATTGCACAATGGATTTCTTCGTGGACCTTCCTTCCTCCAGTGGCAACACCATTTGGGTCACCATAGATTATTTTTAAAAAATGGCCCACTTCGTGGCTCTGCCAGGCCTCCCCTTTGGCACTGCAGCTTGCTAAATTGTTTATCTGACATGTGTTCCGGCTCCACGGCCTTCCTAAACATATCCTCTCAGACCGTGGAGTCCAATTCACTGCCCGCTTTTGGAGACCTCTCTGCAAAAAATTCAACATCTCATTAGATTTCACTTCGGTTTACCATCCACAAGCCAATGGACAAACAGAAAGGACGAATAGGACCTTAAAACAGTTTTTGCGGGCCTACATGAATCTACGACAGGATGATTGTGCTGACCTCCTTCTTGGGCGGAGTTCACCCTGAATTCCCATTAGTCCGCCTCCACTGGTTCATTGCCCTTCCAGGTGGTCTATGGATGTCAGCCTCAGCCACTGCTTCCGCTTCCACTGTCTGTGCCCTCACTTGCGGCGCAGTCAACCGCCCAGGAATAGCATCAACTTTGGAGCAACACAAAGCAGCTGCTTCAGCAAGCAGCCCAAAGATCAAAAAGTACTTTGATGCACACCATCGTGAAGCTCCCCAGTTTAAAGAGGGCAACAAGGTGTGGTTCAGTACCTGGTTTATCCGACTTAAGCTGCCTTTGGCCCGCTTCGCTCCCAGGTACATTGGTCCCTTTCCAGTATTCCGCCATTTGGATTCAGTCACCTACAGACTCCAGCTTCCCTCCTCTCTCAAAATCCACAACACTTTCCATATATCGCTACTAAAACCTTTGGTATTGTCCGGCTTCTCTAGAAAACCAACAGAGCCTCAACAACTTTCATCTGAAGCGGACGTCACATATCAAGTCCAAGATGTCCTGGATGTAAGGAAAATTGGAAAAAAGTGGGAATATCTCCTGTCTTGGAAGGGTTTTGGGCCTAAAGAGAACAGTTGGGAACCTGCCTCCAACATCCTTGATAAAGACTCATCAGGCGGTTCCATGCCACACACCCTCGAAAACCCAAACCCCGGGGGGAGGGGGGGGCCTTAAGAGGGAGGGTACTGTTATGACCGTCAGTCATAGACTGCTGCGACCGATTCAACTCACATCATGTGTTGCCCTGCTCTCCTCTTCGGGTCAGCTCGTGGCCCGGCCTAGCCACTACCGCTGCATTCCGCATACAGGGTTCTCAAGCCTCCTCGTGGCATCCAGGATGCCGCAGTCACCCACGCCGACTCTGGGCCTTCCTAGATGCACACGCACGCGTGCCACCAGGCTTTCCTTTAAAGGCCCAATGGTGGGAACCTCAGGGTCGTCCCTGACTGATGACATCACAAGGTTGGGATTTATAAGCACCTCCCTCGTCCTTTGCTAGCTGACATGGCAACGAGTTCCTTCGCTACTGGTTCTTGTTCCTGTCTCCTCGGACCCGTGGTTCCTGTGTCAGATCTACCTGCGGCTTGGACTCTGACTCGGGTACTTGCTCCTCGGGGGCCTGCTTGCGCTCCAGTTGGAAATCTCGTCTCCTGGCTGCCTCGCTCCTCGGGGTAGCTCTGTACCTTCCAGAGGTCCTGCCTGCTGGCTTCCCTGCTCCTTGGAGTTGTCCCTCGAACTGTCTTACTGCTTGGAGACTCTACCCTGTGCTCCCTCGCTCCTTGGGGCAGTGCTTAAGTTCTACTCCAGTGGCTGTATTCTGCATCTCCCTGCTTCTCAGGGCAGGGCCTTGCTTCTCTACCAGAGATTCCATCGTTCGCAGCCCTGCTGCTCGGGGTATTTACATCACTACTTTGGAGATTGTCTCGGGCTTCCCTGCTCCTCAGGTTAGCCTACGTCATCACACCAGAGCCTCTCTCACTACGCTGTCCCACCCCTCAGAACAGTCTCTGCTGCATTCCTCCAGAGGTTCTTGTCTCGCACTCCCTGCTCCTTGGGGCCTGCCTACCGCCTCTCTCTTGGAGGCTTCTGCTCTGGCACTTGCATCTCCATTTCTACCTGAGTACCGTGGGTTCCCTCAGAACTGTGTCTCCTACCCTGGCCCTCGGGACTTCTCACAGCAGAGATGTGAATCGGAACCGCACTCGATTTGGTTCCGGCTCTGATTCAAATCGTGCATTTTTTTTCGTCCAGCCCGATCGTTTTGTTTTTTTTATCGGCTGTGCCTGATTCGATAAACAAAAAACACACCCCGACCCTTTAAAACCGCTCCCTTAGCCTCCACCATCCTCCCGACCCCCCCAAAAACATTTTAAAATTACCTGGTGGTCCAGCGGGGGTCCCGGGAGCGTTCTCTCGTGCTCGGGCTGTTGGCCGATAAACAAAAAACCCACCCCAACCCTTTAAAACTGCTCCCTTAGCCTCCACCACCCTCCCGACCCCCCCCAAAAATGTTTTAAAATTACCTAGTGGTCCAGTGGGCCCCGGGAGCGATCTCCCACTCTCGGGCCGTCGGCTGCCACTAATAAAAATGGCGCCGATGGCCCTTTGCCCTTACCATGTGACAGGGTATCCGTGCCATTAGCCGGCCCCTGTCACATGGTAGGAGCACTGGACGGCCCGCGCCATTTTTAAAGATGGAGCCGGCCGTCCACTGGATGGCCCACGCCATTTTTAAAGATGGAGCCGGCCGTCCACTGGATGGCCCGTGCCATTTTTAAAGATGGTGCCGTGCGTCCAGTGCTCCTACCATGTGACAGGGGCCAGCCAATGGCACGGTTACCCTGTCAAATGGTAAGGGCAAAGGGCCATCGGCGCCATTTTTATTAGTGGCAGTCGACGGCCCGAGAGTGGGAGATCACTCCCGGGGCCCACTGGACCACCAGGTAATTTAAAAATGTTTTTGGGGGGTTTGGGAGGGTGGTGGAGTCTAAGGGAGCGGTTTTAAAGGGTCGGGGTGGGTTTTTTGTTTATCGGCCGACAGCCCGAGCGCGAGAGAACGCTCCCGGGACCCCCACTGGACTACCAGGTAATTTTAAAACGTTTGGGGGGGGGCAGGAGAGTGGGGGAGGCGGAGCAGTTTTAAAGGGTCGGGGTGGGTTTTAGGTTGTGTCCTAACTCCCTTTAGTGTGCACTAACCTGATTAACGATTTTTTCACGATAAATCGGTGGAATTTCTATTGTATCGCACTCTTTAATGATTAATGACGATTTAAAAAATATCGGACAATATTTTAAATCGTCAAAAAACAATTCACATCCCTACCTCACAGTACTCTCTCTACAAGCTCCTGCAATCATGTGGCTGTGACGCAGGAGGCTCTACCTCTCTACCACTACTACTGTATTTCCTGCTGCAGCTGACCTCGATGGTGAGGGCTCCTCCCCACAGGTGGTATCAACTCCCACCTCCGGCCAAGGGTCCACGAAACCCACAAATCCTAACAGAAATATGTAATAGTTCACTCAAAAACATAAACTATGCCATAAAAATGTAGCAAGATACTCCATTCTGGACGTTCAGATGGACTATGTGCATTCTGGTTTAAACACAGTGTATTCACTCTCACAGCCCTAACTCACTTAAACATTTATATTTATGCTTCTTTTATAAATGCATAATCTAAAAAAATACATTAATTAAAAAAACAGTCCAATTTCACCTTATAATTTCAATCATCTTTCATAGACAAGGTATTTATCCTTGGCCTATCAGATCCTGTAGCAGGCATTAAATATCAGTAAATGCCTTTTCTGTACATTCACAAATAAGAAAGGAGAAATTGCAGGAACAGTAATGGATAAGCTCCTTCAAACAGGCATTTACAGTCATCCACTTAAAATCAAGCAAGCAACCAGTCAGCCGTGAAATCCCCTCACTAGGCTAAGGGGTTTTAGATGGCCAAATGTTACACTAGAAGAGCTTTGGGTCCCTCTGGGCAAATTCCTCTTCTGTTTCCTTGTCCTTGTCCTTGTCCATGAGAAGGCCTTAGACATCTAACCTAAGCAACTTCCTCTATCCCTACTGCCATATCTTAAATACCCTGCAGAAGTGTTTGTCAGCAAAAACATTTAGAAATCTGTTTACAAGATTTACATGACAATGATATTAATAACCTCCTGTAAGACAGGGAGGCGAGGTAAACTCCTGCTATGTTCTTCAAGGCTTTGTGTAAATTCTGTCATTTTTAATGTTAAGTTCATTTGGGATTCCCAAGTCCTTTCTCTCCCCTCTCACAACACCCACACACACATAATACTCTGAATCATTATATCACCTTTCACTTCTCTGCAATTAAAAAAAAACCTGTTTTCAGTCCCCGATAAATAAAAGAAGCGAGGCTGTAATTCAGTTTGGAGGCTCTTACATTATTCAGAGACAGGGAGCTGAGTGGTGACAGAACAGAACTCATTCAAATTACAGACAGAAGAGAGAGAAAGGTTGCCAATAGATGGCAACAGAGTTATACAATACTGCTCATCATGCAGAACAGTTTTCCTTGTTTTCACCCTTATTTTCCTACAATTATCTTCTACAGTCTTCTTTTAATTCTTTTTAAGTCACCATTTAACAGAACCAATTTTTAGGGGCACTGTAGAAAAGGTTTCCTCTCTTAGATTTTTCCTGGTCCTTTTAAGCATAGATTTAAATTATAAATGCAGGTGAAATTCATTATTTTCCATTGCTAGATACTTCTAACATGTCCTATGTGTTGATCAGCTAAAAGCTTTCACATGGTGGGAGGAAACGTCACCTCACTTTTATCTGCCTCTTTGGAGATAAACTTAACTTGACTCTTGCATTGCTGCACTGGTTCCAGAGCAATCAGTAACAATGTAGTTCAGTCACTGCCTCATGTTGCTATAAGCTGCTCAAGTTGTGGTTTTTCATTGATTCTTGGAAGGAAGCCTGCATCTCCTTTGCCAATCACCTGTCAAACTGCTTGAAGCCACGAGCATCCCAATGCCTGGATAAACATATCATTATAAAGTCACAAATACTAGCTGAGTTACACAACCAGTTGGAAACCTATATATACATCAGATATCACTGTTGAGTCATCACTATAGAGTGTAGACATCATATGAACATAAGAACATGCCATAGTGGGTCAGACCAAGGATCCATCAAGTCCAGCATCCTGTTTCCAACAGTGGCCAATCCAGGCCATAAGAACCTGGCAAGTACCCAAAAACTAAGTAGATTCCATGCTACTGTTGCTAGTAATAGCAGTGGCTATTTTCTAAGTCAACTTAATTAATAGCAGGTAATGGACTTCTCCAAGAACTTATCCAATCCTTTTTTAAACACAGCTATACTAACTGCACTAGAGATGTGAATCGTGTACCCGATCGTCTTAACGATCGGGTTCGGCTAGAGGGGGGAAAAAATCTGATCGTGGGTGATGTGGGTGATGTGAATCGGAATTGGTTCCGATTTACATCATTATTTTTTTTTTTAGTGAGGCCCGACCCTTTAAAACTAACCCCTTACTTTCCCCCACCCTCCCGAACCCCCCCCAAAACCTTTTGCGATTACCTGGTGGTCCAATGGGGGCACAGGGACCGGTCTCCCGCTCTCGGGCCGTGCTATTTTGGCTGCCACTCAAAAATGGCGCTGATGGCCCGATAAAAAAAAAAACCCACCCGACCCTTTAAAAATGACCCCTTAGCTTCCCCCACCCTCCCGAGCCCCCCAAAACATTTTAAAATTACCTGGTGGTCTAGTGGTGGTCCCGGGAGCGATCTCCCGTTCTCGGGCCGTCGGCTGCCACTCATAAAGATGGCGCCGATGGCCCTTTGCTCTTACCATGTGACAGGGTATCCGTGCCATTCGCCGGCTCCTGTCACATGGTAGGAGCACTGGATGGCCGGCGCCATCTTTAAAGAGTGGCAGCCAAAATGGCGCTGATGGACCGAGAGCGGGAGATCGGTCCCCGCGCCCCCACTGGACCACCAGGTACTCGTAAAAAGCTTTGGGGGGGGGTTCGGGAGGGTGGGGGAAGTTAAGGGATTCATTTTATAGGGTCGGGGTGGGTTTAGGGGCTTTTTTGGTGTGCCGGTTTTCCCCGCCCTCCCCCCTCCCCCGATTTACGATTTTTGACGATAAATCGGGGGAATTTCTATTGTATCGCGACTCTTAACGATTTTTGATGATTTAAAATATATCTGACGATTGTTTTAAATCGTCAAAAAACGATTCACATCCCTAAACTGCACTAACCACATCCTATGGCAACAAATTTCAGAGTTTAATTGTGTATTGAGTGAAAAAGAACTTTCTCCGATTAGTTTTAAATGTGCCACATGCTAACTTCATGGAGTGTCCCCTAGTCTTTTTATTATCCGAAAGAGTAAATAACCGATTCACATTTACCTGTTCTAGACCTCTCATGATTTTAAACACTTCTATCATATTCCCCCTCAGCCGTCTCTTCTCCAAGCTGAAGTGCTAACTTCTTTAGTCTTTCCTCATAGGGAGCTGTTCCATCCCCTTTATCATTTTGGTTGCTCTTCTCTGTACCTTCTCCATTGCAACTATATCTTTTTTGAGATGCGGCAACCAGAATTGTACACAGTATTCAAGGTGGGGTCTCACCATGGAGCGATACAGAGGCATTATGACATTTTCCGTTTTATTCACCATTCCCTTTCTAATAATTCCCAACATTCTGTTTGCTTTTTTTGACTGCCACAGCACACTGAACCAATGATTTGAATATGTTATCCACTATGATGCCTAGATCTCTTTCTTGGGTGGTAGCTCCTAATATGGAACCTAACATTGTGTAACTATAGCATGGGTTATTTTTCCCTGTGTGCATCACCTTGCACTTATGCACATTAAATTTCATCTGCCATTTTGATGCCCAATTTTCCAGTCTCACAAGGTCTTCCTGCAATTTATCGCAATTTGCTTGTGATTTAACTACTCTGAACAATTTTGTAACATCTGCATATTTGATTACCTCACTCGTCGTATTTCTTTCCAGATCATTTATAAATATATTGAAAAGTAAGGGTCCCAATACAGTGTTGTGTTCCGCGCTCATGGAAGGCCACGAGCACAGCCCCCTACCTTGCGGGTTGCCGTCGCGGGAACTCTGGGGGAAACCCATGACCCGATGCCCGGCGCTTCGGCGCGGGCTCCTGCCCTGGCCATCGGGTGGGGAGCCGTCCCTGCCCTCCCTCGCGGCGTCCTGCTGCATTTCCTCCACGGAGGAAATCCAAGATGGCCGCCACCATTTTTAGGCACGAGGCCGCGCCTCCTCATTAGCTTTAAAGGGACATGATCCCTTTAACCAGGTTCAGCTGTTCCCTATGAGCCAGATCTGTTCAGAAGCATAAAAGGAGACTTCCTCTGCTCATTCCTCGACTTGGCAACGTCCTTCGTTCGTCAGGTCTGCTTGCTTCGATGAATCTTCCTGTGCTTGGATCCTTGTTCCTGTCTTGTCTTGGAGTTCCTGGTTCCTGACTTCGGATTGGCTAGTGGTGATTCCTGGTATTAACCGGACTGGCAAGCGGTGATTCTCTGGTGTGTGACTTCGGACTGGCAAGTGGTGATCCCTTGGTGTGTGACCTCGAACTGGTAAGCAACGACTCTCTGGCACTTGACTTTGGACTCCTTCTTGACCATCGTCTCCAAGGACCCGCCTAAGTCCCAGCGGCCAAGGTCCCTACGTCTCCTCCCGGGGGGACTGCGGGCTTCCAGGGGTGAAGCTCCAGTCAGTCCTTGCACCGACTTCTTGACCTCTCAAAGGTCCACCTAAGTCCCAGCGGTCCGGGTCCCTACGGGTTTCTCCTGGGGAGACTGCGGACTTCCAGTGGTGAAGACACACTTCCTTTCTTCATCTCACGACTCTTCGTCTGCCTTCACAGTCGCCTCTGTCTCCTGTGCCGAGGGTCAGCTGGTCACGTTCTGTTCCTGCCTCGCCACCCGACGGGAGAACCTATGGACCATCATCCCAGGTATTCCATCCTCCCGTTGGCCCAAGGGTTCACAAGCCTGAGCATAACATACAGATCCCTGAGGCACTCCACTGCCCACTCCCTTCCACTGAGAAAATTGTCCATTTAATCCTACTCTCTGTTTCCTGTCTTTTAGCCAGTTTGTAATCCATGAAAGGACATCGCCACCTATCCCATGACTTTTTTCTTTTCCTAGAAGCCTCTCTGAGGAACTTTGTCAAACGCCTTCTGAAAATCCAAATACACTACATCTACCGGTTTACCTTTATCCACATGTTTATTAACTCCTTCAAAAAAGTGAAGCAGATTTGTGAGGCAAGACTTGCCTTGGGTAAAGCCATGCTGACTTTGTTCCATTAAGCCATGTCTTTCTATATATTCTGTGATTTTGATATTTAGAACAGTTTCCACTATTTTTCCTGGCACTGAATTCAGGCTAACTGTAGTTTCCCAGATCGCACCTGGAGCCCTTTTTTAATTTTGGGGTTACATTAGCCACCCTCCAGTCTTCAGGTACAATGGATAACTTGAATGATAGGTTATACATTTTTACTAATAGGTCTGAAATTTCATGTTTGAGTTCCTTCAGAATCTTGGAGTGTATACCATCCCGTCCAGGTGATTTACTACTCTTCAGTTTGTCAATTAAACCTACCACATCTTCTAGGTTCATCATGATTTGGTTCAGTCCATCTGAATCATTACCCATGAAAACCTTCTCCGGTTTGGTTACCTCCCCAACATCCTCTTCAGTAAACACCAAAGCAAAGAAATCATTTAATCTTTCCATGATGGCCTTATCTTCTCTAAGTGCCCCTTTAACCCCTCAATCATCTAACTGTCCAAATGACTCCCTCACAGACTTTCTGCTTTGGATATATTTTTAAAACGTTTTTACTGTGAGTTTTTGCCTCTTCGGCCAACTTCTTTTCAAATTCTCTCTTAGCCTGTCTTATCAATGTCTTACATTTAACTCCTGTAAACCGGAGTGAAGGCAAAACGCTATACTTCGGTATATAAAAAAATCCAAATAAATAAATAAATAAACTTGCCAACACTTATGCATTATCCTATTTTCTTCTGTTGGATCCTTCCAATTTTTGAATGAAGATCTTTTGGCCTCACCTTTTGACTATGTCGGTAATCAATGCATTTTGCCTTCTTTCCACCTTTCTTAATGTGTGGAATAAATCTGGATTGTGCTTCTAGGATGGTATTTTTTTAACAATGATGACCATGCCTCTTGCACACTTTTTACCTTTGTAGCTGCTCCTTTCATTTTTTTTTTCTATTTTTATCATTTTATCAAAGTTTCCCTTTTGAAAGTTTAGCATGAGAGCCGTGGATTTGCTTACTGTCCCCCTTCCAGTCATTAATTCAAATGTGATCATATTATGATCACTATTGCCAAGCGGCCCCACCGCCGTTACCTCTCTCACCAAATCCTGTGCTCCACTGAGAATTAGATCTAAAATTGCTCCCTCTTGCTCCATAAAACTATCATTTATTCTATCCAGGAACTTTATCTCTCTAGCATGTCCCGATGATACATTTACCCAGTCAATATTGGGGTAATTGAAATCTTCCATTACTGCACTACCAATTTGGTTAGCTTCCCTAATTTCTCTTAGCATTTCACTGTTCATCTCACCGTCTTGACCAGGTGGACAGTAGTATACTTCTATCACTATAGTCTTCCCCAACACACAAGGCATTTCTACCCATAAAGATTCAATTGTTCATTGAGGACTGTGACGGACGTTAAACGGCGCCAGAACACCGGGTGCATGCGCACAGGGATGCCACACACCATCACCACCGGGCTCCCTGAAATAACTAACAGTGATGAGAAAGACAGAAAGAAAGAAAAAAAAAGGTGAAAGAATCCATCTGGAACTGAGAGGGGAGGGGCGGTGAGTGATCCTCGATCGGGAGACCCGCCCCCTCTGATGTCACTGAGGACTGTGACGGACGTTAAAGCGCCAGAACACCAGGCGTTGTGCGCCATGCGCCGAAGGAGCTCGACAAAGGGGCACTCCCCTTTGTGCACCCCTTCGTGCATCCCGTAGTGTTAGCCATTCCCCATGTTCTTTTATATCCCTTGTTAACAATCCCCATATTTAAATGTTTAATGTATTTGACAAAGGTAACGCATGAGTTCCTGCAAATTTTGTTTAAATGTAAACCGATGTGATATGTAAAATTGAACACCGGTATCTAAAAATAAATAAATAAATAAATAAATAGTAGCATGCAAGATGTTTATCCTGTTGGACTCTATGCCATCCCAGACATAAAGCGCTACACCACTTCCCGGGTGCTCCTCTCTGTCATTGCGATATAATTTGTACCCCGGTATAGCACTGTCCCATTGGTTGTCCTCCTTCCACCATGTCTCTGAGATGCCAATTTAGTCTATGTCATCATTCACTGCTGTGCATTCTAATTCTCCCATCTTACATCTTAGATTTCTGGCACTAGTATACAAACATTTCAAAGTTTGTTTTTTGTTTGTATTTTCATTCTGATTTTTAATTGATAGGGATAAGTTAGAATGTTTTTAGCTCAGGTGAATTTTTAGTACAGGCAGTTGGACTATTTTTCTTATTATTGGAACCTCGCCGTCAGGATGCCCTAATTCTAATGCATCATTAGTATGTAACTTCAGTTAGTCAGCCAGAGTGACTCACTGCTCTCTTGATTAACAAATGTTGGTACCTAATCAAACCAAATCTCACTACCTTAACACCTTTCCAAGGTGAGTAACTGAACTGAACTTTTCAACCTTTTTACTTAGGTATATACTGCTCCTAGCTTATTTCTAGCTTCTAGCTACCTTTTTATGTTTTATGTTTTTTATATACAAACACTCTAACTTCTGCTTATTAGTTGCCTTACAGACTTAAAAGCACAAACACACTAAATAATATTTCCAAATAGTTAACTTCACCCCAATACTTTCAAAAAAGAAAATTTCCCAAGCAAGAACTTACTGATTCCTTTCAGCCACCAGCAAGGTGATCTTCCCCTCTCAGTGCTCCCACTGAGCACTATAGAGTGTAGACAACATAGTCATGAAAACAGTAGCCTAGTAAAATTCCTTAAAATAAAACAGATTCCTTGTTTTAAGCATGGTTAAAACAGAAACAGGCTGATGCAATACCGATGTCCTAAAAACATGCGTCCAAAGAGAATGCACTTTTTTTAATGCGCGCACAATCACCTCTTCTGGATACTCGATGCAATAGGCAAATGAGATGCCTCACTAAACAGGATGCACTAGGGATACATTTTGCGTCCCTAGCGCATCCATAGCATCAGGTGCCCAGGAGAAGTGGCTATGCATGAGTTACGGAAACAGACATTCGTTAATTGAGCATTTGTTTCCCCAACCTAACCATCGGCAAGACATTTTTTTTAATTTTTATTTTTTACGTTACTCCTTTTTTCAGTTCCTCCAATATTAAGTCAGAGGAACTATAGAAAAGCTTTTCTGTTAACTTTTGGGGCTCCTCAAGCTCTGGGGCTGGCGTTCATTTTTAAGGGTAAAAATGTGCATGTCAGGTGCACATTTATTTTTTCATAAGGGGGTAACAGCTAATAGCCTCATCAACATGCCATTTACAGGTGTTGAGCGCTATTACCTATGCGCTGGTTTGGATGAGCATTTTGGACGCGCTAATTCCCTTATTGCATAAAGGGTTATGTATGCGGGTCCAAAATGCACATCCAACCGCGAATTAACCTGTGCGTTAGCCTGAGCGCATGATATTGCATCGGCCTGAAAGAGGTCAATATTTAGAAAAGCAGCAAATTAGCTTGATAACTTGTTATGGATATTCAGTGGGACGTTTCCCAGTGAACATACTCGCCTAAAGTTATCTTGGTACTGGATAACTACGTTTGAATATAATGGTTAGTTCTAATGTTATTTAAGTAGTTATATTCAAACTATAGAGTCAGTTAAATGGCAGAAAATTAATTTTAAAAAATCCATGCAGGCATGCAGGCCTGATTACCCAACATCTCCACCCTACAAAATCATTCCAACTGAAGTCAAACATAATGCCCTCTCCACACAATCCCTCAAAACATTGTGTGCTTGGTGGCCCAAGGAGCCGCCCATTCCTCTCTCTCCCGCCACCCCAAATTCAGAAAATATATCCATCTTCAGGCTTTCTCTTCATGGTTTTCTCCCTCCCTCCCTCCCCACCCACACACAACCCCAATCCCAGCCTTCCTGCCCCTTCTGGCCTCCCCCAAAGTCCCCTGCTGTGGGACCCTGGGGCCGAGGGGGAGTTGGTGCAACCTGCAGGAAGGAGCCCTGCAGGTCCCCACCATAGGCAGGTGGAGCTGGCTGAAGCAGAGTCCCAACTGGAGCTTCACAAATATCAACCCTTGATCCCCTTAGGTTGAGTCTTCAGAAGCTGGGGCCAGATGGACTTAGGCTCAGGCTTCTGTGGAGGTGAAGATCTGTCATGTAAAAGATGTTGTGGGACAGCACAGTAAGGGAAACGGAGTCAGGTCAAGCAGCAGGCAATCAGAGTCTGGTACAGGCTGTGGTGAAAGCGGGAAGAATTCTCTCAGTTGAGGTTCAGGCAGTAGTCAGACCAGGCGGAGTTCAGTCAATAATGGTAAACAAGCAGGTGGCAGGTGGAGGTCAAGCAGAGTCATGGTCCAATCTGAGGTCAAAGCCAGAAGTCCAATCCTAAGAGACAAGGATCAAAGAGGAAGATGAGGGACCACAGAAGCAGGAAGGGACGCTGAGGAAGACTGACCAGGAAGACAAGAACTCAAGATGAACCTGACTGCCAATGGAACCAGGAGTAAGAAACAAGATCACAGCAGGAAGCAGGAACCAGGAACGCTGAGGCAATGCACTTTTCTGAGGAGGCGACCTATTGCTGAGGCATTGGAGAGGTTTCGGCCTCTGCCCTTTATATAACTGGAATGAAGACATCATCAGGAGGTGCCTCCGAGGAGTTCCCATAACTGGCTTTTTAAATTTAGTGGTTGGTGCTCAAGTGCCCTAGGGAAGACAGGGCCCTGAGGTCTTGGCAGCGTCCTTCCGCATAGGAGAGCAGCCAGCTGGACTGGAGCGGTGCAGCTTCCTACTATATTGTGATGAGGACCCAATGTCGGCGCCTAGCGGGCAGGCACGGCAGACGACTACATCTTGCTGGGGAGGTGCAGTGTCAGGAGGCCACGAGAATAGGCCCAGGCTGGAGGTAAGAGTGGCAGGCCATGGGACGGGCCCGTGGTCCACCAAATGCTTTAACGCCCCATAGCCACTGGAAGTGCAGCTAATAGCATAAGCCTGTTTGGGCTCTGTTGATTGAGCTTGTCACAGACATTCAAACAAATATAATTATTGAATTTGTATTCTAGTCCCATGCTGTTAAAATTCTGTGCTGATTCCATGTACAGCAAGCACAGTGAGAGATTCATTGAAGTCTCAGAAACCCTTTTCACAATTCTGTAGAAACCTTTTTAAATTCTCTGCAAAGGACTGCTCTATAAAATTGTTACATAATTAATCTGTAGGAGGCTAAATTAAATAAAAAAAAGTTCTCCCATTCTGTACTACATCAAACATTTCTAATTAATGGAGCCCTAGAATTCAATCTAAGGGCCAATTTCAAAAAGGTCTTCTTCCCATTCTCGGCATAAGGAAACCAAACCTTGGATGAACAGGTCAGATATCTGTCTAGTGCATGGAATTTGCATCTCTTTCCCATTAGAGGTCTTGATCAGTTGATGTTGGTTCTGCAGTAGGAGGTCCCATCAAATGATCTAAAATAACAGGGACACACTATAACATCTGATGAGGTCTGGTCATCTTCTGCTGCTTGCTATGAATCTGATCATTGAGCTCAGGACATTTCAGTATGACTGCTGTCATTCTGTGTGAGCTTCACAGTCCCGCAGCTCAAGACAGGAAGAATCTGGGTGAAGAGGTGGGTTATCAAGCTGCTGATCATTTGGAGCCCAGGAGCTTTAATTGTGAAGCGGACTTACAGTAATCATTTTGGGGGAAAGTGCAATCCTTATTTTGAATTGTCCATAATGGAGGCTCAGGAAAATAAATTTGAATAGCCCTGCATTCATAATTTGTGATGCATCAAAAGACTTTTACTTCACTGCCATAGAACAGTATAATGGAGAGGGAAGGACACATCATTTGGAGAAAAGATGATTAACTGTGATGGGTAAAGCTGTACCCTATCTGCCATCTCTTGCAACTTGAAAGTTTGGATCATTCTTTAAAAAAAATTCTGCCTGGCCCTGCTCAGTGGCTCATGAGTAGTGCTGCTTACTGCTGTGTGAGAGACATGGCTTTGATTTATAGACCAAGTTTCTCTTCCCTGGACCAGCTGGGGCTGGGGATGTTGTGGAGGTGGGAAGGGAGTCTCAGCCATTGCTCAACATTGCCACCTAGAGGCCAATCTTAGGGTCCATGTTAGTTGAGGGCTTTCATGGCAAACACTGATCTAAGTAGGGAGGGGGATATAAAAATGGGGGGGTGGGGGGATTCCCAGCTAGTTACAAATAAAGGCTCATGGCTCCTTAGGCTAACAGTGGCCAATTCTGATTGAACTGGAAGCTCAAAGAAACAGGAGGGAACTGCCAAATCAAACAAAATTCTGCCCTAGAAAGAGAAGATGAGGCCTCACTTGGTGCCCGAGTGAGCAGCGAAGAAGTTCTGTAAGCCCAGCTGAGGTCAGACAAGCAAAACTTCAGTTTGAAACTACAATTCAGATTCAGAAGCTGTGGAGGCATTGTGCAGAAAAATTTTTTTCCCTTTCCCGGTCTGAATACAAAACTTTATTTTATATTTATATTATCAGCTACAAAAAGATATTCCAAAAGAGCTTTGTAAAGGCCAGCATAAACATACATTTTACTTACTGTATACAATGACAAGATTCAATACGCTTCCTATCCCAGTACCTTAATCAGCTATTTTTGAGCAATAATTGGGTCAGGCTTTGCAATAAAATAAGATGAAGAATTCTACAAAGAATGAGTCAGATCATGATCTTTGGAAAGATTACAGTCATCGCCCAGATTCTTGCTGGCTGCTAATGTCACAGTCATTGCATAGTGTATGTCAAATCAATTAAAAAGGCACAGATTATGCATTAATGTCTTTTCAACACAGTCAACATGGATTACACCAAGCTGGAAATAATGATCTTAATATTTCAAAGTCAGCTTGGCCTTGCATGATGCTACTTGCGGTCAGGAGGAAGCAACAGCCTAGTTTTTCATTGCCATCATCACAGACCTTCAGATAACCTCTTCATTTGATTTCCATGAAAAAAGACTACATTTCTTCAAGCAGACACCATCTCCTTTCCTCAAATTGCCACAGGATGTCTATAAAAGAAAACCCACTATGAAATGTGTCTTGGAAAAATTTAAGGCCTCCGAACCACCAAATTCGGACCTCCGACCTCCATGTTCCAGAGAGGTAATACCCAACAATTTACAATATTCTTTCACTCAACTTTGCATTCAGTCCACTCCAAATACCTACATGCAACATGAGTCCTTGCTTATGAAGTCCTGGTAAAAATATTGTTTTCAGATACAAAATAACACTCGATTTCTTGATGGAACCTGGACTTATTTATTTATTTAAAATTATTTATATACCATCTAACAGTAAAATATAGATCAAAACGGTGTACAATATACATAAACAAAAATGAAAGCAGAAAAAAGTACAATCATAAAATTATATTAAAAATTATAAAAACAAATGTTTTAAAATAAAGAAGTATCTAACTTTAAAAACAGGAGATAGGAAAAGAAAGACAATTTCAATTGGATTTGGAGTATAAGATGAAAAATGCTGTATATAGTGTGGTTATGAAAGATTTATCTGGGGTGACAAATGCTTTAGTGAAAAGATAGGTTTTTAGTGATTTCTTAAATTCTTTTGGATTTGAGATTTGACGGAGTAGGTAATGAGTTCCATATTTGCGGACCAGCTACTGAGAATGCTCTTTTTCTTGTGATGTTTAGACGTGCTAAGCGTATCGATGGAATGTCTAGTAAGTTTTTGTTCAGAGACCTTAGGTGTCTAGATGGTTTGTAGATTCGAAGGATAGTGCAAAGCCAGATCAAGGATGGATTATGTAATAGTGAATGTACAATGGACAAGATTTTATACTGTATTCTGAATTTAATAGGCAGCCAATGCAGAGTGAATAATGTGGGGGAGATGTGTTATTAGCCATGACTACGGGACTACAAAAAGAGATCTAGCTGCAAGAGCTTTTGCTGCAGTTATGTTGGTTTTCATATTAGATTTCATCCAATGAAATCCAATGGGTAAAGCAGACGTGATTTCTGCTTTACTCAAGTACAGAATTTTGCATTTTTTTAAAAGCATGTTTGGGTAGCTTTGGTGGGATAATTTTCAAAGGGCAAGCATGCATGTATTTTCCAGGTGAAAACTGGCATAAAGTAAGCGGACAATTGCTTAGAATCCTTGTGAGCTGTTACAGAAAATGATTTGCTCATGTCAGTTGGCTGCCTGAATCCTGCCTGCCCTCCTCCATGATGTGCGGACTATTAACCACGTTCAGAGGAGGTGTTCCCAGGGGTGGGAGGGGGGAAATATGCATGCAGATTGCTGTTTCAAAACTGTGCATGTTATTTTCCCTAGAAAGAGCAGGTGCCAGTGTCGGTAGGTAACTGTATTCTCACAGCAAGTTTCAAAGCAAAATTCCCTTTGAAAACTGGTACAGAGTCCATGAGTTGAAATCTGGACAATTTGAAAATTGCCCCTAACCATTATAGGACAAAAGTTTTAAAACCAAAGGTGGGATACATATAGGGGTAGATTTTAAAAAAGTACACCGGATTTTAATAGATACGCGTATCCTTTAAAATCCGGGGTCAGCGCGCGCAAGGCTGTGCAAAATCGGCAACCTGCATGCGCCGAACCGCACAGCCTGCCTCCGTTCCCTCCACCTCCCCACACCTTCCCCTGCCTTCCTACCTAACCCACCACCCAGCCCTATCTAAACCCCCCTACCTTTGTTTGAAAAGTTATGCCTGCCTGAGGCAGGCATAACTCGCACGCGCCGGCCAGCTGGCCGGCGCACAATTCCCCAGCCCAGGAGCAGTTTCGGAGGCCTCAGCAATGCCCTCGAAATGCCCCCGAGCCAGAACCATGCCCGTGGCCCCGCCACCAGATGACGCACCACCGCAACACGCCCCCCCCCCCCGACACACCCCTGACACGAGGGAAGCGAATCTCCTCCATCAGAATCAACTCAAAGAGCCGCTCATGATCCTGATTGTAGAACGGCAGTCACCCACACATCATTTCATACATCACCACACCCAGACCCCACCAATCCACAGCACGCCCATAATCATTGTCTTCAAAAAACCTGGGAGTAACCATCGACAAGGAACTCAACTTCAAGCACCACATCTCCAACATGATCAAAGATGGTTTCTTCAAGCTGCAAACACTGAAAAAGCTCAAACCCCTTCTCCACGCTCACGACTTCAGAACAGTCCTACAAACAATAATCTTCGCGAAAATCGACTATTGCAACACAATACTCCTCAGTCTCCCCGAAGCCACCCTCAGACCCCTTCAACTTCTACAGAACGCCGCAGCAAGGTCAATAACAAACATAAAAAAATGCAACCACATCACTCCCACACTAAAAGAGCTTCACTGGCTTCCCATCAACCAAAGAATTCAGTACAAAACCCTCACCCTCATCCATAAGAAGATAAACAACAAGGATATGACGTGGTTAAACAATGTCATACTCCCTCATTCCACACATAGAAACCTCAGGTCCTCAAACACTGGACTCCTAGGCGTCCCAAACTCTAAAACAGCAAACCGCTCATCAACCCGCAAACGTGCCATATTCGTGGCGGGCCCCGCACTCTGGAACTCCCTCCCTCCCCCCCTCAGAAATGAACCCTCCACTCAAGCTTTCAAAAAACAAATCAAAACATGGCTCTTCAGAAAAGCCTTCCCACCAGATACTTAACTCACTCCCACCGCACACAACTCTCCCTTTAAGCAACTCCCCACTACAGCCTCCCACAACCCCCCCTCTCCCTGCCTCTCCTTACAGCATTTCTGCTGTGCAATTTTAGAGCAATTCTGTAAATATCGCCTTTCCCGTCGTTAGCAGCTACCTGCCTTCTTTGTAAATAAGTAGAGCTTGCTACCTAGCTAGCCACATGTTCAGTTGATTGTTCTTTCTCTTCAAATACCATGTATAGTACCTTGTTCTCTCCTTCCTGTTACCATGTTACAAACAGTTACCATGTTATAATGTAAAATAAGCAAGTCTTGTCTTATTTGTTTTTAGTTACATGTAAACTGATATATCTCGATCGAATGTCGGTATATAAAAACAATAAATAAATAAATAAAATAAATAAACGTCACCCCAGGAAAGCCCCGAGATTTACGCACGTCCCGGGGCTTGCACGCGCCGCCGAGCCTATTCAACATAGGCTTGGCATGCGCAGGGGGAGCTTGGGGCAGGTTTTTGGGGGGTACGCGCGTACTCTTTGAAAATCTGCCCCATAATGTTTTACACAACTAACACACTATAAAGACTTGTTAACAGAACTAGTTACCATTTTTTTTTAAGGCTTTGAAAGATGATTAATAGATCACATGATCCATATGTCCAGGGTCACAGTAGAAATGGAAAGACAAAGAGACAGAGACTTGTTATTGTTGCGTGTGCGGAGGTGCGGTCGCTTGCTCAGAGAGATTGTGAGCCCTTGGGCCACAGCTCAGGGAGGAGCCCCAAGACACACACCGTGGGAGGTGAGAGTGTTCAGGCATGGGCTGGAGCTGGACCAGGATCAAAGCGTGGAACATCAGGAACTGGAACAAGGCAGGCTCAGCCCTCCACTGGACCTGCACTCACCGGTGAGACCCAGCAACACAATGCTGGTCTCAAGAGTAGCCCTCCGGCCACTCGGTAGCCCTTCCAGACCCATCACTTGGGAACGACGAGTGCATGAGGCCAGACGGAGACTGAGGGCAGGAACAAGACAAGACATGGAACTCAGGAACTTGGGTCTCGAGGAACTTGGAAGACTCAGACAAGGTTTCGTGAAACTTGGAAGACTCGGACAAGGATTCAGGGTGAGTACCCTCCAATCCTTCCTTAAGTTGGACTGTCTTTAACAACGTGTCATCACTTGAAATTGCCAATGCCCTCAAAAACATGAATCCTGCCATCCACCCGCAAGATTCTATATCAATAAAATCTCTTCAATCCGTTCCTGACATTGTTGCACGACCATTAACAGACATTATAAATATTTCCCTGGGTGAAGGCATCTTTCCTGATTCATTAAAGTATGCGGTAGTCAAGCCCATTTTAAAGAAACCTCACTTAGATCCAGATAACCTTACAAATTTTCAGCCTATTTCTACACCCCCCCCCTTACTAGCAAAACTACTGGAAAAGGTGGTAAACCAGCAACTCATGGATTACCTGGTCAATAACCACATACTCTGCCCCTCTCAATTCGGCTTCTGGAAATTTTATAACACCGAAACACTACTCATCTCCCTTTCTGACATTATGCTAAGAGGCCTTGACAATGGAAATTCTTATCTACTGGACATATCGACTGCATTCAGTACTATTAATCATGATTCTATGATAATGAGAATTCAAGAAATTGGCCTAGCAAATTCAACTCTTGCATGGTTCATATCTTACCTGAGAAACAGATCCTTCAAAGTCAAATTAGGATCAGCCGAATCCAATACAGTTAATCTCTCCTTGGGGGTTCCACAGGGTTCTTCCCTGTCCCCTACACTTTTTAACATCTATATGGCCCCTCTCTGTAAATTTTTAGCAGGTTTAGGATTAGTTCACTTCATATATGTGGATGACATCCTTCCTATTGAAGGTTCCCTAGAGACCACATTGAAACTTTGGGAAATTTATTTCAATTCTATACAACAATTACTCACCCAGATGTCCCTTTCTTAAATCACTCCAAAACTGAAATTCTATTGATTTGCAATAAAGTCACTGAAAAGATATCAGATTGACCCCCTCTACTCATGCCATTCTTCAGGAAGTTAGATATCTAGGTTGCATATTGGACAGCAAACTAAGAGCCTCATTGGTATCACAAATTGCAATATCAGCTATGTGAAAGGCTGTTATCACAAGTTGCACTATTAACCCAATTTGGCAGTATATATGTTTCCAGACAGGCCTATTTGTGAGTGAGAGAGAGAGACTTGCTATAATGCCTCCTCCCTAGACAGGTATTCAGGTATTTGTATCCCTATGGGAGGCCCACCTAGTAACTCGAGGTGAGGGTTACGTATTAGTGTAGGGGGTTAGGGGCCACTTTCACATTCAACATGAGACGTACGAACAGAACAGTGGTCTCTTGTGAAGATTTGCTGGCCTTTGGAGTGAGGAAACTCACTCCAAGATGAGATTTGGGCAATGTTCTCTCCACCTAGCTTGATGGACTCTCTACCTGGGTAACTACAAGCTAGGTGGAGAGAACATTGCCCAAATCTCATCTTGGAGTGAGTTTCCTCACTCCGAAGGCCAGCAAATCTTCACAAGAGACCACTGTTCTGTTCGTACGTCTCATGTTGAATGTGAAAGTGGCCCCTAACCCCCTACACTAATACGTAACCCTCACCTCGAGTTACTAGGTGGGTCTCCCATAGGGATACAAATACCTGTCTAGGGAGGCAGCACCATAGCAAGTCTCTCTCTCTCTCTCTCTCTCTCTCTCTCTCACTCTCTCACACACACTCACTCTCACTCTCAAATAGGCCTGTCCAGAAACATCATGGACTACAATAAACCTTTACTGGCTATAGAACACAAATGACAGAGGTGTAATTATTGGCTGCACTAACAGTGCAGCTGTTTCACAGCACACAATAAATCCTCCCTGCTTTACATTTGCTCCACCCCCTGAATACAAAATGAGGCCCTAAATTTGAAGTCTTCAATAAAAGCCATAGTTCAAGACTTTTTTTTTATAAATTACAGATATTAAAAAAAGTAAAGCCCTTGCTACATAGTGATGATTTTCATACAGTCTTGCAAGCTCTTTTATTGTCCAAACTTGACTACTGTAATGCCCTGATACTGGGCCTCCCCACTTCCTCGATTCGTCCTCTGCAACTTTTGCAAAATACGGCAGCATGTCTTTTGATTAACACTAGAAAATATGATCACATCTCCCCCATTTTGAAAGACCTTCATTGGCTGCCAATTCATTTTAGAATCCAGTTTAAATGCTTGATTTGAATATCTAAAACCATTTACGGAGAAAAGATTGAATGGTTGAACGCATCATTGCATATCCATACGTCTCAACGCAACCTAAGATCCTCAGGTAAAGCTTTGCTAACTATCCCATCACCAAAAACAGCTCACTCAAACACTGTCAGAGAGAGGGCTCTATCTTTGGCAGGACCCAAAATTTGGAATTCACTCCCATTAGACATCCGGTTAGAGTCAAATATACATTCATTAAAAAAAAAACTGAAGACATGGTTGTTTGAACAGGCATTTATGCAGTCAGGTTAATCCCCCTGTTTTACTCTCCCACTTGCCAAGTTTATTTTATTGAGTTTTTTGTTTTATTATTTGTAATCTATTTTTAATTTTTAATTTATATTAATGTATTAAATTTTATTGTTTTTAGTTTTTACCTTACTTAACAACTCCAAAGGCAATTTTTTAGCAAATTTCGATTTTCTCCTGTTTTTTAGAGTAACTGGGTTTTTTTTTAATAATTTAATTTGATAATGATTTTAGTTTAGTTCTTTTAATTGTTTTACTGTATTTTTCCAATGATTTTTGTCCTCTATAATTGTATTGTAAACCAACATGAAGTTAACACGAATGTCGGTATAGAAAAGTGACTAAATAAATAAATACTGCACCACAGCGTGCCCTACACAGCTGTCCATGGCTGGTTGCGGACCACGCCAGAAGCGAAGCAGACTCCAGGCTAGAAAGTGGAGACTTGGAACTGGAAACATGTCGAAGATTCAGGAGAGGCCTGCACTGAGACGCGCCCTACACAGCTGCCCGTGGCTGGTCGCAGACCACGCTGAAGCGGAGCAGGTTCTGGCTTGAGTCTTGGGCATGGACAGAAACAGGAACAAGGTACACCGAAGACCGGGAACAGGATTCAAGACTCAGGATTCGACTCAGGATTCAAGACTCGGAACTTGGATTCAGGAACAGACCTCGGAATTAAAAACAAGGGGCCTTCTGGAGACTTGCGCTGCAGACATGAAGACAGGCCTTGTGCCACGAAGTGCCCTACATAGCCCCCATAGGCTGGTCATGGACCACGACGGTGGCACGCCAGGAAAGGTGGACAAGCAGGGAACATGGAAGCAGGACAAAGAACCGGAGATGAGGACACCAGGACCAGGACTGGAACATGGAACATCAGGAACTTCAGGACATGGAACATCAGGACACCAAAGAGACAACGAAGGAGCTCCAACAAAGAACAGGACCAGGAAAATCAGACAAAGGATACCAGGAACATCTGGAACATCAAACAAGGAGCCATCAAGACACGAGAAGACCACGGAGGACCTTGACCAGAGAAAGCAGTATGAACGACCATGGATCTGGTTCGAAGGCCCCAAGGAATGAAGGCTGAGCCCTTTTATAGGGCTGCACTAGGCACAGGCTGATGAGGTCATCGGTTGGGGCCATGGGCTTTTCCCACTGCTGGACCTTTAAATGTTGTGAAGAGGCGCGCCTTCACAACATTTAAAGGTCCAGAGGAGCCCAAGGACAGGAACAGGCAGCGGCATCCCTGCCGCGTAGAGGAGCAATGAAGGCGGCACCAGGGCCGTATGAAGAAGCCTCTTGGTGGCGGCACCAGGGCCGTGAAGAGGAGTCCCAGTAGCAGCTCCTGCCGCAGAGCTGGAAGGAAGGCAGCGGTCTGGGCAGCCTAGGTCATGAGAAGGGGATGCCCTGCAACATCGGGCCGGCACAGTGCAGAGGTGAGAGGATGCTCATGGGATGGGCTCTTCGAGCAGGATCGTAACAATTATATCTGTCTGAATCCCAATGATTAATGCTTGGATTAAGAAGAGATAGCTAAATATTATGGGATGAGTTCAGCATTGTAGTACTTTATTCTTATTAGGCTGTGAGCATTCTCCTTTAGCTAGAAATTCTGCAGACAGCCTCTCTACTCCTATACACATTACATTTTATTCTTAAGAGTTGCATGATGCGTGTAATGTGCACGTTAACTCCATTATACAAGTCTCAGTAAATCTCACACCATATTACCAGCTTCAAATCTGATTATTTGTAGCACCAAAACAAAACTGTAATATAAATTGCTGTAATAAAAGCCTGCCACCATGCCAGTGATACACAAGGTAATGAAAACAGACAGGCACAAGTCTTCTCAGAAATTTACTCTGAAACTACTTTTATTGAAAATCTCTCTCAAACTGTGCATGAGCTAATATGAGCCAATTGCAAATCTATGTCGTGATTTGGTTACATGATCCCTTCTTGGTATTTTGTCCAAGACTGAGAGTCTTTACAATATGATGGGTTAATATCCTGTAGTTACTACCCTTAAAATAAAGCTTGGAGGTAACCAGCACAGAGTGGCAGTTACTACCATAAGCAAGTTGCTGGGCAGACTGGATGGACCATTTGGTCTTTATCTGCCATCATTTACTATGATAGTAGCAACCGAGTAGCGTACTCACAAGGCTGAACAAGGCTGGGTCCCAATATGAGTAGATGGCTTCTCCAGGCAGGAAGGCCCTCCAAGGAGCAGATAGCCAGAATGCAACAAGGCCCCCGGGGAGTGGGTACCTAAAGCGCTCAAGACCCGGAGTGCAGAACAAGTTCAGAGTAGTGAATAGCGAAGCGTCGCCAAGTGGAGTGGAATTCAGCAGGAAGGAAGTCCTTGCTAACTCATAGGAAGCAAAGTCCGAACAGCTTAAATACCCTGGCAGGTGACGGCATGCGGAGGGGACACCCCCGGGATTCCCACCATGATGTGTTTAAGAGAGGGCCTGGTGCGTGCCCTAGGTAATCCCTGAATCAAGATGGAGGACAGGATCGCCCATGCTGTCCCAGGGATGCCGGGGAAGGTGGCGTTTGCAGACGGAGACTGCCACTCTTCCAAGAATCACTGGTGCAGGGAAAAGGGAGGTGAGCATCAGAGGTCGCAAGCCATCTGATGCCGACGGGCGCAACAGTACCCAGCTGCATGATGTCATCCAAGTGTGCCAGCAGGCTGGATTCCCGCTGCAAGGCCTAAGGAACGCCCTGCAGAGTGAGCAGCATGGAGTTGTAACTGGGTTTAAAAAAGGTTTGGATAAGTTCTTGGAGGAGAAGTCCATTAACAGCTATTAATCAAGTTTACTTAGGGAATAGCCACTGCTATTAATTGCATCAGTAGCATGAGATCTTCTTAGTGTTTGGGTACTTGCCAGGTTCTTGTGGCCTGGTTTGGCCTCTGTTGGAACAGGATGCTGGGCTTGATGGACCCTTGGTCTGAGCCAGCATGGCAATTTCTTATGTTCTTATGTTCTCTCTTATTATGGTATACATATCCACTGGTATTACATTGTAATGAGTGCTCTATATCCATGGAGTCTTTTGATTCCTGCTTTCAAAGTGATACTTTACTAAATGCTGATAGTTTTGAATTTTGGATTTCCTTTGTCCATTTCCCTATTTGATTTGACATCCCTTTCCTTCTTTGGGGTTCCAACATGATCTTGAATTAATACTGGGTGGACAAACATAAGAGATCATAGAGTGGTAAGAGGCTGCTCCCTCGTTTTGCCGTACAGCAAAATGGCGCTGACCGTACGGCATGGTCGGCGCCATTTTGCTGTACGGCAAAACGATTCGAGTTTAGGAGGTCGTTCCCGGACCCCCGCTGGACTTTTGGCAAGTCTTGTGGGGGTCAAGAGGCCCCCCCCCAAGCTGGCCAAAAGTCCCTGAGGGTCCAGCGGGGGTCCGGGAGCGATCTCCTACGCTCCTGACGTCGGGGGACAAAAAAACAAAATGGCGCCGGCGCTACCTTTGCCCTGCTGTCATATGACAGGGCAAAGGTAGCGCCGGCGCCATTTCTACAATGCACCGGAGGTCCGAGAGTAAAAGATCACACTGGGACCCTCCCTCTGGACCCCAGGTAATTTAAGGCATTTTGGGGGGGTTCGGGAGGGTGGGGGATTTATTTTAAAGGGTCGGGGTGGGTTTTAGGGATGTTTTAGTGTGCTGGTTTTCCCGCCCTCCCCCGATTTACGATTTACACGATATTTTAAAAAACAAAACCGCGACGATAAGATTCCCTCCCCCCCCAGCCGAAATCGATCGTTAAGACGATCGATCACACGATTCACATCTCTACATTAGGGGTAATATTCAGCTGCTGAGCAGCCCGGTAACCTATCTGGCTAGCTAGCAATATTAAAGTTAGCCCCATATGTTTATGGGGCTAACTTTAGGACAGGTCAGCAGCACGACCAGAGTTAGCCACCTAACTTCTAGATCTTCTCTTACAGTCTCTTTACTTCCCCATTATTCAAAGTGAACAGCAGCCACTTCAGAATATTAAGAGCAAAACTTGTTAATCAGTAGAATAATGCACAGATAAACAAGTCCAAAACTGAATCTGTCTCATGTGTTATGGCATAACACATGCGATAGTAATGGTGTCGCATTGTGCGAATGCAAAGTTTTCATAGGGGCGGGATTGGGGAGGGGTTACCCCTTTCTGAATTAATCCCACCTGGTTTAGGTTTTCCCTATCATGACCTCATTGCTTTAACTCAAAGCCTGTTATTTGTTTTGTCTGTCTGTCTTTACCAAATTATAAACTCCAAGAAGCTGGGACTCTCTCTTATGTGACTCTGTAATAATAATACTCTTTATACTGAGGTAAATTGATGGCAGGAGAGACAGATTCAGTTTTGGACTTGTTTATCTGTGCATTATTCTACTGATTAACAAGTTTTGCTCTTAATATTCTGAAGTGGCTGCTGTTCACTTTGGATAATGGGGAAGTAAAGAGACTGTAAGCGAAGATATAGGGAGCTGAGTTAGTAAGAAGACCCCAAATGCACTCCTGAAGGCTGCAGATAAAATAAGGAACTTGTAGTTCTCATCAGCAGCACCATTCATTAAACAAAATGTATCTTAGTTCTGTGTTAGTTTAATTTTCACATCCATGCCATTTGTGAGCAGCTTTTCTTGAAAACAAAGATCACTATTTAAATGTCCCAGTAGCGCTACCTTGTGGCTAGCGGCTGTAAAAAAGCTCTTTCGGTAAAACTGACATTATGGGGCCCCACATCTCTCACTTCGTGGTTTCCGGCTGTGTCTTTATAAAACAGACCACTTGTAAACTGTGTTTTGAGAGGTCCTTCACCATATTTGAGAAGCAGCTCTATGAGGGCTCTCTAAGAGTAGCAGTTGTTGCTCTGACTAATGAGTCAGTCTCCAAGAGTGCATCCAGCTGGCTAAAAATAGAGGCTACTGGATAGTTCACGAGAGCTACGTTGGTCCCTATGTCAATATGTGACCCATCTTTCACAATTTTACAGGTCAGCTACAGCAACGTGTTGTTTAAATCCAGGTAATCCTCACCCTGACCGGCTGTATACAAATCTAAAGGTGCTGCTTGTGACAAGGCAGATAATGGTGGAATTTCCACATAAATACTTTTTTCGATGCTGGTTTGAGTGGAGAAGGGCTCATCCCTGCAGGTTGTGCCAACTCCACCTTGGTGCGAGGGTCCACTACCGCAATAATACTATAGTAATAAGGTCTAAAAGGACTCATGTTCACTCCCAATGACTATGAGAGAAAATAGCCTGGGGGTTGCCAGTCTTATGCAGTTGATTGCTATATTCAAGGGCAGCACTGATAATACTGCGTATTTAATAATGGATAATGATATATTCATTTCCTTCTGAGCTTCCTTCAGTTCTTTCTATAAGAAAGTTTTGCTGCCCCAGGCCACATTAAAGAACCTGAGTTGGAATTTAGCCATGAAAGGAATAAACTAGCTCTTAGGGCCTGATCTGCTAGGCTTTTCCCCCTATAGATACAGAGTGGAAGAAAAGCCTTAGTAAACCAAGAAATGATTGTTATCCGTAAAGTAGACAGGACCCTCAGTGTAACTTCTTATCTGGAAAACACATAGAATGATCCTTTAAAACAAATTGCTTTCTTGATTTGATTTTTTTTTAATTCTCAAAAGATAAGCATTCCTTCTTTGAAAGAGAGACAAAAGGCAGCAGGGAGGATGGGACTGAGAAGCAAATGGGATGTCTGATTGCTAATGATTTATGGTTGATCAAAGCCATCCCTTCACTCAGGCGCCTTGCAGTCTCATCTTTAGAGCTGCAAAATTATGACTTCCCTTCACTTATACAGTCTAGCTGCTGCTTGAACCAATTGCAAAATACCCTGCTTACAAACGAAAAGATGATCTGCTCTGTCGATCTGCTGGCATAAATAATGTGCTTCCTTTATGTGACAGAGACAACAAGTGAGCTTCTTTTGGAAAGTTTTCGTATCATTAAGGAGGTGCGTGCTGGCCCTGCGGGAACGCACGCCACTTATTATGGTTCAGTTCCATTCCTAGGTGATTATGTGATAATAAGGCTCTGGTAACTTTCATCCAAAAGGATCATTCTAGCTGTGCTTTTATCTTGATGTTTTCGGTACATTTGAGCTCCTGCCATGTTCTGCCCATGGTTTTAAGTTACAACCTTTCTTCTGTGTTCATGGCCAGCATCTTTTTGTCTTTACGGTCCCTTCTGTACACAAATCCTTCACTGCTGGCTCACATTTCTGCCATAATCCTCAAGGCCATGCACCCTCTCAGTCTACGACCTCCTCGTAAATTGTAACGAAGACATCGGTCAAGTAGACGCTTTTACAAACTTGCACGTGATACTTTCTTATTTCATTAAGAGGCTTTAATACATGAAAATGACATCAAGGACTTAAAGCATGAATGTGCACGTAAGTCATTTTATTATTGAGCCCTCATTCTGAACACCCCTAAAACAAAGTGATTGGGTCCTTGTCCTAATTTTGTGTTAGATATTTTTTTTGCTTGTAAATGTTTTGATGCACTATTTGGGGATTTTTTCCTATATTGTGGGCCAAAATAAATGTCAGCCTTCATTTCTGAGTATTTGAATGGACTAACATAGCAACCACAGATTATTGCAGATGGGCTCCATGTGAATGCTCATAGAGGTAACAGCATATAGTAAAACATTCAGTGCAAGGATCCTTATTAAAATGGTTTACAGTATATTTAAAGTATGAGAAACTGGATTACATTTTGCCATTAGGAAAACTGTTGGGAGGGTAGGGTTTGACCCAGTGCTTTTGTCCTATTCCTATGGACTTCCAGCTCTGTTGGGCTACAGTGCCATGAGCCTTCATGAGCCTGAGGGTTTCATTTCTCCTATTTTTATATTCCGCACCCCCCCCCCCCCCCCCCCCCGCTCCACCTCAGTCCTCGGCCAGGGTCCACAAACTGCCGCGCTCTCTAGAACCCAGTTTACCTTGGACCCTGAGTGTGGCCATTAGATGTTGCTGTTGAATGGTGACTCACACGCCCTCTCCTCCAAGGTCTGTGAACCCACCCCTAGGCCAGCGCAGGGAGCAGAAGCGAGGCCCAAGAATTGAACCCAGGCCTGGTCCCCAGGATTCTGATGTCAATAACTGCCTGTGTTGAAATGTGAAAGCATTTGTTTTTCATCTCCTCTTCAATGGGCGTAACTTGTGTGAATGAAAAAGAAAGTGTCTAAAAGTGTGTTTACAGGTTTCAGTGAACAATAGAAACCATAACAGAGAGAAGGAGTATCAAAAGATATGGTTACCAAGAGAAGATAATGAATCTATATTAAAAAGCAATGTTATATATGAGCCTGAATGAGTGTATTCAGCACCACATAGAATAGGGCCTGCATTTCCAAACTCTATTTGTTCATCTCATCCATCTGCTTGGGGAAGATTGATTTCTGTGTACCCAGCACCCACCATTGTTTGTCCATCCATACTCCGCCCCCATCACTTTCCATTCAGGTTTTATCTTGCCCCCATTTACACTCAGTGCTAATCGCTTCTCATATCCACTGCCCCGGCTAACCTCTGTTTGCCAAACAAGCTCTGCCTTCCTGTTTAATCCATCGTTAATCGTCCTGAAGCATGTGCCATCCCAACAGAACTGGCCAAGACCCTGCCCTCATCACCACGACGGCTTGGATCATGCAAAGCCTGGGCCTTTCTTCAGCTTGTTAGAGAGAGGGGGGGGGGGGCTGAAGTCATATTACCCAGTGGTCATTAGCAAAATATTATTTAAAACATATTTTAGAACGAAGCAAAATGGACATGCCACCAAGTGAGGACTGTCAGTCTTCTCTGGGTACTGGTAAGAAGTCCCCAGATCATAGATTATTTGGTATTACACACAGGAAGGAAGTCGCTTAATGTTTTTTACAAGTTTTGGCTTGCAGTGTTTTGTTTTTCCCTGTGGAACTTTGCCTCTTCAAGAAGCTTTCGGCAAAGGGTTATACTATTTTGAAATCGTGTGACCTGTAAGCATTAATCTTGTGAGGAAAGTGACCTGTAAGCATCTTATACACTTTTTTTTTTACATTGAGGTTGCCCATTCTTCTTAAAATCCTTGCAGCTAGAATGAGACTCAGAAACCTCAATAAGTTACTACAAGATGCCCTGAATGTTCCCTCTCCTTGTTGTTTCAAGTATACATAAATCAGCAATACATGCAGGCAGAAGCTGGTGCTACTGAACTTATGCCTGTATTTTATAAATTGTGCAGCAGAAGCCCGGAAAGTACATGCACACATTTTTATGCAAGGATTAGCATAGTTTATACACCTACTTTATAAAAACACACACACAGAGTATATTTTATGTGCAGTTTATATGCAGAGCTAGGTATTTTATAAAGTTGGCTAATGTATGCGCATAGCTCTCTTATCATTATATTTGTGAGAGCAAATAGGGGCAGGTGCGCTATGGTGCCATCATAACCCAACCCCCGACACTGGAATTTCCTATCAGCTTGGCGATGGAGCCATGCACATCAGCGTTCCAGGGCTCTGCTGCAGCTGATTCATCCTTCCTAAGGTCAGCCTTGTTTGAATATTTCCAAGCACCAGCTTACTGAGGCCCTCCACCTTTTCATGCAGAAATCCACCACTTGGCCAACACCACTTGCTGCAGGCAAAAGAGAAGGCAGATATAATTAGAAGATGATAAAAGCACATTCTCCACTTATAAAACATGGGACTGTGAGCCTGCATTTCGACCCCTCACTGGAATGCCCTTGTAACGCCTTCTTTCTCTCTGCATACTTTTCTGTGCGGCCTTCTGAAAATTCACTTGGCTCGCGCAAAAGCTACATGCGCGCCTCTATGCCGATATTACACTAACAAACCGCAGGTAAGTCTTTGAAAATTCACCATTAAACATATGCAATCCTTTTTATGATGTTTTACATGAGAATACAGGTCATACTCTTTCCTCTATGGGCTCGGTTTGGCTTCTGATAGACTGTGATTAGTCATGCTAGAAGGCCACTCGGAGTTCACAAGAAACAATCCTCAAAGTTAATAGTGAAATAAGATGTGTTCATTTCCTGTTCATTGGTGAGCATCAGAATGCATGAAAAAAAGATCTTTAAGGCTACCAAAGACCTATTGCTGCTTAAAAATCAATCTGTTTCTTTCCAAACAAAAGTTACTTTTCCAGAGCGGGAGACAGCAAATCTTAGCGTTGTCCCCTTTAAAGACTGACTTTCTGCATGAGTGAGTTCATGGCTGTCTTGAAACAAAAGAAAAATATTCTCCTTGTAACAATGTTCTATTTGTTTCATGTTCCCACCTTGCCAGCGCTAAATACCATTTACTGATTGAATTAAAGATTGCACGGCACTTTGCCTGTAGTGAGCTATTTCTCTGACATTTCATATTGTCAGTCTCTCTATCTTCTTCATGGATGTTTGTTATTAGCCCTCATCTCCTGTCACCTGTAACCTTCCCCTTGCCTCTGTGGCTTCTCCACCTGCCACTCATCGCCTTCCTGCCTGCACGGCTCCAAAATACCTTCAGCAGACACTTCTCCCCCCCTCCCCCATCATGAAGGTGTCACTTCATCATTTGCTAGCAGATCTGCAAATTCCTAGGGACAATCTAAAATCACTTTGGATCTGTTGAGCTCCTCCTGGGGGACTAACTCCTACTCTTTGGATTAGGGGGTACCTGAATGTTAAAGGCGCCAGTTCAGCAACCCTTACCTGCTTTCCTCTAGAATAAGGAAAAAAATGACAAAGACCCCTATTACATTGGAATATCTGCCATATCTGCCATGATTTGCAAGGATCCTGTTATTGCACCTCGCCCAAAAGAAACTCTTTATATAATAGGTTGGGGTTTTGACTGTGATCCTGGATTTCAAGTAGGTTTTTTTTTGAACCATGTTGGAAGCAAACACACAATGTGGTGTGTCAGTCAGTCAGAGAGTAGGAGCCCCAAGGCCTGCTCTCATGAGGACGTCAGCACTGCCCAGACATAAGAGTGAGTGCTCCATGCTGTATGAGACTGCCCAGAGGACCCTGAGAGCCTTGGACAGGCCCCAGGTTTTTCAGAGTATGATTTATAAAATATAATCATGCAAACCTCTGAAAAACTCGGCTTTAAAAATGTTCCTGCATGTCTTGCAGACCCAGAAATCTGGAGGGCACAGGGCCATATACAGTAATGCCTCAGGCTCATGGAGCCGAGCTCTAAAAGAAATGCTCCTTTTATGTCTCTAGTCATTTATGGCTCCAGAGCAAAAGATACCATTTCTTTAAACACCACTGGCTGAATTTACAGCAGCAGCGCTATCTAGATTATTCAAGTATCATCCGGCTTGCTCCTTCATCCTACTGTCGCTTCTTTTCATTTCTTCCGTACTTTTTGGTGCTGGGTAATGGTCTGGCTATAGACGCACTCCTCCTTCCCCGAGTCCTCTCTCCTCCTTCCCCGAGTCCTCTCTTTGGCTGTTCCTGCTTTACATGGCTGCTCCCACCTTTGCCTTTGTTCCCCTTAAGAAGACGATTTTGAAAAGGGATTAGCCTGGTAAAAAGAGAGTCTGGATATAGGGCACCCGTTGTCCAGCTAGAAGTATGCACAGGCCCCCCACCCAATACATGCCCTTTTATCCACATTGGGGAGAGGCGTTTGCAAGGGAGGAAAGCAATGCATGTAGGTTGCATTTATAAATCTGTATGTTCTGTTTTCCTTTGAAAAAAAAAGCACCTGCAGCAAAAGCCTGCAGGTCGTTTGTTTTAAAAGTGAACGAAGGCACATACCTCCTCTTTGAAAACTGGTGCAAGACCGTGGTTAAAAAGAAAAGGATTTTGTAGCAATGCAGGGCAGTTTTAAAACTGTCACCTAAAGGTCCAGGACTGTCATAGCTCATTGCAGGAAGGGCAGGAGGGAGTGCTGCCTCCTTCTGTTAAATCATCAGGTCTGTGACCTTTGAACTCGGTCTTGAAGGTGTTCAGCCACAGGTGGGCCTGGGTGGGCCTGGGTGGGCCATGGCCCGCCCACTTTGAGCTCAGGCCCACCCACTTAGCACAGCAGCTTGAGAAGCAGCGGCCAAAGAGGGAAGGTGGACCAGGAGGCCGCCGGTAGACCCTGTCCCGCCAGCGACCAAAGAGAAAGCAGCCTGTGAGGCCATCGGTGGCTCTCATCCCACCGGAGACTGGAAATAGAATGAGGCCCGGGAGGCTGCTGGTGGACCACATCCCACCAGCGCCAAGAAGAGAAACCCGACCGGAGACAGCCTGCTTGCTTGCAGCCTCCTCCTCGTGTACCAGCCCTACTGAATTGAAAACGCTTGTGGCTATCACATGCTCTATGCTGATCTCACAGTGGACGAGATCAGCATAGAGGAAGTGATATCCACAACAATTTTGAATAGCACAGGGGCTGGCACATGGGAAACAGCAGCAGCAGAGTGGGCTCCCCCTTCTGCTTCTTATTGGGAGGCTGCCTGTCTGGATGTGTTTTTTAGTGAATGGGAGCCTGCCGTGTGTGTGTGTGTGTGTGTGTGTGTGTGTGTGTGTGTGTGTGAGGCTGCCTGGGGGAGAGGGGTCTTGTTGTGACTGGGAGCCTGCCGTGTGTGTGTGTGTGTGTGTGTGTGAGAGAGAGAGCCTGCCTGGGGGAGGGGGCTGTTGGTGTGTGAGTGAGCTTGCCTGGGGGAGGGGGGTGTTAGTGTGGGAGCCTGCCTGGGGGAGGGGTATTGGTGTGACTGGGAGCCTGCCTGGGGGGGGGGGGAGTATTGGTGTGACTGAGAGCCTGCCTGGGAGAGGGGGGTGCTGGTGTGACTGGGACCCTGCCTGGGGGAGGGGGTGTTGGTGTGACTGGGAGCCTGCCGTGTGTGTCTGTGTGTATTTGAGAGAGCCTGCCTGGGGGAGGGGGCTGTTGGTGTGTGTGTGAGCTTTTCTGGGGGAGGGGGGTGTTAGTGTGGGAACCTGCTTGGGGGAGGGGTATTGGTGTGACTGGGAGCCTGCTTGGGGGAGGGGGTGCTGGTGTGTCTGGGAGCCTGCCTGGGGGAGGGGGTGTTGGTGTGACTGGGAGCCTGCCAGGAAGTGTATGTATGTGAGAGAATGTGGGAATGGTGAAGTTGAGTGTATGTGTGAAAAAGAATATGTGTGTGGAAATGGGAGCCTGCATGTGAGGGAGAGTCTGAGAGTGGGAGCCTCTGTGTGTGTGTTTATGAGCCTGCATGTGAGAGCTTGTGTGTTTGTGTGGGAATATGAACCTGTGTGTGAGAGAGAATGTAAGAGTGAGAGCTTGCGTGTGTCTGTGAGGGGGAATGGGAGCCTACCTGTGAGAGCGTGAGCCTGTGTGTGCGTGTGTAGGGGAGGGGGGGAGTGGGAACCTGTGAGGAAAGCCTGCATGTGTGAGAGTATATGAGAGTGGGAGCCTGTGTATATGTAAGAGAACATGCAAAAGTGGGAGCCTGTGTGAGAGAAAGCATGTGTTTAGAGAGTGCATGTAAGAAAGAATCTTTGTGTGTGTGTGTGTGTATGAAGGAGGAAGGAAAGAAGACAAGAGGAGAGAGAAGAAACAGAAAGAATAAAAGAGATCCTGGAAAAAGGAATTAGGAAGATAGACAAGGGGAACAAAGAGACTAGGAAAAACTGATTAGAAAAATAAGATCAGACAACAAAGGTAAAAAAAAGTTATTTTGCCTTCTTTCAGCGATTGGAATCTGCCATCTTTGGGAATGTGCGTTTCTTATATATTTGTATTTTGCTTTTTCTTCAGATTTCCAGTGTTCACAGAGGCTGAGGCTGGTTTCTCAGGCTTTCCATTTCAGTTTTGTCTATATGTTTGTTTCTAATTTTTAGTCTCTTATTCTGTATTAGGTAAGGCTCTGTCTGTGTTGCACATGTGTGACAGAAGTGCAGCATTTTGGCTAGTGTGTAGTTTATGGAGATTTATAGCAGCTTTTGCTTGCTCTGTATGACCACTACGTAAGTAGGGATGTGCAAAGCCCAAACCGTTTGCTTCGGGCTTCGTTTTTGGCCCGCTGCACGAAATATCGTGTTTCCCACGGTTTGGGCCTTTGTAATTCGGGAAAAATTAGTTCGGGTTTCAGGGTCCCTGAACCAGGACAAATTAGGCTATTTCGTTGAAATTGCCTAATTCGTCCTGAACAATAGCACATCCCTACTACGTAGGTGTATTAGTGTTCTAGGGCTTGGTGTAATGCTTGCCTTTGCTTCTGTTGTTTGAATCTTGCGAGTTACTGCTGTTATGCTATGGCATGGGAAGGTTCTAGGTTTTTTGGGGAGTTCTTTTGCAGGGATTTGTTTAATTAAAAAAATGTTTGGCATTGGAGGGAGTTTGTTTTGCTGTCACTGAGGTGGCTCCAGCATTTGAATATATATTTTTTGTATGTTCTAATTCTGTTCTGCACGTTGCAAATTTTAAGTTCTTATGATGATTATTATGCTGTTTTATTGTAGTTATGATATTCTCTGCATTTTTGGAAAGAGGATTCATAAAAGAATACATTGATATTTGTTTTAATACGTAATTGGATCTGATGTCTCTGTTAAACTTCTGTTACTTTTTACATGATAAACTGCAATAAATATAAAATAAATTAAAATAGAATAATAAAGTATTTTTAATGCTGGTAAGTGCTTGAAATAATAGAATTAAAATATTTTAAAGCATCACTCATGATGGAACTACTTAGAAATCCATTGTCAGATGCACTCTAAGGCATTGTTTATTGATAAGAGTACAAATAATAGGGCCTAGTTCTGTATGTCAACTGCCCTCCCAGGTTAACCTTGGGTCCCCCAAAAAGTTCATTTCTGGCTATGCCATTGGTTCACACACCTCTGGAGAATTCCTTCAAAGCCAGCGATGTTTGGGCTGTTTCACTATCTGTTTCCTTATTATTATTATTATTATTTTTGGTTTGGAGACCATCACCGATCCTGCTCATCCTCTGACCATTGCTTTTATTTGTAATGGGTTGTTTTTTTTTCAAACTGAGCAGCAGGAAAATTTCTCCCAAGCCAGATGTGTTGAGCACTTCTGGTTCTATGGAAAGTCTTTAACAAGGAGAAAACAGATCAATGGCACTTATGGGAGGTTTATAGCAAGTGTGTACAGTACGGTTTATCGTGCACTAATGGAGGCTATTGCAGTATATAGAGAGTTTGATGGTAAACAAACTCTATAAACTAAAATGATGTTTTAAAAGGTCAGAATCCATTGTCCTTTTCAGTGGTTATTAAAAGCCCAGAACCTGCAGGCAGCAGTAAAATCCACCAAGTCTTTATCTACTAAGGTATTAGTTTACTTTCCTTAACCGGTGAGAGCCCACTCTTCCTGTTCATGTGTTTGTTGTTATTCTCCTGCCTTCCAGCGGGATTTGAAGGACAGGAGTCCACATCACTAAGCTGAGCCCCAGAAACAGCTTATTCCAGCTTTGTCCTCTAAGGGCCCAATTCGTCAAGGATGGAAAAATCAGGCCAGAAGTGAGAGACAGCAAAGTGTGGGGCTAGTGACTGAAGCAGAAAGTTTTCAGCCAGAAGCACTTCAGACGTTTATTTTCCTCATTAACTCTCTGGGTGATCTTAGACAAAGAACCATATGTTCTATGTTCTGCCACATTAATATAGCGCCTTATCAAGCCCAAAGAACTGTCAATGGGGCATACAGTCTCATTTTGCCAAATTTTAACTAGGTAATAATGATATTGTTTCTTATCCCTTTCAAGATGTCAGGAAATCCAAGCACGAAATATATAGGCTACCCCAGAGGTGGCTACATGCATGCTCCAGAGATTGTTTAGATCCTACTTGCATGGAAAGGGCTTTATGAATCAAATAGTACTTTACCACTGTTAGCAGAATCTGTCATTTGCTTTGCTACAAATCATTCCCCTGTGATTATCCGACTTTGTTTTTAGCATGAATCATACTTGTTAAGTGCACCTCATCACCTCCGTGTGGGCAGTTTCCCTTTCCTGCTTTTTATAATTCAGCTGTTCTCTCTGAGCTGTCTATGAGCAGAAGGGAAACATCCACATAAACAAAACCATTCAAACATTCACTGCCACCAACAGTGAGACTGCCCATGAGGACTCAGTGAGCTCTACTGTACTAGGAATGGGTAGAGAGTTCAGGTTTGGGCAATTGTTTTGTTTGATGGTCCACAAGAAGTGAAATCGGCTTCTCCCATACAACTCAAACAAAACATTTTAAATAGGCAGGAAGGCTACTGTGGTACATTCTGAAGTTAAAATATATGGTGCAAATCATTTCTAGTGATTTGAGAAGGGTAATAGTGTTATTGCTCTTCTCTCTTCTGATAATGTATGTGTGGATAATGTATGTGTCTTCCTTATCAAACCTTGCTTGGTTCATTCAATCTTATGGCACCAACTCTTACACCACCCCCAACTCCCCATCCCAGTGCACGTGAAATCAGGTGAGTCCTAAGCTGCAGGCTATTTTATAACAGTCGTTGATGTGCCTAAGATCACATGCAGTATTCAGTCTAGGCCTTGTGCAAGTCAGTGAGGCTCGGTTTTCAAAGGGACATCCCCCATTCTGTGTCCAGGCCAAAACTCTTTGGAAAACTTTTCTCAGCTAATTCATTTGATCTTCTTGTGAGGTCCTTTGTAATGCCACAGTTAAATTTTGGCACTTTGGGCACTGGATGGAGATGAGTTCATGTAGAAAAGAGCAATACCCTTTGATATTCATCTGACCCTCTAGAACATAACCTGAACTATGTTAGTACAGCAGTCATATAATGTAATTGAAGACACTGTACCTCAGTTTTATATAGGTTTTTTACTGATGGATGTCAGAAACATATACTACAGCCTTTGTCTAAATTGATTTCTCTGGTGGTATCTTTTACCCTAGTAATAAAGAGGAAAATTCAAAAAACGATCAAGGAATAACTAAAGAGATGAGAAGAGTGTTATCCATGAATTGTGACATGATTTAATAGGGTAACAAGATGTGATAAGCTCAGAGGTTTATGTGCTGTCTTCCAACTGATTCCTTCTAATTGTTTTGAGGCCGATATTCAAAAGTCATTTAGATGGATAACTGAAAAGTTATCAGTCTAAATGGCTACCCGTATATATTGAAAGCCATATGCAGCTAAATTCTAGCCGCATACGTTTTGGGCATTCTGGGGGCAGGAGGAAGGCATTTCAGGGCAGAGAAGAGTTAGCCACTAACTCCGATATTTAGAGTTAACCTCTTAACCTATGCTGCTAGCTCTAGTCAGGCCGTAGGGCTGTCCTAAAGTTAGCTGGTTAGACCTAACTGGCTGACTTTACGATAGCCAGGTATGTTCAGTGGTGAGACCGTGCTGCTGAATATACCTTGCTAGTTAGCCAGATATATTTATATTTATCTAGCTAACCAGCCAAGCCACACAGCGGATGAAAATGGACCTCTTCCAGACCACTAACTGGATGCAGGTCTGCCCTTTCAAAATGTATTTTAATGCCTTTGATTATTAGTGTTACAATGGGCAGCCTCAAAACTTTTGTTAACTCTTCCCTATGAGTATCTGCATGTAAATTTATGCATTAATTCTGTACTGTTTGTGTCTATTTCCTTTCTCCACAATTCTTGAAGGCTTCGTGTACATTCATTCACACAGTCCCACTACCCTCCCAATCTTCTTCACATAAGTATCCCTTTTTTCTAATTATCTTCTCAGCCTCTTCTATACACTCACAACTTCATGCATACTTCCTTACCATCATCACCTCAGGAACTTTCCTCTCTTCCTCCTTTATCTTCAGCGGGACTCTCGTGAACCTCCCTAAAAGCTTTCTTCACCTCACAGCATCACATTCCAACTTCTGCAGCTTCCATCCCATGTCTTACCTCCTCCTCCCAGAAAGGATCCTTCTCCATCACATCTTTCCTAGAAGCGTAATAACTGGGATTCTCATCACCTAGTGCATTTCTGTCTGTCTAATTGTACTGTGGATACAAATTTTGAAGTACAAACATAAAACACTCAACGCCCCTATCTTTAAAAAAGAATAAATCACCAGAGGTGAATATTCATTGTAACATCAGACTTTTATAAGGGGTTTATAGTGCAGACTTGTCCAATATTAGTAAATATTGTTCAATATCTGGCTGCTATGCATTCCCACCAATATTTATGGAGTAAACAATGACATTATTTCTGAAAGTCAACAAAGCTAATTTAAAATGTGCCCTGCATAACATAATTTCCTTGTTAAACAAAAAGGTAAACTTTATGCTAGGATATCAGATGGAGGCCTTGAATGGTTGATTGATCCGCATGAAACAGGATTCATAAAAGGCAAGGAACCTTTAAAGAGTATTCAAGCAGTAATCATTCTTCTTTGATAGATGACAAATAATACCAGCACAAGCGAGTGTGTCACTACTTTTACTAGCTCAGAAATGGCTTTTGATCATGTAGCTGGGTTTTGTAATGGTTAGTAAGAGAAAGAAAGAATTGTGATTGCAAATTTATTTGGATCCTTGATATGGATCGTTGCCTACATAGTGATCCATAATAAAGTCACAAGTATCACAACAGCACTACAAAGATAAACATATCCAGAAGTTGAATTAATTAAATAAGTAGCATTATGGTCCACAGAATGAGAGGAAAGACAACCAATAACATATTCCTAAAAAATGTATAAGTTCTGTAATCTGAAGTAAAAGGTCAAGCAGATTCTTAGACTTCGCAACACTATATGGTAATGATCACTTGACTGCTAGTGTTTCACCCTCCTACTTTCTTGTGTCCTCAGACCTGAATTACTTTTTCCTCTAAACCAGGGCCAGATTTAAGGTTTTGGTGCCCATAGGAAGAGTGCCACCCCTGAAGTTCTACAGGCACATTGCCCTAAAGCAAGCTGAAACAGGCTCCTCTTTTGCTTGGATATTCGTTATCTTCAGAATTTGCAGTTGCCTATGTTGCTTATGGCTAAATTTGGGCTTTCTCCCCCTAGCCACAAATGGGCTGATGCAATATTGTGCACGAAAAAACATGCGTCCAAAATGGGCACCCGTTTTTCCAAAGCATGCACATCCACCTCTCCTAGGCGCCCAATGCAGTATTCAAATGAAACCAAAATGAAAAGGATGCCAAAAAAGCACGCTGTGTTCAAAAAAGAGCATCCATAATGCTACCCATTTTATTACATCAGACGTCCATACTGCATCATGTGTGTGCCATGTGGACGTGCATACATTCTGTCAAAAGGGCATACATTCTGTCAAAAGGAATATGGGGAATGTTTATTAGAAAAATTATATTTTGAAATCGAATTGTGCACCTCCAACGAGATGTCATGACATGAGGTCATAATCCTGCTAGCAGGGTGTATAAATCACTGCTTTGAGTCTAACTGTCCTTTTGTACTCAATTCAAATTGGATCTGTGCACTGGCATTCGGATTATTCAACATTGCAGGAAGATCAACATTGCTTCATTTTCAACAGGTAGGATGTATTTGCTTTGTCCTTGTTTGTTTTTCCGAAGTGCACAACTTATTTATTTATTTATTTGTTTGTTTGTTTTATATACTGTCAATCTGGAACAATCTCAATGGTATACACTCTATTATATAGTAAACACTATATAAGAAACTTGTTCATTGTGCTTATTTTATATTACCTGTGCTTTTTTAAATTTATAATTGTTCAGTTCCACTACTTTCAATTGCCTTTTTTTACATAATATGGACTCATGGCTATTGGTGAAAGGATGTCCAAGCCCTGGATGCTGACAAAGGGAGCCGGACTTGGGTATCCATCATGAGCCTATCCCTGGATGCCCAAGCCCTGGACACCATCAAAAGGAGCCGGATGTGGGTAGCTACTATGAGCATCACCAGGGGCCTATAAATGGAAGCACAAATTATGGACGTCCTTCCATGCAGCAGGCCATAACACTGCATGAAACCTTTTTAACACTGTACTGCAGGGCACCACCAGACCAATCCAAGCATCTGAATTGGCTTTTCGGCACACTGAACGCCCACTTGATGACAGACCTGGTGCTGGTATATTCCTTATTGTACCATTTTTTGGCCGCAGTATGTGGGGCCAGGAGCGGAGTAAGCAACCGTGGCATACAGCTATAGCCTCCATCACCTATAAAAGGGATACCCAATATTGCATTGAAAACAATGACACCAGCAAACACATACACTACTCCAATTGCCATATACATATAGATAGCCGGCTCATTTAAAACCTCACCACCAATACAGTACAACAACAAGCTTTCAGAAATCAACAGTACACAATAATATATATCATGTGGGTGAGAGACAATGATCTTGTACTGGGCTCCACATCTCTCCATCCCACTAGGCTGTCTATAACCCCATATCCATGAACTGTCAGCTATTGCTAGTGCTAATACAATAATGCCAAGGACAGGGCAGGCGCAAAATTTCAAGCGTGAAAAACTTGTTATGGACGCACAAGTTTTGGATACACATTACTGCATGAGGGGGGAGGTAATAGCTAATGAAGTAATTTAAATGGAATTTAAATACGATCAGCGCTATTTGGGACACACTGGTTTGCATGCGCTTTATGGACACGCTAATACCTTTATTGCATGGGGCGCTCTTTTTGCGCGTCCAAAACATGTGTTCAAGCGCAGGTTAACTGGTGTGCTAGCCTGAGTGCATGATATTGCATCAGCCTCAAAATGAGAGAAAAGCCTTAGCGTATTAGACTCAACCTTGTCTACAATAGGATCGAGCTTCATTGTCACAGAATACTGTTTCAGTATTAGACCCAGACTCCATTACTATATACATTCACAATAAATAAGCATAATATTGGATGCTACTGCTACATCTGTCTTTAAAACTAAAGCACTTTTTATTTCATTACATGGATGGAGGCCTGGAGACTCCTCTAATAGAAAGTCTGACTGCATATTTCATAGCCTCTTTAGCAGGACCACTGAGCCTGTCACTAACTTCTAATGCAATTTCCAGCCTCAATGGGGATTAAAAGCAATTCAGGGAATGAACATATATCAAGCACAAAATGCCAACAAATGCCAGTGTGTGGTGGGCAGGTCAGTTCAGTTCTTCCTAATCCTGCTACTGTGTCTGCTCGTTTTGGGCAGTGGTTGACTCCTCTGGGTTACACATGCCAGCAGGTACCAGGCACGGGAGACTTTTTTTTCTCTCAAACTCAAAGCAGTAAAGTGGAGGACAGGAAGCAAAGATGACAGCAGGACACACACACCTGCAGAGTCGGAGTACCTGGCAGCTGGTGAACCGTGCCAATGCAGGAGAGAACAGTTTGCGCTCTACTAACACGATCCTGGGATTTGTCAGGCACCATTTGAAGGGAGTTGGAAAGAAAAGCAGTACTTGTCTCTCTAGCTTTTTATTTAATGAGGCACTATGAATTATTATTAATAAAAAAAAATCCCAGTTGCCATTTGTCCTATGAACTAAGGCAATATCAGTGGAACACAGATGATGCGACTGTGCTAATGGCTTATGCTGTAGAAATCATTTGTGGGAGACTAGGATTTGGGTGTGAGGGTAAGCAGGGGCTAACCAGAATAGGCTGCAGTGTCCGTATGCTTTGGTATTATGGTGCTGGGGGGAGGAGCTCATAGTGTGCATGACTGTGGATGTATATTTGGAAATAGAGCCCGCCTATGGTTTATGGAGAATAAGTACCAGCATGTTATATGCAGACACTTACAAATATGATTACTCAGAGTCTGTGTGTCTGTACTGCCCAGCAGGATTGTGTGTTTCTAATGTGTCCAACCTGCTCTTGTACCTTGATGTAGGCCCTGGAAACCCATTCCTGTCACCAGATCAAGGCCTGAATTTGTGGCCACTATGCCTGGAGTTTGTAGTCTAGGCCCTTTTCTCCCCTTCCACCACCATTACCAGAGATCATCAAATTGGATGTGTAGCTCCTGGTTCAACAGGGGCTTAGGGCTCTCTTCTCATACCTGTTGCTTTAAATATGTTTAGCGCAAAGTGCCATAAGCCCCAGACTTCTGACAGCACTTTTCTCAAGAGAGTTTCTCTCAGTCTGCATCTAAGGTAAAACCATTCTGAAAGCAGGACCCTTTCTGGCCTTCTGCATGATGGTACAGAGAAGACAAGCAAGTGAAATGATGTAGAAAAATGTGCAGGTGTGACTCTGAAGTCAAGGAGCTAAGGTACATCTGGAGCCTGGGGCGCTCCTTGTAACTAAGCAGAGGACAAGCTACAGTGCAAATAAATAAATGGTAGAGTGATCTTGTTTTATTGTTTTCCTGCCTTCTTAGAGCAGGTGAAAAGATGCAAGTCCCTAGTAAGGCTCTGCAAGTAACATAGGAAAGACTGTAAAATGCTACTATACAGCACTGAACCGGACTAAGACGGCTGTGTGCCTCGGTTTTCGCAGGTGGTGTGCACGTATGATGCAGAGTCTCAGAGAGTAGTGCCAGGGTTAGGCACACTGGGGCCCAGCCAGTGCCAGCAACCTGAAGCTCTGCCTCTGACATCTCAGCTTCACTAATAGGGCCCTGGGTTATTGCAACACCCCCCCCCCCCCCCCCAACCTCTTAAAAATGGCTCTGTCAAGGAGGCACGAACCGCAAACCAAAAACTAGGAGACAGGGAGATTACTGCACTGGAAAATTTAATTGTTGCAATCAAATTGAGTGAAGCTGGTGCCTGATGGTCACAGACAATACAGTTTGTTAATAAAAAATCAATTTTAAATGAGTCCTTGGAGATCACAGATATGACAAGTATACAAAGTGCATCAAACTATAATAATCCCACTTCCCAGGAGAGTCACTGAAACTATATAATGAAAATGGAGGATATGAAAGAGGGAGAGAGGGAGGAGAGACAGGGAGAGAGGGATGGGGTAGAAGAGGCTGTAGTAGATGAATCAGAAATGGAGAAGGGGGAGATTCATCATGGTAAAAATAAGAAAATTGGTCTTCAAGCAGGAATGTACTAGAGAAGAAAGCCAAATAAAGCAGAAGACAGGGCCCGATTTACCCCATCAGTGCCCTTAGGTGTGGCAGAAGGAGCATCTCCCTCCAAGGGTGGTGGTGGCCCGCTTCATCCACGGGGCGGGGGTGGAGATACTGCAGTTCTCCCAATGTTGCTGGCCTGCTCCGGGACCTTTCATGGGGCAGGTCCAATGGGACAGTGCTTTTCAGAAGAAAGTGCCACTGGGATGCAATAGGCAGTGATCGTTTTACCTCGGGACCTCTAGTGGGAAATCTGTGCCAGGGAGGTGGCCAAAGGAAAAGAGAGACACAGGAGGTTATAGAGAAGATGCAGAGTGAGTTTCCTTTCTCCATTTGCATCTTTCTTTTCATGAAAATAATTTCTAGTATGGCTGTCTCTTGTGACTAATCAGATAAGCAAATGCATTCTGGAGAATAATTCTCACCTCCAGGATCAACTGTTTCAGCGTACAGCACAAGGGAAGATGACTGTGTCTCTGCAAAAGGTCTGTACCCTTTATAAGGGGAAAGGTGGTGACAACTCTGATCTCTTTCAGGGTTAGAAGATTGTTGGTGCTGAAAGCTAGAGCAGCGTTAGGAAAGGTTATGGCACAGCTTTACATCCACTGTCATCCTAGAATCAAACCTTCTGCCCCAGACAAAAGAATCCATTTTCCTTCTGTGCCCTTTTCAGCAAGAGGAGAGAAACCATAAATTGAAGCCGTGTTATCAGCAGGGAGAGAGAGAGAGCGCAGGTGGTGAGGTGAGAAAGCAAGATGTGGTATCCGAAGGATGGCTTTTTAATATACTTGGATCTCTTTGCTTTTCAAGTTGCCTGTTTAGAAAAGATGTTGTGACGTGAAGTGAGAAGAATGGAAAAAAGATTTTTTTTATGAGACAAAGGCAGGTAAGACTTGTACAGCGGCAGCAGACAGAACATTAGAAAGACACAACTAGAGAAAAGCCTTTTCTAACCCTGGCAGATGTCCTATGGAAAAATGAGTGCTATATGTTAGTAAATCTTCTGGGAAGGTCACTTGTAAATATTATACAGAGGTCCCTATGTTTAAAGCCTTACTGTAGATATAGCATGAGTCCACAACATCCTAATGCACAAATCCTAACAAGGTTTGCCCTCTATCCAACTGGTTCTTAATATTCTGTCCCACTGCTGGTGTTTAACCTACTTCTGAACTAGGTACAGTATATGCAATCTATATCTAATGCACCCACCGCTTAAACATTGACTTGAAATCTACCTCATATTTGTTTATCTTTTCTGTATGTATCCATCACTTATGTACTCAATGTCTTGTTACTTTATGCAATCCGCCTTGGATCTACCTTTAGGAAAGACAGAATAGCAAATATTTATGAACAGATAAAATTATGTATGGTGCTGTCCATTTTTGTGCATCCTGATAAAACATACTCTCAAAGAGGGAGTAATCTTCAATCCGTCATTAGTCTTGCTGCTTAATTTCACACTCATTAGACATAGACATGGGCTCTATAGTCCGTGGCACTTCTATTAGTCAAAGGTTAATAAATCAGCAAAACATGTCTTAAAGAATCTCAGCAACTGAAAAGGTGAGGGGCCAATGAGCTGCAATTTGCCTTTCTTACATTGCGACAATGTTTGCAGTGAGGAAGGCAGTGGCACTACCAGATGAGTGGGTAGACACATGCTGATGGGAAATGGCTGCCCGCTTCGCAGTCTCTTTGTCACATGACCTATCTCCTGGTGATTTGCACGGAGTCAGGCCATTCCTCTCACCAGCTTTATTAAGTGATACTCCTGGATCCTGCAGATACCTTGTGTGTCTAAAAAGAAAGTGTTAGAGCAACACTTTCTTTTTAGACACACAAGGTATGGGATATCAAAAACGAATAGGCAATTCAGACATTGCACAGGGACTGTCAGTTTCTAAGATTGTGATGGGTTGAAGGAACCCTGTCCCTGGATGGTGGACATTCCCTTAAATTTTAATTCAGGGAACATTGCCTCCCAAAGAAGATATTCCAAAGCTGACAGAATGGCTTGTATGCAATCCGTGCAGTCCTACGAGATGTTTCATCTGTTTTTATGTAATCCTGAGTGTTTATACTCCTGCTCCTCCTTCCTCTAACCAGAAGGGTCCCTACTCCTGGATTATCGGTTGCAGCTGATGTTGATGTTCACCCCTCAGCTACTTGCAAAAAGTTAGCATCCATCCCTTTTTGCTTCTTCCCAGCGAGGGCACTAAACCCCTCTACATTTAGGCAGCCTGTCAGACTGAAGACCTTCCACTTACGTTAAGCACTCAAATGCCCTAAACTGAGCTTCACCCTCGACTGCATGCAATCCTCTCCTGGCAAATCCGGCAAGCGCAGGAGAGACCAACAGCAACAGACAGATCTGGCAAGGACTATGCATTTCCACCCATGATAATACAATTTATTTTTTAAAGTCCTTACAATTGAATAAATAATGCCTGAAAGACAACTCAGCTAGTGTGAAACTGATTTATAAATGCTCTCAGTCACGGTATAAGCATGGACAAAATGTATTGTGCAGACCCCTTTCCCTTCATTTGCAATAACCTACTGAGTGAAAATAGTCAGGAATACTGGGAAAGATGATTTGTCTTCTTTTCAGCCCTCTACCTATACACTTAACTGCTGTGGGATATCTCTGAGTGGTGTACTCTAGGCTACATTTCTGAGAAACGTGCTCTTGAGTGAAATGACGCATGTAAATTTCAGGACCAAAACAGTCAATGTGATCAGCAATGAAATAAACAAAACATCATACGCCAGCGTTACCCCTCATGACCTGGTAGTGCTTCTCTCAAAAGAAAACCCAGACTATAAATATCAAATCAATCAAATTATCCAGGTGATTACACCATGAATGCTGCACAATTTAATTAACAGGAATATTTGGGCAAGCACAGCTAAATCAATAAACTGAATGCCGAGGAAAACACAGGCTTTCTATAGCAATCATCTTTGTCTTCCTTAGGAAAAAAAGGGAGATGTTGCCATAAAATCAAATTCTTGGATTAAATTGTGACGTAAACCACACAAATAGGCTATTAGCCAATTAATCACATTTTTGTAAGCATGAAACCAAAGTGAAATGACCCTCATCATTTGTTATCCAGTGGGACCTAAAATGTTAACTCTTTAAATGCTGCACTATATTGTAAGGCAGATTCCAGAAGTAGGAGTCCGGTGCCTAAGGTGATCTTATACCCCCAATAACCAGATGCCCTGACGCAGGAAAAATAAGCCAAAGCAAGAGAAATATGGGCACGTTAGCACAGAAGAATGAGTGTAAAAGTGCAGGAAAAGTCAATGCACAACAAAGTGAAAAGGCCACAGAGCAGAGTGAGATCTGCCGAGGATATGATGACGAATGCCATTAGCGTGCACAGCATAGCTAGGCTAGAACTTCCTTAGCAGATGGGGCCTGCTGGGCATATTTCAGCCCCCTCCCCTCAAAGAGAATTTGGCTACTTTCAGATGCGTGAAACATTTCCTTTTTCCTGTGCTAATAAAAATGAATTTGAGCCTCATTTTGGTACTGCTTTTGACAAATTTCATTAGGCCTTTGAGGTCTTATCCAAATCAAATGAATTTAAATGAAATGATAAAAAGGTAAGGGATCACAGGTCATCATCTTGCCCTCTCCTCCGCCCGCCAGCAGCATCTACTGCCTACTAAACCTTCCAGACCAATGTGTGCCTATTCTATTCTTCCAAACTGCCAAGGATGGAGATTTCCCTTCCGCCCCATGTAACTTAATCTTCTTTCCTAGGACTAAGGCCAGCAATGGTGATAAAGGAATGGATTCATTAAAGTTGTATGTTGAGGTCTGATAGCCAGTGGATAACGTCTGGGCCAGATAAGTGGATTGCTTCAGGCCTCCACTGAGGGCAGGTTTGGGGTGGAAGTTTGCCATGTGGATCATTGACTGCATCTCTCAGCATAGCCGGTTCAGTAACCTGTAATCCTCCTCCTTCTCCCCCCTGCAATGTAAGCACATTATTCTTTGTTCTATTATATCTTCTATATCAAATTACATAGTCAAGGACATATCTGAAAAACTAGAGACAGTTACCAGTTCTCCCCTTTGGATGAGCCTAGATAATGCACTAAATGAAACATCTGCCTGTCACACTGCAATTAGCAATGAAGGAATGTGTCCATTTTCTCTCATTAAGACAGGAGCTCAATGTGACAATAGTAATGAGAAAAGAATCCATGTTTTCATCCATGGGTATAGTATCCCACTTTATGCTGTGTAGCCATTAAGAAATGGGACTGCAGCAGGAGCAGTGGCAGTTCGCAGTCACGGTGCTGTGAGTGTGAGAAATATACAACTCCAGGATGCAGCAGTAAATTAGCCACAAATCTTACATCGAGATTGCTTGCTGGCTGACCATATCAGAAATCAGGCTGTCTCTCTGCTCATGCAGTTCTTCATGGGTACAAAAGAGCTGGGTTACATGGGAGACAATAGCCACTGATGGACATAAGAACATAAGAACATGCCATACTGGGTCAGAAGAAGGGTCCATCAAGCCCAGCATCCTGTTTCCAACAGAGGCCAATCCAGGTCACAAGTACCTGGCAAGTACCCAAACATTAAATGAATAGATCACAAGCTACTAATCCTCACTGATTAATAGCAGTTTATGGACTTCTGCTCTAGGATTTATCCAAACCTTTTTTTAAACCCAGTTACACTAACTGCCATAATCACATCCTCTGGCAATGAGTTCCAGAGCTTAATTATGCATTGAGTGAAAAAGAATTTTCTAAGATTTGTTTTAAATGAGCTCCCTGCTAACTTCATGGAGTGCCCCCTAATCTTTGTATTATCCAAAAGAGTAAATAACCGATTCACATTTACCCGTTCAAGTCTTCTCGTGATTTTTTAAGCTTCTATCATATCCCCCCCTCAACTATCTCTTCTCCAAGCTAAACAGCCTAACCTCTTTAGCCTCTCCTCATAGGGGAGCTGCTCCATCCACTTTATCATTTTAGTCGCCCTTCTCTGTACTTTCTCCAGTGCAACTATATGTTTTTTGAGATGCGGCAACCAGATCTGCACACAGTATTCAAGGTGCGGTCTCACCATAGAGCGATACAGAGGCATTATGACATCCACCATTTTATTCGCCATTTACTTCCTAATAATTCCTAACATTCTGTTTGCTTTTTTGACCACCACAGCACACTGAGCCGACAAATTCAGTGTATTATTATTATCCACTATGACGCGTAGATCTCTTTCCTGGGTGGTAACTCCTAAAGTGGAACCTATTATTGTGTAATCACAGCAAGGATTAATTTTCCATATACGCATCAACTTGCACTTGTCCACATTAAATTTCATCTGCCATTTGGACACCCAATTTTCCAGTTCTCCTGCAATTTATCACAAACCGCTTGAGATTTAACTACTCTGCATAATTTTGTGTCATCCATAAATTTGATCACCTCACTTGTCATACCCCTTTCCAGATCATTGATAAATATATTGAAAAGCACCGGTCCAAGTACAGATCCCTGAGGCACTCCACTGTTTACCCTTTTCCAATGAGAAAATTGCCCATTTAATCCTACTCTCTGTTTCCTGTCTTTTTTTTTTTAATTTTATTTTTATTGAAATTTCGCATTTTTAAACAAATATATGATAACATAATCATTATACAAGGTATATTATTCCAAGAACAATTTCCTTATTATCTCTTTAAAAGAAATCAATAGGTAATGAAATCATGAGAACAAAGGGATTTCAAACACAAAAATCAGGAGCATTTTTAAGGAAAAAAAAAAAAAACTTAAGAAATATACTTGATGTTATTTATCCTACCATATATCTCTTTTTCCCCCTATTATACAGCTTCCTTAGGGTGTGTGTGCAAGTATGTTCGCAGTTGTTCAGGATTTGTGAAAATGAATCTATTATTCAAATGCTTTATTAAACACCTACAAGGATATCTTAATTGGAATTGTGCCCCCCTTGATAATACTTCAGATCTCATTTCTATAAACCTTTTCCGTCTTAATTGGGTGGAACGTGCGATGTCCGGAAATATCCTTATAGCTTGCCCATAAAAAATGGATTTTTGATGTTTAAAATGCAATTTTAACACTGCATCTCTATCTGTTTGTGACACAAATTGAACTAACAATATGGCCGTAGAGCTAATTTTAGACTCAAAGGATTTTTCCAGGAATTCAGTTAAATTTAATTCCTCTAGGATTTCTCCATTATTTGTATTGCCCCCTCCCTCTGTTTGTGGTAAATAGTACAATTTACTTAATTTAGGAAAGTTTACCTCTGAGTATTTCAAGATATTTTTCAAGTAACTATGGAATAAATCCAAAGGTGTAATCAGATGACTTTTTGGGAAGTTCAATAATCTAAGGTTATGTTTTTTCAACTGATTTTCTAACATCTCAATTTTATTTTCATGATCTTCTTCTGATTTAATTAGATTTACCTGAATCTTTTGAATTTCCCCCACATTTTTATCCATTGTATTAACACATTTCTCCAATTGGTCTACTTTATCTTGCACTTGGTTATTTTGTTTCAGGGCATCCTGTACTGTGTTTGCTAATTTATTAATAGATATTTGCATTTTAATCATCATGGTTCCTAATTCCTCCATCGAGAACTTTTTTGGTGCAATAAAAGAAACCTTTTCACTACTGTCAAAACATAGTTGGACATCACTTTCTCCTATCTGTTGTAATAGCCCTCCTTTCCCTTCTGCATTACCCAACGAAGTGTCCTTAATTTCCTTTGAGTTATGATCAATCATAACCCTTGAGATCTCAGTTATATTCACTGGTCCTTCCTGAAAGGAGGAATCCTGGTAAGAGACATTTAAGTCCACTTCGGTTTCTGCAGTAGGAGGGACCGGTTTTTTCTCTGGGCCACCCGGGGTTAAAGATGTCTCGAATGCCACGTTGTCCAACTCCTGCTCCTGAGTTGGGCTACTAGCGGCCCTTCCGGGTGCTTGGGTGGGATTACTATGGAAACAGTCTGTAATTGTAGACTGAAACATATTACCGGACGTTGTTACCGAGGACGTCTCTCTCATTCTCGCCTTCCTCTTGGTATGAGGCATGGCTGTATGAGGGATTAATATTCTAAATTACAGAGAGTCTTATCAATGTTTCCAAGTTAACATCAAATTTACTCACTGTTTGTTCCCTTCGCTCTCAATCCGACCGCATCACGAACAAAATTTATGGCTCCAAACCGCTCCAAACCGGGCTAAGCCGGGCAAAGTCGCGCCGGCGTAGGCTTGATTTTATTAGCCTACCCGGCTCCTCCTCCACGTCGCGGCGTCCTCAGTACTGCCCCAGGATTGGTAGGCAAGATTAGAACACTTTTAATCAGCTGGGCTCTCACCCGAACCAGGAAATGCTGCGGCAGTGTCCCGCCGGCGTAGGCTTGATTTTATTAGCCTACCCGGCTCCTCCTCCACGTCGCGGCGTCCTCAGTACTGCCCCAGGATTGGTAGGCAAGATTAGAACACTTTTAATCAGCTGGGCTCTCACCCGAACCAGGAAATGCTGCGGCAGTGTCCCGCCGGCGTAGGCTTGATTTTATTAGCCTACCCGGCTCCTCCTCCACGTCGCGGCGTCCTCAGTACTGCCCCAGGATTGGTAGGCAAGATTAGAACACTTTTAATCAGCTGGGCTCTCACCCGAACCAGGAAATGCTGCGGCAGTGTCCCGCCGGCGTAGGCTTGATTTTATTAGCCTACCCGGCTCCTCCTCCACGTCGCGGCGTCCTCAGTACTGCCCCAGGATTGGTAGGCAAGATTAGAACACTTTTAATCAGCTGGGCTCTCACCCGAACCAGGAAATGCTGCGGCAGTGTCCCGCCGGTGTAGGCTTGATTTTATTAGCCTACCCGGCTCCTCCTCCACGTCGCGGCGTCCTCAGTACTGCCCCAGGATTGGTAGGCAAGATTAGAACACTTTTAATCAGCTGGGCTCTCACCCGAACCAGGAAATGCTGCGGCAGTGTCCCGCCGGCGTAGGCTTGATTTTATTAGCCTACCCGGCTCCTCCTCCACGTCGCGGCGTCCTCAGTACTGCCCCAGGATTGGTAGGCAAGATTTGAACACTTTTAATCAGCTGGGCTCTCACCCAAACCAGGAAATGCTGCGGCAGTGTCCCGCCGGCGTAGGCTTGATTTTATTAGCCTACCCGGCTCCTCCTCCACGTCGCGGCGTCCTCAGTACTGCCCCAGGATTGGTAGGCAAGATTAGAACACTTTTAATCAGCTGGGCTCTCACCCGAACCAGGAAATGCTGCGGCCCTGTTTCCTGTCTTTTAACCAGCTTGTAATCCACGAAAGGACATCGCCTCCTATCCCATGACTTTTTAGTTTTCTTAGAAGCCTCTCATGAGGGACTTTGTCGAATGCCTTCTGAAAATCCAAATACACCACATCTACTGGTTCACCTCTGTCCACATGTTTATTCACTCTTCATAAAAATGTAGAAGATTTGTGAGGTACAACTTCCCTTGGGTAAATCCATGCTGGCTGTGTCCCATTAAACCAGGTCTATCTAAATGTTCGGTGATTTTATCCTTTACAACAGTTTCCATGATTTTTCCTGGCACTGAAGTCAGGCTCACCAGTCTATACTTTCCCGGATCACCCCTGGATCCCTTTTTAAATATTGGAGTTACATTGGCCACCCTTCAGTCTTCAGGTACAATGGATGATTTTAATGATAGGTTACAAATTTTTACTAATAGGTCTGAAATTTAATTTTTGAGTTGTTTCAGAACCCTGGTCCAGGCAATTTCCTACTCTTCAGTTTGTCAGTCTGGCCTGTTACATCTTCCAGGTTCACCATAATTTGGTTCAGTTCATCTGAAACATCACCCTTGAAAACTGTCTCTGGAAAAGGTATCTCCCCAACATCCTCTTCAGTAAACACTGAAGCAAAAAATAATTTAGTCTTTCTGCAATGGCCTTATCTTTCCTCAGTGCCCCTTTAACCCCTCAATCATCTAACGGTCCAACCAACTCCCTCATAGTCTTACTGCTTCAGATATATTTTTTAAAGTTTTTATTATGTATTTGCCTCTAGGGTCAACTTATTTTCAAATTTTCTCTTAGCCTGACCCATATCACAGTCTTCCCCTCAGAAGGAGGTAAATCCACTATGAAGTCGGTGGACAAATAGGTCCATGGCTCGGTGGGAATGGGCAAAGGTTGGAGGAGTCCCCAGGGACAGCCAGACAGGCTTCTGTCGAGCACAGGTGGGACAGGAACTGACATAAGTACGAACATCTCTCGACCTGAGGCCACCAATAGTATTCGATCAACAGACCCAAGGTTCGAGTCACTCCCGAATGACCTGCGGTCAGTGAGTCGTGGGCCCATGACAGGAATTTTATGCGCAGGCGAGAAGGTACCATCATCTTGCCTATAGGAACTACTTCTGATGCTGCAAGGAGAACTTTGGCCAGATCGAGGATATATTGAGGCAGATTGGGGTTATCCTCTGTTTCCACAGTGCGAGAGAGGGCGTCCGCCTGGATGTTCTTAGAAGCTGGTCTGTATCGAAGGACAAAGTTGAATCTGCTAAAAAATAGTGACCATCGAGCCTGTCGAGGATTAAGGCATTGGGCCCGGCACAGGAACTCAGGTTCTTGTGGTCCATGTAAACAATCACAGGAAGTTGGGCCCCCTCCAGCCACTGGTGCCATTCCTCAAACGCGAGTTTAATGGCCAATAACTCCTTGTCCCCTATGCCGTAATTCCTCTCAGCGGGTGAGAACTTCCGAGAGAAGTAGGAACATGGCAAAGATTTGCCTTTAGTAGATATTTGGGTCAGAACAGCTCCCACTGCGAGGTCGGATGCGTCTACCTCAACAATAAATTGACGCTGAGGATCTGGATGGTGGAGACAGACCTCTTGAAGAAAGGCTTTCTTCATCTCCTGGAAGGCACTTAGCGCCGCAGAGGACCAGTTCTTAGCTTCCGTACCTTTCCTGGTAAGGGCCATCAGTGGAGCCACCATCCGGGAGTAATGGGGTATGAACTGGCAATAAATGTTGGCGAAGCCAAGGAAGCATTGCAGTGCCTTGACCCCCACCGGCTGAGGCCAATCCCTGATGGCCATTACCTTCTCTGGATCCATGTGGAAGCCCGTGGAGGAGATGATATATCCAAGGAAGGGCAGAGATTCTTTTTCGAACTGACACTTCTCTAGCTTGGTGAAGAAACAATTGTCTCGAAGCTTCTGCAGGACTCGTCGAATGTGTATATGGTGTGTAGCCAGGTCCTTAGAGTAAATTAGTACATTGTCAAGATATACTATAACAGAGGTGTGCAACATATCCCTTCACACCTCATTCATAAGGTTGTGAAAGACCGCAGGGGCGTTGCATAGGCCGAAGGGCATGACCAAATACACATAATGCCCGTATTTCATGTTAAACGTGGTCTTCCATTCGTCACCTGGTCGTATCCTTACCAGGTTTATGCGCCCTGGAGGTCCAGTTTGGTGAAGAGCTTGGCTCATTGCAGGCGGTCTAGGAGCTCGGGAATCAAAGGCAAAGGGTACCTGTCATGTCGTGTGATGGCGTTGAGCCCACAGTAGTTGATGCAGGGTCAGAGTGACCCGTCCTTATTTGCAACAAAGACGAATCCGGCCCCGGTGGGGGAATGAGAAGGCTGAATGAAGCCCCATTCCAAATTCTCCTGGATGTAAGAAGACATGGCACAAGTCTCAGGCAGCGATAAGGGGTAAACCTGCCCCTTGGGAGGAATGGTACCGGGAACCAAGTTTATTGCACAATTGAAGGGCCGATGTTCTGGAAGGAGTTTGGCCTTCTCCTTCAAGAAGACATCCAAGTAATTCAGATATTGCGGCAGGAGTGCCACGGATGTGGTCAGAAGTGGCACATCTCTCAGGCAAGAGTCAAAACAGGGCGAGCTCCAAGATGTGATCTGAAGAGTATCCCAGTGGATAACTGGGGAGTGCTTCTGAAGCCAGCCCAGGATGATAGGGTGAATGAATCTCTCCAAAATGAGAAACGAGATCTCATCAGTATGTAGGAGACCAGTTCGTAGAATCAATGGCTTGGTACAGGTAGAGATGCTCCCCAGGAGAGGAGTGCCGTGGATCGAAGATACTCGGAGTGGAGGGTGTCGGGGTTGGACCTCAAGCTGTAACTGCCAGACGAGATCCACAAGAATGAAATTCCCTCCTGCTCCAGAGTCGACCAAAGCCAGCGTATCAAAGATACCCCCGGGGTAGATGAGAGTAACCTGTATGGTGCATGAGGTGGTATTAGTATTACCTAGGGTCAGCTCCCCAATGATCCCTAGGTTCTGGCGTTTCCCAGCCGCTCACCACATTGAGCTAGGAAGTGCCCCTTGTTGCCGCAATATAAGCACAGGCCTTGAGTGCGGCAACTTCTTCTCTCCTCCTGTGAGATCGGACCTTGTCCCAATTGCATGGGCTCAATCCCTTGGGCTCCGGGAGAGGCAGAGGAGGAGGGTACCAGTTGGGGAAATGTAGACCGCGAGTTACTGGGTCTACGACTGGACTTCCCTTCACGAAAGCGGCGTTGGATTCGGCGGTCAACCCGCCCAGCCAGATCAATCAGGCTATTCAGGTCATCCGGAAGGTCCCTCGCAGCTAGCTCATCTTGGAGACGCAAAGACATGCCTTCTAAGAATATTTATTTATTTATTTTATTTAACTTCTTTTACTATACCGACACTCAAGACCAGGTCTTATCGTACCGGTTTACATTAGAACAAGGGGAAAAATCAATTAACGTATAAGTGGAAAAGAGAAGTTACATTAAAACAGGGAGGGTAAAAACATGGATGTCGGAAGATAGGACAGAATTAAGTAATTGAACAATAAGTTAACAAAATTACAAACTATAAATTAACATAAAACAATAAATTAAATGAAGGCTGTCATCCCTCCAGTCTAACTCGGCGGCCAAGGTACGGAATTCCACCGCATACTTGGCAAGGGACCGAGTGCCTTGGCGTAGTTGGAGTAACTCGGCGGCGGCAGTGGGTCTGCGAGCAGGCTTGTCAAAGACATGTCGGAAGGCCGAGACAAACTGTTCCGGATTCCCCAGAATGGGGTCTTTACACTCCCATAGCAGAGAGGCCCAGGCCAGGGGCTTCCCGTCTAGCAAAGAGATAATGTAACTGGTTTTTATCAGATCTGTCAAAAACTGGGACGGCAGCAGATTGAAACGGATGTAGCACTGGTTGAGGAATCCGCGGCACATATTCGCCTCCCTCGAGTACCGTGAAGGTCCCAGCATTTGTGTGGGTGTTGACGGTCCGGGATCGACCGTGGCAACTAGCGCAGGAGGTACGAGTGCAGGTGCTCCATCCATACGATTGGCCAGTCTCTCTTCTGTCGCCATCAGGGCATCAAGGCAGATTTGCCGTTGCTGTAGATGCTCGGCAATTCTGGGGATGGCCTTTAAGTCTGCCTTGTCCGCCGGGTCCATGGCTTTGCAAACTCTTGGATTCGTGGACCCTTGAGCCGACTAGGACAGATGATGACGCACTGTGGGAAGGCCCTCAGTGAATGTCAAAGCCGGGTGGCGGCACAGGCAGGAGACCAGGAGGATCTTCACCACTGGAGACCCGAGGTCCCCCCAGGAGGAGCCTGTGAAGACCCGGGCTGCTTGGACTTACGAGCGGCCTCCTATGGGTAGGTGTTGGAGGAGGAGTTCCAGAGGATAGAGGAGAGTAGAGCTGGAGCCAGGAGGCCAACTGGATCTTCACCACTGGAAGCCCGCGGTCCCCCCGAGATTAGCTCGTGAGGACCCAAGCTGCTTGGACTTAGGCGAGACCTCCTGGACGAAAGCTGAAGTCAGGAACCAGAGGACAAAGGCTGAAGTCAGAAGCCAGTGGACGAAAGCCAGTCAGAAGCCAGGAACAGCAACTAGCAACTCTAGGAAGAGCGAACCTCGTTGCAAGGCAAGGAGTGGAGCCAGTTGCAGGGTTTAAATACCCTGGGAGCGTCTGACATCACCTCAGGGCAGTGCTTTACTTTCCCGTGTTCGCCCCTTTAAATGTTGAGCCCCTGCGTGCATGCGTGCCTAGGGGGCGTGGCCAGCCATGGAGCATCGGCAGTGTCTCCTTCGAGGAGGGAGCGCCGTGGCAGGAGCCATGCAGGCCCATACAGGGCAAAGAGACATCGCAGCGGCCTGGACCATCCCTGAGGTAGGTGGAGGGACCGGGGCACGGCACGGGACTGCAACAATAGGTGCATCTTCTATTAATATTATCTTGCAGGAACAGGTTGTCTTTCTCAACAACACACTTAGGTGAGAATGCTCTGGACCACCATCCAATTACAGGCATTTTAAGAGGATTCTGTGGACACAAAATGCTCTGAAGAAGGAATATTGTTAGATATCTGAGGTATTTGCAGAAATACCTTTCTGGCTCTGCCTTCATGCCTCCAGCTGCGACAGGGTAATAGTAACACTTATTAGGATTCTTCTATGGCCATTAATCTCGGGGTTTCACTACTTCATTACCAGCTTTGGATAGGAGAACACATCAGAAGTTCCCTGTGGAGATGAGACCAGTGGCACTTCACAAATGATTATATCTGGGTACTGAATAGGTGATACTGAATAATGATATTGTCAGTAACTAATTTCCAGCAATGGAGTCACTTGTACATTGTACTTATGCCTTAGATGCCTAATTTGCTAAACTTTCTCTCCATAGACAGAGATTGGGAGAAAAACCTTTAGTCAGTCAGGCCCTATGTGCAACAAATATCAGCATTAGGTAGGAGCAACTGCAGTACTGTAAAATATTGATATCAATGAGTATGATTAAAACTTGTTATACTAATGAAGTACTGATATGTATCTTCCCATGATGTGGTGCATAAGATACAGTTAACAATAGAGATGTGAATCGTGTCCTCAATCGTCTTAACGATCGATTTCGGCTGGGAGGGGGAGGGAATCGTATTGTTGCCGTTTGGGTGTGTAAACTATCGTGAAAATCGTTAAAATCGTGAGCCGACCCCCTAAAACCCACCCCCGACCCTTTAAATTAAATCCCCCACCCTCCCGAACCCCCCCTCCCAAATGCTTTAAATTACCTGGGGATCCAGCGGTGGTCCAGAACGGCGGCGGTCCGGAACGGCCCCCTCAATTGAATCCTGTTGTCTTCAGCCGGCGCCATTTTGCAAAATGGCCGCCGCAAAATGGCGGCGGCCATAGACAAAAACGATTCGATGCAGGAGGTCGTTCCGGACCCCCGCTGGACTTTTGGCAAGTCTTGTGGGGGTCAGGAGGCCCCCCCAAGCTGGCCAAAAGTTTCTGGGAGTCCAGCGGGGTTCAGGAAGCGATTTCTTGCCGCAAATCGTTTTCCGTACGGAAAATGGCGCCGGCAGGAGATCGACTGAAGGAGGTCATTCAGCGGCGGTCCGGAACCCCCGCTGAACGACCTCCTGCAGTTTTTAGGGGGTTTTAGTGTGCCGGTTTTCCTGCCCTCCCCCTTCCCCCGATTTACGATTTTTTAACGATAAATCGGGGGAATTGGTATTGTATCGTGGCCCTAACGATTTTTGACGATTTAAAATATATCGGACGATATTTTAAATCGTCAAAAAACAATTCACATCCCTAGTTAACAATAATTCTTTTTGTTGTTGCCATTATCATAAGATAGTAGCAAATAGATATCCAGCCTTAATTGTTTCACTTGCCTTTACAATAACATAATGCATTGTCAGCCAAGGAGGAATTTTGCAATGGTCCTAACATTGAAAAGTTTGGCACTTGAAAAATTCCTTATTGGTCCAATATTCTAAAAAGCTTTAATCGGTAGTGGATGCTTCTACTGCGTGAGCCACTGCATCATGAGAAGCGACTGAAAGGAGTCATTGCAATGCATTCTTGTTCGCTTAGGTGACATTTGCTTTCCAGTCCTTGACCTGATAATACAATAATTCCACCTGTAAATGAAAATAAAGAACCTTTGTCTCTCCTGACACTGATTGAATGCCTTCCCACTTCCAGTGCACTGTTTAAATGCCCATAGAGCATGCAGAGGGAGTTTAATTTAACTCTGATGAATGTAATATTATAACTATAAGATCACAAACCCAGCATGGAAAAAAAATGACACTGGACAAGAGAAAATGTGTGTGAATTAAAAAATGAAAAGGGTTCTGTGCCAGTGCTGCCAAGTGCATGTAAGTCCCGAGCTCTTTTCCTGCTTCCAGGGCTAGCTGGCATTGGGGGTGTTGCAGAGTCGATGCCCAGTGGTCAAGATTCCAGAAGGAGCCACAGCCTGACCAGGGGGGATGTTGATGTAAACCCTGGGCTGGGGGATGAAGCGGCAGGACATGCTAGAAATATGAGGAATATCTCCAAATAGCTGCACATGGCAGTATAGTCCAATACATACCTAATGATACCTAATGATCTGGAAACCAAAAAGATCAGAAGTAAACTGCTGGATAAAAAGAATAAAAATGCATGAAAAGATGGTTTTGGATGCAATCTCTCAAACCATTAACTACATGATGACCTATTCCCATCAGAGTGCAGACATCTGCAAGCTGTCCTGACACTGGAGAAGAAAACAGTTTCTTTATAGGTTGTGACGCCTTTAATTGGACTAAAAAAAATGTTCTGGCACTTGAGACTTCCAAACCACACAGGCTCCTTTTTCAGATGTCAAAGGAAGGAATCCTTTGAAACCTCAAACCTCCAGTCTTTGAAGCAGGTATTTAATGTCTTGTTTTGTTTAATTTATTTATTGTTTTTCTGTATTTGTTATAGAAGATTGTTTTTAATTTGTTTTGATTGATTGTCTTTATTAAAATTTGTTAATCACTTAATACCAGGGACAGTAAATTTTAAACAGGTGCACATGTGCACGCATTCATCAGCCACGCTGGGGGATGCACGCATGTTATAACATAGCCTGTTCACGTGCACATGCGCACGCAATTTTAAGTGGGTGCGTGTCTATGTGCGCAAATGCCACGTCTGCCGCGTAAGTGGGGGGATTTTAAAAGCCAGGCGCACTGACGCCATTATCCATTTTCACAGTTCATTCCCATTTCTCCCAGTTAAAAGCTAGGACTTCTAACCTAGTTTAATAGCCTCCTTCAACCCTGTTAGCCCCTGACTCTTAAAACCTTGCTCATCTGTTTAGATTTTTTTGTTTTACAATCTGAACATTCTGCACAGCAGAAGTAAAGTTACATGGCAGGGGGACCTCGGCACATGCTTGTGCACGTAAGTATTTACATGCTAATTTCAAGCTGGAATTTAGGGACACCCATGCTCCACCCAGACCACCCCCACACCCCTTTTTTGGAACTTTTCATCTGTGTACGCAGTGGGAGATACGCGCATATAGAGGCGGCTTTTAAAATCCACTTGGTGCACAGCAGCCCAACGTGTGCATGGATCTCCTGGTTTTGGTGCACACCGGGCTTTTAAAATTCACCTTTAAGCAAGTTCCATATGACAACATACACATCTCAAAATACAATCAATGGATAGAAGTCATAAAACATCAGATTTAAGTTTTATTTTGTTTGTCCTGTTTTGTCTAAGATATGATTACGGACATAATTTTGTAAACTCCTTCAATAGTTCATTAATGGTAGGCGGTGTAGAAATGTATTAATTAGATAAATAAACAGAGCAACAATTCTGGGCAAATATTATATTTGTCTAATAAAAAGTATCACAGTTTGCTAAGAATAAAGTTTAAGAAAAAAGTTACAATAGCTGGTAACTCAGACTTGCATATTTATCTTACTGAAGGCAGAATACCAAGAATTCAAAAATGCAAAACAGATAGGAAGTCCTGCTGGTGGATTTGTGCAGTAGAAATATGTAACGTTTGGGTATATTGATGGGACTTATGGAGATAGAGAAAAATTGGACCATCCCATTTGCTTTGCCAGATTGTTATACAGTATAAGCAACATGTAATCACACATTGCATTATGCCCAGCTATGTCCCTTTATCAAATGATCTGCAGGCTTTCACTATGGTTATTCCTTCAAGCAAGACAGGCAATATTACAGCTGCTGCTGGAATGAAAGTACTTCATTAAGAAAGAGGTTAGGGTTGGGCAGGAACAGATGGAAAAAGGAAAGCACAGTTTATCAAGGTTACACATGAGAGGAGGGACAGAAAAGGGCACACAGCACCTGTGACAATATTGGCTCCAGGATCCAATGAAATCCCCGCAGAAAAACAGGGTCAATAACTATCTGTTTTTCAAAAAGTGAAACAAAAAGAAACGCTATTCAAGAAAACTCAATATATATTTAAAAAAAAAAAAAAAAAGCTAATGAAATCCTTTGACACAAGATTGCAGTATTTGCTGGGCAGAATGTTTTGTAATGTTTTCCATAGACAAGCTGCCTGCTTTTCATTCTCTCTTCACTATGCCACACGGTCAGGGACTTTACACGTATGCTATCCGCTCCGCTCTGTTCATCAGCAAAATAAATGTCCTTGTAATTGCCTTCATAAGATCAGCAGACTGTGCCGTGCTGCATAGGGTGGGTCAGACGATGTCTCACATCTTTTTTCGGTCTCTACCATTAATTCACTGCACAGTTTGACTCACCTGTCTGGATCAAGCTATCTCATCATACTGCAGCTGAACAAATCTGAGTCCATCTTACCTTGTGTCCAACTGCACATAATATTTCAGGCTTTTCTGAGCTGTGCATATTCCAAAATTTAAATTCAGAGCACATGGTGATCTCCCTTTCTCTAGGGTCGCCTGACTTTCATCTCCTCAGACAGTTGGAAGTGATAGGCACTCCTATGTCTGTGCTACATACGTAAATTAGCAGTGGTAAATCAATGCAAAGCCAACTGAACCCTAGACTATAGATTTTTTCACTTGATACACACAGCAGTTTGTTATCAAAAACCACCCAGTCACATGTACTGTGATCCTTACTTGTCCTGATATTTAATGTGACTACAATTTTCTAACAATTTCACTATGCCCCTCTCAGGAATGCTATGAATCATATTGGTGTTGGTTAAATATGAAAGGAACTAAGTAGATTAGAACGCAGCCTACTTAGTTCAGATTAAGTCAGATGGGTCAGATGGCAGAAAAAGGCCATCTGACCCATTCAGCCTGCTCACTTATTCTATCCATGACCACTGGTAAGGTTTTCCCTACGCAGCATATTCATGTTTTTGTCTTCTTCCTCTGTATTACATCCTCCTGGGATCTCCATTAATTTCCCTCCAGCACCCATCTTGGGATAATTCATGTGTTCATCCAATTAAAGATACTGTGGCACCTTTAAGAAGACATTTTCATTGAAGGGCTTGTGCTGTGACTGAGGAGCACAGCTTTAATCATAGAAAGCTCCCCGGATAAGGGTAGAAGGGCCTGAATACTCCTTACGGTGAAAACGCTGAACGATTGTAAGCTGATGATATGGTCGGCGTGGCGGTTCCTGAGCCATCAGCCGATGTGAAGTGTTGAAATAGTTGTGGCGCACATTGAAAAAGTTCACCAGATGTATGGAGACAAATTATCAGCAATAGAATGAATAGCCCCTGAAGCAGCTCAACGAGCGAAACTCGGCCTGAGTCAGGCTTTTTATGTTCTGTGCTCAATAAAGAACTCCTGGTGTTTATTGATCCTCTTTTTTCTTTGATTGCTACTACAACATTGGATCAATTTCCGATCTGCTTCTTTGGACATTTCCTTCATGCTGCCATTGATTGGTTTGGGCTTCTGTCCCTCCCGATGCAGCCGGAATGACAATCCATGCTCCGTGTCAGGGGACCAAAATCAGCTCTTCTCGATACTGGGCTACAATAGAAATGGAATAGCTTGGCAATAAGAACATAAGAACATGCCATACTAGGTCAGACCAAGGGTCCATCAAGCCCAGCATCCTGTTTCCAACAGTGGCCAATCCAGGCCATAAGAACCCGGCAAGTACCCAAAAACTAAATCAACTTAATTAATAGCAGGTAATGGACTTCTCCTCCAAGATAAGAACATAAGAACATAAGAAAATACCATACTGGGTCAGACCAAGGGTCCATCAAGCCCAGCATCCTGTTTCCAACAGTGGCCAATCCAGGCCATAAGAACCTGGCAAGTACCCAAAAACTAAGTCTATTCCATGTTACCATTGCTAATGGCAGTGGCTATTCTGTAAGTGAACTTAATAGCAGGTAATGGACTTCTCCTCCAAGAACTTATCCAATCCTTTTTTAAACACAGCTATACTAACAGCACTAACCACATCCTCTGGCAACAAATTCCAGAGTTTAATTGTGCGTTGAGTAAAAAAGAACTTTCTCCAATTACTTTTAAATGTGCCACATGCTAACTTCATGGAGTGCCCCTGAGTCTTTCTACTATCCGAAAGAGTAAAAAATCGATTCACATCTACCCGTTCTAGACCTCTCATGATTTTAAACACCTCTATCATATCCCCCCTCAGCCATCTCTTCTCCAAGCTGAAAAGTCCTAACCTCTTTAGTCTTTCCTCATAGGGGAGCTGTTCCATTCCCCTTATCATTTTGGTAGCCCTTCTCTGTACCTTCTCCATCGCAATTATATCTTTTTTGAGATGCGGCGACCAGAATTGTACACGGTATTCAAGGTGCGGTCTCACCATGGAGCGATACAGAGGCATTATGACATTTTCTGTTTTATTCACCATTCCCTTTCTAATAATTCCCAACATTCTGTTTGCTTTTTTGACTGCTGCAGCACACTGAACCGATGATTTCAATGTGTTATCCACTATGATGCTAGATCTCTTTCTTGGGTGGTAGCTCCTAATATGGAACCTAACATTGTGTAATTATAGCATGGGTTATTTTTCCCTATATGCATCACCTTGCACTTGTCCACATTAAATTTCATCTGCCATTTTGATGCCCAATTTTCCAGCCTCACAAGGTCTTCCTGCAATTTATCACAATCTGCTTGTGATTTAACTACTCTGAACAATTTTGTATCATCTGCAAATTTGAATTCCTCACTTGTCATATTTCTTTCCAGACCATTTATAAATATATTGAAAAGTAAGGGTCCCAATACAGATCCCTGAGACACTCCACTGCCCACTCCCTTCCACTGAGAAAATTGTCCATTTAATCCTACTCTCTGTTTCCTGTCTTTTAGCCAGTTTGTAATCCACGAAAGGACATCGCCACCTATCCCATGACTTTTTATTTTTCCTATAAGCCTCTCATGAGGAACTTTGTCAAATGCCTTCTGAAAATCCAAGTACACTACATCTACCGGGTTCACCTTTATCCACATGTTTATGAACTCCTTCAAAAAGGTGAAGCAGATTTGTGAGGCAAGACTTGCCTTGGGTAAAGCCATGCTGACTTTGTTCCATTAAACCATGTCTTTCTATATGTTCTGTAATTTTGATGTTTAGAACACTTTCCACTATTTTTCCTGGCACTGAAGTCAGGCTAACCGGTCTGTAGTTTCCCAGATTGCCCCTGGAGTCCTTTTTAAATATGGGGGTTACATTAGCTATCCTCCAGTCTTCAGGTACAATGGATAATTTTAATGATAGGTTACAAATTTTTACTAATAGGTCTGAAATTTCATTTTTTAGTTCCTTCAGAACTCTGGGGTGTATTCCATCTGGTCCAGGTGATTTACTACTCTTAAGTTTGTCAATCAGGTCTACCACATCTTTTAGCCTAATTGACTGAATCCTAATTGTCTGAATCCTCTTTTTATTTGTGGATCCTGATGTGTTAGCGCTACACAAATCACCCAAATGAGCCCAAACAAACCAGAATCCAGTAACCTTTATAATGTCCCAAACAATATCAAATTTTCATGAACAAATATTTTCAAATTTTTATAAGTGTGTATGACTGACACTAAAACAGCTCATAACAGAAGAGCTGAACATAAGCGTGAGTCCACTTTAATTTATTTATTGAAAACAACCAAAATCTCTTAAAAATGATCAGGCTAGTTTTGTATCAGTGTCAGTGTCAAAAAATGTCCCGTAGTCAGCATCGATAATGAATCATAAGTGAGCAAATCAATATTAAACAGTACTTAGCTTTTAAGTCACTTGACAAGCAAACCCCAACATGAATTCATGTTTGGAAGGATATCTACTTCAGGGGGCTTAAACTTTGCAAGCTAAGTACTGTTTAATATTGTTTTGGTGGAAATCATTTGGACATTTTCCACTGAGTGTACCGCTCGTCCCCTCCACCTCTATTGTGCTAATTGATTTAAAGTTGAACATTTTACATGTAGGGAACGGAAGGATCAGCTGAAAAAAGGGACCAAATGGTTTTATTGGGCTTTTTAGCCTGACTGGTAGGCTGGGGGAGGAGGTTTTACTATCAACAGTTAGAGCAAAATGAATCCTTTATTCCAAACTAATTCTTGTACGTTTGAGTTCAGAGTTCCCAACCTTCTGGCCCTCTGAACAGTAGGGATGTAACATAGGAAACATAAAGGAGAATTAGATTCAGGCAGCAACCTACGCTGGGAAACTGATAAGCATGGGGGTAACCTGTACGAGATGCTTGCTGGGCACACTGGGTGGATCATTTGGTCCTTTTCTGCTGTTATTTCTGTTTCCATGCTTCTGTATCCTGCCTGCCTTGCCCTGCATAAACCTGTGCCACAAAATGTTGACATGTGGCACTAGTAAGAAAGGAGTAACTGGGGCATGCTCCTGACGCATTTCGACCCCAGGATCAGGTAAGCTAGGAGGGGGAGGAGGAGGCATGGAGAGGAGGCCTGAAGGGGGATGGCTTTCAAAACATTTTGCATGTGAGGTTAATCAGCACACTAAGCGGCAAAACCAACAAAAAAAGGAAGCCCTTGCACAGCCCTAATGGATAGGAAGGCATTCATGGTAGCAGAGGAGTAACCTGGAAACCCTTAAAGCATAGCTTGTTTTATATATTTATAGGTAGACAGTGAGCACACATACATTATCTTTATATCAATTTGCTAGCCTCTAACCTATTGTGGCTTTAATAAAGAGAGACCTTTGTACATGCAAGTCAAATACATTTTTCAATTTTTTTAAGGTTATGTAGGTTCTGATTACATCCATAAAAATGAATCAGATCAGATTCAACCATTTCCATGCCGATTAAAACAGTGAAAGAAGCCATCAGAAAGTAAAACTGAACAGCAAGGGCAGGAAGACACGGTGTTGGATACTCGCTGTGCTCCTGACTGCAGAAGCAAAGCTCGGGGCACACAGAGGGAATTTAGAACAAACTCCTGTCTTTCCTGCCCATGCAAAAAGTCAAAACAGTGATGAGTAGTCGCCTGTAAGAACGTTTTTGCTGTCTCTCCTTGATTGCTCACATTGAGTTCTTCTTCCACTGCTAGCATTAAATTTTGCTATGTCGTACATCACATTAGGTACCTAAAAGCCGTTGTTGCTATTTAAGAGCATGCCGTACTGGGTCAGATGGAGGGTCCAACAGTGGCCAATCCAGGTCACAAGTACCTGGCAGGATTCCAAAAGGTAAATAGATTCCCATGCAAACTGCTAAAATGCCACAAACATCTGTGGAACAATTAGGGCAGTCCCGGGTCAGTGGTGGGCAATTTGTGGGTGGCTCCCAATAGTGGGGGGACCAGGGGAAAGTACTGAGGTTGTGCTGGGGACCGCACACCATAGGTACTGCAGGCAAACAGTTACTTATCCATGTTACATGCTACAAGGCTGATCAGGGACCACTGAGCAATGCATGAGGCTTTGCTGTCAATATTTAAGACTATTGCACTGTAAAAATATGTGTGCATCCACTTTGTTGTAATGATTCCTTTCTGTAGGAATGGATTTATATAGGCCCATTTTTAGCTCACATTACAATCTTTGGTTGCTAAGAGCTAGATGTGCAAAGCTTTTATTCCCCAACATACAAAATGGAAAAAAATCACTTTGGTACATCTGGCAAAAATGAGTTTTTTGAAGGTAAATGCCCAGTCTTGTCTGTGGTTCTGTATTGACTTGTACTGACGTTTTGAACAGATTTCATCTCAGAAGGCCCTGTGATTCTCCCTCTTTTGTTCTTTATTTTATTTATTTATTTAAAAATGTTTCTATACCACCTTTACAATCAAAGTTTAGTCAAAACGGTGTACAAAAATATAAATAAAAAAATTTTAAAATTTCTTAAAATTATAAAAAGCTATAATAAAAAATAAAAACACAATAAATAAAAATCCATAAAATATTAAATTTCAATGTTCTTGTAGGAGTATGGAAAGGACCAGCCAGTCAGATTACAGATCATTGAAAAGGTCGGCATTGGATCATGGAATTCACTACAACACAAAGCACTGCGGGATCTGAAATGTTTTTACAGCCTCTTCCATGAAGTGATGTTCATTTAAGACTGACTGCTGGTTTACTGCTTCTCAGTTTCTTAGATTGATGTGTTTTATTTGCTTTTAAATGAGACACTTGATTCCAGTGATGTAATAAATATCTTCTCTGTCAAACACAGGCATATTCTTTAATGTCTGAGTCTGGTCTATGGGTAACTTATGCTATCAGCAAGGACTCTTTTATGAATGTTATTAAACCAGCATTTGTATAACAATAAATTCCATACAGATATAATGAGTCCCTGCCTCAGACAGAAAATATGATGACTTACCCGTGGTTGCAATAGTACATGCAGGATTTGAAAGCAGGTCTTCCACTTTCCAGCCCATTATTCTAATCAATAGGCCACCCACTCTCTGTATGAGCAAAGATGTAGGCATTTATTTATTTGACACTTCAAAGCAGATTACACTCAGGTACTGTCCCCAGAAGGCTCACAATTGAAGTTTGTATCTGAGGCAATGGAGGGTAGAGTAACTTGCCCAATGTCACAAGGAGGAGCAGTGGGATCTGAACTCTGGCTTCCCTGACCTATAGCCTGCTGCACTAACCGCTAGGCTACTCCTCCACTCCATTGTAAAAACTAATATTGTAAGTAAGCCAGATTTACCTTGCCACTGCTTTGTAAAATTTGACATTTCTTAAATTTCATAATGCATCTTCAGAGACACGCCCAGCTCTTCCACATCCACCTGGACAGCATACATACTAGCTCACCTGGCTCTAGCACACAACTTTGCACTAACGTACATTCAGGTACAGACACACTCTGCTGCAGCCTACGCTAGTGCACACAGCTATGGCAGAGATAACATGGATTCAGAGATATTCAAACCCCCCTGGGCTGACACGCATCACGTTCAATGGGAGGCATTATGTGAGCAGGGCCAATGGCTCAGCAACAGTGCTGGCCTCTAGGGAGGGATCCAAGTTCAATTTGAGGCTCGAGCTTTCTGCTCCCCGATCAGTGGGGCTATGGATGCTGCACAGGCAGCGCTCACAGAGTGTCAGAATTGCCTCTCTGAACCATATCCAATGCAGGGTCTTGCGGATCTTCACAGAGATGATAGCATTCAACACAATGAGCCATAGTGATATAGTAAATTATGGCAGAGAAAAACCAAAGTGAGCCATCCAGTCTGCCCAGTTGAGATTCATTCACTTTGTATTCAACCCAATGCCAACACCCTTCCCCCTCCTTCACCAGTGTGTGTGTGTGGAGGGAGGTGGGGGTGGGGTGGGTGGAGGGTTTCTATCCTTCCATAATGTAAATAACTTGTGTGCTCGATGATGCAACTCTTCTGAGCTTCTTCCCCTCATATAAGAGCTCACATCGGCAATAAATCACATAAAGGACGATGGTAGCATTACATGTACTGGTAAATGGCAGCTGAATGTCTGTGTCAATAAGAAGGGTGCAGCCATTCTAGAAAACAATTGAGGCTACATATGTAGCCCCCAATCCCTATTCCAGCGATTTCATGAACTTTGGGGCACATTCGAGATCGCTGATGTAAGATGACAAACATGCTCCAATAGGAAGAACACATTGCCAGACAGTTGGGAGTTTAAGCAAAATCCTGCATGAGAATAACTGATGCAGATGAATAAAATCAGAAGAGTACACAATGGAAAATAGTGCAGTCCATACAGCAAAAACAAAAGGCAGTGCACAATCCAAAACGTTATTGTCACTGCACAATGTTCTCACGCTCAGGGTCTTTCTACTTGCACTGCCCGCTTAGGAGAATGGAACCCTTCCTAAGTTCTCCAATTTTGGGTCTGTATTTTCTGGTCTGCAGATCTGAGTAGTCCAGTAGCTGAACTGGAATTCTTGTCTGAACAAACAAGCTGCTTCTGACTCCTTCCAATGAGCAACTCTGAAAGTAGATCTCCAAGTCAGGCAATCCTTAATCTGACTCCAACTAAAAATCCACTCTTCAAAACTTAAGGCAAATCTTCAGTAAAACATATGAAGGATGGAACTAACTCCCCTTTCACTGCTCTTCACCTTTCTTGGTTCACTCATTCTCAAGATCCTCCTAGGTCCCCAAGAAAATCTCCCTCCTCCTGGAAGGTCTGTGGTCTCTAACCTTGAGCCTCAGCCATCTTCCCAGGATGGAAGGCCACAAGCCAAAATGGGCTCATGAGTTTACAAGACACCTGCTACTGGGGAATATCAGAGAACAGTACGCCCTCCCGATCTCTCTGACCTCACAAATTTGGCATCTGATGCATTCAGTAAGGGACATTTTGGTGACCCCCTTACATACAGAATACTGCCCACAGGGGACGGGAAGAAATTAGTCCCAAAGTGAAAAGAAAAATCACTGGAGCAGGGATCTAGGGCCAGAAGTTAGATGGCTGCCATCTTGCTTCAGCCTCCTCCCCCATCCCCATAGATCTTTTTAGAATATCAAACGGGGTATGACATATTATAGAAACTAAACATAATTCCATTCTCCTGTGTTTGAAAAAAAATATCTGAGCATATGTAAACCACGGAATGTTCTCATGTTGCTAGGTGAATGAATGGTGATATCAGTTTATAGCATCACAACTGCAAGAACCACTGTTCATCTTTGGTAAAACTTCAAGTATCTCCTGTAGTGTAAACTGATCTCCAAACCTACAATGATACAAGAAAAACAAATTCCATAAAAGAAAGGCTTTTTTGTCTGAAACGCAACAAGGACCACACTTCTGAACAACTGGAGCTCTGATTATTTGGTCAGCTAAATAATGCATTTGAAAGAATTTTCCCCTATGAGTCTTAGCTCTCAGAGGAGAAGGTCAAGAGAAATTACTTTTTCAAGGATTACTTGTTCAGCTGCAAACCTGTTTCCATCCACAAAGTCATCTCAGTATAGCTTCCTCTTCCCTAATTTACACTGTAATATTTACAGAGGAGAAAGAAGGTATTATTTGAAATGACAACACACCTGACCTTCCTTCAGAGTGCCAAGGATGAGAGGGACAACAGGAGAACGGGACAGAATTTACAGTAATGCCGTGGAATAGAGAACTCATTTATTAACTTGAATTGCCCTTCTAGATTCCTTCTCCTGCATTGAACTTATTATAGACTGGTTTTCCAAAATCATTTACATGCTTAAAATTGGGGTTTACATGGTAAATGCAGCTGACCAGCATTAAGTGGTTTTTGAAACACTGCTACATTGTATGCCATTGAATTGTCAATAGGTTTTACCCATGTTATGTGCACTTAATGAGAATAAATGGCTTTTGAATATTACTACGATAGTAAGTTACAGTTGCATATGTAACGCCTTTGGAAATTCATCTGTGAGTATGGTAACTTAACCAGCTGTTCATTTGTGTGTAAGTCTTTCTAAGTCACACTTTTATTTATATTATTAACACATTTATGATTGTTGTGGTGCTCTGTATAATCATTTATTCCATTCCTATTCCAAGAGTGTCACAGTTATCATAAGGCATGATTAAGATATGCACTGCAATATACATTATATCTCATAGCACACACAGAGGCTATTAAGTGTAATTACTGCATTCATTCTTTCTGCTAATCATCTTATTCTCCAACAGTCTTTTCTCACGTGGCAAGTTCATTACCTCTAACCAACTCATACTTTATTTCTGCTGTCTCTAGTGACGAAAGCTAAAAGCGTGACCTTGCCATGAAGCAAGCAGAGACACATCAAGAGAGAGGAGTGTATCCAACTCAGGGAGATGACTGCCACTTTATTAGTCACTGGAGATCTTCAACCTTAGTGCTGCACTCAACAAACCGCATAAATAGAAAAGATGACATACCTCAAAATGAAGAGCAGCTGCAGTTTTATGGATATCTTCCCTGTGGCTCCATAAGATGCGGTAACTGTGACCATCTTAAAGACACCATTGGCTTTTAATGGAGCACTTTGATGTACTGCCTATATGTCTTATGATGCTCTTTACGGCACAATGCAAGTATTAAGGTGAATACTAGCAGGGAATTTGAGAGATTGAAATTGTGCCCAAGAGGTTCATTCTTCTCATGGAGACTCTACCCCGGGAGAAGCCACAAAAAGGAAAACTTCAGGATTCATAGAGTCAAAACACTAACTCCTCACGGATTAAATTTAGAAGACAGTATCTCTCTCTAGTTTGTGTGTGGGAGGTTGTTAATGTAACACCTGTGTCACATGTTCATGGAACGTCCAACACGATAGACTATGTGCTCCTTTCATGTGTCATTCTACTCTGCTCAGCTGAAACATGCAGCAAATATAGCCTTCAGCTACCTGTTTGTCTCTGTATATTTATCAGTGTAGCTAATTTGTATGCACACACACATGCAATATCATTTGTCTGCTTTGGTGCTTCAGCATGGAGGCCATATTTAAGATTTGGCAGCCACAGGCTAAATTCCATGGCGTCATCCTTTGGAAGCTGTGCCGGCACATGGCCCTGAAGCAAACAGAAGTGGGCTCCTCTTCTGCACCTTCAAAGTTTGGTGCCCTAGCCAGTTGCCTGTGTTTCCTTTGCCTAAATCCGGGCCTGTCATTATGGTTAAATTGAAATTGTAGAGAAATGAACAAAATGTCTTATTACATTTGCCCCCATTGTTAGCTGGCATTATTATTATTTATTTTTTTTAAATAACAGTAAAAACAGATCTTGAACTTTGAGGAATCGTAGCCTTTTTTTAAATGATAAGTCTGACATATTTCAAACATTCAGTGGGAAGTCTGGGCTTGGACCACGATGAATCTGGCGGGCAGTGGGGCGCTCTGCCTGAAGAAAGGATGACCATTTCTTGGTGAGCAGTTGGGAACAGGCACTCGGCCACTTTCCCATTTTGGATTTGAGAGATGGCTGCATGGGAAGCTATTCGAGGTGTAGGTGTAGGTGCATGCCTTGCATTTCTTAAAGGGGGGGCACCTTGTAACTTTCAATGTGCAAAGGAAAGGGCGCACCGAGGTCTCCCGAGAAAAATCAGTCTCACTCCCGCACAGTTCGATTCTGGAGCCTGCAGTTAGAGGTTAAACTGATTGGCCAAAATCTTCACCAGGAGCATGTGACAAGGCCTCAAAGGGAGATGAAAACTGACGAAGGTTCTTATGGGCTCTACGATATCAAAAGTGATCTTAGCCAATATTTTGGAAGCCTCATGCTGTTAGCTTATCCTATCTAAAACCTTCTAGCATTTCGATAAAACATGAGGCTCACCTTGCAATATTTGCTGTGGAAGTGAGTTGTGACCGTAGTCACAGAGCTATGGGATCACTCTACAAACAAAATTCCATACTAAGACTTGATATAGAGAGATGTAAGTATTTTGGTTATTTTTATTTTACAGACTAGCTCTATCCTTCTTGCTAAAACCGCTCAGATGATGTATAGTTAATGGAGAGAGGAAGAGGAAGATACACCAACTATTAGAAAAATGTGTGAGGAGGAGGCAGGGACATGTCAAGACGTATTTTGTGTCTGTTACCATGCGTCCAATATATGTGCATGTATTTTTCTGCTGAAATTAGAAGCCAATGGAAGTTCAATGTCTGTCTCGGCTGGAGCTTTCAAAAACATGTCTCTGATTTGTGGAATGGGAGGCCGAGCTCCTTGTGTTCTCTCTGCTCTGCCTCTTCCTCTAGGCACATTCCAGAAAATAAATTCAGTGACAGCAGCAAGCCCTTCAGCTTGAGGAAGGCTGATCGAGAAGGACACCTGCTGCTGCGGCTAGCCTATGGGAAAAACATCCACTTGCACTCCGGAGACCTCATCCCTGTTCACCTTCTTCCTCTTACTCTCAACTGGATAGTAACAAAAAAAACAAACCCAAACATTTCAATTTTCCCAACCAAATCTCCCAGTTTTGGAGGAAAATGATAGTTAACTAGGTTCAGTGTCTACTTTTCTGTCTCCCAATTGCTCTTGCAGTAGTATGTTTGCTGCCTGCTCATATTGATTCTGCCGTGTAAGCATTCAGTACTCTCTTATTATCTGTAAGTGAAGTACTTGTCCATTACTGTGGCACTAGAAACTCAGACACTTCCCCCCTGGTAAAATTATCCATCAGCAAAACTCACTTTAGTTAAATGAAGAGAAAAATTATTGGTTTCATGCTAAAATCCACTGCTCCTTCTGAAATCCCACACAATGAAATCTTACCTCCACTCCAGTTGTTATCTGCAGTCGATGTTGGAGTGCAGGGAAGGAAAACAGGGCCTTGATGAAGATCAGAGAAAACAAGGTGCTCAGTGCAGGGTTGCCAGGCGCTAAGGAGAGTGGCACAGCCCCACCAGAGGCAGAAATCCGATGCAGCTTTTCACTCTGGCACTGTTGGCTGCGATGCTGATTGGGGGAAGGAAAAGATTTCAGTTCAAGCCCCTGGCTTCCATGCCAAGCATCAGACTGGAGCCCCGCAATCGTCACGCCGGTGAAGACATTCATTCTGTGCGGTTCACAGTTGCCATGTTTGTCACATTGTGAAAGGAAGAAGAAAATTAGCACAGAGAGCGTGCTACTTCTCAGGCCTCGTGTTCCTGACTTCATGTTCCTAACTCCATGTTCCTGTCCTGTTGTCTCGTCTTCTCTGGATTGCCTCTTGGCTCTGACCTTTGGACTTCTTCCTGGATTCACTTGATCGCTGCCTGCCCTGACCTTGGTTCGGCTTCCTGGATTCACTTGATCACTGCCAGCCCTTGGTACATTTGCCTGGATTCTCTTGATCACTGCCAGCCCTTGGTACGTCTTCCTGGATTCGCTTGATCGCTGCCTGCCCTGGCCTTGGTTCGTCTTCCTGGATTCGCTTGATCACTGCCTGACCTTGGTACATTTGCCTGGATTCGCTTGATCACTGCCAGCCCTGACCCTTAAAACATTCCGATCCTCCTTCCACTGGCCATCTGTCATGGGAACCTTCTTCACTGGAGACCTGTGCTTAAGTCCAGCTGGCCCAAGCACCCAAGGGCTCAACCTGTGGGGAATGAGGGCTGGTATTGGTGAAGGTCCTGTTGAGTTTCCGCACTGTCCAGTTCCACCTGCTGCTGCCGAGGACTGTAGGGCTTCCCCCTGCAGGTAGCCATCATCCTCGTCTCAGTCCAAGGGTCCATTCACACAACAGTTTTCAGTTCAGGTCTTTTGTTCACAAGTATGGTTTTCTGGGTAGGATGTAGGTTGCTCCTACTTAGGACTAAGACTCATTCCATGAGCAAGAATAAAACCCTTTATTTATGTTTATTTACAATTTGGATTAGCTGATGTCTGTCCTTTATTATCTGTTTATGTTGAATACACTTTGCTGTAGATTTATTTTTAATGGAATCTGCCTTGTGCTATTAGATGGAAACGAGTAATACAAAATGTAAGAGAAAAAATAAATGTTGACCCTTGTGGCCAGATTTAGGGCTCCTGATTGCAAAGTTCTGGAAGAAGTCCTAGTATATGTCTGCCAGCCGAGGACTGTGGTAATGATTGGGATAGGAGAACTGGCAGGGGATAGAAAAGAACATGGGAAAAAAAACCTTCAAGCAGATGTGAATGATCTCAGATCTGGTTCCGATTTAGACAAAATCCCAAAGAAGCAGGAAAAAAGGGCCCGCTCACCACCACCCTCCAACCCAATTTAGGGGGTAATGTTAAAAAAGATCTACATACTTAAACCTGGGTTTTACACATGCAAATGCACTTTACCTGTGTAAGTGGGCTTTGGAAAATTGCTACAATATAGACCATTGAATTCTCCACATTAAATGCACTTAGATGGTAATTGGCTTTTGAAAATAGCCACATTTACACGTATAGCTCTCTTGAAAATTACCTCTTTAGAGTTTAATCACACACAAACAGCATTGCATTGAATTTAAGGCACCATCCCTTGGCTGAAAAATGATTATATAATGCAAAGGGGAAAGCCAATGCAGCCAGGAATATCTCTGCACATCACTGCTTAGTATTTACCGTTACTTACATCTTCAGAAAAATAGATTGTTAGGTCATACAAATGTATTATGTGTAACAAAAAACTGACCAATCTAATTAGAAAATATGAACATACAACACACCGTCTTTAAAGCAGCCTATACATCTATGGTCTGCTCTTATGTTAACAGACGAGAAGGAAAACATGGAATCTGGCTTAAGTAAAGCAAATCTCTTTGTAAAATCATTGCAAAATAATTGTCATATTGCAAAGTGGCTTCATGAAGTTGAACATAACTTAACCTTTCTTTAACTTGATAAATGAATCCCATGAGCATGTAAGGGGGTAGCCAGTGAAGTAAGTGGGTTGGGGCAATGGCGAGTAAACTGCTTCAGAAGACCCTCCATTAGCTCTGCAACAGGATTTTAATAATCCTGTAATCCCTTTTCACCTACACAGAGGAAGACAACGTGACAAGCCGGCTCATTTCGCTCAGCACATGGCACCATTCACCCCCACCCTGTGCCATCAATTACATTAGCTGTCATATAAATTTACAACAGTTTTCACAAATTCTCTGGCTTTGCCCCATTGACAGAAAATGTTCTGCCTGCTATCTCTCGCAGCTCATGGAAATGAAGTGGCAAAATCACAGGATGCCCCTGGAGTGGAATATTTCCCCATGGGCTTTTCATCTGAAAACACAGCATGGAAGGGAATAATAAAGAACTAATGCTTGGTGGACAGGACATTTACTGGTAGACTGTGATGTAATAGTGTCTAAATATACAGTATGTATATATATATATATTTATACAGTATATATCCCATATACCTTTATTGTAATGCTATAGCAATCTTGCTGTGCACTGTTTGTATATTAAATTACCGTAGTTAATGTAGTGCACCTCATACACTTCAAAATATAATTTTATGACTCTACAACACGTTCTTTGTGAATGTGCTATTTACCATATGTAGAAGCAAATTCCAGAGAGGTCTTTTGCCCACAGCTTCATATGCAGTTAAAGCATATTGAAATGAACGTCTCTTTCCCAGCTTTTTCTTTTAGTATTCCTTGAATTGTAGTTATTTCCACAGCTTGATCCTTTTTCTGATCCTTACCTCATATGCATGAACTGTCACCTTCATTCTTAGTTTTCTTGCTTGAGAAGAGTAGACCAGAAATCCAGAAGGGGAGATGCAGAATGTTAGTGAGGGCAAGTATGAGGCATAAAACAAATGTGAGGGAGGGCCACCCGCGTCCCTCCGTAAAAGCTACCGCTGAGGGCAAGAGAGACTCGTGCAAAATCTTTGTGACAAGGAGCAAGGGCATCAATTAAAGCACCAGGAAGAGACAATTAACGAGAGGATTTGACAAAAGATCAAAGATAAAGACAAGAGACTTTCAGGGATTGACTTTTCATGGAGTTTCACACTGAACAGTAATGGAAAGAGAATGAATGAATGAATGAATGAATGAATGAATGAATGGACTTTGTGGAAAGCATTTAGAATGGGCTGTGCAGACTCATTTGAATTAAAGGTGAGGCTTTGTTGTAAGGCAATTGGACTGGTTGGAATATAGGACAGTAATTTCCTTGAAATGGCATTTCATCTGTTGAGCTATTCAGAAGACACCTTTTCCCCTGTAAATAATACATGTCTTTGCCATTGAGTGGCACAGTAGTAGTAATACAATAATCAGATTCCAGTGCAGGCGCATAGAAACAGAAGAACGTTTCTGACCAAAACAAGTTAAAAAAAATAAGACAAGGAATATAATTTGCCTGACAAGATCCCTTATCTGACATGCAAATGATGCAGGGAAGACTGAAAGAACAAAGCAATTTCAGGCTCAAATTATGGCTAGAAATAAAGAGAGTTGACTAAGTAAGGGTACTTATTTGCAGCTCTGCTTTTTATTTTAATACTTTAATAAAAAATCAAGAGGCATAGACTGGCAAGTTGCACATCATAGGTAAAATAACTTTCAGACAACTGTGCATGGTGGCACAAACACGCGTACATGGCTGCACGCAGCTTTACAATAGTATTTTATAACCCGGGCATATCAGATACGCGCATATTAAAAAATATACATATCTTTATCCCACAATATTCGCACATATGTGTTAGGGAGGTGGACCCTTGAGCCAAGACGAGGTTGACTCTGCCTATAAGAGGGAGCTCCCTGTAGGCCCTCATCATCGGGAGGCGGTACCCAGGGAGAGAAGACCCAACTGGAGCTTCACCTGTACCAGCCCACGTTCCCTGCAGGTTGAGCCCTTGGGTGCTGGGGCCAGCAGGACTTAGGCAAGGGTTTCTCGACAAAGACAATCCCAAGGAGGCAGGAGGCAAAAACGCTATCAGATGTACCAGAGGTCGGGGCCGGCAGCTAGCAAGAAGAGTTGGTGGACAGGCGGATGGTCAAGACGAGCGGCAGACAAGGCAGAATCCAGAGACGAACCAGGGCCAGAGCCAGAAGAGCAATCCGAGGGGATGAGGTGCAGGAACGGGAACCAGGAGCAGGAAGAGGACCAGGGAGTCAGGAGTAGGAACTGGAGCTGGAGCAGGAACAGGAGCAGGATCACAGGAAGTAGCAACCGAAGCACAACTCGCACTCTGAGCAAAGCAAGACCCGTTGCTGAGGCAAGGTGGGAATGGAAAGGCAGGGTTTTTATAACTGCCTTGTCAACTTCCAGGGCCGTGAGGAACTTTCCCGATGCTGGCTCTTTAATCACCGGACATGGCATGCGCACGGCTAGTAGGGCCATGGGAGGTGTCGGCATTGGCAACGTCGGAAGGTGCCGCAAGGGCAGAGGCAAGCCATGGCGGCAAGAGCCGGTACTGGCAGCGAGGGCCGCTGAAGACCAGGACAGGAGTGAGCCTTCTGCCCCTCAAGGTGAGGGGGGTCTGGCCTCGGGGCACCTAACAATATGAATGTGCAAATACATGCAATGCACTGAAAGTGGGTATTTCAATTCACTGAACATGATTACATTTTCTACCAATTTTAAAAATATATACGCCTATATTTTATGTGCGAAAATAAAGTCGGACTTACATAAATAGGGATTTACATGTGTAAGTTGGTATATTTTAAAAGCATGCGTGTGTAATTGAAATTACCAGTTTTATCAATTACTCCACCAGTTCGCCCAGTCCTTCTCCAGGGCATCGAGACCCTCCTGGTTCTTCAGCTTGAACTCCCCTCAGTTCACCCAGACCTCCCACTCAGCCAAAAATACACAATAAACAAGTCTAATATCACTTATGCCAGATTATTTATTTACGGGTTTTTTATATACCGGGGCACGTAAGTAACATCACCTCGGTTTACATTCAAACATTAATTCAGCATAGAGCTTTACAATATAACATTATAACTGAAAGAATACAAATCCATATAAAACTTTGTATAATGAAGATAAATATCAGAATATGAGTGTCTGTGGGACTAACTAGAATGCAAAGCAAAGGACTCAGTTCAAGAATAGTAGGCTTTTTTGTATAACCAGGTTTTTAAGTTTTGTTTAAATTTTTTGTAGCAAAATTCTTGGCGTAATTCTGATGGCATAGTGTTCCATATTCTGGGTCCAGCAATGATGAATGAACGTTCTTTTGTAGTGGAAAGATTAGTCAGGTTGGGTGCAGGGATCTTCAGTTTAGCTAAATGCTGGAATCTGGTTGGGCGGATTGATGTTTTGAATTGTAGGTGATCGGGGAGCGTGACGTCACGCTACGAGATGGCCGCTTGATCCTTGAGCTCCCGCCGGCTCTCCGCTGTATCCACAGCAATCTGCGCTCCCCTTATTCATTCGGCTCCCAATTTGCTTTGAGCACTTGTCGACAGACATCAGGATGGCCAGCAAGAAAAAAACCGTGGATCTCCAGCGCTTTTCATATCAGAAAGAGAGCGCTAAGGAAGTCAGCCTATCTCCTACTGGGGATGAAGGCGGGCAAAATGGCGGCGAAGCGAGCGCTGATCCCCCTGAGCCCTCTCCGTTGGCTCCCGATGTGCCGGACACCTCACTCTCTGAGCATCCGACCCGAGCGGAATTTCGGGACTGGTTTGCTGGAATCCGCGCTGATTTAAAGGCATATCGTCAGGAGCTTTTGACCCGCGTGGAGGAGGTAAAGGAGGATCTCTCAGCTTTGGGCCACAGGGTGGGGGACATTGATGTGCGCGTAGAAGGCCAGCAAATACAAATACAAGCTAATACCCATACTTGCGACACCCTCCGGGCCGAGAACGCGCAACTTACTGAATTGTAGGTGATCAGTGAACCAATTCATATCTCTGTTGTGGATGGCTTTATGAATCAGCGTCAAGGATTTATATATTATTCTGGATGCCACGGGTAGCCAGTGTAATGATTGAAGTGCTGGAGTGATGTGCTCATGGCGGCTTGTGTCAGTGATGATGCGGGCAGCTGCGTTTTGTAAAATTTGCAAGGGTTGAATTGTAGTTTTAGGAAGACCTAGTAGCAATGCATTGCAGTAATCAATCTTTGATAAAATAGTCGCCTGTAAAACAGTGTGAAAGTTGTATTGGTATAAAAGAGGTTTGATAAGTTTTAGTGTATGTAGCTTATAGAAACCACTTTTAACTGTATCCGCGATGAATTTTTTAAACGTGCGATTGCTGTCAATGATGACGCCAAGGCTGCGTACTTGCTGAGTAATAGCAGACATGTCATGTGAAAGACCAGCATAGCTCGGGGATGCATTTTTTGGAGGTGAAACAATGATAAGCTCGGTTTTATTGGTATTAATAGCCAATTGATTGTCCATGAGAATTGTTTTAATTTCTAATAAGGCTGCATTCCAAGTGTTCAAGGCATTTGTGATAGTGCTGGTGATTGGTATGAGTATTTGAATATCATCCGCGTAGATGAAGTATTGAAGACGCAGTTTTGATAGTAGCCGGCATAGAGGTGTAAGGTAAATATTAAATAATGTAGAGGAAAGAGAGGATCCTTGGGGTACTCCTTGAGAGAGATTTCTTGTCTTGGATTCACTTAGTCCACTTTTGACACTGTACGTTCTGTTGCTCAAGAATGACTGGAACCATAGTAGTGCTGAGCCAGAAATACCTATTTCAGAGAGGCGGATTATGAGGGTATTGTGATTAACCGTATAATATAGATTAGTAGCAGGTAAGTTGACAAATCTTCACGTCTTTTAAAATAGCAATTTATGACCATAATTTTTAAACAGGTGCCTGGGCGCACATAAGCACGCGTTCGTCGGCCCATGTCCAGGGACACAACCATTTTATAACATATGCACATATAACCATGCATGTTATAAAATAGACTGACTGCACGCACATGGCACACAATTTTAAGTGGACACGTGCCTATGCATGCAAAGGCTGCTTCTACAGCATAAGTGGGAAATTTGAGTAGACATGCGTGACGATGCCATTTCTAGTTTTCCCAATTTGTTCCCAGTTCTCCCAGATAAGAGATAGGACCTTCCCTAGTTTAGTAGCCTCTTGCTTCCCCTGCTAGCCCCTACCTTTAAAACCCTGCCGATCTATTTTTCTGTATTTTATTACCTACACGTTCTCTGTAGCAGAAGTACATTTATGTGCAGGGGACCCCGGTGCGTGCCTGTGTGCCTAAGTATTCATGTATCAATTTGAAGTTGAAATCCAGGAATGCCCATGTCCTGCCCAGACCATGCCCAGACCCCGCCCCTTTTTGAAATTTTTCAATTGTGTGTGTAGCGTAAGATGCGCGCTTACGTAGGCGCCTTTTAAAATCTGCTTGGTGTGCGCCAGCCTAGCATATTCACACATCCCCCAGTTTTGGCGTGCGCCGGGCTTTTAGAATTCACCTTTATGTGCGTAAATGTTGGCCTTGCCCCAGACTGCTCCCCTATTGCGTGCTTATGTGCACGAGTAGATGCTACTTATACGTGTATATGCTAATTTTTACACATGTAAATATTTGAAACTTCCTTCCATATTGTATTTGCTACAACAAACAATTGAAAAAAGATCTTAAATTCCAATTATTAGAATAAGTCGGAAATCGAAGGCCTGGGGTAGGATTCATGCAGCAGATTGCACACAACGAAAGAACCCAGGCTGCTCTATTTTGTGCTCCTTCTAAAATGTTAGAAAATAAAGAGTTGTAGGGGGAGCTTAGATTTGCAGTCCCAGGACAAATGAAGGACCAACAAAGCAGGAGGGTAGGCTATCTAAGAAAGCCGTGAGGGCAACAAAGTAGATTAGACGCCAAGAGATATCCGATTAGAAAGTTTATTGATGGAGACGTATTCTTTATGAAATGAGTCCGACTCAGGCCGAGTTTTGCCCACACATTGGGACTGCCTCAGGGGCTAAAACACACAAATAACAAGAATAAATATATAAAGATATGCACACTTTTACAGAATATCAGAGTACATTTGTTATGAGATTGAGCTCATACACAACAAAGATTCACTACATACAGGTAAAATCATGCACTTATGTTCATTTAACCTTTTTCTGCTGTATAATGTTCTATTTATTGTTTTAGAAGTATGTGTCCGTAACGCATCTTTTCATTTTATATGTTACCATTATATATGTAATTATGATTTCATTTTATATGTCCTTTTTTGTTGGGTTATAATTGTTATTTGTGTGTTTTAACCCCTGAGGCAGCCGTAATGTGTGGGCGAAACTCGGCCTGAGTCGGGCTCATTTTATAAAGAATACGTCTCCATCAATAAAATTTCTAATTGGACATCTCTTGGCGTCTAATCTACTTTGTTGCCCCCAGGACAAATGAAGGCAGTGTTCACAGCAGAGCTTATTCAGTTTCTTACAAAATATTTGTATTAGAAAGCTCATGGGCAGACTTTCCTTTTGCTACCGACCAAGTCTCTGAATGGTACTCAGTAGGGATGTGAATCGTTTTTGACGATTTAAAATATCGTCTGATATGTTTTAAATCGTCATTAATCGTTAAAAGAGTGCAATACAATAGAAATTCCACCGATTTATCGTGAAAAAATCATTAATCGGGTTAGTTCACACTAACGGGAGTTAGGACACAACCTAAAAACCCACCCTGACCCTTTAAAACCGCTCCCTTAGCCTCCACCACCCTCCCGACCTCCCCCCCTCCCCCAAAAAAAACATTTTAAAATTACCTGGTGGTCCAGCGGGGGTCCCGGGAGCGTTCTCTCATGCTCGGGCTGTCAGCCGATAAACAAAAAACCCACCCCGACCCTTTAAAACCGCTCCCTTAGCTTCCATCACCCTCCCGACCCCCCCCCCAAAAAATGTTTTAAAATTACCTGGTGGTCCAGTGGGCCCCGGGAGCGATTTCCCGCTCTCGGGCCGTCGGCTGCCACTAATAAAAATGGCGCCGATGGCCCTTTGCCCTTACCATGTGACAGGGTAACCATGCTATTGTCCGGCCCCTGTCACATGGTAGGAGCACTGGACGGCTGGCGCCATTTTTAAAGATGGCACCAGCCATCCACTGGATGGCCCACGCTGCCTATGTGCTGTGTAATTTATTAAAGTAAATCAGTGTTTCTGTTCTTTATTACCTCTGTTTGGCTCTTGTTTGTCCATATTTTCAGCAGTTCCTGCTTTTCCCTATTCCCTCTGCAAAAGAATTCTCTGCCATGAGTTATTTTGAATATTGCACCTACCAGATTTCTTTTCCATTTGAGACAGAGCTCGGATGCATTTCATAGTGATAGAAGTAGAAAAGAAGAAGCATTCAGTTTAACAGTACAGTCCCAGAAAGAAGAGGAAGGAGAACAGAAACTGCAGAGCAAGGAGGCAAGCAGGGGCAATAAACAGATAATTCCTCCGGAATTACTGGATTAGTAAATATGCTTGTTAGCTATGCTCATTGGGGTGGGTTTTCAAAAGATTTATGCTTGTAAAATGAGCATGTGTGTGCATAAACAGTTTGCACTTGCTTACGTGCTATTTTATAAATATCAAAAGTATGCGTGTATTCTCAGTCTCTAGCAAACATTTATGCATGAAAAAAGGGGCGGTCCAGTCATGTTCTGGGACAGGGCCAAGAGCTACACCTGCAAGTTGCTATCTTATAAGAGACTTATACACTTACATTTGGCAAGTTATTTGTGTAATTTTATACCTAATTATCTTGTGCAGTTGATATCAGATTTATCTATTGTTTATTATTGGTTGAGTGGGAGGTCTGGGGGTACTGGGGGAGTGCTAAGAATAGGATGGTCTTCATATCCTGGAGAAGGACTATATGAACTGATGGAGGTTTTGGCAAACTGATGATTTCAATCACACGCACATGTTATAAAATATACTGGGGTAGATTTCATAAACTTGCGCACACGCGTACTTTTGTTCGCGCACCAGGCGTGAACAAGAGTATGCGGGATTTCAATAGATACATGGATTGCCGCGCGTATACATTAAAATCCGGGGTCGGCGCGCGCAAGGCTACCCTAAATCGGCAGCCTGGGCGCTCCGAGCCGTGCAGCCTGCCTCCGTTTCCTCCGAGGCCGCTCCGAAATCGGAGCGGCCTTGGAGGGAACTTTCCTTCCCCCTCCCCTCACCTTCCCCTCCCTTCCCCTACCTAACCCACCCCCCCGGCCCTATCTAAACCCCCCTACCTCTGTCGCGAAAGTTACGCCTGCTCAAGGCAGGCATAACTTTGCGCGCACCGGGCCGGCTGCCGCGCGCCATGTTCCGGTCCGGGGGCTGGTCCGGAGGCCGCGGCCATGCCCCCAGAACACCCCCGGGCCAAAACCACGCCCGCGACACCACCCCGAGATGACGCGCCGGCCGTGTCATGCCCCCAACACGCCCCCGATGATGCGCAGTTCGCGACACCCCCCCCGACATGCCCCCCCCAGGAAAGCCTCTGGACTTACGCACGTCCCAGGGCTTTGCGCGCACCGGAAGCCTATGCAGCATAGGCTCGGCGCACGCAGTGGGTGTTTGGGCCAGGTTTTTGGGGGGTACGCACGTATCTTACGCGTACCCCTTTGAAAATCTGGCCCACTGACTTTAGTGCATAAACAGGGTTTTACATGAGAAGGTCACAATATTTTTCATATGTAAAATCTACCCATGTATGTTTTTAAAATAGGAAAATTGCACACTTTCAATGCATTGCAGATGTTTGCGCATATGTTAGAAGATAGACATTCGCATCTGCACCTACCTGATGTACACCAGCTATAACATATTGTAGTAGATCTCCGTGCAGCCATATAAGTGCAAACATGGGGCTATGTGGAGTTGTTTGAAAGTTACCCTCATTGCTTGCAAGTAAAATGTTTATATTCTACAGCGGTTAAAATCTGTACCCTTCAGGCCTTTATTCAACATTGTGAAGTCTGAATGATCTCTGTGTCTAGAACGGCGTGCCTCCTTGTTCTGTCATTACTTGGACCTTGCTAAAACTGGAATTTCTTTCTAAGCAGATCTAGATTTTGTTAGTTTAGTTTCCTTAGTTTATAACACCTTGGAGATCACATTGGTTTATCGCACAGTAGTAAGATTAAAAGTAAGCTAAAATTGAGAATGATTACATTGAGCAAGAGATAGACATAAAAATGTCAGTCCACCAAGCTTTTCACAAATCAGCAAATATTTTATTCCATTAGTGAATTCTATCTTCATTCTGTAAAATTTCACTGGGGCAAAAAGTTATGCAAAGGAATAAATCTCCATGACACACAGTCCTATAGCCCCTGAGCCTCCCAAATATCTGTTTGTAGCTTGGAAAAAATTGTTCTGGAATAAATGCAGGAGGCAGAGGGGAACACTGTTGACTTGCATTCCTTGCTCTGGCAGCGGATGCCCTGTTTTATGCAGCATTTTGTAGTCTTGTCCTCGCCCACTGATGTCATCCCGGGCTGACAATAAGTCAAAGCACACTTGTGGATCACCAGGGGTGAACCAAAGTGTGATGTCACCCCTTCACGAGCAACTGAAACAGCATTTTGTAGATTAGGCTATGGGAATTTTGTGGACGTGTTTATGCTTTTGGTTTATTTTGTTTCTCAGATGTGTTTTATTAGTTTTAATTTGTTTATGATGTATTTTTATGTATTTTGATATGTATTTGTTTTGCTTTTGTAAAATACTTTTTCTGTAGAAAGGCAAGAAATAAGACTAAACTTAGAAGTGGCTGAAAGGTGGAATATAAATCAAATAAATTAATTAGTTAATTAAATAAATGTGGTCATTTAAATGGCTTGTTGTGTTCCGCGGCCCCCTACCTGAACTCTGACGGCGGGCCGCTGCGGCAGCATCGGGGAAAGCTGCAGGAGTCTGGTGCCCGTCATTCCCGCGCGCCGGCGCGGGCCTCCGGGGTGGCCGCCGGGCTGGGATCCGTCCCTGCTCCTCCCGTGTGGCGTCGGGCAGCCTTCCTCCATGGCCGGGAATCCAATATGGCCGCCACCATCTTAGGCATGAGGCCACACCTCCTTGCTGAATTTAAAGGGACCTCATCCCTTTAATTGCTTGCACCTGTTTCCAATGCACCAGACCAGGGGAAGTATAAAAAGGAGACTTCCTCTGCTCATTCCTTGACTTGGCAACAGCTTTGCTCGAGTCTCCTTGCTTCAGTGAGTCTTCTTGTGCTTCTGTTCCTTGTTTCCTGGTTCCTGTTTCGTCTCTGTGATTCCTGGTATCTGACTTCAGATTTGTAAGCGATGATTCTTGGTGTGTGATTTTGGATTGGCAAGCAGTGATTCCTGGTGTGTGACTTCGGACTGGTAAGCGACGACCCTCTGGGACTTGACCTTGGACTTCTTCTGGACCATCGTCTCCAAGGGCCCACCTAAGTCCCAGCGGTCTGGGTCCCAACGGGCTCCTCCCGGGGGGACCGCGGGCTTCCAGTGGCGAAGCTCCAGTTAGCCCTTGCACCGACCTCACGACTCCTCAACCTCTCAAAGGTCCACCTAAGTCCCAGCGGCCCGGGTCCCTATGGGCTCCTCCCGGGGGGACAGCGGACTTCCAGTGGCGAAGACCCAGTTGGCTTCTCCGACATCTTGACTCTTTACCTTCTTCGCAGTCACCTCAGTCTTCAGTGCCGAGGGTCAGCCGGTCACATCTTCTGTTCTGCCTCGACTCCCGATGGGGGAACCTCAGGATCCACCTCCTAAGGTATTCCATCCTCCCGTTGGTCCAAGGGTTCACAAGCCTGATCATAACATGGCTCAGGAGCTTCACAATTAGAAGGTATATTGGGGCAACTGTAGTTAAAACTAATCCAGATTCCCTAATCGATGAATGCAAAAATCCTTTTTTAAGTCAGTGCATAAGGTATAGACAGTTTCACAATTTAGATGACAGAAAATGATTGGCTTTCTCCATGCTTAAAATTTTTCCCTCTTTTTGTTTTGTCCAGTCATCCTGTGAGCCTATTTTCTTACAACCTTTTTCCCTTATGCACAAAGCACCAGAAATACCTTTATTGAATGAGCATATGAAAGCTATATCCCTGAACAAGGCAAATTCTTAAATATTAGAGGCAGTATGCAACCTTGGAGTTCCTCTTGATCCATGTCTATCCATCCATTCTCATATCAAAGCAATAACTAAATCCTCTTTTCATAAACTTTGCCTACTATGCCATCTGAAACCCAGACTGGAAGCTCAAGACTTCAGAAGAGTTCTCCAATCACTTCTCTTTTCAGGCATGGATTATTGTAATTCTCTGTATACTGGGCTTCCCACCTAGGTCATCCAGCCACTTCAGGATTCAAAACTCTGCAGCTCACCTTCTTAGTAATACTTCCATTTGTGAACACATTACCCCTGTATTACTCTCCTTGCATTGGCTTCCTATCCAAGCTTGCAGCCATCATTCACAACAATGTTTCATCTCCCTGGATCAATGAAGATTTACACTTCTGAATGGACTCTTTGATCCTCAAACCAAAGGCTACTTGAAATTCCATCAAATGACACAAGAGCACCTTCTCAATCTCTGGAACTCTTTGCCAGCTGTGATCTATAAAAGAGGCAAAACTGTTAAAAAAAAGACATTCAATACCTATTTTTTCCAGATTGCCTACAGTGCCCTTATGAATTATTTTTATTGATGTTTTATTTTATAATGTTATATATGTTTTAAATATTGTGAATATTCTCTTGTACCCTACTCTAACTTATGGAAGAACAGGGAACAAAAATGTTAAATAAATAAAAAAAATAGATCACTATGTGCTACACTTCTCAAGTTGGACCAAGAACTTGGCTTCAGGCTGTCCAGGAAGAAGCCTTCCCCGGTCACATCTCTCAGTTTCCTGCAGGTCTCTCTGCACTTTGCAGTTCCCATCAGTGTGCATCTACGTGTCCCTTCGGCTCTTCTGCCAGCAGTGCGTGCACACGGACTGAATTCAGTCCAAGCCTTACAAAAGAGCGCACATTCAGCTCCAACACTTTCCTGCCCTTCCCAGCCTCTTGTTCTTTCCTTACTCCCTTCAAGAAAAGACAGATGTCTATATTCAGTATCAGTACGGACGAACAAGTGTAAAAAAATCTTTTGTATATTGAATAAAAAATTGGTTTGGCATTGAATAATTGCCGAGTTTTCCTCTGGTATGGTAGTATAATTTATGTATTAGACAGAGGTTTTGCACGAGTTTTGTGTACCTATATTCAGTATCAGTCATATAAGATTAAATAGTTCCAAAAACAATTGCTGTGCTATAAACATCATTACACCTCATGAGAATAAGCTATTTTTTAATATAATGTTCAAATCTTTTTGACTTCATTATCAAAATGTCTCTTGTGTTAAATCGTGCAAGATATCCATATGTTTGGATCACAAAGGCCCCTTTCAATCCCAGGCCATGCCATGATATGTGAATGATGGGGAGCGAATCAGAGTCCAAATAATGAATTCTTAGCATCAGTGACTGATTCCCAAAGGCTCAGCTGGAAAGAGGGAAACCATTTCCAGGTGATTATAGCCTGAAGAAGGGCTAATATTGCAGGAGTTTACTATGCTCTGCAATCAGCTTTCTAGGTTTGTCTAAAAATTCTGTTTCACTGGCCCATCCTTACTCTGATATGTGAAAGATAATAACAAAAATCCCTGTGTTGGCAGATCTATTTCAAGCAATTTCAACAAACATGATCATGCCAAACTTCTGTTTATAAGTATTTTAAGTCTTGGCATTACAGTCTGCCTCAATTAAGTCTCTATCTATCTATATATTAAAGGCTTGTGTTGGTTTATCGGTTGTGTTGGTTGGTTGGTCATGTCAGTCACCTGTCATGCCTGTCTGTGGCCACCAGATGGTGTCTGGATGGTGCAAGGTGCAAAGACAATATGCTATGTCTGTAAAGCACTGTCGGCAAGCATACACAAGCATAAACACACACACACAAAGGCACACACACACACACAGGAACCCAGGCATACACACACACACACGGACACAGGCACGCACATGCAGGCAGATACTCACAAACACACACAGACTCCCCCAAACACACACACACACAGCAAATACTCCCCTTCCACAAACACATACATGCAGAGGCATCCACATACATAGACACAGGCACATACATATAGGTGCACACATACATAGGCTGTCCTAACCAAAACAACCTGCACAATGCCAGGTAATGTTCACTAATATACTTTTTCATTCTCCCACACAGGGACAGGCAGGCATAGGCATATGCACATAGATGCATACAAGATTGTACAATTAGCATGCAAGCTCATACAAGTCTGCACAAACTCACACAAGCATGGATGCAAGTTTGCACAAGTGTACACACAAGCTTGCACAAGCGCACACACACAAGCTCATTGTAGCATATAGAAGCACACATACAAGCTTGTGCAAGCACATATGAGCTCACAAAAGTGCACACAGGCTCCCACACGTGCACACATGAGCTTGTACACATGCACTCATACACACAGGCAGATGCATACACATACAGACAGAGGCTCCCCCAAACATACATAGACCCAGGCATCCACACAGATAGGCAGATGCATTCACATCCACAGGCGCAAGCACACACACACCAGACACACACACACACACATACACACACAAAGGCTGTTAATAGACTAGACTACCTGAGCAAGCCAGGCACTTTTCACTAGTCATACAATAAGACTTGAAGTGTATTTTCTAGTGCAGAATGACTGGAGCTTTTTCCAGTTTTATGCATCTAAATGGCTATTATGAAATAACCCAGGGCTCAGTGCATGAATCCTGGTTAAGTAGGTACTTTTACATGAACTGCAGAGAAGTGTTTTGGGTGTGATGGAGTTTAAACTTATGCACATACGTTCATTTTGAAAATGCTGGCTAAAGTTTGCTGCTCAGGTTACATGCAGTCCCACCTAGGAATGAAATTATCCTCCATATCTACAGTAGCATGTCCAACTTAATTCAGTGGCAAAGACTATACATGTGTCAGGTATAAATCTGTAGTCAGTTGGGGGAGAAGGTGAGTTTACAGTTTCATCAATAACCTGTATCAACAGCATAGTATTGTGGGATCCTTCCCTCCCTAATAAGCTCAACAGCTAGGACCATGGGGATCCAAGGTTTAATCTCATTCAAATCCCTCACTGTGTGACCTTCAGCAGCTCGCATGACCTTCATGTATCTAGTCCTTCTCTAAACAATGCTCTTAGTAAAGGTTAATTTGGAAGCCTTTCTATCACACACAATGCTGTGACCACACTTTGTATGTCACATTTTCCTGTTATTCCAGGGGAGTGATTTATTAGGTGAAAGTGAGGTTATTGGAAGTTTGCAATATTGCCAGAGCTGAGCTGAGTGTTATAACAAAGAAACCCATTCTATAATCAATTACACTATAGTGGGAACTTCTGATATGAACAGCTGCGGAACCAGCAGACTTGATGTATTAATGAAAGCAACCTTTAGAGCTATTGTTTGATGTTGTTATGACTAAAAATATAGCTCTAAAATACAGCACTGTAATGTAAACAGGGTGCTATTCAGCTTTGTTTTGACAGGGAAACACTCGCTAGTTATTAAAAATACACATTTATTTTTTTTTCTTCCAATGTTGAATAATAAGAGAGGTAAACCATATGTTTAACTCCTTAGACCTCATGATGCAAGAGATTCATTGATGTTGATTTCAGAGGTCTGTCTTCACCATGCTCATTCAGGACAGTCTTAGGAGAGGATAAGCTCTTCATGGTCTCATCCATGCCCCTTAGTGCCCTGTACCACAGTGCCTGCCATCACATCTCTATCTTATCACCTGCTGTAATTTTGCTTCCCTGGCCTGGATTCCAAGAGATTTCTTATGACCCAACATTTATTTATTTATTTAAGAACTTTCGATATACCGACATTCATAGGACATATCATGCCGGTTTACAATCAACTCTTGTAGCGAGGAAAGAGAAAATTACAAATAACAGGGAAGGGGAAGGGGAGCAGGAATAGAAAAAGGAGAGGATGGGGGGCGGGTGAAAGCAAGCGCGTAAGTAGCGTGAAAAACATAGGTTGCAGAGCGTAAGGGAGAGAAAGAATGTAGATAGGAACTATATTAAAACATTAATGCAAAAAATAACATTTCAGTGATTATATAGTCAACGTTTCCTTAAGATGCATCGTTGTTAGAGGGTAACAGGGCTGGAAGCAGTAAGGGGTTTAGGTTTGATTGGCATCAGGGTAGGCCTGTAAGAAAAGCCAGGTTTTGATGCCTTTTTTGAAATGGGGTAAGGAGGGTTCAAGGTGGAGAGACATGGGGAGTGAATTCCATAGGGTAGGGCCAGCTATGGTAAATGCTCTTTCTCTGGTAAGGGAGAGGTGTGAAGTTTTGAGGAGTGGAATGTGTAGGGTGCCTGCAAGGGTGGCTCTGGATGGACGAATAGAGGCACAGAAGTAGAGCATTTCCTTGAGCCATGCAGGATTGTTTTTGTAGAGCGCATTATGAAGAACGGTGAGGGTTTTGTATTTTATCCGGAAAGGGATGGGAAGCCAGTGCAGATCTTTTAATACTGAGGAGATGTGTTCTCTTTTGTGTGTGTCAGTGATGATTCTAGCCATGAAGTTCTGCAGGATTTGTAGTGGTTTAATTGTAGAATAAGGGAGGCCTAGGAGAAGGGAGTTGCAGTAATCCAATTTAGATAGAATGGTAGACTGAAAAACTAGACGGAAGTCCTGAGCGTGGAGGAGGGGTTTACGTTTTTTGAGGATGTGGAGTTTATAGAAACCTTTTAGTAGAGATTTGATATGGGGTTGAAAATTAAGGCGTTGATCTAATACAACACCTAGGTCTCTTACAGATGGCAGGAGGGGGTGGGTGGGGGTGGGTGTGTTGGATGTGACCTGCAAAGTGATTTCAGGATTGTTGGATATGAGGAGGATTTCCATTTTAGTTGTGTTAAGTGCAAGTTGGAGGTTGGCTAAAAGGACGTTGATGGAAGCTAGGCAGGATTCCAAGAAGTGCAGGGTGTCTTTGAGGGTTTTTTGAATGGGGATGAGGATCTGGACATCATCCGCATACAGGAAGAAATTAAGACCTAGGTCAGAAAGAAGATAGCAGAGAGGGAGGAGATAGATGTTAAAGAGGGTTGAAGATAGGGAGGATCCTTGGGGGATGCCTTGCACGAGGGGGATGCGTGGGGATTCTGAGTTGTCAATTTTGACCAGGTATTCTCTGTTGGTGAGATAGGAAGTGAACCATGAGAGCACTGTGCCGGATATGCCTATCTCTGATAGCCGGGATAGAAGGATTTGGTGGTTGACTGTGTCAAATGCAGGAGAGATGTCTAGGATAGTAAGTATGAGTTTCCTTGGTCCATGCTAATATGAATGGTGTTGGCGATTGCTAGAAGGAGGTTTTCCGTGTTACGACCTTTGCAGAAACCAAATTGAGATGGGTATAGAATGTTGTGGTCTTCAAGGTAGTCAGAGAGTTGTGTATTGACTACCTTTTCAAGGATTTTGGATACAAACGGAAGGTTGGATATGGGCCAGTAGTTGGAGAGGTCTTTGGTGTCTAGGGTGGGTTTTTGAAGGAGGGGCTTGATGATCGCAAGTTTAAGGGGGTCTGGGACTTTGCCAAATTGAGTGAGCAATTGATTAAATCAACTAGGAGATTGGATATGGAGGTGGGAATAGAGAGGAGGGTTTTAGAGGGGATGGTGTCAGAAGTGTGGGAGGCAGGTTTCATCTTTTTTAGTATAGTTTCTATCTCCAGGGTAGATGTGTTGTCGAAGGATTGAAGATAGATTCCATTGGTTTTAGTAGGTAGGGGGGAGGTGGGGGAGGGGGCGTGTCCAGGGGTTGATGAGAGGACGGCTGCTATATTTTCCTTGCACACAAGCAGCTCTAATTCCAAATGGCAGCGCCATACATGCAGTATAGTACTGGCTTTAATAATCAGTGAGAGACAATTTTCAAAACCATGTGCCTGTGCAACTTGCTTCACTTTCTCCTGTAGACAATGAATCAAGCCCTTAGCAATATGAAATCCAAAAGACTGGCAGTGGGAACTGCGTAAAAGCAAACTTTGGCCTATCAAAAGCCTTTCTAAAGCTCTGCAGCATTGACATTTTTTAGAATTTCTTTCTTAATTTTCACATTGGATGAAAGTGAGGCAATGTGGCTGCTGTGTGAGTCCACAATGCTGCTTTGTATGTACTCTTCTCATATCCCACATTTATACCCTGCTACTCATAAGAAGTACCTTGGGGGCAGATTTTAAAACTTATGCACGGGAGTAGATTTGTTCATGTAACCCAGCGCGAACAAATCTACGCCCGATTTTATAACTTGCGCATGCTGCCGCGCACATGTTATAAAATCCAGGCTCGGAGCGCGCAAGGGGGTGCACACATGTGCACCTTGCACGCACCGAGCCCAAGGGGAGCCCCGATGGCCGTCCCCGTTCCCTCCAAGGCCGCTCTGAAATCGGAGCGGCCTTGGAGGGAACTTTTTTTCCAGCCCCCCCCCCCCACCTTCCCCTCCCTTCCCCTATCTAACCCACCCCCCAGCCCTACCTAAATCCTTCCCACCTTATTTTATTTCTTATGCCTGCCGGCGCGTGAACCCCCGACACAGCCGGAACAGAGGAGGGCTCGGGACACGCCCCCGAACCCGCCCCGGATCACCCCTGACTCCCTGGACACGCCCCCGGACACACCCCCGGATCGCCATCACAACCCCGGACCCGCCCTCAGACCGCCCCCTTTTGAAAGCCCCGGGACTTACGAGCGTCCCGGGGCTTGCGCGTGCTGCCGAGCCTATGCAAAATAGGCTCAGCGCGCACAGGGGCATATTTTCTCAGGTTACACACGTATGATACGTGTGTAGCCTTTGAAAATCTGCCCCTTAGTGTCTGAGGACCCTCTACAGAACTCCACAAACTGATCTAACAAACTTCACCCCACAATATAATCCAGAGAAAGAGGGATCACACACACAAATTAATTTTCTCTTTTTGCATGAAGGGCCAAATAGGACAACAATTCCCTTTCTCAATTTTACAAACTGTCATGAAGCTTGTCACAAATATTGCAAACATTTCCTTAGCATTTCTAGCAAATTGTCTAGACAGATAAAATACAGTAAGGGCCAGATTTTAAAAAGGTTACGCGCGTAAATCCTGAGGATTTAAGCGCGTAACCTGTTTTACGTGAGCCAGGCCTATTTTAAAAAGGCCTGGCAATGCGCATAAAGCCCCGGGACGCGTGTAAGTCCCGGGGCTTTACAAAAGGGGCGATCCGGGGGCGGGGTGGGAGTGGGGCCAGAGGCCACCGACAGAGCGGCCATTGCCGCTGTGTCAGAGGATCGCGTGTCGGCAGCCTGCCTGGAGGCAGGCGCAAAAGCTAAAATAAAACTTTTTGGGGGGGTTAGAGTAGGGCGGGGGGAAAGGTTAGGGGAAGGGGTGGAAAGGTCAGGCTAGGGGGAATGGAACAGGGGAAGGTAGCGTGGCTTGGCATGCGCAAGGTACACAATTGTGCACCCCCTTGCACGCACCAACCCCCAATTTTATAACATCGGGCGTACATGTGCGCGTGCTGGGTAGCGCGCACATGTTGGCCGCACGCACTTCTTTTAAAATCTACCCCTGAGTATTGAAATATCTCCAAATACACTAGGAATGCATGAATTATGGCTACATTTCCCAGCACACATACATTGTCAATTATGGTAATCTCTTATGAAATATTCATGGAAATTGCCCCTTTGAGTCTTTAATATTCAACCCCAGCTCAGAAAATCAGATTGCAAATGAACAGCTGGCTTAACATTGCTTTAGATGAGAATCTTCCCCAATCCCTTATCTCCAGTTGTCCATAGACATTACATTTGTGGGTTTATTCCATTTCGCAAAATCTTTTCCCCTGATTTTCACTCTTAGCATGAAAAATGTTCCATTTAATCCAATGGCAAATGCTTTTGTGAAAAGGCAAATGTCACCCAATTCATAAGAAACAAAATGACGGTGAGAAGTTTACTTTTTCCATATTCTTACAAAATGTATTATTGGTGTTATGTGATACAGAGAGTCTAGCTAGGTTGCCTTTTCCTCCAGCTCTAAGCAAGAACACATATCACATTTAGTTTAGTTTAGTAAGTTGATCAATCACTGTCTATTACTACAGTAAATCAAAGGGATTTACAATAAAATGTAAATATATGGCAATGTAAACATGAAAACAACACATTACAGAATAAAATTAAGTCTAAAATAAACACTATAAAAACTAGCAGCATAACTGTAAATAAAACATTAACTAAAATTAATAAAAATATTATAACAATAAAAGTCATGGTAAATTATAAAAGAACATCATAATACAGCAAATAAAATTAATACTAAAATGCAAAATTAGATATGATGTTAATAAAACTGAGTTAAAAAACCCAAGATTTTCCTAAATTTTTATAATCTTTTTTTAAAAGCACACTAAAAGGCAGAAAATCCAGTTAATGGACCCCATGTACTCCTAATGAAGAGGAGATGTGTAGATCAATTAATCAATCAGATTGCTATAAATTCATAGCTTGAATCAAGGTCGCCGTGTAGAGTATTCAGCCACAATAGGAACCAGAAGCACCTGTCTGGTAGCGTGCGCAACAAGATGGAATTAATTCACAGTTATATTTTCCCCCTAATAATCTACAGAAGCAGAAACTCTAAAAATCAACATTGTATTTTCTTACAAGCTAATGAAGAGAGAGGTTGCAGACAGAGAGGTTCCTTTCTACAGACCAAGATCCACCAGCATGTTCCCACAAAGGAACAATAAATGGAAGGCAGGTCTGTGGTAATCAAGTCAACAACAGACATTGATTTTGGTGGCTAGCAGTACTTCTGTCACTGTGTGGGATGAAAACAGAACAAAAAAGTCTTTTTTTATGCATTACTAATAACCATTTCAATTAAAATTAATTTAATCCCTGAAGGCTGTTTTAATATGGTAATAAACTGATCCTCTGGGGTAATTAAGTGAATGATCAATTTGCAATTATGAAGAACATGAAATGAAGTGCGTACTGTATTGCTTTTAAGATATTTTTCAGTCTTCTGTGTAGGAAGGAGCGGTGAGTCTTGTTTAACGAGAATGTGAACCCTGTGATATATGCTAGTTAGAAACAAGAGGTGACTGAATGTGCCCTGTGCACACTAATTTTCTGAGAATGAGCTGATATTTCATATCGTTGACAGATAAAACAGCAGTGCCTTATTACACCCATTGGGAAGGAATCAAACAGAAGACAAGAGGTAATGATTATGAGAGCCACTGTACAATTTCTGAACATTGTTTTCTCATACTGCAAATGAGATATCTGAGGCAGCTCAGGGAATATTCAACTCTGTCCTACAAAGGTTTCCTCAGCAAATTTCTCTAGTGCATTTATGGAAAAAGGGTTGGTGGTATCAAGTTCTGACATAAGACCCTAATAAGAGACTTGTAACCTGTTAAGCCCGGAAGTCTGGAGCAGTAATGACAGGGGGCAGCAGAGTTTTGGCTTTGTAGGATAGGAACTCAGATAATGGATGAGGACAAGCTCAGCTCCCATAATAAACACAAGATCTATGCCTTTCTGATTTCCTAGATTTGCGAACAGCACAAACCTCCTCTGTCTTTATTAAATTTATATACTGCTATTCTGTTTGACAATCATAACGGTTTACAGATATAAACAATTAAAAACCATCTAACATTATTATAGTAAGTAAAATAATAAATAAAAAATAGCATAAAGTAAGAAATATAGGATAATATAGTTACATAATAATTAAATATATCAAAAGTAAAACATAAGAAATAAAATATAAAATAATAATAAAATAAAATAAGCCTCAACCAATTTACTTTAAAAACATTTTCCTCTTGCAAGAATGTTAAGTAACCATTGAACTCTCATATGCTTGTTTGAAAAGCCACATTTTAAGGTCTTTTTTAAAAGCTGCAAAGTCTTTGTAATCTTAATTCCATTGGCAAGTTCCATAGTTTTGGACCAGCAACAGAAAATGCTCTATCCATGAGTGTCTACCCAACTCTTTGAATACATGAGGCTGCTCATCTATGTATATCAGAGACATGGCAAAATAAATATACGAGGTCATGATTTCACTATGAAAGAAGAATATGCTTTCTTCTTTGTGTTTTTATTAAGAGTTTGAGAAGCTCCTCTCCTCGCTCAGTGTCCCAATACTCGATGTCTTTGCTGCCTTTATAAAGATGTTTTTTTACTACCTGAATCCACTCTGTCGCTCCAATATGCCCTCTTTCTGGATTTAGGAATTTCACACTTGTTTTCTAAGACTTCCTTCCTTTCCGGTCCAGAAGGAAGGACACTGCCAGTAAGAGGAAGAGCACATCCTAAGTTTAAAGATTCTCTGGGTGCTCTATATTCTCCATTATAAGTAGTAGGAACTGAAATCCTCCATTTATTTTCAAAACAAATATAGCCCAGGCTGTGGCAGTGCAACCTTCCCATATTCTCTTGTCAAAGTGCCTCAATCCTGCTTTGAGGGACTATCTCTAGGAAACATACCTTGTGTGCTACAGCTGTCAAAAAAGCACTCAGAATGTTAGGAATTATAACAGAGAATGTCATAATGCTTCTGTGTCGCTCCATGGTGAGTCCGCACATTGAATACTGAGTGCAATTCTGGTCACCACATCTCAAAAAAGATATAGTTGTAATGCAGAAAGTGCAGAGAAGGGTGACCAAAATGATAAAGGGGATGAAAAGGCTAAAGTGGTTAGGATTGTTCAACTTGGAGACGAGACAGCTGAGGACGGGATATGATGGAGGTCTACCAATTGTGAAAGAATAGAACAGATAAATGTGAATTTGTTATTTAGTCTTTCAGATAATATAAGGACTAGGGGCACTCCATAAATTAGCAAGTAGCACATTTAAAACAAATCATAGAAAATTATTTTTCACTCAAGTCAACACACAATTAAGCACTGGAATTCATTGGTAAAGGCATTTAGCATAGCTGGGTTTAAAAAAGCTTTGGATGAAAAGTCCATAAACTATTATAAAACAAATTAACTTGGGGGGTAATTTTCAAAAGGAGTTACATGCGTAAATGTAGCTACTATTGTAGCAATTTTCAAAAGCCATTTACTCACATAAAGTGCCCTTATGTGAGTAAATCCTATAGACAAGTCAATGGCATATATTGTAGCAATTTTCAAAAACCCACTTACTCAAGTAAAGTGAATTTACCCCAGTAAACCTGGTTTTTACTCGAGTAAATGCTTTTTAAAATCAGGCCCTTGGAGAATAGCCACTGCTTATTATCGGCATAAGTAACATGGGATTTATTTAATGTTTGGATACTTGCCAGGTACTTTTTACCTGGATTTGCTACTGTTGGAAATAGGATGATGGGATTGATGGACCCTCTGTCTGACTCAGTATGGCAACTTCTTATGTTCTTAATGGAAGGATGAGTCCATTTCCATGCCTGTGTAACCTGTGGCCAAGACTGCTAACAATTTAGTTATTTATTTGATTTATTTTGATAGACTTATTACATGCTCAATTTCCCTATAGACCTCTGGGCAAAGAGCAAACAGAATTAAACAGATACATTATAAAATAAATTACATATTCTCCTCAATGGTACCAATCTGGGCCAAATTGTGATGGGAGGGGTCTAGTGATATAGACATATTTCCCCTGTGGCATAGGCCACAAAACAACTTTCAGATATCAATGCATTTCAGTGTCTTCTGACCTGAACCAAATTTGAAATGATGAACTAGTAATAATAGGCTCAGTCTATTTTTGCAATGCCCATTCCCTGAGCCCTCCAGTCCCAGAGGTGACAGGCTCTGTATCCCTGTGCCTATCCAGTGAGTCCTCCAGTTTCAGAGGTGACAGGTTCTGTATCCCTAGCCCCCCCTCCCAAGCCCTTCAGTCCTAGAGGTGACAGGTTCTGTATCCCTACGCCCCTCCCGAGCCCTTCAGTCCTAGAGGTGACAGGTTCTGTATCCCTAGCCCCCCCCCCTCCCAAGCCCTTCAGTCCTAGAGGTGCCAGGTTCTGTATCCCTACGCCCCTCCCGAGCCCTTCAGTCCTAGAGGTGACAGGTTCTGTATCCCTAGCCCCCCCCCTCCCAAGCCCTTCAGTCCTAGAGGTGCCAGGTTCTGTATCCCTACGCCCCTCCCGAGCCCTCCAGTCCCAGAGGTGACAGGCTCTGTATCCCTGTGCCTATCCAGTGAGTCCTCCAGTTTCAGAGGTGACAGGTTCTGTATCCCTAGCCCCCCCCCCCCTCCCAAGCCCTTCAGTCCAAGAGGTGCCAGGTTCTGTATCCCTACGCCCCTCCCGAGCCCTTCAGTCCTAGAGGTGACAGGTTCTGTATCCCTAGCCCCCTCCCTCCCAAGCCCTTCAGTTCTAGAGGTGCCAGGTTCTGTATCCCTAGCCCCCCCTCCCAAGCCCTTCAGTCCTAGAGGTGACAGGTTCTGTATCCCTAGCCCCCTCCCAAGCCCTTCAGTCCTAGAGGTGCCAGGTTCTGTTTCCCTAGCCCCCCTCCCAAGCCCTTCAGTCCTAGAGGTGACAGGTGCTGTATCCCTACGCCCCTCCCGAGCCCTTCAGTCCTAGAGGTGACAGGTTCTGTATCCCTAGCCCCCTCTCCCAAGCCCTTCAGTCCTAGAGGTGACAGGTTCTGTATCCCTACGCCCCTCCCGAGCCCTTCAGTCCTAGAGGTGACAGGTTCTGTATCCCTACACCCCTCCCGAGCCCTTCAGTCCTAGAGGTGACAGGTTCTGTATCCCTAGCCCCCCCTCCCAAGCCCTTCAGTCCTAGAGGTAACAGGTTCTGTATCCCTACGCCCCTCCTGAGCTCTTCAGTCCTAGAGGTGACAGGTTCTATATCCCTAGCCCCCCCTCCCAAGCCCTTCAGTCCTAGAGGTGACAGGTTCTGTATCCCTACGCCCCTCCCGAGCCCTTCAGTCCTAGAGGTGACAGGTTCTGTATCCCTAGCCCCCCCTCCCAAGCCCTTCAGTCCTAGAGGTGACAGGTTCTGTATCCCTACGCCCCTCCCGAGCCCTTCAGTCCTAGAGGTGACAGGTTCTATATCCCTAGCCCCCCCTCCCAAGCCCTTCAGTCCTAGAGGTGACAGGTTCTGTATCCCTGCGCCCCTCCCGAGCCCTTCAGTCCTAGAGGTGACAGGTTCTGTTTCCCTAGCCCCCCTCCCAAGCCCTTCAGACCTAGAGGTGACAGGTTCTGTATCCCTACGCCCCTCCCGAGCCCTTCAGTCCTAGAGGTGACCAGCTTTGTATCTCTGTACCCCTGTCCTGAGCCTTCCTGATTGTGCTTTTTGTTATTTTCATTGATGAAGTGTTGATTCTGATGGTTACGTATATCTCTGGAGAACACACTTTGTTGCATTGTCTGGTGATATCAGGCCCCTAGTGTTATGGATTAACGGTTTTAGTGGACCCTTGGGCTGGCCTGCAGGAGACTGGGGAGAGGTGGACTATAGTCTCCGTGTACAAGCAGGCCGGGAGGCGGATATCAGGCAGGATGTAAACGATGATCTTCACCCTGGAAGCCGGTGCTCCCCCGGGAGGAGCCCGTAGGAGCCCAGCCGCTGGGACTTAGGCGAGTACTGTAGCTGGATCAGGAACAAGCAGGCTTGGGAACTGGAACCAGGCAGGGAACTGGAGCAAGACTCAAGTACTGGAACAAGGCAGGAACCGAAGCAAGACACGGGTACTGGAACCAGGCAGGAACTGAAGCAAGACACGAGTACTGGAACCAGGCAAGAACTGAAGCAAGACACGGGTACTGGAACCAGGCAGGAACTGAAGCAAAGTCTGAAGCAGGAACCAGGCTGGAACGTAAGCAAAGTCTGAAGCAGGAACCAGGCTGGAACGGAGCAACTACCGGCAAGTAGTAACACACTCCGGGGCACGGAGCAACTGGGAACCGCAAGGTAACCCCGTTGCAAGGCAAAGACTGAGGGTATGCGGCCGGCTTACATAGGCCACGGCGTCTGATGTCAGGAAGCAGGCGGAGCTTTGAATGGCGGGAACAGGCCTACAAAAGCGTCCTTCTTGCACGCGCGCGTGTGCCTAGGGACAGGGCGTCCACCGAAGGTCTCCCACCGGCGCCACACGCCACAAACTCCACCAGCTGAACCGGGAGCGGGACCAGGAATATGGAGGTAAGGGCCTGGTCGAGGTACACGCGACCGGGACCGTAACACCTAGCATCCGCCAGTGAAGTGTGGAGCATGCCAGCTTTGATGCACCAAATTTCACATGCAGAGGCTTATAATGAAAGTGATCATGGTATATTTATTTAACTCCGCTTCCACACAACAGATGCTAATCAAGAAAAAAGAGCTTCAATAGCTCAGACATCAGAGAAATTAAAAGTCCATAAGAGCACTTGAGATGTTATACTGTTATCTTCAGCACTCAAAAACCTTTCCTACATTCAATTAACAACTTTAGGTCCAAACAGTGAAAATACAAATTGAATAGCAGAGCTTTGATGTTTACATCTTGCCTTCAGCTACTGGCCCAGTTGCAAACTGACCCCAGGCATTTGCACTCTTAAGTTTTCATAAGTATATCATATCTAAATTCAATCAAGCATATTCACTAATAAAATTGAACATTGGGCAAAAAGAAAGTCCGTACTATGTTACAAGCCTTAGGACTCACCTCAAATTGATTACTGTAACTCCTTCTATGTCGGCCTTCCTCAGAACACACTTAGATCATTGCAATTAGCTCAAACCTCAGCTGCTAAACTTCTTACCAATGCTCACATTCATGAACATATTCTACCCATTCTTCAATCTCTGCACCGGCTACCTGTCAAGTGGCAAAAAATATACAAAATCCTAACCATAATTCATAACCTCCTGCATAATGTCACCAACCCTTGGATAAACTCAACCCTACGCTTCTGCACACCTACACAAAACTTAACATCAGCCAACAAATTTCTTTTGACATTCCTGCTGCAAAACACACTAGTCTAGCAATGACTCCAGAAAGAGTCATTGCTAGACCTTAACCAGGGTGGAACCAGACTGCTGGCGCTAACCTTTAAAAAGGAGATAGAGCAGCTTTTAAACTAGAACAAAGGGGAAAGCCGACAGTCGCTCAGCAGCGCATGGTTCGGAGAGATGTATCTTTAAAGGATACTAATGATGCATTAGAATTAGGGCATCCCGACAGTGAGGTTCCAATAATTAGAAAAGTAGTCCAAGTGCCTGTAAGAATTCTAACTTATCCCTATCAATTAAAAAGCAGAATAAAAATACAAACAAAAAACAAACTTTGAAATGTTTGTATGCTAATGCCAGAAGTCTAAGAAGTAAGATGGGAGAATTAGAATGTATAGCAGTAAATGATGACATAGACTTAATTGGCATCTCAGAGACATGGTGGAAAGAGGATAACCAATGGGACAGTGCTATACCGGGGTACAAATTATATCACAATGACAGAGAGGAGCAGTCGGAAGGAGGTGTGGCGCTTTATGTCCGGGATGGCATAGAGTCCAACAGGATAAACATCCTGCATGATACTAAATACAAAATTGAATCTTTATGGGTAGAAATCCCTTGTGTACCAGGGAAGACTACAGTGATAGGGGTATACTACCGTCCACCTGGTCAAGATGGTGAGATGGACAGTGAAATGCTAAGAGAAATTAGGGAAGCTAACCAAATTGGTAGTGCAGTAATAATGGGAGACTTCAATTACCCCAATATAGACTGGGTAAATGTATCATCGGGTCACGCTAGAGAGATAACGTTCCTGGATGGAATAAATGATAGCTTTATGGAGCAATTGGTTCAGGAACCGACGAGAGAGGGAGCAATTTTAGATCTAATTCTCAGTGGAGCACAGGACTTGGTTAGAGAGGTAACGGTGGTGGGGCCGCTTGGCAATAGTGATCATAATATGATCAAATTTTATTTAATGACTGGAAAAGGAACAGTGTGCAAATCCAAGGCTCTCGTACTAAACTTTCAAAAGGGAAACTTTGATAAAATGAGAAAAATTGTTAGAAAAAAACTGAAAGGAGCAGCTACAAAAGTAAAAAATGTCCAAGAGGCGAGGTCATTGTTAAAAAATACCATTCTAGAAGCACAGTCCAGATGTATTCCACACATTAAGAAAGGTGGAAAGAAGGCAAAACGATTACCGGCATGGTTAAAAGGGGAGGTGAAAGAAGCTATTTTAGCCAAAAGATCTTCATTCAAAAATTGGAAGAAGGATCCAACAGAAGAAAATAGGATAAAGCATAAACATTGGCAAGTTAAATGTAAGACATTGATAAGACAGGCTAAGAGAGAATTTGAAAAGAAGTTGGCTGTAGAGGCAAAAACTCACAGTAAAAACTTTTTTAAATATATCCGAAGCAGAAAGCCTGTGAGGGAGTCAGTTGGACCGTTAGATGATCGAGGGGTTAAAGGGGCACTTAGAGAAGATAAGGCCATCGCGGAAAGATTAAATTATTTCTTTGCTTCGGTGTTTACTGAAGAGGATGTTGGGGAGGTACCCGTAATGGAGAAGGTTTTCATGGGTAATGATTCAGATGGACTGAATCAAATCACGGTGAACCTAGAAGATGTGGTAGGCCTGATTGACAAACTGAAGAGCAGTAAATCACCTGGACCGGATGGTATACACCCCAGAGTTCTGAAGGAACTAAAAAATGAAATTTCAGACCTATTAGTAAAATTTGTAACTTATCATTAAAATCATCCATTGTACCTGAAGACTGGAGGATAGCAAATGTAACCCCAATATTTAAAAAGGGCTCCAGGGGCGATCCGGGAAACTACAGACCGGTTAGCCTGACTTCAGTGCCAGGAAAAATAGTGGAAAGTGTTCTAAACATCAAAATCACAGAACATATGGAAAGACATGGTTTAATGGAACAAAGTCAGCATGGCTTTACCCAGGGCAAGTCTTGCCTCACAAATCTGCTTCACTTTTTTGAAGGAGTTAATAAACATGTGGATAAAGGTGAACCGGTAGATATATTATACTTGGATTTTCAGAAGGCGTTTGACAAAGTTCCTCATGAGAGGCTTCTAGGAAAAGTAAAAAGTCATGGGATAGGTGGCGATGTCCTTTCGTGGATTGCAAACTGGCTAAAAGACAGGAAACAGAGAGTAGGATTAAATGGGCAATTTTCTCAGTGGAAGGGAGTGGACAGTGGAGTGCCTCAGGGATCTGTATTGGGACCCTTACTGTTCAATATATTTATAAATGATCTGGAAAGAAATACGACGAGTGAGATAATCAAATTTGCAGATGACACAAAATTGTTCAGAGTAGTTAAATCACAAGCAGATTGTGATAAATTGCAGGAAGACCTTGTGAGACTGGAAAATTGGGCATCCAAATGGCAGATGAAATTTAATGTGGATAAGTGCAAGGTGATGCATATAGGGAAAAATAACCCATGCTATAATTACACGATGTTGGGTTCCATATTAGGTGCTACAACCCAAGAAAGAGATCTAGGTGTCATAGTGGATAACACATTGAAATCGTTGGTTCAGTGTGCTGCGGCAGTCAAAAAAGCAAACAGAATGTTGGGAATTATTAGAAAAGGAATGATGAATAAAACGGAAAATGTCATAATGCCTCTGTATCGCTCCATGGTGAGACCGCACCTTGAATACTGTGTACAATTCTGGTCGCCGCATCTCAAAAAAGATATAATTGCGATGGAGAAGGTACAGAGAAGGGCTACCAAAATGATAAGGGGAATGGAACAACTCCCCTATGAGGAAAGACTAAAGAGGTTAGGACTTTTCAGCTTGGAGAAGAGACGACTGAGGGGGGATATGATAGAGGTGTTTAAAATCATGAGAGGTCTAGAACGGGTAGATGTGAATCGATTATTTACTCTTTCGGATAGTAGAAAGACTAGGGGACACTCCATGAAGTTAGCATGGGGCACATTTAAAACTAATCGGAGAAAGTTCTTTTTTACTCAACGCACAATTAAACTCTGGAATTTGTTGCCAGAGAATGTGGTTCATGCAGTTAGTATAGCTGTGCTTAAAAAAGGATTGGATAAGTTCTTGGAGGAGAAGTCCATTACCTGCTATTAAGTTCACTTAGAGAATAGCCACTGCCATTAGCAATGGTTACATGGAATAGACTTAGTTTTTGGGTACTTGCCAGGTTCTTGTGGCCTGGATTGGCCACTGTTGGAGACGGGATGCTGGGCTTGATGGACCCTTGGTCTGACCCAGTATGGCATTTTCTTATGTTCTTATGTTCTTAAGAGCATATTCTATTGTAGGACAAGTAACACAGAATTTAATCCCGCTAGAAATACAGTCAAGATCTTGCCAGAAGGAAAGCTGTAAAAACATATCTATTCACGCAAGCCTTCCAAGCAGAAAATTAGCAATTGTAGATCACCCCCGGTAAGTCTTTTATGTTACTATTTCATAATGCATTTGCTTATCTTATGTTGATCGTTGTTTTTAATATTGTATGTGTCAGCTTTGTAACCCGCTCCAAACTTTGGAGGGCATTGGATAGAACTGATTTTAAATAAATAAATAAATAAATAAAGTATCCTCATAAATCCCATGCCTTCCCTGAGCAAGGCCTCGCTTGCGGCTCCATCTCCTTCAGGATGTTATCCATGGCAGCCTTTAAACAGAAGTCTGTCACTGGGGGAGAGAGGATAATTATTCCATCCAGTGTAGCTGCAGGAGGCAGAGCGATGTTTTTCCATCTGCTTCTGAAACCCAGTCCTTGCTGGTGAATCTGCCTCTTCATGATGTCACTTCAAACAAGATACTTCACTTTGAATACATATACAGCGCAGCTCACTGCTTCAACGGCAGGAGGGAATGAAGAAAAGAGGATTTGTATTCAGACAACAACCAACAAGGACTAAATTGCACAGGCTGGGTAAACAAATAGGCATAGGAGTAGCTTGATTATTGCGGCGGTTACTACCCCTAACCATTTAGGCTTGATACTTCACAATGATGCAGCTCTAGCACTGCTCTCTACATCAATGGCGGGGGTGGAAGGAAATTAGAACCAAAAAGTTATCAGTAAGGGCCATGACCTTAGCGGTCAGAGTAACAGATAAGTATGAGAAAAATAAGTACGAAAGCTTGCTGGGCAGACTGGATGGGCCATTTGGTCTTCTTCTGCCGTCATTTCTATGTAAGATTTCTTACCTGTTGCTGAGGGCAAGATGCCCCAAAGGGGCAACTCAAAAGAGGTTGCCCATTTGTGGAGGTCATATTGGGGATGACCCAGGGGAGCTGGGATTTTTAATTGGGATGAGATATGTATAGCATCCTCTGTTTGTGGAATGAGAGGATTATGTTTGCTGGGATCTTGGTATTTATTTATTTTATTTAAAGAGTTTTCTATACTGAGGTATAGCTATCAGCCTTCACCCCGGTTCACAGTTATAAAAACATGTTACAGTTAACAATTGGGGGAGAGGAAAAACAGAGCTTACATCAGGTAATTAAATAATTGAAATTAACAATATTATAAAATAAACAGTTAAAAAGCTTAACTTTTTAACTGGTAGATTAATATATCCTACTTTGCTATTTAGATGGGATTTTATAGGTTATGTGGAATGACTATGTTTTAGTTTTGTATTAAAGGGTTGGAATATCACCCAGTAAGAGTGAGGGATGGAGCTTTCTGTACATTAGGGACTATTTTGCATTGATTGTTGTATTTGTATTTGATATAAACTGATTTAGGTTCATACTTGTGAATTAAGGTGTTATAGAAGTGTGAAATGTAATGTGAAATTAGAAAATGCAGACTCAGACGTATTTGATTCATCTTAGAAATAACTTTGTAAATGATTATGTAAATGTTAACCTTAGCTTCTTTTTCTCTGTTTCATTCACTTTCAACTCTTAAGGCTAGGTTACTTTTATTTAGGTGATGTATATTCTTCCTTTGATAAAATAAAATTAACCAAGAATCAAGTGTTGGATGTTGAAAGGCTCTCTGTGATGACATAATTTCTTTTAAATGGTTTATGTAAACAAATTATACAGCATTCATAATAACTCAGAATTCAACAGCAAACAAAATCAAGTATCTGCATGATATACATACATACAACTACCCAGTACCTTACAGTAGTACCACCCAGTATCTCCACTCACATATTATGATATACATACACACACACTACCTTACAGTAGTACCACCCCAATTCCGCCACTTACATATTATGATTTATATACACACTACCTTACAGTACCGCCCAATACCTCCACTTACATATTATGATATACATACACACTACCTTACAGTAGAACTGCCCAGTACCTCCACTTACATATTATGATATACATACACACTACCTTACAGTAGTACCGCCCAATACCTCCACTTACATATTATGATTTATATACACACTACCTTACAGTAGAACTGCCCAGTACCTCCACTTACATATTATGATATACATACACACTACCTTACAGTAGTACCACCCAATACCTCCACTTACATATTATGATTTATATACACACTACCTTACAGTAGAACTGCCCAGTACCTCCACTTACATATTATGATATACATACACACTACCTTACAGTAGTACCGCCCAATACCTCCACTTACATATTATGATTTATATACACACTACCTTACAGTAGAACTGCCCAGTACCTCCACTTACATATTATGATATACATACACACTACCTTACAGTAGTACTGCCCAATACCTCCACTTACATATTATGATTTATATACACACTACCTTACAGTAGAACTGCCCAGTACCTCCACTTACATATTATGATTTATATACACAACACCTTACAGTAGTACCACCCAATACTCTCCCCTTTGTGCACCCCTTCGTGCAACTCTTTGTGCTTCATTTAATATTTTTTCTTTTACGTTTTCTGTTAAGTAACCTTTTTTTCAAGTTCCTACCTTATGCCTTTTTTAACAATTTTATTATAAATGTTCTCTGTATTTGACTATGGAAATATTTTTTCCTGCTTTTTCTGTTTTATGTAAACCGGTATGATTTGCATTTTAATGTAAGAATGTCAGTATATAAAATTATAAATAAATAAATAAATAAATACCTTACAGTAGAACTACCCATGCCCAATACCTCCACTTACATATTATGATATATTTACACACTACCTTACAGTAGTACCACCCAATACCTCCACTTACATATTATGATATATATACATACCACCTTACAGTAGTACCACCCAATACTTACACTTACATATTATGATATACTTACACACTACCTTACAGTAGAACCGCCCAGTACCTCCACTTACATATTATGATATATATATATACACTACCTTACAGTAGTACCACCCAATACCTCCACTTACATATTATGATATACACACACACCCTTACAGTAGAACTGCCCAGTACCTCCACTTACACATTATGACTTTTTTGACTGGGTAACCAAGGAATTGGATCAAGGAAGAGCACTCAATGTCATCTACTTGGATTTCAGCAAAGCTTTTGATACGGTCTCGCTCAGGAGACTGGTGAATAAAATAAGAAGCTTAGGAGTGAGTGCCGAGGTGGTGGCCTGGATTGCAAACTGGTTGAAGGACAGAAGACAATGTGTGATGGTAAATGGAACTCTCCCTGAAGAGAGAGCGGTTTTAAGCGGTGTACCGCAAGGATCGGTGTTGGGACCTTTCCTGTTCAATATATTTGTGAGTGACATTGCGGACGGGATAGAAGGTAAGATTTTTCTTTTTGCGGACAACACTAAGATCTGCAACAGAGTGGACACGACGGAAGGAGTGGAGAGAATGAGAAGGGATTTAAGAAAGTTGGAAGAGTGGTCGAAGATATGGCAGCTGAGATTCAATGCCAAGAAGTGCAGAGTCATGCATATGGGGAGTGGAAATCTGAATGAACTGTATTTGATGGGGGGGGGGGGGGGGGGAAGGCTGATGTGCACGGAACAGGAGGGAGACCTTGGGGTGATAGTGTCTAATGATCTGAAGTCGGCGAAACAATGTGACAAGGCGATAGCTAAAGCCAGAAGAATGCTGGGCTGCATAGAGGAATATCAAGTAAGAAAAGGGAAGTGATTATCCCCTTGTACAGGTCCTTGGTGAGGCCTCACCTGGAGTACTGTGTTCAGTTCTGGAGACCGTATCTCCAAAGAGACAGAGATAAGATGGAGGTGGTCCAGAGAAGGGCGACCAGAAAGGTGGAGGGTCTTCATCAAATGTCTTATGAGGAGAGATTGAAGAATCTAAATATGTACACCCTGGAGGAAAGGAGAAGCAGAGGTGATATGATACAGACTTTCAGTTACTTGAAAGGTTTTAATGATCCAAAGACAACAACAAGCCTTTTCCGTCGGAAAAAAATCAGCAGAACCAGGGGTCACGATTTGAAACTCCAGGGAGGAAGACTCAGAACCAATGTCAGGAAGTATTTCTTCACAGAGAGGGTGGTGGATGCCTGGAATGCCCTTCCAGAGGAAGTGGTGAAGACCAGAACTGTGAAGGACTTCAAAGGGGCGTGGGATAAACACTGTGGATCCATAAAGTCTAGAGGATGTGAATGAAGAGTGGGTGGCTCGCGGGAATGATGGCTACTGCCTGGAGATAATATCCTTATTCAATAAACATACACACGGTTAATGCGACTCCAACAATGCTCTAAGCTTCAACGGCAAGAGGAAATGTGGAAAAAGATTTGCATTCAGAAAAAGCAGGGAGTAGCTTTCTTGTTACAGCGGTTACTACCCCAAACCAAATAAGCCTGATACTTCACTTTCAATACATATCCAGCATAGCTCTCTGCTTCAACGGCAGGGGAGAAAGACAGATACTTCACGCATACCCAGCATAGCTCTCTGCTTCAACGGCAGGGGAGAAAAACCGATACTTCATGCATACCCAGCATAGCTCTTTGCTTCAACGGCAGGGGAGAAAGACCGATACTTCACGCATATCCAGCATAGCTCTCTGCTTCAACGGCAAATAAGCATGGGTGTAGCTTGCTTATTGTGGCGGTTACTACCCGTAACTAATTAAGCTAGATATTCACTTAGATGCAGTTCCAACATTTCTCTCTACATTAATGATGGGGGTGGAAGGAAAATAGAACCAAAAGGTTACTGAGCCAAGATAACAGAAGTATGAGAAAAAAAAATAAAAAGAGCAAAGCTTACTGAGCAGACAGGATGGGCCGTTTGGTTTTCTTCTGCCGTCATTTCTATGTTTCTATGATATACATACACACTACCTAACAGTAGAACCGCCCAGTACCTCCACTTACATATTATGATATATATATATATACACTACCTTACAGTAGAACCGCCCGGTACCTCCACTTACATATTATGATATACATACACACTACCTTACAGTAGAACTGCCCAGTACCTCCGCTTACACATTATGATATACATACACACTACCTTACAGTAGAACCGCCCGGTACCTCCACTTACAATGCATACACATTACCTTACAGTAGTACCACCCAATACCTCCACTTACATATTATGATATACATACAAACTATCTTACAGTAGTACCACCCAGTATCTCCACTTATATATTATGATATACATGCACACCAACTTACAGTAGTACCACCCAATACCTCCACTTACATACACATTACCTTACAGTACTACCTTAAAGTAATATTGCCCATTACCTCTAATAGACATTATGATATACATACATGCTACCTTAGAGTAGAACCACCAAGTACCTCAACTTAGATATTAATTTAATTACACACTACCGTATTGTAGTACAACCCAGTACCTTACTTACATATTGATATACATACACATCACCTTACAGTAGTACCACCCAGTAAATCCACTTACATGTTGATATGCATACACACTAAAAACAGTATCATCCAGTACCTCCTCTTACATAATGATATATATGCACACCTTAAAGTAGTACCACCCAGTACCTCAACTTAGATATTATGCACTACGAGTACATGTCCCGCACAGAAACCTGAGATCTGCTAATAAGGCTCTACTAACCTTCCCCTCTGTTAAATCAGCATGACTCACTCAAGTAAGAGAAAGAGCACTGTCACTGGCTGGTCCTGTGCTGTGGAACACCATGCCACTCGAGATAAGGCTGCAAAGAGATTTTAAAATATTCAGAACCAATTTTAAAACCTGGCTCTTTAAACAAGCTTTTTGTAAAGAAAAGAGAAGGAGAAATACAGTTGATTGAAAAGGTCGCACCAAGCAAACAGTTGTTGTTTTTAACTTATAAATGTATCTTAATGTTAAATTCGAACCGCCTAATATTTCCTAACAAACAGATAGGCTTAACTTATACACATAGTTTATTATACTAAAATGTTACCGTACTATGATAGCACATGTTTAACGTAATCTATACCACTCATATTTTACTTTATCGTGCCTTTATGTAATACGTTGTGATGGTTACCTAACTTAATGACGGTATAGAAGAATTTTGAAATAAATAAATAAATAAACATACACACATCTTAAAGTAGTATCATCCAGTACCTTCACTTTGATATTGATATACATACACTCTTGCAAAATGTACCCACTGCTGGGGACAGAACAACTCTACCTTAAAGCAGTACCACCCAGTGCCTCCTCTTACACTAGATATTATGATCTACACAACCACCTTACAGTACAACTGCCCTGTACCTCTACTTAGATATTATGATATACTGTAGATATTATTATATTTATATATACACAGCTCTTATAGTTATACTACCAGTATCTCTGCTTAGATACCATGATATACATTACACAGCACCTTATAATAATTCCTCCCAGAACTTCTACTTAGATATTATGCTATACGTACACACCATAATAATTGCACCCAATGCATCTACTTAGATATCATGACATTCAAACACACCAATTTACAGTGATACCACCCAGTACCACTCCTGGGCTTCTCCTAACAGCCACGGCACACTGCTTACTCTTTTCATGCAAGGTGTTCAAATCCTTGCAAAGGCCTGGTCTAATGCAGCATGGATATGGAGCGATTTTCTTGTGGCATTACTCCTGTTTCTAGCTCTGGATAAATGGACCACTCAGAAAGTTCAAATCCTCCTCACTTGATCGCCTGGATCTTTCTATTCTACTAATTCAAATACTAGCCACACCTGTGTTTGTGTGCTTCAGGTAATTCCTTCTTCCAATGAAACAGGTGATTTCACAAAATTTGTGTACTATAAATCAAAATGGACAGCTCTTACTCCCTAAAGTCAACTCACAGGCAATAGGTAATGTGGAACTGACAGTTTTGCTACACCATTAATTAGACCAGACAGACAGATTAAAATTACATGTAATGACGGCCACAAGTGCACTAGGAAAAGATTTCTAGAGAAACAGTATTATCATTAGGACAAGCATTGTTTTAATATTCTGAAACAGACATACATCCATTTTTCATTGTCCTGAAAGGAGAAACTACTGCTTACCTGATAATTTTGTTTTCCTTAGTGTAGACAGGTGGACCCAGGACCAGTGGGTTATGCACCGCTGCCAGCAGATGGAGAGGGAGCAAGCTGATGTCACAGTATATATACTCCTGCAGAGACATCAGCCCACCAATAATCTCTTCAAAAGCAACTGTGAACAGACTAGCCATTACTGAACTCAACCAACAGGAAAACTAAACTCAGGTAAAGAATGTATGTACCTCAATCCAGGAAATGGATGACCACTTACCAGTAAACCCCTGGAATACATAGCCCCACAGGAGGACCATTAAACCAACCATGCAGTAGCCAAGGGAAGAAAGCTAAGTCTGTCTACACTCTGGAAAACAAAATTATCAGGTAAGTAGTAATTTTTCCTTTCCTAATGTATAGACAGATGGACACAGGACCAGTGGGATGTACCCAAGCTACTCCCGACTAGGGTGGGAGGTTGCTCGAGGTCCAGTCAACACCACATATGCAAAGGCTGCATCCTCCTGGGCCTGCACATCCAGACAATAATACCTGGAAAAAGTTTGTAAGAAGGACCACATTGCAGCTTGGCAAATGTCAATGGGAGACACCCATGACACTGCCTGAGCCCTAGTGACACTAATGACACTGCCTGAGCCCTAGTGGAATGAGCCCTAACCTGAGTAGGCAATGGCTTTACAGCCTCCACATATGCGACCATGACTATCTCCTTAATCCAACGCGCTATTGTAGCCCACAATGGTGATTTGCCCTTCATCCTTCCACCATGAAGGACAAACAGGCAATCCATCTTTCAGTAGGGTTTATTTAACCCATCCTGCAAAAATTCCAAAATGAGCGGGATGTTCACTAAACATGGAAGAACACCTCGATCCTCACACCAAACCTCAAACACTCGCCAAACCCGCATATAGCTTAAGGAGGAGGAGAATTTCTGAGCAAGTAGCAATCACCCCAGAAAAATAACCATGCCACAACAAGCAAGCCCTTTCCAAGATCATGAAGAACAACCCCTGCTGCAACAGATTCTTGTGCAGCAGAAGACAAAGGGGAGTCTGTACCACAAGTCTTCGCAGATCCGTATACCCTGGTCTTATGGGCCAACAGATCTAGGAACGGAAGGCCCCAGCAATCCACTATTAGCTGAAATGCCTCGTCCGACAACACCCATTCTTCCTAGTCCAGACTCTTCCAGCTGAGAAAGTCTGCTCTTATGTTACCATTTCCTGCAATTTGAGAGGCTGAGATCACCTGGAGATGCATTTCCACCCATTCCATAAGCTGGTCTATTTCCAGCGACTCTTGCTGGCTCTTAGTTCCTCCATGCCAATTGATGTAAGCCACTGTCATTGCGTAGTCCAACATTATTCGAAATGCTTGACCTTGCAGTCAGTCGCTGAACTGCAAGCACACCAACTGAACCACCTTAGCTTCCAGGCGATTAATGTTTCAGAGAGACTTTTCTGTGTTCGTGCCCTTGCGCCATTAGTTTCTGACAGTGCTCTCCCCAACCCCAGAGACTCACATCTGTTGTGAGTATCAATCAGACCAGTGATGACAGGGAAACTCCCTTTCATAGATGAACCTCCTGCAACCACCACTTCAGGTGAGATCAGATTTCCATCGGCAAGTGGAGCCGAACCGAATAGTCCAATGACTGAGGGTTCCAACGAGAGAGCAGGGAGCACTGAAGAGGATGCATATGCTCCCTTGTCCATGGCACCACTTCCAGGGTTGCCACCATCAAACCGAGTACCTGAAGATAGGACTACACTGTCAGGTATATAGTGTTCACCAAAAGACGCACCTGCAACATCAACTTTTGAATCCGAGCTTCTGGCAGGAAAACCTTGCCTGCCTCATGTTGAAATGAACACCCAGGTCAACGACTGAGAAGGCTGAAGACTGCTCTTGCTAGGTTCACTACCCAACCCAGCTCCTGCAACAAAGTAGAGAGTAGCCTAGTGATTAGAGCAGTGGGCTACAAACCAGGTGACCAGGGTTTGAGTCCTGCTCTTGCTCCTTGTGACCTTGGGCAAGTCACTTTACCCTCCATTGTCTCAGGTACAAACGTAGATTATAAGATCTGCTTTGAATCACTATGAAAAGTGGAATATAAATTAAAAATAAACAAAGTGATCACCTTGTGAGTCACCAGACAGCTCTCTTCCAGAGACTTGGCTTGAATCAGCCAGTCATCCGAATTCAGGGGTACTAGGATCCTATCTATTCTCAACCACCATAATCTTGGAAAAAATTCTGGGAGTGGTGGCTAGACCAAAAGGCATTGCCTGAAACTGATAATGGTGCCCCAGCACCACGAAATGCAGAAAATGTTGGTGCTCCAACCAGATGGGAACATGGAGGTAGACCTTGGACAGATCCAGAGAGGTCAGATATTCCCCTGACTGCATGGCCATTATCACTGAGTGCAAAGTTACCATACAAAAATGAGTTACTCACAAATGACAATTGATTCCTTTGAGATCCAGGATGGGACAAAAGGAACCCTCCTTCTTGGGCACAACAAAATAAATGGAGTATCACCCCATACATTCCTGTGACATAGGCAATGAAACCACAGCCCTCAGACTGAGAAGCCTTGACAGGGTAGGTTCCACTGTATGATTCTTCTGCAGGGAGTAGCAAGGACACACCTTGAACACATCCCAAGGAACACTGTGAAATTCTAACATATATCCTTTTCAAATCCCTTCCAGGACCCACTGATCTGATGTGATTTTGACCCAACTCTGATAAGAAAGAGATGCCGCCTCTCTCTTGTATCTGGGGGTGAGTCAGCAAACCTTCATTGTGAGGCTCGGGAGGATCTGCTACCCGAGCCCGTGCCTCTCTTGGATTGTCTGAAATGAAAGATCTGCCGAAAGGCCGAGTCCTCTGAAAGATCGACTCTCTGTAGGGATGAAACCTCTTGGAACCCCTAAGACGACCCCCTCATAACAAAGGGGCACTGCAACTGCTTCTTATCCTCTGGCAACCAAGGAACCTGGAATTTGCCACAATTCTTGGCCAGTTTCTCCAACTCTCTCTCAAACAAGAGGGAACTTTTAAAGGGCAACTTTGATTAGCTTTGGACGTTGCATTGGGCGACCAATTATGCAGCCAGAATTGACATCTAGCCACTATTACTGAAGCCACTCCCATAGCTGAAGTACAGACCAAATTGCAGCTTACATCTGCTAAAAAGGTGGCGGCAGGTTCCATAACTGCTCTGGAGTTCATCTTAGAATCACCAACCTCCTGAGAGAAGCAAACAAGAGCAAGCCACCAGGGCACAGCAGGAAGCTATCTACAGTGTCATCGCCACTGCTTCAAATGCTTGTTTAAGAATAGCCTCAATTCTCTTATCATGCACATCCTTCAAGGCCACTCCTCCCTCTACGGGAATAGTCGTCCACTTAGAGATCGCACAGACCAGCACATTCACTTTTGGAAAATGCAAACGCTCTCTCACCGCTGGATCCAGGGAGTACAGGCCTTCCAATGTCCAAGCCCCTTTGAAATTTGCCTCCAGAGCGTCCCATTCAAGATCAATCAATTCTTGAATGGCTTCCATAATAGGGAAAAAAACAAGAGGCTTCATACCTGCACACATATATGCACCCGATTTTATATTGGCACACGCATGTGTGGGTGGGTGGCAACTCACGCACACAAAGGGGGCATTTTTTAACAAACATGTTCCGACGCGAGTAGGCCTTTTCCCAGTTCCCTCCTAGTACACTCCAAAAATGGAGAGGAGTGGGAAGGAACTTCCCTAACACCCTAGCTAACCTTCCTTCCTTTTCCCCTCTCCACTCCAACCCCTAAACCCCTCAAACTAACCTAGATTTTTTTATTTTAGAACTTACCTGCTCTCACAAGCAGCAGTAAGTTCTGCGTGCTGGCCAGCCCCCACCCGCCCCTGCCCAGACTCCACCCCGGCCTGTCCCTTTTCTGAAACCCGGCTCTTCCGCACGTACCGGGAGATATGCATGTGGCTGGGCTGCTTTGAAAATGTACTCTGCGCGCGCACGGTCGGGCCATGCGCATATCTACCAGTATTTGTGTGCTCCGAGGTTTTAAAATTGACCCTTCAGTGCGCACAAAAATTAGGCCCCCAAGAGAAACACCACAAAATACAAACACACAAACAATGTGCAAAAATCTAGGCGTACCACCGATATGCTTAAAAAATGTGCGCACAGGAAGTGCATGCAAACCGAATGCACAATTTGTATGCAATGCTGGATGCACTGTGCACACTGATGTTCCTGAAGAAGGCAGTCGAACACACACAGAAGTGTGTGAAAATGCCGCCATGGCAGCAAGCAGGAAAAAGCCTAACAGTAGGGCCTAGCCCACCAAGGCTGCTCAACCCACCATGCTGCCCGTTCCCTTAACCCCCACGAGAGCGGGAACGAATGTTGGAACGACGCGTCAAGCATGGAGACGGGAGGAAGTCCTACAAAACCCCTATACACTGTCTCTGACTTTTTTTTTTAAACTTACCTGAGCTCAGCCCTTCTTTTTTTCTTTTTTCTTAAATTCTCCTTCTAAAATATGAAGCAAATCCCATAGGGAGATGCACGTCCACCATCTGCTGGAGACAGAGAATACTGGCGGGCTGATATCGCTGCAGGGCTATATGTACTGTGACGTCAGCTTGCTCCATCTCCATCTGCTGGCAGAGATGCATAACCCACTGCTCCTGAGTCCATCTGTCCACACGCTAGGAAATGTTACTTTCTTTTTGAATGGATAGCCTCATTTCTTTATACCTAATTATAGAAGTTATTCTTGAGAATTATCCCTTGCACAGTAAATCAAAGTAGCTCATCAAGCAGAAGGCAGAGATCACCTGTCATGATCTATATTATGCAGACATATGCAAATTGAATTGTCTGAGTGACATTTCAGAAAGATGAGTGGAGGAGCCCTAAGACAGTGGTATTCACTTTTAGTCTGCGAGGGCCGCCGACAGGTCAGGTGTTCAGGATATCCCTAATGAATATGCATCAGATAGCTCTGCATACAATTGGGGCAGTGTGCATGTAGATCTATCTCATGCATATTCAGTTGGGATATGCTGAAAGCCTGACCTGTCTGCGGCCCTCGATACCACTGTTGTAGGGTAACGCTTTTACCTAGGACACCTCTGGGCATGGACCCACAGCATGGGAGGGCATAAGAGTAATACACAGCAAATAGAACAAAACAGCAAACAATTACAGAAAAAATAAAAGAGAAACAGACATTTAGGGAAATCAGGTAAAGAGGAGATGTAAAAACAGCTATTTTTATTTTGTTTCTCTGATTATATTAATAATATTACAAGTCATACAGATGGAGACTGTAAATGGATTTGTTTTGTAAATCCTCAAAACTAGGAGAGCAGAGCAAGAGCTGGAGCCCCCTGCATATGTCCTGCTCGTGATACGCGTCCGTCCTCTATGCACCCTCTGCTTGCTGCTGTGCTTGCTAGGCCTCAGCTTTGACCATCAGGTTTGGCAATTTTTGTGTTCTTAAGTTTTGAGGCTCTATGACCTGTCAGCTAACAACATGCCAAGCTGCATTTTATCAGTTTCATAAAGCTTGAAGGAATCTTTCACTCTCCTGAAAGCTGTGTAATATACCTCCCCCCCACACTGCATCAACTCGCTGGAGTGCATGGACTCCTGAGTCACCACTGCAACGGATCTTTTATGCACGAGCATGCACCCCACAATTCATTTACAAGCCTGCTCTCTCTCCAGTACACACACAAAAGGGCAGTCAGAGGAAAGAAGGCATTACAGAGACAGATTTTGTTTCGTAGAAAACGGGTGATACCAGGCTCACTTTACATTCTTTGGGGGTTAAGGTGCTTTAGAACTGGGCCAACACAGAAATTATCCAAAAACAATACGAACACCAGAATTCTGGTTCGCGGAATACATATTTGTTTCTATTTCTGTCATCAAAGAGAAAAAAAAATGAGGCTCAGTGAAATAACAATAATATTAAACGTATTTGTACTGCTGCTTTATAATGCATTGAGATGGCAGCAAAGAACAAAGCAGTCAGAAAAACATTCTTGCCCCAAGTAAGTAACGCCACTGCACTTCTAATGAAAGCAGAGCCTAATATAGTGGTCTGGATATCACTATGGTGTGCGCTCTAGTTCCTGCCTTCCTTGAAAGCTTGTACTAGCGCTCAGTATAGCCCGGGGTTTTTGGTAAGGTAGGCCTCATTGTGTCCCCACTATAAACCCCCCTGGCTATCACAGGATTAGATGGCAGGCAGTAACGTATCTTATTATGCAATAAGAATAAGTGTGGAGGTTCGTATGAGGAGCAAAACCATTCAATATGGGGAATGTAATTAGCAACTAATTGAACATATGGAGGTGAATTTTCAAAGGCATGGGTAAAGGATGCTTTACTTAGGGGAATGGCCTGCCCGATGTGCTGATAACTCACTCACACATGTCCTGAGCACAGGCAGCTTAAGCACAATTCTTTGGGATTTTAAAAATATGTACATAAATGTTCTGTAACATTTCCTGCACACAAATTAGCATCTGTAACTGTGTGGGGTAGTTTGGGTGGGGTTATTTTTTTTTTAACTTTATTTATAACATTTTATTAACAAAGCATTACAACTTTGTAAAGAAACAACAGGACAGATAAAGAAATAATAATAAAAAAAACCCAAAAACCATTATTGAAGAAAACAAATATCTTAAACTTTACTAAGAAAACAATATACCAGGAAGGGGCAGAGAGAATAAGGGAGAAAAAGAAAAAGCCAGAGTAAAGGCATTACACGCCCGAATAAACCCAGCATCATCAAGATGCTGAAAGGAGGGGGGACGAAGCCAAGAGTTCCCTAGCGTTCAGAAAGGATTTAAGCTGTTCAGGTGGAAAAAAAGAAAAACAAAGAAATCAGAGCGAAACTTTACATTTACAAGGATAGTGTAACTGGAAAGTAGCTCCGAAATCCAATGTCTCTTTTCTCAAAGCAAGGAACCCCCTCCGCCTTTCGTGAGTGACTCGACTGATGTCAGGAAAAATTCGAATTTGAAGGCCATGTAGGGTTATTTTCCAAGCAATCCTATGGGCACAAGTTCACATTGCAAACTGGAGTGGAGGAGTAGCCTGGTGGTTAGAGCAATGGGCTACAAACCAGCGTTCAAGTTCTTGTGACCTCGGGCAAGTCACTTTACTTCCTGTTGGCTCAGGTACAAAATTAGATTGTAAGCTCTCTGGGGAGAGGGAAGTACCTAAATGTAATCTACTCTGAAGTGCCAAAAACTGGAATATAAAAAAAAAAAGTAAAAGATTATGTTAGGCACACATTTGCTGACTTTCTTATGCAGGCTATTACAAATTACGCTTTTAACATTAGTACCGCAAATAATTAGTATTATATGAAAATACTAGAGTATTTTTCTACCAAGAAAGACTGACTGCAATAAAGTAACATAGTAGATGACAGCAGAGAAAGACCAATTGTCCCATCTAGGCTCTCCAGTATTCCCTGTCCACACTGCCCAGAGTGTATCCCAGCTGTCAGCTGCACAGCACAACCACCCGGAAGATATCACTCCTTATCCAGGACGGTTACCAGCTATGGAGAATAATATAGCACTCCTTATCCAGGACACTTACCAGCTATGGAGAGTAAGATATCACTCCTTATCCAGGACAGTTATCAGCTGCACAGCACAACCACCTGGAGGATGTCACTCCTTATCCAGGACGGTTACCAGCTATGGAGAGTAATATAGCACTCCTTTTCCAGGACACTTACCAGCTGTAGAGAGTGACTGCTTGTGAGATATCACTCCTTATCCAGGACAGTTACTAGCAGTAGAGAGTGACTGTAAGATATCACTCCTTAACCAGGACAGTTATCAGCTGCAAAGCACAACTACCTGGAAGATATCACTCCTTATCCAGGACAGTTACCAGCTATGGAGAGTAAGATATCACTCCTTACCAGCACAGTGTTACACTTGAGCAATGGTCTGGTGTGAACACCACCCAGAAGGGTGGCTCCAGGTGGAGAGAGACAGGGGTAACTGGAAGGTCTCTGATGATCGCTGGGAGAGAAGTATTGCGGCAGGAGAATATGGAGCTGGGTGATGGCTGGTAAATGGAGCAGAGTACTTGCTGGGACAAAGTCCAAGTCCAGGCTGGGTCTAGGCAGGCAGCAGGCGAACAGTGTCAAAGTCCAGGCTGGGCCAGGGCAGGCGGCAGGTAAACAGTGTCGAAGTCCAGGCTGGGCCAGGGCAGGCGGCAGGTAAACAGTGTCGAAGTCCAGGCTGGGTCAGGGCAGGCGGCAGGCAAACAGTGTCGAAGTCCAGGCTGGGTCAGGGCAGGCGGCAGGCAAACAGTGTCGAAGTCCAGGCTGGGTCAGGGCAGGTGGCAGGCAAACAGTGTCACAGTCCAGGCAGGGTCAAGGCACCTAGTAGCAAGGCAGAGAGCCCGAAGGCCACACACACACACAGCAGGGAAGAGGGCCCGAAGGCCACACGCACAGCAAGGCAAGGCAGGGCAGGGCAGAAGGCCCGAAGGCCACATGCACAGCAAGGCAAGGCAGGGCAGGGCAGAAGGCCCGAAGGCCACATGCACAGCAAGGCAAGGCAGGGCAGGACAGGGCAGAAGGCCCGAAGGCCACACGCACAGCAAGGCAAGGCAGGACAGGGCAGAAGGCCCGAAGGCCACACGCACAGCAAGGCAAGACAGGGCAGGACAGGGCAGAAGGCCCGAAGGCCACACGCACAGCAAGGCAAGACAGGGCAGGGCAGAAGGCCCGAAGGCCACACGCACAGCAAGGCAAGGCAGGGCAGGGCAGGGCAGAAGGCCCGAAGGCCACATGCACAGCAAGGCAAGGCAGGGCAGGGCAGGGCAGAAGGCCCGAAGGCCACACGCACAGCAAGGCAAGGCAGGGCAGGGCAGAAGGCCCGAAGGCCACATGCACAGCAAGGCAAGGCAGGGCAGGACAGGGCAGAAGGCCCGAAGGCCACACACATAGCAAGGCAAGGCAGGGCAGGGCAGAAGGCCCGAAGGCCACACGCACAGCAAGGCAAGGCAGGGCAGGGCAGAAGGCCCGAAGGCCACACGCACAGCAAGGCAAGGCAGGGCAGGGCAGAAGGCCCGAAGGCCACACGCACAGCAAGGCAAGGCAGGGCAGGACAGGGCAGAAGGCCCGAAGGCCACACGCACAGCAAGGCAAGGCAGGGCAGGGCAGGGCAGAAGGCCCGAAGGCCACACGCACAGCAAGGCAAGGCAGGGCAGGGCAGAAGGCCCGAAGGCCACATGCACAGCAAGGCAAGACAGGGCAGGGCAGAAGGCCCAAAGGCCACACGCACAGCAAGGCAAGGCAAGACAGAAGGCCCGAAGGCCACACACAAGGCAAGGCAAGGCAAGACAGAAGGCCCAAGGCCACACGCACAGCAAGACAAGGCAGGGCAGAAGGCCCGAAGGCCACACGCACAGCAAGGCAAGTCAGGGCAGAAGGCCCGAAGGCCACACGCACAGCAAGGCTAGGGCAGGAAGCCCAAGAGAACTTGATGCCGAAGCACCAAGGGAACTGCCAGGCAGGGTTATAAGGGGAAGTCCAGAACATAGAGAAAACAAGGAAGATGGACTGGGCCAGTCAGGAGAGCCTGCTTTTGAAGGACCCCTGGTGATGAGGCATTGCACAGCAGCTATAGCCGTAACACACAGTTACCAGCTGTAGACAGTGACTGTAAGGTATCACTCCTTATCTAGGACAGTTACCAGCTGTAGAGAGTGACGGCTTGTAAGATATCACTCCTTATCCAGGACAGTTACTAGCAGTAGAAAGTGTAAGATATCACTTCTTATCCAGGACAGTAACTAGCAGAAGAGAGTGACTGTTTGTAAGGTATCATTCCTTATCCAGGACAGTTACCAGCTGTAGAGAGTGACTGCTTGTAAGATATCCAGGACAGTTACTAGCAGTAGAGAGTGACTGTAAGATATCACTCCTTATCCAGGACAGTAATAAGCAGTAGATAGTGACTATAAGATATCACTCCTTATCCAGGACAGTTACTAGCAGTAGAGAGTGTAAGATATCACTCCTTATCCAGAACAGTAACTAGCAGAAGAGAGTGACTGTTTGTAAGGTATCATTCCTTATCCAGGACAGTTACCAGCTGTAGAGAGTGACTGCTTGTAAGATATCCAGGACAGTTACTAGCAGTAGAGAGTGACTGTAAGATATCACTCCTTATCCAGGACAGTAATAAGCAGTAGATAGTGACTATAAGATATCACTCCTTATCCAGGACAGAAACTAGCAGTAGAGAGTGACTGTAAGATATCACTCCTTATCCAGGACAGTAACTAGCAGTAGAGAGTGACTGTAAGATATCACTCCTTATCCAGGACAGTAACTAGCAGTAGAGAGTGACTGTAAGATATCACTCCTTATCCAGGACAGTTACTAGCAGTAGAGAGTGTAAGATATCACTCCTTATCCAGAACAGTAACTAGCAGAAGAGAGTGACTGTTTGTAAGGTATCATTCCTTATCCAGGACAGTTACCAGCTGTAGAGAGTGACTGCTTGTAAGATATCCAGGACAGTTACTAGCAGTAGAGAGTGACTGTAAGATATCACTCCTTATCCAGGACAGTAATAAGCAGTAGATAGTGACTATAAGATATCACTCCTTATCCAGGACAGAAACTAGCAGTAGAGAGTGACTGTAAGATATCACTCCTTATCCAGGACAGTAACTAGCAGTAGAGAGTGACTGCTTGTAAGGTATCACTCCTTATCTGGGACAGTTTTTATTGTCCTCCTCCTTTGCACGCCATCATCTTTGATAGAATGTGACCAACCAAATTATAGGCATGTTTCAGCCTCAGGACATGTTCAAACTGACTATAAAAAGTTTATCTGCCTGATTGTAAAGATTCTTCTATCACTGGCCCTGTGGTTTAGTCACCTTTGTTTATGTCCTACTAGACTTTATTTCTTACACTTTTATGCTTTTTGGAATAAAAGGTGCATTCCTTTTACTATAGCTATGTCCCCTGGTTTATAAAATCTCCCCTCTCTTCCTTCCTCACCCCCTCCCCCATGATAAGGTGCAACAATGACAGATCATAAAACATTATGTCTTCCATCCAGTTAAAGCTGAATGTTTTACTGCCAGTAAATTTTCCATCACCCTCAACTATGAAGGTTTCTATATAAAAAAAAACCCACTAATATTTTTATGGTATCATTAGTTTCTCAAAAATGTGTTTTCTCTCCAGTTAAGATAATGGCTTGTCCAATTCCAGTATTTGTTCAAAAGAAGCTGAGAGCAAGCAATCTGCTCCCCAACTGTTGATTGCATGCTTTTAGAGGGGTATTAATGTTTAAGGAGCAGCCAGCTTTATGTGCAGACTCTGCAACCTTGGCAGCAGAGGAAATACCGGCTGGAGCCAGGCTTCACACCCTGTTTGCTGGACACATGATTGGACCACGCAGCAGGGAGACAGATGTCTAACATCTTGCTCCTATCAAACACTGTGGATGCTGAAAAAATGGGCCGACACTCTCTCAGCACATAAACTGGTTGCTAAAATCAGTATTGCAAAGTGTTTGAAGGCTGTGATAGCTTTCATGAGCCCCAACACTTGGATCATCAACACCACACAGGCATTGCTACTACAGGGAATAGAAACATAGGAATGACGGCAGAAGAAGACCAAACAGCCCATCCAGTCTGCCCAGCAAGCTTTCACACTTTTTTTTCTTCTCTCTCATACTTATCTGTTACTCTTGGCCCTTATTAGTAATTTTTTGGTTCTAGTTACCTTCCACTCCCGCCATTGATGTAGAGAGCAATGCTGGAGCTGCATCTAAGTGAAGTATCTAGCTTAATTAGTTAGGGGTAGTAACTGCTGCAATAAGCAAGCTAAACCCACGCTTATTTGTTTACCCAGCCTGTGCCATTCAGTCCTTGTTGGTTGTCGTCTGAATTAATTCCTCTTTTCTTCATTCCCCCCTGCCGTTGAAGCAGTGAGCTGCGCTGGATATGTATTCCAAGTGAAGTATCAGGCTTAATTGATTCGGGGTAGTAACTGCGGTAACAAGCAAGCTACACCCATGCATATTTGTTTATCCAGACTGTGTAATTCAGTCCTTGTTGGAATGGAGTCAGTACTGTGAAACCCAGTTTTTCCTTGAACATTTCATAAAATTAGCTCTTCTCCAAATGACATGACACTGAATCGGAGGCTGGCCCTAAAGAAGCAATTTTGTTCCTAGCCCAGACTAGCTTATATCGCTTCTACCATGCAAGTATAATATGACATATATAACAATGCTTCATGTCTGTACTGAAAAGAAAGGATGCACTTTATATATTCAAAACCTTAAAATACATTTGCATATGGGTAGCTCAGCAAGGTAGATACAGCATGCAGACCCCCTAATTATTCAAATAGATATATATTTACTTTTCATGAGTTTATTAACAAGGAACATAACGATGAAATTAAAAGTTTAGTAGTATCATTAGGAGGAATAATGTAATCTGCTAAATAGCAATCCATTTTTGGTGATATTTTAATGAAAGAAATTCTAAGATTGCACAGATTAAAACAGAAATAGGAAGCTATACTACTGATAAATGGCAGCTCATTAAACCTCTTAACTCTCCTGCCCCCTAGCCCCACCTCTTCTACTAGCACTTACCATCTCCCAAACAAAGGAATCTCTCTTGAATCGTTTGAACCCACTACAGCCCTGGAGATTCAAACTCTATTAAAGAAAATGAAACTTTCTACCCATCCCTATGACCAAATCCCAACAAAACTACTCCTGCTAGTACCTGACACCATCTCCAAACCTCTGGCTGATATCACAAACTGCTCGTTATCACAAGGAATCTTCCCAGACACCCTAAAACTCGCCTCTCTTAAACCTCTTCTAAAAAAACCAAACCTGGATCCAAAGGAACCCAATAACTTCCGCCCTATCTCCAATCTACCTTTTGTAGCCAAGATTATGGAAAAACTAGTCAACTCTCAACTGTCAGATTATCTTGAAGATCACAAAATACTAGAGATGTGAATCGTGCGCCCGATCGTCTTAACGATCGGGTTCGGCTGGAGGGAGAAAAAAATCTGATTGCTGGAGATGTGAATCGGAATCGGTTCCGATTCACATCGTTAATTTTTTTTTAGTGAGGCCAGACCCTTTAAAATTGACCCCTTACCTTCCCCCCCACAACTTTTTAGCAGTACCTGGTGGTCCAGTGGGGGCGCGGGACCGATCTCCCGCTCTCAGGCCATCGGCGCCATTTTGACTGCCACTCAAAAATGGCGCCGATGGCCCGATTAAAAAAAAATCCACCCGACCCTTTAAAGATGACCCCCTTAACTTCTTCCACCCTCCCGATCCCCCCAAAACATTTTTAAACTACCTGGTGCTCTAGTGGTGGTCCTGGGAGCGATCTCCTGTTCTCGGCCGTTGGCTGCCACTCATAAAGATGGCACCAATGGCCCTTTGCCCTTACCATGTGACAGGGTATCCGTGCCATTGGCCGGCCCCTGTCACATGGTAGGAGCACTGGATGGCGGCGCCATCTTTACGATGGTGGCGGCCATCTTTAAAGATGGCGCCGGCCATCCAGTGCTCCTACCATGTGACAGGGTCCGGCCAATGGCACAGATACCCTGTCACATTGTAAGGGCAAAGGGCCATCGGCGCCATCTTTATGATTGGCAGCCGACGGCCCGAGAATTCTACACAAATCCCTCACCATCATCCACAAAACCATCCACAACCAAGCCCCTCTCAACCTTCAATTCCCACTCAGACTACACACTTCATCCAGACCTATCAGAGAAGCCTATAGAGGATCCCTGCACGCCCCCTCAACCAAATCCACACATCATCCAGCATCCAGAGAACGGGCTTTCTCTACAGCGGGACCAACCATATGGAATGCTATTCCCCACGATCTCAGACAAGAACCCTGCCTGGTGACTTTTAGAAAAAGGCTTAAGACTCGGTTATTTAAACAAGCCTTTCCCGAAACTCACTGATTCACCATAGCAACCATTACTACACATTCAGCACAATGTAAATAATTGCTCTTCTTGCCGTTGAGTTACTTATGCTTTGTCTTCTTCTCCCCCAGTTCCAGCACCCCTGTTTTATTGTAACTTCTGCTTCTCTTCGCTATGTTAATATTTAAGGTTCATTGTACCCCTGTTCCATGAAAAGCACCAAATAAATAAATAAATAAATAAATAAATATACAATTTCTGTCAGGAAACCATCATTTCAGTAATCCTGTCAAGTCCCTGAAAATTAATGGAGAAATGATGGACCCCAGACTTGGGTAAGGATCCATTCAGGACCGGTGCTCACTTTTTTGCTGCCCTGTGTGAAAAATTAGTGTGCTGCCCCCCCGATTCATTCAATGTCTGTCCCGGGCCCATCAAATAAAGCCCAGCTCTGTCCTGCAATCTATATTTGTAAAAACTGATGCCCCCCATCCCAACCCCGGAACCCATGGATAGGGAAGGGCATTAGGTACCCTAGGCAAACCCCACAGCCTTGCACACACGCCCGTCCCCCCCCCCCCCCCCCCCACACACACACACACAGACACAGACACAAATATAACCATGAAAAAGAACATTCAAGAGCACAGTCTGCTGAGGCAAAAACATCACTTACAACCTGCATATTATATTTACAGGCACTGCTGTGGTGCCAACCAGAAAATTCTGCAAAAAAAGACCCTTGGAGCTCCTATGGAATTAGACTTTTTGTAATGTGTATTGGGTGTGAGCTTGACCCTCTGAAAGCCATGAACAAACAGGATTACCATTACAATGTAGTAAACCTCCCATACCAAAACAACCCTAACAACCTTATCTATGAAAAGGCAGCACTGCACATATCACCCCAGGCCCTAGAACACCAATAAAACTCTTATTAGGAATCCAGGATGCTAAGATCCCTTCCCAGAAATTACATCCCAACAAAATACCTCACCTCCATCACATACGCAGAACACAGAGAGACCCTCACCAAATATAGAATAAAGAGATCAGAAAGTATTAACAGAAACGTGCTGAGAAGAACTGAACTGGAACCCACAGCAAGCCAGCAGAGCAGCAATGGAAAAACAGGCACATTACCATTCTTCATAAAACATCAAATAATAAAATCAATCATAATAGTAAAATCATATTCATAAAAAGAATAAATATTTCAAACCAGTTAATGAATAAGAATATCCCAAATTTCCCAAACAACAATAAAATATTTCAAAACATTTGATGAATAAAAAATCCAATAATTAAAACATTTTCTATTCCCCCCCCAAATGTAATATTTCAAAAGAGCAAAATTATCAAATTACACCCAATAATTAAAACTAATAAGGATTAAAAAATCTCTTGCTCTCCATACCTATGATCTTCTGATTTCCAGTCACCCTGAGATTGTCGTGGATTGGGGGAGGTAGGGTCACACAAATTGTATCTTCTCTCTCATACACATGCGCAATAACACATTCATTCTCTCACACACTACCTCTCCCTCACAGATACATTGTGTGTGTGTGCGTGTGTGTGTGAGAGCCTATATATGATACGTGGGCTCTCACAGGCACACAAACATGCACACAAGCTCTCACACAGACACATTCACAGGCACACAGGCTCTCACACAGGCACATTCACAGGCACACAGGCTCTTACACAGGCACATTCACAGGCACACAGGCTCTCACACAGACACATTCACAGGCACACAAGCTCTCACATAGACACACAGGCTCTCACACAGGCACATTCACAGGCAACAAGCTCTCACACAGGCACACAGGCTCTCACACAGGCACATTCACAGGCACACAGGCTCTTACACAGGCACATTCACAGGCACACAAGCTCTCACACAGACACATTCACCGGCACACAGGCTCTCACACAGACACATTCACAGGCACACAAGCTCTCACATAGACACACAGGCTCTCACACAGGCACATTCACAGGCACACAAGCTCTCACACAGGCACACAGGCTCTCACACAGGCACATTCACAGGCACACAAGCTCTCACGCAGACACATTCACAGGCACACAAGCTCTCATGCAGACACATTCACTGTTACGGCTATGGCTGCTGTGTAACCGCCTCACCACCAGGGGTCCCTCTAGAGCTGGCTCTCCTGACAGACCCAGTCCATCTCCCTTGTTCACTCTATGTTCTAGTCTTCCCTTTATAACCCTGCCTGACAGTTCCCTCAGTGCTTCGGCATCGAGCTCGCCTGGGCTCCCTGCTCTAGCCTTCCTTGCTTGCTGTGCATGTGGTCCTTGGACCCTGCTTTGCCTAGTCTTGCCTTGCACGGCCTTCGGGCCTTCTTCCTTGCCTTGCGCAGCCTTCGGGCCTTCTACCTTACTTTGCCTTGCTTTGCGCTGTGTGTGCCTTCGGGCCTTCTACCCTGCTTTCCCTTACCTTGTGTTGTGTATGGTCTTCGGGCCTTCCGCCCTGCCTTGCCTTGCTTACTGCGCGTGTGGTCCTCGGGCCCTCTGCTCTGCCGTGTATCCCCTTCAGGCCCTCTGCCCTGTGTCCGTGTGTGGCCTACGGGCCCTCTGCCCTGCCGTTTGTGTGTGTGTGTGTGGCCTTTGGGCTCTCTGCTCTGCCGTATGTGTGTGTGTGACCTTCGGGCTCTTTGTCTTACTACTAGGTACCCTGACCCAGGCTGGACTCTGACACTTATCTGCTGCCTGCCCTGACCTCTGCCCTGCCGTTTGTGTGTGTGTGTGTGACCTTCGGGCTCTTTGTCTTACTACTAGGTACCCTGACCCAGGCTGGACTCTGACACTTATCTGCTGCCTGCCCTGACCCAGCCTGGACTCTGACACTGTTATCTGCCTCCTGCCCTGACCCAGCCTGGACTCTGACACTGTTATCTGCCACCTGCCCTGACCCAGCCTGGACCCAGACACTGTTTCCAGCCATCCCTGTCTCTCTCCACCTGGAGCCACCCTTTTGGGTGGTGTTCACAACACCAGAACACAGCCCGAGCGTAACATTCACAGGCACACAGGCTCTCAAACAGGCACATTCACAGGCACACAGGCTCTCACATGGCACATTCACAGGCACACAGGCTCTCACACAGGCACATTCACAGGCACACAGGCTCTCACACAGGCACATTCACAGGCACACAGGCTCTCACATGGCACATTCACAGGCACACAGGCTCTCACACAGGCACATTCACAGGCACACAGGCTCTCACATGGCACATTCACAGGCACACAGGCTCTCACACAGGCACATTCACAGGCACACAGGCTCTCACATGGCACAGGGATGGCTCAAGGCAATTTGCTGCCTGAGGTGAGGGAAGAAATGGCGCCTCCTGCCCCCCCGAGGTGTGGCACAGCACAGGTCACATCACTGAGCGGCTAGGAGGTGATGTCCCTCTTGGAGCGTGGCCCTTTCAATGATTTGAAATGCTGGGGGAGTGGACAAACAGAGGTCAGAGTTTCCAGAGGTGTGGCAGATATTTTTAAGAAGCTAGCAATCCTGCCACTCTCCTCAGAACCGTACTATCTGCTTCCCTCTCGTCCCCAGTATTCAGCTGAGTGGCTTATCTTTCTCCAGAATCACTATGCTCAGTGCTCACATAACCCCTCTTCTGAAGTCACTCCCTATCCGCTCCCACATACAGTTCAAGCTCCTCTTTCTCACCTACAATGCCTTCACTCTGCAGCTCCTCTCTTATCTCTCTCTACACCCGTCCTGGTGCACTCCACTCCTCGGATAAGTCACTCCTACCTGTGCCCAATTCCCGCCTCCGTGCTTTCCACTTGGCTGCGCTATGTGCTTGGAACAGCCTTCCTGAACCGGTGCGTCATGCTCCCTCTCTTGCCATGTTCTTGAGGCTGTTTTTAAATCTTACGCCTGATTGTCTTAGCCTCATTAACTAATTTTCTTCTTAACCATTGCCTTACTGTACATTTGTCTTATTAGATTGTAGGCTGTATTGAGCAGGGACTGTCTTTTTTGTGTGTTTGTACAGTGCTGCATACCTTGTGTAGTGCTGTAGAAATAATAAGTAGTAGCAGGGGGAGCTACACCCCTAATCATAGCAACCCCCTATGTGGAAGGCTGACAGCCTTGCACCCATCTGATTTTGTTTTTTATGATAAATGCTTTCATTCTGTTGGTGGATTGAATAGGCCTTCTCCCAGTCCGGTCTAGTTGCTAATATTAGATAATCTCAGGGTAGGAAACTCCATTTCCTTCAAGTTTTTATGATGCCCGAAATGAATGTGCATGAATACAGAACCGAGCCGAAGGAGTTTAATTTGCATTCATGGCTGAATTAGCCTGAGATTTTATGATTCCTGGGCGATAAGAACATTGCTGATTAATTGAGATGCCAAGGTATATTGGGTAATGTAAATCTTGGGACCAATTAAGTAAAGAAAACAGGCAACAGGAAAGGAGAGGAGGTGGAGTCTGCAGCACATGCAGGAAGCTCAGGGCAAGCTGCTGGAGGGAAGTTGAAATCGGAGGAATCCTTGGCTGGGAGAATGTGCAGTAGGTGGCAGCAGCAACCCGTAAACCCCCCAGCAGGAGGGAAGAGAAGGGGGCAGGCTGCAGAGGCTCCTTATTTCGGCTCAGTGCCTGGGATCTCTTTGCAGAGGTCATCGCTGCCCGGGATATCCTGCTCTTCGCCTGGCCTTTCGCCCCAGGATTTAGCTGGAGAGCGGCAGACTGAAGCGCAGCAGCCGGGCAGGCGCCTTCCAAAGTTGCGCTACTTCTGGAAGCCGGAGCTGGGTGGCAGGCGAGCAGGTGAGTGAGGGCTGCGGGGCGCGCGTCCGCGGCTTTCTGCGTTTGCTTGATACATCCCGAAGGAGGGATGCAGAGCCGTCTCCGTGCCTTGCTGAACTCTCACCGCCGTCTGTATTATTCAGTGCATTCATTTATGACATTTTTGGAACGTGCCAGTGATTATTTCCACTTCAGTTAATTTTTAGTTGTTTGACTCCGTTTTCTTTTGTTTTGAAGAAATTAGCAGATTCTGCTAAACTATTTTCTTATTTTGCACACCAAATGTTCTGTTATCTTGCTCTACAAGTGTGTGTGACTGCTCCAGCTATTAATATTATCAGCCATTAAGGAAGGCAGGCTCAGGACTAAAAAAGACGGACTCATTAGATTAGCAGCTGTATTTGCATCTCTCACCTTTTTATACACTTCTACTTTTCTTCATGAATTTTGTCAGCTCTGCTGTGAGTATTTTATTACAATTGAATTTCTCCCTTTTCCAGAAAACAGAGCATCCTGTAACTCTGATCATGTTTTGAATCTTCTTTGTCTTTCTTCCTGGTATGCATCTTAACCATGTAATATCCAAAATACCTCTGAAGAACAGGAGCAGCAGAGATGTAGATAACGAAAGGCTTGCTCTGTTATACCAGCACCGCAGGCACCTTCCTGCCACCTCTTCTCTCCAATCATCCTCTCTTCTGGGTCCAGCTTCTTGCACCGCACAACTTCTCCTCTCTGCACACTGTGGGGTAGATAACTGAAAAGTTATCCATCTACATGGCTCAGCTACTAGTTTAAAATGCTTCCCCAATCTAGCCGGTTAAATAGGGGCAGGCAATAGGCATTCCTGGGAGGAGTGGAGTTAGCCAGTTAAGTTAACAGGACAACTCTGATATTCAGCCAAAGGGCTGGAGTAAAACTAGCCAGATATACCTATCCGACTAACTAAGATATCCAGGTAGATTCAGCAGTGCTGCTCTGCCACTCAATGTCCCACTTAAGTTAGCTGGATAGGTGTAACTGCTAAGTTAACTAAGCCACTCAGCAGCTGAATATGGACTCTTGTGTGTCTCCCCCGCCTGTTTATGGTGTTCAGTGTCCAGATTATTTAGATGCCTGAGGACCCTACCTAAATTGGTATCCAAGCCCCTCACATCGCACATCTGTGGAGTGACATGCTTTAACTAACATGTTATTAAATCCAAGATACAACTTAACCAAACCTGGCTGTGAGGTCTGGATCCCATGTCTGCAGAAACATTGTTTAACTAAGACATTACATTGTAGGTAGTAGGGATGTGCAGAGCAAAATTTTATGTTCATATTTTTTATGTCCGAAAGGGGGTCCCACTTGCGGCCAATATGGACATAAAAAAAATCCAATGAGTTGGGTATATGTACATATGTGCAAAAAAAAATTTAAACCCCCTCACCCTCCTTAATCCCCCCCCCAGACTTACCACAACTCCCTGGTGATCGAGCGAGGAGTGAGGACGTCATTTCTGCAATCCTTGGCGAGAAGCATGTGACGTCGGTGGCACGTCGAGTGACGCGGCGTCACGTGATTCCCGGCGAGTTCGCGCCGGACGGCTCGTTCGGCCCAAAAAGAACTTTTGGCCAGCTTGGGGGGGCCTCCTGACCCCCCCAAGCTGGCCAAAAGTTCTTTTTGGGCCGAACGAGCCGTCCGGCGCGAACGAGCCGGGAATCACGTGACGCCGGCGTCACTCGACGTGCCGCCGACGTCACATGCTTCTCGCCAAGGATTGCAGAAATGGCGTCCTCACTCCGCTCCATCACCAGGGAGTTGTGGTAAGTCGGGGGGGGGGGGGATATTAAGGAGGGTGAGGGGGTTTATATTTTTATTTTGGCTCAACAATCGCGATTTCCCACATATCGAACATATCTATGTTCGATATGTGGGAAATCCGATCGTTTATGTCGAATCAATTTTTTAAGTAAAAAAAAAAAAAGAGTTGCGTTTCACTAATGCGGTCAATCCGAATGCACACCCCTAGTAGGTAGCCTAACTGCAGACGTGACCAGGGAGTGTTGTGGCTGGTGTGTACTGCAACTCCAGCTCATTGGTACTGTGAAGTAGTGTCAAGGATCGATGACATGTCAATCCACGGACATTTCAAATGAGAACTATTCTAGGCATAAACAACGTTCTAGTGCACTTGGCATGCTTTATGCAGGTCATATCCACTGAGAGGGGATCTGCTTAACACCCATCCCCAAGCTCTTCAGTACAAAAGTCCACACAGAGCCTTTAGGCTGCTGACTTTTCTTGTCCTGGAACAAGTTTTAAACTTTTGAATGCATGCATTTTATTCTTTTATTTTCCTCCTCAAATTCCTCACAGACTCTAAGACAGAGATCATAAGATTGTTTACCTTCAAACAGGCCAAAATATCATCCATTGCAGAGAAGGCATCATATCAATTATGTTTCAGCTTTGACTCCCACAGTTCCCATCTAAGGAGACTCTGGGACACAGGATGAGGGTGAAAGAGTAAACTAAGGAAATATTTCTTTACCGAAAGGATGTTGGATACATGGAACAGCCTGCTGGTGGAGGTGATGAGACAAGGACATTATCTGAATTCAAGAAAGCATGGGACAAGCTAAGGGAATGGTAGGGATTGTAGAGACGGGCAGAGTAGCTAGGCTGTATAATCTTTTACTTCTATCATCATGTTTCTATTTTAATTCTTATGATGCAGGCCTGGCCCTCCCCACTGCAACCCCCCAACCTACTCCTAGCTTTGATCTCACAACTTATACTATAAGGGAGCTGGCATCATCATTATTGTCTGAGGCAGCATGAACTTAGTAGCAGTTTTGCTGAATCATTAAAGTTAATTTGATGTGGTCCTACAATTAGGCTTACAGGGTTAACCTTAATAAACATTAACAAGGATTTGCATATCCGTTCTCTTGCTGCTGCTGCTGCTGCTGCTGCTGGCCTCCAAAGGGAAATGTCTCAGTCACATGACATGAGCAGGACTGCAAAAGGAAGGCGAGAAGGGGCTTCAGCAACAGTTAGAAGCTTAGAAGTTCACTCAACATTTTGTTTGCCTTGGGGCCTGAAACAGTTCTTGGTGGTCCTGAGCATGAATTGTCTAAATATAAAGTTAATCAGAGCAGAACAGGTACAATCTTAAACACAAGATGGCCAAGTTTTCTGGAGGTGGAGCAGTAATGGTAATGCTGAGTGAAACAGTACTGTAAAAGGTGCAGCCTCTGTTTTGCATATTCCACCCAGTGAGCTGGACAATGTGCTGTGAGAAGCTTTTCTTCTTTGCCTTTGCCTGAGAGTGTAGAAGTCTTCACTTGCGAAAGGAATCACGGCAGGTATAAAAGTCTTGCAATCTAGTTCAATGAGTAGGCACAGGCTGCAGTGATTTGGCTGAGGTTAAACAGTAAATGATGGATTGGGGAATCAGACTAGGTTCTCTAGGTACTGTGGTAGAGCTGCTACCCTGGAAAATGTACGCAGCTCATACTAATGTCATTGTTAATTCACTCATTTAATATTTTCTCAAATATTGTTGCATCAGCAGTGACTGCACATGAGGGCACTGCTTTGTTTTGCCCTGTGAACAAATGCTTTCACTTGGCAGCACTCTAAATGATATTTGGCACATATTCTCCCTTTGACTCCATCTCCTTGCTTTTACTTTTCCTTCTTTTAACAAAGAATCAAATTATAGCTAATGTCTGGACTATTAAAACTGAAAAGCAAAGCTCTCTATAATGTCTAACTTAAAAGTATTTTCCTTATTGGACTTATTCAAAGTTTCTTTTCATAATTAATACACAGAAACACCGTAGAGTGCCTCATTTCTGAAGTTTACATTGAGAAGTATATTTAGTTGAGTGCAATTGTCTTGGGAGGAGGTTTTCTGTCCTTCAGACAGAACCATCTCAAAAAATATAGCAGAACTTGAAAAGGTAGAGAGAAGGGCAACCAAAATGATAAATTGGACAGAACAGCTCTCCTACAAGGAAAATCTGAACAGGTTAGGGCTGTTCAGCCTGGAGAAGACTACTGAGAGGAGAGATGATAGAGGTTTATAAAATCATGAGTGGTGTGGAAAGGTCCTGTACTCTTTCCAATAGTAGTAGGACTTGGGGGTCATTCCATGAAGCAGTTTAAAACAAACCAGAGAATATTTTCACTCAGCACACAAAGAGCCAGATTTTAAAATATGCACGTGCGGCCTATATTTGTGCGTGCTACCCGGCGTGCACAAATGTACACCTGATTTTATAACAAGCGTGCGCAGCCGCGCGCATGTTATAAAATCAGGGATCGGCGCACACAAGAGGGCGCACACTAGTGCACCTTGCGCGCGCCGAGCCCCCAGGGAGACCAGCTGGCTTTTCCCGTTCCCTCCGAGGCCGCTCTGAAATCAGAGCGGCTTCGGAGAGAACTTTCCTTTCCCCCCACCTTCCCCGCCCCCCAGCCCAAAAAAAACCAAACCCCGTACCTTTATTTCTCAAGTTACCGGCCCAGCAGCCTTGCAGAGGCCTCTGGCCATGCCCCCTCCCCGCCCCGGACCATCCCGACCCCGCTCCTCCCCTGGACTGCCCATTTTTTCAAGCCCCGGGACTTATACGCGTTCTGGATCTTTAAGCGCGCCGCTGGGCCTTTTGAAAATAGGTCCGGCGTGCGTAACCCCCCCCCTACCCACGTAAATCCTCCTGGATTTACATGCTTAGGGCTTTTAAAATCTGCCCCAAAGTGTAGAATGTGTTGCCAGAGGATGTGTTGAAAGAGGTTAGCATAGCTGAGTTTAAAAAGGGGTTGGACAAGTTCCTGGAGGGAAAATCCATAAGTAAAAAGCAGTACAAGAACAATTAGAACATCTAGACAACAATAACATACTCTATCCATCACAACATGGCTTCAGAAAACACTATAGCACCGGAACATTACTAATCTCTAACAGATAACATACTACGTGGATTTGATAACGGAAAACACTACATCTTGATACTACTAGATCTATCCGCAGCATTTGACACAGTAAACCATAACATACTATTAAAAAGACTGGATGAAATTGGATTACAAAAGAAAACAATTGAATGGTTCACATCCTATCTTTCAAATAGATCATACCAGGTACAGATAAAAAACACAATATCAGACAAGATCGACCTAAAAACAGGAGTCCCCCAGGGCTCAGCACTCTCAGTGACTCTATTTAACATTTATATGCTCCCCCTCTGCCACCTACTGGCAGGGCTAGGTATCATACACTACATATATGCTAATGACATTCAACTAGTTCTACCAGTCGAGGAATCTATTGAGAAAACACTGAACTTTGCAATGTTGTACCTAGACATAATAAAACAACTATTAAACCAAATGGAACTAGTAATTAACATAGAAAAAAACAGAATTCATACACCTTGAATGGAAAAACATTGTAAAAATTCAACATCCCATCAAACTTGAAAATGATAAATCAGTGGAGTTAACTGATAAAGCTAGAAACCTAGGAATAATTATAGACACAGAACTCAGCCTTAAGCAACACATATCAATAAAAGTAAGAGAAGGCTATGCCAAACTAATGGTACTTAGAAGACTAAAACCCTTGTTAACTCAAGAACACTTTAATACAGTACTACAAGCACTAATATTTGCTAGCACAGACTACTGTAACACACTTTTACTAGGATTACCATATACCACAATCAGACCACTGCAAATACTACAGAACTCAGCTGCCAGAATACTTACTGGAAAAGGCAGGAGAGATCATATCACCCAAACACTTGCCAATTTACACTGGCTCCCAATAGAGCAAAGAGTGCAATTTAAAACACTACGCACAATTCATAAACTAATGAATGACGAAAATTCCGACTGGCTAAACACTGCACTACGATTACATGTCCCTCAAAGAAATCTCAGATCGGCCAATAAAGCTCTACTAACCATACCTTCGGTCAAAACAGCAGTTGACCCAAGTTAGAGAGAGAGCACTATCTTTGGCAGGACCATTATTATGGAACACACCACTTGAACTAAGACTAATGAAAGAATTAAAACTCTTCAAAAAAAGCCTAAAAACTTGGCTTTTTAAAAAAGCATTTCACAGTGAAGGCGCTGAATAACAACAAATGAACACAGCTGAAAGTCACCTATATATATATAAAAATAGATTATTTTATTATTTTACTCATAATTAAATATTAAATGAAAACAGTATACACATATATGATTATCCCAACAATCATATAAATGGTAACCCCAACCCACTTCTCAATTACAGTATATTACTGAACTATGTAACCGTAAAATATTGGCACACTGTGTGTTACAGTTTTGGCTGCAGTGCAACCGCCTCACCACCAGGGGTCCCTCTAGTGCTGGCTTTCCGGACAGGCCCAGTCCATCTTATCTGTCCACTCTGTGCTCTGGGTGTGTCCTTATAACCCTGCCTGACAGTTGCCTCGGTGCTTCGGCATCGAGCTCACCTGGGCTCCCTGCTCTAGCCCTGCGCGGCCTTCGGGCCTTTCCTTGCCTTGCCCTGCGCGGCCTTCGGGCCTTTCCTTGCCTTGCCTTGCCTTGCGCGGCCTTCGGGCCTCCTTCCTTGTTGTTCTCACCTGGCCTACGGGCCTTCTGACCTGCTTGCTCTGCTTACGGTGTGTGGCCTACGGGCCTTCTGTGTGTGTGTGGCCTACGGGCCTTCTGACCTGCCCTGCTCTGCTTATGGTGTGTGGCCTACGGGCCTTCTGTCTGTGTGTGTGGAGGTGGAGCCTACAGGCCTTCTGACCTGCCTTGCCCCGCTTATGGTGTGTGGCCTACGGGCCTTCTGTGTGTGTGTGGCCTACGGGCCTTCTGACCTGCCCTGCTCTGCTTATGGTGTGTGGCCTACGGGCCTTCTGTCTGTGTGTGTGGAGCCTACGGGCCTTCTGACCTGCCTTGCCCCGCTTATGGTGTGTGGCCTACGGGCCTTCTGTGTGTGTGTGGCCTACGGGCCTTCTGACCTGCCTTGCCCCGCTTATGGTGTGTGGCCTACGGGCCTTCTGTGTGTGTGTGGCCTACGGGCCTTCTGACCTGCCTTGCCCTGCTTACTGTGCCCTGACCCAGCCTGAACTTAGACTCTGCTCATTGCCGCCTGCCCTGACCCAGCCTGAACTTAGACTCTGCTCATTGCCGCCTGTCCTGACCCAGCCTGAACTTAGACTCTGCTCATTGCCGCCTGCCCTGACCCAGCCTGAACTTAGACTCTGCTCATTGCCGCCTGCCCTGACCCAGCCTGAACTTAGACTCTGCTCCTTGCCGCCTGCTCTGACCCAGCCTGAACTAGACACTGCTTATTGCTGCCTGCCTTGACCCAGCCTGGAACCAGACACTGTTTCTAGCTTCCTGTCTCTCTCCACCTGGAGCCACCCTGCTGGGTGGTGTTCACGCCTCCTGACCGGAGCCCAAGCGTAACACTGTGGATAACTTATAAACCAAACCTATTTCGTGTCTAAATGTAAACCGTGTGATGGAATATTACTAAACGACAGTATAGAAAAGTTTTGAAATAAAATAAATAAATAAATAAATAAAAACAAAGATAGGTGAAAACCCAACTCAAAATATTACAAAAACTAGCAAAAGTAGGGCAAAGGAAATTTCTTCTTCTCCAAATTATTGAATTTATTAGTCACAGATATTTATGAGATCTCTCAGACGTATCATCAGATAAACAGATTCAAGTATACATCCAGAAGGAAGAACAAATCCAGGAGGAGCAGTCTAGTGGTTAGAGCAGTGGGCTGTGACCCAGGATTCAAATCTCACGGTTGCTCCTTGCAACCTTCGGCAAGTCACTTTACCCTCTGTTGCCTCAGGGAAGTACCTGAATGTTATCTGCTTTGATGTACACTTTGAAGTGCCAAAAAGCAGAATATAAAATCTAAATAAATAATGTGAAGAATCTAAACACTTTTACCTGTCCCTAGTATAAACCCTTGATGTGCAGTCCCTTCAATGCAGTTTCACACAAAACACAGTCCATATTGGGGGACCATGTAAATTATACTTGAATCTGAGAGATCTTAAAAATATCTGTGACTAACAAACTCAAGAACTGCTTTTTCTGGTTTTTGGAAAAGTCCATAAACCACTATTAGTCTTGTAGCGCTTATCCCAGTTATGAACAAGAAGGACTGGGCCCTGTTCTGTAGGATCTGGACTAGCCACTGTCGGAGATGGGACCTTTGGTCTGAGACATTATAAACCACCAAATATCCTCAGACACTGTAAATAGAGTGCCCAGCCCGGTGAGGATGGAAATAGGTAGCAAAGGTAAGAAACCACAAGAAACTGAGAATAGCAATGGAAGAGGATTTGTTGCCCTGCTTTTCCAGAACTCATTCCTCAGTCACATCGCTGCCCTTAAGAAGCTTTACCTCGGTGATCAGATAGCAGCAGGCTTAATTTCAGCAGAGCAATGCCAGTGTTAGGTAGAATATAAGCAAAGTATAAATCTGTGATCCATGCCAGCCACCCAGTCCCAACGGTGGAGTTGTGGCATAAAGCTATGATTAAGCATTCAGGTTCTAATGTGACTTTGTTTCCAAATATATTCTGTAAAGTCCTATTTGAAAAATAAAATTGAATGAATGCTCTGTTAGATTTAAACCTGTTCTTTTGGAAAAAAAAATAAGATATCAGACAAAAAAGATGAACTCAATTTTCAGGTGGATTGTATAATGTCAGAAAAAGCTGGATCTTTTTATTTGAGTGATACCGCATGTCAGTTTACAAATACTGCAAGATGAAATTTATAGCGGAGTTAATTTGAAACAAAAACCAAGTCTCTTGCACTTCTGAAATTCACATCCTAGCATTTATTTTAAATTATTAGTGCAGAAGCGAAAATACTGCGCAGCGGGATGTGACCACTTTCCCACAGCACACACAGTCAGCAGCATTGCTCACCTACACAATAGAAAGCTTTAAGATTGCATGAATTGCAAGTCTAAAACGCAGTATAATACTACTAATAATAAAACAGTAGGAGGACTGCTTTTTAAAGCACATCAGAAAACATTCTACCTTGAGCTTGAGAGAAATGTGCAGATGATAAGAGAGGGTGCTGTGTGGATCATCTTCGTCCATTTCAGGAGTTTCTGGGAAGTCAATGACAGAGAAAGATACTTACAGCAGAAAGTTGCAGGTGGCTATTGTGGGTTACAGCTGAGCTGACAAGCTGCTTTTTTAGGATAAAGGAAACAAAATAGATTGTATGAAATGTTTTATTGAACCAATACGCAGGCTTTTATAGATAAGCATGAGACTCCTGACAAGAGCACATCACTGGATGTGGCCGTCACTTTGAAAGAATTGCACTTGCCTGCACCTGCGGTTTACAGTGCTCCTTTGTTACTGAGCTACAGTAAAGCAGAGATGTCTGATGCTTGGTTTTATGGCAGGTTACTAGGAAGGCAACTTTCACACTGTGTGCAGAAGTGCAAAGCCTGCGAATAGGTTATTCTGGCAGATTTTAAGTCCGTTTTTAAAGGCAAACCTTTCCCTTTGAAAATTGGATTGGAAAAAGTATGTGCACAGACCTACGTGGAACTAGTCTCCCCTCCCTGCCTCCTGCCTCTGCACTTAAACGTAAGCGAATACTGGCACAATGTGTTTACTGTCACATGCAGCGAGCATAGATCATTTTCAGAGAATCTAGTCCTCAGCATAAAACACTTTAACCTGTGGAAATGACTTTGAAAATTGCCCAGATTTCACAAAGACAGGCTAGAGCACAAGATCTTTTTCTGTATGTCATTAGTTTGGAGTCCAGACATGGAAGAGTTAGTTGGGATCAAATTGTAAGCAACTACAGTATAAGAACATAAGAAGTTGCCTTACTGGGTTAGACCGAGGGTCCATCAAGCTCAGCATCCTGTTTCCAATCCACTGGCAAATACCCAAATATTAGATCCCATGCCAGTTATGTACATGGCAAACATTGAAGACACCACACACAAAAACAAATAAATATTATCTGGTTAGTGAATTCTTATTCGGTTAAGTCAGTCAGCAGAAAGGTTGATGTGGTGCTAAGTGTCTCCAGGCCACCATTAAATTTGATGAAAGGGCAGATGTTTGGATCTCTCCAGACAGTCAGGGTCATTGTGATAGCTTCTTTTGCACTCAATAGCCACATCCTTCCCTTGGCCAGTCCACTTGCAATTTAGGGGGGAAAAAACCCCCAAAAGCATTATGGAAGGTCAGAATATGGTTGCTTTGCTGTAAAATCTCCAGGAAGGGAAGAGGCACACCAGGAGAGAGGGGGTGCCAGCATGGCCATTTGGCTAGGGCCTACAATGTTCAAGGGGCCTACTTTTGTTGGGCAAAATTTTAAAAAAGCTAAATATTTATTTATTTATTTAGCATTTGTTTATATACCGAGGTACAGCTGACATAGCCTTCACTCCGGTTTACATTATAACAAACCAGTTACATTTAAATTCATAACAGTGTAAAGAGAATGAATCAGAACATTAACTTAAAAAGTCAATAAATACATTGACCCATACATTGAACAATAGTTATTAGTGTAAGCAACACTTGAAGTAGACGGTTGACACCGTTAAAGAGAAAAAGGTTTCTGCAGGACAGGACGGAATACAGAAGGAGGGGATTGCAGGCATAAAAAGGAATGTGAAGGTGGATATGAAACAGATTATGTTCAATTGTCATTAGGTGAGCAGCCATTGTACGACTGTGAGAGTAACCAATCTTTGAGATCTTTTTTAAAAGATATATATCTGTTTCTAACATATATATATATCTGTTTCTAACATATATAAATAAACATTTCAATTTTAATTGAAGAATTTGCTAACAAAAACGTTCGTAAAGCCTTCTTAAATAAATAAAAATTATTTGGGAAATTTAGAAAACGATTTCTCTTATTAAGTATCGCATCAGAACCTTATATAGGGGCCTACTTTTCTTAGCTGGCACAAGCCTAATTCCTGCTCTCTCCGGCCCTGAGGAAGTGAACACGGCAGAGTAGGAAACCAGTCCTCCTACCAGAGTTCTACTATGTGGAAACATCCCTGATCCTAGAAGGGTACACAGGAAGTAGATCCTAGGAGTAAATGTCCTAAGATACTCGCTTCTTTCAGGTTTCCAGCCCCCTTGTTAACCTGCAGTGAACTCACATATCCTCTGGGGCATTAATCTAGAAAGCCTTCTCTGAAGGTTGTAAATGCCATGGTTTAGGTAATCATTCATTTCAAGGGTCATTTATTTGTGTGTATGTTCTTTCTTTTTATTAAGATGAAATAGCAGTGGGATGAAGACTTTTTTTTTCACTTGTACGCTAAAAGATTATTGCTATGCAACACAGAGTATCCTCGATGACTGGCTTGTCCACTCTTCTTGATGTTGATCCCAGATAAATATGGAACTTGTGAAACTTGGCAAACAATGAATATTTAAGGTTGACAAAAATGTTAAAACTGTTTTATACCTTCAGAATGAAAATACTGTTACGATTCCTGCCCGCGGAGCTACCCTCCGTGAGCAGGCCTCTCACCTCAGATGCCACCAGCGGTGCTCTTCTTGTGGCAGGATGCCGCTGACTCCGTCCTCCATGGCCTGGGGGCCGCGCCCATCTTTGGCCCTGCGCTGCAGGGCTGAACTGCCAGGAGCCTCTTCTCATTGCCGATGTCACTCCGGTTCCCCGACACTCCTCTTCGCAGCCTGGAGCCGCCACCGGCCAGCCTCCGCAGCAGGGAGCCACGATGTCATCGATGGGGTCCTTATCCGGCAGCCTGGAGGCTGTCCCGTAGCCTGCCTGCCTTCCCCTGCTCCTTCGCGTCTGCGAGCAGGGGGACGCTGCTGTCCCTGGTGCTGTTTCCTCTTCTGCTTCAGCCCTGTTCTTAGGCGTCGGCACGCGCCTCTTATCTTCATTTAAAGGGCCCCGCGGCCGGATATGCCTCGGGCTGTACATGATGACAACTTCCTGCTTCAGTCCTATAAGAGGGCCTCTTCTTCAGTTGTTCCTAGCCTTCCGATCGGGTTCCACAGTCGTCTGTGTCTTCTGATCGGTCCAGGTCCTCTGTGGTCTTCTTCTGCTTTGACGGCTTTGTCTCCATGTTTCAGATGTCCTTCGTCCAGGTCTTCAGTCGTCTCCATGTTCCAGATGTCCTTTGTCCAGGTCTTCAGTTGTCTTCAGGTTCCTGATGTCCTCTGTCCCTGTCATCAGATGTATTCGTGTTCCCGGTGCCTGATGTTCTGGTCTTCTGTTCTCTCGATGTTCCTGATGTCCTCGCCTTCGTCTCTGCTTCCATGCCTTGGTTCCCAGATGTCCACCTTCCTGGCGTACCACTGTCGTGGTCCGTGACCAGTCCCATGGGTGGGCTGTGTAGGGCGCCTCACGGTACAAGGCCATCCTCATCTCCGCAGCGCAACCCTGTGGAAGACTTCCTGCTTCAATCCATTGTTTTTAATCCTTGAGAATCGAATCCTGCTTCAGTCTTGTCCTGGTCTTCAGAGCCTATTGCAACCCAGAATCCATCCATGTCAAGTTTCTGTTTGAACCTGCTCTGAGCCTGGCGTGGTCCGCAACCAGTCCCGCGGGGGGCTGTGTAGGGTGCGTCCCAGGGCAGGTCTCTTCAGGACCTTCGTCATGTCCTGGTTTCAGCTTCCTCGAGTCCGCGTCGAGCCCAGCATGGTCCGCGACCAGTCCCACTGGTGGACTGTGTAGGGCGCGCTGCGTCGCAGTCTCGAACCAGTTCTTCACCCTTGCTTCAGCCCTCGTCTACAGTGTCTTGCTTCAGCCCTCGTCTATGATGTCTTTGCTTCAGCCCTCGTCTGTGATGTCTTCACTTCAGCCCTCGTCCAAAGTCTTCTGTTCTAAGGACTCCATCTGCCCTCGTCCTCTGTCCGGCCTGCTGCCTATTGCCGTACCCAGTGGCAGGTCCGAAAGGGTTTGGAACGGTCGGAGAACTGTTCATCGATCAACATTGCGTTGTTGGTCATCCTGGGGCCTGCAGGTCCGGTAGAGGGTCAGACCTAGGACCCCTGTTCTTGCCTCAGCCTTGTCCTGCTCTTGTTAATCATGCTCGCACCATCTCACCTCCTGTGGTGTGTCTTGGGGCTCCTCCCTGGGTCATGCTATGGCTCAAGGGCTCACACCACCCGCTATAGAAATGACCGTGCCTCCGCGCTTGTAACAGGATCCAAAGGCCTCCCAGCCCTCGGTCCATAACAACTGCCGGAGGGCGCGCTCGTAACAAATACTCCTCTCTGTACCCAGCAGTTTGTCATAAATCCAGAGAGGATCCAAATCACACATCAGATGGACACCGGAGAACCGAAAAGATGGGCTAAGGGACCCATTAGTAAATGTCTTAGCCTCTGTATTCCAGAAATGTTTCATGCCCTTGGTGTTTTGGGCTGGAAATACACATCTCCAGTATTAATACACAAAATCAATGTAAAACTGTCTTTGGATTTTCTCAGGACACTGAATGGCTAAATAACTTGAATATGCTATTGTATTATTGTATAGTGTACAAAGTTGATAAAAGTCTCTAATGACACTCCCCCCGCACCCCCCCTCCCCCCTCCGCATTGCACAAATGGTCTTGGCCTCATTTTGAAACTAATATTTAGAATGGCTTTTTCATTAAAATCAATGTGATTATCACTGGAATTGTCCTGTGCTCACTACTGTGTGTGCTCCATAGCATCTATTAATCCTTGCCTACTAGGATTGTTGCATGCTTCCTCCTTGAGTCTAGTTGCTGTTACATAATTCTTCATTGTTGTTGAGCAGTTTTGTGCCTTCAGATCTGATCAGATGTGCCTCGGAAAAGCCACTACTGCCTGATGCTCAAATGCAGACTAGCACTTGGGTTCTGCAGCAGCGGTGGCTTTTAAGCATGTAGGATATCCATTCTGAGAACACGTGTAATCATGCCTACCTCTTAATCCCATCTACTGCATGAGCCTGGAATGTGACAATAATTGGCAGCATGCAGGGCATGAAGAGCTGGGCACTGCTTTGTGCAGCACACACATTGCACACAGCACCTCCTCATAGTCCCCTTCCTGAGTCTCCTCCTTTGAGTCCTTCCAGCCTCTGTCTCATCCCCTGGCTGAGTGAGACAGGGAGAGTGAGTGCCGACCTCTTGTTGGGAGCAGCACAGTGGAGAACTGGCAACAACATGCGGCAGTCAAGGTAATTAACCAGGCCAGGTTCTCGCATCATACCAACTTTTCCCTTCTCCTGCACTTGAGTATAGAAGGAGAAGGTCATTGTGATGGGTTCATGTGTGTCTCTGCTCCGTCTCTCCCTTTGTTTTAAACTTTGGAAGAGAGGCTGGTGAGTCTTTCAGTGTTTTCCTAGCCTGCTCCATGTGTGTGCCCCACATTTATATTAATGTAGGTGTGCCTTGGACTTGAAAAGTTGCTATAGAGTGCCTCAGCGAGACAGCACCTGGTACTAAAGATAGTAAAAGGGACTGTCAGTTTCATTGATTTACAAGGGAGTGCACCTCTCCAATAGTTCTCCTTCCTGTGAAGGTTTTTGTTTCTCCTGTGGTATATCTCACTTAAAAAGAATACCATTTAATGGCAAATATCACTTTTGAAAAAGTTTCTTCCAGTTTCAAAATCATGTTATACTTACATACAGGTAGATTTTAAAAGCATTGCCCATGCAAAAACGGCCCTCACGCACGCGTATGTGGGCCATGTGAGAGCAACGTGAATTTTAAGAAGCCCGAAAGTACGCATGTACATACCTCTGCACGTGTCCAGAATAAGGAGACTGAAAAGGGGCATGAGAGTTCTGGGGCCAAGACTTGCACGCGTAACCCCTGAACACCGAGGGGGAGGGAGGGAGAATCTGTTACATTGGTCTGCTTAGGGCGGAAGAGTCTGTAGACCCTTGTAACACTCCACCCCCCCCCCCCCCCCAAATTGAAAGTGCCCCTCTTACAGTGGGAGATATATAGAGTGTCAGATTCTCTCTCTCTCGTGTGAGTATGTGTGTGTGCTCCTTTTAAAATTTACTGTTAGTTTGAAGATTGTAAAGTTTTGGTTAACCTCATCAGCCTAACTCCACACTCACTGTGACTGACATGGGCAGTTACATCAGCACTTACTGTCAGGAGAATGATAGGACTCTATTATGGACTAGAATTAACCTGTAATTGCTGTAATGGTGTGTTAATAGCCTTCAATGCCTAGCAATTAGTGCCTGCTTAGGCACATGAAATATCATTTGATATGTTTAATGATCAAGAAACCCATGCATAAAGAGCGAAAGAAAGAGCCCTGCTTTCTATAAGAAGGTGAATTGTTGATTCTCTTATTCTATAGACATTAGCCACAGATAGAATGGGAGAAAACCAATGTAAAGGAGCAGATTTACCAGATTAATGAGTAGAATTTGTATGTCCCATGAATCGGTATACTGATGATGCACTCAGCATTACATAAAGTATGTGTGCTTTCCTGGCACACAGAGTCACACCAAGTGGGGTACAAGATTAAAAATATAAATATATAGAGGATAATTTAATAACTCTGTGGGTAGGACTAAAGTCTGCCTGTAACTTGTATACATAAACTTTAGCCAACATGTTCTAAGTGAACTTATGCATGTAAATTTGCTTTGAAAATGTTTGGGTAATTGGCCTGGTGAGCACACAGATTAAAAACATAAGCATTGCCATGCTGGGTCAGATCAAGGTCCACCAAGTCCAGTATCCTGTCTCCCACAGTGGCCAGTCTAGGTCACAAACACCTGTTAGATCCCATAAAGTAAATCTAATGGGCTCAAAATGACATCTCTTCATTGGAGGATGTATCTTATGCGTTCACTTTTCTAAACTAAAATGTATGTACATAAGTTCCAACTCCACCGCCCCCTCCCGTACCCGGAAGGCTTCTCTCTAGTTTGCATGCAAGTACATTCATAACCATGTTATACACTTATTTGTACATGCACTGAACCCCGAGCTGTTTTGTAACAGCCATTTACACGCATGTTCAACATCCATGGATGAGTCCAAAACAAATCAGAACCCACAGAGAGGTGAGTGATGTGAAAGCTGCCGGCCACTCCACCGTGACGCTCACTGATCTACTGCACATCTTTCACAAGAGTTCTTGTTTGGTCCTATGAATGTACGGCTGTTCCAGGACAATGGTGCCAGCCATCCATGAAACGGGTGCATTTTGATGTCACTTTGGCTCTAGTTTCAGGGCCAGGCACTATTTTCAAAGAGTCTTGGTGGGGCATGAATGATTGGGGTGCACTTTAGCCCCTTTCACTTGCCAGACAGTGACTGTTCGAGAAATTGTTATATGGGGGGACACAGTGAATTTTAGGATGAGTAAGTGCCAGGTGCCTTTCCGTCCAACCAATCTACAGTCCAGCTAGATTGGGGGAAGAAATGGGGGAGGCCAAGCCTTTTGTTTGGGAGGCCCACGCTCCTTGCCAGAATTCCCATGGAAGGGGTTAATAAGGATCAGGGAGGTCCTCGGCCATGAATGATTTCTAGAGAGGCTGGAGGAGAGGTCGGAGGGGCCTGTGGAGGCCTGGACATCTTGGTGGGGGGGGCCAGGAAGTGGCGGTGAGGATCTGGGGAGACCTCATACATTGCCTTTTGGGAAGCCGTGGAAAGGAGGTTCAGGAGCCTTTCTTCTACTTCCATTTGTACCCCTCTGCTTCCCCTGGTGGAAGCAGTCCCTTCTTGTTTGATTTCATTAATGTGCCAATCAGCATTAGACATTTTCAGCAGCTGCGGCGCACAACGTTTTTCTTTGTCTGTCACTGCTTGCATGCATGGATAAAACTCAAAAAGTCATTTCCATGTTGTCCAAGGGCTCTATCAGTGCTTCCATAAAAAAAGAGCACAACCTATACCCAGTGCATAGTACCTACATCCCCTGAGCTGTGCCCTGCTTTATTACACGGAAGAGCAGCATTTCCAGCAAGTGGTGATGCTCATTCCTGCATTATTTCATAATTGTACTTTCATAACTTCATAAGTATTTTAATCTTTAAAGACATAAAGTGAAAGTTTAATCAATAAGAAGACAGATACTTTTGCTCACTAGGGATGTGCATTTGTTTTCAATGAAATAGACAATGGCAACAAAATTTCTATTTTGTCGTGTTTCAGGAGCGCCCTGAAATGAAAAGAAAATTGACGAAATTTCGTATTTCCTGTTAGTGTGCATTAACTATAGTTTTCCAATTTACAGGCTTAGTGTGAACTAATGGGACTGGTGCACACTAACTAGATGCTAGTGCACATTACGTCCATTAGTGCACACTTCCTAGTTTTGTAATTTCGGAGTTAGTGCACCCTAATGATTTAGGGAGCACTAACTGAATGTTAGCGCACACTAACTCAAGTTAGTGTGCACTAACAAAAAATGTTACCAATAAGTTAGTGTCAGTTGGGGAGCAGTTCCCATGGAATGCAGAACCATACCTCTAGCTAACATATATATATATATATATATATATATATATATATATATATATATATTTATTTATATTTATTTGTTTATTTATTTAAAAACTTTTCTATACCGTCGTTAAGTTAGATAACCATCACAACGGTTTACATAAGGGCACAACAATGAAACATATGGGTGGTATAGATTACAAATTGGTTATGTGCCATCATAGTACGGTAACAATTCATAATTATAAACTAAGTGTGTATATTAAGCTTGTTTGTTGGGAATATATTAGGCTGTTTGGTTTTACCATTACTATAGAAACATAGAAATGATGGCAGAAGAAGACCAAACGGCCCATCCAGTCTGCCCAACAAGTTTTTGCACTTTTTTTTTTCTCTCATACATCTGTTACTCTTGGCTCTTAGTAATCTTTTTTTATTCTGTTTCCCTTCCACTCCCGCCATTAATGTAGAGAGCAGTGTTGGAACTGCATCTAAGTGAAATAGCTTAATTAGGGGTATTAACCACCGCAATAAGCAAGCTACACCCATGCTTATCTGTTTATCCAGACTATGTAATTCAGTCCTTGTTGGTTGTTGCCTGAATATAGATCCACGTTTCTTCATTCTTTCTCCCCTGCTGCTGAAGCAGAGAGTTATGCTGGATATGCGTGAAGTGTCAGACTTTCTCCCCTGCCGTTGAAGCAGAGAGCTATGCTGGATATGCATTGAAAGTGAAATATCAGGTTTATTTGGTTTGGGGTAGTAACCGCCATAACAAGCAAGCTACTCCCTGCTTTTTTGTGAATGCAAATCCTTTTTTCCACATTTCCTCTTGCCGTTGAAGCTTAGAGCAATGTTGGAGTTGCATTAACCGTGTGTATGTTTATTGAATATGGGTATTATCACCAGGTAGTAGCCGTCGTTCCCGTGAGTCACCCACTCTTCATTTCACATCCTCTAGACTTTATGGATCCACAGTGTTTATCCCACACCCCTTTGAAATCCTTTACAGTTTTGGTCTTCACCACTTCCTCCAGAAGGTCATTCCAGGCATCCACTGAAGAAATACTTCCTGACATTGGTTCTGAGTCTTCCTCCCTGGAGTTTTAAATTATGACCCCTGGTTCTGCTGATTTTTTTCCCAACGGAAAAGGTTTGTCATTGTCTTTACATCATTAAAACCTTTCAAGTAACTGAAAGTCTGTATCATATCACCTCTGCTCCTCCTTTCCTCCAGGGTGTACATATTTAGATTCTTCAATCTCTCCTCATAAGTCATTTGATGAAGACCCTCCACCTTTCTGGTCGCCCTTCTCTGGACCGCCTCCATCCTGTCTCTTTGGAGATATGGTCTCCAGAACTCTAGCGACAAGTGCACACTAAGCCCCTTTAGTGCGTACTAACTCTGAAATTAGGGAAACCTGAAATAAATACCTCCCGAACCATTATAAAAATGAAATTTAATAAAAATGACACAAAAAAAAAAATCAGTGCACATCCCTAAAATGCTCACCAAGAGCAAGGAACAGACATGGATATTAACGGGACTGCATTAGGTGTGAATTTATAGGAGGTCATTTTCAATAGGTTTTACACGCGTGAAAAGGGCTTTTGAAAATTGCTACTTTTACATGCGCAACTCCTTTGAAAATTCGCTCTGTAGGGCTGAATTTTAAAAAGCTTTTATGCTTGTAAATGGGTTCTTGAAAATTGCTATGATATATGTTACTTTTACGCACATAACTCCTTTGAAAATTACTTCCATAAAACACAGAATGATTGCAGCTCCTATTGGCCAATATGCAGTTTTATGTGACTATTGTTATATTTATTATATCATTTTCAATGGTGGAATAATGTGTTGCCCTGGGTGTCTCTTCACTATGAGTGAAATACATACCTAAAGATTTGGTTTGGTGAGAAATTTAGCAAACACACACATACACACACACACAGAGACTTATAGTACCATTAAAACCCACAGGAGACATCTTTTCAAAACAATTGGGGGTGCTAAACAACAGAAATTACCCCTCCCTGGACACGGTGAAGGAGTTTGCTTAATATTGGGAGTCCTCACTGCTTCCGCAGAGCTGGCACCTATGTTGAGTCATGGCCCATAACAGAACTGTGTCCTGGATTATTTAAATCGGTTTTGCTATTAAAACTCGTAAACAAAACACAGAAATATAGGAAACTCTAGAATTCATTATTTTCTTCACCATTGTCATAGCACTTTTTAATCAAAGCTTCCCAGCATGTTCACCATCTCCGCACTGCTAAGAGGTCACTGATTCATGGTAAAATATGCAAGCCACCGTTTTCAGTTTACCATGCAAATCACCCACGGCATCAGCTCCATTTCTAATTATAGCAGTAGAAAAAGACTCCAAGTAATCAACAGTTTAGAAATTAAAACCCAATCTCAAGATGTCTCTTTATCTCTGTATCGGTCACATTCAATAAAGATTGTTTTCCATAGGCACAGAATAAGACCCAACATCTCTCAGGATTTAATTAAGCTCATAATTATCTCACACTCACACTAGGAGTTACCCTCATGATACAGGAGAGGATAAGAAGCAGAGGGATCGGAGAAGGAGAGCAAATACCTCCAGTGTTGTATGATGGTTACGAAGAAGAGAGGTGAAAGGTCAGGAGGGGTTGTCAGGCCCATAGAGATGGTAAATGCGGGTATCCCTATCAGTAGCTTTTATCCCATGTGGATTTCTCCAGTAAAGCAAGGACATAGCCAGAATGGATTTTTTTAGGTTTGCTTTGCTGGGGCAGACCCCAAAGTTAACATGGATAGGGCTATGGCCAGCCGCTGTTGCCCCTCCCTAACCCCATCCCCAACCCTTCATGGCAGTGGTTAGAAAACATTCACTTGTGGCAATATTCTATAATGTCTCCCTGGTTTGTCACTGTTATCTCTCATTCCCTCAGTGGTTAAGGCAAATACTTGATACAAGGGTTAATCTCTCAGGCCTACTTCCACCCAGCTCAGGCTTTCCTGAACTTTGATGGGTTTGAAAGGAGGGGGGGGGGGGGGGGGATAAATAATTACCTGCCAAAAGTAAACAAAGACTTTGGTGGTTCAGACTTTTACCTGCTTAACTCAAGGGCAGTGGAGTTTCCCATTCAAGTTAGCCTCCTTAAAGGCGCTGTGATTTCACTGCCTCCAGACATGCTAACTCCTGCACCTTTAAGGAGTTGACTCAGATGAAACATTCCATGTTGCTAAGCGAGGGGGCCTGTTCCAAAAATGAGGGCATACAGGCCCTTGCGGGTCCTGGCTGCCTCGCCCCGAGGCCCACCCATAGTTTTGCCTGTGCAGAAAGGTTTCTATATTGGAATTGTTGAGGTAGGTGCCTCATCTGTTTGCATCTGCTTTACTACTTTGAAAGAAGGAAGGGGCTGAAAAGTTGCTGGAAAACCAATGTGGAACATTGGAAAGGGACAGGTGGGTAGAAAAGATGACAAATGATGCCAGTTGGTTTCTTTGTTGGGTCTTAGCATAGTGCTTCAATACTTTGTTTTTCTGGTCCCCTTACTTTTTTGCTTGCTAAAGGCTAGGGGGAGACAAGGATCTGACCTTCTGCTCTCCTTGCCTTTTTGTTATCAGTAGTGTGGTTTTCGGAAGCTTCCGTTGCTTTATCAGTTATTATGTGACATTTAGAAAACATCCCAGCAGATCAAGGCCTTGCAAATAAAAACGTGGGAACAGCAAGAGAACTTGTGGGTTTATAGGTAAGTGAAACGTACAACTATCCTGATTACTCTGACCAAACCCATGTCACAGTGAGTCCACGAGGCCTTCTCTGGGAGACTCACTGTGTTCAGAAGCCCTATTTATTCTATTTATTTATTTTAAATATTTCTAAACCACTTATCAACAATTCCAAGTGGTTTACAGTTTTACATTCACAGTATTCGAGCATAATACATCTAACACCAAGACATAATTATAGATATGACAATCTAAAAGATATTATTATTATTAAAACAAAAATAAAATAGGATCAATGAGCATTTCAGCATTCAATATTCTCTTTCTTAGCTTTACCAACCCACCTTTCAGCGCTACACATAAAATATAAAACACTCTTCTAATGAAAATTGCTAATAAGATGTTAATCAATTCATTGATTTAAAAACACAATGAGTCATCCCAAGTGGGTTTCTTTTTTCAGCTTTATCAGATGAAAATACCACATAGCAACAATTTTGAGGTGATCTAACCTCCACGCGCCTTAGCTATACCTCAGTACCATCTCTACATACATGCTCTGCTATTACTGGTCTCTATGGGGCTTCAGTTTCCCAAAAGGTTTCTAAAAATCAATCAGCAAGGCAAAATGGCAGGAGAAGGGGCCCATGTGCTGAGACGTACTTTCTCACTCCCGTGTGGAAAGTTTAGAGATGTATCCTGCAGTCAGGGAGAGAACGCGCTCCCACTCAACACATCCTTTTTATGTAAGCAGATCACAGCTTATTTCAACAGTTTTAGTCTGATAATTAGCAGGCGTTTATCAGTAAGGTTAGCAGCAGTAATGGCTGACATCCTTGTCTTAGGTTTGCAAATGTCTCCATTCGTATTTGTGTTGCTCACATTGGTTCACTGTAAAATTATGTTTAGCAGAAGGATTATTTGTTTCCTAACTTTTTTATTTTTTGCTTTCTTCTCTCTCTCTATTCTGTCTGTGTTGGCTTCCCCTCTTACCACAGCTTCTCTCTCTTCCCTCCAAAGGCACCTCTTTCATTTCAGCTGCATCTTCTCCCTCCCTTCCAGACTCTCCGTTCCTTCCTCCTGCTGACCTTTGCTCTTCCCTCATTTATCATCCCCTCTCTCTTCCTCCCCAGACTTCCTGCTGCCTCCATCCTTCCTATCCCAATCAGGCTTCTGTTTCTTGCCCCCCACACACCAATGTTGCTACCTTCACTCTCCTCCCCAAACAATCCCTCCTTCTTCCAATGGCTGATTCTGTCTCTTTCCTTTCCTACCGACCCTTTGGTCACCACGTGGCAATGTTTGATATGAGTCATGTAGCATTGCTAATAACTATTTGATCTTAGAAATAACATTATTACATGGAGCCACTCAGCAGATGAGCAGCAGACGTATGAGAGGGCAGAGAGGAAGATAGGAACTAAGAGTGGCCAGTCGAGTTGCACCCAGGCATACCTGTGGGATGGTGACAAAGGCCTCCACAGTCACTGAAGCTGCATACATGAATATATTGGTGGTTGGATGCAAGGTTCATTATACAGGACTCCAAAAGGTGACCTAAGGCTTGGCTTCTGGCCACAGGACGTTTGCTGCAATGACCAGACTAGGAAGGGAACCTATTCAAATAGGGGGGAAATCCTTGGGTAGTTGTGAATGAAGATGATGAAGTTGTGGTTCCAACTGATCTGGAAGAAAAAGTTGTCCCCCACCCCCACCCTGCAAAAAACAAAAAACAATGCCTTGTGCAGATTGCAAAATCCAGCATATGTGCATCAAACAGCCTTGGCAGAATTAAAGAATCATCTTTTGCTTCATGTTAAAACAACTCTTCCTTCAAAGCAGTCAAGAGCTGTACATGAGGATAAATTGTTCTGTGCTTGAACAATTTCTCACGGTCATGAAACCAGCATTCTAGCCTCTGGCAGAGAAACTGCTTGCAATTGGGTACTAATTATTGTAACATTTCACACCATCCTATCTCGATGAAACTGGATGGGATCTGATTTGGGAGTATTTTGCACTGGAACAAATGGTTAGAAATATCCCCACTCATCTGCCAGTCACAGGGATTCACCTAAGTCGAACAGTACATGTAGAGCTGAAGGCCGACCAAGCTCAACCAGTCTTGCTCTTAGTGACCATATTAAACAAACATGAAGGACACAATTTCAAACATTCACACGCAGCAGTTCTTCTTTAAGATTTCTCAGTAATACAGCAAAGCGAGACTAGCATTCAAGCTGCTCAGTGCATAAAGGAAGTTTAATTTCAGCATTTCAATCCCATAATTTGTGAAAAAACTTGAATTTTTCAGAACAAACAAACCAGAAGCAATTTCTGATGGCTGAGGTTATCATGGACATTTGCACACTTTTTTGGTTGCCAGGCTCAAAGTTTCAATAGTGTCTGTGGCTATATTAATTGACAAATTTTTGCATGCTTATCAAAAAGTAAATATAGAAATGACCACATCGAGTGTCTAAGTCAGTCAGTTAATCAAAGCTTTTGCTTTGTGTACTTTTTAAAATAGAATTCACTGTTTAAAAAAAAATAATTCATCCTACCCTTTTCTGCACAGTATTTTATATCCTAACATTTTAAAACTCCTGTCCTGGAAGCCAGTAACTCAGTGAGTGTTATGAATGACATCACACATTGTATCTATTTCATCTTTTTACCTGCACTTATACTTTTACTCTGTTTTAATAAGTAGAAATTTTTAGTTAGATGGTTTTTTATATTATTTTATATTGAATTTTATTGTATATTTTTGCTCTTTTTTCTAACTTTTATGATGATTTTTTGATTTTATGTAAACCGTAGAGATAGAAACTCGTGTTCTGTGCAACAGTATATAAAAATTGCATAAATAAAATAAATAAATAAATAAATAAATCCATACTGACAGCAATGCATCAATGATCTCATGCACTCAGAAAGGGCCAATGAGATATGAACACTGCGTACCATTGGTTCTTGTTCTTTCCCATGGATTCTGCTTGTGATCTTATCGACTTCATTTAAAGGAACTGAATCTTTGTGGATTTTCCACAGATTGTAGACAGGAATCTGCAGCAGTTTATTGATCTCCTGTTTCGCCCGTCGGTCGCAGTCGGCTGCGACCGCTGTTGTTCACCTCTTGCCTCACTGCACTGACGCCGTTGGGTAGACTTGCGGCCTCCGCCAGCTATCGCCGGCCTGCCTGCCCCTGTTTCCGGGCCTCCCTGGACGGCGTGGACGCTGCCAACCGCCTCTTGCCCTCGGAGTTCCTTAGGCGCACGCGTTCTCGGGCCAGTCTTAGGCACGTCATGGCGGGAACCTCGGGGGCGTCCCCCCCCTCCCGGATGACGTCATTCATCACGGACTCATAAGCCGGTTGGCCCTGTCTGCCTACGACTTGGCAACGAGTTCCCGCGATGAATCTGCTTCGCTCACTATGGACTTTCCCGTTCCAGTTCCTGTTTCCTCGGCGTGAGATGTTCCAGGTACCCACTCCTTAGGCGCCCTTTCCTCGTCTCAGGCTATCCGCTCCTCGGAGCACCTTGCGTCTAGGACTGCTGACTGCCCCGTTCCCCGGGGCTTCCTCTGGAACCACCACTACTTCTAGAGTGAGTACTCCGCTTGCGGACCATTTCTGTATCATCTCTACTGAGAACCCTCATCGGTGTATCCTGCTCTGAGGACCATTGCCATATCATCTCTACTGAGGAGTCTTCACTGGTGTACTCCGCTCTGCGGACCATTGCCGTATATTCTCTTCTGAGGAACCCTCATCGGTGTACCCCGCTCTGCAGACTACTGCCGTATCATCTCTAAATAGAAAAAACCTGGCGAAGGAACCGTCTCCCAGCCACCCTATCTCTGTTTCACACCCAATTACACATCTACCGTAAGGCCACAGAGAAAGCAAAAAAAGATTTCTATGCCATAAGAATCCATCAATTCCAGTTCAACCCACAAGCCCTCTTCCAATATGTAACCAGCCTTATTACATTACCAGACAGATGCAACCCCGACAACGACGACGAAACAAAATGTGAGAAACTAGCTTCATACTTCCTCTCCAAAGTGGAAACCATTATGGCACGCTTCACAGCTCACACTGACCCTACAAACCTATCAGCATCCAAAAATACCCCCATAGACTATACCACCCAGATCACGCAACTGTACCCTGCCACGCAAACCTCAAACACCTCTCTCTCGAACTTTGAAAACACATCTGCACTAGAAATTGAAACTACACTCAAAAAAATCAAACCTGCCTTCCACCCCTCAGACAATCTTCCCACCAAAATGCTTCTCACAAGCCCCGCCACTATAGCCAAACACATCGCCAACATCCTAAATAAATCCATAACACTAGGCCAGGTCCCAAAGCAACTTAAGCAGGCCATTATTAAACCTACCCTCAAAAAACCGAATTTAGATCCCAATGAACCAGCCAACTACCGCCCTGTATCTAACCTCCCTTTCCTCTCTAAAATACTTGAAAAGATCATCAACAGACAACTCACAGATTACATTGAAGAAAACAACATACTCTCCTCATCCCAATATGGCTTCCGTAAACACCATAGCACAGAAACGCTACTCATCACCCTCTCGGAAACTATACTTAAAGCTATGGACAAGGGACAATCCCACATACTTGCACTGCTGGATATCTCTGCAGCATTCGACACGGTCAACCATCTCACACTTATCAAACGACTCATGGAAATTGGCATCTCTGGCACCGCCCTACTTTGGTTCCAATCATACCTTAATGACAGGAGTTACAGTGTAAAAATTGGCTGTAACAAATCCAAACCTGTCAAACTATCACAAGGAGTACCACAAGGCTCATCCCTTTCTTCAACCCTTTTTAATATATACCTCCTTCCCCTCTGCCAACTTCTTTCTAAACTGGGTTTCCAGCATTTCATATATGCTGACGACGTACAGATACTCATCCCTATATCTGACTCCATCACAAACGCAATGAAGATCTGGAACTCTGCTCTGTCTGAAATAAACAAAGTACTCACTAACAATTTCCTAGCACTCAACACCAACAAAACAGAGCTTCTCATTCTTTCTCCCCCTAACAACCCCTTGCACAATCTTCCCCCCACCCTCTCTCTACCCGGCCACCCTCCTACACAACAAGTCCGCAACCTTGGCATAATGATAGACAACCAATTCAACCTCAAAAAATTCATCTCTGCCACTATAAAAAGCGGATTCTTTAAGCTCCACACCCTGAAGAGAATCAAACCTCTTCTCCACACCTCCGACTTCCGCACAGTGCTGCAAGCCATGATTCTGTCCAAACTCGACTACTGCAATGCCATCCTACTAGGCTTACCAAAAAGCACCTTACAACCGCTACAGTTACTACAAAACGCTGCTGCCCGCATCCTCACCAATACTCACCGTCATGAACATATTACTCCAGTTCTTCAGTCACTACACTGGCTCCCCGTATCCTCCAGGATAATATATAAATCACTCACACTCATACACAAAGCCATTCACAACCAAAACATGCAATGGTTCCCAGAATATTTCTCACTCTACATTCCGACTAGACCAACAAGAATGCAACACCAGGCCAAACTCCAAACACCCTCTCCTAAACTCATGAAGCATGTCACGTTTAGAGAGCGCTCATTCATTATAGCAGGAACCTCCCACTGGAATAAAATGCCTCCCCATTTACGCCAGGAACCCTGCCACAAAAAATTCAAACACAATCTCAAAACCTGGCTGTTCAAACTAGCGTACCCCGACTAACCAACGGACTCCCCGCCAAAGCTACGATATGTCCACCCGACTGATTTACGCCCAATTATATCTATTCTCCCTCCTCCCCACTTCTTGTGGATCTCCCTCTCCTCCTCCTTCTTACTCCTAATACCCCACCCACCCCCTCAACTACCTAACTGCTTTGATTAACTCTATTGTTAAAAAAAAAAAAAAAAATGTACATATGTATATAATCCACGTATTATCTCCACCACCCCCTGTTTACCGACTCCTTGTTAAAAATTTATATTATTGTAAAGCTTGTTGCTAGGTTATGTTACATTGTGAACCGAGGTGATGTTTTGCAAACGTGCCTCGGTATATAAAAAACCCTTAAATAAATAAATAAATAAATCTCTACTGAGGACCCTCATCGGTGTACCCTGCTCTGAGGACCATTGCTGTATCATCTCTACTGAGGAATCCTCATCGGTGTACCCCGCCCTGCGGACCATTGTCGTATCATCTCTACTGAGGAGCCTTCACCGGTGTACCCCGCTCTGCAGACCATTGCCATATCATCTCTTCTGAGGAACCCTCATCGGTGTACCCCACTCTGCTGACTACTGCCGTATCATCTCTACTGAGGAACCCTCACCGGTGTACCCCGCGCTGCGGACCATTGCCGTATCATCTCTACAGAGGAATCCTCCTTGGGTATTCCCCACTTCATAGACCCATGGCACCTCTGTGTCTATGTGACTTTCCTGATACACTCCCCGCTCCACGGGCAGTGTCACTCTATTTCTCTATAGCGACTCAAGGACTTCTGAGCTGTATCTAACATCAGCGCTTGGCGCTGATGCTCTGTGGATCCACCCCCTGGGGCCATCCTCTCTAGCTCCTTCTATCCTTCCAGCTCACTCTCTCTCTGCTCCCTCTCCAGGACCTGCTGTTCTAAGCACCCAGCTGTTGAGACCTCGCCTCCCGATGGTGAAGCTCACGGGGCTCCTCCCCATGGGCGGAACCATCTCTCACCTTGGCCCAGGGCTCACATACCCACAAACCTTAACATCTCCATTGTACTGAATGCTGGTTTAAATGAAATGTACAGACCCTTTTTCTTCCAGGGTCATCAGAGCATTAGGTTTTGAAACTTTTCTCTGCTTTGATTAATGCAATTTAGGTTAGAATGTCTTAAGATTAATTAAATTAACCATCCAAAAACACAGGAGTCAAAGCAAAATAGAAGTTATTTACAAAAGAGTATACAAAACCATGAGGTGAACAATCCCATGTTGAAGCAGAATTATGCAATGCAGGAAATGGTGTGTAATTATGTATTCCATTATGAACCATGGTAGAGAAGAGGTTGAATTAGCCGATAATTGAAAGTTTCATATCTCTATCAGAGTTTCAACTTTTATCATTGTCAATGAGGATGGTGTTCCTGCTGACAGGTTTCAAACTTCTAATTCCACAATCCTCTGGGCCTAAGCCCATGTCCAATATATGCTTTGTATGTCACTATAGAGAAAATAATTTAGCTGTTTTCACTTCGTATCATCCAGATTGATTTTCTACCCTGAAAAGTTAATCTTTTTCTAGTATTCCTGGAAGCCCTGAAATCTCTATCCTGTTTACCCTTTTCAGGGCAGTCCAAGTATTGTGTCACCTAGAACAGCCTCTATCCTCCACATCTATAGGGTTCTTTGTATATGAACAGGACATACATCAATCACTTGTAGATTTTTGTGTTCAAAATCATTGCCTTCAATGCCAAGGCAGGTTAATTTATCTGCTAAAGAACCCAAGTACCGTACAATGGAAATTAGCAGTACAATAGCTTGAGACATAGCCATTTTAATTCATTTAATTCAACAGCAGGAAACTTGTGTTTTTCCTTCAGTTTGACAAGAAAAGACTAACAAATAACTTTACAAGAATCAAAACAAAAATCACTTTGTGAAAAATCCCAAATTCTCTGGAACATAAATGCAAATCACTGTAAAGTCAGCACTTGCTGTTCTCCTCTGTTGCTTTTCTATGATTTCAAGAGTTTATTTTACAAGCAGTTGTGTCTGCACTGAGATGTCTATGCAATGCTAGCTGTATAAGTCGGGCTGTATAGGGACAGTGGTCCTTGAAATGAGAAAGGATCAAGGAAAGCACAGAAAATGAGACAAGAGAAGCTAAGCACAGAGACGTCCAGTGATTTGTTTAAAGCCACAAGGGCAGCACGGCGTAGAGAAGGTAAGGCCATGGGATGGGAAGGTCTCAGATTTTGCAGGTCTGCACTGTAGCCATCAGGTTACATCACTAGCCCTCTGCCTAGGCTGTGTTTGTGTTTTTAATTTTTACCAGATCTGAGCAAACAAATTATAGTGCCAGAAACTAGTGAGGAAAGTAAAAACTATAAACAGACATCATACTATTGGCCTTGCCATACTACTGTAAATCTTGGAAGAAACCAAATTGTCTAGCAGCCTACCTTTTCTTTCCCACCAAGGTCACAAAAAGCCATAATGAAGATCACTTTTTATATCGGAAAAGGTTTGCAGCTCTGCAGAGCAGTCAACAAGGGGCCATAAAGGATTTTCCCAAATTAAGGTTCTGAGGTGCAGTATTTATTTATTTATAAAATGTTTATAGTCCACCTCTTCCTATACAATAGTCCAGGGTGGGTTACATAATAACACAATCAGTAAGGCTTCCTGACAGAACAAGGTTTTCATTGTTTTCTAAACGTTTTTATATCAGTTTCGTTCCCTATCATCTCTGGTAGTTTATTCCCCATATATATGGAGCCAAAAAGGAAAAAGCCCCTTTCCTAGTTAATGGAAATACCTGGCTGGAGGGTAATGCAAGTAATCCCATTCCCTTAGATCTTAAGGATCTCTGCAGCACATATTGTTGTAATTTATTCTCCGAGTGGAGCAGTTTATGAACAGGGGTCATCATCTTAGTGACCTTTGGCTCACAGGGAGCCGATGAACCTCCTTCAACACTGGGGTTATGTGACCAAATCTACCCTTACCACTTAGGACCCTGGCTGTCGCATTTTGTACCATCTGCAAGACTCCAATAACCTTAACAGGAAGCCCCACAAGGAGGGCATTACAGTAATTAATATGGCTCAAAATGAGTGATTGCAACACTGATCTATAAAGCTGAGATAGCAACAATGCTCCTAATGATTTAACCATCCTAAGTTTACAAAATGCATTCTTCGCTACATTCTTTTCATGATTCACTATGGACAATCTAGAGTCTAATATAACACCGAGACTCCGTACCTCAGTCAAGATCAGTCATATGCTGTGTGGTATGTTATTGACTATATTACATTAACAGTCTTGCCTCTGTTTTTAATTGTATTTGACTAGAGTTGTAGTGCTTACAACCTTAATTCAAGATGCTGTACTGAGCTAGCTTTGCAAGTTGTTTGCTTTTTTTTTTCCAGAGGACTTCAGGTTTTGATTCAACTCTGATCATGATTACAATTGGTGATGTACAAACATCTTAAGCAACTGTTTTACTTGTCAGTGATGGGGACATTGGCCCAAGATTTGCATCCACAGCACTTGCTTCACCTGTGGCCTCTGGGTTTGGACAACAAGGAGAGTCTTATGGCAGAAAGTTCTACAGAATTGTTTGTGATGGAAGCTAAGTTCAAGTTGCACCCAGGAAGGGTCATTTTCAAAAGCCATTTAGCTGGGTAAATGAACCACTTAAAAATGACCCACCCTGAACTTGAGTAAAAGTATACACGGGGCTTAACAACGCAGGACAATTAGGTGGGATCAGAGGCAGGGTTACGTTAAAGAAGGCAACAACACACCTAGGTTTGCATTTTCAAAATCACCTGCATTGTCTTTCAGATAAAAGCTGGGAAAAATCTCAGGAGCAGTGAGAACTGGTGCACAATCTGTGCCTGCCTGTATAATTTTGAAAATTTCCCCTTTGATGCAATGGAAATGTAGGTCATCCTCTCTACCTGTTTAGCTAGAGTGGGTGTACCCAGAAAGAGCGCAGGCAAGCATTTCCAACCAAAAGTTGCAGATATAAATACAGAGAGCAACAAAACTCTTAGATGAGACAAACCCCAAAGCATTTATTTGACATTTCTGAGGTTTTCTCTTCGCTAATGGAGATCTATAACAAATAGGAGTAGTAAGATTTTTATTCTGGCACGCCATGTTGTGTCACATGTAATGTTTAGATACGTTTTAAACAAAAGGTATAAAAGATTAAAAAAAAAAAAAGATCTGTGACCGTAGCAAGTGTAAGAAAAGACAATGGAGACAATGGTTTTGGAGACCAAGGTCAGCTATTACATGAATATTCTTTCCCTGATTTAACTACTGTACCCTTCAGATGAAAAGGCTGTTGCTGACAGGGCAGATGCTAGGGAGCGTCTGGACTGATGCAGCCTGGCGGGCCTCAGAACTCCTGTCCTAGCTCAGAGAGAAGAGCTTTTGAATGTTCAACTTCAGACGCTCACCATGCCCTGGGAGTCAGATTAAAATACAAAACAAAACAAGGAAGCATGATGGCATGGCCTGTTCTACTAACGGAAAATTTATGGAAAAATTAAATCTGGAATACTGCATTTTTTTTTTTAAATTGCAGCAAAGGCCCATTTGGAAACCCCTTTGTATGGATTTTCTCCCCCACTCGTCTTGCAAAGCGATACAACATTTAGACTCAATCAAACCCCCTTTTTCTTGGTCCTTTGAAATGCTCTTTTTCAATACTTTGCCAGATTCACTACAATGTGAAATAATAAGGATGATTGAGCCTTTCTATCTTCTGCCTTATTGTCTCTCTAGCCAGGACAGAACAATAATCACTGCTGAGCACAGGTTGTGTGCGTTATCCACCTACAGAAAGGACTGTCAGCCATTCTTGTCATGAAAGGAACAGCACTTAGGAACTGTCAATCTTGCCTCCTGAGAGAGAGAGAGAGAGCAGGTTAAGAAACTGTTACTCCAATGCTATATTTATCAAATGCAAAAATGGGAGAGGTTCACACAAAAACACAAAACACAAATGTATCAAGCATTTTTCTTTCTTTCTTAAATAATGCACAATAACACAGCTACAAACTAGGTAAGCCTGCCAAAGCGATTGATCCTTGTCCTGTAAGTGATTAGGAGTTATGCAGAATGTTTACTTCCTGGCAAGCTGTACTGCTTTGTGCAGTCTTGATATCTGTACTATATTTTTGCATGGCCCATGTATCTCATGTATTCTGTATATGGTCCCACACATTGAAATATTGTGGCCAGCTGCATCTCCCAAGGACAATTCAATTGAAATAAATGGGAACCTTTTTGCTGGATTTTCCAGCATGGTTGCCTCAAGGTACCTGTGTGTGCTGAAAAGATGGGTATTGTGAATCCAGTTTCAGCATGCATTTAGTCAAACAATCACATAATAAAAAGCTTAGAGTGATGCACATAATGCAAGAACAATAAAATCATAATAAACAACACAGTGATAGCAAACTATAAAATCTGAACAAATTAAAACAAAATGCAATAATTTCAGACTGTAAAATCAAGGCAAAATATAAACAGTAATTTAAGCCATAGTGACAATATCATGAAAAATTAACAGTTTATGAAACAAACCAGCAGTTCCATCACAATAAGAACACAAACTATCAATATACAGAGCAAACTAAACTAGACAACAGCCCTCATAGAGAGAATGTAATTAACTAGGATGAAGAAAAGGTCTGAGTAAAAAGATGGACTTTTAAGGAGTCTATAAAACCTCAGAGAATTCTTCCCCAAAGAAAGATCCCAAGGGCTGCATCTTGTAGGCTGTGGGAACGTGATACTGAACAAATCTGCCCAGGAAGGAGCAGAGCATTAGGCAAGCATCTGCCCCCACCACAGTGACTTTATCTCCAAATGGACATTTAAGCATATTAAGTATCAACCAAAGGCTGTGAGAAACTCTCCTTACTTGTGTACAGCTCTGGAATGACTTATCATTCCACATCCTGTTTAAATGATGAGGGATTTGGTTTTGGGTTTGCAAAGCTCCATGGTTTTTGCAGGGTCCGTCTCACTAGCCCAGCAGCTGGGCCCACAAGAGAGGGCAGCAGTAGTAGCATTTCATAACTGCTCCGAATGCTGCCCCCACCCTTCCCCCAGTTAATCTCCGATGAAGCCCTGAGGACGCCGCAGGGACTGCTCCTGTGACTGCTGGCAGCAGCAGGAGACCTGCTTTGGGATGAGCATGGGGACTAAGCAGGCCTGTGCTCAGAGGTCCCCACTTCCATACAGAAGGAGGAAGGCTCCTCGTGGCTCTGCCTCGCTGGGTCGGACCAAGGCCCAAGGAGTCCAGCATCCTGTCTCCAACAGTGGCCAATCCCAAATAGTTGATCTGTTTCAGTGCCAGGAATAAGTGCTGGCTTTCACAAGTCTACCTCACTAACAACTCTTTTATGGACTTTTCCTTCAGGAATTTGCTCAAACCTCTGCCCTTACTCCAAAGCAGCCCTGCTGACACAGCAACATCCAGGTCCAGCCCTGCAGCTTCTTCCGGGAGAGATGACCTGGGTGCGAGCTGGCCTGGAGGAGCATTTGAGGTCCATGCAGGAGTGATGAATGGCTGGCTGGGGTGGGAGAGGGAAGAAGGCGACAAAGAGATTGCAAAGGGAAGAAAGAGAGAAAGAGAGAAAACGAGGAGATTGATCTGGAGAAGGAGAAATAAAAATTGAAGAAACAGGAGATTGAATGAAAAGAAGACAGAAGAGATGGAGACAAAAAAAGGTCAAGCACAAATAGGAAAAACAGATTTTTAATCAATGTCTGGTATTTCAGTTTGCTAAAAAAAATTTAAATTATAACTGCTAAGCAAAACTTGTTAAACAACATTAGGAGAAAGAACTAAAACATATTTTATCTGAAAAGACAGGGTGGGGGTGAGCGAGTCTCACCCCAGGAGGATTTTGCTTGACTACACTGGAGCCTTTGTGGCTTGATAACCTGCTCTCACTATTTATCAACAACTTTTCTGAAGCTGAAAGAGTGGAACTGCTGTATTCCAGCCTACAGAAACAGCTTTCGCCTCTTGTACCTGAAGCGCAAATGAATGGTTGCCCTTACGTGCTGACCTCTTACCTCTGTTCATGGCAGACTACAGTAAATGAGCATCAGCCTGGTCTGACCTAGGTTCATATCTCAATACAGTGCCCTCACCTAGGCTGCAAGAGCAGATACTGCAGGGATCTCACCCTGGCTTGTTATTCTCCAGACATGAAGGCAGAGAGCAGAGAGTATTGAACAGTTCAAACTTTTAGATTGGGACGCAATTCTGTAGTTTAATATATATTTTTCAAAACGGCTACTCCAAAAGTCATAAATGCAGTACAGTGGTTTTCAACCAGGTCCCCCGACACGGACCGGGTTTCGCTGTAAGCTGCGTCGGGAGGGACTGAGAACAGTGAATAATTTCAACCACTTCAAGAAAATAAAATTCATACATTAGCAAATTAGGGACTGTATATGGGCAAATATCAAACTGTAATAGCTGGGACACATACCTTAACTCAGGTCCAATTTTAGATCAGAAGGAGAGCAAGCATCGCTTACAGAACCAAACATTTAAAGGGGTGAAAATGGCGCGAAACCTCAAGCCAATCACAGAACAGTAACAACAATGATGTCAACTCATCAAGATAGTCTGCTGATAGTCAAAGGAAGCGGAACCATTCGATTTCATTGTTTAGACCCCTAGGGGTTAAACAATTCAAACAAAAGATCCACTTCTGTTCCCTACGTGTCAACATTTCTGCAAAGTTACCTCCTCGTGTCGGGGGAGAAATTATGTCAATAATGAAAAAACTTTATGTCTGATTCAGAATGAGAGTGGGCGGACCAGTGGGATACTAGTGGGGCCATTTCATGATTAGTGTGTATATTCGATCGATGCTCAATGATTCTAGTGCGGATAAATCTTATAGTCTTACCCACATAAAGTTTAGGGCAGGGGCACACCACCACGTATACCACCCCCCGCGAAGAACACGTAGCTGTGAATCTTAGCTCATATATTTGTTGAGTGACAGGATGTACAAAAGTATTACCAGAAATGGTATGGGGGCAGTCTGAACAATGTCCGCACGGAGTGAAACCAGTACTTACGACATTAGGAGATACCTCACTAACAAACTGTGAGTGTACCAACATGTCCCTCAAGTTGCGACCTCTTCTAAAAGAAAATCTTAGGGGTGACTTGAAACAGCCATGTAGTGCCAAAACATGCCAATGACACTTAATAATACTTGTAAGGTCATAAGTGTGAGTAGAAAAAGGTAATACACAGGTGATATAACCATCCGAAGACCGGGACTGTGGTAAAAATAATAGGTCACGGGTAACATAAAGTGCCCGTTTAAAAGCTTTACGTAAAATTTTCCAAGGGTACCCCCTCTCTTGAAACCATGAGATCATTTGCTTAGCTTGATTGACGAACTCTGTTCGTGAAGAACAGAGCCATCGAAGGCGTAATTGTTGACCAGTAGGTATATTCCTTCTAAGATGTGAGGGATGGTGACTGTCAAATTTCAACAAGGTATTACGGTCTGTGGGTTTCCTAAAAATAGAAGTGATAATTTGACCTGAGGAGATGGCAATAGTAATGTCCAAAAAGGATTTCAAGGGTTGATGCCTTCCATGCTTGGTATCTCTTCTGTGTCTGGTGGTTCTGGTTTTCCATCTGCTCCCCCAATCCAGCAGCCCCCTCTTTTTTTAGATCCTCCTCAGGCTATTCCACCTCAACCTCCACCGCAAGCACAATTACCTCGGACAACACGCAGTACTCAATACCAGGGCAAGTCTCAGTTCTCAGCAACATCTCGCAACACTCGCAGCACTCGGCAACAACCATCCGACCCATGACAGTAAACTCTCATTGCTCCAGTGCAGTTTATAATTTGTCTACTCGAGTTCTAACGTCCTCGGAACTGTCGATCTTGGAGAAAGGACTTTCATTTGTCCCTACTGTTCATTATGATTTATTTGATGTGCATGTACACCTTTATCGTTTTTTTCGCTTGTTGCGTATTAAAAGTTTTTTTGCAGATTCTCCGCCAGTTCAGGATATTTCTGTAATATGCAAAAAATCATGCTGGAATCCACCGGGGCCTCTGGACCCTGTGTTACACACTTTTGAAAAATTAATATTGGCTGACATTGAAAAATTGCCGATTCACCCCCATGTGTCACACTATAATCTATCTAAGGCTGAGAGGTTAGCTATCACGTCCTTAGCTAATGTTGTGTCTATTGTAATTAAGCCTGCAGACAAAGGGGGTGGGGTGGTGGTTTTAGACCATCAATTCTACGTGAATGAAGTCCAACAACAACTCCAGGACTTGGATTGCTATTTACCTTTAGCCACTGATCCAACGGCTCACTTACAGTCCCTGATATTCAGGTCGATACTGTAAGACCGCGGGAGAGCGGACGGACGCCCGCTCTCCCGGCGCGCGCACCGGCCCCTCGCTGGTGCGGGCGATTCAGTATTTAAATGAGGTGACGCGGGAAAAACGGGGAAAAGGAGGCGCTAGGGACACTAGCGCGTCCCTAGCGCCTCCTTTTGGCCTGGAGCGGCGGCTGTCAGCGGGTTTGACAGCCGACGCTCAATTTTGCCGGCGTCGGTTCTCGAGCCCGCTGACAGCCACGGGCTCGGAAACCGGACGCCGGCAAAATTGAGCGTCCGGTTTTTTACTTTTTTTTACTTTTGGGGACCTCCGACTTAATATCACCATGATATTAAGTCGGAGGGTGCACAGAAAAGCAGTTTTTACTGCTTTTCTGTGCACTTTCCTGGCGCCGGAAGAAATTAGCGCCGACCCAAAGGTCGGCGCTAATTTCTTAGAGTAAAATGTGCGGCTTGGCTGCACATTTTACTTACTGAATCGCGCGCGCATACCTAATAGGGCCATCAACATGCATTTGCATGTTGAGGGCGCTATTAGGTGCCGCGGGTGGGCCGCGTGTTTTCCTCCCCTTACTGAATAAGAGGTAAGGGAAAACACGCGTCCAGAGCAGGCTGACAGTGCGCTCCGACGGAGCACACTTTACTGTATCGACCTGTAAGGATGTAGTGCAACAAGCTCTTGACTCACATCAGATCACCCCGCGTGAAGCTGATTTTTTACAGACTGAATTTCCATGTATACCATCCTTTTATGTCCTTCCCAAAATCCAAAATACATAAATTATTAAGAACCCCCCCCCCCCCCGGTCGTCCGATAGTCTCCAGGATAGGTTCAGTCTTAGAACCATTGTCACAGTTTGTGGACCTGTTTATTCAACCTTTTGTTCCCCTGAGTAAGTCTTATAGAAACATAGAAACATAGAAATGACGGCAGAAGAAGACCAAATGGCCCATCCAGTCTGCCCAGCAAGCTTCCCTCATTTTTTCTCTCATACTTATCTGTTTCTCTTAGCTCTTGGTTCTAATTCCCTTCCACCCCCCGCCATTAATGTAGAGAGCGGTGATGGAGCTGCATCCAAGTGAAATATCTAGCTTGATTAGTTAGAGGTAGTAGGGGTAGTAACCGCCGCAATAAGCAAGCTACACCCATGCTTATTTGTTTTTACCCAGATTATGTTATACAGCCCTTATTGGTTGTTTATCTTCTCCCCTGCCGTTGAAGCAGGGAGCTATGCTGGATATGCGTGAGGTATCAGTTTTTTTCTTCTCCCCTGCCGTTGAAGTTATGCTGGATATGCGTGAAGTATCAGTTTTTCTTTTCCCCTGCCGTTGAAGCAGAGAGCCATGCTGGATATGCGTCGAGAGTGAAGTATCAGGTACATTTGGTTTGGGGTAGTAACCGCCGTAACAAGCCAGCTACTCCCCGCTTTGTGAGTGCGAACCCTTTTTTCTTCTCCCCTGCCGTTTAAGCAGAGAGCTCTGCTGGATGTGTGAAGTAACAGTTTTTCTTCTCCCCTGCTGTTGAAGCAGAGAACTATGCTGGATATGCATTGAAAGTGAAGTATAAGAATGGAGTGATCAAGCTAGTTGAAAGGCATCAGGAATAGAGGAAGGTGGAGGTAGTAATTTGGATATTTGGTTTGGGATAGTAACCGCCGCAACAAGCCAGCTACTCCCGTCTTTGTGAGTGCAAATCCTTTTTTCCACATTTCCTCTTGCTGTTGAAGCTTAGAGTGATGTTGGAGTCACAGTAACCATGTGTATGTTTATTGAATAAGGGTATTGTCTCCAGGCAGTAGCCATCATTCTGGCGAGTCACCTACTCTTCATTGGCGGCCTCTTGACTTTATGGATCCACAGTGTTTATCCCACGCCCCTTTGAAGTCCTTCACAGTTCTGGTCTTCACCACTTCCTCCGGAAGGGCATTCCAGGCATCCACCACCCTCTCCGTGAAGAAATACTTCCTGACATTGGTTCTGAATCTTCCTCCCTGGAGCTTCAAATCGTGACCCCTGGTTCTGCTGATTTTTTTCTTATGGTAAAGGTTTGTCGTTGCCTTTGGATCATTAAAACCTTTCAAGTATCTGAAAGTCTGTATCATATCACCTCTGCTCCTCCTTTCCTCCAGGGTGTACATATTTAGATTCTTCAATCTCTCCTCGTACGTCATGCGATGAAGATCCTCCACCTTCCTGGTCGCCCTTCTCTGTACCGCTTCCATCTTGTCTTTGTCTTTTTGTAGATACGGTCTCCAGAACTGAACACAGTACTCCAGGTGAGGCCTCACCAAGGACCTGTACAAGGGAATAATCACTTCCCTTTTCTTACTCGATATTCCTCTCTCTATGCAGCCCAGCATTCTTCTGGCTTTTGCTCTCGCCTTGTTGCATTGTTTCGCAGACTTCATATCATTAGACACTATCACCCCAAGGTCCCTCTCCTGCTCCGTGCACGTCAGCCTTTCCCCCCCCATCGAATACAGTTCATTCGGATTTCCGCTCCCCATATGCATGACTTTGCACTTCTTGGCATTGAATCTCAGCTGCCATATCTTCGACCACTCTTCCAGTTTCCTTAGATCCCGTCTCATTCTCTCCACTCCTTCCGGCGTGTCCACTCTGTTGCAGATCTTAGTGTCATCCGCAAAAAGACAAACCTTACCTTCTATCCCGTCCGCAATGTCGCTCACAAAGATATTGAACAGGACCGGTCCCAACACCGATCCTTGCGGTACACCACTTAAAACCGCTCTCTCTTCAGAGAAGGTTCCGTTTACCATCACACATTGTCTTCTGTCCGTCAACCAATTTGCAATCCAGGTCACCACCTTGTCACTCACTCCCAAGCTTCTCGTTTTATTCACCAGTCTCCTGTGCGGAACCGTATCAAAAGCTTTGCTGAAATCCAAGTATATGACATCGAGCGCTCTTCCTTGATCCAATTCCTTGGTTACCCAGTCAAAAAAGTCAATCAGATTTGTCTGACAGGATCTTCCCCTGTCAGAAGATCCTGTTATATATGTCTGACAGGATCTTCCCCTGTTATATTAGGGATTCTAGTCACTTGATCACACTGCTACAGGATATATCTGCAGTTCCGGCAGGTTGTTTTTTGATTACGTTAGACGTTGTTTCTTTGTATTCAAATATCCCTCAGAATGAGGCACTTACTGTGATTGAGGACACTTTGAACCTCCGTACTGTCCTCACTCGGGGTTCCACCACTTTTTTGATACCCTTACACAGATTGCATTAACGAAGAATTATTTTCAATTTGACATTTCTTTTTTTCAACAAATTAAAGGTACAGCAATGGGGGCCACTATGGCCCCCAGTCTGGCAAATCTTTACGTAAATAGGTTTGAGGAATTGTTTGTGTACCCGTCATCATGGTCTCCATTTATCTTTTTATGGAAGCGGTATATTGATGACATTCTGTTGATTTGGACAGGTACTGATGTCCAGTTTTACTGTTTTTTGGATTGGTTGAATGGTTGTAATACCAACTTACAGTTTAATAGCCAGATTAGTTCAGATACTATATCCTTTTTGGACATTATTATTACCATCTCCTCAGGTCAAATCGTCATTTCTATTTTTAGGAAACCCACAGACCGTAATACCTTGTTGAAATTTGACAGTCACCATCCCTCACATCTTAGAAGGAATATACCTCACATCTGAGCAGGAATATACCTCCTTTGATGGCTCTGTTCTTCACAAGCAGAGTTTGTTGATCAAGCTAAGCAGATGATCTCATGGTTTCAAGAGAGGGGGTACCCTTGGAAAATTTTACGTAAAGCTTTTAAACGGGCACTTTATGTTACCCGTGACCTATTATTTTTACCACAGTCCCGGTCTTCGGATGGTTATATCACCTGTGTATTACCTTTTTCTACTCACACTTATGACCTTACAAGTATTATTAAGTGTCATTGGCATGTTTTGGCACTACATGGCTGTTTCAAGTCACCTCTAAGATTTTCTTTTAGAAGAGGTCTCAACGAGGGACATGTTGGTACACTCACAGTTTGTTAGTGAGGTATCTCCTAATGTCGTAAGTACTGGTTTCACTCCGTGCGGACATTGTTCAGACTGCCCCCATACCATTTCTGGTAATACTTTTGTACATCCTGTCACTCAACAAATATACGAGCTAAGATTCACAGCTACGTGTTCTTCGCGGGGGGTGGTATACGTGGTGGTGTGCCCCTGCCCTAAACTTTATTTGGGTAAAACTATAAGATTTATCCGCACTAGGATCATTGAGCATCGATCAAATATACACACTAATCATGAAATGGCCCCACTAGTATCCCACTGGTCCGCCCATTCTCATTCTGAATCAGACATAAAGTTTTTCATTATTGACATAATTTCTCCCCCGACACGAGGAGGTAACTTTGCAGAAATGTTGACTTGTAGGGAACAGAAGTGGATCTTTCGTTTGAATTGTTTAACCCCTAGGGGTCTAAACAATGAAATCAAATGGTTCTGCTTCCTTTGACTATCAGCAGACTATCTTTTTTTTTTATTCTTTTATTTATAGAATTTTTAACCTTTCATACAGGTAAAATCATAAGTAAAAATACAATGGGATTATGCAGTTAGCTATCTTTAAACTCTTGAATGTTAGAAACAACAATACTACATTTACATTATACATAAAGTAAGTTAACTGCAACATTTCTCCATGTAATATTAATGAAACGAAAGACAACTCCTATCTTGAGCGAACAAGGAAATTTAATAATCTACTCTATTATAATATTGGAAATAGAGAAATTAGTGGCATTTATCCTTCTCTAACCGTAAATCAAGATATACCTTGACTCGGACTTACCCAGGAGCTTGAGTTTAGAAAAATCTGTAACTGATCAGGTTCATAGAAAACATTCTTAACCCCTTGTTTATTCACTATACATTGGCATGGGAACCTAAGAGTAAACTTGGCTCCCATGCCCACCACTTCATTAAGCAATAAAAGAAATCTTTTTCTACGTTCCTGAGTGGAACGTGTAACATCTGGAAAGACCCATATGGACTGTCCCAAAAAAGGTATCTTTCTATTGCGGAAGAAAGCTTTTAGTATCATTTCTCTATCTTGTGCAAATACACATTGGATAAACATGGTTCCTCTTTTAGTAGGTTTTATTTCCCCTGATGTTTCTAAGAATTGTGTTAATTCCAAATCTAAATCAGGCACTTGATCGTTTGATGTTATAGAAACAGTTTTTGTCATATAAATTTTTGCCAGTGTAGGCATCAATTCTTCAGGAATTTTTAATACTTCCATCAGATATTTTTTAAACATTTCTAAAGGAGAAACCTTTTCAAATAAAGGAAAATTCAGTAAACGAAGATTCAGATATCTAATTGAATTTTCAATATTCTCTATCTTTCTTTGCTGGATTATATCAGATTTTATAAATTGTATTTTATTGGTTTGTAAAGTAGAAACCTTTTGTTCTAATTGAACTATATTTTGCGTATTTGTGGAAATACTTAATTCCATGGGGTGAATTTTCCCTACCAAACTAGAGGTAACATCCACAAGAGAAGATACTGACTTTTCTAAAACCATTATTGCAGTCCATATGGAATCCGTTGTAATTTCAGTGGGTTTAGGAATAGCTGGGCGCAAAATAGTAAACTCAGTTCGTTGGGTATCCACAAGGTTACTTGATTCCCCCGATGTTAGTATTTTCTCTCTAGGAGTAGAGGCTTTAATTTCAGGGGAAGTCAGAACTTCATTCCCCAGGATAATGCCCTCCGTGAACCCAACAGCTCCTGGTTCCGGGATAGACTCACTTATGACAAGAGAAACTTCTCTGTCAATACTTTGTCCTTCTGGTGTGTTTAATACTCCTGAGGGAGCCCCAACTCCCTAATCCTTGCTTTTCTTTTCGAGTGTGGCATATGTTTTCTCTAGTTATTTATATCAAGGGTTCTACCTTCCCAAAGTCTCTTAAATCCAATAACTTGTTTATAGGAGTTGGCAGACGAGGGTACACAGAGAGGGGTAGAGAGAGAGAATTTTTTTATAAGAATAGTACTTACTATTGATGAAAAAATGAAAAAGCTTTGCAAATTCTCAGGCAAAGCCGCGCGCCCCTTTGGCGTGCGCGGCTTCGGCAGCGCGCCAGCGGCAGCAGCGCACCGCAGAAAGGGGCGGTTTTAAGGCCTACCGTCGCCTTTCTGATGACGTCAGAGGTAAGTCCAATCAGGCCGGGACGTATCCTCACCTTCCACAAGCAACAAAGTATTCAGGCCGGGACGTGTCCTCACCCTCGTAAGAGGCAAATTCAACAAATTAAGCACCTCTCCGGGTCCTCTCTCCTCTCTGCTTCCCCCGGAGAAGTTGCAGAAAGGGGCGGTTTTAAGGCCTACCGTCGCCTTTCTGATGACGTCAGAGGTAAGTCCAATCAGGCCGGGACGTATCCTCACCTTCCACAAGCAACAAAGTATTCAGGCCGGGACGTGTCCTCACCCTCGTAAGAGGCAAATTCAACAAATTAAGCACCTCTCCGGGTCCTCTCTCCTCTCTGCTTCCCCCCAGCAGACTATCTTGATGAGTTGACATCATTGTTGTTACTGTTCTGTGATTGGCTTGAGGTTTCACACCATTTTCACCCCTTTAAATGTTTGGTTCTGTAAGTGATGCTTGCTCTCCTTCTGATCTAAAATTGGACCTGAGTTAAGGTATGTGTCCCGGCTATTACAGTTTGATATTTGCCCATATACAGTCCCTAATTTGCTAATGTATGAATTTTATTTTCTTGTAGTGGTTGAAATTATTCACTGTTCTCAGTCCCTCCCGACGCAGCTTACAGCGAAACCCGGTCCGTGTCGGGGGACCTGGTTGAAAACCACTGTACTGCATTTATGACTTTTGGAGTAGCCGTTTTGAAAAATATATATTAAACTACAGAATTGCGTTCCAATCTAAAAGTGTTTGGACTGTTCAATACTCTCTGCTCTCTACCTTCATGTGTGGCTAAGATTTGGAGAGCAGTTATCTCCTTTTCCTATATTGTTATTCTCCAGGACATGAATTTCCTGCAGGCAAATGAGAAGGCAGGGAGACTGGCACTGCCTGAGAAGAAAGGATTTGATAACACACCAAAGCACTTTATCACCATGACAAAGGGACACTTTGAAGAATCAACAGCTATTGTTGTGTCACTCTGTTACTTTTTTTTTCACTGGTGTTCTTGGGCTATCCAGTCTGCACGTAGGGCCTGATTTACTAACGCTTTTCTCCCATTCTGTGTCAATGGGGGAGGAGCTGAGTGTTAAAAAATAATAAAGCATTTGTGCAATTCTAGTGGTCATCAAATTCTGCAATCTAAATAGCAAAATTAATTTCCAGGTAAAAAAATAAAATAAATGGAGGATTATGCTGTTATTTGGACAAGGAACATCTAAGGGAATGAGCAGGGGTCACTATTTTGCAAATGTATGAGTTTCCAAACCATAGAAATGAAATGACATAGAAACATAGAAACATAGAAATGACGGCAGAAGAAGACCAAACGGCCCATCCAGTCTGCCCAGCAAGCTTCACATTTTTTTCTCATACTTATCTGTTTCTCTTAGCTCTTTGGTTCTATTTCCCTTCCACCCCCACCATTAATGTAGAGAGCAGTGATGGAGCTGCAACCAAGTGAAATATCAAGCTTGATTAGTTAGGGGTAGTAGGGGTAGTAACCGCCGCAATAAGCAAGCTACACCCATGTTTATTTGTTTTACCCAGACTGTGTTATTCAGCCCTTATTGGTTGTTTTTCTTCTCCCCTGCCGTTGAAGCAGGGAGCTATGCTGGATATGCGTGAAGTATCAGTTTTTTCTTCTCCCCTGCGGTTGAAGCAGGATATGCATTGAAAGTGAAGTATCAGGCTTATTTGGTTTGGGGTAGTAACCGCCGTAACAAGCCAGCTACTCCCCGCTTTGTGAGTGCGGAAATGAGATGAAATGTATGAGCTCTAATAATAGGCTGAGGGCTAATATGCTAAGCTTTTGAAGTAACACAAACCAGGCTGCACCACTACAAAATCTGCTGCAGATATATTACTGCTCCTTTCATGGAGTATCTTCAGCCTGTCTTTGTAAGGTTTGTGGTGTCCCAGGCCTTGGATCATTTCAGTAGCCCTTCTCTGAACTGCTTCCATCCGTTCAATGTTCGTAAGGTACAGGTTTAAAAAATAAATACACTTCTCAAGTCTGAATGGATCTCCTCAGCAATGGAAGTGAGGGTCCTTAAAATATTCAGGGATACTAATTTACCACATCCTTTCCTCTTAAACAAAGCTAATTCTAAAAAGTTAGTGAAGTGCTTTATGACGGAAACTTTCAAACTGGCGCAAGAGCGCACATGTGTGCGCGTTTGTCGGCTCACACCTCGGTACACGGATATTTTATAGCTTGCACGTGATATGTGCTCATGTTATAAAGCAGACTGGCCATGCACACATGTGCGCCAGATTTTAAGTGAGCACATGCAAGGGCATGCAAAAGCCACTTCTACCATGTAAATCAGGGAATTTTAAAAGGGACACGTGCCGACACCATTTCCAGTTTTACCAGTTTGTCCAGTTAGGAGATAGGTCTTCCAAGCCCCCAGTTTAATAGCCTTCAAACCCCCCCCCCCCAGTTATCCCCATTTATGCGCGTAGACGGGCTGCTTTTAAAATGGGCTTGGTGCGCGCGAGCCCAGCATATTCGCCCATCCCCTAATTAATGCACATTGGGCTTTTAAAATTCACCTTCATGGTAGCAGACTGCAAACATAGCGCTGAGATTCAAACCATAGCACAAAGAGCATGAAGGTGCTGGGTGCCGGCACGCTGCAGGTCCTGATGTATCACTTCCTTACTGCATCCTTCATCAGAACACACCATGCTACAGTCAGGAAAACTAAACTTTCTGTCCGCAATAGCCGGTAGTTTCCATCAAACTCTGTCTTCTTTAAGTTCAATTTCTGTTTCCTGCATTTATTAGTTTTTCCAAAGTTAAGACTGACAAGAACAGAATGCCCTTTAGTTCAATGACAGATCAGGTACCGAAAGGTCAGAAAAATAATTGCTAGATTGTTGAATACTAAAGAATTTCCTTTGCTGCGTCTCTCCCACGCTTACAATACCCTGCCACTTTGATGTTCTGTTCTTGTATTTTGGTTCCATGCTCATTTTGTATTAATCTCAGGCATGGTCAGCATCCTTAAATGATTTATGTTAAGAGTCCGATAATTAAAATGTGATGAATTCTCTCCGTTAACCAAATGTCTCTGTTTGTGAAGTTCTGGCACTGTAAGGTGAGTACATCATTGTAAAACAGTTGAACTCTTTGGCTGAGAAAGGAGCTGTCCGATCAGCTGGAAAGAGAACAAGAATACCTTGGGAGATCGATGATACAATCCACAGAAAATGCACAGGAGGTGCCAAAATGGAACTCCTTTCATATCTGTTCAATCTTGTGGAAAGTGGCACTGCATAGAAATGACAATATGATTCACAAAGGCTTTTCTCTTATTCTGCGCCTGTGTGAAATCAAACAAGTGATTTACATTAGCAGTAACACTATAGGTTATGTACTATGCAATAGTCTGCTCTAATAGGCAATAATGAATGCTTGTGTATGTATATTAGTCTATGACACTAAAGGTCTAAACATTTAGCAGCATTCTGGGCCCTATTCAAAAGATTTACTTAGCCAAAGCTAGGTTTTAGTCAGGCAATCTAAAAATCTAGCCCCTTTAGCTAAATCTGTGTGTATAAAATCACAAGCTGGGTATAGAAGGGACTGTATTGGAGGCATTAAGAACACAAAATCATAAGATATCCCATGCTGAGTCAGAGAAAATGTTCATAGTAAGCCCAGCATTCTGTCTCTGACAATGGCCAATCTGGCAGATCCCAAAGACTAGATCCACTCCATGTTACTCATGCCCAGGGATAAACGCTGGATTTCTGAAGTCTACCTGGATATTTCCTTTAGGAAGTCATCCAAACCCTTTTAAACCCAGCTATGCTGGATGCCCTGATCACATCCTCCAACTTGACAGTGCATTGAGTGAAAAACTACTTTTTGCAATTTGTTTTAAATCACAGAGTGTCTCCTTAGTACTATTTGGCAGGGTAAATTGCACAATATTCACTGCTAGCCAGCTAAGTAAATATAGCTACATAACCCTGGCCATACAAATAGTAAGTTTAAATCTATCCACTCATATCTTGTACAGACATTCAGCCACACAATTATTTGGTAAGTGTAGCTGAATACTTGTTCAGAGTTAACCTGGCAATCTTCTTTGTTCTGCAGGTTTTTGAAACTTCTCTTAAGCATTTCTTTCCCCTTAGGGACAGTAACTTTCAAAGCGGCACGTGTGTGCATGTTCATTGGCCCATGCCCAGGGACTCGGCCATTTTATAATGTACGCATGTATATGCAGGCATATTATAAAATAGCCTGACTGTGTGCACGTGGGCGTCATTTTAAGTGGATGCACGCCTGTGCCTGCAAATGCCATTTCTACCGCGTTTAAGTGGGGGGATTTTAAAAGGCTTGCACGCTGACGCCATTGCCAGTTTTCCCAGTTCAGCTTGTTAAGGGATAGGACTTCCAAACCCTCCTAGTTTATTAGCCCCCCCTTCCGCCCCGTGGATCTGTCTAGAGTTTTTTGTTTATAACTTGCATGTCATTCATAGCTGAAGCAAAGTTACATGACAGAGGGCCTGGGGATGCACCAATGTGCCTAAGTATTTACAACCAAATTTCTATTTTAAACCAGGAACGTCCATGCCCCATCCCTTTTTGGAAACGTTTCATTTGTGCGCACAGTGGCATGTATGCGTATATACGGGCAGATTGGTGATCGCCAGCCCAACATATTTGCACACGTCGGACTTTTAAAATTCACCTTAAAGAAATACAATCACTTTACATCAAGTCCTCTATCTTATGTTTTCCAATCTCTTCTTCTGCTTTATACCCACTGATATAGCATTTGTGTAAAAGCTCCTATCTATTCTCTGGTTAAGGATGACTGCTGAGCCTTCCACCCCATTCACGCCTGTTTGAAATGGCAATGACTCCAGCAAAGATTTGGGTGTTCAATTTTCTTGTTTTTAAATAAATCCAAAATGCTGAAAATTATTCAGACATAGCATCCTGAGAGCAATCTGCATTTCTTGGGGCTTCTGACCCACCTGTTTTTGTAATAAAGGTTTTCAGCACAGGAGAACACTCAGGTGCATCATGCAATTTCCACATACAAATAGATGTCTGCCGATAATGATTTTTTATAAATGCTTCTTCCAAAAGGTTGAATGGGAGGTCCCAGGGTAATTTACTCTTTTATTGGCTAAAAAAGATGTCTATGAAGAACAACCACTATGATAAATAAACAGCTAGCACAGCTGTGCTTGTACAGATCTTGTTTTAAAGCTTTTTAAACCAATCCATTTGAGCTTTCTAATGGAGAATTACACTTGCCTAAAATATAGGCATCAATTAACCTGAATTTGCAGCAGGTCATTTTTCTTGAAATTATTAAACAAGTTCAAGTCTCATTACAGTACGGTCAACAGCATCAACCAGGTCTCCAAACCTTAATTTCCTCCAGGCCTCATCATTACTGAGATAATCCTTATCGGCTGCACGACTACCCTCTGCTGCCACTGCACTGGCATGGAATAGGCAGATGAGATGCAAACAAAGTGCCAGCAGAGTGGGCAAGTGCTTGCCCGCTGCTTGGCAAAGAGGTACACAGCGGCTGTCCATATGGCAGAGATCTGGCATTGCCTTGTCAGTGCTTTGTATCAAAATGTAATTACAGAAGTTCAGCTTTCCGCCTGAGAAATACTTCCCATATCAATCTCCAGGGTTTTGCAAACAGAAAGATAATGTTTTGTAGAGGTAAAAGTTGGCTAGGGATTTTGTCATGTTAGCAACAGGAAAGGTATCGTTTTACGGTCAACAATTTTCCAGGGTATAACTATATGCAGTATATTTAGTTATTTATAAAATGTATAACCTGCTGGTCCGTAAATCTCTGCGGGGTTTGTGGTGTTGGCAGAGAAGATTTGTAATGATGTAAGCAGGTTCCCAAACTAACCTGTAACTTTAGCAGTAGCAGTTAAACAAATGGTTGAAAATTAGAGCTATCCGCAGGGGGGAGGGGGGGTTGGATTTTGGTGTGCAAATGCTGTAAGCTTCATGAGATGAGAACTTCTTCAGACGCCCCATACCACACGCAGTCATAGCTCAGCTCATTCTCTGTTCTCCCCATTCTTCCTCTTCCCCCACCCCATTATCTAAGGGTAACTTGAATTAAATCTGAAGCACCTTGGTGTAAAATAAATCAGAACTGCCTCTCAGTCATAGTGGCGGTGACCTTTAGAAGGCGAAGGTCTCCAGGCTTTGCTATTCCTAATTTGGGGGTAGCATAAAGCGACCTCTGAAGCATAACGTGCTCATACCAGAGTGTGCCAGGATGCTGTAGAAGAAGAAATATAGGTTTACATAAGGTCATTTTGCCCCCTCCCCGCCCCCATGGTCATCATTTCCGCTTGCCCCGTTTTACAGAGTTTGCAGTAGGTCCAACATCTCCAGCGCCTTTGTCATCGCTGCTGTCATGCACTGAAACCAAAAGGTCCAAATGGAAGCACAATCCACATTTCTGCAGAAGAGATAATAACTGTTCCTGCAGATCACTACGCTGATCGACCTGCCGCTATTTATACTTTGCATGTGACAGAGGGTTGGGGGGAGGGGGGGCTGGTTTACTCTTTTAAAGCTTCATATTTAAAGTCTGGGAACAAATGAGAGCAAAAAAAGAAGTGTTAAAGGCTTATTGAAGTCAGTTTGCCACATCCTGCAAAGTGAGAAAGGGAAAATAATTCCAGAGCATCTACCATGCATGCAAAATCTTGGGAAAAGCTCTGCAGGAGTTTTGCTTCATGGGCTAAACAGCAGGGTCAGGCTGCAGACTAAGCATTTTTGCTTGTACAGGGGGTTTTTTTCCCCCTTCTGTGGAATTTTCTCTCTTTCTGGTATTGCAGAAAATTTAAAGATTGATATTGAGCAAACTGGGGATCAGGAAAGTTACCCAGATAAGTTTAATTGGGTACCTTTAGGTAAGTGTTCTGTTGAATATTTCTAGCTAAAATGATTCCCTGGGTGACTCTAGAATAGTGATTCATGCACACCCCTCTAATGCTCTCACCCTCTCTCTTTTTATCTGACTAAATTTTGGCCTATGCTTGTGTAATTTTGCCACTAAGAAGAATGGGATGTTTAAGACTCAGGTTTGTCCGGGAAACTCAAAATGTATCCAGACAAACCCATTTGAGTATCATCCTCTAAATTCTTGGAGAAATGTATATTTCTGAATTGTGTGAATAAATTGACTTGCAGGGCTTTTGCACTTTTTTCTAATTGTTCCCAGTCCTTAGTGTAAAGGATCTGTTTGAAGATCATTGGAAGGTTAATGAAGATGGTGTTGGTGGTGAGAGTTAAAAAGGGAGCCGATCTGGGAGAAGCACAAAAAGTGAAGAAACTCTGGAAGCAGAAACTAGAGGCAGGTGTTTAAGTGTTACAATTCCCTATTGAAGAGCGTCAATAATGAGTTTTGGGGCTGCCAGAATGAATGTCACAGTGTTAATATTTCCTACTTAAACAAAGTCCGAAAGTGGAAACAACAGAAATTGACAACACAAAAAGGATTCCACTCACTCTTCTTGAAAATCTTTGTAAATATGTATATATATATATATATATATATATCTAATGGCCTATTATTTTAAATGCCCGGTCTTTACATGCGTGGCCAGGCCTTATGTGCACTGGGCTAATCTTCCATGAGGCCCGGCCACATGCGTAACGGCCGGTATGCGCTCAAGTGCCAGGCCTCTTGGAAGGGGCGGGCCAGAGGGCATGTTTTCGGCGGGCCGGGACAGCGCCATTGTTCGCTGTCCTGACTGCCGGCGTGCGCAACTTACTTCAACTCGGGAGCTGAAGTAAGTTGAACAAAAAAGGTAAAAAAAATAATGTTTGATTTAGGGATTGGAGAGGAGAGGAGAGGGGAAGGGGAAGAGGAAAGGAGGTTAGGGTAGGGTGTAGGGAAGATCCCTCCCAGTCCGCTCCTTATATATATGTATAGTGGATAATATGTAATGTAGAAGTCCTAGTGGAAACGCAGGGAGCTGCATAGACATAGTCCTAGCAGAAACACAAATGCTTAATAGCAGCTTTATTTGGCCGGCTATGCAGGGAACCTAGGAAGCCAGATATTCATACAACAGCTACAGTAACAAGGCTAGCCTTTTAGATTAGGATGTGATAACAGAATTAAACTAACAGTCGGGTCTGTGTGGCAGGTTATGCAGGATGGGTACCCACATGGAGTGCCACATCAGGGAGTGCCAGAAGACAGAAGGAAGCAGCCGCACATCACCTGCCTCCCTTCCATATACCCCTCCTTTCCCCTGGATTCAGTCTACTTCAATGTGCAGGCAATCATGACCGGCACAACTAGCTAGAGAAGGCATGAGCCACAGTGCCATGTTCCCCCGTGATGGTCCTGGATGAAAATCCGGGCGATGGCCGTTCTCTTATTGTAACTATTGAGTTCATTAGACAAGGGAAGGGTGGGGGAATGTGCAAGAATTAAGTGAGGGGGGGGGGGGGAATCCTGTAAGCTCATGTATCCAAGACAACAGAATACAAATAGGAGGAAGATGGCAAGTACAGTGCTAGATAAGGAGAGAGATCTTGCCAGCAGTCACATTGTATCACTGGAGGCTGGGGTAATTCTTAGGAGTATAGGCAGGAATAACTGAGCAGGCTGGATGCGCCAGTTGATTTTTTTTTCTGTCATCATCTACTATGTTACTGTGTTATGTACCAGGACACGCACACAGTACAGACATTTTGCATTCCATGAGCTTGCATGCAAGTAAAAATTAAAACCAGGTGCATATTTAGTAGCTGAACTTTGGTTAAAAACACTATATAAATCTATTAATAAAACATCTGCAAAAGCTAAAGAATGGAAACTCATTACAGAGTCCCCAGATCACTGCATCTTGTGTGATATTCAGGAAGTCATTTCATCTCCCAACCATTGCCAGCTACCACTTATCCCTGGGAGTGAGCAATAAGGAATGGATCTACTCTTTAAGATCTGCTGGGTACTTTCTATTGACATGGACTGGCCACAGTAAGAAACAGGATGCTGGACGATTGGACTGACACAGCATGGCACTTGTTCTTTTGTTCTCTCTGTGCTCATACTCATGTAGAAAGCTCACTGCAGTAGAGAGCTTGTACCTTTTTTATTTACATTTTTTGTTTTTTTGGTAAACCAGTTGATGTCCATCTGTCAAAGTGAGAAATTCCAAGATCAGTTGAAGTTAGAGATTCCAAGCACACACTATCAGGCCGCATTTCTTACAGCACCAGACAACACATCTCTAGTTTGTACCAAGATGATGAGGTCATCAGAAAACCATCAGAAGTGTAGCAAAGCTGATAAATCTCATTATCACCTCATGTCATATAAAACATTATGTTCCCTGCTACTTATCTGGCCTGCATACATTAGACTAGCTTCCGCAGATTAGACAAAGGAAAACAGAAGAAACATTTAGCACTGGTTGAAAACAAGCATAATGAAGATAAACCATTAGTGACTGGTTGCAAGGAATGCACCAGTGCCAACAGCAGTACTGCAAGACTGCTACTGCGCTTGTGCTGCCATAAACATGCACAAAGGTGGTTAAGAGGAATAAATATATTTATTTATTTATTTATTTATTTACGGGTTTTTATATACCGGGATACGTTGGGAACATCATCCCGGTTTACAGTTAACTTAATGCAGCAAGGAGCTTTACAATGAACAGACAACAATATGTATAAAGAGAAGATTAACTGTGAAAGGGGAGGGAGTGTAAAGGGGGAATTACTAGGCATATATACAGTAATGATTGTATTAACTGTGAAAGAGTAGGGAATTACAGAGGGGATTACAAGGCATGTATATGTCATATTTACAAAAGGCATTTAATAGGCTTATATCCAGTAATGATTAGGTTAACTGTGAATGAGGAGGGAATTTACAGGGGGGATTACAAGGCATATATCTAGGTCATAATTACAACGATATTTAAGCATTATGCACTAAAGACCAGACTTTAAAACCCCGGTGCACATAAATCCCGGGGTTTACACGCGTGGCCGGGCCTTACGCGCACTGGGCCAATTTTCAAACGGGCCCAGCCACGCACATAAACACCAGGATGCGTGTAAGTGCCGGGGCCTTAAAAGGGGGCGGTCCGGTCTAGGGGCGGGGCTAGAAGCACCCAGCACAGTGGCCATTTGCCGCTGTGCCGGCGCGTGCAACTTGCTCCTGCTCCTTTGCAGGATCAAAACGTGAGTTTAAAAAATAGGGGGCGGCTAGGATAGGGCTAGGGGGAGGGTAGGACAGGGGAAGGGGAAGGGAGATTAGGGTAGGGGGTTGGGACGTTCCCTCCCAGTCCTCTCCTTAATTGGAGCAGACTGGGAAGGAACTGGGGACGGCCCCGATGCGTTACCGCACGAATTAGCTAAATTCTACCCCCCCTTGCACGTGCCAACCTGGAATTTTATAACATGCGCGCGCCAGCATGCGCATGTTATAAAATTGTGCGTCCATGCGTGCCTGCACATAGACGTCTGCGTGTAGTTTTTGAAAATCTACCCCTGTTAGGCAGATTGGATGGGCCATATGGTCTTTTTCTGCCTTCATGTTTCTATGATACTATTTATGCTGATTTGCATAGAAATCTCTAGCAGAAAAATTAGAACAGCATTAAAGTATTCAAAATTCAGTCACAAATAAGATATATGAAGGGCTACAACAGGAGATTTTATAATTTAAAAAAATGAACTAACCAGGTCACTGGGAGGACTGTGGCATCATCTTGATGTTTGTGCTCTGGCTTCAGCACTTTAACTAGTGAGAAGCGGCAGCAGCTCTTGTAAGCAGTATCCTTATCTAAACACAAATCTGAGCTTTCCATAGCATTGACAGCATGCAAATACTGAAGTATATTTAAAAGCAATAATGCTGAGAGGCTTGGAGGTGGACATCCATAAGCTCTACCTCACAGGTTCTGTCTTCCTAAAAGAAGCAGGAGGGAAATACTCTTGGATTAGTTTATTTTTCCACAAAGGAGAATTGGCCACTATTTTTACAGTTCATGGTTTACACGTGAAACCTGTTAGTGAATGTTTCAGAACAGAATTCAGTTGCATATCAAGAAGACATCACAGTTCCTTCAGCCTTGTTCTCTGGATGCTGTATGCTTGTGGGCAATTCAAAGCCAACTGCATGCAGCTCCACCAAAGTTAAGGCAGCTGCCCATGGGCAACCTCATATTTCAGAAGATGATGACTTGGCAGGGGGGGGGGGGGGGGGGGGGAGGAGGAGGAGAAAATGCAAATTTCACCATGTCTTGGTTAGGCACAATAAGAGACACATATATTTCCAACCCTGGTGGCATGTACAGAAAATGTATATATGATCAACAGCAGAACAAGTCAAAGCTAAATTACATGGAAGGAGGTGCATCCTAGTCTAGTGATCAGATCACTGAGATTTGAGGCAGGTCTCTGGACTAACATAAGAAGCATTCACCTGTAATTCTCTGCTTGAACTTTAGAGACCACCCTGGTACCTTCTTCAGATGCGACCCAACCTGCGGAAAGACACCAAAACTCCCATCGACGAAGACCCATTGGGAGACATTACCCCGAGCACAGACCTTCTGTGTGACTCTAGGCAGCTTGTTTTATCTTCCTGCACTGTTATTTGATAATAATAACAGTGGGACTCATATTGAAAGGATTTATATGGGTAATATCAATTTTATCCACATAAGCCTTGCTGTTTAAATGCAGGTAAGTTTCCCTGAACAAGTTTTTATGCACACACAATGTTATTTGAACAAAACTGAAGCAGGCTTGGAGGCATGGAGAGCTCAGGATAAAAAATTTAGCCAGATAGCACCATCCAGATCAGTGCTTATAGACAAGTCAGTCCACACAAACAGCCACCCTAAAATTATCCTGATAATTTTAATAGAGTATTATGCAACAGAAAATGTACCCAGAGAAGTTCCATTGAATATCCAGATAAAGTTACCACTCACCAGGTTACTGATATGGATCTCATTACTTTATTATCTTCTGTAAGCTTTCATGTGGTCCCCACCAGGCTACTTTGCTCTGGAAACTGAAAAGAATTCAGCTGGGATCCTCTCTGAATGAAAGGCGCTATATAAATCCAACATGCTACTATAATACTTACAAATAGTTATAGACACTAAAGTCCAAACATGTGAGAAAATCTTTTATAATACAGCAGCAGCACTGGAAGAAATCTGGAGCCCTTTCTGCAATGACTTGTTCCTTCAAGCCCAGCTTATGAAGGACTTTTTCCTACAGAAACAAAATTGGAGACAATGTTTAGTCAGTGTATGTATGTCTCCCTTAAATTACTCTTACTAAAACAGAATAGTGGAATTGGATAAATTGTAAACAGAAAGCTCAATATATACACACTCGGGGAAAAAAAATCTCCCTAAAAATATCTCCTGTCCACTCTGCAATATCGTATTTCTCTCCACTAATGAGCACATTTCAACACTCGTGAGTTATCCTCAGTAAGATCTCACACTGCGCAGGGACCATCCTAGAGCAACGAGCAAACCAAGAGGTGTTGCATGGTCTGCCTCTCGCTACAGAGGCAGGTCACGGGCCTGGTAATAAAGAAGCACTGCTTTGGACTCAGCGTATCTGGGGCAGTGGGGCTATTTTTTTTCAATTCCATCTATTGGAGAGCTGATATGTGAACTGTGACATTGATTCTTGGAATCCTCAGCAGCTCCCTTTCACTTGCTAATATGTTTTTTTGTGGAACATTGATCCTAGCCGCTGTACTGAGCAAGGTAATTAGAGTCATGCAAAGGATTCGGTCTGATTGATAAGGGGAGATGTCTGTTAGAGTGCACTGCCCTTTCAGCTGTCAATGAAGACTCCCAATAATTAAAGGATAAAAAACAATATAGAAGGAAATACCTTTATTGCAAGCATGTTTTTCTTTATTTACATTTATAAACTAGCTTTATATTACTCATGCTGAAAATGAAAATACAGCTGCGCGCGCATGTGATAAAATCCGGCGTACATTTGTGCGCGCCGAGTAGCGTGCACAAATATATGCCAAGCACGCACCTTTTAAAATCTGCCCCAAAGGGACTAATTGTACTAGGAAGAGCTAAGGGGGTTATTTTCCAAGTCGCATTATGGCATTTTTGCATACGAAATATGCCTTAACGCATGGGAAAAACACCATAATTCATAATGCGATGCTAATTTCTAAAAGGGGAAGAGTTTAAAAAGTGGGCTAGCTTTGCAAAGTCATAACTACACCTTTTTCATTGAGAGAGAAAGAGAGGCTAGCTATGACCCTTCTAGTAGTTAGCTATTTATATCACTATAGGAGGTCCCCCTTGTAACGCGAGGTGAGGGTTAAGGTAGTAGTGTAGGGGTTAGGGGCCACTTTGACATTCAGAGTGAGACATACAAACAGAACAGTACACTCTTGTGAAGTTTTGATTCCTTCGGAGTGAAGAAACTCACACAAAGATTGTACAATGTTCTCTCAACCTAGCTTGATGTTACCCAGGTAGAGAGTCCATCAAGCTAGGTTGAGAGAACATTGCACAAATCTCATCTTTGGGGTGAGTTTCCTCACTCTGAAGGCCATCACATCTTCACAAGGGAGCACTGTTCTGTTCGTACGTCTCACTCTGCATGTCAAAGTGGCCCCTAACCCCTACACAATACCTAAATCTCACCTCGAGTTACAAGGGGGGGCCTGTTATGGTTTAGCAGTGTTTGGGTGGATTCTTGGGTACTGTGGCAAATGACCACGCCCACAGGGAGGAGCCCCATCGGGAGCCACAGTACTGGGCTAGACTCAGGATGCACACAGATCTTTTATTGTACAGCTGATGTGTTCCACCAGAGGTGGCAGTAGTGAGGTGATCCAGAGGTAGCAGTCCACCAAGATGGTATAGAGAGATCCAGGTGTAGGTTTCCCAGCACGGCAATGCTGTAGATGAGACAGACTGAGAATTAGATTACTCACTAGATGGTAGCTGTAAGGTTTGCGATTCCACCAGGCTGAAGTAGATGGTTACAGGCAACGAGGCAGGGAGAGCAGGCCCTCAAGGAGCGAGTACCTGATCCCAGTAAGGCACCTGAAAGAAAGCAGAGGGCCCCCGAGGAGCGGTTACCCAGGTTAGAGAATACCCCGAAAGGCAGAGAGAGAGCTTCCTGCGGCAGCACGGAAGCGACAGAATAGCTTAGACTGGACAAATCCAATCCTTGCTAACTAATTGAGCTAGCAAACAAGTACAGGCTAAATACCCGAATGGCGTGACGTCACGAGGGGGGACACCCCTGAGGTTCACGCCATATCTGGAATAAAGACGTGGGTAGCGCGCGCGCACCCTAGGAGGCCCTTGCGAGAAACATGGCGGGAGGCAATGCCATAGCCATTCCAGGGATGCCGGCTTGCAGAGGTGGCGGTAGCCATCTTCCCAAGGCTAGTGGGGAGAGCAGAGAAAAAGGTGAGGCACAAGAGTCGAAGCCGTCTGAGACCAATGGACGCAACAGATTTCAAAGGGGCATGGGATAAACACTGTGGATCCATAAAGGCTAGAGGATGGGAATGAAGAGAAGTGCCATGGGGGTGGATTCTGGAGTGGAGGCTACTACCTGGTGATTACTACCCTTACTCAATAAACCTTCGCATGGTTAATGCAACTCCAACATTGCTCTCTGCTTCAACGGCAAGGGGAAATGTGGAAAAGAGGATTTGCTTTCAGACAACAACCAACAAGGACTGAACTTCACAATCTGGGTAAACAAATAAGTGTGGGCATAGCTTGCTTATTGCGGCGGTTACTATCCTAAACCAATTAAGCCTGATACATCACTTTGAAAGCATATACAGCACTGCTCTCTGCTTCAACGGCAGGGGGAAATGTGGAAAACAGGATTTACATTCAGACAACATCCAACAAGGCATTGATCGGGGTAAATAAGCATCGGGGTAACTTGCTTGATGCGGCGGTCACTACCCTTAATCATTAAGCCTTATGCTCATCTTTGATGCAACTCCAACATTACTCTCTGCATCAACGGCAGGGGATGGCAGGAAATTTGAATCAAACAGTTACCAACAAGGGCCCTGAACTTGGTGGTTGATGAAACAGATAAGTATGGGACAATAAGTGTGGGAGCTTGCTGGGCAGACTGGATGGGTCGATTGGTCTTTTTCTGCTGTCATTTCTATGTTTCTATGTTTCTCTCTCTCTCTCTCAGTGGTTGCAGGCAGGAAATACAATAATAGTGGTAAAAGAACTTATGCACATAAGTTTACTTTGAAAATAATGCACACAAACTTACAACTGCCCTTTGCAAGGGTATAACATTATGGGGCAGATTTTAAAAGCTCTGCGTGCGTAAATCCAGCCAGATTTACGCGTGCAGGGGACTTGCGTGCCGGCACGCCTATGTTGCATAGGCTGCCGGCGCATGCAAAGCCCCGGGATGTGCATAAGTCCCGGGGCTTTACTTGGGAGGGGGGGTATCAGGGGGCGTGTCGCCGGCCTGGGGGTATTCCGAGGGCGTGGCCGAGGCCTCCGAACCAGCCCCCGGGCCGGGGAATGGCGCACCGGCAGCATGCCGGTGCGCAAAAAAAGTTCCCTCCGAGGCCACTCCGATTTCGGAGCGGCCTCAGAGGGAATGGAGGCAGGCTGCTCGGCTCGGCATGCACAGGTTGCACAATTGTGTACCCCCTGCGCGCGCCAACCCTGGATTTTGTAACATGCGCGCGGCAGCACGCTCATGTTATAAAATCAGGTGTAGATTTGTTCGCGCCGGGTTGCAAGAAACAAACCTACGCCCACGCATAACTTTAAAAATCTACCCCTATATGCATACTTTTTCAAATCAAAATTATAGAGGTAATTTTCAAAAGGTTTTACGTATATAAATAGGCTCTTGAAAATTGCTATGATATATGCTACTTTTACATTTGAAAACCCTTTTGAAAAATACCTCCTATGACGGTAACTTTGAAACAGCCATGCAAGTGCACTTGCATACGTATGCTGGCTTGGCCAATGGATGCAGCCATTTTATAACATATATGCACTCATGGTATAAAACAGACTATATGCGCGTACATGTGCGCAGAATTTTATATAGAGATGCACATGTCCATACAAATGCCGCCTCTACCGCATAAGTGGGGGGATTTTACTAGACACACGCACCAACACAATTATCGTTCCCAGTTTGCCCAGGTAAAGCATAGGACTTCCTACAACCCTAGTTAACTAGACTACCTTTTACTCTGTTAGCCCCAGCCCTTAAAACCCCACTCCCCTCTTTAGTTTCTTTTGTTTCAGGACTTACACGCCATCCATAGCAGAAGTAAAGTTACATAATAGGGGACTCCAGTGCGCATAAATGCGTACACGCAGATTTCTTGGAGAAATCTCTTGCTTCGCTCAGGCCACGCCCACTCCCCGTCCTTTTGCTAAAAAAATTTTGTGCGCCTACCGGGAGATATGCACAAACTTACGCACTTTTTAAATCCATGCGCTGTGCGCCAGCCTGACTTCAGCATATATCTCTCGGCTTTGGCACACGTAGGGCTTTTAAAATTCATCTTTGGGTGCATAAATCCCAACTCTACACATCCCCCCCCATCTCCACCTTCAGATAGCCCATTTTTTCTGCAGATAGAAATATGTGTGAAATCAGACTATGCACAGACTTTTAAGTGTACAAACCCAAGTAATTTTATAATAGATTTTATGTGCATAAAGCTGTGTTTAATATGCTGTCTCTTAAATAAAGATATATTTTTTATAAAATGCACATAAATTAGTGTGAAAATTCACTGACCTAAGCCTGTAATAAATATGCAACAAGTTTGATAAGGAAATGGTGGTTTGCCATTGAAGTATACCAGCATTAAAATAAAACCATGGAACAGTGCATCCTGGGGGTTAGAGACAGACCGACGGCTGTAGAGCTTCTTCTATTCAAGTCTTGTTTGGAAAGGTAGCTGAGGAGCATTTAGACCTCCACCTGTGCGTCTTTATCCATTAGGACAGTTCCCTCTGTGGCACCAAGAGAAGTGCATAGCCACTCCTCCCCGTTCCAAGCACCAGATGCAGCACTGTTACCTCTTTTTAAATTATTTTCAGGCTTCAGAATGTCTGTGGGTGCTTGAGACTGAAAGTATCACAAATCACATTATAAAAACAAGCAACTTCGGTCCCTGCTCAGGAACCTCTAGGCAACATCTATCACTTTCCTGATCAGAACCACTTTTCTGCTTTCTCATTTATTCCTCCATGAAAACGAAATGCTCAGCTCCAGCTGAGCTTTTTCCACCTGAGGAATGGCCAGAAAATGGGCAAGTAATGCAGACACGAAATGAGGTCAGGCTGACCACAGTCGCCAAGGAGGGAAAATGTGACATTCTCCAGCAAACTGAGCGCATGTGATCTGGGACATACTGGAGCTTGGTCATTTCATTGTCACAGAGACCCCGTTAGCAGCGCGGAGAAGCCTAAAAATGCATTCGCCCTCTCTGCAGGCTTTCATGAGTAGTGAAAGGAAAATTGACCTTCTGGGAGTCCCATTTTGGCAGCAGAACAAGGTCTGACCTTCCTCCCGCCACTCTTTGGAGTTTAAGTAAATATAAAAAGGGATGATACTCTGAAGATACTCGCAGTGTACTTTAAAATCCAGCACTGGTCCATTTGACCCTCATTGACCCTCACTGACCTGGTAATGCCACACAATCAGAACATTATCACAGCAGGAATTGCTTCAATAGTAGAAAACAGATGCAACTCCTTGTAAAGAATTATTTTAAAGCAGAGCCTGTGCTTTCCATATTGCACTGAAGGAATAGCCAGGATGGTGCAAAACTTGAGTACTGTTCAGAGTCGTAAGCACTGATTAACAAAAACACCATAGTTTTAGCCCGGTAATTCGGTAGCAATGCTGCTGTGTTCAATACCCTGGTCTGGTGTTCTCTACCCCAGGTTGTTTGGGGCACTGGGGATGCTGTGGATGCAGCATTCACAGCCCTTGGGGAGGAGGAGGAGGAGGAATCACAGACATCCTGCAACAGTGACACCTAGTGGCCAGACATAAGATCCACATTTGTCAGGCGCCAGGAATCACTGTCACCACAAAGGCTAGGCAGAGTTGAGGGGGGGGGGGAGGGGGGAATATAAAATAAGGATAAAATCATGAGTAGTGTGAATGAAGGCTCAAGGCACTGTAGCCCAACTGTTACAGGTTCACTCTGTGGATATGACACTACCCTGAAACACAAACAAGGCCAGTGTCCTGCAGGCCCCTCTTTGCAGGATCCACTGCCCTGAAACAGAAATGAAGCCAGTATAAGAACATAAGAAAATGCCATACTGGGTCAGACCAAGGGTCCATCAAGCCCAGCATCCTGTTTCCAACAGTGGCCAATCCAGGCCATAAGAACCTGGCAAGTAGCCAAAAACCAAGTCCATTCCATGTAACCATTGCTAATGGCAGTGGCTATTCTCTAAGTGAACTTAATAGCAGGTAATGGACTTCTCCAAGAACTTATCCAATCCTTTTTTAAACACAGCTATATTAACTGCACTAACCACATCCTCCGGCAACAAATTCCAGAGTCTAATTGTGCATTGAGTAAAAAAGAACTTTCTCCGATTAGTTTTAAATGTGCCCCATGCTAACTTCATGGAGTGTCCCCTAGTCTTTCTACTATCCGAAAGAGTAAATAACCGATTCACATCTACCCATTCTAGACCTCTCATGATTTTAAACACCTCTATCATATCCCCCCTCAGTCGTCTCTTCTCCAAGCTGAAAAGTCCTAACCTCTTTAGTCTTTCCTCATAGGAGAGTTGTTCCATTCCCCTTATCATTGTGGTAGCCCTTCTCTGTACCTTCTCCATCGCAATTATATCTTTTTTGAGATGCGGCGACCAGAATTGTACACAGTATTCAAGGTGCGGTCTCACCATGGAGCGATACAGAGGCATTATGACATTTTCCGTTTTATTCACCATTCCCTTTCTAATAATTCCCAACATTCTGTTTGCTTTTTTGACTGCCGCAGCACACTGTACCGACGATTTCAATGCGTTATCCACTATGACACCTAGATCTCTTTCTTGGGTTGTAGCACCTAATATGGAACCCAACATTGTGTAATTATAGCATGGGTTATTTTTTCCCTATATGCATCACCTTGCACTTATCCACATTAAATTTAATCTGCCATTGGATGCCAAATTTTCCAGTCTCACAAGGTCTTCCTGCAATTTATCACAATCTGCTTGTGATTTAACTACTCTGAACAATTTTGTGTCATCTGCAAATTTGATTATCTCACTCGTCGTATTTCTTTCCAGATCATTTATAAATATATTGAAAAGTAAGGGTCCCAATACAGATCCCTGAGGCACTCCACTGTCCACTCCCTTCCACTGAGAAAATTGCCCATTTAATCCTACTCTCTGTTTCCTGTCTTTTAGCCAGTTTGCAATCCACGAAAGGACATCGCCACCTATCCCATGACTTTTTACTTTTCCTAGAAGCCTCTCATGAGGAACTTTGTCAAACGCCTTCTGAAAATCCAAGTATACTATATCTACCGGTTCACCTTTATCCACATGTTTATTAACTCCTTCAAAAAAGTGAAGCAGATTTGTGTGGCAAGACTTGCCCTGGGTAAAGCCATGCTGACTTTGTTCCATTAAACCATGTCTTTCTATATGTTCTGTGATTTTGATGTTTAGAACACTTTCCACTATTTTTCCTGGCACTGAAGTCAGGCTAACCGGTCTGTAGTTTCCCGGATTGCCCCTGGAGCCCTTTTTAAATATTGGGGTTACATTTGCTATCCTCCAGTCTTCAGGTACAAAGGATGATTTTAATGATAGGTTACAAATTTTTACTAATAGGTCTGAAATATCATTTTTTAGTTCCTTCAGAACTCTGGGGTGTATACCATCCGATCCAGGTGATTTACTACTCTTCAGTTTGTCAATCAGGCCTACCACATCTTCTAGGTTCACCATGATTTGATTCAGTCCATCTGAATCATTACCCATGAAAACCTTCTCCATTACGGGTACCTCCCCAACATCCTGACAAGATCTACTACACAAAGCACTTCACACCACACTCACACCCTGAGTCACTACAACTGTAGATTCCAGGATAAGCAGTGTTTTATTACTAATACTAGGTTATGTTCCAGAAAGCATTGCAGCAAACATAAGAACATAAGAACATGCCATACTGGGTCAGACCAAGGGTCCATCAAGCCCAGCATCCTGTGTCCAACAGTGGCCAATCCAGACCATAAGAACCTGGCAAGTCCCCAAAAATTAAGTCTGTTCCATGTTACTGTTGCCAGTAATAGCGGTGGTTATTATCTAAGTCAACTTAATTAATAGCAGGTAATAGACTTCTCCTCGAAGAACTTATCCAATCCTTTTTTAAACACAGCTACACTAACTGCACTAACCACATCCTCTGGCAACAAATTCCAGAGTTTAATTGTGCGTTGAGTGAAAAAGAACTTTCTCCGATTAGTTTTAAATGTGCCACATGCTAACTTCATGGAGTGCCTCCTAGTCTTTCTATTATCCGAAAGAGTAAATAACAGATTCACATCTACCTGTTCTAGACCTCTCATGATTTTAAATACCTCTATCATATCCCCACTCAGCCGTCTCTTCTCCAAGCTGAAAAGTCCTAACCTCTTTAGTCTTTCCTCATAGGGGAGCTGTTCCATTCCCCTTATCATTTTGGTTGCCCTTCTCTGTATCTTCTCCATCACAATTATATCTTTTTTGAGATGTGGCGACCAGAATTGTACACAGTATTCAAGGTGCGGTCTCACCATGGAGCGATACAGAGGCATTATGACATTTTCCGTTTTATTCACCATTCCCTTTCTAATAATTCCCAACATTCTGTTTGCTTTTTTGACTGCCACAGCACACTGAACCGATGATTTCAATGTGTTATCCACTATGACACCTAGATCTCTTTCTTGGGTTGTAGCATCTAATATGGTAGCACCTAATATGGAACCTTGCACTTATCCACATTAAATTTCATCTGCCATTTCGATGCCCAATTTTCCAGTCTCACAAGGTCTTCCTGCAATTTATCACAATCTGCTTGTGATTTAACTACTCTGAACAATTTTGTGTCATCTGCAAATCTGATAATCTCACTCGTCGTATTCCTTTCCAGATCATTTATAAATATATTGAAAAGTAAGGGTCCCAATACAGATCCCTGAGGCACTCCACTGTCCACTCCCTTCCACTGAGAAAATTGCCCATTTAATCCTACTCTCTGTTTCCTGTCTTTTAGCCTGTTTGCAATCCACGAAAGGACATCGCCACCTATCCCATGACTTTTTACTTTTCCTAGAAGCCTCTCATGAGGAACTTTGTCAAACGCCTTCTGAAAATCCAAGTATACTACATCTTCCGGTTCACCTTTATCCACATGTTTATGAACTCCTTCAAAAACGTGAAGGAGATTTGTGAGGCAAGGCTTGCCCTGGGTAAAGCCATGCTGACTTTGTTCCATTAAACCATGTCTTTCTATATGTTCTGTGATTTTGATGTTTAGAACACTTTCCACTATTTTTCCTGGCACTGAAGTTAGGCTAACCGGTCTGTAGTTTCCTGGATCGCCCCTGGAGCCCTTTTTAAATATTGGGGTTACATTTGCTATCCTCCAGTCTTCAGGTACAATGGATGATTTTAATGATAAGTTACAAATTTTTACTAATAGGTCTGAAATTTCATTTTTTAGTTCCTTCAGAACTCTGGGGTGTATACCATCCGGTCCAGGTGATTTACTACTCTTCAGTTTGTCAATCAGGCCTACCACATCTTCTAGGTTCACCGTGATTTGATTCAGTCCATCTGAATCATTACCCATGAAAACCTTCTCCATTACGGGTACCTCCCCAACATCCTCTTCAGTAAACACCGAAGCAAAGAAATCATTTAATCTTTCTGCGATGGCCTTATCTTCTCTAAGTGCCCCTTTAACCCCTCGATCATCTAACGGTCCAACTGACTCCCTCACAGGCTTTCTGCTTCGGATATATTTTAAAAAGTTTTTACTGTGAGTTTTTGCCTCTACAGCCAACTTCTTTTCAAATTCTCTCTTAGCCTGTCTTGTCAATGTCTTACATTTAACTTGTCAATGTTTATGCTTTATCCTATTTTCTTCTGTTGGATCCTTCTTCCAATTTTTGAATGAAGATCTTTTGGCTAAAATAGCTTCTTTCACCTCCCCTTTTAACCATGCCGGTAATCGTTTTGCCTTCTTTCCACCTTTCTTAATGTGTGGAATACATCTGGACTGTGCTTCTAGAATGGTATTTTTTAACAATGACCACGCCTCTTGGACATTTTTTACTTTTGTAGCTGCTCCTTTCAGTTTTTTTCTAACAATTTTTCTCATTTTATCAAAGTTTCCCTTTTGAAAGTTTAGCACGAGAGCCTTGGATTTGCACACTGTTCCTTTTCCAGTCATTAAATCAAATACCGCTTGGCAATAGTGATTATGATCACTATTGCCAAGCGGCCCCACCACTGTTACCTCTCTCACCAAGTCCTGTGCTCCACTGAGAATTAGATCTAAAATTGCTCCCTCTCTCGTCGGTTCCTGAACCAATTGCTCCATAAAGCTATCATTTATTCCATCCAGGAACGTTATCTCTCTAGCGTGACCCGATGATACATTTACCCAGTCTATATTGGGGTAATTGAAGTCTCCCACTATTACTGCACTACCAATTTGGTTAGCTTCCCTAATTTCTCTTAGCATTTCACTGTCCATCTCACCATCTTGACCAGGTGGACGGTAGTATACCCCTATCACTGTAGTCTTCCCTGACACACAAGGGATTTCTACCCATAAAGATTCAATTTTGTATTTAGTCTCATGCAGGATGTTTATCCTGTTGGACTCTATGCCATCCCGGACATAAAGCGCCACACCTCCTCCCGACTGCTCCTCTCTGTCATTGCGATATAATTTGTACCCCGGTATAGCACTGTCCCATTGGTTATCCTCTTTCCACCATGTCTCTGAGATGCCAATTAAGTCTATGTCATCATTTACTGCTATACATTCTAATTCTCCCATCTTACTTCTTAGACTTCTGGCATTAGCATACAAACATTTTAAAGTTTGTTTTTTGTTTGTATTTTTATTCTGCTTTTTAATTGAAAGGGATAAGTTAGAATTTTTTAGGTCAGGTGAGTTTTTAGTTACAGGCACTTGGACTACTTTTCTAATTACTGGAACCTCACTGTTGGGATGCCCTAATTCTAATGCATCATTAGTATCCTTTAAAGATACCTCTCTCCGAACCATGCGCTGCTGAGCGACTGTCGGCTTTCCCCTTTGTTCTAGTTTAAAAGCTGCTCTATCTCCTTTTTAAAGGTTAGCGCCAGCAGTCTGGTTCCACCCTGGTTAAGGTGGAGCCCATCCCTTCGGAAGAGACTCCCCCTTCCCCAAAAGGTTCCCCAGTTCCTAACAAAACTGAATCCCTCTTCCTTGCACCATTGTCTCATCCACGCATTGAGACTCCGGAGCTCTGCCTGCCTCTGGTGACCTGCACGTGGAACAGGGAACATTTCAGAGAATGCTACCCTGGAGGTTCTGGATTTAAGCTTTCTACCTAAGAGCCTAAATTTGGCTTCCAGAACCTCCCTCCCACATTTTCCTATGTCGTTGGTGCCCACATGTACCACGACAGCCGGCTCCTCCCCAGCACTGTCTAAAATCCTATCTAGGTGACGGTTCACCTTTATCCACGTTTATTAACCCCTTCAAAAAATGAAGGAGAGGCAAGACTTCCCTTGGGAAATTCCATGCTGGCTGTGTCCCATTAAACCATGTCTATCTAAATGTTCTGTGATTTTATTCTTTATAACAGTTTCCATGATTTTTCCTGGCACTGAGCTCACCAGTCTATATCCCGGATCGCCCCTGGAGCCCTTTTTAAATATCGGGGTTACATTAGCCACTTTCCAGTCTTCATGTACAACAGATAATTTTAATGATATGTTACAAATTAATTGTAATAGGTCTGAAATTTCATTTTTTAGTTCCTTCAGAACCCTGGGGTGTATACCATTCAGTCCAGGTGATTTTCTACTCTTCAGTTTGTCAGTCTGGACTACCACACCTTCCAGGTTCACAGTGATTTGGTTCAGTTCATCTGAATCGTCACCCTTGAAAACCATTTCCGGAACTGGTATTTCTCCAACATCCTCGTCAGTAAACACCAAAGCAAAAAATTTGTTTAGTCTTTCCACAATGACCTTATCTTCCCTAAGTGCTCCTTTAATCCCTCTATCATCTAACTGTCCAACCTACTCTCTCAAAGTCTTTCTACTTCGGATATATTTTAAAAAGTTTTTATTATGAGTTTTTGCCTCTACAGCCAACTTCTTTTCAAATTCTCTGTTAGCCTGTTTTATCAATATTTTACATTTAACTTGCCAATGTATATGCTTTATGTTATTTTCTTCTGATGGATCCTTCTTCCAATTTTTGAATGTAGATCTTTTGGCTAAAATAGCCTCTTTCACCTCGCTTTTTAACCATGCCAGCTATTTTTTGGCTTTTCTTCCACCTTTCTTAATGTGTGGAATACATGTAGACTGTGCTTCTAAGATAGTATTTTTTAACAATGTCTATGCCTGTTGCACACTCTTAACCTTTGAAGCTGCACCGTTCAGGTTTGTTTTTTTTTAACTATTTTTCTCATTTTATCAAAGTTTCCCTTTTGAAATTTTAGTGCTAGAGCAGTGGATTTACTTACTGTCCCCCTTCCAGTCATTAATTGTTGCGTTCGTACCTATTTTTCACCCTCGCTCCACCCTCTCTACTTGTGTGGCGACTCCCTCTGTGCTTGATGGCTCGACGCTGCGGATCCGCCATGTTCCTGATGACGTAGGGCACGCGCACTCCGAAGTAGGAGAAAGTTCTTTTTTACTCAACGCACAATTAAACTCTGGAATTTGTTGCCAGAGGATGTGGTTAGTGCAGTTAGTATAGCTGTGTTTAAAAAAGGATTGGATAAGTTCTTGGAGGAGAAGTCCATTACCTGCTATTAATTAAGTTGACTTAGAAAATAGCCACTGCTATTACTAGCAAGCAACAGTAACATGGAATAGACTTAGTTTTTGGGTACTTGCCAGGTTCTTATGGTCTGGATTGGCCACTGTTGGAAACAGGATGCTGGGCTTGATGGACCCTTGGTCTGACGCAGTATGGCATTTTCTTATGTTCTTATGTTCTTAGTGTATTTGACTTTTCAGAAGGCATTCGACAAATTCCCTCATGAGAGCCTTCTAAGAAAACTAAAAAGTCATGGAATAGGAGGCGTCGCCGCGTGTATTTTAAGCAGTTTGTGGATTGCAAACTGCTTAAAATACAGGAAACAGACAATAGGAATAAATGGTCTTTTTTATAACAGTGGAAAAAGGTAAACAGTGGAGTGCCTCAGGGATCTGTACTTGGACTGGTGTATTTTAATCTACCTAATAAATGGGCTCTGACCGACAGCCCGCAAATGCGCAGTAGAGAGCAGCTCTACCGTGCATGCGCGGGCGAGCACGTCGGTCAGAGTTTGCCTGTTAACAAAAATGATGCTGGGAGGAGTAGTAGCGGCGGCGGCGATGACAAGGACCAGTAGCGGCGGTGGCAGCACGCATGAGGGAGGGAGGAACCTCCCCCCCCCCCCGGAGATCTTCTGTCTGCGCCATCCGAAGGGGTTGTGAATGAGCTGGGAGGGGAGGGGATTGAGAGAGGGGGAGTGATTGAGGGGAGGGAGGAGTGAGTGAGGTGAGAGGGAGTGGGAGGGAGAATAGAGGTGGAAGGGAGAATGGGGGAGGGGAGGTGGAAGGGAGAATGAGGGAGGGGGGAGGTGAAAGGGAGAATGAGGGGGAGAGGGAGGGGGAGGTGGAAGGGAGAATGAGGGGGAGGGGGAGATGGAAGGGAGAGGGAGGGGGAAGGAAATGGACCGAAATTTTTTTTTTAATGTAGCCCATTGTTACGGGCTTAACGGCTAGTATATTTAGAAATGATCTGGAAAGGGGTATGACAAGTGAGGTGATCAAATTTGTGGATGATACAAAATTATGCAGAGTAGTTAAATCTGAAGTGGATTGTGATAAACTGCAGGAGAACCTTGTGAGGCTGGAAGACTGTCGAAATGGCAGATGAAATTTAAAGTGTGCAAGTGCAAGGTGATGCATATAGGGGAAAAATAACCCTTGCTATAGTTACACAATTTTATGTTATATCTTAGGAGTTACCACCCAGGAAAGAAATCTAGGCATCGTAGTGGATAATACATTCAAATTGTCAGCTCAGTGTGCTGTGGTGGTCAAAAAAGCAAACAGAATATTAGGAATTATTAGGAAGGGAATGGCGAATAAAACAGAGGATGTCATAATGCCTCTGTATCGCTAAATGGTGAGACTGCACCTTGAATATTGTGTGTAATTCTGGTCACTTCATCTGAAAAAAATATATAATTGCACTGGAGAAAGTACAGAAAAGTGTGACCAAATTGATAAAAGACATGGAACGGCTCCCCTTTGAAGAAAGGCTAAAGAGAAAGGGCTTGGAGAAAAGATGGCTGAGTGGGAATATGATAGAGTTGTTCAAAATCATGAAAGGACTTGAACAAGTAAATGTAAATCAGTTATTTACTCTTTCAGACAATAAAAGGACCAGGGGGAACTCCATGAAGTTAGCAAGTAGCTCATTTAAAACAAATCAGAGAAAATTATTTTTCATTCAGTCCATAATTAAGCTCTGGGATTCATTGCCTGAGGATGTGGTTATGGCAGTTAGTGTTAACTAGGTTTAAAAAAGGTTTGGATAAGTTCCTAGAGGAGAAGTCCATAAACTACTATTAATCAATAAGGAATAATAGCTTATAATCTATTTAAAGTTTGGGTACTTGCCAGGTATTTGTAACTTGAATTGGCCACTGTTAGAAACAGGATGCTGGGCTTGATTGACCCTTGGTTTGACCCAGTATGGCCCGGGAAAATCTGTGGCATCGCATTGGGATCATGCTGAAAGCGGCAGTCGACTGCATGTCTGCAGAGGCGTTCTCCCCGACATCAGAAGCTGCTGCATCGGACTCAGGGCTAGATGTATGTGCAGTGATCTGTGGGTCGGGCCCACGGACCACCAAACACAACAGGATGTGATTAATGCAGTTACTGTACCTGGGTTTACATAAACTGCTATTAATCAAGTTGACTTAAGGCATAGATACTGCTATTACTGGCATTAGTAGCATGGGATCTATTTAATGTTTGGGTACTTGCCAGGTTCTTATGGCCTGGATTGGCCACTGTTGGAAACAAGACGCTGTGCTTGATGGACCCTTGGTCTGACCCAGTATGGCAACTTCTAATGTTCTTATGTATTGTTATGAGAGGGATATAGGGAGCTAGTAGTTTGGCAAGATAAGATGGGATGCCAAACTGAAGATAAGGCAACATATTTTAAATTGAACTGGCAGTTAAATTTTTCAAAAGTGGTGTCAGATGGGCATATTTCCTTTTTCTAAAGATTAATTTTGCCGCTGAATTTTGAATTAATTGAAGTTGATAAACTGTATGTGATGGAAAACAACGGTATAAAGCATTGCAATAATCTAATTGATTTATAACTAGGGGTGAGTTCGATTTTTAAATTGGAAACTTCTAAAAAACTTCTTAGATGCTAAATATAACTTAAGAAGAAATAGGAATTCTGGGCTAATTTTGATACTTGTGCGTCAAACGTGAGTTGGAGTCAAATTGGACTCCCAGCGTGGTGACCACTGTTTTAGTTGAATCTGCAACCCTGAAGTACCTGGGGCTGGAATCTCTGAAAAACCTGCTTTACTGGCAAATCAAATAGCCTCTGATTTTTCAGGATTTAGTTTAAGCTTGGAAGATTGAAGTCACTTGGCTACTTCACTAAAAGTCAAAATTTCAAAAGCCTTCACGTGCAAAAACTGAGGGATACGCGCGTGGCCGAGCCTCGTGGACACCGAGCTCAATTTTACAAAGGGCCCGGTCACGCACGTATCCCCCGATATGCGCCGAAGTGCCGGGCTATGTGAAAGGGTCCGAGGGGGGTGGGGCGGAGGCAGATCTGGGCAGCAGGCATTAGGCTTTATCCCGGGGAAGCGCATGCCAGCCGCAGGCTGGCGCACATTACTTACTTCTGCTCATCAGAGCAGGTACGTTTAAAAACAACAACAACAAAAAAGCTAGGTAGGTAGGGGTTAGGGGTCAGGGAGGAGAGGGGAAGAGGTAGGAAGGATAGATAGGGGGATTGGAAAGTTCCCTCCCAGTCTGCTCCTTAATTGGAGCCTGCTGGGAGGGAACTGGGAAAAAGTGGGATTGCGTCGCCACGTGAATTTTAAAAAATGCCCCCTGCACGCGTGAGTGGGGCACCCTCACGCACATGTGCGCGTTGATACAAAATCGGGCGTGCATGTGCACGTGGGCATCAGATTTTATAACGCGCGTGCGGCGACGTGCGCATGCTATAAAGTCGGCACATCCTCCCAGAGGAAAGGAGGAGCAGGGGTGATATGATACAGACTTTCAGATACTTGAAAGGTTTTAATGATCCAAAGACAACGACAAACCTTTTCCGTTGCAAAAAAAATCAGCAGAACCAGGGGTCACGATTTAAAACTGACCTAAATAAATAAACTGACCTAAATAAATAAAATAAATAAAACTCCAGGGAGGAAGACTCAGAACCAATGTCAGGAAGTATTTCTTCATGGAGAGGGTGGTGGATACCTGGAACGCCCTTCCGAAGGAAGTGGTGAAGACCAAAACTGTGAAAGATTTCAAAGGGCGTGGGATAAACACTCTGGATCCATAAAGTCTAGAGGATGTGAATGAAGAGAAGAGGCATGGGGGTGGCTTGAGGGAATGATGGCTACTACCTGGAGATGAATATCCTTATTCAATAAACATACACACAGTTAATGCGACTCCAACATTGCTCTAAGCTTCAGCGGCAATGAGGAAATGTGGAAAAAAGGATTTGCAACCACATAAAAGCAGGTGAGTAGCTTGCTTGTTACGGTGGTTACTACCCCAAACCAAAAAGACCTGATATTTCACTTTCAATGCAAAGCCAGCATAGCTCTCTGCTTCAACGGCAGGGGAGAAAGTTTGACACTTCACGCATATCCAGCATAGCCCTCTGCTTCAACGGCAGGGGAGCAAGACTGATACTTCACTTTCAATGCATAGCCAGCATGGCTCTCTGCTTCAACGGCAGGGGGGAATGAAGAAAGGTGGATCTATATTCAGGCAACAATCAACAAGGACTGAATTACATAGTCTGAATAAACAGATAAGCATGGGTGTAGCTTGCTTATTGCGGTGGTTAATACCCCTAACTAAATTAAGCTATTTCACTTGGATGCAGTTCCAACACTGCTCTCTACATTAATGGCGGGGGTGGAAGGGAAATAGAATAAAAAAAGGTTACTAAGAGCCAAGAGAAACAGATAAGTATGTGAGAGAGAAAGCAAAGTGCGAAAGCTTGCTGGGCAGACTGGATGGGCCGCTTGGTCTTCTTCTGCCGTCATTTCTATGTTTCTATGTTTCTATGTGTGCGTGCCGGGAACCGCGCGCACATGGACGCGGGCGCTCAGGTTTAATAATCTACCCTTAAGGCAATTGTTGAATTCTGCCATACAGTTTCAGGACTTGACGATAATTGACGGTTGCAATTATCTGGACATCATCTGCGTCTACTACTACTTCTTGACATTTCTATAGCGCTACATGACATATGCAGTGCTGTACAAACAAACAAAAAGACAGTCCCTGCTCATTAGAGTTTACAATCTAATAAGACAAACATTCAGGACAAGAGACGGGGTATTTCATAAAGTAAGAGAAAGGTTAAAAGAAAAGAAAGTTAGTTAACAAGACTAAAAGCAGGCAATCAGGCATAAGATTTCAAAGCAGTTTCAAAAACTCTGAACTAGAGTTGCCAAAGAGGACATACTGAGATTAAATAAAGAACATGACAGGGTCTGAGATATGGAGGAATTCCAATCAACATAAAAAGATCTATCAGTTAAGAAAGCTGCAGACCCCCACCCACCACCCAATCAGATGATCGACGGTATCAAAGGATGCACTTAGAAACATTATCCCAGGAAGTGACTTCATCGCATCCAGTGACGAATGAGTTTGAAGGACATGCATGGGATGAATGCAGGGGATCTCTGAGGCAGTGATGGAATTGTATAGTTAAATTCGTTGGGTGGATGGGCAGATTAGATCGTCCATATGACCTTTTTCTGACAATATGTTTCTGTTTCTATGCAGGGCTAGTGTTTTGGGGGGAGGGGGTTCCAGTGCACAGTTAGTATGCAGAGCTGACCTCAGTGAAGCTGCAGATACCCTGGGCCTTCTTACACATTCATCTATGAGCAGCTGCAGGAAATTTGAAGTAAGTTCCATTGCTTTAATCAGCCTCCTGCAAACTGCACCAATGAGCCCTGCAAGAATCTGTAGCCTTTCACTGGGGTATCCTATTAGTCCTATTAAATGATAGATATTTCTCTGGAACCAGGACCACTGCCAGGCAAAATGGAAAAATGAGAATGTGGCCATGCAGAAGCTTACTTCTGCCACTGTGATCCGCTGGCCACCCCCATTCCTCCTCCATCTCCTGGCTTGGTGCTCCAGAGCCACACGGGTGGTGATTTTCCCTGGCACATTTCAGGGCTTCATGAAAGTGACCAAATCAATTACATTATCCAGCAGTTCTCCCAAAGAGATACATCCTCGAGCTTCAGCCTGGCATCATGATTCTTTGTAAGAAGAGTTTATACTGTAAGCAGCAAGGCATAAAAGACTGGGAGACATCATTGTTTACCTATCCATACCAGGCCTGCAATAAGGTGACATAAAAGCTCTTTGATTTTTGACTCCAAGCCAGTGTTCACAGGACCGCTGCGGCATGGGCTGGAGGTAGCCGTCAGGCGTGGATCTGTTTCTCTGGAGCAGCCTACTAAGCTAGGTAAGGTCAGCACAGATGGGCTGAGTTGTATCTTGGCAACTGAGAAACAACTATTGAAGTGTAATGTGAGGAGTTAAAAGCGAAGGCAAACTATACTGTATTGTATCTGTACCTCGGCCCAGCCACCCATGTTCCCTTCGGCACATGGGTGATTGCTGACCCCTTTCTCCCAGACAAAGCAAGCTCCAGACCATATGGGGAAAGCAGCTCCTGCAGACCATAGGACACCACTTGCTTCAAACCACCTGGCATTGGCAAACAGAAAGATGTCAGCAGTCACCTGTGACACTGCCAAACACCCAAAGCATTCAAAAAGGCAGGGACTACAGATTTTTATAATCTGAAGAACTGCCATTGGTCCCAGATCTGATGGATGATTTCTTTGCAAACCACTGGACAGGCAGCACTGGGGCATTCTGGGGAGATTTTTCCATAGGCTCCACAGTTTGAATCAGACCCTCAGCATTCCATATATTTATTTATTTATTTATTTAGATTTTTTTTCTATACCGGCATTCGTGAAAATGTCACATCAAGCCGGTTTACAATAAACAATGGGGTGATAACCGTAACAGAGAACGAGATAATATGTATTAAACATAGTATAGATGCAGTTACAATAAAACAAGGAGTTGTACAACTAGGAGCAAGAAGAAGAAAAGATAGTAACTTTATATCTGCTATAGGTAAACCTACTTGCCACACACCTATATCCTCCAGTTTGCCACTGTAAATTTGTCTAAATCTAGGCAGGAATACAAGCATGTTTATCGCAATATATGTCCTTTGCCTCATTTCAGATAATTAGAGGAGGAGCAGACACATTCAGCTAAGGAAAGGATTGCCAAAACTGATAAATAAATATCTTATATTGCTGGTAGGCAAAGCCTTCCCTGTTCAAATGTTTTTCTTGTACCTACCATGTAGAACTAAGCCTTTCTTTTCTTCTGTATAAATAACTTGCTTATATTGTATTATACCACCTGAGAAATAAATCTGTGGAGAGATTGAAACCAAGTGCTGGGATTCATGAGCATGGATTCAAAGCCTTAACTTGAACCATAAATCTCCTTAGACCCGAAGGTCGGCCAGTTCGGAATGAGGGATGCGTTCACCTTCCTCCTTCCTCCTCTACCCCATCTCTACAAATCAAAAGAGCGGATTGGTCTGCACAGGGCTTTCTCAGCATGAGAGCAGGAACACTTGAATTGTCCCCTGTCCGATTAATGACCCAATGAATGATGTAAGCAAGTGCCGTCTTCTCCTGGTGGCTGCTCTCCCCCTCTGGAAAGGGTTGGAAGAGGTTTCAGCAGTCGAGGTGCTAACGCTGCTGCCGTCAGAGGACGGGAGGGGGGCCCAGGCCTTGGCACGCTCTTCTCTGCACTATGTATGCCCTACGTGAAGAAAAGGATGGGCACCACTTTGGCATAGTACAGTGTCAGGAGAATTTTATCATCAACTCAGGCCTTCAGATTCCAAAAAGGTCTTTGTGGAGCTGCCCTTTCTGTCCACACACTCGCACACACACACACTCACACACACACACTCACACACTCGCACACACACACACACACACACACACTCACACACTCACACACTCACACACACAGCCCAAAAACCATTTGAGCCAGACAGATGATAAAGTCTATAACTGTCAAGTACCATCAAGGCTAATGATGCTTGACAGGGCAGGGGGTGAAGAGGCTAGGCTGAGCGATCAGCGTTGCTTAGAAATATGCCTTTCAGCTCCTAATCAGAAAAATCAAACAGCCCCCTTCAGGATGACGGAGGACTTCAGCCTGCAGTATGAAGTGGAAGTGGATGTGGTGCTCAGCAATATCTATCACACAAGTTTCTATAGCGGCAAAAGGCTGGTGCAAGCCATGTCTTATCTTACAATGACATCCAGCCTCCAGCCCTGAGGAGGACTTCTCTCTGGTGCACAAATGCATCTGGAGAGAAACTTTCTACTGCATGGGAGACAGAAAGCAGAAGTATGGCAGGGATTTAAAAAATGTTACAATGCTTCATTCAATCTTATCTCCTTCCCTCCCCCCGTACACCTTTATAATCAGTCAAACTATTTGAATTCCTCAGATTTTAGAACAATGGTTCAGACAGTGATACTTCCTTGTTTAGATTATTGTAATTGTTTTTGTCTTCCTGACTGTACTATTATGGCAATTCAAATGATACAGAATTTTGACCTTGCTATTCAAACATATAACCCCCGATTTCAATGCATGCATTGGTTCTGTGTCACCTTTCGAACACAATATAAGGGGCTTGTTAAGATCCATCAGGCTCTGAGGGAAGATTTCCTTTATGTATTAATTCATTTTTAGAAATCTATCACCCTGTGAGGTACTTAACATCGGAAGGCCAAGTTTTAAAATGATTCATTTAGTAGATTGTAGAGAGCAGCTTTTTTTCTGTTGCAGGTGCTGAGCTTTGGAATCAGCTACCAGATGAATTGCATAAGCAACCATGCAACAACTTGACTCACCTTTTTCAGCAGACATTTATTAATTTACCTGTTAATGAAATATATATACTACAAACAGGAAATCAGCTGAGATAGTAAGAGGCAATCTTTAAAGTATATTTATGTTAATGGAAGAATATCGGAGTCTTCATTAGCTCTGCTTGTACTTTGACTATTCAGGATGTACTCATTTTATTCATGTTTGATTTACATGTTATTTTAACTGTCTTTTTATTTGTATGCCTGTTAATCTTGTTTTATGTATTTTATAATATGTGTATTTTTATGTTTTAAGTTATCTTGGTTGATATTTTATGTATGTTTTTACTATGTTAACTGTCTAGACCATCCAATAGTCTGTTGCACTCGGGGGTGGACCCTTGTCCTGAGGCAGTGGAGAACCACTTCTGGTAGGGACCAGGAGGCAACTGCCCCCAGGGGGAGGAGCATTGGAGGAGACAGAGGGTAGGAAGAGCTTCATCACTGGAAATGCGAGGTCCCCCCCGGGAGGAGCCCGTAGGGACCCGGGCCGCTTGGACTTAGGTGGGCCTTACAGGGTCTCCTGGGAGAGTGGAAGTCCGGCGTGCCCACAGACAGAGGGGGAGCGTGGTCAGGTTCGAGACTGGAGGTCAGGTGGAACAAGGAGGACCAGAATAGCGTAGATGATGACAAGGCTAGGAACAGAGCCAGAATCTGGAAGACGAGGTCAAGCAGGCAGAGGTCAAAGTCCGGGAGTCAGTCCGAGGAATGGTCAACAAAGCAGAGGTCCGGTACCGGAGGTCAGATGAGGTCACAGGCAGGCTGAGGTCAGAAGACAGGCAGCAGGCAGGTGAGTCGAGTAGCAGGCTGGAGTCAGAAGGCAGGCGGCAGGCAGGCAGGTCGTGGAACAGACTGGGGTCAGAAGGCAGGTATCAGGCAGGCAGGTCAAGGAGTAAGCCGAGGTCAGTACCAGAGAGACAATCCGGAGGTACTATCTGAGGTGACGGACAGACGAATAGGAACTAGGATGCAGGAACTAGGATGCAGGAACAAGGCAGGAACAGAAGGATCCTGGAACGAGACTTGGAACAAGACTAGGACAAGATTCAAACGCAGTGACAATCTAGCAGAACGCCGACCCAATTGCCAAGGCAAGGAAGTGCAAGCAGGGACTTCCTTATAACAAGGAATCAATCAGGGTGTGCTGCGGAGCTAAGACCTGCTCTTGGCCCTACAAGAGGCCGGGCAGTCTGCGCGCGCGTGCATATGGGCGTGGCCAACACAGCCGAGGATGCCGAGCTCCGGCCTGAGGCCTGGTGCACAGTGGAAGGCCCAGCGACCACCACCGCGGGACACCAAGGCCTGGAAGCGCTAGCAGCTACCGCTAGGGAGGCCAACCCGGGACCTGCCGTGGAACCATGAAGGTGAGCAGGCCTGTGTGCCGGACGGGTGCGGACGGGACGCGTAACATAGTGCAGTCTACACATTTTTAAATTAAATAATTATCAAGTACAAAAATGGGCAGATGTACTTAAATTTGTATAAATGTACTTTAAAGTATGGAATATGCGAGTAGAGGCTACTTTTGCACTTAAAGTTTTGAAAATTGGAGTTGATCCAAAAAGGTAGATTATAGAGTTTATGTCCCATCATGAGTATCAGAACCATAAAACAAGGCTTTCCAGCTTAAGGAACAGCTCGGACTGTACAGTTTTTGTATCCCATGTAACTAGGGCTAAACTAGGAATGCTTCCAGGGACAGGACCGGTGCAAGGGTATTAGGCGCCCACCCACCCCCGTCGCACCACCCCCCAGGCTCCTACCGCATTCGCACCTGGCAAGTATATGCTTCTCTGGGCTCTAAGCCGGACGGGCTCTGCTCGTGGCCCCACATGGCTGCTCTTCAGTGCCCCCTAAGGAGCGCTGCCTGAGGTTACCGCCCAGTTCGAATAATAGGATGCGCCAGCCCTGCCAGGACGTCCAGCGTTTTCTGCTGCTGGTTTTATTTTGCTACGGTTCTTATGGAAAGCCTCCTTTTTGTACAAGATTCGTTTAACGCACGTCCTTTCTCATTCCTTCAAGAATTACAATGAATGAGGAGCAACTTATGGAGCTGCCCCTCCCCATTTCCTAATATTGCTGATATCTCCAAGAGGGGGAAAACTGCATTTCTATAGCAACACACAAGCTGGAAAAGCTCCTTTAATTTTCCGCACTCCTTATTAAGGCACATTTGTATTACATTCTCCTCTTTCTCACAGGGTTTCTGGGTGAATTGAGAAGGCAGTCTTTTTTTTTTTTTTGCTTTGGGCGAGGGGCTGGAAATACTAATGAAATGTTGATGCACAGTACATTGATTTGTTTTAACTTGCATTATTGACCAATCGAACAGGCAAAGTACAAACGGTTGGATTTGTACAAATAATACATTTGATTCTTTTTCATAGCTGATTGCAAACTTTGTGAGCATGGCCTAGAACACTGTTCAGCTACGTGCATTCTTTAATTTCTACGACTGGCAAAGTATTGGTGGGATTTAGGTCATCAGGGAAAACTGGGAGAAGCCATGGGTCTGAGCTGTGTGCAGCTAAACTTGAATTCCAGGTTCTCCAATTTGTCTCTAAATTGCTTTGGTGGAAAGAGCTTTGTAGATAAGAACACAAGAGCTTGTGCGGAAGCCTAAGTGCAGCTGCACATTTCTGGGAAAATAATGGAATATAAATGTGCTGCAGGCTGAAATATCTCAGAAGCAGCAGTGGGGGCACTTTGAGAAACTACCTCCAAAGCATGAAGAATGTCTGTGCCCTGGACTTGGAGTTAACAGACAGGAAATGTCACTTTCTCTCTGGCTTAAGGTACCAAGAATAGTTCCTACTGACAGCAAGCTAGTGGTAATGTGCTGATTCTCTAACACTAAAATCAATAATGCAAATAACTAGGGAAGGAGAGTATGCAGCTGTCACTTTTCCCTCTAGCAAGTATGAGTATCTCCTTATAATCAAAATAAAAGATTCAGAATCAAACTACTTTTTTAATGTACAGCTTGTAAATTTGTATGTTCCAGTGATAAGCAATGTATTTAATACATTTATATACTGTTCCACATAATTAGCTAAACCTACAAAAGCGATTTACAAAATAACACACATAAACACATAAATAACAATAAAATACAGAAATTACTAGAATGCACTCATAATACTCAGACGAAGTATTTCTACTGCACTGACTGCTTGTTAGCAGACCTGCTACTGGAGATTTCCCTATCCCACTGTCAGGAAACCTGGATGAAAAACCATCAGTTCCCCTTACCTGTTCTTACATTTTGCACCAGTACTACCTCTAACCATTGCAGCCTGTAAATGGATCAGCTGTAAGGTATTATTTGTTTCTTTTCAAGTCAATGGAGCGAGCAGGATATAAATATTTTTAAATCAATAAATCACTTGTTTTTTTTCTTTTTGCAAGAAACCAAAATCCAATATCTTTCCAGGGTGCCCAAGCAATGCCTGCTGCTGCCTCCTGTCTGGGTTAGCTGCCTTCCCCCTGCGTCCCTCTCCCTGGCAGATATGGGTACCCAGCAGGTGGAAGAGCCCACGGGAGAGCAGTCCCCCTTGCTTCCCAGCAGTGATTTAGCGCTGTTTTGATTGATGGCCCCTTATGCAATGAAAAAAACCCCTCTCTACAGCAAACAGTTAAAGTTGAATTTAATTACTGGTGAGAGAGCAAAACTTAATTTCCTGCTTCATTGCTGATGCACCTGGATAACCTCCAGTTTTGCATGTGCTGTGTTTTTTTGTTTGTTGTTGGTGTTTAATTCTGCAGGGTAGTCATGCTCAGAGAGGCAGGGCTGCTGGGCTATTGATGCTTTCATTATATCCCTGTTGTAGGTGACAGGTGACTTGTAACTTGGCAAAAAATACAATTCTCTTTATCTGTAGTCATGGCAAAAGGAGTAACACGATTAGGACCTGCTCCCATCACCATATTTCCTGAGACATGCTGATTTTACTTGCTCCTTGAAATTTCAGGTCATTAATTGTCACTTTTTGCTTATTCCATTGTGCTGAGAGCTCTCTTTTTACCATTAGCTGCCGATGGGCATAAGTGGGACTGCTTTCAGAAATGTCCTTCTGGTCCATGGCACGAGCTCGTTCCAGTATAATTACCCCCATGGAGGGATGTGACAGTGAATGGCTGTGTGGGCAAGTTTGCAGGGGAATCCTCTTGCTAGCCAGCCATGGGAGCGTGGGATGGCACTAATTCACCTACACGTGGGAGGGAATAGTGAGCAGAAGAGAATGAAGTAGCTCTGTGCGCAAGTATCAGCCTGACATACAGACAGCTGCAAGCTTGAATTAATGAAAGGGCAAACGTATGCAGAGTTCACGCAGTGTACTTTTAAGAGTCCAAGGATTGAGAAGTAAACGAGACTGATCTTGCAGAGCAACATTAAAAAAAAGAGAGCTAAAACGACTGCAGTTGGTCTCTTCTGCAACGGTAAATGAGCTATGATACGATGCAGGGGCGTGCGGTGACATTTATAGCAGGGGATTCAGTCTCTCCCCCAGCCCCCTCGAGTCACCAGCAGGCCTGATCGTTCAGTTCCCTCCCATACCCCCTCCCTCAGGTCTTCCCTCAGGTCTCCTGCAGTCTCACTCCCTCAACCCTTTCTCCCCAAGACACAGAAAATATTTGGAACCCATAGGGCGTTAGGCCCATTTTAACAGGTATTGGGAGTGAGCTTAGCCCTCAGGCATGAATAAGGAATTACAATATAGTGAGCCTCCCATACCAAAACAATGCTCAAGCAACAACAACAACCCTATCTTTGAAAAGGCAACACTGCAAAAATTACACCAGGCCCTAAACACCAGTGCACCTCCTATTAGGAAAATAGAACATGTCAGGCTGCTGAAAAATATCTGTAAAATAAAAATACTTGTATCTAAAAATATTGTATAAAAGCTTGCAAAACTACATAGATGCCTTCTTCAGATGTCAGATCAGAGACATTCACAAGACAGCTCCTACATTGTCTCAATACTCACACATAGTATTTTTGGATAATACACGGTCCAATAAAAGTTATCACAGCCTGCCAAGACTACAGTTTATTCCAAGAAATAAAATATGCTGTATCACAACAACATTAATTCCCAGGACTCAAAAAAACAGCTACCATCCTACCCATGAACGAGCAGCACTGCATATATTACAACAGGCCCTAGAACACCAATACACCTCCTATTGAAAACAGAACTGGCCAGACTGCTATAGATCCCTACTCAGGAACTACGCACTAGCAAAATCCCTCCCCTTGGTCACACTGGAAGACCGACCAACAATAAAATCAAGAAATATAAGATGTCAATTATAATAGTAAAACTATACTAATAAAAAGAATAAATATTTCAAGGCTGCTGACGAATAGAACATTCAATAATTTAAACCTCATAAAAGTGTTTATAAATTTCCCAAAATACCAATAAAATTATAGGTAGATAAATTATGTTATCTGCTTTGAAGTGTCTAATAGGTGAAATAAAAATCAGATCAATAAATAAATAAATAAATAAATACAGATATCTTACACACACATTCACTCTCTTTATCAACAACCTGAGGACAGTAATGTGTCATCTCCCCTCACCAGAACAAAGACATTCTCACACATTTTCATTCAGGATTCTCTTTCTGTTTCAGGTTGGAGGAATTCATTAACCCTTGAAAACTAACAAGCAGCGTCTTGCTCTTGAGATGTCGGTGTCTACAGGAAGCAAACAGGAAGCTGTCCGCAGAGCTGACAGCATAGATGCCTTCGCATTATTCAGTGATGTTTGTGACTTAAGAGAAAGATGAAGGTGAGTTCATGGCTCATCACGGCCTGACGGAGAATCTTGTAATTGAACAGGTTCATGAAGAAAAACACGCCCAGCTTCCTTGGTCCAGCTAGGTGATTTTTGCATTGCAGCTGAGTTTCCAGTCCATACATAAAAGAGAAGCAACAGGCATTCACTGGAATAGTGAAAACTAATTATAAACTACTTGGAAGACTGGGTTATGTTGTAATTATCAGTACATGATGTCCTCTTCACCTGCCTCTTTGGCCCAGTTTCACCTCTGTACTGAGTCACTACAGAACCTTTCGCCAGCTCCGGTCAGCTCCCTCCTTTGGGCTTTTCTGTCTGTCTCTAGCAGTCTGACCACACACAGGACGTTCAACCCAATTGTTTAGTTTTGAAAAATCATAAAAATCTTTAAAAGAAACAAAAAATTAAGCACTCTTTAGCTTACACTAGCAGTAGAAATGTCCTTTCGAGTGTAGAGTAGTTCTTATAGGGAAGATCTAAAATACTTTAGGCCAGATTTTAAAAGGCCCGCGCGCAAAAATCAGGCTTTACGTGGCCAGGCCTTGTGAGCACCACGCGCATTTTCAAAGGGCCCGGCCACATGCGTAAATCCCGATACGCGCACAAGTGCCAGGCCCTGCAAAAAGGGCGAGCTGGGAGCGTGGTCTGGGAGGGGCAGGATGGAGGCCGGCTGGGGCAGCGGCCATTAGCTGCTGTCCCAGGGATGCACATGTCGGCAGCCGGCCGGCGCATGCAGACTACTTCTGCTCCAGGAGAGCAATAAGTAATAAAAAAAATGTAAGTCGATAGGAAGGGTTTAGGGGGCAGGGAAGAGAGGGGAAGGGGAATAGGAAGGGAGTTTAGATAGGGAGGGGGAGGGAACTGGGGAAGGCTCGATTGCGTCGCCATGTGTAGTTAGCAAAAATTCATCCCCCTGCGTGCTCTGCCAGCACATATGCGCACGGATTTTAAAATCCGGCATGCATGTGTGCGCGGCTATCTGATTTTATAACATGCGCGCACCAGCGAGTGTGTGTCCATGTGTGTGCGCCGGGAACCGCGCGCACACACATGGACACTCACACGCTCCTTTTAAAATCTACCCCATATGACCTAAAAGTAAATGGGAAATGTTCTCTAAAATGCACCAAGGTGCAAGATGCTTGGCTGCTTTTGTACCCATGTATTTTGTATCTGCTACATTTGCAAACTGAATATGTACTGGAATATATGTGCATATATTTAAATATGTGCATATTAATTCCTTCCCCCGATCCCAGCACGCCTTGTGGATTGCCTAATATTTAGTGGATAAATAAGTGACTAGATTCAGGAGCTCTGTGGGCCACACTTTTCAACCTGGGGGTTTTAGTCTGCTAACTCCTTAGTTAGCCAGTTCGATGCCTTTGAGCATTGCTTCTCTTTACCTTCTGCTGTTGGTCTATCAGAAATGTCTGAAATTGAGTGATGCCTGGCTTGACAAAAAATGCACACTTTTAAGAGAAATACAAAATCATGCCTCGTGGGCGTCAGAAAACATTAGCCTCATCTTTTAGGAGGAAAAGGACTGGCAACTGCTAAATAGAAAAAGGGACTTAGGAATGATCATTTCGGATGATGTCAGATATAATCAGGGTGGGTGAGGGGAGGTGGCAAGTTACTTGTGTAGCATGGGCTGCGCACTGACTTGGCTATACTTCCCAGCTAAGGACAAAAGGGGACAGGAACACTCTCCTGACAAACTATGCAAAGCCGCACCAGTGCGTTACTTACATTCCTCATGATGTGCATTAGAAAACTGTCTGTAGCACACACTAAAACAGAAACAAATAGACATTTTCTTGTTTATTTTGTGTCATTTCAGATGGGAAATGACACAAAATCAAAGTATATATTCTGTTTTCAGTATTTTCATTTTTCAGTCATCCGTCAGCTGGAAGATATCCTTAACACAGTGGGTGGGGGTAAGGACAAGGAAGGGTGACAGCCACAGTTGGAGCTGGTTAGGTGCTCAAGCTTGTAAAGCTGAGAGCTGGGAGACATCCTTAGCTAGATCGGTGTAGGAAGGAAGCAACTGGGCACAATGGAAGAGCTTGAGGGCTCCGCCCAGGCTGTAAGTGGATGGCAGCCTGCATGGGGACTGAGTTAGCCCATGCTTGCACAAACATAGGCCCCAATCCCCACCCCTCTAGGCTCCCGGGCATGGGGCTGCAGGCTGATTTGAGCCCCATACTCTGCTGTCCACTTACAGCATGTCTGAAGCCCTCATGCTCATCGGTTTGATGAAGGGGCTGGGCATTGGAGGGCACTGGGACAGGAAGGGATAGGGTAGGAGATTGGGGATTGAGGATTAAGGTGTTGGGATTCTGAGGTCTGGTGAGGTGGGGCAGCATTGGTACCAACAGTGCCAGCAAAGGTCTGTCAATGCCTGAAGAATAATGTTGAATCATGTAAGTCACTCTTAGCCTGTTTGAATATAATTTACATTTAGTCTCAAATGTTTTCAATAACAGTACTTCAATAATACTGTGACATCACATTTTAATAACTGTTGTAGAAAAGCTCGAAGCCTTTTTCAACTGATAAACATGACCTACATAAAATACCACCAGACCCTGACTTTTTTGTCCTAATTAGTTCTATATTTTATGTTGGATGAAATGACTGTGTACAATGAGCAAGATCCATTAGCCACTGTCGTCAAGGGGGAAAAGTGTAATTGGATGTAACAAATAGTGACTGGCTGGCCCTTTAAATATTCGTATTCATAGGCAAAAAGATGGCAAGTCTTAGATCAGGATTGGAAGACAGGGAGATGGATAGTGAAAATAATGCTTGCCACATGGAGGATTCAGTAAACAAAAGATCCACCATCACCTGTGGTTAGGCTCTGGGATGGAAAAAAGACAGAAGAGAGGCGTGAACAGGGAAGACAGTGACAAGAAACAGAAAAATCCAAGATCAAGCATGATCTGAACAATTTGGAGCCTGCTTTGAGTACAAATCTGGGTGTGGGAAATGTGACCAGATCTGGCCTGAATCTGTGCTCTCTGGCCAAGGATCGCCATTGAGTTGGCTGGCTTCAGTTGGGAGGGGGAATATAAAAACAGAGGGGGGGGAGGGGTAGAGAATGATCCCAGAGACTTGCAAATTAAGATTCTGAGGCTAGTTTTGAATGAGCTGGAATTACAAAGGAGCAGGAGGAAAACCACCAGGCAATGAAAAAAAAAAAATAACAAAGATGACAAATAGTAGGACAGCAATTGGAATATGTCAGCTAGGCAGCATGTTTTAGCTGAGTAAATGAAGATACAGACATTATTACTGCTGATATTCCAGCAGCAGATCCAGGCAGGCAGACTATGTTCCAGTAAATGAGATGATGGTGTGATTGCCATAGTTTCAATGATATCAATTAGACAGAGTCTGCACCGATGAGTCTGCAGTCGTGCCACTGTGCTGAGAACTGTGGGTGGCATTAACCTTTACCGTACAACAATTAAGCAACAAGGTGCAAAGATTTGTGAGAATGCCCACACACCTGAACTGATATACTGTGAGCCCTGGAATATGCTGTTCTCACGCCGCAAAAGAAGGATTCTTTTGCGGCACACTATCTGGGGAGAAGACAATCAAGTTGGAGGGAATAAGGAGGAAAATAATAATAAAAAAGTTTTCCAATTTCCTGATCCCCTAATGTAATTCTGTTTTAGCTCTCTGGGAGTGACATGGAAGATGGGCAGATAAAACAGGAAAAAAGGTTTGGTCTAGCAGCCATGCTCCACTTAAAGCGAAACAACTTCAAGCCGATACAGTTATACCCCCTATGAACCATTACAACAGTTATCAAATATGGACTTCACATGAGAAATATTATTATGCCTATAATCACATCTACAATGACAAAAGGATTCTTTTGTCATTGTAGATGTGATTATAGGCATAATAATATTTCTCATGTGAAGTCCATATTTGATAACTGTTGTAATGGTTCATAGGGGGTATAACTGTATCGGCTTGAAGTTGTTTCGCTTTAAGTGGAGCATGGCTGCTAGACCAAACCTTTTTTCCTGTTTTATCTGCCCATCTTCCATGTCACTCCCAGAGAGCTAAAACAGAATTACATTAGGGGATCAGGAAATTGGAAAACTTTTTTATTATTATTTTCCTCCTTATTCCCTCCAACTTGATTGTCTTCTCCCCAGATAGTGTGCCTGGAGGACTCTGGCCAGCTTGGGCCAGAGGCATCTCCTCCAAGATGCACCATCAGCACCTGTAACGCCTTTCACCCCTGACCTGAAGCGGCTCCAGCATAACCCCTGGCATCATGCCGCATCCAAGAACCTTAGCTAGAACTTCCTTTCTAGGTCCTGCAGCCGGGACTTCTTGTGGCGCTGGCTGATGACATCACATCCTACATGAATATATAAAGAAGCTTAGTACTACCAGCCAGTGCCTCTGCAATAGCTCTCCTGCCCAATTAGCAGAGCAGTTGCTACAGCCTGGACCTTAATGTTGTCTTGCTCTCTGTCTGCCTTGACCTTAGCATGGACTTTGATCCACAACTTGCTCTCTGTCTGCCAAGACCACAGTTTGGACTCTGACTGCCTTGTGATGTCTCAGCTGCTACCTGTTAAGGCCAATCTTGTGCTTGCACAAAGACCGTTTCAACACTGGTACAAGGAAACTCTAAACCCCAGAGCATGACAGCAACACTCACTGACTAGCAGCACTAACCACAATAGCAGCAATAGTCTTCTCTCCCTCCCAGGGCCGGTGCTAGATTTTTTGCTACCCTGTATGAACAATTACTGTGCTACCCACCTGCAACCCCCCCCCCACACATACACACACCCACACACACACACACGATTCATTCAGTCTCTGTCCCTGCCCATCAAGTAAAGCCCAGCTCCCTCCTGCAATCTGTATTTTTAAAAACTGACATGCCCCCATCCCTCACCTCCATCACAGACAGACCCTCGCCAAATACAGAATGAAGAGATCAGAAAGTATAAACAGAAATGCACTGAGAGAAGAACTGAACTGGAACCCACAACAAGCAGAGCAACATAAGAACATAAGAACATGCCATACTGCGTCAGACCAAGGGTCCATCAAGCCCAGCATCCTGTTTCCAACTGTGGCCAATCCAGGCCATAAGAACCTGGCAAGTGCCCAAAAACTAAGTCTATTCCATGTTACCATTGCTAGTAATAGCAGTGGCTATTTTCTAAGTGAACTTAATTAATAGCAGGTAATGGACTTCTCCTCCAAGAATTTATCCAATCCTTTTTTAAACACAGCTATACTAACTGCACTAACCACATCCTCTGGCAACAAATTCCAGAGTTTAATTGTGCGTTGAGTGAAAAAGAACTTTCTCCGATTAGTTTTAAATGTGCCACATGCTAACTTCATGGAGTGCCCCCTAGTCTTTCTATTATCCGAAAGAGTAAAAAAACTGATTCACATCTACCTGTTCTAGACCTCTCATGATTTTAAACACCTCTATCATATCCCCCCTCAGCCGTCTTTTCTCCAAGCTGAAAAGTCCTAACCTCTTTAGTCTTTCCTCATAGGGGAGCTGTTCCATTCCCTTTATCATTTTGGTCGCCCTGCTCTGTACCTTCTCTATCGCAACTATATCTTTTTTGAGATGCGGCGACCAGAATTGTACACAGTATTCAAGGTGCGGTCTCACCATGGAGCGATACAGAGGCATTATGACATTTTCTGTTTTATTCACCATTCCCTTTCTAATAATTCCCAACATTCTATGATGCCTAGATCTCTTTCTTGAGTGGTAGCTCCTAATATGGAACCTAACATTGTGTAACTATAGCATGGGTTATTTTTCCCTATATGCATCACCTTGCACTTAACCACATTAAATTTCATCTGCCATTTGGATGCCCAATTTTCCAGTCTCACAAGGTCTTCCTGCAATTTATCACAATCTGCTTGTGATTTAACTACTCTGAACAATTTTGTATCATCTGCAAATTTGATTACCTCACTCGTATTTCTTTCCAGATCATTTATAAATATATTGAAGGGTCTCAATACAGATCCCTGAGGCACTCCACTGCCCACTCCCTTCCAAGAGAAAATCATCCATTTAATCCTACTCTCTGTTTCCTGTCTTTTAGCCAGTTTGTAATCAATGAAAGGACATCACCACCTATCCCATGACTTTTTACTTTTCCTAGAAGCCTCTCATGAGGAACTTTGTCAAACGCCTTCTGAAAATCCAAGTACACTACATCTACCGGTTCACCTTTATCCACATGTTTATTAACTCCTTCAAAAAAGTGAAGCAGATTGTGAGACAAGACTTGCCTTGGAAAAAGCCATGCTGACTTTGTTCCATTAAACCATGTCTTTCTTTATGTTCTGTGATTTTGATATTTAGAATACTTTCCCGGCACTGAAGTCAGGCTAACTGGTCTGTAGTTTCCCGGATCACCCCTGGAGCCCTTTTTAAATATTGGGGTTACATTAGCCACCCTTCAGTCTTCAGGTGCAATGGATGATTTTAATGATAGGTTACAAATTTTTACTAATAAGTCTGAAATTTCATTTTTGAGTTCCTTCAGAACCCTGGGGTGTATACCATCCGGTCCAGGTGATTTACTACTCTTCAATTTGTCAATCGGGCCTACCACATCTTCTAGGTTCACCGTGATTTGGTTCAGTCCATCTGAATCATCACCCATGAAAACCTTCTCTGCTTCGGGTATCTCCCCAACATCCTCTTCAGTAAACACCGAAGCAAAGAAATCATTTAATCTTTCCGCGATGGCTCCTTTAATCCCTCAATCTTCTAACGGTCCAACTGACTCCCTCACAGGCTTTCTGCTTCGGATATTTTTTTAAAGTTTTTACTGTGAATTTTTGCCTTTACGGCCAACTTCTTTTCAAATTCTCTCCTAGCCTGTCTTATCAATGTCTTACATTTAACTTGCCAATGTTTATGCATTTTCCTATTTTCTTCTGTTGGATCCTTCTTCCAATTTTTGAATGAAGATCTTTTGGCTAAAATAGCTTCTTTCACCTCCCCTTTTCACCATGCCGATGATCGTTTTACCTTCTTTCCACCTTTCTTAATGTGTGGAATACATCTGGACTGTGCTTCTAGAATGGTATTTTTTAACAATGACCACGCCTCTTGCACACTTTTTACTTTTGTAGCTGCTCCTTTCATTTTTTTCTAACTATTTTTCTCATTTTATCAAAGTTTCCCTTTTGAAAGTTTAGCACAAGAGCCGTGGATTTGCTTACTGTCCCCCTTCCAGTCATTAATTCAAATTTGATCATATTATGATCACTATTGCCAAGCAGCCCCATCACCGTTACCTCTCTCACCAAATCCTGTGCTCCACTAAGAATTAGATCTAAAATTGCTCCCTCTCTTGTCGGTTCCTGAACTAATTGCCCCATAAAGCTATCATTTATTACATCCAGGAACTTTATCTCTCTAGGATGTCCCAATGACATTTACCTAGTTCATATTGGAGTAATTGAAATCTCCCATTATTACCGCACTGACAATTTGGCTAGCTTCCCTAATTTCTCTTAGCATTTCATTGTCCATCTCACCATTTTGACCAGGTGGACGGTAGTATACTCCAATCACTATAGTCTTCCCCGACACACAAGGGATTTATACCCATAAAGATTCGATTGTGCATTTAGTCTCAATCAGGATGTTTATCCTGTTGGACTCTATGCCATCCCAGACATAAAGTGCCACACTGCCTCCTGGGTGCTCATCTCTGTCATTGCGATATAATTTGTACCCCGGTATAGCACTGTCCCATTGGTTATCCTCCTTCCACCATGTCTCTGAGATACCAATTAAGTCTATATCATCATTCACTACTATACATTCTAATTCTCCCATCTTACTTCTTAGACTTGTGGCATTAGCATACAAACATTTCAAAGTTTGCTTTTTGTTTGTATTTTCATTCTGCTTTCTAATTGATAGGGATGTTAGAATTTTTTAGCTCAGGTGAGCTTTTAGTTACAGGCACTTGGACTACTTTTCTTATTATTGGAACCTCACTGTCGGGATGCCCTAATTCTAATGCATAATTAGTATCCTTTGAAGATACCTCCCTCCGAACCATGCACTGCTGAGCGACTGTCGGCTTTCCCCTTTGTTCTAGTTTAAAAGCTGCTCTATCTCCTTTTTAAAGGTTAGCACCAGCATTCTGGTTCCACCTGATTAAGGTGGAGCCCATCCCTTCGGAAGAGGCTCCCCCTTCCCCAAAAGGTTCCCCAGTTCCTAACAAAACTGAATCCCTCTTCCTTGCACCATTGTCTCATCCACACATTGAGACTCCGGAGCACTGCCTGTCTCTGGGGACCTGCGCGTGGAACAGGGAGCATTTCAGAGAATGCTACCCTGGAGGTTCTGGATTTAAGCTTTCTACCTAAGAGCCTAAATTTGGCTTCCAGAACCTTCCTCTACATTTTCCTATGCTGTTGGTGCCCACATGTACCATGACAGCCGGCTCCTCTCCAGCACTGTCTAAAATCCTATCTAGGTGACGTGTGAGGTCCGCCATCTTCGCACCAGGTAGGCATGTTACCAGAGGATCCTCACGCCCACCAGCCACCCAGCTGTCTACATTCCTAATAATCGAATCTCCAACTATGACGGCCGACCTAACACTTCCCTCCTGGGCAGTAGGCTTTGGAAACACATCCTTGGTGCGAAAGGACAATGCACCACAATGGAAAAACAGAAGCATTACCATTCTTCATAAAACATTAAATAATAAAATCAAGAAATATAAAACATCAATCATAATAGTAAAATCATAATCGTAAAAAAAAATATATATTTCAAACCAGTTGAATAAGAATATCCATAATTTCCCATTCACCAATAAAATATTTCAAAACATCTGATGAATAAAAAATCCAATAATTAAAAATGTGCTATTAGCCCCCCAAAAAATAAATATTTCAAAAGAGCAGAAACATCAAATTAGACCCAATAATTAAAACTAATAAGAATGTAAAAATCTCCTGCTCTCCATACCTGGGATCTTTTGATTTCTAGTCACTCTGAGATCATCGTGGATTGAGGGAGGTAGGGCTGTAAAAATGTTATCTTCCCTCTCACACACATGCACAATAACACATTCATTCTCACTCTCTCATACATACACAGGCTCCTTCTCCCTCAGAGATACATTATGTATGTGTGTCTATGAAAGCATATATGTGATACATAGGCTCTCACAGGCACATAAACATTCACAAACACACACACACAAGCATACAGGCTCTCACAGACACATTCACAGGCACATGGGCTCTCATACAGACATACACATAGGTTCTCACACACACACACACACACACATACACACACACAAAAACACACATAGGCTCTTACACAGACACAAACACATAGGCTTTCACACAGACATATGCACACATAGGCTCTGACACAGACACACAAACACACACATAGGCTCTCATACAGACACCCACAGATGCTCTCACACAGACACATTCACACATGCTCTCACACACACATGAAAGATACATATACATAAAGGGGCTCCTATTGTCATCAGGCCGTGGTGGGATGCTCCACCACGGCCCAACAACCTTCCTGCTTGGGGAGGGAGAGCGGAAGTTGTAAGCGGGCATGCACGCACATACACAGATAAAAACATGGGCCTCTCCTTCAGCTGCCGGCAGCCTGTGGCCTCTCTCCTTCTTCAGCTGCTGGCAGCCGGCAGCCTCTTTCCTTCCTCGGCACCACAGCCAGAACTGATTTTTTGGTTGGGCCCAAGTTTAAAATGGGTGTGCTGTAGGCATGTAGGTCTGAGACCTACTAGTTGTATTCTTATTGATAAATAATGCCATATACTACAGCCTACATTGGCTTTCTAATAGTTTGCAATAGCCATTATGCATCATGTGTGAAACTTTAAAATATTTTACCTCAATTATTTCAAGAATTTACCAGAATTAAAAATTGCTTATTAATCTGCATTTTATATTTATTGCAGTTTATAAATGCACACGTATATCATGTAAAAAGCAAAGAAAACAAAGAAACAGATTTAATCAATTATGTAATAAAACAAAAATTAATGTATTCTTTCATGAATCCTCTTTGCAGAAAGCCAAAAATCATCATAACTACAATAAAATATCATTAATCATCAGAACAGGTGCAGAGCAGAGCTAGGACAATTCACATTACAACCAACATGAAAAAAAATATTCAAATTCTGTTATCACCTCAGCAAAAAATATCCCTCCATTGCTATTTTGTGAAGTAAGACAAACTCTTGCAAAGAAAGAGGCATCTAGAACCTTGCCATATCATACAGTCACAGCACTGACTCTCAGGATTCAAATAACAGCAACCTTATGAAAAAGCAGCAATGCAAATACTACTCCAGGCCCTGGAACATTAATTCATCACCTACTGGAATAACAGAACAAGCTGGACTACTACAGAGATGCTACATGGAGCAGAAATGCTGCACTTCAGTCACACACACACTGGCAAAACAGAGACAAACCCTTACCTAATATAGAAATAAGAGACTAAGAAACAGAAACACGCAGAAAAAAACAAAACAGAAACTTAAGAAACTAAACTCTGAACAGTGGAATACTGAAGAAAGAGCAAAATGCAAAGATATAAGAAATGCACATTCCCAGATGTTATATTCAAATTGCTAAAATCTCAAAATATTACATTAGAACATGCCATGCTGGGTCAGACCAAGGGTCCATCAAGCCCAACATCCTGTTTCCAACAGAGGCCAAACCAGGCCACAAGAACCTGGCAATTACCCTTTGTTGTCTGATTTTGTATGACTCTAATCAGTGGCTCCCGGTCTCTTTTCCTGTTTTTCACTTGTTGCTCATGCCCTAATTCCTTTTCAGTGTCTCTCTTCTCCTACCATCTTCTTCCTTTCCTCCCTCACACACACACACACACACACTTTCTCTCACAGACTCCCTCACACACACAAGCTCTCACTCTCATATGCTCTCCCCACACACAAACACATTCTCTACACACACACACATCTCTCACTCTACGTCCTCTATCATACACACACAGACACACAAGCTCTCACTCTCTCACCCCGCCCCCCTCCCCCAGGCTCCCAATCACACTCAGACCCACACCCAGGCTCCTATTCTTATACATAGATGCATACCCAGGATCCCATTCTCACCCACTTACACATATTCAAGCTCGTAATCTAACCCCCCCCCCCCCCCACAGGCTCCCATTCTCACCCATGTACACACATTCAAGCTCCCATTCACAACCACACACATGCAGGGCCTTTTCATTATCCACAGCCAAAGTCCTACTTCTGCCGCAGAGGTGGGATCCTGCAACGGCCTTGTAGTTCTGGCCCTCCACTTTGCCGTCACGGGGATGGGATCTGTGATGGCCTTTCTTTTTCTAAGGCCCCTCATCTTTGCCAGCGCACGGGGATAGGATCCCGCAATGGCATTGCTCCAACTGGCCTCTTCTTCAGCAGCCAGCAGCCTTTCTCCTTCAGCTACCAGCACTCTCCTTCTTCAGCCATTGGCGGGTTGAGCTCCACTGGTGGCCTGTAGTCTCTTCTGCTGCCACCAGCCTGCTGCTCCCCCCCCAGGTGTGCTGTCCCGGGCCTGCTCCCTCCCCAGATCTGAGTATAGCATTTCCATGGCAGGGCTTGATTCAATGTATCCAGATAGTTGAGCAAACCTTGATCTTCTGAACCCCAGCACAGGGCTGGGCCCTGTGCTGGGGTTCTGAACCTTTGACAGACTGAACCTTTGACAGACTGAACCTTTGACAAACTATCAATCAGTTTGCATTATAACCCACTTGTTTTCTGCTAGCTTGCTAATTAACAGGCCGATACAGAAAAACCCGCGGGAGAGCCAGCGAGCGCCCAGGCCACTCTTCTGGGTGCGCAATTCAGTAAGAAAAAATATGCTAATGAGGGCCTGAGGTAAAAGGAGGCACTAGGGACACTAGTGCATCCCTAGTGCCTCCTTTTTGACAGAAGCAGCGGCTGTCAGCCGATGCTCAATTTTACCGGCGTCGGTTCTCAAACCCGGCAAAATTGAGCGTCTGTCTTCCAACCCAAGGGCCGTGGGCAGATTTTAATTTTTTTTTTACTTTTGGGGCCTCCGACTTAATATCGCTATGATATTAAGTCGGAGGGTGTACAGAAAAGCAGTTTTTTTTCTGCTTTTCTGTACACTTTCCCGGTGCCGGCCGAAATTAACGCCTATCTTTGGCAGGCGTTAATTTCTGAAAGTAAAATGTGCGGCTTGGCTGCACATTTTACTTTCTGTATCATACGGGAATAACTAATAGGCCCATCAACATGCATTTGAATGTTGCAGGCGCTATTAGTTTCAGGGGGTTGGCCGCGCGTTTTCCACGCGCTTTTACCCCTTACTGTATAAGGGGTAAAAATAGCGTGTGGAAAACGTGCGTCCAACCGGGGGCTAACAGTGCGCTCTACCTGAGTGCACTTTACTGCATCGGCCCATAGGTAGTAATGCCAAGTGGAGGAGTAGCCTAGTGGTTAGAGCATCAGGGAAACCAGGATTCAAATCCCACTATTGCTCCTTGTGACTTTGAGCAAGTCACTTTACTCTCCCTTGCCTCAGGCAGAAAATTTGATTGTAAGTCCTGTGGGGATAGGGAAATACCTACAGTACCTGAATGTAATCTGCTTTGATGTACACTTTGAAGTGCCAAAAAGCAGAATATAAAATCTAAATATATAAGAAAAGCAACAACTAGAAGAATTGTCCTGATGCTGAAGAGTAAAGAGGAGACCACTGGCTCTCTACTTCCATGTTACATGAAGATATGGACTGCTTTTGAGTTAGTGCCACAGTGAACTTTATCTCTTTATTTCCTGCTAAACACCTGATAACTTCCAAACAAACTCATGAACATCTGGAGTGATTCATTTAGTACTGCAATGGTGAAAACAAGTCACAATAATTAAGAAGGAGATCCTGCCCCTTCATCTCGTCTTCCTTTTTCATATTTTGTAGGCTGTCAGCAATGAAAACACGTGGATGGGTCGGTGTAAAACAAGGTTTTATTGAAGCTTGCCCGACTCTGGCTGAGTTTCGCTCAAAGAGCTGCCTCAGGGGCTTACAAGCCACTTGATTTGGCTTAAAACATCACAAAGTTAACACGTAACGAAGTCAACGGTGATAACACAGCAGGTTTCTTTGAAATAATGTTCAAATCAGGTCCTTTTTAAAACAGATGTGTAAAAATCAGAGTATTGCATACCAAATGAACGCTCAGCACGGATTAACGCAAAAAAACCTCCGTCTACTGTAAAGGTGTAAAGCCTGTAGATAGTGACTTCTCTGAGCTTATTTTCCTCTGTATATTTCTTTAAATTTCTGTCGATTCTTAGATTAGGACCTGAAGGTTTCCAGTCACTATCTACAGGCTTTACAACTTTACAGTAGACGGAGGCATTTTGCAACACCACTTGTGTCCGTGGACAATGTGAATTTAGCTACGTTTTGGCTCCTGAAGAAGCTTTCAAGCGAAACTTCGGCCGTAGTTGAGCCTATTCACAGCTCAAGCCATCTATACTGCACTGTGGTCTGATATCAGCCTGTGTTGGAGGTTAAAAAATACATCTGGACAATGAGCCTTGTCTTGTATATTACATTTTGAAATATGGACCGCACATATAAGTGACTGCAAATGATTGAGAGGACCGGGCGATCTCCAGATTGTAGGAGATATGCTGACTGGCTTGCTGATGCGGTTCACTTTCTTCTTAATAATTTTCAAAAAATTATAAAAAACAGATAAAAAATAAAACAAAAAAATAAAAAATACATGGTGAGCAAATTTTTCTAAATAATCATTTGGTCTTCCCTTTTTTTAGTGTATAATTTTTTGTGGGACCACCCAGCTCTTTTGGTTTTCATTGTTATAAAATTGCACAGGATTTCTACACATAGAAGCATGCACATAACCCAATTTTGTGTATACTTTTGTGTGCAAAAAAATCAGCATTCCAGGGAGTAGAGTTGGAATTTACGTGCATATTTTTCATTTTGAAAAGTATGCATGTATATTCACCTGCACCAGTTATGCACTGCAAAGTGCAAATATAACTTTGTTCAGGTTCTTAGGGATAATTTGTTTTGAACATTGGTGTACCTTATGCACTTTGACAACACATGCATTATGAGCCGGATTTTATAAATTAGCGCGATCGCGTACTTTTGTTCGCGCACCAGGCGTGAACAAGAGTACGCGGGATTTTAATAGATACGCGCGTAGTCGCGCGTATCCATTAAAATCCGGGGTTGGCGCACGCAAGGCTGCCCAAAATCGGCAGCCTGCGTGCGCCGAGCCACACAGCCCGCCTCCGTTCCCTCCGAGGCCGCTCCGAAATCGGAGCGGCCTCGGAGGGAACTTTCCTTCCACCCCCCCCCGCACCTTCCCTTCCCTTCCCCTACCTAACCCACCCCCCCAGGCCCTATCTAAACCCCCCCGTACCTTTGTCGGCAAAATTACGCCTGCTTCCAGCAGGCGTAACTTTGCGCACGCCGGCCGGCTGCCCCGCTCCGAGTTCCGGTCCCGGGGGCTGGTCCGGAGGCCATGGCCACGCCCCCGGAACGCCCCGGGGCCGAAACCACGCCCGCGGCGCCGCACCCAAAACGCTGCGTCACTGCCGGCACGCCCCCGACACGCCCCCCCTGACACGCCCCTCCATGCAAGCCCCGGGATTTAGGCATGCGGGGGGGTTGGGGTAGGTTTTCGGGGGGATACGCGTGTACCCCTTTGAAAATCTACCCGTATGTGTTGCCCTCCCTATATGTATGAAGAGAAACAGTATTTATTTCATGATTTCAGCAGTTAGTGTTACTGGGTTTAAAAAGGGTTTGGATAAGTTCCTAGAGGTTAAATCCATAAACTGCTATTACGGTTATTAATAAGCAATAGCAGCTTGTGATCTATCTAATGTTTGGGTACTTGCCAGGTACTTGTGATTGGATTGGCCACTGTTGGAAACAGGATACTGGGCTTGAAGGACCCTTGGTCTGACCCAGTATGGCATTTCTTATGTCCTTACGTTCTTATGTTCTATGTTCATGATTTATCACAGATCATAAAATGTTACTTGTGACATTTCTCCTTCTTTGCATTGCAGAAGTGCTACAACTGAATCACAGATAATGAAATGAATGTTTTGCAGTGATATTTATGGAAGGAGTTATTTCCTACGTATGAACTGGTTAATATATATGTTGTAGATTATTTTGCCCATTCAGTATTGTTGATACTGAGGAAGTTATTGATTAAAATGATTTTCATTTTATTTTTAATTGTATGAGGAGTATGCTTTTTGATAGCTGATTGGTTTTATATTTAGTCTGCTGTGTTTCTAGTTTTATAAGATGGTGACCTTATAATTTTATTGCTGTTATCTGTTGGTTTGCTTGGGCATATTTTTTTTCCTGTTTCATGATCTAACAGGTAATGTCTATGGTAATGTCTGTATTGTTTTTATTATAGATTTCTTGTTTTTAATTGTTTTATGATTTTTGTAACTCACTCTGTGCATCTTGATGTTAAGCAAGAAACAAATATGACTAAATAAATGCTAAAATAATTCAAGCGCCCCTTTACGTTAGGTTTGGAAAGAAATAGCCAGCATGTGGAATACTGGCAACACAGCATATACCTATACAGTAATTCATCAAATATAGCTTATTTGTAATGCCATTAATGGGAAGTTGGGAGCAAGTGTGGAATTAGGGCATTAATAGTTTTATTTCCTGGGATGCTACAGTTCATGTTTGAATGCTCTGGGGACAATGAATACTCCCATCATAAGCATCATTTGCTGACTAATTGTGAAAGAGAAATAATGAGTTTCAGCTGTCAAACAACATAGTGGTAATAATCACCAGGAAACACAGTTTCCAGGCTAGGGGATCGTCCTTGCACAGGGGGCAATCATGCTGCTTAAATAAGATTGATTGCTACCAAAGTAAGAGGTTTATACAAGCTTATAATTTTCATTTTATAGAAATAAAAAACATCTAGCCGTTCTCCACACTTGTTCATCTCTCAACAGCAGGATACCTCTTCCATCCGTAATACAGTGATAATGGGGTTAGTCCTTCGCATAATTAACCAACCTATTGAACTGTTTCTTTTTCTTTTTCCAGGTGTCCCATTTGCCATGTGAATATTAATTTTATAGGGAAGCATGGATTTAATAAACTCAACCGAAAATAATTGTACTTCAGGAGAACTAGGCGAAGGAGTAACAATGAAGATTCTTATCTCACTCACTCTTTCCATCCTGGCACTGATGACAACTGCCATCAACTCTCTAGTGATTGCAGCAATAATTGTGACCCGAAAGCTTCACCATCCTGCCAACTACTTAATATGCTCCCTGGCCGTAACTGATTTCCTAGTTGCTGTCCTCGTTATGCCCTTTAGCATTGTCTATATTGTGAAGGAGTCATGGATCATGGGTCAAGTGGTCTGTGACATATGGCTAAGCGTTGATATTACTTGCTGCACATGCTCAATTTTGCATCTTTCAGCGATTGCATTGGATCGATACAGAGCGATCACTGATGCTGTGGAGTATGCCAGGAAAAGGACACCCAAACATGCAGGCTTCATGATAGCAGTCGTTTGGGTCTTATCCATTTTTATTTCTATGCCCCCACTGTTTTGGCGACACCAAGGGAATAACAGGGAGGATGAGTGCATCATCAAACACGATCACATTGTTTTCACCATTTACTCCACCTTTGGCGCCTTTTACATCCCATTAGCCTTGATACTAATCCTTTACTACAAAATATACAAGGCTGCAACCACATTGTACCATAAAAGAAGTGTAAGCCGGGTCGCCAAGGGGGAACAAAATGGACTAGCGCTATTGGAAACTGGTAAAAGTTCTAAAATGGGCTCTGCCTTGTGCATTGCAGAGAAGTCTTTCTCCGATCCCTCCACGGACTGTGACAGAATTCATATTACGGTAAGGAACCCAAAGTCTGAAAGCAAGCAAGAGAAGATATGGAAGAAGCAGAAAATCTCTGGCACAAGAGAACGGAAGGCAGCGACTACTCTGGGTTTGATTCTGGGCGCATTTGTGATCTGCTGGCTCCCATTCTTTGTTAAAGAAGTCGTAGTTAACATCTGCGATGCATGTTACATTTCTGACCACATGTCCAATTTTCTGACCTGGCTGGGATACCTCAATTCCCTGATCAACCCACTTATCTATACAATCTTCAATGAAGATTTCAAGAAGGCATTCCAGAAGCTCATGCGCTGTGGACATTACCTTTAGGAGAATGCTGTATATTCTTGTAATACTAATAACATGAAACTTTTTAAATTAGAGATATCAATTTATACAGGTTAAATTATATAAAATGGATATTTATTGTATTTAAAACATGCTTTCTTGAGACAAATATAATTTTGTAAAAGAAGAAAATTCAGTATAACTATGTTTTATAAAGATATCTGACAATAGGATAATATAACGAGATCCCGGAAATAGACAAGAAATCAGTACTGATTGGCTTCCTATGAAACACAGGCCATAGTTGAATTTCCCTCAAGTGAACTTCAAATACATTTACTCAATTGCATTTGACACAGAAATGGAATATATTTGAAGCTCATCTGAAGACAACAAGGGCTGTACAGACACCTGTGTACTGTGTCCGTCCGAGAATAACTCTTCCAATCTATTGAGCTGTTTTCATATGTGATGCACTCAGCCTGAAAACCTGGCAATGCATTTTGCTTAAACTGTCATAAAACAAAATTACCTGGCTTGGTTCTGTCAAAAAATTCTCATTGGCATAGCTGTTTTACATATGCAGCATTCATAATGGCTGTGTGTGTGTGTGTGTGTTTGTGTGTGTGTGTTAATATGTCCCCCTCAGCGATACCACTTAGGTAAAATTATGTCAAGACTGCTTAGCTCTAAGCACCATTAAGAAGCCAAGTGGTTATAAAGTCACCTGTTCTCTTCCTCCTCTTTGGGCTCAATGGAACAGAAGAGTAATGAAAATTGGGGTAGGATGCTTTCAATCAAATGAATGAACTAAATACCCCTGCCCCCCCACCCACCCCCCACACACACACTTCTTGTTAGTTACCTAGCTCTCTCCATAAGCATTGGAACAACAGAATATAATTAGACAGGTCACAAAATTGGAAAAGCTACCCATATCAACCCCATGATTGGCTAGCAGTGCATGCTATCTCTCTGTAGGCTTGATTTTCAAAAGTATTTAGATGCTTAAACAGGGTTTTTCATATGTAAGTGCACTTTACCCTTGTAAGTGGCCTTTTGAAAATTGCTTCAGAATCTGCCATTGAATTATCAATAGGTTTTACCCACGTTAAGTGCACTTAATGGAGATACAAGAGTTCTGAAAATTGTTATATTTACATGCACTGCTCCTTTGAAAATTCACCTGACTGAGTCAAGAGAGTTAACACTGCAACCTCTCAGAATGTTTCTTGCAGATCTGCGTAGAAAGATGCCACCATACAAGGGCTACATGCAGCCACAATTTTTCTCTTGTGCTCACTAATGGGCCAACCATGGCCTTCTCATTATTCTATATTGGAGTTCTTATTACAATTAAACATCTTATATCACATGCAAAAATCACAGCACAAATTTTGACTGCTTTATGTGTATCATTCAAAACATTTTCTTCTTTATAGTCAATGTTTGCCTTACTGCACTGCTGACACAACCTTTTTCTTGCTATACCAGGGACAAATGGAACATAAATAATATAAGATTAAAACCAGCTTCAGGGGACCTAAATCATTGAATGTCCTCATTTAATGAAACATGAGGGCCTCTGGCATTGCACCAGAAATGAAACCGGGTAGACTGGATGGGCCTTACAGTCTGTATCCACGCTCAGATGCTGTGTTTTCTAATCCTGTTCTACTGAATGAATCTCTGTTCAGGCACATTGCTACAGTTTGCGATACTGCCTTCATCAGAGTCAGGCATGAATGAAGGCTTCTGATTAATCTTCATTTAGCAGAAAGTCACCAATTTTATCATACAGAAAGTCTCCTTTATGTGCACTACAGTACTTTAAAAAGTAACTTTTATCAGAATCAACATGGTAATACAAAACATGTGGGCAAAATGGCTCTTTTATTTCAATGATCATTATATATTTCTCAGTTCACTGGCAGCTGAAAACACAATCACAGATAAAGTGTTTTCTGTGCAGCTAGAATATTGGACCTGATGGGCTATTGATAGAATATTGATCCATGCTGACCTGGGAATTAAAAGCAGAGTCTGATGAAGATATTAAAATCATGAGCACAAAAGGATAAATTCATTAAATGGAAGTTGTATTGTTGCGGTTTAACTAAAATAAACACTTCATACCAGCAGCTTAAGAAAGATCTTTATTAGATCAAGTATTGGAATACTGGAATATTCCCGGAGAGGAATTCAGAAGCAGTCTCAGAGAGCACAATAGGTTAAGTCCAATTTACATACCAATGAGCTAGTTTGTTTGTTTCATAACATTTTCCTAATTGGTCAACATTAACACAACATTCTCTTAATAGGATGATATTATAATTCTATCTCATACATATTAAGAAAGCTATTCTTGTAAGTCATGTGATTTCTTGTAAATTGAACCCAGAAGGCAGGAATAAAACTTAAGACTAAATGACTTACTTTTTGACTTTTGACCAACATTGTAGCATTTCAGTAAATTTTGACCTGACAGCAACCTTCAATAATTCTACAAGTCTAATCAGTGTAATTTCACAATGCAGTATTATATGTTTTATAGGAAAACCTTTTCAAAGCACCCTAACAGTATTTATGGGAAGGAAGAACTTAAATCTTGTATTGGAATTAGCTCAACAGTAACATGAATGTCATAATCATGCAGGAATCACTAGGAATAAAGAAATGTTTTGTCCTCTCAATGTTTGTGAAACATTTGAGTTGTTAATTTCCTAATCTTTTTTCTCAAAGACAAAGGCATATGTAGAAATAAGGGTCAAAATATGTTGTAGGCAATACTTTTTACTGGCCTAACTCAATACACTTGAGACTAGCTTTTGAGAACTATGCCCTTTTGCTCAGGTCAAAATGGACAAATAAAACACAGAATGGGAGAAAGCACTCTAACATATAGACCCCAGATTGATTCTAGAAAGCAAATCAGCCAGCTACAATAGCTCTTCATCTTATAGAACTCTAGGGTAAAAAAAGATATGACAATAGAAGAATTACTATACAAAAAAGAAAAGAAAATCATTTTGGAGATTTGACTCATTCCGTTTCCTCTCCATTTCTGACAATAGATAAAAGCTCCTAGTGTTTCCTGCATCATTTACTCTATCTAAGCTGTGACTCTGGAATTGTCCTAGGACTGTAAGGCACAGGGATGGTAACTTTCATACCGGAACATGGATGCACATTGCGTATATGTGCCAGTGTGCTTACAGGGACCTGACAGTTTTATAACTTGCATCTATACATATGCTCACATATTATAAAATAGCCTAAGCGCATGCATATGTGCATGCAAATCCCACTTATACCACGTGAATCAGAGGATTTTAAAATGGTTGCGCACCCATGCCATTGCCAGTTTCACCAGTTAGTCCACCAGTTTACCCAGTTAACAGCTAGGTCCTCTAATCCCACCTGATTGAATAGCTTATATTCCCCCCAGTTACCCCAGACCCTTAAAACCCCTCAAGTATGGCTAGTTTTTAATTTATTTTAAACTTATACCTCATCCCTAGCAGAAGTATGTGGTAGGGGATCTGGGTGCGCACCCAGGCGTGTAAGTATTTATATGCACATCTCTTGGTCATGCCTCAAAGTGCTCATGTCCCATCCAGACCATGCCCATGTCCCTTTTTGCAAACCTTCAAGATATGCATGCAGTCAGGAGATATGCATGATAATTCTGTGGGCAACCTGTGCGCGTATCTCCCAATTTTGAAGCATGCTGGACTTTTAAAATTTACCTCTAAGTTTGGATCTGAAGTGTTTAAACTCTCGGCATATGCAGATGATGTGCTTCTTTTTCTCCATAATCCTGATATCTCTCTCCCTCACTTACTGGACTTACTGGACTATTTATTTGGCACTTATTCTTCTCTTTCAGGCTACAAAATTCATTGGCACAAAACCGAACTTCTCCCATCAAATTATCTGGGCTCCCTGGTGGACCTCTCCCATCCAGAAAGTCCTACAGGGGCTTAAATACTTGGGAATCACATTCTACCCAGACCCACAACAAACTATTAGCAACGCTGAGTCAGAGATTTTGCAAACTCTCCGAAATCTTATCCTTCAATGGTCTCCTCTTCATCACAAGTGCTGGGGCAGGCTGGAAACTATTAAGATGGTACTAGCTCCCAAGATTACCTAAATCCTTTCTATGTTACCTGTATTTTTCACTACAGATTTTTATAGACATGTTGATAATCTTCTTGTGTGATTCCTATGGCGCAATAAGGCCCCCAGAATAGCACTATCTAAACTGAAGATGAGGAAAGATGATGGCAGAGTTAATTTTCCTGATTTTTACGCTTATCATCAGGCTTTTATCCTCCAGCAAGCTTACCATCATTTTTCTTCTTGTCACCAATTGGGAGATGTCCCCAGATGGCTAACGGTTGAGTTACATTTAATATCTCCCTATCCATCAATGTGTTTCCCAGGTATGACACTATTACCTCAACACGCCTCCAGTCCCATTTAGAGGTCTCTTCACAGGGCATTTAAGGAGTTTGACTCTATTAGACCTTCTGATATATGTTCCTGGCACGTTTCTTCAATGGCCCCGCTGTGGCATAATCCCTCACTGAAAATTGGTCACCATTCCCTAAATTGGCCTGCCTGGAAGTCCAAGAATATTTGGCACCTAACTGATATAATGGTCAACTCAATATTAGTTTCCTTTACCACCCTTCAGGAGAAATGGGATGTATCTTCTACTCATTTTTATGAATGGCTTCAATTGCATAACATCACCTAATCAAAGGCCTTTTCTCAATTTCAGATGGCCCAAAGACCTTTTTACCAAGAATATATCAGGATTATGGTCATAAAGGACATTTAGCATCTCGTTTATATAAACTCTTAAGAATTCACCATTCTAAGGTTCCTCACAAGCGTTTGAATCTAGCCTGGAAAGATGATATTGGATCTCTGCCTACTGACTCTTCTAGTATCACACAAACCTCCTACTTTTTCCTACACCGGGTTGTTTGGACCCCTTGGAAATTACATAGGGCTGGCCTTCTCTCCACTCACAACTGCTGGTCTTGTCATACCCCCAAGGCAACTTTGGAGCACATGATATATCTTTTTGAAAATGTTTTTAAGTTTTGGCGGCAACTATGGGTAACTATTTCTAAAATACTGCCTATTTCTCATTCACCTAGCTATGCTCTGGTAGTTTTAAGGGGAACTAGTCCATCTCTCAATTTATCATATCCCCAGGCAAAATTACTAGACTTTCTAATAAATATTGCCTTACATAATATTATGTCTAATTGGAAACGGAGTGATCTCTTATCGCATCATCTTTGATGGAACTCGGTATGTATGTACTATAAATATGAGAAGGCTATGGCAATTAAGTATAATCAGCTAGAAAAATGGGTGTGGGTGTGGAAGCCATTGGATGACTATGCAAATTCAACGTCTCAAAATTTGGGTTGACTCTTAGATCCAGTTTCCTTACTCTTTCTGTCTTTCTTCCTTTCTACATATCCTCTTTTATCCTTGACTTTCTCTTTTCTTTCCTCTTTTCTAATATAAGTAATACAAGGCCAGACTTCTTTTGCTTTTATTTTGATTATCTTATCTTCAGGTATAATATAAGATACATCATAGTTCTTATCATACATGCTTGTAGTGCTTACTGGAACTATGTTTTGTCTCTTATTTTTGTTTGTGTATTTCTGTTCCATTATATACCAATAAACAAATTAAACTAAAAAAAAAAATTACCTCTAAGTACACAACAATTGTTCTATTTCTTTTTCAGTGCCAAAGGTCGATCTAAATACAAATGACACCGAAGGCTTTTTTACCACTAGTTTTGGATATATCGTGGAGTTTATTTTCCCTATTGTAACTTTCTGTGTGCTCTTCTGTCAGTAGGTGGTTTGGCAGCCCCTAAGCACATAAGAAGAACATATGAAATTGCCATGCTGGGTCAGACCAAGGGTCCATCAAGCCCAGCATCCTGTTTCCAATGGAGGTCAAACCAGGCCACAAGAACCTGGCAAGTACCCAAACACCAAGAAGATCCCATGCTACTGATGCAATTAATAGCAGTGGCTATTTATTTATTTATTTTTAACTTTTCTATACCAATGCTCCTGTACAGGATACATATCGCACCGGTTTACATGGAACTGAAAACAGTCGCCGGGAGGCGTATACAATGAAACATAGAAACAAAGAACGTTCGGGGAAATAAAACAGTGTGGGGAAATGTAACATTGGAACAAGGAACGTGCGGGGAAATAAGACAGATATGTGAAAACTTTAGCAATATAAGAGAATACACTACCATATAATGTGGTAGATATAACATAATATTAAAAAGAGTAAGATTAATAATAATAAGAATGGGCAAAGAGGCCTAAGCCTCGGGGAAACGAGCCGATGGGGGGGAAAGGGAGAGAGTTATGGGGGAAAACCACAATGAGCAATGGGACGTTTAGCATTGGCAGGATTCAAGGGGGAGAGAGATCAAGGGTGAAGGGATTATCTGTCCGAAGAGGCCTGACTGAAGAGCCAGGTTTTGGGATTATCTGAAGAGGATAGGGCTTTTCACTAAGTCAACTTCATTAATAGCCGTTAATGGACTTCTCCTCCAAGAACTTATCCAAACCTTTTTTGAATCCAGCTACACTAACTGCACTAACCACATCCTCTGGCAATATATTCCAGAGCTTTATTGTGAGTTGAGTGAAAAATACATTTTCCAATTAGTCTTAAATGTGCTACTTGCTAACTTCATAGAGTGCCCCCTAGACCTTCTATTATCAGAAAGTGTAAATAACGATTTACATCTACCATTCAAGATCTTTCATGATTTTAAAGACCTCTATCATATCCCCCCTCAGCCATCCCTTCTCCAAGCTGAATAGCCCTAACCTCTTCAGAATTTCCTCATAGGGGAGCTGTTCCATCCCCTTTATCATTTTGGTTGCCCTTCTCTGTATCTTCTCCATCACAACTATATCTTTTTTGAGATGCGGCGACCAGAATTGTACACAGTATTCCAGGTGTGGTCTCATCTTGGAGTGATACAGAGGCACTATGACATTTTCCATTTTATTAACCATTCCCTTCCTAATAATTCCTAACATTCTATTTGCTTTTTTGACTGCTGCAGCACACTGAGCTGATGATTTCAAAGTATTATCCAATATGATGCCTAGATCTTTTTCCTGGTTGGTAACTCCTAATATGGAACCCAACATTGTGTAACTACAGCAAGGGTTATTTTTACCTATATGCAACACCTTGCACTTATCCACATTAAATTTCATCTGCCATTTGGATTCCCAATCTTCTAGTCTCACAAGGTCCTCCTGTAATGCGATTTAAGTACTCTGAATAATTTTGTATCATCTGCAAATTTGATAACCTCACTGTTCATATTCCTTTCCAGATCATTTATAAATATATTGAAAAGCACAGGTCCAAATAAAGATCCTGAGGCACTCCACTGTTTACCCTTTTCCATTGAGAAAATTGATCATTTAATCCTACTTTCTGTTTCCTGTCTTTTAACCAGTTTGTAATCCACGAAAGGACATCGCCTCCTATCCCATGACTTTTTAGTTTTCTTAGAAGCCTCTCATGAGGGACTTTGTCAAACGCCTTCTGAAAATCCAAATACACTACATCTACCGGTTCACCTTTATCCACATGTTTATTAACAACTTCAAAAAAATGAAGCAGATTTCTTAGGCAAGACTTCCCTTGGGTAAATCCATGTTGACTGTCTTCCATTAAACCATGTCTTTCTATATGCTCTACGATTTTGATCTTTAGAATAGTTTCCACTATTTTTCCCAGCACTGAAGTCTGGCTCACTGTTCTATATTTTCCCAGATTGCCCCTGGAGCTCTTTTAAAATATTGGGGTTACATTGGCTACCCTCCAGTCTTCAGGTACAAAGGCTGATTTTAATGAAAGGCTACAAATTTTAACTAATAGATCAGAAATTTCATTTTTTAGTTCCTTTAGTACCCTAGTATGCATACCATCAGGCCAGGTGATTTTCTGTTCTATATTTTGTCAATCTGGCTTACTACATCTTCCAGGTTCACAGTGATTTGGTTCAGTTCATCTGACTCATCACCCTTGAAAACCATCTCTGGAACTGGTATTTCCCCAACATCCTCATTAGTAAACACAGAAGCAAAGAATTCATTTAGTCTTTCTACAATGGCCTTATCTTCCCTAAGAGCCCCCTTAACCCCAGGGTTATCTAACGGTCCAACTGACGCCCTCATGGGTTTCTTGTTTCGGATATATTTTTAAAAGTTTTTATGAGTTTTTGCCTCTACGGCCAACTTCTTTATTTATTTATTTATTTATTTATTTATTTATGGAGTTTGATATACCGTCATTCGGTTTTGCCATCATAACGGTTTACAAAAAATACGATGTTTACAAGGTTAAGGAGGTTAACAAGGTTTTCAAAAAGGTTCAAATGATTGTTAACATAGAGACATCATATACAAGTTATTTGTTGTTCAGTTTATATGTTTCAATTCTTTGTTATAATATATGCTTGTGTTGAGTTTCAGTTTTCTTAAGTTAGGCAGGAAGGGGTTGGCTTTGTTTTGTTCATTGGGTGAGTTGGTATGCTTTGGTGAACATCCATGTTTTTAGATTTTTTTGAAAGTTTTAAGTTTTCTTGAGTTCAGAGTTCCATTGGGAGGGAGTTCCAGAATTTCAGGCTTCCTAGAGAGATTGCTTTCTTTTGGGTTGAGGTGAGTTGTTTGGAATGAGTAGATGGTGTCTTTAGAATTCATTTATTTGCTGATCTGAGGTTTCTGTTTGGGGTATGTAGTTTTATGGAGGAACTTAGCCAGTTTTCTTGTTTTTCATATATGATTTTATGAAGTATGGATAGTATTTTGTATTCAATCCTGAATTTTATTGGTAGCCAGTGTAGTGAGATGTGTTGGAGTGATGTGGTCATGTTTTTTAGATACAGTGAGGATTCTTGTGGCTGCGTTTTGTAGGATTTGGAGTGGACGGATAGTGTTTAGAGGTAAGTTGAAAAGGAGTGAGTTACAGTAGTCCAGGTTAGAGAAAATGAGTAATTGAAGGACTGATCTGAAGTCGTTGGTGGAAAGGAAAGGTTTTAATTGACGGATTGTTAGTAGTTTATGATATCCGTTTTTGATTTTTGTTGAGATGTGGTTTTTGAAAGAAAGTTCCTTGTCAATTATTACTCCAAGATTACGGGCATGATTGATCGGAGATATAATCGTATTTTGGTTAATTAGGTTGAGTGGTGGAAGTTGAGGGAGTTGTCCTTTCTGTCTAATATGATTATTTCAGTCTTGTTGAAGTTAAGGATGAGTTTTAAGTTGGTTAGTAATTCCTTTATTCTGCTTAGGTAAGTGGCTGTTAATTTGTATGTTTCTTCTAGTGATTTTTGTATTGGGATTAATATTTGAATGTCATCAGCATAGATGAAGTTGGTCAGATTAAGATTTGATAGGAATTGGCATATTGGAAGCAGATAGATGTTGAAGAGCATTGCTGATATAGTGGATCCTTGGGGAATTCCAGTGTTTAGATTAATTTTCTTTGAGAGGGTATCATTGAGCAGTACTTGGTAGGTTCTTTGTGATAGGTATGAAGAGAACCATTGTAGGGTTGTTTCCTTTGCCCCAATTTCAGATAGACGGTCAATCATGATATAGTGGTTTACTGTATCAAAGGCTGCTGATAGGTCGAGTAGGACTAGAAGTAGCTGTGGCCATTTTGGAAACCTTTGAGTACGAAGTCATTCATTGCTGTTGTGCTTCCGCTCCTGAGGGAGGAGGAGTTAGCAATCTTGTTATGCTTTGGCTCCTGAAGGAGGAGGAGTTAGCAATCTGTTTGATCTACTCCTCAAGAAGGAAGGAGTTAGCAATCTGTAATGAATCTGCTCCTGTGGAAGGAGGAGTAGCAATCTGATATGCTCAGCTCCTGTAGAGGGAGTAGTAAACAATCTGATAGAATTTAGACTGCAGAGTAGCAATCTGTTATGAATCTGTTGCTGAAGACTCCTGATGGAGGAGTAGCAGCAATCTGTTACCAGCAGAGTGCTTGGAGAGGACACTCGGCTGTAGAGGAATGTAGATAGGTGGATCCTTGGGCCGATGGCAGATGACTGCGCCCCCAGGAGGATATCCTGAGAGGGACCACCGGCTAGGCTTGGTTACAGAGACAGACACAGATAATTTTTTATTAGACAGGTTAGTAGAACCACCAGAGGTGGCAGTAGTGAGCCCGGCAGGGCTGAAGTCCCTCAGGAACTAGTAGAGATGTGAATCGTGTCCTCGATCGTCTTAACGATCATTTCGGCTGGGAGGGGGAGGGAATCGTATTGTTGCCGTTTGGGTGTGTAAAGTATCGTGAAAATCGTTAAAATCGTGAGCCGGCACACTAAAACCCCCTAAAACCCACCCCCAACCCTTTAAATTAAATCCCCCACCCTCCCGAACCCCCACCAAATGCCTTAAATTACCCTGGGGTCCAGCGGCGGTCCGTAGCTAAATCGGGGGAAGGGGGAGGGCAGGAAAACCGGCACACTAAAACCCCCTAAAACCCACCCCCGACCCTTTAAATTAAATCCCCCCCCCCCCAAATGCCTTAAATTACCCTGGGGTAGAGCGGCGGTCCGAAACGGCCTCCTGCTATTGAATCGCGTCGTCTTCAGCCGGCGCCATTTTGCAAAATGGCCGCCGCAAAATGGCGGCAGCCATAGACCAACACGATTCGACTGCTGGAGGTCGTTCCGGACCCCCGCTGGACTTTTGGCAAGTCTTGTGGGGGTCAGGAGGCCCCCCCAAGCTGGCCAATAGTTCCTGGGGGTCCAGCGGGGGTCCGTGAGTGATTTCCTGCCGCGAATCATTTTCCGTACGGAAAATGGTGCCGGCAGGAGATAGACTGCAGGAGGTCGTTCAGCGGGGGTCAGGAACCCTCGCTGAACGACCTCCTGTATGGATAATGGCCGGCGCCATTATCCGTACGAAAAACGATTCGCGGCAGGAAATCGCTCACGGACCCCCGCTGGACCCCCAGGAACTTTTGGCCAGCTTGGGGGGGCCTCCTGACCCCCACAAGACTTGCCAAAAGTCCAGCGGGGGTCCGGAACGACCTCCAGCAGTCGAATCGTGTTGGTCTATGGCCGCCGCCATTTTGCGGCGGCCATTTTGCAAAATGGCGCCGGCTGAAGACGACGCGATTCAATAGCAGGAGGCCGTTTCGGACCGCCGCTCTACCCCAGGGTAATTTAAGGCATTTGGGGGGGTTCGGGAGGGTGGGGGATTTAATTTAAAGGGTCGGGGGTGGGTTTTAGGGGGTTTTACTGTGCTGGTTTTCCTGCCCTCCCGCTTCCCCCGATTTAGCTACGGACCGGCGCTGGACCCCAGGGTAATTTAAGGCATTTGGGGGGGGGGGGGTTCGGGAGGGTGGGGGATTTAATTTAAAGGGTCGGGGTGGGTTTTAGGGGGTTTTAATGTGCCAGTTTTGCTGCCCTCCCCCTTCCCCCGATTTACGATTTTTTGACGATAAATCGGGGGAATTGGTATTGTATCGTGGCCCTAATGGTTTTTGACGATTTAAAATATATCGAACGATATTTTAAATCGTCAAAAAATGATTCACATCCCTAGGAACTAGAACAGCGATCCCAGGGTTGCTGAGCTGTAGAGAAACTATAGATAGTGACTAGACAGGGTATGCTTTGTTCATAGCCAGAACTAGATGACAAAACTCACATAAGGTCTTTAGGAAGCTCAGTAGCTGGAAAGGGTTAGGCCCTCGAGGAGCGAATACCTGGTTCCAGGGAAAGCTCTGAGAGCGCGATGGTAACTCACAAATGTCTGTATCTGCGATAGCTTCCAGGCAGTAGAGAATCTCCAGAATGTTCAGGAACATGGGCCCTCGAGGAGCAAGTACCGGTTCCTATCAGCAATCTGAAATAAAGAAAAGAGAGCGAGGCCCCCGAGGAGTGGGTACCCCTGGTAAGTCCGAGGAGGCAGAGTTGCTTAGACGAATCCTTGCTAACTCAATGTGTTAGCAAATTCTGAGACCTTTTATATTGGAAGCAGATGACTTCATCTCAGGGGGACGCCCCCGAGGTTCGCACCCTTGCTGGTACATCAATCGGAGCGCACGCCCTACGTCATCAGGAACATGGCAGATCCGTAGCGTCGAGCCGGTCCGGGGATGCCGGACCGGCTCGGAGACGGATGCCGGAGGAATGCCGGATGCCGGAGGGAGACGGCAAGAAGACGCCGCAGCTGCTAACCGTCCATCAGACCCAGAGGGAGTCGCCACAGAGGTAAAGGCAGAGTGAGGGCGTCGAGCAGCGACGGACGCAACAATTGCTTCATTTCAAATTCTCTCTTCGCCTGTCTTATCAATGTTTTACACTTAACTTGCCAATGCTTATGCTTTATCTTCCTGCTTCTTTGGACTTCCAGCTCACTTGGATCCAACCTTTATTGGACTATAATGCTATGAGCTCTCATTTGCCACTACTAATGTTCCATGGAAGCTGCACAGGTGTCCATCGCCAAGTGTACTGCAGCCATCTTGAGGTTTGAAATGCTTGGGATAGACAGTTCCCACCGCAAGATGACTGGTCCACACCCAACAGTTAGAACATGCACAGCAGACTCCCTTGAAGCATCCAGGGATTGCTGGCTGCTACCCAGGATTTATTTCTTATTTTTAACACTATTCACTCCTGTCTAAGCCCAGCCCTTGTGGTGATAGTCTTCAACCTGGTACATGTGCATCTTGAGTCTAGCCACTAAATATTGTGTTATGTGATGGTGGGCATTCCTTTTTTACTCAGGACTGTGTCTCTGTGCTGCCTCTGCAGCACCCACGAAAGTGTTCTTATTCTTATAACCCAGATTTTTTAGAAGAGGGACAATTGTATTTACACAAATCATGCTCCTTCCTCCCGTTCTTTCTATATATAGTTTCCCCATAGCTTCCCTTTGCTGACTGTTTTCTCATCTGTTACACAAATAATTCAGAAACAAATATTTGTTCTGTCATCACTTTTCCCATGTCTGTGCTTATTTTTTCTTTCTTGTACAAGGTAATCTTGTAATTTTTCTCTGTGCCTTTAATACTGAGCCAAAAATTAAAGCTGGCTCTCTGTGTAGCAAATGATACATCTGTCACAAATGATATGTATGCATTCGGTTAGCCAAAATAAATACAAAGCATAATTCACAAACAGAAAAGGAATGAAGAAATACTGCCCATATTTTACTACATTTCTATACTGTGTTAAATATATTTTGGAAGTTATTTCCTCCAGTATCTATGTATCTTGTTAAAACTGTTTAGCAAAATGGTGAACAAGAAATATTAAAAGGGAATGGTATACTGATTATCCTCTGAACTGTCCCATAAAATGGCTGTGAAATAAGTGGGAAGAATAAGTGGAATTTACGTAATGAAAATGATTTCTTACCCAACAATATAAATGTAAAACAACAAGCTCCTACAGCAGGACTTGCTGTTTTGTCTATCAGTGGTTTTTATGTGCTTTGGAGGTTTGTTCCTAGGAAAGTTACATAAGCAAACTGTATTTTTAAGCAGCTGATATTACTAACATCTAAGATGCTATGTGTGGTTTCTCTATGTTATGCAGATCCATTGTAGCATCTCTGAGGCTGTGCGTCTTTTTCACCAGCTCAGTGGAAACCCTGCACTAAACACAGCCCATAGCACTATCGCATTTTTCACTTCATTTCAGCTCAGCAGTCTTACAGCATAGAGATGGCACGGTTTTCTTCTATAACTTAGGAAACCACTGTCTCCATAAGCTCCATCAGAATTGTTAACTGCAAATAAAAAAAGAAGAAAATGAACTGATTCACTTTGGACACTTGTAAAGACCAATATGAACTTTTCCCTCATGGACAATGGTTATGATCCAACTGTTTCTCCCCTCCACCATGAAAAAGGAGGAAATACACAATGAAAGTGTGTTGGAGGTTTTCCTTAAAGATATAAGTTTTTATTAAAATGCCTTGGAGTAAAAGATAGGCTCCTAGCAGCAATAATGGCCTGACATTCAAGGTAAGCCTTTGTCCAACCAGATAAGCACATTCACCAGGAGGACAGCAAACCTTTTCTTCAATCTGCCATTTATTTATTTATTTATTTGAAAACTTTTATATACCGGTATTAGTAAGCATACATCATACCGGTTCACATTGTAACTAATAGGCTGAAATTACAATCAACAGGGAGGGGAAACCGGGGGGAATATACAAAGAGCAGAAGGCATAGAAATTAAAGCATTAAAACTGAAACGGGCTATTTTTTTTGGCTTTTAAATCTCTTGCACATTTCTATCACAGAAACTAATCAATGAAAAACCCCATATGTATTCTGAAGATGTACTAAAAGAAGATGGGCCCTAAGCATATAGTTGTACTCATGACAGGATCAGAGGACAAAAGTTAATTTTGTGTCTTCCATGTTTGATGGTTGTTACTGAATAGCACCCCTGGGATATTTGTCTGAACTCAGTCTGTTCTGGCATACCAATGTTTACTTCTAATGCCCCCTTTTAGGTTGATTTTCCATGGAACTTCTGGTGGGATCAATATACTCTATTTATTTAATTACATTTGATTTTTCACCTTTCTATTAATCAGCACAAAGCAGAAGCAGATTACAATAATACACAATACATCCTTAATATGTGCCCTCTTCTTTCTGGACAACATCATTGTGTTATTAAAAATGCTGAATTCCAACTGGGCAGTATGAGGCAAAAAGATCATTTATGAAAACCATTTGTACTCCATGCGTAGAAGAGTGGCATTTTGTAATCGAAAACTGCTGTGCTCTTTCCTGCTGTGTGACCACTCGATCAGTTTCCACATAATCCACTGCAAGTAATGAAATGAATTACTGTGGAGGATGTTGGTTTGTCTCGGCAGGCAAGGGCCTGTCATAATTCTATGGTGTTGAACTGCGGTAGATAAAAACTCTCAAAATAAGAAAAAATAGCCTTACATTTTCTTAAAGTCGGGAATACAGGAACATTATTAACCCCATTTGCCCACATCTGTCCATGTTTTTCAGAATGCCCTGTCACTGACAGATGGATTTCTCTAGATGAGGGACATCTCATCATAGACTCTGTCAAAACGCAGTATGTGTGAAGAGAAATAATATCAGTTAGAAAGAAAAAGAAACCATGATGGGGTTTATTTTACTAGTGTTGCTGGCTGCTCAGAAAGCAGCATTAACGACAGCAGGGGTGTTAGCCATGGTACAAGCTAAAGGCTCTTTGTATTTTGTATGCCAAGGAATTGAACATATTGTGCTACTTGGGAATGGCAGAGCCAGGCTGCATTTGCTAGAAACAGTCCTGGAACTAGTAAATGAGAAGGTTTCCCCACACAGCCTAGGCCAATTCACATCAAGCACCATGCCACTGCATTACAAAAAGTGTCTCTCCAGAAGCTGCCAGCTGCAGAGCATTATTGGGCAAGGATGTCATCTGGTGGACAAAGCAGAGTAAGTGTTCAATTCCTACTCTCCAGCTGACTTTTTATTGAATGTTCACTTGAGAACACTTTGTAAGCTGCTGCACAGTGCACAATGTAATTATGGGATTTCATGGCCACAAATATGTCTCCATTGTACTGTTTGCTTATTAAGCAGTAAAGATGGTATGCAACTCACAAAATTTAGCTGTGAGAACACAATTACCATTTTATTACTGATTATTTTAACTGCCTACAGATCTTACACTTAAACTCCAGAAATGTTTCACAGTTCAGTAGCACATTCTCATTTCTAGAAATGAATGCCTTTAATAACAATATTAATGGAAGTACCAGACAAGATTTGGGGAATCACTGTGTAATTTAGTAGTGGAATACATGAATAATGTATCTTAGAGTCAATCACAGAAACTAATGTACTTTCCCTCATCCAGGACTGTGCAACTGTTTCAATCATCCAATAGCCACGTTCCACAGTTAATATAAGATTACAGAACAATTCTTTGGGTTTTGCATATCCAATATTTCTTAGATCAAAATGTTTATTTTTTTCTGCTTGTCAAGATAGAGTAGTTTGCTGCCTCCATGTGATAATTCACAAGAAGGGTAAAATCATATCTGAGATTAGCAGGACTTTTCTCTTTAACAAACTAAATATCTGAGTATGCAAATTTTTCCAGAAGCAATGAGAATTCCAACATTGTACCATGAAGAAGTGTGGGAGGCTCTTCTTGATACCTCATAATTGTTTGTTTTTTTTAAACTTTTTAATAAACATAGTAACATAGTAAAGACAGCAGATGAAGACCAAATGATGCATCCAGTCTGCCAAGCAAATTGGTTATAGTTGTAGCTGCCGTGCAAGGCAAGTTACCCCCATGCATTATATTAAGGGTAGTAACTGCCACTCTGTGCAGGTTATCCAGAAACCTTCAGTTAAGGATAGTAACTACTGCTCCATGCAGGTTACCCTCATGCTAGAGCAGGGTACCCTCATGATCCATGCAGATTACCCTCATGCCAGAGCTTTCAGAGGCCCCGCACCCTTTGCAGTAGAGGAGGACCGGAAGGCTCATCTGCATACTTCTCCCAGCATCCCCCGGGAGAGGAGTCCAGAAGTAACCGCAAGCGATCCAGGGATTGAAGTCCACAACCCCAGCTTCCAGAGGCCCCACACACTTTGCAGTAGAGGAGGACCAGAAGCGTGCGGAAGATTAATCTATAGGTAGTTAAAGAGGATTGGTAAGTATAGTTTTCATAAATTGGTAAGTATAGTTTTCAGAAATTTTTGAGCTTATAAAGGTTTGGTGAAAGGTGGGAACACTGAGAGGAGAGGCTCACCTTGCTGGTGGCTGAAAGGAATCAGTAAGTTTTTGCTTGGGACATTGTCTTTTTTAAAAGTATTGGGGCAAAGTTAACTATTTGGGAATATTATTTAGTGTGTTTGTGCCTTTGATAGTCAGAAAGGCAGTGAATAAACAAGTTAGACTGTTTGTATTTTTAGTCAGTCAATAAGGTAGCAGTAGGTAGTGTGTTTATTTTTAAACGTCTGCAGAACTGAGTGTTTGCTATTATCAAAACCTCTTAAGATGTTGTCAGTTAGTGAGAGAAGTAATGTCTCAGTGCTGTAGTGTTTACGGAAGCCGTGTTGTGAAGGGTACAGTATGTTATTATTGTCTAGGTATTCGGTTAGCTGTTTCTGTACTGTTTTCTCTATTAATTTGGCTATTAATGGCTTCCTTGATCCCCACACAATCACCTTCTTTTCTGCTATTTGGGGAGTTAAAGAACTAACCCCATACTGTTGAGAGGCATTTTTGGAATTTATCGTTTTGATGTAATCCCACAAAGCTCTCCAGCTCTAACATCCACCCTTACATCCCATGGATAATGGTTAGTCCTCCAATCAGGATAAGAATTGCAAGTTCAATTCTGTAGATTCTTAGTGATATCATGTTCAGTTTGAATAAGCTACATTTACATGGGTAATTGAAAGCAAATACAAGGATATCACAATAAGGTTTGTTAGCAATAACACTCATTTACAAATAAAATTGAAATTTGGGGGGAATTAATCATTGCACAATACTGGACTGCAGTGCTACACAGCAGAAAGAGTGAAACATTTGAGATTAATTACTGGGTTCTACAATAAGACACATGGATGTGATGGAGGTGTCCGAGTACTTGTTCACTGAAAGTTTGTATTCAGCCCTTAAAATTGGATAAAATAAGAGATACCTAGAGCCTTAAGCATCTGCTGTTGAATTTTGTTAGAATTTTGTTAGAAGGGCCTAAAAATAAGAAGGGCTTTCCTATTTTTCTGACTTCTGAGAAACTAGTAGCTTTTCTGATATTCACAAAGTATATGCATTCCCTAAAGGTGAAGTCCAAAGACTACATAAAGTATATATACAAAAACAGAAACTATCCTGGCCCTGACAGTGGTCAATACAAGTCACTTGGAAGTACCCACATAAAGCTCCCTGGTGTTCATTCCCAGATGTAGAAGGTGGAGATCCCTGTATTAATGGACTTATCCTCTAGCAACTTTTCCAGACTTTTTTCTATGCTATAAACTTTGACTACATTCTCCAGCAACAAATTCCACAGCTTGATTATGCAGTGATTGAAAAAATACTTTCTCATAAAGTGTCTACGATTCATAGTACTATCTGAAAAGGTATATAACTGATCCACACCACTGATTTAAAAACCTCTGCAATATCCCTTTCAGTTGAAGAGCTCTAATCTGTTTAGCCTTGCCTCACTGGGGAGCCATTCCGTCCCCTTTATCATTTCAGTTGCCCTTTTATATACCTTTTCTTGTTCTTGTATATCTTTTTTAAGATGGGGACAAGGAGAACCAGACACAATCCTAGGTGCCGTAATACCATTATCTATAGAGGCATTATTATATCCTGTTTTATTTTCCACTCATTTCCAAATCATGCCTAACATTCTGTTTTCTTTTTTGACTGCTGCCACACACTGAGCTGAGGATATTTTTTTTTTAGGGGCATAACCTTGCACTTGTCTGCATTAAATTTCATTTGCCTTTCTCGTCAATTCTCTAGTCTGCCATGATGCTTCTTTCTGCAGTTTCTCACAGTCTGCTTGTTTTAACTATGATGAACATTTTTGTGTTATCTGCAAATTTGACCCCTTCTGCAGAATTTAATCTATATAAATAAAAATGTTAAATAGTTTGGACAAAATCGCTAATCTCAGAAACCATTGAACCGATTGCTTTCAAATTTGGACACAACCTTCATATCGCATACAGGAAGGTTCTTCTGTACTTACATTACAGATATGTCACACCCGTGACAGGTAAAATAGGTTTAAAGATTTTTTCGAGAAAACAGCGACATCTGCTGGATGTAAGCGCCATCTGCTACACCTTACACTAACACACGCTACACTAATCATTTTGCCAGTCCAGGTCCACGTTTCACTTCCATTTTAACACATTCACGCACTTTTTTTGCCGTAAGATAACTATTTCCTTTACAGATAAAATACACCTACCACCCTCCTCACACATGCCAAATTTATTTACCTCCCACAGCCTCCCAACACACACAAAACCACCCTCCTCACACCCCACACACACACATGCCAAATTGATTTACTTCCCAGGCCCTCAACACACACAAAACCTGACAGAAGTCCAGGAGGCTCCAGCGGGGGGCTAGGACCGATCCGGGACACATCTCCTGCACTACGGCCGTCGGCTGCCAGCAATCAACATGGCGCCGATGGCCCTTTCCCTTACTATGCCACTCGGGGACACCAATGGCGGCAGTAGTGTTTGCTATTATCAAAACCTCTTAAGATGTTGTCAGTTAGTGAGAGAAGTAATGTCTCAGTGCTGTAGTATTTACGGAAGCCGTGTTGTGAAGGGTACAGTATGTTATTATTGTCTAGGTATTCGGTTAGCTGTTTCTGTACTGTTTTCTCTATTAATTTGGCTATTAATGGGAGGTTTGAGACTGGGCGGTAGTTAGTGAGAATTAGAGGGTCACTGTTTTTCTTTTTGATTATTGGTTTTATGATTGCCCCTTTCAGAATATCTGGCATTATTCCTTCTGTTAGGGATAGATTTATGATATTAGTTAATGTTGGGGCTACTACTTTGGTGGTCTTTTTTATCTCTGATGTAGGTATAGTATCGATTATGTGGGGGGCGGGGTTTGTATTTTTTATCATTGACTCTACTTCTAGTTCTGATATTTCTGTAAATGCAGACCATGGGTTAACATCTCTTTTTTGCATTACGATTGCTTGTTTGGTGTTTTTTGGGAGTTTGTTTCTTAAGTTTAATATTTTGTCTCTAAAAAATTGGGCTATTTCATTACATTTTGTTTCAGGTATGCTTTAAGGTGATTCTTGCTTGTCGGTTATGAGATTTGTTACTATAGAGAATAGGGTTCTTGGGTTATTGGCAAACTTTTCTATTTTGTTACTATAGTATTCTTTTTTAGTATTTAGGATTAGTTGTTTGTAGTGAGCTAGGTGTTTCCTGAATTTAGTTAGATTTTCAATTGTTTTATGTTTTCTCCAGGTTTTTTCGAATTTTCTGAGTTTTCTTTTTGCATCTTATTTTTATGTTATGCCAGTGGTTATTTTGTTTTGTTTCTTTGGTATGTACTGTTTTAATGGGGTTTATCTCATTGGCTATTTTTTTTGTTGAGTCTAACGACCGTTCTGTAGCTAGGCAACAGTCTGCAAGTGTTATGTCAGTTAATTCTTCTTCTAGTTTGTCTTTTAGTTCATCATAATTGTAGGGTGGGCGATATTTAAATTCTATGGGATTCTGATATGGTATGGTCTGAGGATGGAGGATTTTAATGTTAGATTGAATGAGGAGGTGGTCAGACCAAGGAATTTGTGTGTAGCTAGTTGCTCTAAGTATTTATTGTTTATAAATACTTAGAACACCTAGCAACTAGCTACACACAAATTCCTTGAGTATCGCAGTTGGAGGAGTTGGAGGAGAGAGGCAACGAGTCTATGTGTAGTTTGAGATCTCCCAGAATGATAGCTAGGGTTTCCGAGTCCATATGTTTAGCAATGAGCTCAGTGAGTTGCGAAGGATCTGACTCAAGTAGACCCGGGGGGGCATAAATTAGGCAGATTTGAAGGTGTTTTGATTTAAAAAAGGCGATTTCGAGTCTAGAGACAAGTTTGGTATTCAGGATAGCTAATCTTAGCTCTTTTTTGCTGCTAAGAGTAGGCCACCACCTCTTTTTTAGGTCTGGGGACAGAAAAAATGTCATAAATCTGAATCGGTAGTTGGTTGATTAAAGGTAATTGCGCATATGTCCGGTTGCGAATCCAGAAGGTAGTCGTTGAGTATATGAGTTTTTTTTCAGAGGGATTGGGCATTGAGAAGTGTTAAAGAGAAGACAGAGAGCCCTAAGAATTGAGTAATGGGAGAAGTCATTATAGGTAGCAGCCTGTTGTGTTGGGAGGGGGGGAGGTGATATGTTTTCTCCGGTTATTGTAAAGGTTCTTAATAGTGGGGATGGGAAAGGAAAGCATATTGGACGCTGGAGAGCAGCCGAGATTGAATACTGAGGGAGGAGACCTGGGATGACGTCCAGAGGTAGAGGCTTCTGTGGGGGTCTAAAGGATGAGTGTCACCCTAAGGGGCACACCAAGGGGCAGGCCCCTTAGGTCACGCTCCTTCAGTGGGGGATTAGGGGCTATGCTACAAATAGTGCAAGAAAAACCAATCTAATTTCAAATTTTAAGAATGCAGTAATAGACACATTTTAGGATTTCTTGGTGGACACTGGTCCACTCACATTTTCACTTACTAAACGAAATGTAAATAATGAAGTGACTGCTGAATGTGGTGCAGACATGTGGAAAACAATAGTCTGTGATAAAGATGATAAAGCAGATGGTAAACCTCTGTTCAAAATATAGAATGCCATTATAAGAGGATAGCACATCTGTAATACACTACAAGTTAGCCTGAGAACAAGTAAATTTGATAGTGATGTATGGGTTTTAGGAAAAAGTGTGAACCTGCAGATGTCCCAGAATATTTCACACAGTCTTGGAATCTGAGGTTCCACATCAACAATTAATTACATATTCCAAAAGCCATTACTATATATACAGTTTTACTATTAAACAGAACTTTCCACTGTTGTGGAGGTGGACCCTTGGCCTGAGGTGGAGTTGGCGCTACCCGTGGGGAAACCCCCATGGGTCCCCACTGTCGGGAGGTGGGGCCAAGTGGGAAGCAGAAGCCGACTGTAGCTTCATCAATACCAGCCCTCGTTCCCCACAGGTTGAGCCCTTGGGTACCGGGGCCGGCTGGTCTTAGGTGGGCCTCCGCCTGGTTGATCCCGGAGAGAGTGTCCAAGGCAGGGTGTCAGGAAACAGTGGAGACACAGAGTCCGAAGGAGCAAGGTCGAAGACAAGGCCAGGTTCCAGAAGCCCGGACAGACAGAGGTAGGCGAGCAATTAGGAACAAGTTAAGTCCGGGCTTGTGAGTAGGCAGATACCTAAGAAAGGCCAAGTCCTAAGACTATCGGCTGGAAGTGGAATCAGGTTCAAACTGGAGTCGGAACAGGTGGCTGAAGACAAGGTCAGGTCTGAGCAAGGGTCAAGAGCCGAGGAATCTGTCCAGAGAGTTGTCAGGTGCAAGCAAGGGTCAAGCCAGGGAATCCATCCAAAGCATAGTCAGGAACAAGTGAGGGTCAAAGCCAAGGAATCTGTACAAAGGGTAGCAAGAACAGGAAGCTGGAAATGGAACAGGATCAGGTACTGGATCAGGATCAGGTACTGGAATAGGAACACGAACGCTGGAACAGGAACAAGGCAGCAACTAAGCACACGACAGGAAGTGTGGAGACCTGTTGCCAAGGCGAAGATACGCGCATTTGAAAAAGACTCTAATGAGAGGCTTCTAAGAAAACTAAAAAGTCATGGGCTAGGAGGCGATGTCCTTTCGTAGATTACAAACTAGTTAAAAGACAGGATTAAATGGTCAATTTTCTCAGTGGAAAAGGGTAAACAGTGGAGTGCCTCAGGGATCTGTACTTGGACCGGTGCTTTTCAATATATTTATGAATGATCTGGAAAGGAATACAACAAGTGAGGCTATAAAATTTGCAGATGATACAAAATAATTCAGAGTAGTTAAATCACAAGCGGATTTGATACATTGCAGGAGGACTTTGCAAGACTGAAAGACTGGGCATCCAAATGGCAGATGAAATTTAATGTGGACAAGTGCAAGGTGTTGCATATAGGGAAAAATAACCCTTGCTGTAGTCACACAATGTTAGGTTCCATATTAGGAGCTACCACCCAAGAAAAAGATCTAGGCATCATAGTGGACAATACTTTGAAATTGTCGGCTCAGTGTGCTACAGCAGTCAAAAAAGCAAACAGAATGTTAGGAATTATTAGGAAGGGAATGGTTAACAAAACGGAAAATGTCATAATGCCTCTGTATCGCTCCATGGGGAGACCGCACCTTGAATACTGTGTGCAATTCTGGTCGCCGCATCTCAAAAAAGATATATTTGCGATGGAGAAGGTACAGAGAAGGGCAACCAAAATGATAAAGGGGATGGAACAGCTACCCTATGAGGAAAGGCTGAAGAGGTTAGGGCTGATCAGCTTGGAGGGGAGATATGATAGAGATCTTTAAGATCAAGAAAAGTCTTGAACGAGCAGATGTGAGTTTTTGCCTCTATGGCTAACTTCATTTCAAATTCTCTCTTCGCCTGTCTTATCAATGTTTTACACTTAACGACAATGCTTATGTTTTATCCTGTTTTCTTCAGATGGATCCTATTTTTGAAGGAAGTTTTTTTTTTACTAAAATAGCCTCTTTCACCTCACCTTTTAACCATGACGGTAATCGTTTTGCCTTCCTTCCACCTTTCTTAGTGTGGAATACATATGGACTGCACCTCTAGGATTGTATTTTTAAACAATGTCCCTGCCTGTTGAACATTTTTAACCTATGCAGCTGCACCTTTCGGTTGTTTCCTAACTATTTTCCTCATTTTATCAATGTTTCCCTTTTGAAGGTTTAGTGTTAGAGCTGCAGATTTACTTATTGTCCTCCTTCCAGTTATTAGTTTAAATTTGATCATGTTATGATCACAGTTGCCAAGTGGCCCCACAACTATTACCTCCTCACCAAATCCTGTGTTCCACTAAGAATTTAATCTAAAATAGCTCCCTCTCTTGTTGGTTCCTGAACCAATTGCTCCATGAAGCAGTCATTTATTACATCCAGGAACTTTGTCTCTAGCAAGTCCTGATGTTACATTTACCCAGTCAATATTGGGGTAATTGAAATCTCCCAATATTATTGCACTGCCAGATTGGTTAGCTTCCCTGATTTCTCTTAGCATTTCATCGTCTGTCTGACCATTTTGTCCAGGAGGACGGTAGTATATTCCTAACACTATACTCTTACCCAACACACATGGGATTTCTACCCATATAGATTCTACTGAGATTTAGTCTCTTGTATGATCTTTATCCTGTTGGACTCTATACCCTCCCGGATATAAAGTGCCACACCCCCACCAAGTTGATCCTCCCTATCATTGCGATATAATTTGTACCCTGATATAGCACTGTCCCATTGGTTATCCTCCTTCCACCAAGTCTCTTTGATGCCAATTATGTCAATCTCATCATTTGCTGCTATACACTCTAACTCTCCCATCTTACTTCTTATATTTATTTATTTTATTTATTTAAAGCTTTTTATATACTGGCATTCGTAGGACACATCATGTCGGTTTACAGGTAACTGTGAAAGGAAATTATATTGAACGACGATAGCAGGATAGCTAGATAACACATGAAAGTACATTTTTATAGGTCAACGAGCAGAATAAACTTTGGTTGAACTATTTGGATTTTTAGGTTATCCATATTAAAATTAAATAAACATATGAACTTATAAACAATATTAGGTAGATATATTACCATATGTACAAATGATGGCAGAGACTGAAAGGGGGCTGGGAGGGAGGGAGCGGGGAAGGAGATAGAGCGGAGGTGGGGGGTGGGGAGGTAGTGCGGGGATGGAAGTGGGGCAAGGAGTGTTGGGGTGAATCAGAGGAAAACGTTGCCAGGGGGGATGGGGCAGGGTAGGAGGGGAGGTAGTGGGACGTTGAAAATAGGGCAGGGAAGGGAGCTGAAAGTGGTTTGGAAGAGGTCACTGATGGATTGAGAGGAGTTGGGGTATGCCTGTTTAAAAAGCCAAGTTTTGATTCCTTTTTTGAATTGGCTCAGGGATGGTTCTAAACGGAGTTTGGCGGGAAGGGAGTTCCAGAGGGTGGGGCCAGCAATGGAGAAGGCTCTTTCTCTGGTGGTTGTGAGGTGAGCAATTTTGAGTGAGGGGGTGTGGAGGGTGCCTGAAAGGGAGTTTCTGGTGGGGCGGTTGGCTTGACGGAAGTGTGGAATATCTTCGAGCCAGGGAGAGTTGTTTTTGTGTAGCGTGTTATGAAGGATGGTGAGTGTTTTGTATTGGGAGCGGAAGGTAATGGGGAGCCAGTGGAGATCTTGTAGTATGGGAGTGATATGATCAGTTTTTCTGGTGTTTGTTAGGATTCTGGCCATTGCATTTTGTAGGATTTGAAGGGGTTTGATAGTGGTGGCCGGGAGGCCTATGAGGAGGGAGTTGCAGTAGTCGAGTTTTGATAGTATGGTGGTCTGCATAACAGTGCGGAAGTCATAGGCGTGGAGGAGAGGCTTCAGTTTTTTGAGGATTTGGAGCTTGTAGAAACCCCCTTTTAGAAGCAATTTGATGTGGGATTTGAAACTTAGTTGATTGTCTAGGGAGACTCCTAAGTCTCTAACAGTGGCCGGTAGTGTGTGAGTTTGAGAGGCGTTTTGAATCGTTTGGTGGAAAGAGTCGATCGGTTGATTTGTTAGTATAAGGATTTCAGTTTTAGAGGCGTTGAGAGCAAGGTGGAGATTGGAAAGGAGGGAATTGATAGATGCAAGGCATGTTTCCCAGTAAAGCAGGGTTTCTTTGAGGGATTTCTGAATGGGGATAAGTATTTGTACATCGTCAGCATATAAGAAGAATTTTAGTCCTAGTTTAGAGAGTAAGTGGCAGAGTGGGAGTAGATATATATTGAAGAGGGTGGACGATAGAGAGGAGCCCTGGGGTATGCCTTGTGTAAGGGGAATGTGTGCGGATTCGAGTTTATCGATCTTAACTAAGTACTTATACAATCTTCAAGTCTATTCTGAACTATTAGCATTTAGCTTTCTTTTAGTCTTAGAAACCTTCCCTAGGTTTTTTTCAGTGGATTCAAGTTTATCCTTTACTTTAGGTATCATTTCCTCAAAAAGTTGCAGTGTTATGATTTTGAATGCTGTGCAGCCTCATTGTACTCTAATTCAGACTGCTATGATGTCTCCCCATCTGCAGAGGCCTCCAGTGAGCTATCTGAGCCATTCAGAGCTATCTGAGTCATCTCTTTGTTGGCCTCCTGACTCAGCCTGTCTTGCAGCCTCTGCTCCAATAGGAGTCCTCAGTGAGCTTGGCCTCAAGGCTTGCCTAGCTCCTCTACCTCACAACTTGTGCCACATCCAAACTCCAGTTCTTGTGGCCTCTGGGCCTTCTTCCTCCTTGCCTTGCCTTGTGACCTATGGGCCTTTTTGCTCCTTGCCTTGCCTTGAGGCCTCCAGGCCTTTGTGCTCCTTGCCTTACCTTGTGGCCTCTGGGCCTTCTTGCTCCTTGCCTACCTATTGCCTTGTGACCTGTCCAGGCCTATCTTTGTACCTAGAGTTTTTCAGGTCTATAGCTTAGTGGCCTATGGGCCTCCTGCCTTGCTGCCTTCAGGCTTCCATATTTCTTGTTCCGTGTTGTCTTACTTTGCCCCTGTCTGGTCCTGTCTTGGTCTGCCCTGACCTGAGCAGTCTCTGTTAGGTCTTGTTGTGCCCAGTCTTGTTCCTGGCTCTCACTTCCTTTCTTTTCAGTGTCTTGTCTTTTCTCAGCCTATGTATATTCTGGCCTTGTCCTGTCCAGCCTACTCAAGACCTGCCTTGCCCAGCCTATCCAAGCCATTCCTAAAACAGACTCGCAATAATGTATTGGCCCCCAGAACCCAAGGGCTCAGCCTGCAGGGCAGGGGGCAGGCTAGACAGAAGACCAGCCCATGTTCTGCCCCACCATCCTTTACCTCTCCTTGGGTGGTGTACCTTGAGTCCAACCCAGCACCATGTGACATGCAGTAATGTATAATAGATGCAACTTTATATGTTTGTATGAATTATTTTCTAGTTTCTCAAATTATCCTTGTGACTAATAGTATAATTCAACCAGTATTTTTTCCAAGAATTCAGTCATTTCTCTCTAACCCAGTCACCAATATATCCTAGGTGGAATCGGAAGGGATTTGACACTTTACTACTCATTTGATAATACTTGAAACTTTACCTTGTGTCAAAAATGTAGTGCGGATGGACACAACCAAATCATATGAAATTAAAACCTCTTTGATTATAAACTCTCCAAAATATCCAAGAAGCATCACTATATATTGGAATCCTTCACCAAATGTTTCTACGAAGCTATGGATTATCATCCAGGGAAACCTCTAAATCTTATTCTTATTTCCATTTTAAACCTTTTCTAAACTATTATTTTAATATATTTTTATTGGAATGATGTAAGAGAACATTAATCATGTTAAACAAATTAGATATAGAAATTAATAAAAAATCCAACCTGTACATCTATTTCCTTTTTTGAATATCAACACTTCAACAAACACAAAACAATCCTTCATACAGCACATTCATTCCTCGAGCAGAATACCCAGATATTACAATATATATCAATTGAACATTTTGGCCGGAATTTTTTCCCATGCTGACATAGTTTTTACCAACGTTTCTCTGAAATAGTTTTGCATCTAGATCTTCTATTAGTTTCCATTCATTCATACGAGTTATCCGTAGATGAATGAGCAGTGAGAATTCATTGACCCAAAATTGTAAAATAACTAGTCTCACCAGTAGTAATGCTATCTGTACAAATTTAATAAATAGCCCAGGTAACATCACCTATTTGAGGTCTATTTGAGATGACCTATTACCAACTGTTTCCTGAAGATGCTGGATTCCTTGATCCCCACACAATCACCTTCTTTTCTGCTATTTGGGGAGTTAAAGAACTAACCCCATACTGTTGAGAGGCATTTTTGGAATTTATCGTTTTGATGTAAGGATCCCACAAAGCTCTCCAGCTCTAACATCCACCCTCACATCCCATGGATAAAGGTTAGTCCTCCAATCAGGATAAGAATTGCAAGTTCAATTCTGTAGATTCTTAGTGACATCTAGTGTCCAGTTTGAATAAGCTACATTTACATGGGTAATCACCCAGGATAGGTGATTGAATAGAAACTATGTTCTATATTTATTTATTTATTTATTTATTTAAAGCTTTTTTTATACCGGCATTCATGATAAAATCATATCATGCCGTTTTACAGGAAACAGGGGAGTGATAACATTGAACGAAAACTGGTGTTGATATGTAGAGAAGAAAGTTACAATAAACAAGGGAAATTAGAACTTGGAGAAGAAGAAGAGTATCTGGAACAATTTAGTCAATAACAATTATTATATAATTATTATATAATTATTATATAATTGACAGTACCTTAACTGAAAAACTGTATAATTTAGTACACAGCAAAAAAGAAAGTGTCAGATTTGTTCTGACAGTCTTACACTTTATACAAAGAGCAGAGGAAGTAAGGCCCATTTTAGCCATTCTATCAGGGGTATAATGTAAGATGTGAAACTGTATCTATTTCAATGTAATATTCATTGTAAGCTTATTCAAAGTTTTCAATAATTGGTTGAGCATGGCACAAGATATATGGGCTTTTGCAAAATTGTTTGTAGTTTCATTTAAAAGGGTTTGAAATAAGCAACATTGATTGAACAATAGAATCTGATTAAAAATATTAAAAAAACAAATTATTTACTGAGTACAGGGTGTATTTGATTGATTACAGTGTGAGTGGGTACACTTCTGAGACAGTCTAGTAGTGTGATTTATCTATAACAAGATATATTGGTTCCAAATTCATCAGACCATTTAGTTGTCAACTTTATTAATGAAACTAAAGAAAATTTGTCATAAAATATTTTATTATATTTCAAACCTGTTGCATTCAACAGATTATAAATTAGCTGTGGAGTAAAAACTAGTTGGTGCTTGATGTAATAGCAAAGCTATATAATGCTGAGCCTGTAAAAAAGCAAAAAAAAAAAAAAAAAAATTGATATGGGCAAATTGAAATCCTTCCTCAATTGTTTAAAGGAACAAAGAGTATTATTAGGTATTGAATAAAGGTCTGAAACATATTTGATTCCTTTCATGTGCCATTCTTGAAATACAGAGAAAAGCATTTCTGGTTCAAATGCTTTGTAATAGTCCCATTATCAAATAAAAAATTCTGCACCAAGAACATAAGTATTTTCATGAGCGTTTTATCATTATAAATAATGGATATGATTTTAACAAAGAAGAAATACCAGAGTCTAATAAATGTAAAGCAGCTCATGGGGAAAGAGGGAATACAACAGATTCAACAAGTCCAGGTATACAATAGTTTCCCATTCCCTTGTGAACCAGAATGGGCAAGCAAAATTATAGAATTGGAAACCGGGTAGATTTATACTTCCCAGGCTTTGGTATTGCTGCAAAGTATGATAGCTAATGCATCCAGCCCTGGCCTTCCAAAAATCCAGCCACCTTGAGCATTTTGTGCAATTCTTGTTGCCCCCATCTCAAAAAAGAAATAGCAGAAATCGATAAGGAGCAGAGAAGGGTGAACACAATGGTAAAGGGAATGGAATGGGTCCCCTATGATGAGGCACTACACAGGTTAGTCTGTTCAGCATGGAAAAGAGATGGCTGAAAGGGGATATTCTAAAAGTTTATAAAATCATGCGTGAAGGTTATGTACCCTTTCAAATAACACTTACACAAGGGGGCACTTCATGAAACTAACAATCAGCAGATTTAAAACACATTGTAGAAAGCATTTTTTCACTTGGCATACAATCAAACTATGGAATCTTTTGCCAGAGGATATAGTCAAGGTGACAAGTATTGCAGGGTTTAAAAGAGATTTGGACAAGTTTTTGAAGTTAAAGTCCATAAAACATTATTAGCCAGGTTGACTATAGAAAGATATTTCTATCCCTTGGAGTAACAGGAAATATATCTACTTTATGGGATCTGCTGAGTACTTGGGACTCAGAATGGCCACTGTTGGAGACAGGATGCTGGGCTTGATGGATCTTGGTCTGACCTAACAAGGCATTTTATATGTAGAACTTCCATTCCAATGAAAAAAAATTTAGCTTTTGTGTATTATTTATACCTGTGAGTATTTAATACTGTCCATCACACCTCTCCTTGCATTTAAATTATAGTATGTAGACCCTTAAGTCTCGTCTCATCGGGCTTTGGTGCAGTCCCTGTACTATTTTGGCAGCTCTTCTCTGGATCCTGTTCTTTTATTAGGTATTACTGTATTTACTTTCGTTCTAATTAATATGCATGTGCCATCAAGTTAGTATAAACACTTGGCGATCTAATTCTATTTGAGATGACCAAAAGATGCTAAAGATGCTGGCTTCCTTGATCCCCACACAATCACCTTCTTTTCTGCTATTTGGGGAGTTAAAGAACTAACCCCATACTGTTGAGAGGCATTTTTGGAATTTATCGTTTTGATGTAATCCCACAAAGCTCTCCAGCTCTAACATCCACCCTTACATCCCATGGATAATGGTTAGTCCTCCAATCAGGATAAGAATTGCAAGTTCAATTCTGTAGATTCTTAGTGATATCATGTTCAGTTTGAATAAGCTACATTTACATGGGTAATTGAAAGCAAATACAAGGATATCACAATAAGGTTTGTTAGCAATAACACTCATTTACAAATAAAATTGAAATTTTGGGGGAATTAATCATTGCACAATACTGGACTGCAGTGCTACACAGCAGAAAGAGTTAAACATTTGAGATTTAATTACTGGGTTCTACAATAAGACACATGGATTTGATGGAGGTGTCCGAGTACTTGTTCACTGAAAGTTTGTATTCAGCCCTTAAAATTGGATAAAATAAGAGATACCTAGAGCCTTAAGCATCTGCTGTTGAATTTTGTTAGAAGGGCCTAAAAATAAGAAGGGCTTTCCTATTTATTAGGAAGAAATAAGAAACAGGATTTTCTGACTTCTGAGAAACTAGTAGCTTTTCTGATATTCACAAAGTATATGCATACCCTAGAGGTGAAGTCCAAAGACTACATAAAGTATATATACAAAAACAGAAACTATCCTGGCCCTGACAGTGGTCAATACAAGTCACTTGGAAGTACCCACATAAACCTCCCTGGTGTTCATTCCCAGATGAAGAAGGTGGAGATCCCTGTATTAATGGACTTATCCTCTAGCAACTTTTCCAGACTTTTTTCTATGCTATAAACTTTGACTACATTCTCCAGCAACAAATTCCACAGCTTGATTATGCAGTGATTGAAAAAATACTTTCTCATAAAGTGTCTACGATTCATAGTACTATCTGAAAAGGTATATAACTGATCCACACCACTGATTTAAAAACCTCTGCAATATCCCTTTCAGTTGAAGAGCTCTAATCTGTTTAGCCTTGCCTCACTGGGGAGCCATTCCGTCCCCTTTATCATTTCAGTTGCCCTTTTCTATAACTTTTCTTGTTCTGGTATATCTTTTTTAAGGAGGACAAGGAGAACCAGACACAATCCTAGGTGCCGTAATACCATTATCTATAGAGGCATTATTATATCCTGTTTTATTTTCCATTCATTTCCAAATCATACCTAACATTCTGTTTTCTTGTTTGACTGCTGCCACACACTGAGCTGAGGATATTTTTTTTTTAGGGGCATAACCTTGCACTTGTCTGCATTAAATTTCATCTGCCTTTCTCGTCAATTCTCTAGTCTGCAGTTTCTGCAGTTTCTCACAGTCTGCTTGTTTTAACTACGATGAACATTTTTGTGTTATCTGCAAATTTGACCCCTTCTGCAGAATTTAATCTATATAAATAAAAATGTTAAATAGTTTGGACAAAATCGCTAATCTCAGAAACCACTGAACCGATTGCTTTCAAATTTGGACACAACCTTCATTTCGCATACAGGAAGGTTCTTCTGTACTTACATTACAGATATGTCACACCTGTGACAGGTAAAATAGGTTTAAAGATTTTTTCGAGAAAACAGCGACATCTGCTGGATGTAAGCGCCATCTGCTACACCTTACACTAACTCACGCTACACTAATCATTTCGCCAGTCCAGGTCCACGTTTCACTTCCATTTTAACACATTCACGCACTTTTTTTGCCGTAAGATAACTATTTCCTTTACAGATAAAATACACCTACCACCCTCCTCACACATGCCAAATTTATTTACTTCCCACAGCCTCCCAACACACACAAAACCACCCTCCTCACACCCCACACACACATGCCAAATTGATTTACTTCCCAGGCCCTCACAACACACACAAAACCTGACAGAAGTCCAGGAGGCTCCAGCGGGGGGCTAGGACCGATCCGGGACACATCTCCTGCACTACGGCCGTCGGCTGCCAGCAATCAACATGGCGCCGACGGCCCTTTCCCTTACTATGCCACTCGGGGACACCAATGGCGGCAGTAGCCCATGTGACATAGTAAGGGCGAGGGCCCCTCGGCGCCATTTTCAGGACTGGCAGCCGGCGGCCCTTTGCCCGTACTATGTCAGAGGACCTACCGCTGCCATTGCTCCACCCCACTGACATAGTAAGGGCAAAGGGCCGTCGGAACCCGTTTCAGTGCTCGCAGCCGACGGACCAACGCCAATACATCGCTCCTGGACCGCTCCTGAACACCCGCTCCACGGACTGACATTTTTATCAGGTCTCGGGGGGTCTGGAGGGTGGGGGGGGGGGGGTATGGTAATGAATTTATTGCGAACATCTTGGGGAAGGATCACGAGTGGGGGGGGCAGGTTTCATTAATTCGGCAACTCTGGGGGGGCAGGGGGTGGGCTACTGTTTTTCGCAGGGCTGGGGGAGGAGGGGGCAGGAGAGTGTGGGGTGGTTAGTTTAAGAGAACGTTTCTCATAGGGTTGTTTTTTGGGGGAAGGGGGAGGTCACACACAAATACATACACTAAACTTGCACGATCTCAGGAACGCACCAAAATAGCCCTCCCCAGACCACAAAACAAATTTGGAAGTGCAAATTTGGTTAGGCACTCCCCTATTTGGCTACATAACGTGCGCAGACGCCCAGGGACAGACCACATGTAGCACCAACAATTTTAATTCCCCAGGTCTTGGGGGGGGGGGGGGCAGGAGGGTGGGGGTTTATTATTTGATTTAAAGGGTTGGGATTGGGTTGGGGTTTTTTTGGGGTGGGGTGGGGGGTTCCCACAGAAATAGAAAGACAAAAGTTTTCTGATCTGAAGGGTAGGCAGTAGGCGGGGGGAGGTGACAGTGAGGGGAGGGAGAATGAGGGGAGAGGTGAGTGTGAGGGGAGAGAGTTGGAGTGGGGACAGGGGAAGGAAGGGGGGGGGGTGAGTGACCAAGGGGGAGGAGGATGAGTGACTGAGGTAAATGAGCAAGGGGAAGGGGGAGGGAGGGAAAAGAACCTGACTCTGCACTGCAACACGTGGCGGGGTACCGCTAGTGAATAAATAAAATAGCACTGATGCCTGAGACACCCCACTATTAACTTTTTTCCCTTGGGAACACTATTTAGTCCTACTCTCTTGTTTGTTAATTTTCAACCAATTATACCACTTCCTAACCCAAGACAATTTAGTTTTCTGAGGGACATAAGAACATGCCATACTGGGTCAGACCAAGGGTCCATCAAGCCCAGCATTCTGTTTCCAACAGTGGCCAATCCAGGCCATAAGAACCTGGCAAGTACCCAAAAACTATTCCATGTTATAATTGCTAGTAATAGCAGTGGCTATTTTCTAAGTCAGCTTAATTAATAACAGGTAATGAACTTCTCCTCCAAGAACTTATCCAATCCTTTTTTAAACACAGCTATACTAACTGCACTAACCACATCCTCTGGCAACAAATTCCAGAGTTTAATTGTGCGTTGAGTAAAAAAAGAACTTTCTCCGATTAGTTTTAAATGTGCCACATGCTAACTTCATGGAGTGCCCCCTAGTCTATTATTCGAAAGAGTAAATAACTGGTTCACATCTACCCGTTCTAGGCCTCGCATAATTTTAAAGACCTCTATCATATCCCCCCCTCAACCGTCTCTTCTCCAAGCTGAACAGCCCTAACCTCTTCAGCTTTTCCTCATAGGGGAGCTGTTCCATCCCCTTTATCATTTTGGTTACCCTTCTCTGTACCTTCTCCATCGCAACTATATTGTTTTTGAGCTGTGGCGACCAGAATTGTACACAGTATTCAAGGTGCGGTCTCACCATGGAGCGATACAGAGGCATTATGACATTTTCCGTTCTATTAACCATTCCCTTTCTAATAATTCCCAACATTCTGTTTGCTTTTTTGACTGCCGCAGCACACTGAACCGACGATTTCAATGATGCCTAGATCTCTTTCTTGGGAGGTAGCACCTAATATGGAACCCAACATTGTGTAATTATAGCATGGGTTATTTTTTCCTATATGCATCACCTTGCACTTATCCACATTAAATTTCATCTGCCATTTGGATGCCCAATTTTCCAGTCTCACAAGGTCTTCCTGCAATTTATCACAATCTGCTTGTGATTTAACTACTCTGAACAATTTTGTGTCATCTGCAAATATGATTATCTCACTCGTCGTATTTCTTTCCAGATCATTTATAAATATATTGAAAAGTAAGGGTCCTGTAAGGAATCAGGTCCTTACAGGTCCCAATACAGATCCCTGAGGCACTCCAGTGTCCACTCCCTTCCACTGAGAAAATTGTCCATTTAATCCTACTCTCTGTTTCCTGTTTATCAAACGCCTTTGTTTCTACACCTCCAAGCGAACACGGCAACCGCACTGCTCTCAATTTAAACTGTCAGTTGGCGTTGAATGTATAAACTCTTTGTTCAGCCATGTTTAAACCTGACTTGACACTTGACAAAAAGCCCAACAAAGCGCCATAAAGAAGCAGAAAACCCCAACTTCTAGGCTCCTGTCACTATCACTGTCACTTTAGTTACAGAACCGCCCTCAAACTCTATTTAGGCGGGAGGACTCCAAACAGCAACCACATCCGTCCTAACTGACTGACGGATTGACTGCCTCACTTCCCAGCATGCACCACGATAGGCAGGCCTAATACAGTACGTGCGCCTCCTCTTCCAATCAGGACGCGCCGGGGGCATTCTTCACGCTGAGAGACGCAGTTTCCGGCCCATGGGAAGGCAGGCCCCGGGCGGGGCGGGGCAGGGAAGCCCCGCCCATCCATTGGAGTGGCGGCCGCTGTGACCTATGGAAGCTCGGGCAGGGGAGGGAGGGGGCGGAGCAGGAAGTGCGAGTGGCCGCTGCCTGGCGGCGGCTGGGAGTGGGTACGCGCAGGTCGGTCGGAGCAGCATGGCGGAAGACGAGAGCGACCAGGAGTCGGAGCGGCTGGGGGAAGAGCTGGAGGCGCTGCTGGGGCTCGGCAGTCGCGACTACTGCCGCCGTTTTTGCCAGGTGGGTGGGCGGCATGGAGCCGCGGGGCCGGGGCTCCGGGGAGGCCCTCTTGAAAAGAGTCCATGGAGGCTAGAGCGGGGGGCGGGCCGGGCCCGGGGCTCCTCTCACATCACCCGCAGGCCTTTTGCCATCGCAGCTTCCCTGGGTGGGAGGTAACGTCACTTTCTTTTTCAGGTGTTAAGGCGTGAAAAACCTAGAGACGGACCGCGGTGTAAAAACATCGGGGAAAGGTGAACGAGAACTTGCAGCGGTGGGGACGCGGCTCTCTCCGCCCCCGGTCAGCGCTTCACCTTCATCATGGTTTAGATTATCCCTTGCATTATTTATTTGTATTATTTTGTGGGTAGGGGGACTTGTCACTGTCATCGCTTTCACTGGATCAGCTGATGTGCTAACCTGTCAGTGGAAGGAGCCGCCACAGTGTTTTCTTTGTTTCATAGTATCCTTCTCATGTTAACATTGTTTATGACTTCTGCCCCAAATCATCAAAGATCGGAGTGTGTGCGAATCCGCCCTTTTCTCCCCCCAACTTTGAGATCAGTAGCACAATAAACTGCCCACCAAAGTCGCAGTGATAAGTGTGGATATTTTATTAGAGTTTCAAATACATTCGAGTTTAATTAAAGTTATATCTCGAGTAGATTGACAGCCAGTTTCGTGTTGCTCTAATAGAGTAATTGTTGCTATGTTTCCCTTTGATGTAAACATTGATAGAAAGCATCCAGCTTAGTTTTGCAGTATTTGAAACTTGCCCAAATAAAGGAAACAATCCAACTCTACCTTTTGGACAAAAATATGATATGCAAGACTCGAAAAGAACAAGCTGGGCAATATTGTGGGTGGTTTGAGCAGTTTGATGCAGAAGTATTAAATCAAACTTTTAGGGGCCCTAAATTAAGGGCTATCCTCTGGTCTACTTTGTTTTAAAATAGTATAGCCTTTTTACCGTGCTGATGTGTAACTGAATGCAACTTCATCAAAACTACAATTTGTAGACTTTTTAAGGTCTCTAAATTTACATGCACTTGAACATGATGCCTGGTTATATTCAGTTGGAGTTTTAAAAGCTCTCAAAATTCTCTGAGGTGAATTCAGGCGTTGCTCACAAGTGTCTACAACATAGGCAAACATTCATCAAAAGCTGACATTTCTGATGTAACTGGCAGTTTGTATCTTAGTTATGCGACCTTGATTTTTCTGTAAACCTAAATAAAAATATATTATTCATACTTACATTGCTTTATTTTTATTTTAATAAAACTGTTCTCTTCAAATTTAACTGTGCACTAACCACTGCTAACAATGTGTCAGTTTATTGGTAATTGTATATTTGATTTTTATAGTTTACCTTTAGTATCTTTTCTGATTAAAAGGGGAGTGATTAGAGTTAATAAATATACAGACCAAGACTTCCTTAGCCTTCTGCAGTTCTTGACCAAATATGAGAACTGTGCCATAAAATCATTTTTATAATCTTTAAAATCCTGGATTTACATTTTGTCATTGATGCTTTTTTTGTGATGAACAGAAAATACTCTGATTCTGCTGTGAGAGGAGGAGCCACAGGTCATTAATGATACATCCATTTATTTTAAATCCATAGCCTTATAGCTGCTCTGGGCAATTACTAGCAATGTATTTTCTAGTCTGTCTGGCTAATGGTGTTTTATGGACTTTTCTTCCAGATACTTGTCCAAACCTCTTTTAAACCCAGCTATGCTAATTGCCTTGATCACATCTTCTGTCAACGGATTCCACAGCTTGGTTGTGTTGTGTGTAAAATATTGTATAAAGCATCCTTTATTTAGCTGTTTTACCCCATTCATGATTTTATACATTTCTATCATGTCCCCTCTCAGCCTTTTCTTTTTTAAACTGAAGAATCCTAACCATATAGCCTTTTATTTTAGGGGAGCAGTTTTTATCATTTTTTGTTGCCACCCTCTGCACACTTTCTAGTTTTCCTATGTCTTTTTTTTTTTTTTTGTGATGGTGTGACTGGATTTGCACACAGTATTCAAGGTGCAGTCTTACCATGGCTGGAATTTCCATGCTGGGTCCAACCAAGATCTATTGATCCTAGCATCCTGTCTCTGACAGAAACATAGAAATGATGGCAGAAGAAGACCAAATGGCCCATCCAGTCTGCCCAGCAAGCATCACACTTTTTTTTTCTCATATTATCTGTTTCTCTTGGCTCTTAGTAACCTTTGGTTCTATTTCCCTTCCACCCCCACCATTAATGTAGAGAGCAGTGTTGGAACTGCATCTAAGTGAAATATCTAGCTTAATTAGTTAGGGGTAGTAACCGCCGCAATAAGCAAGCTACACCCATGCTTATTTGTTTACCCAGACTATGTAATTCAGTCCTTGTTGGTTGCGGTCTGTATATAGATCCACTTTTCTTCGTTCCCCCTGCCGTTGAAGCAGAGAGCTATGCTGGATATGCATTGAAAGTGAAGTATCAGGCTTATTTGGTTGGTGTAGTAACTGCCATAACAAGCAAGCTACTCCCCGCTTTTTTGTGAATGCAAATCCTTTTTTCCACATTTCCTCTTGCCGTTGAAGCTTAGAACAATGTTGGCCTCTTAGAGCAATGTTGAAGTCGCATTAACCATGTGTATGTTTATTGAATAAGGGTATTATCTCCAGGTAGTAGCCGTCATTCCCGCGAGCCACCCATTCTTCATTCACGTCCTCTAGACTTTAAGGATCCACAGTGTTTATCCCATGCCCCTTTGAAGTCCTTCACAATTCTGGTCTTCACCACTTCCTCCGGAAGGGCATTCCAGGCATCCACCACCCTCTCCGTGAAGAAATACTTCCTGACATTGGTTCTGAGTCTTCCTGGAGCTTCAAATCGTGACCTCTGGTTATGTTGATTTTTTTCCGACAGAAAAGGTTTGTCGTTGTCTTTGGATCATTAAAACCTTTCAAGTATCTGAAAGTCTGTATCATATCACCTCTGCCCCTCCTTTCCTCCAGGGTGTACATATTTAATTCTTCAATCTCTCCTCATAAGTCATTCGATGAAGACCCTCCACCTTTTTGGTCGCCCTTCTCTGGACCGCCTCCATCTTGTCTCTATCTTTTTGGAGATACGGTCTCCAGAACTGAACACAGTACTCCAGGTGAGGCCTCACGAAGGACCTGTCCAAGGGGATAATCACTTCCCTTTTCTTACTCGATATTCCTCTCTCTATGCAGCCCAGCATTCTTCTGGCTTTAGCTATCGCCTTGTCACATTGTTTCGCCGACTTCACATCATTAGACACTATCACCCCAAGGTCTCTCTCCTGCTCCGTGCACATCAGCCTTTCTCCCCCCATCGAATACAGTTCATTCGGAGTTCAACACCCCATATGCATGACTCTGCACTACTTGGCATTGAATCTCAGCTGCCATAATCTTCGACCACTCTTCCAGCTTCCTTAAATCCCGTCTCATTCTCTCCACTCCTTCCGGCATGTCCACTCTGTTGCAGATCTTAGTGTCATCTGCAAAAAGACAAACCTTACCTTCTATCCCGTCTGCAATGTCGCTCACAAAGATATTGAACAGGACCGGTCCTTGTGGTACACCGCTTAAAACGTCTCTCTCTTTAGAGAGAGTTCCATTTACCATCACACATTGTCTTCTGTCCATCAACCAGTTTGCAATCCAGGCCACGGTAGCCATAAGGTCATAAGTACCTGTTACATCCCATAAAGTAGATCTAATTTTTGTTACTTATTACCAAGTCTACTTGGCTAATTGTTTATGGACTTTTCTTTCAGGAACTTGTGCAAACTTCTATCATGTCCTCTATGAGCAATTTCTCTTCCAACAGTACCTGAATGTAATTTGCCTTGAAGTTACAAAAATCAGAATATAAAAATGAGATTTAAAAAAGTCTTAGCTCTGCATTGCCTTTCATCATAGGAGAAATGTTTGATCCCCTTTACTGTTTTCACTGCTCCTCTTCTAGTTAAGCTATATTTTTATTCAAATGGGGCAACCAGGTCACTCCTTAACCAGAAGGCTTGGGGGATAGCTTACACAGAACTTTCTATTTGGGGGGTGTTTTCTGCAGCCACACGTGAGCTGAGGATGTCACTGTATTATTCACAAGGACTGCAAGGTCATTTTCCTGGCAGGTTACTCCCAATACAGAATCCAGCATTGTGTACCTGTAGTCATGATTATTTTTCCCCTATTGCCTCACTTTGTACTTTTTCATATTAAATTTCCTCTACCATTCAGTTGCCCACCCTCCTAGTCTCACAAGGTCCCTCTGGAGTTCCTTACAATCCTCTGTGGTTTTAACAACTTTAATCATTTTATGTCGTTTGAAAATTTGATTACATTACTTGCTCCCTTTTTCATATCATTTATGAATTTAAATAGCACTGATCTCTGTGGTACTCCACTGACCTTTCTCTATTTGAAGAATCTCTTCCAAGATTTTGTTTTGCAAAATGATTTTCTCTTCTGTAAATTTCTACAATGGACAACACTTGCGTCCCTCTGATTTACGATTTTGTTTGTTTCATGAGTTGGGAATGATTACTGGTAGTTCCTGTAGTTTAGTGACTCCTTCACTTGAAAATTGATCATGTTATGAAATATTTCCAAACTAATGAAGAAAGCAGTGGTCAGTGGAACAATTTGCTTGTTGATTTTAAACATCCACTGCAAATCTGAAGAATTGTCATTTTATGTTTAGTCACTAGTCCAACTGTTAAACATATTGTTGGATATTTTGATTTGGAACTGAATTATATTTGAAGTGGATTCTTTCATTTCTTGATGCATATCAGAAAAGAAGTGATGCATATAAGTTGGGACCTCAGAATAGCACTTTAGGTCATTTACATCCAAGAAAATAAATTATACATAACCTTTGTTTTATAATAAATATCGGCATAGTGTTTTCACTTTATTTTATGCATGTGAAGTGTCACAAGGTCAGTAGAGTACAGGGATCTGTGCTATTTAACATCTGGAAAACTAATACCTCAAATGTGCCATCTAGAACTGTGTTATTGCAAAATAGAGGTCTTTTGGAGGATCTGACATGTTCACATTGGGGAAGTTGGAGATCAGCCCTTTTTTGTAACTGATCCTGCATTGTGGATCACCCTGCAGGAGCAACTGAAATGGAATTCAAGACAGGCTTGGAATCCTGTCTGTACATACATGAATTTGTAGTCAGCATCACAACTGTATAATGAATTATGGCACAGAGCTAATAGCAGTCTAATACTGGGGTTTTGTTTTGTTTTTTTTGGTCTTATGTGACTTTATTTTATTGACCTTGTAAATACATAAGTTTATTTTATTATGTATGTCAGATTTGTAAACTGCTAAATTTATGGAGTAGTGATTATAGAAGTCTTTTTTTTTTTTTTTTTAATAAAATTTGTTGACCTTAAGTGTGTGAGGTTGAAGGACAGGCTGCTGTACAATACTTGTATCGTGGAACTGGTATGCATAAGTACATAAAATCTGTGGTGTACTTCTAGTTTAAGGGCTTGATTAACAGTGACAATATTTAAATGGGGTGGGGATGCACTATTTTGTAAACTATATTCAAGCATTAAAGGCAAATTCTGATAAGTTGCACGAACTGGAGGTGATTTTTCACAGCAAATTTTAAACTATTGCCCTGAGAAATTGAAATTGCTAAAGAATTTAGATATTTCGTGTCAATTGACACTATTTTAACTAAAAATAGGTAACAAAGTTAATGCATTCAGTTTGAGTAAAATACAAGGTATTTGGCATGTTTTCTGCAAAATAGATTTTACCCTGTAAACACTGCTAAACTATAACAATTTGAACTTTTAATGTACTTGCATTTATAGACCACACAGATGTGCTGATTAGAGAGTTGCATATTTGTGGTATTTAAGATGGGTAAGATAAGGGAGCAATTTTTCAAAAGCCTATGTTGCTGTTTGCTGAAATTTGAAGGGAGCCAGTAGTGGGTAGTGTACCTTAAAAACTGTCTTCAGGGCACTCGGGCAGAAAAACTCCCTGTAGAATGGGGGTAGAACACACACATGTTTTTGAAAATGCAAAAATATAAGTGGTGTTCTCTATCCCCTTCCTCCAAACCTAAATCCATCCCAGGATTGTATCAAAAGAACATATGTTCTTTTGATACAATCTGGATTAAATTCCCCACTCATCAGCATAAACACAAAAGTTAGGAACTGTAAAAAAAAAAAAAAAAAAAAAAAAAAAAATCCCACTAACTTCACACGCAGTCACAGCAACATTTTATTATACTTCACAACAATATCTTATCTAATCATTTTGCTACACATCTACATTTTATAATATTATACATATTTATTAATTGATACAGCTGGTTAAAATGCTTATAGTCGTTCTACAATTCTTCCCCTTTCATATCCAAGTTATTTTTCCATGTTTTTTGTAACTTTCTCACATCCAAAATATTGTTATAATATTTGTTAAGTTTCATACTATATTTGTTCTTGTATTGGGAAATGTTCTTTACTTTGTTACTCTCTGCCTTTACTCACATTGTTAATTGTAAACCGGGTTGATGTGATTCCTATCATGAAACTCGGTATAATAAAAATAACAAATAAATAAAATAAATAAAAATGTTAAAGGAGATATTTGCCACCCAGGTGAATCTTGTTGGATAGCTTTGTTACCTAGCTAAGTCTTTTTCAAAAACTGCCCTCAAAATATGCTGAAAAATAGCACATTTTAGTACAAGGATTTAATTACTCTCTGACCTACCATTGTACTCAGAGCAAGGTAGAGTGTTATCGGGTGATTTACATACGTATATAAATTCCGTATTACACTACTTACTTAAAATATTTCTAACCTCATACCAAAGTACACTGTGCTAGGTGTAAAGCAAGGTTTTAAGCAGGTGGCAGAATGTCAGTATAATGGTGGCATGTCTGGCCTCTGTTCGGACTCTGGGGAGGAACAGGAAGATTCAGAGATAAGCACGTTACTTAACGTTGTCTTTGCACTGAGCTCCGAGCTTGGTCTATTCGTGAAAGAAAATGTAACATACTCAAAATGCATATATTTTTCTCGCTAAGCTTGTGAAGAAAGCTTTCAAATTAGGTGTCCACATTTTCTTTAGCATGTGTTTTATTTTATTTAAAACTTTTCTATACCGTCCTTTAGTAGTGCACCATCACAACAGTTTACAGTTAGGCACAAATATGTGGTTTCTCAATTATCCATAGGGTGCCATTATTATACGATTACATAGTTCAATAATATACTCTAAACGGGGAATGGGTGTGGTTACCATTTATGATTAAACTGTCTTTCTAATTTAATAAAATTTGAGAAAATTTGTGTATATATGAAATTTATTGTAGATATGTTAGAATCAGAAGTAGCCAACAGAAAATTTGAAGTCTGTGAGCTTTCCAGATTCAGAGGTCCCTTCTTTAGAGAGAGCCTGTGATATCTTAAAAGTTCAGGTAGTACAACATCCATTTTTTTGATCCAGTAAAAGGTATTGCAATGATTCCTGTCTTCTCTAGAACTAATATGGCCACTGAAACAAACTGCAATTTTTTCTTTTAAAGCCGAATACGTCATTTCCTCCCAGACTCTGTGTCTACCCTTCGAAGCTTTCTTCCATGTTTATACCTGTAGTTCTGCAACCATTGTCATTTATGGATCTGTCTTTTTTTTCCTTGGGTTTATTCCTCTGCTATGTTTTATTATTCAGTCTCTTTTACTGCTCTGTGTTTATATTTGTATTTTCTGGTCATGCCCCAGATTTAGATTTGTACCAGAGTGTCAAAAGTTACAGCTATTTTCAAATTACCTAAAAATGCAATAATACCAGATTGTATGACTATAAGCCGAACACAATGTTTTGAGTTTATTTCCTTAGTTGGAGAAGAAAGAATGTTGTGTTTTTCTCTCCTTAGTTGGTTGAGGACTATACCGGAAGATGGCAGGTTCCTTTACCCCAGCTCCAAGTGCTTCAGACTGCTCTCTGCTGCTTTACGTCCGCCAGCGTATCATTCCCGGCTGAATGTGAGCACGTACAATATGTTTTGAGTAGACTAGCTTTGTAAGTACATTTTTCCTATTCATGTATGAGTTTAATAGCATTGTCAGCCTTTGCTCTTTTCTGTAGTCTATTTCCTGTCCAGGCGATGTGTATGCACATCAGTTTTAATTTAACTGTACATTTTTCAGGGTTTTTTTTTTATATTGAGCATTGTATTTTTATCAGTATATTTGTACATTTGACTTATTTTTTTCAGATAAATGTCAGTAGTTCATGTTTGTTTAAAACATTTCTTTCCTTTCATTTTCTGTATGGCCAAATATAATTGTAAATCATGTGTTTATTCAACAGATGTGCTCATTGAAATGCATTACCTGCTATTTCTCAACATACTCTAGGACTGAGGGTGATTTTCAGTAGCTACAACTCTTGTGGCCATCACTGCTTCAGGAAATTAAGGTTTTCTGCCTTAGCTCAGTAGCAGGGTCATTGTAAAATTCCATTAAAAGTTGCAGGTTCTGCATTTTCAATTCCAGGTGCTGAACATTAGCAGAATCACACCACTAAATTTCTGGTTCTGACACATCTTGAAAAAAAAGTTATTTGTCCTTCCTCGTTTAGCTAGGGTTGTGACAGCTGAACCCTCTCAAAGTGTACAAATAAGGGTGGACAGGGCATATTTGTGTGCTATTAATGTATAAGCATCCAGACACTTTCCATATGTCTTCAGAAATGTGTCCACTGAATAAATCAGCACAAGGTGTTCCTGTGATTTAGAAGCTCTGGTCAGGACTTGTGCTCTGCACTGCGGAGTGATAGATTTCTGGGATTTGACATTGCTTTGCTGCCCAGAGTTTGTGGGGTCCTGATGCTGCTTTCTTTTCATTTTACTTTCTATTTCTGTTCCACTCTCTTCTGCTTTGTTTTCTTACCAGGAGTCTGTTTGAGCTGCTGCTGTTTTTTGGAAAGGATGAATTCTATGAAGTTCCTTTGAAAGACATTCTTGGCTCAGTCCAGGTAAGGTAACATGTGGTATGTTTGTATTTATAAAAGGAAGAGAAGTAGCTGTAAACCATTTGTCTTCAGGTCAGATGAAGAGAACACATGTCACATTGTCATTTCACTTCGTGTTTGTAAGAGAATCTAGTAATGAGTGAGAAAAGCACTGTCTTAAGTGCATTTGATCATTTTAATTTCAAACTCTTTGAAATACACGCAAACAGTAGAGACATTGGTTTCTTCAAGTGGAAATGCTCATAGTTTGGTCAGTAAAATCCCAGACCTGCAGGCCCTGATGGTGGAGGCAGACTAGGACATGGTTCATGATTGGGATGCAGCCATTCCGGGCTATAACTTGTTAAGGAAGGACAGAGGACAGAAAAGGGGGAGGAGCAGCTCTTTATATCAAAAACAATATCCAAGCAACTGAACTGCAAGGAATGTGGGGTAGAGAAGAAGCATTATGGGCCGTCCTAAAAAAAAAAAAGGTGATGGTGCATTCATTTTTACAGGAGTGGTTTACAGGCCTCCAACTCAAAAAGAAGAACTGGACAGAGATCTGATTGAAGACATCCAAAAGGTGGAAAAGAGATTGTTGGAGATTTGAACCTGCCAGACGTAGACTGGAGAATCCATTCTGCAGAACCTACCAGAAGTAGAGAGAGAGTGGATGCCCTGCAAGGGGCTCTCTTCAAACAACTGGTAATGGAACCCACGAGGGAGGGAGCTATACTCGACCTAGTGCTCATTAACGGGGATAATGTCCGGGTGGGTGCCCACTTCAGCACCAGTGATCATCAAACAGTATGGTTCGATATCACAAATAGGATATAGAGAAGTTCCATGAAAACCCAAGTTTTGAATTTCAAAAATATGGACTTTGTTGAAATAGGAACGTACCTGGAGGTAGAACTGGGAGAAAATGAGAGAGGTGGAACAACAGTGGGCCAAACTAAAAAGCAATTACAAAGGTAACAAATCTGTCCGTTAGAAAAGTAAACAAAAGCAAGAGAAATAAGAAACTGATCTGGTTCTCAAAGGAGGTGGCTGATAAAATAAAAGCCAAAAGAACAGCGTTCAAGAAATATAAAGGATCCCAAAAAGAAGAACACAAAGAAGAATATCTGGTGAAACTGAGGGAAACGAAGATAGAAATCAAGAAAGCAAAAAGTCAGGCGGAAGAAAGGGTTGCCAAACAGGTAAAGCAAGGCGATAAAACATTTTTCAAAGAGATCAGAGAGGAGAAAGGTCCGAAGTGGTATAGTGAAATTAAAAGGAGACAAAGATCAATGGGGGGAGAGCGACAAAGAAGTGGCTGAAATATTAAACAATCACTAAAGAAGACCCTGGAGAAGGACAGACGCTAGTTGACAAGACTGTGGTTGGGGGAGGAGTAAACAAAACTCCATTTACAGAATGTATGGGAAGAGCTAGGAAAACTGAAAGTGGACAAGGCCATGGGGCCAGATGAGGTACATCCCAGGTTATTGAAGGAGCTCAGAGATGTACTGGCGGGTCCGCTGAAGGATCTGTGCAATAGATCCCTGGAAACAGGAGTGGTGCTGCAAGATTGGAGAAGAGCGGTGGTGGTCCTGCTTCACAAGAGTCGGAGCAGAGAGGAGACTGGAAACTACAGGCCAGTTAGCCTCACCTCAGTGGTGGGGAAAATTAATGGAGACTATGCTGAAGGAAAGGATCGTGAACTATTTACAATCTAGTGGGTTGCTGGACCCGAGGCAGCATGGATTCACCAAGAGAAGGTCCTGTCAGACAAATCTGATTTTTTTGATTGGGTGACTAAAGAATTGGATCGAGGAAGAGCAATTGATGTGATCTACTTGGATTTCAGCAAAGCTTTTGATATGGTCCTGCACATGCGGCTTATGAATAACATGAGAAGCTTAGGAGTGAGCATCAAGGTGTTGGAGTGGATTACAAACTAGTTGATAGAAGGCAGCGTTTGATGGTAAATGGAGCCTACTCTGAAGTGAGAATGGTGTTGAGTGGAATTCTACAAGGATTGGTGTTTGGGACCAGTTCTGTTCATTATCTTGTGAGCAACATTGCAGAAGGAATAGAAGGTAAAGTTTGTCTATTTGCAGATGATACTAAGGTCTGCAACAGAGTGGACATGCTGGAATGAGTAGAGAGAATGAGATGTGATTTAAGGACGCTTGAATAGTGGTCGAAAATATGGTAGCTGGGATTCAATGCAAAGAAGTGCAGAGTCATGCATCTGAGGTGTGATTATCCAAAAGAACTGTATGTGATGGGAGGTGAAGGGCTGCTGTGCACGGAGCAAGAGAGGGACCTTGGGGTGATAGTGTCTATGATCTGAAGATGGCGTAGCATTGTGACAAGGCGATAGCTAAAGCCAGAAGAATGCTGGGATGCGTAGAGAGGAATAACCAGTAAGAAAAAGGAGGTGATAATGCCCTTGTACAGGTCCTTGGAGGCCTCACCTGGAGTACTGTGTTCAGTTCTGGAGATCATATCTCAAAAGGGACAGACAGGATGAAGATGGTCCAGAGAAGGGTGACAAAAATGGTGGGGGTCTCCATCAAATGACTTACGAGGAGAGGTTGAAGAGCCTAAATATGTATACCCTGGGGAGATATGATACAGACCTTCAGATACCTGAAAGCTTTTCATGATGCACATTCAACAACAAACCTTCTCCTTTGGAAAGAAATTTGTATAACTAGGGGTCACAAAATGAAATTCCAGGGAGGAAGACTCAGAACCAACATCAGGAAATATTTCTTCAAGAAGAGGGAAGTGGATGCCTGGAATGCCCTTCCGGAGGAGATGGTACTTACAATAACAGTGAAAGATTTCAAAGGGGCATAGGATAAACACTGTGGATCCCTAAAGACTAAAGGATGGAAATGAAGAAAAAGTGCATGGGGGTAACTTGCTGGTGTGGCGGTTACTACCCTTAACCAATAAGCCTTCATACTGTTGATGCAACTCCAGTATTGCTCTCTGCTTTATGGCAGGGGGAAAAGGGAAAAAAAAGGAATGAGATTCAGACAGCAACCAACAAGGACACTAAACTGTAAGGTCTGGGAAAACAAGAATGGGGGTAACTTGCTGATGCGGTTATTACTACCCTTAACCAATAAGCCTGATGCTTTTGATGCTATCATAAGCTTGCTGGGCAGAGTGGATGGACCGTTTGGTCCTTTTTTGCCGTCATTTCTATGTTTCATTCATTATTAGTCTTCCTAGAGCTGAAAATTCTATTGATTTGTTTGTCAACTTCTTCACCCCCTCTGTAAACTCATAACCCCCTCATCCTTTTGCTTTGTATCTCATAAGTTGAAAAGAAATATCAAAGCTGTAATTCATTCCACAATTTACTTGTAGAATGCCTTGTAAAAGTATATTCTACTGTTTATAAAATGCAAATCAAAATGCAGTAAAAGTAGGAGTTTCTTTCACTCAACTGTACAATATACTCTACACTTTCTTTGGCAAAGAACAATTACAGAAATATTCTAAAAGTAATTAAGCATAATAACACCAAAGTCTTGATTGCCTAAATCTTCACACCTCTCGACTCAGTACTTGGTGAACATTCATTTTGTAGCAATAATAGCCATGAGTCATTTAGGATAAGGGTCTACCAACTATGCACAGTGGGAAGGTTCAGTGTTTACCTATTTGGCAGAAGAGTTCAAGCTCTTTTAGGTTAGCTGGGGATCATCTGTGGGATTCAGATCTAGGCTTTGATTGGGCCACTGGAGAATATTCACTTCCTTGTTGCTGAGCTCCTCCATTTTTGCTTTTGCTTTGTTTTTAGAGTCATTGTCCTGCTGAAAAGTTAATTTTCTCTCCAACCCCAGTCTATGGCAAACTGGAAGGTTTTTCTCCAGTACCTGCCTGTACTGTACAACATCCATATTTCCTTCAGTCTTCACAAGCTTTGCAAAGCATCCCCCCAACATAATGTTGCCCCCACCATGCTTTACTGTAGGAATGGCATTAGTAGGGGATGTGCTGTGTTTACTAAGCCGATTCACATCCGACCATAAAACCTTCTCCCACTCTATGCAGTGTTCCCTAACTGTTTCTTTGCAAATGCTATGTGGTGCATCATCTGGCTTTTCTGGAGCAGTGGCTTCCTTCTTGCCACTCCCTCATACAAGCTGTATATATGGAGAAATCGTTGAACAGTCAACATTTTCCCCAGTCACAGTCAAAGAAACGTTTTCTTTAAAGGTAATCATAAGCTTCACAGTGACCTTCCACGACAGTTTTCTTAACCTATGGCTACTAACTTTGGAGGAACTGCCTGATTGTGACAGTCTTTATGGTACCAAACATTTTCCACTTTCACTATGATTGATGGATTTCACAGTGCCCTAAGGGATTTTCAAACACATTGACATTTTCTTATAGATTGCCCACCATTTGAATAATGTTATCTTGGAGTTCTGTCATAAGCCCCATTTTCATTATATTTTGACCTTTGCTTCAAATTCACTGCAACAAAAACAGCTTGATTCTTTATCCAGGACTATGTGAATCAGCTCAGCTACTATGATTGGACACAGTTGGGCTCTCTGTAACTTATTTTGGGCTTTGTTAAGGCAATTTTTAGACCCTGATCCAATCTGGGCTTGCAATGACAGGGTTTGAAGACTTGTGCAGTCAAAATGTTTTTGTTTTTTTGTTATTCCCAGTTTATTCCCAGTTACTTTTGCAATATTTATATAATTGTTCTTTCACAATGAAAGTGTAGAATATGTGTATAGATAAGTGAAAGAAACTACTTTAATGTATTTCAGTTTGTATTATTTAGACCAGTGGTTCTCAACCTTTTTTTTGGCCGGGACACACCTGACAGATGGTTCTCACATGCATGACACACTGAACATGTGACCGTCATGGGGCTAAATGTAAACATGCACTCTGCATCCATAGGAACCCCCTCGACCCTCAGCAATGAGTGCAGAGCAGAACTAGGGCATTACCCTGTACAACTCACCATACAAAAAAGATATTCTTGTTCTAATGACACGTCAGTAAAAGCAAAACAAACTCCCTTTACTATCAGGCCTTCCTTATGAAAAGACAGTAATTTACCACTGATGTGTATCCTATTGAGAAAACACAATAAATAAGATAGATACAAATGCCTCCATGCTAGAAAATACCTCACCTCGGTCACACACCCAGAACTGATAAGAACATAAGAAATTGCTATGCTGGGTCAGACCAAGGGTCCATCAAGCCCAGCATCCTGTTTCCAACAGAGGCCAAAACCAGGCCACAAGAACCTGGCAATTACCCAAACACTAAGAAGATCCCATGCTACTGATGCAATTAATAGCAGTGGCTATTCCCTAAGTAAACTTGATTAATAGCCATTAATGGACTTCTCCTCCAAGAACTTATCCAAACCTTTTTTGAACCCAGCTACACTAACTGCACTAACCACATCCTCTGGCAACAAATTCCAGAGCTTTATTGTGCGTTGAGTGAAAAAGAATTTTCTCCGATTAGTCTTAAATGTGCTACTTGCTAACTTCATGGAATGCCCCCTAGTCCTATTATTCGAAAGTGAAAATAACAGAGTCACATCTACTCGTTCAAGACCTCTCATGAACTTAAAGACCTCTATCATATCCCCCCTCAGCCGTCTCTTCTCCAAGCTGAACAGCCCTAATCTCTTCAGCCTTTCCTCATAGGGAAGCTGTTCCATCCCCTTCATCATTTTGGTTGCCCTTCTCTGTACCTTCTCCATCGCAACTATATCTTCAACAAGTACAGAAAAACCGCAAATTATAAATATGGAGACAGAAACTGGAATGGAAAACCAAAACAGCCACTCTGCATGCAGTGAAAACCTGGAGAAATGGAAAGAGAAATATAGCACCTAACAGACTCTCAGGATTTCCAATAATGCACACAAAGTTACACCTGCATTATGGAACACACTTAAACAGTAACAACCCTATCTATGAAAAGGCAACACTACTAATATTAAACCAGGCCCTAAACACTAATACAGCTCCTATTAGGAAAACAGAACAAGCCAAGCTGCTATAGATCCCCTCTCATTAAATAATTGTAAAGCTATACTAATAAATGTTACAAAACAGCTGATGATCAGAATAACATCCAACAATTAAAAACTCATAAAAATTATTAAAAATAAACTTAAAAAGCCACCTTTACCCTCTCCAGCAACTCTCCTACTCCTTTTCCTTCCAGGCCAATAGCACTCACCAGAAGCAGGAAGAGCTGCTGAAGCTCTGTCCTCATAGTCCTCTTCCTTAGCGTGCGCACAATTACACACACACGCAATTAGACCCCACGACCTGTCTCTGTCTGTCTCTCACACACACTAGTCTCTCTCTCACACACACCAGTCATCTTTCTGACCAGTCTCTTTCTTTCTCTCACACAGAAACACATCACCTCCCTGACCAGTCTCTCTCTCAATCACACACATGCTCTCTTATATATAAGCTCTCAATCACACACACAAATGCTCTCTCACCCAGGCATCCACTCGCACCCACACACACACCAGCTCTCACCGCTAAACCTCTTCTTCCTTAGCTGCAGGGACGGGCTCCAGTTCTGCCGCAGCTTTACTCCAGCGGGCCTTTTTTGCCACCACAGGGATGGGCTCCCGTGGTGGCCGTGCTTGGTTGGGGTCAGGTTTCCTCTTCACCGCCACGTGGATGGGCTCCCGTGATGGCCTTGCATCATCGGGGTTCGACACTGCCACTCCTCCCACCCCATCCCCGGGCTATGCAATGCTGCTCCTTCTTATTCCCACTGGCAAGTAGAGGGGAGGAGGCTTCCGATTAGCCTGCGTGGGGGCAGAAAGAATGAAAGGAGGCTTCCCATTGGGCACTGGGGACAGGAAGAAAGGAGGCTTCCCATTGGCTCGCGGGGGCTGGAAAAAGGGAGAAGAGAAGTGCAATCGGGGCAGTGGGACTCTGGGAGCCGCGACACACCTACCGGTGATTGACTATACACTGGTGTGTCACAACACACCGGTTGAGAATTGCTGATTTAGACAGTAGGATGTATGGAAACGTATGCAAGGGTATGAAGACTTGACCAGAGCACTTTACAACCAGACAACATCATGCTTAGCTCATTTTGCTCTGATCTGATCAAGAGAACATATCTTTTGAAAGGTAGTCAAATGTATTGAGTTAGTGTGATTAAAAAGTTTAGCCTATAACTGATTTACTGACCTTTTCTTTCCAATAGTAATGGGGGGGGGGTCCCAGTACATACCCAGATCAGTCCAGTCTCCTGGGTTTTGCCTCCCTGCCACCAGATGGAGATAGTTTTACTGACACTGGACATAACCTAGTGTGCCACCTGCAGTCCCTTGATATTTCTCTGTCTCATTCAGGCAGATTTTATCAGTCGGAGAAAGTTAGATCTCGGGGAATGGGTGCTGTTGGAGGCAGCGATGTGTCTCATTCACGGAAGATGGGGATATTCCAACCAAAGAGAACACCAAGGCATCACAATTTTACAGCTGCTGAACAGAACATGGTACAAAGGAATCAGAGCTCTGGTGCTGCTATTGATTTGAGGGATTCTTCTTTGTCTTCCCTACCATGGCCTCTGGTGGACAAGGGATTATGATGGATAGAGAAACATCTAGGCAACATGATCCTGGTAGCTCCAAAGTGGCCACATTGACTATGCTTCCCAGATTTGATCAACATGGCCATGGATGGGCCCCTGAGGTTCGGACATTGGTCAACTGTTTTCCACCAGCACCCAATATTTTTGGGTCAGGTGGCTCACTTCTGTCTTGCGGCTTCGCTTCTGAGAAGAGACAACTGAGATGGAGGGAGGGGATATTCCAAAGCGGTTATTTCCACCTTGACGTATGTGCAAATTTGGAAGATCTTCAAGTCCTTGTCTCTTGTTGACGAAGTGCAGCCTCAGTCTGTTCAGGCTACTGTGTTGCATATTTTAGCTTTTCTACAGAAAGGTTCTGGTCAAGGGACTGCCTTTAACTTTGAGTATCAAGGTAGCGATGTTGGGTTGTCTCCAGGGTAAGGTGCAAGAGTATCCTCTGTCTGCACATCCGGATGTTCTATGGTTCCTTCAGGGAGCTAAGAACTTGTGTACTTAGGTTTGGATCATTTGTCCATCTTGGAATCAGAATCTAGTCCTTAGAGGATTCTGTGAGGCTCTGTTTGAACCACTAAAGATAGCTAAGTTTAAAGTGGTTTTCTTGGTTGCTATTTGTTCAGCCAGGAGAATTTCGGAGCTCCAGTCGCTGTCATGTTGAGATCCCTTCCTACAGATGTCTGATTCGAGGATATCTTTATGCATGATACTGACTTTTCTGCCTGAGGTAGTCATGGTGTTCCATCTTAGACAATAGAGCTTCCAGCTTTTATGGAATTGGTTTCCTCTACGCCTTGTGTGGGAGAGCTTAAGCTCTTAGATTGGAGGCATGCATTATTGAGGTATCTAAAGGTCATTTATGATTTCCATAGATCGCATCTCTTCCTTGTACTGTGGAGCGGTCCAGAGAAGGGAAATAAGTCATCTAAGGCAACAATTGTGCGGTGGCTGAAGGAAGTGATCAAGTTGATTTGCATTTCTAAAGAGTACCCACTGCCGGGGGGTTTAGGGGCGCATTCTCAGGCTGAGTCACATCAGGTGTCTCCGCATGAAATTTCCCGAGTGGCTACTGGGAAGTTGTTGCCCACTTTTGCTAGGCATTATCGCTTGCATGTCAGGGCTCCGGCTTCCATGTGCTTTAGTAAGAGTGTTCTACAAGGGGAACTCTCCACATCCTACCCGTTAATGTAAGCTTAGGTACATCCCAGGAGTCTGGACTGATCTGCGTACGTACAAGGAAAGGAAAATTGGTTCTTACCTGTTAATTTTCATTCCTATAGTACCACAGATCAGTCAAGAGATCTGTCCTTTTACTGGGGGGAGAGTCCACTACTTATACTGTTGCTTATACTGTTGCTTTGTGTATAATTCATAGTTGGAGTTTTTCAATGCTGATTGCTTGTGCTAAATTTGGGAAATGAGTTTTCTGTTGTCTTTTTGGGCAACTTCACCTTCTTCCAGCTCGTTGGAGGGGAGTGAGCTTGCTTAGAAATTTATGGTTGTTGCTATCATCTTGGCTTGGGTACAGGTCAATGCTGAGGGACTGCAGGTGGCACACTGGGTTAGGTACAGTGTCAATGAAACTCTGTCTCCATTTGCTGGCAGGGAAGCAAAACCCAGGACTGATCTGTGGTACTACAGGAATGAAAATTAGCAGGTAAGAACCAGTTTTCCTTTGGACTCCTGGTTTAAATACACACAATTATTTTCAAATTCAGTAAAACTCAGGCAAAACTGTTAGATAATTTTAAACTTTCTTGCCTTTGAGTTATGATCCCTTGAGTTTTATTTGTAAATTGATATTGTGTGTTGATTTTGTAAACTACCTTGGGTGATCTCTAGACCAGAAAGGCATTCTTTAAGTGTCTATAATTAAATAAGAGATTAAGATTCAGGTTAAAATTGAAAGTGGAGAGTTATCAGAGATGCTGTTGGCATTGAAGCACTAAGCATGGCTTCCCTCAAGTTGCACCTCTTTAGCCCTGGATTCTATAAAAGGAAAGAGGTAGAGATCTTGGAAAATGTCACTGCAGCAGGGCCAGGTCTGTTCTTCGCACCATTCCTACCTGCAAGTGGGTGATGGCCAGCCAATGAGAGGAATAGGTGACATGGAAGCTACAAAAAGTTGGGTATAAAAGGCATGGTCAGTAATCAGGGGGTACCCTTCTGCTGTTGGATATTTCCATTGTTATGAAACATTTTATTTAAATTTTAATGTTGTTTTTTTAATTGAGTCGTGATTGATATGGAAGTGACTATGGAGTCTTCTGATTGATTAGTTATAAAGTTTCATAATATTACAAACGTCTTGATATTTATTAGTCTAAAGCTCTTTCTCTTTTATTTTTTAGGAATGCCATGACCTCTTAAAAAGATATGAAAACCTGGACTTAAAATTGGTGACTCTAATTATTAAAGACGGGGGGCCATGGGAAAATCCAGTATTACAAGCAATGCTGAAAGGAAAGTCAGAATCTCAGGACTTAGGTACTGCCATTAGTGTAATGTGTGGAAGTGTTTGTACAAAAGAAGCTTTTTACTGTCACCCCTCAACTCTGGCACCTGCTGGCCAACCTAAGGTTTTACTTGTAGCATCCCTGTCCTTTGGCTGGAGGATTTCCACTGTCTTGTGTGAAACTGGGGAGCTAGTGTGAGGACTGAATTAATTGAGGGCTCCACTTTTACTAAGTAGCCTAGTGGTTAGAGCAGTGGGCTTTGAACCAGGAAGGTCAGGGTTCAAATCCCACTGCTGCTTCTTGTGACCTTAGATAAGTCGCTTCACCCTCCATTGCCTCTTGTGAGCCCTCTAGGAACAGGGAAGTATTTATTGTCTGAAAGGCGGAATATAAAATAAAAAATAAATAGTTCTGATTTGACCGGAAAGCTATCAAGTAAAACTTCAATTTACTGCAACTCCCCACTTATTTCCCCAGCCCCCTTGTCCTTATCTCCCTGCAACAAAGTTGGTTCTATAACAATGTTAGGACTTCTCTTTCAGTAACTATAATGCTTACTTAAAGTAATTGAAGTTTATTAATGTGTATCTAAGATCATTTTATTTTTGTTTATGCAGTAAACAGGTACTTAAGCTCTGAAAATCAGCTGTTCTTTGAACTACGTGCCAGATACCTTATTGCCTGTGAACGTATTCCGGAAGCGTTGGCTCTTATCATATCTTGCATAAATCACCCTATCATTAAAAATCTATATTATCATCAAGCTTACTTCACTTGCCTTTATATGTCACCTTCAACAGATGAGCTATTCCGAGAGGTACTGTATCCGATTCTCATGATGGTAGTTTGTTTGCAAAATGAGTGATGTCACAATTTCTAGAAAGTTTAGTCAAGGGAGCCTGCCTTCCATGAACAAAGTTCAGATGCTTTTGAGCAGAGAAAAATAAAACTCTGGCCTCACACCTTGCTATGCCCATCAAAGGTCAGCTCGGGGAACTTAATGGAAACCAATGTGTTACTGGGCAAGAAGAAAAGTTCTTTCCACACAGGCCCTTAGAAAGTTGAATATGCCCCTGCAGAGGTTGCAATAGTGCTGTCTAATATTTGGGGCTGTCTTGATTATTTTACAAGGCCTAATGTTGTACAAAAAGCTTGATAATTCTTTATTTTATTGTGTAGTATGTGGCAAGGATAGACTGCAGTGATGGAGTTGAAATTATTTGTAATACTGAAAAAGAAGGGAAGACTGCCTTGGCGTTGCATCTTTGTGAAGCATTCCTTATCCCACAGCTTCAGCGCGGAGACATGTATTGTGTTTGGTGAGTATCCATTTTATCTACTTCTCCTTCTATATCGTCATGTTCCTGAATATACCCAGATTACTCCAGATCACTGGGTTTTGCATCCCTACCTGCAGATGGAGTCAGAGAAACAAAACTTTGATGCACTGCTACATAACTGAGAGTGCCACCTGCAGTACCTCTGTACTTCTCTGACTCCAGCAGATGGTAGAGGTACAAACTTGAAATCTAGGTATTAGTTTAAAAAAAACCTAATACCTAGATTGCAACTAATCAGCACAGATATATATATATATATATATATATATATAATCTGTGCTGCGTCTGGACAGCGGGGGCTTGGGTGAAGCTGAGGGGTGGAGAAGTTGCCTTTGTGCAGGTGTGCCGGCATCCTGGGGTTCTGGGTGCGGGTGACTGCATAGGCTCGGGGGGAGGGGCCTGCTTGGCGACCACAATGGAGTGAGTGCACCGGCAGGAGCTGGTGTTCAGCGTGGCTGTGGTTCCGAGGTTGGGGCTTGTCTGTGGCCTAGTTGATGGTGTGCTGCGTGGAGGCCATAATGGCGCCAAAGCAGAAAATGGCCGATTGCAGATCGGGGCAGGAGGGCTTTTCAGGGGAGCCAGGTAGGGAAACCAGGCCTCTGTTCAGCTAGGCCTGTATCTGCTCCTGCTGATGAGGAAGCTCAGGGTGTTGCAGCTTGAGATGATGATTTCCCGCCCCCCGACCCCCTTTCCCCAAGGGGTTGAGAGCCTCTAATGGGGATGGGGATTCGATTGACGGTCCCCCAGGTTTGGAGGAAGCAGATTTGGGGGGATTTTTCCACAGAATTTATTCTCCTTTTACATGAGGCCTACCTCGCCAGGAGAGGCTCTGGGGCAAAAATGGGCTGCAGTGCAGCCCTGCTGCCCCTTGCATAAGAAGCCCAGGAGGGCCTCACAGGGAGCTAGTGATATCCTACAGCATCTGGGGTTGCGTTGAGTGGAGGCTGATGGCACTCCCCAGTCCCTTTGGTTCCTGCGCTTTCGCATGGAAACTCTACGCACCGTAGTAGAGATGGTGCGCAGAGGAGAGTTTTTGGCCTCCCTAGATCTCATGGAGGTGTACCTGCCCATGATCATCAGAAAAGTCTTCATTTCATAGTGTTGGATCAGCATTTTCAGTTCCGTGCTCTCCCTTTTGGTCTGGCAATGGTGCCACGCAGTTCACCAGAGTGATGGTGGTGGCAGCAGCCCTTCGCAAGTGAAGTTGCAGTCCCAGGTGAAGCATCGCCTTCAGTTGATGGTGCCGACAGCGTGGGACTATGTACGAGTCCTGGGGTCCATGGCTTTCACATTGGATTTGGTTCCCTGGGCTTTTGCGCACCTGATGCCTCTGCAACGCATGTTATTGTCCAGGTGGAGTCCTTTGTCGGAGGAGTATTATCTTCCCTTGCCTCTGCCTCGATAATCTAGGTCCAGTCTCTCGTGGTGACTGTCTCGTCTCAATTTAGAGAAGGGGATGGCCCTGGAACCCCCAGACTGGGTGATGCTTTCGACGGTCGCAAGTCTTTCCGGTTGGGGGGGGGGGGGGGCAGTTGGCTTGGACCACTGAGCACAAGGTCTTCGGCTTCCAGGAGAGAAATCCTGCTCCATCGGTCGTCTTGAGACGAGGGCAGTTAGTCGAGCCCTGGAGGCTTTCCTGCCCCTGGTCAGGGGGCTGATGGTTCGGGTATGATCAGACAACGCGACTGTGGAGGCGTACATCAATCGGCAGGGCAGTACAAAGAGTCACGCCATGGTGCTGGAAGCTCGGTGGGTGGTGCGCCACCTCCAATTTCTAGCAGGCTCGCACATTGAGGGAGTAGTCAATGCGCAGGTGGATTTTCTCAGCAGGCAACAGCTGGATCCAGGGGAGTGGGCGTTGTCCCCTGAGGCATGGAATTACATCTGCGCCAGGTGGGGCATCCCCCAGTTGGATTTGATGGTGACACGAGGCAACTCAAAGATGGAGAGATTTTTCAGTTTACAAAAGGAGCCTGGTTCTGTGGCTCTCTATGCCAACAGAAATCCTTCTTTACATGTTTCCCCCTTGGTCCTACATCGGTCATGACCTCAGACGCATAGAAACGCATTCCGGGAGTGTGGTGCTGGAGGCGCTGAAGTGGCCTCGATGACCGTGGTTTGCAGATCTGGTGCAGCTCACGGAAGAAGGTCCCCTCAGGCTTGCTTATCTTCCCGGGTTGCTGTGGCAGGGGCCTATATTGTCAGATCAGGAGGATCACTTCCGTCTCGCCGCCTGGTTTTTGAGAGGTGGAGGCTGCGTTTTAAAGGGGTTACTCTGATTTCCACCCTTCTACAGACTAGGAGACCGGCTATGTCCATGGCGTATGTTAGGGTTTGGAAGGTTTTTGAAGTGTGGTGTCTTCAGCATCAATTGGATCCGCTGGAGTTGGATGTCTCGCATATTTTAGACTTTCTGCAGCACAGTTTGTCCAAGAGTTTAGCATACAACTCACTTCGTGTACAGATGGCAGCTTTGGGAGCGTTCAACAAGTGTCATGGTCGAACTCTTGCTGCTCATCCGGATGTAATCGGGTTCCTCAAGGGGTAAAGCATTTGTGTCCTCTGGTGCATAAGACTTGTCCGGATTGGAGTCTAAACTTGGTTCTCCTCATCCTGTGCGGAGCCCAGTTTGAGCCTTTGCAGAGAGTGATGCTGAAGGCGGTGTTTTTGAGGCTATTTGCTCTGCTAGGAGGATTTTGGAACTTCAGGCTGTGTCTTATAGGGACCTGTTTTTGTGGATTTATAGCGACAGGGTGTCGTTGCAAACAGTGCCTGCCTTTATGCCAAAAGTGGTGTCGTCCTTCCATGACAACCAGATGGTGGAATTGCCGGGGTTTCTGGAGTGGACAAGAGGTTCCCCTCAGGATAGGGAGTTGCATCTTTTGGATGTGCGGCGGATTCTTTTACACTATTTAGACGTCACTAATGTGTTTTGCCGTTCCGCTCATCTTTTTGTCTTGTATGGTGGAGTGAAGAAAGGGGACAAAGCCTCTAAGACTACCATCTCTCATTGGCTTAGGACGGCAACTTGTTTGGCGTACATTTTAAAGGACGGCAGATTCCTGTGGGTTTGAGAGCGCACCACAAGGGCGCAGGCTGCGTCCTGGGCTAAGTGTCAGCTTCTGTCGCCACAGGAGATTTGTGGGGCTGCAGTGTGGTCCTCGATTCATACTTTCATCAGAAATTTAGGTTAGATGTGAGGGCGCGAGACGAGGTGTTCTGTGTGTGGGTCTTTTGGGTACCCACCCAGTTTAGGGGTGCTTGAGTATGTCCTGCTGGTCTGGACTGATCTGGGTATGTTCAGGAAGGGATAAATGGTTCTTACCTGCTAATTTTCGTTATTGTAGTACCACAGATCCGAGGGCCACCCATTTGACTCCGAAAGACTGAAATTTTCTTGCTATGTTTAAAAAAAAAAAAAGTATTTTTGTTGGACAGGATGTGAAGTGCTTTTCAGTTCCTGTCTCGTTTTCCGTTGTGGATACACAAAGGTTTTCATTTGTTAGGGTTTTCCAACCCTTTGAGTCCTTTCGCCTGTTCGAGGAGTGTTTAGTTTAATCTTGGCTTGGGTACAGGCCAGTACTGAGGGACTGCAGGTGGCACTCTGTTATGTGGCAGTGCATCAAAGATTTGTTTCTCTGACTCCATCTGCTGGTAGGGATGCAAAACCCACTGGTCTGGACCAATTTGTGGTATTACAGGAGCGAAAAATTAGTAGGTAAGAACCAATTTTTCCCTTATCCAGGACCTTCCTACATGTTCTGTTTAGTCCTCTGGGCTTACTGTATCAAAACCGAGCTGTGAGTAGCCCTATAATATTCATTCCCCAAAAAAGCCTTATACAGCAGAAAACGGGACATGCAGAGCTTCCTAGCGCTAGAATTGTCAGGTAACTATTAAGAGGTTTGTGGAAGGCATTGCTGGAACTGATGCATTCCTGAAAAAAATAGTTATAACTTTTTACTTCTTTCACCTGTGTGGCCAGACATGGCTCCACCCCATAAAAATGCTCCTCCCAAGCTCTGCTACTCCACAGTGTCCAAATGTATGTCAAGAATTGGGTTATTTTTGCCCTCATTGAAAAATATTGTAATGTGTTAATTAGAATAGTCATGTAATCACGCCCAAATATTGTTTTCCTACTCATGCTCTAGATTTCTTATTTTGAATGCCTGACCAATTCACAGGGAGAGTATTCAAAAAATAAAAGTTGACTGACTTTATTGAGAGGCTGCCCAGATTTGGAATGAAAGGCCATGCCTTCAGACAATTTTAGGTCAAAAATAATCCAACTCAGAATTCATTGAAATCGTCTGAACATAAAAATAAGTTTTTAATATCGGTTTAGGTCAGGCAGATCAGAATCTTTTCATCTGTTTATTATGGGTTTCTTAAAGCCTAATGTATAAAACATTTTGTAGAAAGTCTCCAGATGTAAACTTGGTTGGTTGTTGCTAAATAATAGATCAAAACATAATGTTCAGAGTTATTTACTGATCAATAAAAAAAAAGATAGGGTAAGAAAATCCATAGAAAACATATAGGGTTAATGCACGTGATAACTCCATAATGCATGTGATAATTGTGTTATCGCATGGCGTGAATGCAAATCTTTTGAAGGGGCAGGATTGCGGAGGGGTTTGGGTGGGATTAATTAAAATGAGGGGCAATATCGCACCATTGTTATTGCATGGTTTTATCGCCGGAAATAACTACTACTTTTTTCCTGGCGTTAAGCCCGAAACAGCCATAATGCAATTTGCACTAAAGATAGCAAATTGCATTTCTGGCCTGGGAGGGAAGAGGAGTGGAGTGGGGAGAGAGAGTGAGAGCCTCTGGGGAGACCTTCACAGTATTCAACTATTTATATTACTATAGGAGGACCAGCTAATAGCTCGAGGTGAGGTGTTGGTGATGGTTTAGGGGCCAGTTTTGCATGTAGAGTGAGATGTACATATTGGTGAAGATTTGACGTCATTTGGAGTGAGGAAAGTCTCTCTCAGAATTGAGATTTCTACTATGTTCTCTCTCCCTAGCTTTAGAGACATCAAGCGAGGGAGACCATCAAGCTAGACTTTCCTCACTCCAAATGATTTCAGATCTTCACCGATATGTACTGTGCTGTTCATATATTTCACTCTGCATGTAAATCTGGCTCTAAACTACCACAACACCTCACCTTGAGCTATTAGCTGGTCCTCCTATAGAGATATAACTAGTTGATTACTATGAAGGCCTTATAGGCTCGCTCTCTTTCTCTCTCTTAGTAATAGCTACCTGTCTGGGCACTTCGTGAGCTGCAAAATACAAGTATCGCAGGGTGCGATAAGTTTACCGAATCCTGCGATACACTACCTTTGCGAAGCGCTATGTTAATGCATGGTGCGGTAATTTTAAAATTACCATAAACGTCCCTTTTTCTTACTACGGGCATCATCCATGTGTTATAGCATTTTTATGAATCTAGGGGTTATTTTGTTATGAGAAGTATCCGTTCTGTGGTTAGAACTTGTATTTTTGCTCATGATTAGTAAAGCTTATTTTATTTGTAGGGATTTAATCTTCATTTGGAGCAAACTACAAATTAAATCTAACCCTTCAAAGCAAGTATTTGTAAATAAAAGCTTTCAGCTTTTAAGGACTGCAGCAAATATCAGAGTAATTTTCCCTCTCATGAAAGTCCTCACTAATGAAGTAAGTATTAAATGTATTGCAATATTTTCTGAATATTTCTGATAGTGACTCGGTTATAAAAAGAAACTGGAGCTGACCCCCTACTGTGTTACATTCTCAATAACCAGTATTCCAATTTCCATTTTTGTTCACTGTCAAGGCCGTGCAAAGTGGTGTATAATAAATCATAAAACAATAAAAACAGTATAGAAATTCCCACAAACAGTAACAAATTAACAGTGTCCCCATCTCCACAATACATCCCTACCAATTCCTGCAAGCAGTCTCCAATATTACCACCTCATCCATTACAATCACCCTGGAAATAGCCAGGTTTTAACTCATTTGCAAAAGACTAGATTATCTCTCTCCGGCCTAATCTCGAATAGCTTATTCCACAGCATTGGGGCTACTACCAAAATGAATTCTGGTATGGACTTGTCTCCTTAGCACATACCAGCGGAATTTGACTCTAAATACTGAGTATAATTACTGCTTAAAATCCCCAAATCTTTTTTTCTTAAAGACCTATATTTGAGCAAATTATTTTGTCCAGTTGAACCATTGGTTAAATCAAGTGGAAGCCATTCTAACACATCTGGAAGGTTCATATTTTTTTTTTTATTATTAGTAAACAGTCCTTAGTGTTCTATTTTTTGTCACTCCTGATCACTAAATTAGGTTTAGTTTATCCACTGGACTGTAAGAATGCTGAAGCTTACCCAGTAAAATATCAGTAAGACATTCTGTAATTAAATTATTGGTAAACTCAGGGAAAAAAAGTGGAAGTTTATTTTTTAAATAAGCAAAATCGTAGGACAATTTAGAATCCATTGTCCAGAATAGATTCTGTTGTAAGAAAGTATACAAGTAGAAGGTATGTATATGTATTCCCATATTGGCATCTGTTGTGGTTCTAATGCATCATTTCTGTTGATTAAGGTACTTCTCGCTATGCACTTTAGCCTTGAACAGTTGCAATTTTTAAAATGCATATATTTAAGCTTTATGGTCTGATTTTCAGACCTGTGCAATAGTATAATAGCTCTGTACTAACTGTATTTGTTTTGCAGCTTGGGGAAGCTGGCTTGCAGATCTCTGTTGAAATATGTGGGTGTGCATTACAGCAGGATCTCCGTGATGATCCTAACACTAAAGCTCTAATTTATAAAAGTATTGCTACTCTTTTGCCAACTGACCTGGAAGTCTGCAGAATCTGTGCGCTGTCGGTTTTCTTCCTTGAATGTTCTGTAGAATCATACATAACTGTTGAACGTCTGTATAAACGCCCCGATGAGGAGTACAATGAACACACAAGTTATGTTCAGAATCGTGTACGCTTTGAGTTACTTCCAATCTTGAAGAAGGGCTTAATGTTTGATCCCGAATTCTGGAACTTCTCCATGATCAAGCAAAATTGTGCTGCACTTTTAGGGGACAAAGCAGCTGTTCTGTCACAGGAGCATTCTCTGGAAAATGCACCCAATAACGCAGATAGAAGCAATGGGGAATTACAGCGTCGAAGCTCATCTAGAACTCGGTCCAGAACTCATGGCAGTAATGCTAAGAAAAACCACGTGCTTCTTGGGATACCTAAAATTGACCATAACGTTCCAACGCATCACTGTGTGTTGTGTAACAAGGAATTTCTTGGTGGTCACATTGTAAGACATGCGCACACACACCAAAAAAGGGGTGGTTTTACATGTGTCATTTGTGGTAGGAAATTCAGAAACCAAGGACTTATGTTAAAGCATTTAAAGAATCATGTCAAAAAGATACAAAGACAATATCTTGCAGCTCTCCAAGATGTTCAGGAAACTCCAGTTTTAGATAAAGTCAACTGTTCTGCTTCCATCACAGTGGAAAATGTAAATTCAAATGTTTGCAAGGATAATGAGCTGGTAACGTCTATAATTTCACACACCGTAAACGATGAAGCAGCCCCTAAACTTATCACTGATGTACCAAAGCTTGAAAGTGAGCCTGAGGACATGACCAACAAAGACAGGCCCGGCAGCTGTTTAGATAATTTGGATAATGATCATGAAATCCCTGTGCCAGAAGTCTTGCCAGAAGTCTTACCAGAAACCACAGAAAGCTCAAGTAAAGATTCTCCCATTTTTTGTAAAATAAATGGATCTCTGTCTCCTCCACAAGAAATGAATGTTAAGGAGCCACTAGGTGATTTCAAGTGTCCTGCTCATGGGTGTGTTCGGGTTTTCAAAAAGGTCCGCTTTCTCAATAAGCATGCAAGAAATGCTCACCCGGGAGACTGGAAGGTGCAGCAGCATATCATGAAATGGAATAAGGGGAAATGTCGCTTCTGCCAGCGGAGGTTTACAGACTCGGAACATTTTATACAACACTTAAAGAGACATGTCTACCCAAACGTTCACTTCTGTTTACATTTTAACTGTAATCAGAGATTCAAGCTTGCAGCTGAACTTGCCCAGCACGCATGCAGTCATGACACTTTTAAGGCTCAATGCGATTTTCCAAACTGTTGTGAACTTTTTGAAGAGCTTCCTAAGCTGTATGAGCACGAGGCTCAGCACTATTTAAAAAGAGCACCAGAATCTTCCACACAATTAAATGAAATAAATCCTTCAGATCCTGCTCTGGAACCCCTGGTGGTATGCCCGGAGCCCCTAGCAGTGTGCTCGGAGCCCCTGGTGGTGGACCTGGAACCTCTAGGGTTGAGCCAGGAGCCACCAGCAATGTGTCCAGAGCCACCAACTCTTTGTCCTGAAAAAAACATTTCCAAAATTGAGACAGAGATAGTGGATCTGCCAATTCCAACTTGGAAGGCAAGGAAAGATTCTGTGGAACCAAAGACCTATATCCAGAGTGTTGAGAAGAAATCGAACAGTGTGGTTGAGAATGGTAAAGAGAGTGAGTGTTCCTCTGATGCTGGTGCTTCACATTTAAGTACAATAGAGCAAACCATATCCACGGTGGAAGCAGCCCCTGAAAGCTGTGGCATTGTGGGTGACCACATTATCAATGGGCACTCTGAGCTGGAACAGACTGCTGTGCTTTTATCAGACACTGCTGCAGAAAATAAGGAAACTGTATTTACCCCCAGCATAGAAACAGAAGAGGTAAAGGATGTGGATGAAGTCCCAGAAGACAGCAGTATTGCTGGACTCTCACAGGCGCCTTCCAAACCGATTGCAGAGTCCCCTTCATATGGCGTGATCCTGAAACCATATACTCGGCCTTTACCTCCCAGTTATTTGGATGAAAGGTATATAAGCATGCCAAAACGCCGAAAAACTGTGTGTAATGAAAACAAGTCATCTGAGCATGACAATGTTAGCAGATCCGTAGAGCGAATCAGATGTGGGAACTGTCTAACCACCTATTGTAACTCTGAAGCACTTCAGGCGCACCTTGCACAGAAGAAATGTCAGTCACTATTTGGATTTGATTCAGATGATGAAAGTAAGTCTTTTAAAAGCCTTTAACCCCCCCCCTTGCACCCCCATTCCTCTCCTCACATTCACCCTCACCCTCCTATCCTCTCAGCCCTAGCCTCGTCACCCCTCCTCCCCCACCTCTCCGCCTCGTACTTTGATTGTACATAATTTGTATATATGTTTCTAATATAGTTTTGCATTTATTGACTGTTCTCCAAAACCTCTGTTTACCCCTCCTCCCATCCTATTATCAGTTACACTGTAAAGCCTTGTTGGCTGAGTTTACGTTGTATGGAAACCGATGTGATGTTTTCTTAACGGTATATAAAAATCTTTAAATAAATAAATAAGATTAGAAACACTCAAACCTATGCCCTACTGAGTCCAGTCAGGCATTGGAATTGCACCGATTTGCCACCCATGTCATCCTTATTGCTGTAAGACCTGCAAAACTTTCCTAAGGACTGTACGAATAGAAAACCAAACAGAAGTAAATAAACAATTAAGAACAGCAAATGTTCTAGTCAAGCTACCAATCAATAGGCCAGATGGTTCAGTGGTGGTGCAGTGCACTGCCATGTGGAGGAGCCAGAGTTTGATTCCTGACTCGAGTCCTCTGCTCCCCGGGTGGGCTAAGGATACTGCACAGGCAGTATTCACAGCTCTTGGGGTAGGGAGCCGGGCATTGCACAAGACCAACACCTACTGGCCAGATTTAGGGCCATGATCGCGGGGTTCCAGAAAGTAGCCCTGGTGCATGGCTCTTGGCCTAGGACTGGACTAAAAATAAGTTGGGGAGGTGGGGGAATGTTTTCTAGGGGAAGGAAAATGCTCAGGTAGTCGGGAATGGTGGCACCAGATCCCAGCCCTGGTTTTTATTGAGCTGCAAGCCCAAAGGAGCAAGAAGAAACTTCTGGGCAACCCCAAAATCTGATAATCCAGTTAGTGAAATAGTTTTAGAGCTGAGGATCTGTGGTTAGCTTCGATGGAGAAGCCATTAACTAAAGAACCAAAAGGTATCGAAGAGGCCAATGTACTAAGCTGTGCAACCTTTCACAAAGAAGTCACGATTTTCTTATGATGTTATGATTTTCTGCGTGTAACTTTTTTTTCTACCGGAACTTGTATCCAAATGAGCCCAGTAAAAAAGTTCCACACAACTTTCCTATAGCTACTTTGCTAAAAAAAAAAAAAAAAAAGGAACTACATGCCAAAACCTGCATATGGAAAGGTCTTATCGCAGCAACTCATTAACTGAACTTTTGTAAGCTTACATCTGAATGTTTTCTACATGCGAAGGATCATTTTGGTGCTGTTTCTGCAGCTGGGCCAAATGCCAGAGCTTCTGGACATTTTACATGTATTTCCCTATCTGCAAAAACCTTTGCAGCTTAGTACATCTGCTTCCTAGTGTACTAACTAATTGACGCACCACTTCATTTTAAAGCATTTAACTCTTATGCACCTTGTCTGTTTCATAGGTGCCTGCTAAGTGCATTGAAGAAGATCTGTTACGTGAGAAGGGATATGCAGAAGCACTACAAGAAGATGTCAGTTTGATGGTTCAAAGTTGGCCTTAATCAGAGCTCTTTCAGATTATTTTAGAAAACTCTTAACCTTGCTAAACAGAGCACATTTTCCATAAAAAGCTCACAGAGGACAAATAGGAGATGAGCAAATTTCAAGTCCAGAAAGAATACCAAAAAAAGTCCCAATTGCTCAGCAAGCTGGTGTTCCTATACCCGGTGGTCAAAGTAAAGGAGCACTTAGTAGAGTTTTGTGTCACGTCTACTGTTGAATGTGGGTACTTATTACCTAGAGGAAATGAAAGCAGTTACTATCTTACCAAATGTTTGGTGGGCCGGAGCCACACACTGCAAACGTTCCAAACCTATGGAAAACAAAACAGCCGGAAGAATTTCAGCTCAAACGTACCAGGAAACGTCAGAACCCCAAACTGATGTTTAAGGAAGTCATAAAATTGTATTAGTAGAAATCCCTGTTTAAATCTGCACACTTAAAATTAGTTTCATCACAGTACAGTTTATAAAACCTACAGTATATAGTAGAGATAATGAGGTGAGTTGCAGAGATTTTTCCACCATTTCAGTTTATCCTTGAGTTGCCCAGTGAAAAGAAAATTTAAGGATTGTCTGTTCTAAATCTAATGTGGACACTGTTAAGAGAAAATGGAGATTAAAAGCATTTAAGATGAGCTAGCTTGTCCGGTACAAGGTAGTCCAATTTGCAAAAAATCCAGGGGTTTTTTTATGTGCAGGGAAAGAAAATGCACCAGATTTCTTTTCTGAGTAGCATGCACTTTTTTCATTTTAGTTGCTGGTTCTCTAACACTCCTAGATATCTGCTGAAGGTTACACAAGACTGTAGATTAAAGTATTGTATGGGCACTAGAGCAGAACCAGCAAAGCACTCTTGTTTACCGTAAAACTTTACAGCAAGTAGGAGGCTGAAGAGGTGAGGAAATAAAAGCATTTCTCTAGATCTGATTTTTAAAAATACTGCAAAAGTAAAAAAAAAAAGAAAGAAACCCAAATTAATAATTGATAAATTGGCTCAGCTGGGACATTTCCCACTGCTCAGTGCTATGCTGGGTCGAGCCCAGCATATACTGTCTCTGACAGTAGCCAGTCTTGAAATACTTAGCATATCCTACGTAATGGGGAGATCTCTTCATTGTTGCTTACTTCCAGAAATTAGAGTTGGCCGTCCTCATGTTTCTTAGGTCTATTAATAAATATTAGCCAATCTTCCAGAAACTGCCCAGATCTTTTGCTGTAATAGCAAGGGAGAAGGAATGGGAGATGGATGGCCTCATTGGTGTTATGTTTTTACTTTCCGGATCTGGGTTTTACAAACAATCTAGGCTAAACATTGTCCTACCTAATTCCTTTTCAACCTCCTGCTCACTGTAAATCATGTTTTTGTTAGTTTTACATTATTTAGGAGGCATTGCTGCTTTAATGAGACTTACTGAAAAAAAATTTGATCTTTTCTAACTGAAGAAAGCTTCTAAGTCTGTCTCTGACAAAAAAAGCAGAGGCCTGAAAGATTTAAAAGACCAGGGCCTGATTTACTAAGCTTTTTTCCTATAGACACACAATGAGGGTAAAAACCTTACTAAATCGGGAATGAGATGAGACCATCACTTTAAATAGAATCTTTATGTGAAAACAAGACTTGTAAAAGAATTGAATATGGACACAAAGTGTTTTAACAGCCTATTTTAATTAGAGGAAAAGAAATGAAATTCAGTTCTACATTAGTTCAAAAGATAAATCTTTCTGGCACTTGAAATACTTCCTTGGAAATGCCTCGAACTTAAATTCATTTTCTATGTTGTGTACTCTGCAATTTTTCTATCCCATAATGAAAAAACACTCTGGTTAGAATCCAGTATTTAATTTGAAGTCTGGCTAACATGCCATTAAATTTTGATTCATCTGTTGTAAATGAAGAAAACATGGTCACAGTCATATACATCAATAAAATAGGAATTGTTTGATATAATTTTTGTTTTAGTTCATGTAAGCCTAAAATCATTGAAGGACTGGGACCTGTGTTCACTTGAGCATTAATTCTGCAGAATTTCTGACCCATGTAAATGGGTTAAAAGCAAAAAATCTTCTGCTTGTGGATTTTTTTTCCATGCTGGAGAGAATTGGTTCCATCTCATAGAGATTGACTTCTATGCATTATTTTATTTAATTTTTTTTGCATATCTTGGAGTTTTAGAGAGGGGAAAATCCAGCTTTCTGAGTTCTAAAATTTAGCTACTGATTTCAAAATGAATATTTCAGGCCTAGCTTTTGTACTTTCTACTTTTTTTAAATGCCTTTTAATCTTTGCTGTTTGGAAATTTAGGTTACACACTAATCAAGATACAATTGAATTATTTTAATATTTTGATCTCTTCCATGTTATTTGTCTGTGATGACTGTTACAAAACAGGCCTAAAATATGATCCTTGGTTTATATTGTATGCTTTCTGTGCATACTGCAAAGGCGTAAACTTGTATATAACTGTGATCAAACTTTTTTCTTTCTATACCGAATTATCTTTCTTTTCTGATGCTAAGAAAGTGCTGTCAGACCACCTTATACTGTCTATGCCACATTAATATACTGTTTAATTTTGAAATGTATTTATTTTCAGTTTTAAGTGTTAGTCAAAATTCATGCCATGTAAATTTATCTCTGTTGAAGGAAAGCTTTTAATTTAAGTATTTGAGTAGTTGCAAATTTTTAATGATTTCAACTATTAAAAGGTGATGCACAATATGTCAAGTTAATATTGTGGCTGTGGTGAAATACTCATTTTAGCATAGCACTGTGCTCTGGTTGCTCAATTTTATGATGAGCTTTGACATATGTTAACATCAGGGCGAGTGCCAAAAATATCCTTAGAGAGCCATGAGATATGTTTGTCATTCTGGTAGCTGCACCATGTGATCTGATATCTGTGAAATCAGAAACTAAATGCTGCAAATTTAGGAATACTAAGTTTTTCCCATTGTCTGTCGACAGGGGGAAAAAAATTAGGTATGTTTAGTCCTTAGGCATAGACAGTAAATTGTCTCCGAAACACCTCATTTAATACTGAGATAAAATGACCAGGTCTAAACTGTAAATTGTATAAGTTTAAGAATCAGCCTTTTCAAGAGAAGACTTTTTTTTTTTCCATAATTTGTCTGCTTTCTGACAGCACCCCAAGCTTTTGCTGAGCCTGTCAGAGGGCACTGCATACCTTCAACAGAAAGCTTGATGGAACAACTGGAGGTGTTAAGGTGCAGCACCCAGAAGAATGCCACAAAAATTACAGAGAAAATAACTCTGTTGTTTTCCTTCTAAGAATATTGTTACTGTGGTTTAGTTTGGTACATCTTTGGTTAAAGGAGCCATCCGTCTTTAAAAAGAATGGAGGCACACAACAGAATTAGAAACTTTATAATATGTCTAATTTCAACACCATCATTTACATCTGGGTTTATTCTTGGATTAGAGGATATTTTGTCAAATGTCTGACAGTTGACATCATAATCTTCTGGTACAGGGTCATGTATCTGATTTGGCATTTCTTGGAAGTGGTAATTTTAGGGATGTTTTTAAGGGGGAAAGTAGTATATTTTAAAAGAAAACGGATTGAGAATTTCCTTCCCAAACTGAAATGTTGAACATTTATCTTTATCTCTCCTTTTTGAAATTTTCCCTCTATTAGCAAAAATAGAATATCTTTTAGAGAAAAGAAAATATTGAGTTAAAAAAACAAACAAAAAAAACCCAATAGATTTGGAATTGGAGGCTATATCCAAGTTTCTTTTGACAAAGGCCATAAACCATGGATTGAGCAGTTGCTGCTGACACCTTCCCTCCAGTTTTTTCCTCAAAGAAAATGGGAAATTATACACATCTCAGAGAGGTTACTCATACTTTTGGTTAACTAGCCATACTGACATTTTTATAAAAAGAAAAAGGCATAATCTGACTGAATCATTTATAGTAACCTATAATTTTAAATATAACATTGAAGGTTCAGTTGTACTCGTCGTACGTTGGTTGGGTAGCACTGGTGGCATTTTGGGGATGCTCGTGTTATTTTCTAATTTATTTGGTAAAATGTAACTGATTTTTATTGACTCAATTGGCGGACTAGATTGGCTTATGGTCCTTTTCTGCTGTCACTTTTTCTATGTAAATGCAATGTATGCATTTTGCAATGTTAAAATATTTTAGATTCAGCAGAGAATAAAATCTTTTGTTGCTGAATAGATTTTTATTTTTTTTTATTTTGGGTAAGAGTACAAATTAAAACTGAGCCATTGAACTGCAATAAAGCAACAGTAGTGTTTCATTGAAAACTGTTTTGTACTGTGTATATATATATATACATATATATATATATTTGTTCAATAAAACATTTGTCTCTATTGTTAATTCCAAGGACTTTTTGTTTGTTTGGCTAGAGCTACTGCATTTTAATTATGTATTAGAATTACTTGAATTCTATGTGCTGTACCTTAGTGGATTAGTAGTGGGGACAGTAACTGTGTTTTTGTTTTTTTTGTTTGTTTTTTTAACTGAGGGGAGTTAACACCTTTTACATTGCCAGAGTATTAAGAGGGTTAGCTCTGGATTGGGCAAGGCAAAGGGTGTTCTATGAATAATGTTGCCCAAATTGGAACTGTATAACAAAGTTTAGGTAAGTGCCTTAATGTATAAAGGGTTAGGGAGATTTGTCAGCTAGTCAAATATACGAGCACAAATACTTTTGCCATTGTCCCTTCCTTGCTTTGATCTCATTCATATTGCCATATCTTGGCAGCCTAAATAAAAAGTGGAAGCATTTCTGTTAGCCTGCTGTGGGACTGCTTATCTTAACTTAAGACCACACTATCAGCCTAACTCCCTCTTTTTGTGCCCCTGCAGGTGGTCGAGTTTTCAAGAGCTGCACAATGAAAATGCAGGGGAGATATTTACATACAGTACGTCTCCAAAATCTATAAATGCATGTCCTATATCTTCGGGGGTGGAGATCTTGAAATCCTGCCCTTAGGGCCGGCCCCTCTTCAGTAGCGAAGGAATTACTTTTGTTTAGCCAGTGCTCAATTAGTTCCAAAGCTACTAGCTGAAAAGATGTTTTGGAAGGTGTGCAATTTAAGTTTTAGGTATCATCTAAGACATAAGATGGGCTGTTACTAGGGATGTGCAGCCAAAAAGTATTTGTTGCATTCGGGATACGTATTCGTCGGGGGGCATATTCATTGCATTCGTACAATGGCGCCCCAATACGTTGATATGTGCATTCGTTTTCCGGTTCCCATTAAAGTCAATGGGGGAAGTATTTGCAGCCTTTCCCTGTATGTACCAGGATCAGTCCAGACTGCTGGGTTATGCCTCCCCTCCAGCAGATGGAGTCAGAGATAAAACTGAAAAGCACCACCCATATAACCCGAGGTGCCACCTGCGATCCCTCAGTATTTTCTCTGACTCCAGCAGATGAGAGACATAACCTGCGGTCCTGTTCTGAGTACACTTGGGGCTTTGCCCCTTCAGGTTTGAAAAAAAAAAAAAAGAGGAGAAAGGGAGAATATCCCTCATTAAATTTTAAGAGTTTTTGCTCTTGTGACTGGATCATTTAAAAAAAAAAAAAAAAATATATATATATATAGATATAGTGAAACAAGTTGTTTTTGTTTTGCAGCCATCTGTGGGCAGGCTCGGCAGGTCTGTGTCCTGCCTGATTTTTTCCCGGAGTTCCCTTGGCCCGGTGAGCAGAGGGGGAGGACTTACCGGTGGGCCGGTCACTCTCCCCCTCTATCCAGAGACGTTTCATTCCTCTGGAAACCCCCCCCCCCCCCCCCCCACCGTGCCGGTCCCCGCGGGCTGAGAGTAAAAAAAAAAAAAAAAGAGGCAATTGTTAGCGTAGGAGCTGTTCCTTACCTCGGCCGCGCCTGCCTTGACTCCCGGGCCTCCGGAGGGGGTGGAGATCTCCACCCGTCTGCCAGCAATGCCTAGGGGGACAGCGTGCAGCTCCTGCAGGGAGCCGGGGCTCCGGCTCTCTCGCGAAGGCCTCTGCTCCCGGTGCATCCACGGGGGCGCGCCCGTTTTGCACCACAGGAGACCGCGGGGGAGCCACAAGGCAGACAGAGGCCGGGCACACTCCCGATTAGTGCAGGAGCGGCGGCCATTTTGTCTGCCTCCGAGGACGATGCGGCTGACTCGGAGGAGGGAGGGGATTTCCCTCCTCCATTATCCCCGCCTCACAGGCCACGCGATTCGCCGGCAGGGCTGTCTCTGCCTACTGAAAAGGCTGCGGGGGGGGCCTTAAAGCGGCGGCAGCCCTTTTCATCCAGGTTTATTTTATTAATGCATAAGGCTTTCTTGGAGGCAGAATCGGATTGGGAGATTCAGTCTCCCACCCCAGCCAAGACCCCAAGGGACTCCGGGGCTACTGGATCGGCTAGGATACCGGTTCTGCCGGACCCGGGGGATCCATTTTCGCTGGATCCGTTGTCATTGGATGAGAAGGGGGATGTGGTCCCTCCGGTGGAGGGGGATGATCCACAGGTCCTAAGGCTGTTCCGTAAGGAGGAATTGGACAATCTAATTTTACATGTGCTCCAGGAACTGGAGCTTCCGCTGTCACAGGATGCGTCACAGGTCTCCACGGGGTATGCTGTTCTGGCGGGGCTTAGTGATCCACCGCAGACATTTCCCTTTCATCCGAAGCTGTCGCAGATTGTGTCCCGGGAGTGGGAGGCTCCGGACGCCTCCTTACGGGTCACTAGGGCTATGGAAAAGCTGTATCCTCTTCCGGTGGAGACGCTAGACCTCCTTAAGGTTCCCAAGGTGGATTCGGCAGTCACGGCGGTCGCCAAGCACACCACGATCCCGGTGACTGGAGGTACAGCGCTGAAGGATCTTCAGGATCGGAAGTTGGAGGTGTTGCTCAAACGCATTTTTGAAGTGGCCGCCTTGGGGGTCCGGGCGGCGGCTTGCAGTAGCCTCATACAGCGGGCTTTACTTCGTTGGGTGCAGCAACTGTTGACGGCCCAAGACCTTCCCCCTGGAGAGGCTGAACAAGCGGCCCGCATGGAATCAGCTGTGGCGTATACGGCGGATGCCCTCTATGATCTTCTGTGGACTTCAGCACGCACAATGTCGTTGGCTGTCTCGGCGCGTCGTTTGCTGTGGCTCCGGCACTGGTCGGCAGATGCTTCTTCCAAATCCCAGCTCGGGTCTTATCCTTTTAGGGGTAAGTTCTTGTTTGGAGATGAGCTGGAGCAGCTTATTAAGGCATTGGGAGACAATAAGGTGTATAAGTTGCCCGAAGACAAGCCCAGAGCAACCCGTTCGGCTGGCGGCTTCCGGGGCCGTTACAGAGGACAACGGCGTTTTAGGTCCAATAGAGGGGCTTCGGGTTATGGCCCTCGTCAGTCGGCTTCCAGGGCGCAGTCCTGGCCTTCTTCCTTTCGAGGTAGGCGGCCTCAGCGATCGGGAGCTCATGCCTTTGCTAACAACAACAAGTCCACGCAATGAAGGGACGCCGGCCCATTCCTCCATTCCGAACATCGGGGGCTGACTGTCCCACTTTTTTGAGGAATGGGCCCAGATTACGTCCGACCAGTGGGTGCTAGATATTATAAGACACGGCTACGCTTTGGATTTTGCTTGTCCCCTCCGGGATCTCTTCCTGATGTCGCCTTGCGGACCGCCCCACAAGCAGCAGGTGGTGCTTCAGACGTTCGAGCGTCTGAGGGCTTTGGGAGCCATTACGCCAGTTCCTCCGTCGGAGCATCGGACCGGTCGTTATTCCATCTATTTTGTGGTCCCAAAGAAGGATGGTTCCTTCCGCCCAATTCTGGACCTCAAACAGGTCAACAAAGCGTTGCGAGTGCCTCGCTTTCGCATGGAAACGCTGCGGTCGGTGATTGCGGCAGTGCACAAGGGAGAATTTTTGGCTTCTTTGGATCTGATGGAGGCGTATCTTCACATAGGAATTCAGGAGCATCATCAGCGATTTCTGAGGTTCATGATCCTAGGGCAGCACTACCAGTTTCGGGCTCTGCCTTTCGGTCTGGCAATTGCTCCTCGCATTTTTACCAAGGTGTTGGTGGTGGTAGCGGCGAGCTTGCGTCGGGAAGGAATTCTGGTTCATCCGTACCTGGACGATTGGCTCATTCGAGCGAAGTCGGAAAAGCTCTGTCTCGCGGCGGTCCATTCGGTGATGAGTCGCCTGCAGTCTCTGGGTTGGGTTGTCAACTATGCCAAGAGCCAGTTGGCACCCTCTCAGGTGATAGAGTTCCTGGGAGCGCGCTTCGATACATCGACGGGCAAGGTTTCCCTACCTCTCGATTGCATGCAGCGGTTGATGTTCCAGGTTCGGTGTATTCTTTCACTTGCTTCTCCGGTGGTATGGGACTATTTGCAGGTTCTTGGATATATGGCATCTACCCTGGAGTTAGTCCCTTGGGCTTTTGCTCATTTACGACCATTACAGCGAGCGCTGCTCTCGTGTTGGGACTCCAAGTCAGAGGAGTATCAGGTCCCCCTGCCTCTAATTGAACCAGCCCGGTCCAGCCTGTCCTGGTGGCTCAATCCGGATCACCTGCTGAGGGGGGTCCTTCTCGAGAGCCCATGTTGGATAGTGGTGACAACGGATGCCAGCCTCTCCGGTTGGGGGGGCAGTGTGCCAGTCGAGGTCGGCTCAGGGCCGTTGGTCTCCCTGGCAGGCACAATGGTCCAACAGATTGGAGACCAGAGCGGTTCGGCTGGCCCTGCAGCATTTATTGCCACTGATACGCAACAAGGCGGTACAGATTCTCTCCGACAATGCGACCACAGTGTCCTATATCAACAGGCAGGGTGGTACCAGAAGCCGGGCCGTGTCCGAGGCCGATTTGTTGATGAAACGGGCGGAGTGTCACCTCGATCGGATTGCGGCGTCTCACATAGCCGGGGTCGACAATGTTCAGGCGGACTTTCTCAGCCGACAACGGTTGGACCCCAGAGAGTGGGAACTGTCGGAGGAAGCCATGAGAATGATCATTCGGAGATGGGGGATCCCGCACCTGGACCTCATGGCGACTTGTCAAAACGCAAAGGCGAGTCGCTTCTTCAGTCGCAGACGAGACCACTGGTCCGAAGGGGTGGATGCCCTGGTTCTCCCCTGGCCAACCAACGTTCTTCTGTACGTGCTTCCCCCATGGCCCCTCGTAGGGAAGGTGTTGCGCCGCATAGAGTCACACCAGGGGCCGGTGATCCTGGTCGCTCCCGAGTGGGCTCGGAGGCCATGGTTTGCCGATCTGGTCAACCTAGCGGTGGACGGTCCGCTGCGGTTCGGTCACCTTCCCGGCCTGCTGCGTCAGGGGTCCAGTATTTTTAGAGCAGGCACATCGATTCTGTCTAGCGGCCTGGCTTATGAGAGGAGGCGTTTAAGAAAAAAGGGATACTCGGAGGCTGTGATTTCTACGCTGCTCCGAGCTCGTAAAACCTCTACGTCTCTCACTTACGTCAGGGTCTGGAAAGTCTTTGACTCATGGTGTCGGCAGTTCAGCTTGTCACCCTCGCCGGGCTACTGTTGGTGACATCCTGTCTTTTTTGCAGGCCAGGTTGCAGAAGGGCCTCTCTTTTAGCTCGCTCCGGGTAGAGGTATCGGCCCTGGGCAATCTTTGTGGCAAGATTGGTGGTCGTTCCTTAGCGGCTCATCCGGACATGATACGTTTCTTGAAGGGGGCCAAGCATTTGAAACCGCCGGTTCGTGCGGTTTGTCCGTCTTGGAGTTTGAATTTGGTTCTCCGTTCCCTGTGTGATGCACCTTTTGAGCCATTAAAGCGAGCAACGCTTAAAGACTTGACGCTTAAAGCGGTGTTTCTTGTGGCCATTTGCTCAGCTAGGCGCGTCTCCGAGCTTCAGGCTCTATCATGTCGCGAACCGTTCCTGCGTATTGCGGATTCGGGTATTTCTCTTCGCACAGTACAGTCTTTTTTGCCAAAGGTTGTTTCGGCTTTTCACGCGAATCAATCCGTCGAATTGCCAGCCTTTTCGGGGGCAGACAAGGACCTCCGGAGGTTGGACATCAGTCGGGTTCTTTTGCGGTATTTGGAGGTTACTAATCCGTTTCGAGTGTTGGATCGCCTTTTTGTTCTGTGGAGTGGTCCGAAGAAGGGGGCGCAGGCTTCTAAGACGACCATTGCCAGGTGGTTGAAGACCGCTATTGCTTCTGCTTACATCAGCGGCGGGTGCCCGGTACCTGAGGGTCTTGAGGCACACTCTCTTAGGTCGCAGGCGGCGTCTTGGGCGGAAAGCCAGTGTGTGTCGCCGCAGATTTGTCGGGCGGCCACGTGGAAGTCCTTACACACATTTGCTAAGCATTACCGATTGGATGTGAGGGATCCTAGAGTGGATTCCTTCGGTGATTGGGTGCTTCGCGCGGGACTCTCCAGGTCCCACCCCATTTAGGGCAGCTTGGGTTCTTCCCAGCAGTCTGGACTGATCCTGGTATGTACAAGGAAAGGAACATTGTCTTACCTTCGATAATTTCCGTTCCTGTAGTACCAAGGATCAGTCCAGACGCCCACCCATGTACCGGAGAGTCCAATCGGTGTGTCGTTATCTTTTACAGATCAATGTTGAGCTTGAAGAGCCTGTATGTTGTATGTTTTGCGGAACAAGTTTCCCCTTCGTTGGGGGCAGGTTTAGGTTAGATTTAACTTGATCTAGTCACTAGTTGCAGAGTGTCTCTAAGCTTTTATCTTTCTCAAGTCCTTTTTGGGACGATACTGGTTTTTCATTCTGCTTTGTTCTCAATAATACTGAAGGATCGCAGGTGGCACCTCGGGTTATAGGGGTGGTGCTTTTCAGTTTTATCTCTGACTCCATCTGCTGGAGGGGAGGCATAACCCAGCAGTCTGGACTGATCCTTAGTACTACAGGAACGGAAATTATCGAAGGTAAGACATAATTTTCCTATTTTTGGCTGCAGAATTGGGGTTTTCTTATCAATTTTGATGAAACTTATGGGGAGCAATCATCAGAACAACAAAAGAGCTCCAAGGAACTTAGACTGTGGCAAAGTGGCACCAAAGTGGCATGAATAGCCTAAGACACTGTAAAGGAACAAAGGGGTACCAGGAGTGGCAAGAGTGCTTTAACAGAGGCACAAAGCAGCAGTGAGAATTTCAAAAACACACCACAGCTTCAAAAGAGAGCACTGATAACAGATGCATGAACCCTCAAAGGCAGCATGACAGGCAAAGCGGCAAGACAAGTGGCATCGACATCCTACAGCACACTGAAGGGGGAACATAGCAAGCAGAAAGACTAGCACCCAACACACTAAGGAACCATGATAGTGGCAAGAACACCACAAGGAGTGAGTCATCTGGTAATTGGCAGCAAGGCAGAGTGGCAGAAAGTTGATAGGGGCAAGACCGGCTGGCAGAGCTGAGGTAGTCAGGTCACTGTGGGGTTGATAAGGGAAAGACAGGAGACAAAGTTCAGCATGTGGTGGGACTGTCAACTGGGCGTACTGTGCACCTGACCCATCTTGAAACAGGGACCAGGGAGTCTAACACGAGTGCTAGAACCTGAAACATGATGAACTATGCCTGGGTGGGGTGGAGCATCTGTGGGTGCAGATTTTGGTGGTAGTAGCAAATATTCAAACGAGTCCCGGCGAGAGTTTCCTTTCCTTTGCGCAGGGGCAAACCCATCCCTAGAATGGGTTTGCCCCTAGAGTGGGGTGTTTCCATTGGTGTCTAGTGAGCTCTTGCTGGTCTTTTACAATCTGGTGGAGTTAGCATATAGCCTTGAAAATTCTCGTTTGTATGAGGCGGAGGAGGTTACCATCTAAACAGCAGTTCAATATGGGTCAGAGGGTAGATACAGGTTGGCTACAAGAGTTCCCTTTCCTTTGCGCAGGAAAGGGCTCCCTAGAATGGGTTCGTCCCTAGAGTGGGGTGTTACCATTGGCATCTAGTGAGCTCTTGCTGGTCTTTTAAAATCTGGTGGACGTAGCTGATATAAAAGGAGAGTTTTCAAGGCCGAGACAGAGGAGGGTGCATGTGAACAGCAGTTCAACATGGGTCAGAGGGTAGATACAGGCTGGCTACACCTGGGGAGAGTTCCCTTTCCTTTGAGCCGGGAAGGGCTCCCCGGAATGGTTTAGCCCCTAGAGTGGAGCACGCGCCTTCAAAGTGTGGCGACCGGGAGCAAGGTGCCATGTGAACAGTGGTTCAACATGGGTCAACCGGGGAGAGTTCCCTTTCCTATGAGCAGGAAAGGGCTTCCTTGGAATGGTTTGGCCCCCTAGCGTGCAGCACGAGCCCTCAAAGCGTGGCGACGTGGAGCAGGGTCTTACTGTGAGCATGGTCTCGCTGTGTTTGCCACAGTCTAAAGTAGCTGGGCGATCGTTTCTCGTTCTGAACATGGGTCAACAGGTACTAAGAGAGAGGATGCAACACCAGGGAGAGTTCCCTTTCTTTGAGCAGGAAAGGGTTCCCTGGCATGGATTGGCCCCTAGAGTGTATAATGGTACAAATTGTTGGGATTTAAGCATTTGCAAACAGATCATGACTTTATAAGCACGACGGAGGAAGTTCTCTTCTCTGCCCTGAAACTAAAGAAAACTGTTTTATTTAAGGATCCATGCTGTGAAGGATTACTAGTTTTAATTGCCAGAGACTGAGGTTTTCCTTTGCAATGAGGGTTCAGCTGTTAGGACTGGACATAAGGCCTGGACAAACAAGCACAGCATTCGAGTACAGAGGTCAAACACTTGTAGGAACATAAGGCCTGGACGGACAGGCACAGCAGTCGAGGACAGAGGTCAATCCCATGTAGGGACATAAGGCCTGGATGGACAGGCAAAGCAGTCGAGGACAAACCCTTGTAGGGACATAAGGCCTGGACGGACAGGCACAGCAATCGAGGTCAAACGCTTGTAGGGACATAAAGCCTGGACAGACAGGCACAGCAATCGAGGACAGAGGTGAATCCCACATAGGGACATAAGGCCTGGATGGACAGGCAAAGCAGTCGAGGACAGAGGTCAAGCCCACGTAGGGATATAAGGCCTGGATGGACAGGCAAAGCAGTTGAGGACAGCGGTCAAGCCCACATAGGGACGTAAGGCCTGGACAGACAGGCAAAGCAGTCGAGGACAGCGGTCAAGCCCACGTAGGGACATAAGGCCTGGACGGACAGGCACAGCAATCGAGGTCAAACCCTTGTAGGGACATAAGGCCTGGACGGACAGGCACAGCAATCGAGGACAGAGGTGAATCCCAGGTAGGGACTTAAGGCCTGGATGGACAGGCACAGCAGTCGAGGAGAGTCAACCCCACGTAGGGACATAAGGCCTGGATGGACAGGCACAGCAGTCGAGGACAGAGGTCAAGCCCACGTATGGACATAAGTAGTTGCCAGCCCTCCAGCATCTGTCTGATGAATGCTAGAATATTGGCTGCGGTATGGGCCTGGTCCGTCAGGTGGGTGTGCAGTAAAGCCCACCTCCACCCTGATACTTGTTCAATAATAGAGCTGCTGGCTGCCCCTGCCTCAGCCAGGTCCCACCAGTGTGCTGTCAGAGAGAGGTAAGAATGTGCAGCATTCATGGCGGTCCAGATATCGCAGGTGAAATGCACTCTCCCCTCTGCATGCGACTGCGACACTGCTTGTACAGGCTGCGGATGACCTTTCTGCTAAATGTGGTTCTGGAAGGGACTTTGTTATTTGGAACTATGACCTTCAGAAAACGCTTGAAACCCACATTCTCCACTAACTGCAAGGGCTGGTCATCAAGGGCAATCATTTCCCCAATGCTCCTGGTTACGTTTGAGGCTGCCTGCCTCCAACCCCAGGATAGTGTTACCGCACTCCACCCCATTTCCTCCATGGTGGGTTGTCATTTCTGCCACATGACAGGGGGTTGCTGGCCTGCCACCCGACTGCTAGAAGGGGATGAGGGCGTAGGCTGCTGCTGCTGCCTTTGAACCACTTTTTGCTGCTTGGAAGGGGTCCCCTGACTGGTACTGGCACCATCTCCAGATGGCAGTAATCTTGTTGGGTGTTGCCTCTTCATATGATGTGTCATGCCAAAATTAGATGTCCCATTTGCTTGCCTCTGCTAATATCTCTGGCACAGTAATTACACCGAGCAAAACGCGGGTCATCCGTCACTTTAAAGTGGCTCCAGATCACATATGTCTTTCGTGATCCTCCCTTCTCTAAAGCCTTGGGGGTGGAAGTTGGCACTGGAGTTGAGGTAGCGAGTGCACCCTGAGAAGCAATGCCAGGGGCCTCAGTCACCCTCTGTGCCTGCGCTACTTGTCCTCATCAGTTTCATCTCTCCCCTGCTGCACTGAAGTGGAGGCTAAGACAGGACTAACTGATCCTCCCAAAGACTTGTCACCTATTACTTCTTCCGTTTCAAATGAGAATCCCACACAAGATGATTCTTCATCTGAATCAGAAGCAAACAGTGACTGCACTACATTGTCAACGCTAAGTGTTAGTCGAGACTTCTGTCCCCCTGCTGCTTTTGGGTGTCGACGTTTTGTCTGGCAAGACTCAGCCTCCCCTTCCCTCACCTCCAAAACTACAGGGCCAGAAACAGGTGGTGGTGATGGCGATGCATCATGGTCAGATTTCATTTTTTTCAGGATAGAACTGCCTGCCCCTATAAAGAGTTTAGATTGCGACAGGTGCCTTTTTAACTTTAATGGGGGAGTGGCACTAGTGTCTTTTGAAGTGCCTCCTCTGCCAGTCCCAATCACTCGACATCTAGCTTTCCCTGACTTTATGGATTTAATGTCACTGCCTACTAGTGCCTACCCACTGCCCACTGTCACTGTGCCTTGCTGTGCACTAATCTGATGCGTATGGTATGCCCACACACACAGCTTGCTTGTAAGCACAAAAGAGGCAGACTGGGAACTTGACTGCACAGACCATCCCAATAATAAAGTTCAGTCTGTTAAACTACCCACTGCCCACTGTCACGGTGCCTTGCTGTTCACTAATCTGACGTGGGTGGTGTGCCCACACACACACAGCTTGCTTGTAAGCACAAAAGAGGCAGACTGGGGATTTGACTGCACAGACCGTCCCAATAATAAAGGGATGCCCTGTACATGAGCAAAACATATATAATACAGAAATACAATTTTAAAGTATTTAGGGTAAAGCAGAATATCTAAACTATTTACCAACTTTGCTAGTTAGAAGACTCCATCACTCCTCCTGGGTTGCGGCGTGCTTCTAAGAATCTCTCCAAATGCTCTGGATCAAAATACACATATCTTACTCCAACATTCATAATACATTTGCATGGAAATCTTACTATTATTTGTATCCCAAATGTTCTAGCCTGGTTTGCCAATGACAGAAATTTCTTTCTTCTTAGTTGGGTTTCTTTTGACAGATCTGGATAGAGCCATACCTTCTGACCCAGGTATAAGGAGGCTCTTTTGGCCAAGAACAATTTCAAAATTTTATCTCTATCCGATGAATAGTTAAATTTGACCAGCAGAGTACCTCTTTTTTCCACCTGGGTACTGAAGGATGACTCTATTAGATCTGTCACATTTAAAGATGTTTCTACTTCCCTTTGTTCTTGTACATCCTCATTTTTCCCATTAATAAAATACACTTTGACATTAAAGGACACTCTTCCAGAGGCAATAACAATACCTCTAAAAAGTAATTCTTCAGCTGTTCTTTTGGTGATACTAATTTACACTTTGGGAAATTAATTATTTTCAAATTACTGTACCTAATAGAATTTTCCATATTTTCCACTTTTTTTTTGTAAAGTTATTTCTCCCTGAATGACAGATGTCTGAACTGACTTTATTTGTTTAATCTCTTCTTCTGTTTTAGCAATTGACTCTACCTGGCCAGTAACAAGTTAGAGAGAGAGCACTATCTTTGGCAGGACCATTATTATGGAACACATTACCACTGGAATTAAGACTAATGAAGGAATTAAAACTCTTCAAAAAAGGCTTAAAAACATGGCTCTTCAAAAAAGCATTTCACAGTGAGGTAGTGGAATAACAACACATACACAAAGCAGGAAGTCACCAAGAAAAAGCAGAATTGCTTATTTTTTTATTATTTTCTCACAATTAAGTACTAAATTAGAAAGACAGTTAATTGTAAATGGTAACCACACCCATTCCCCATTTAGAGTATATTATTGAACTATGTAACCGTATAATAATGGCACCCTATGGATAATTGAGAAACCACATATTTGTGCCTAACTGTAAACCGTTGTGATGGTGCACTACTAAACGAAGGTATAGAAAAGTTTTAAATAAATAAATAACAATTGGATTCAAATTGAACAATACAGTTTGCATATCTTTTAATACTACCATTTAACTTAAGAATATTATTTTGCAATACCACAATGGCTTGCCATATTATATCCATTGTTACATTCTTAGGACTTCCTGTCAATGTATATGGTGTTGGATTTTTAATTGAAGATACAGAGGATTCTTGTCTATCGCAGCTCCCCAGAGGGGAATTAGAGTCACTCCTTCTAGCGGAGACACCTTCTCCGCTAGTATCCTCCCTCTGTGGGGAGAGCACAAAATCTCCCTCCCCTTGAGGCCCTGCAAAATCCAAGCCAGGAGCTTCCTCAATTAGGCTTATTTCACATGACGCATTCCGTCTGGGAATAAAGCCTAGTTCCTGGCTGTTTGCACTGCTGCAAGGGGGAATAGGTGTTGTTGGGGCCCCGGGCTAAGACTGACTTCTCCCTGAAGGGGGGGTCGTTTGCTCACCAACCCCTCCTCCAACGGGATTCTCCGGGGAATTAATTTCTGCTGGTGAGTAAAAACCAGTCATAGTTGTTTGAACTAAGGGAAGGTGTACAGGGATCGAGGCTTCCTGTCTAACCTTACCTTTACGTTTAGTATGTGGCATCTTACACAAAAAATAGGTACCTCTCAACTATTAAGGATTTCACTTACCCTAAGTGACTGAACAAATAATGTACTTAAGAAAGAGATTACGGAGCTGAGGAAATCCAAATCGAGCAGTCCCTTGAAAAGAGGATAGGCAGCTTTCCAGCCTTCGCCGGCCTAAGCTGGACCAAGCCGCGTGCCCCTTACGGAGCGCGCGGCTTAGGCGGTGCGCCGTCTGCCGTCCGATTTTTATCGGCAGACGCCAACTGATGATGTCACAAATGTGCCTCCCCCGGCCGGGCTCCCAGCTGGTTCTCTGCGTGTTCTGGGGTCTCTCACCTCCCAACCTTGGCACGGTCAGTCTTTCCAAGCGCCTCCAACAATTCAGAGTCCCTCTCTCCACCTCTCTTTCTCAGACTCCGAATTCTTATGTCTGCCATCCGATTTTATCGGCAGATGCCGACTGATGATGTCACAAATGTGCCTCCCCCGGCCGGGCTCCCAGCTGGTTCTCTGCGTGTTCCGGGGTCTCTCACCTCCCAACCTTGGCACGGTCAGTCTCTCCAAGCGCCTCCAACAATTCAGAGTCCCTCTCTCCACCTCTCTTTCTCGGACTCATCTGACGTGTGTGGTGTGCCCACACACGCAGCTTGCTTGTAAGCACAAAAGAGGCAGACTAGGGATTTCACTGCACAGACCGTCCCAATAATAAAGTTCAGTCTGTTTAACTACCCAATGCCCACTGAAGCCCAGTGCATAGAAAGACTGAGTGAGTTGAATTAAACAAACTCAGTTTAAAAAAGCTGGAATTGCTGGCACAGCACGAAAATCGATGAAATATATTTTCCAATTCAAATTCTAGCAAAACTGAAGCCTAGCCCAGAGGGTGAATGAAAAAAAATGGCACTGCTAGCAGCTTCTCCCCTTGGCACACAGAGACTGTCTCAGATCACCTAAATAATAAACTGCTTAAAACACAAACAGGGCTAGCTGGCACTGTAGCAAGATAAAGAATAAATACTTTTTTCTCTTTACTAACTAGTCTCTCTCTCAGTGCAGCCTCCTTCCACAAAGCCCACCTCCCCACACTACCCCTGCAAAGAAAGTGTGTGGCATGCCTCGTGCAGAAGAATATATAGTGCTGGGTCATCAGTAAAATGATCACACAGAATGTAAGTGCTGATACGCTGCATTCCGGTATCCATGCCAACCTGTCCAACCCTTTCCTGTGAGTCACTGATGACTCACAGGAAAGGGCTGGTTTTTGGCTCTGGATACTGCGAAATGGCGTCCTTTGGGGTGGATTTTAAAAGGGTTACGCGCGTAAGCCTTAACCTACCCCCCCCGGGCGCAGAGCCTATTTTCCATAGGCTCATAGAAACATAGAAATGACGGCAGAAGATCAAACGGCCCATCCAGGCACATTTTTTTCTCATACTTATCTGTTACTCTTGGCTCTTAGTAACCTTTTGATTCTATTTCCCTTCCACCCCCACCATTAATGCAGAGAGCAGTGTTGAAACTGCATCTATGTGAAATATTTAGCTTAATTAGTTAGGGGTAGTAACCGCCGCAATAAGCAAGCTACACCCATGCTTATTTGTTTTTCCAGATTATGTAATTCAGTCCTTTTTGGTTGTTGTCTGTATATAGATCCTCTTTTCTTCATTCCCCCTGCCGTTGAAGCAGAGAGCCATGCTGGTTATGTGTGAAGCATCAGTCTTTCTCCCCTGCCATTAAAGCAGAGAGCTATGCTGGATATGCGTAAAGTATCAGTCTTTCTCCCCTGCCGTTGAAGCAGAGAGCTATGCTGGATGTGTGTGAAGTATCAGTCTTTCTCCCTTGCCGTTGAAGCAAAGAGCTATGCTGGATATGCATTGAAAGTGAAGTATCGGGCTTATTTGGTTTGGGGTAGTAACCGCCGTAACAAGCAAGCTACTCTCTGCTTTTTTGTGAATGCAAATCATTTTTTCCACATTCATTCACATCCTCTAGACTTTATGGATCCACTGTGTTTATCCCACGCCCCTTTGAAGTCCTTCACAGTTCTGGTCTTCACCACTTCTTCCGGAAGGGCATTCCAAGCATCCACCACCCTCTCTGTGAAGAAATACTTCCTCACATTGGTTCTGAGTCTTCCTCCCTGGAGCTTCAAATCGTGACCCCTGGTTCTGCTGATTTTTTTCCAACTGAAAAGGTTTGTCGTTGTCTTTGAATCATTAAAACCTTTCAAGTATCTGAAAGTCTGTATCATATCACCTCTGCTCCTCCTTTCCTCCAGCGTGTACATATTTAGATTCTTCAACCTCTCCTCATAAGTCATTCGATGAAGACCTTCTACCTTTTTGGTCGCCCTTCTCTGGACCACCTCCATCTTGTCTCTGTCTTTTCGGAGATACGGTCTCCAGAACTGAACACAGTACTCCAGGTGAGGCCTCACCAAGGACCTGTACAAGGGGATAATCACTTGGCGCGGTGGCGCACAAGCCCCAGGACGCGCGTATGTCCCGGGGCTTGCAAAAATTCACGGGCCGTGGTCCAGCTGCGGTAGCCCTGGGACGCGCCTATGTCCCAGGGCTTGCAAAAATTTGGTGGGGTGGGGTCACAGTCCAGGAGTGGTATCCCTGGGATGTGTGTATGTCCCGGGGCTTGCAAATATTGGCGGTCCGGGGGCGTGGCCTGTGTCAGGGCCTATAACAAAGGTAGGGAGGAGGGGAGGATGTAGTTAGGGCTGGGGGGTGGGTTAGATACCGTAGGAGAAGGGAGAGGAAGCCAAAAAAAAAGTTCCCTCCGAGGCCGCTCCGATTTCCGAGCGGAAATCGGAGCGGCCTTGGAGGGAATGTGGGAAGCCATAGGGGCTCTCCTTGGGCTTGGCGCACGCAAGGGGGTGCACATATGTGCACCCCTTCTGCGCGCGGACCCCGGCTTTTATAGGAATTAAAATCTGCCCCTTCAAAATGGCGGCCAACGGATAAGTTATATTCGTGGGGAGGCGCAAAACGTTTCGCCTCCCCACGAATATAACAAATAGGGACATATACGTTGCAGATACGGCGAAAACGAATGCACACCCCTAGGTTACTCTACTTTCGTCTGTGGACATAAAAGAATAAATAATACTTTTGCAGTGGACTAACTCCACTTCTTGAGGAGTTTGGGGTGCTAATCCTCCCCGCCTCCGTTAGGAATGGAGTAAGTGCGGCGAAGGGGTTAAGAGGGATAGCAGGATTATAGCGGTTAGCTTTGGTCTCTTCATTTTCCAGGCCTTGGGAGTCCGGAATTGTTGTGAAGTTGCCTGTGTATTAGGCGGGCTCTAACTTCCTTGAGCAAAAGCTGTAACTAAGCTTAGCTTTGTGAGGACTGCGAAGCGAGCGGTTTTAAGGAAACTTTGCTGCTTGCTGGGGCTTACGAGTGGTACACCGCGCAGTAAAGAGAACCAGAGCCCCAGCCTCAGCAAAGGTGTAAGTAAGGCCATTACATCCGCTTCCGAAAGACGCCTCTTTACGTCGGGCGGAACCTTTGCGCAGCGGCGTCTGTGCGTCACCGAAAGGAGCCTGCAGTCACTTCCTGCTGCTTGGCACTGCTGGTGCAATGGCGGGGCTGAGCAGCCTAGAGAAAGTTGGTTGCCGGGAGCTGCTAAACTTGTTGCAAACCGAGGAACTGTTGGCGCTTAGCGACACTGTCACCCGCTGCATAATCCACGTGACGAACAGGACAGGTGCGACCATGCGAAGCGGACACTTCCCTGAACGTGCAGAGCCGACAGCCTCTTCCTTTACTGTGCAGAGAACCCATACCGACTCTGCTTCTCCCTCCCCAGACCTGGGGAGCTCATGCTTCCACGCTGAGCGCGGACAACCTCTCGCTCCCCACACCTGGGGAGCTCACTCCTGTGGCGTAGCCAGAACTCATTTTTTGGGTGGGCACAAGTGTAACATGGGTGGGCTGAAGGCATGCAGGTCTGAGACCTTGTTAAATGTAAGACAATTTCTGATTTTGTGTTCATTGGATGGAGATTTGTCCTAGTGGTTGGAGAGAAGATATTTTTCTGTGTTGTATGTGAAGGGGCAGATTTTTGTTACATTTCATCGCTTAATTTTGTGTGATATGCATTTCGTTCAAAGTGTAGTGGTGCAATTTATTGGGAGTTGAAAGGACTCTGGGTTAAAAAAACACAGGATATTGAAAGAACCTTCAAAATGTATATCTCTCTTCAGATGAAGAGGGTACTAATTTTAAAACTAATATTTTAATTTTATTTTCATTGACAAATTGATCACTGTAAAAACAATCATTGAGGCACCAAAGATGTGCTGTGTGTCCTGTGAAGTGGATAGAGTTAGAAGTATTTTTAAATAAAGTGATTACTATAAAGTAACACCCTTTTCCCCTCTGATTTTAGAAGCTATTCATGCCATAGTAACCTACAGTGAAAGTGCAAGAGAGCTGTTAAAGCGGAGGAAGGTTCATCGGGACACTATTTTTGCGTACCTTGAAAGACAGGGTATTCAGGTATTTCCATCATTTGATAAGCACCAGCTCATGCAGCTTGCACTAGAACACTGGAAGGAGCCAGTTGCAGTCATGAACCAACAGCCACAGGCAAGTTATGTCCATAAAATCTAAAATAATGGCTCCTAGAATTAAAAAAAAAAAAAAAAGCAAAACTATTTGAAAGAGTGTAGAATTTTGATAAGTTGTGATACTTATATGCCCAACATAATTGATAACAGTGGCACCATGAGCTGTCGAGACCACATCTCATGAGCTGTCGAGACCAGCATACTCATTAGCTCCAAGTTACTGCCCTGCCCCTTCCCCCTCCTCCCCCCCAGTTTAAATATCAGTTACAATGTAAAGCCCTGTTGGCTGATTTTGCTGTTGTCTGGAAACCGATGTGATGTCTCGTGCGAATGTCGGTATAGAAAAATGTTAAATAAATAAAATAAATAAATCTTCAGCTGGGACTTAGAAGCTAGTTACCGGTAATTAGCCCCAAGATTCATCATTCTGCTATATGATGAGGTGCAAAAAAAAAAGTGGCAGGGGGTGTGTGTGTGTGTGTGTGATAGTGGGCAGCCGCCTGCACAATAGTGCACCCATAGCACCACGGGAAAAAGGTGTAGTTATTTCCCGCATTGCTTCTGGCGATAATGTGAAAAAGGTTATTGCCCGCAGTGCTGCCAGGAGATAACTCTGCCCTAACCCCACCCACACTCCTCCCCTTCCCTTAATTAGAATAATATCGCCTCGATGCAGCCGGTACCACACATGATACTGGCACATCTCAGAATAAAAAATGATGCTGTTAGTTAATTTTATTTGATGGATCACCTTTTTGTTTAAAATCAATGCAATGTGTTCTGCAATATATTCTGATTGGTTGTATGTTATTCCAATAAAAGGTATCAGAACCTGCACAGATTCTATCTTTCAACAGATACAGTATACCTACCAGAACTCTGATTATACAAAATAAAATTGGGGAGAGAGAGCTCCAGGTTTGGGGCTTGTGTTGCTATATTTTATATTCTGATTAACAAGGCTGATATTAAGACTCAATCTTTTGGTGCTGTCGCTCTTAGTCACTTGTCCAATTATAAAGCAGGTTTTTTTTCTCTTTTTTTAATCACACACAGTGTAATAAATCAGAAGATACTGTCTGATAGGTAAACCATCTGCATTTGGGAGTTTTATTTTTTCTAAATTTGGATCCCAGCATCAATAAAGTCAAGTATGGTGATATTTATTCAGATTAAATATAAAAATAAGTTAATAAACACAAAACTCCAGTTCAAATTGGGTACAGCATGAATAGAAAAACGTGTGCTTTTTAAAATGCTTTTTTAAAATAGTTTATGTAACTGAAGAATGCATGATGTAGTTTTATATCCTGTAAATTTTAGGATGCTTTTCCAGTGTGCTCTGTAACACATTTTTAATATATTGCAAATTCTTGTAACTTAAGTGAAAAAATAGTATAACTAGCTTTGAAGGCATCTTTTATGATTTTTTGGGTTTAATGTTTTTAAGAAATCTTTGTGGGGTTATAGTTTAACCTTAAATCAGATGACTCATGACTGTTCTTTCAATGCAGTGACTGAAATGTTGAAAAAAACTGATAACTTATGTCTATAGATTTCTGTTATGGAAAATTATCTTCTTAAACCTCCTATATTCCATGGTTTGCAGCCTACTGAAGCCAGTACAGCAGGCCCTGGAACATTAAATTACCAGTTGCTGGGGGAAGAGTTCTGTCGGTGGTTCTTTCATCTCTTGAACTCACAGAACCCTTCACGGGAGCAGCAGCAAGATGAATGGGGCCCTCAGCATTTCTGGGAAGATGCCATTCTCAAATTTTCATACAGCACGTCTGAGCAGAACTCAGAAGAGTATGCAGGAGCACAGATGGCAAGTCTTCGGTTACTAGCACTGGTGCGAGAAGAGCACCTCTTCCTGAACCCTAATCTGGATGCCAGTGGATTAAAGTGTGTAAATTCTCCCCATGGATTGGTGGTAGTGGCAGTAGCTGGTACAGTGCACAGAGACGCTCTTTGTTTGGGAATTTTTGAGCAAATCTTTGGACTTATTCGCTGCCCGCTTAAAAAAAATAACTGGAAGATCAAATATGTTAATCTTAAAATTGTTGGACAGCGTACTTTTGGAACTGGGTCACCAATACCTAAACCTTCAGTTGGATATCAGACGAGTGAACTACGTGTCTTTTACGGTTAAAGTGTGCACATTATTAGCTTTCAAAGACAATGGACTAGAAGTGTCACCTTATGGAAGATTTGCCTGCTTTTCTGTATCTTCTGGTGCCTTCCTGTTCTCTTATGTATGGCCAGTAGGCAGTATCATTGAGTATTTTCATCCTGTTTGTTTTGGATTTTTTTTTCCATAAAGATACCAAACACTTCAGCAACTTCACATGATCAGGAAATCAGGAGGAAAGTCCATGACCACTCTGTAGCTTTCTGCTTTGTCAGTAGAAGAGTATTGCTGAGTTCTAACCCTTCACTCTAAGGCTTGTGAGTGCTGCTTCGGCAGCTTGGCTGGCCCTGGGAACAAGCTCCTTTGTCGCCATGTAAAACACTGCTTGTCATCTTGTATTTAGTTTTAAACTGGAGAGTTTTTGTACTATGAAACAGTTCTTTCCACTTTACTTGAGCAGACATCTTGACTGGTACTGATTCTCTGGATTGTTTTAGTTCCATCGTTGTAGAATGGGACCTAGCAGTAGCATCATTTCCAGTTACCTAGCATCTCATCAGCCCAGCCAGAATTGGAGGCAGCAATCACAGCATCTGGTTGTGGGTTGGGTGTGGAATGAAGGAATGTTAGCCATTGCTCAACAGCAATACCTGTGGGTTGGATTCAGATGTGCAATGTGTCTCTGATAATTGAGGAAGCTGCTGAGTCCTTGTTAAGGACAATTGCTGCAGTGGTTGGTTTATAGGTGGGGAGGGAGTGCCTATGGCATCTCCAGTTAAGAGCCTCACTTGTTATAGATGGAAGTGAGTGGACTGGAAACTCTGAAGTCAGGTTCATATTTACCTATACCTAAGAATAATTTCATTGAATACCAAATCAGTACAAAGTATTCTTCACTGATAGATCTCCTAGACACTTTTTTGATTCTTTAGGTTGTAATAGTGAGGAAAAGGTAAGATTGATTTTTCCCTCTTTAAGATTCCTGTTACATAGATGATGCAAATTATGGCCTCCCAGACAGTGACTACACGCTGCCATGACCAGTTCATCTAAAACCTTGCATGAGCATGGACTTCTGTCTGAGCAAGAAAGAGCCTCCTGCCTCTACACTCCATGCTTCACATTCATTGTTTTGGGTTTTCCTAAAAGTTTTTATGCTTTCAGGAGTTTAAAAAAACATATCTAAAAGAAATTGTTTGCACTTTTGAGAAAAATAGATGTTTTGATCAGAATTGTAGTGATTGTACCAGATCCTGTTAGGTTTCATGATGGCCTGTGCTGTGAGGGGAAAACATGACTAAAAGCCAAATCTTTTATGTATATGAAACACAAACGGGAAGTGATGGTTGACTGAAGGCTATGTTTGGGACAGGAAGGGACTTTGGAAAAGATTTGATGTCAGCACTGCACTGTTATGCGCTTTTACTATATTCTTCCATAAAAGAGTTTATTTTGAAATGAAAGCTGCCTAATTGCTTTCTTTTGAATAAGCACAGCAATGGTCTAGCTGAGAAAGTGTGACTTCTTCTCTAGGGTGTTTGTAACAATGTCCCATTAAAATCCAATAATATAATATAAAATAGTTCTGATTAGACTGTCTAAAGGTTTGAAGGCCAGTTACCTGCTAGAATAGTTGTAGAGGGGGCAATGACCAGTTGTTACACAGACAATTTTTAACAAAAACTCTGTAGAAAATGTAATAGTTAAAAATTGCAAAGTGTTACCTAGTCCAGTAGCTACCAAAAATAGTTTTCTGCCAGTGTTGGGGACTTTTTTCCATAATGTTTCCAGTATTTTCTTGTCTTTCTTCAGATTGCTTCTTATTTAATTTATCAATCACCTTTCGACACTGAGTTTTCTTTCCATTTTATCTTTCCTTGTGTGTCTGCCTCTCTCCAGCTCTCCCTCTTCTTCCACCTCTTTGCCATCATGTATTGCTCTCATCTCTTCTCACCTCTTCATCTCCATCGCATCAGCTCTCAATCACATTTAAGCTTTTTTCCTTCCTGCCTCTGGTTCTCAACCATCCATTCATTGACCCCTCAGCTACTCAGTTCTAGTATCATCCCCCTCTGTCCTTCCTCAGCCCTTCTTCTTCATCTGCATTAGTTTCATCCCCTCAGCCTTTCCTCCAGCTTTGAGAAGCAAAATGTAACTGACAGTGTGCACTGCAGGGACATATGTACTTGCTCACAGTTCCTGTGACGGTCCTGTCACTTCCTTTGCTCAGGAGATGAGCTGACTTTTGGAAGCGGCATTAGGAGGGGAGAAGGTGACATGACAACTGTGGGTACAGTGAGTGTGTGTATTCCTTCAGCGTCCCTTGTAGTCTATGCTGTTGGCTACATTCTTTTGTCTCAAGCTCCAGAGTTTTGGTTTCCATTTGTAATTTCATTTTTGAAGTCTTGGTTATAATAGCCGTATTGGAATGTAACCTGTCCTGACCAACAGGTGTGGCTGTTGCCTGTACAGCATGCTCTGCCTTTTAGATAAGCTTTCAAATGTTTTTTCATGGCTTTTCATGGCTACATCTAGTGCTGCCATGTAGCTGGATATGGGTTCTGTGTAAAACAATACTTGATAATTGAAGCAAGGGAAAATAATACAAAAATGCTGAGAACAGGTTTAGCAGCCAGTCAGTGAGCTGATTTGTGCAGCTGGTTTTCTGACTCATCACTTGGGTTGCAGGTGATTTCTGACTGTTCTCCTTTGACTGCAGGAGCCAATACTCTGTAATTGAGATTAGTATGACTATGTTATCATTGCTGTAGCACTACATGACGTATGCAGCGCTGAACAAATCTGTATTAACGTGGACAGCTCTATCAGCCTGTCCTCATAAGAACATAAGAAATTGCCATGCTGGGTCAGGCCAAGGGTCCATCAAGCCCAGCATCCTGTTTCCAACAGAGGCCAAACAAGGCCACAAGAACCTGGCAATTACCCAAACACCAAGAAGATCAAAGAATAAAAAAAAAAAAAGCATGTACACATTCTCGTCACTCCAATGCTACAAAAGTTAACTCCTAATGCAGTAAGCTAATGGTATGCTAAGCCTTCAGCTCACCTTTCTACATCGCGGTAGGTGTAGGTGCTGGTAAATGATTTACTTCCTTGTAAACCATGTTGTCACCATTAGGTGGCAGCATTGCAATGCGATTACAGTTCCTTATCTTTAAGTTGTTGTCAGGATAGTTTGATACAATCGTTACTATACTCATGCTGCCTATTGAGAGATTATATATCAGCTCCAGCTTGTCCCAAAGGATTTATTCTGCTCTTCTATAAAAATTGCAAAGAAACTAGGCCTTCAGTGCTCTCATTTTATTGTAAAATTCAAGAGCTCCTATTTCATAAGAACATGCCATACTGGGTCAGACCAAGGGTCCATCAAGCCCAGCATCCTGTTTCCAACAGTGACCAATCCAGGCTACAAGTACCTGGCAAGTGCCCAAAAACTAAGTCTGTCCCATGCTACTGTTGCTAGTAATAGCAATGGCTATTTTCTAAGTCAACATAATTAATAGCAGGTAATGGACTTCTCCTCCAAGAACTTATCCAATCCCTTTTTAAACACAGCTATACTAACTGCACTAACTACATCCTCTGGCAACAAAGTCCAGAGTTTAATTGTGCGTTGAGTAAAAAAGAACTTTCTCCAATTAGTTTTAAATGTGCCACATGCTAACTTCATGGAGTGCCCCCTAGTCTTTCTTTTATCCGAAAGAGTAAATAACCGATTCACCTCTACCCATTCTAAACCTCTCATGATTTTAAATACCTCTATCATATCCCCACTCAGCCGTCTCTTCTCCAAGCTGAAAAGTCCTAACATCTTTAATCTTTCCTCATAGGGGGGCTGTTCCATTCCCCTTATCATTTTAGTAGCCCTTCTCTGTACCTTCTCCATTGCAATTATATCTTTTTTGAGATGCGGCGACCAGAACTGTACACAGTATTCAAGGTGGGGTCTCACCATGGAGCGATACAGAGGCATTATGACATTTTCCGTTTTATTCACCATTCCCTTTCTAATAATTCCCAACATTGTTTGCTTTTTTGACTGCCGCAGCACACTGAACTGACGATTTCAATGTGTTATCCACTATGACACCTAGATCTCTTTCTTGGGTTGTAGCACCTAATATGGAACCCAACATTGTGTAATTATAGCATGGGTTATTTTTCCCTATATGCATCACCTTGCACTTATCCACATTAAATTTCAGCTGCCATTGTGATGCCCAATTTTCCAGTCTCACAAGGTCTTCCTGCAATTTATCACAATCTGCTTGTGATTTAACTACTCTGAACAATTTTGTGTCATCTGCAAATTTGATGACCTCACTCGTTGTATTTCTTTCCAGATCATTTATAAATATATTGAAAAGTAAGGGTCCCAATACAGATCCCTGAAGCACTCCACTGTCCACTCCCTTCCACTGAGAAAATTGTCCATTTAATCCTGCTCTCTGTTTCCTGTTTTTTAGCCAGTTTGTAATCCACGAAAGGACATCGCCACCTATCTCATGACTTTTTACTTTTCCTAGAAGCCTCTTATGAGGAACGTTTGTCCTGCAGATCAGTCCACATGTGCAGGATTCCCTTGCTTGCCAGTAGGTGAATGCAGAGAACTTTTTTCCACTTTTTTTTTTGCTTATATCGTTTATTCACTATATCCTGGGCTAGCTGGGTGGTTCCTCTGCAGTTTTCTGCCTCCAGTTAGGTGGTGGTATACGCTGGGATAGCTGAGAACTGTTAGAAGGAGAAAAGTAATATGAACCGAATGTAAGGTAGACCAGGACTCTGGGGAAGATAATTCCTCACCTTTCCAAACAAAGAAAAAAACAGCAAAATCCTCCGCAAGCTGTGGTCTGAGGGCAATTCCGGGAAAGGGAGACGCACGCTCACAGAGAGCGATTGGCATTCGGGCGCAGTAACAGATGCAATTCCTCCTCCAGCGACAAAGCGCATGGCCAAAAGGAGCTGTAAATGCATTCAATATGTAGCAAAAAGGCAAAGATCTATCACAGACTCCTTTTGTCCCCAGTGCGATGGCCGTGAGACTCTGGAAAACAGCGAAAAGGAGGGGAGAGGAAGGGCTGGCCTCAGGAAGACCCGCCACTGGCTCAGAGGGAGCAGCTTGATCGAACAGAGTGCTCGTCTTGGGGGATTGTGGCTTAGCTACATGAAGGCCCTAATGCGTATCAAGAGGCCCTGGTAGCAAGTTGGCAAGGGAACCGTGCAGAAACAGTTTTTCATAGAATTCATTTTACTAATACAGCAAGCCTATAAAAATATAAAAGCCAATGGGGCTACTCTAGAAGGTACCTTGGGATGTGGTTTACCGATAGGCTCTCAACATGAGCCAGCAATAAAAAAACCTAGGACAGAGGGGTGCTCCCCTGTCGTCGCCACCCCACCTTCCCCTCCCCAGGGGACTGAAGAGTGACTCGAGGCTTCAGAAATCCTGGAGAGGAGGGGGGTAAACCAGGAGGTAGTAGTGAGACTGTTTAGGAAGGAAGACGTGACCCTCTTAATTAAGGTAATGCAAGGAGGAGAAGGAGAAAGACTTGCAAGGGGATCCAATCCTCAGAGGCATAAGGAGGCCATCAAAAGCTATTCCTCGCCACCCTGCTATAAAAGAAATGATTGAAGGAGAATGGGATTCAGCCCTGAAATCAAGATTTTTAATGAGCACACACTACCCCCTGCAGCAGGGAAGAGAGGTAGGTGCCCCAGTGGCAGCAGTGGCAGACATGACTATACCTGTAGAAGGGGGCACCTCCTTAAGAGATGCACAGGATAGAAAGGTAGAGGCTCTTTTTTTTTTTAAACCATCTCTTTATTAAATTTTCAAAATAGTACAAACAAAAGACTTTTTAGTACTTCAAAAGTACCAATCATGACAGGTTATAAGAATACAATACTTCAAATAAACAAAAGCAAGAAACAAAAAATATAATTTGCATGATGGAACAATAGTTCATAAATGAGGAGAGAGATGGTATCTGATTAGTAAGTAAGATTCAATAATATGATAAGTTAATTTTGGAAGCATGTATCTTGTCTTACATTGACCTGAGGGGGGATATGATAGAGGTGTTTAAAATCATGAGAGGTCTAGAACGAGTAGATGTGAATCGGTTTTTTACTCTTTCGGATAATAGAAAGACTAGGGGGCACTCCATGAAGTTAGCATGTGGCACATTTAAAACTAATCGGAGAAAGTTCTTTTTCACTCAATGCACAAATAAACTCTGGAATTTGTTGCCAGAGGATGTGGTTAGTGCAGTTAGTATAGCTGTGGTTAAAAAAAGGATTGGATAAGTTCTTGGACGAGAAGTCCATTACCTGCTATTAATTAAGTTGACTTAGATAATAACCACCGCTATTACTAGCAACAGTAACATGGAATAAACTTAGTTTTTGGGTACTTGCCAGGTTCTTATGGCCTGGATTGGCCACTATTGGAAACAGGATGCTGGGCTTGATGGACCCTTGGTCTGACCCAGTATGGCATGTTCTTATGTTCTTGTCTTATCCTCTAGAGATCTTTTTAGTTGAGCAGGTTCATAAAAAAACAAATGTTTCCCTGATAAATTCTCTAGGCCAGATTTTCAAAGGGGTATGCGCGTACCCCCCGAAAACCTGCCTGAAGTTCCCCCTGTGCACGCCGAGTCTATGTTGAGTAGACTCAGCGGCGCGCACAAGTCCCCGGGCTTTCCTTGGGGGGGGGGGGCGTGTCGTGGCAGCGTGTCATTTGGGGCGGGGCCGCGGGCATGGTTCTGGACCGGGGGCGTTTCAGGGGTGTGGCCGAGGCCTCTGAAACGGCTCCCAGGCTTGGAAATTGTGCGCCGGCGGCCGGCCCGGCGCACGCAAGTTCCGCCTTCCTCGGGCAGGTGTAACTTGTGCAACAAAGGTGGGGGGGGGGTGTAGGTAGGGCTGGGGGGTGGGTTAGGGAGGGGAAGGTGCGGGGGGTGGAAGGAAAGTTCCCTCCGAGGCTGCGCGGCTTGGCGCGCGCAGGCTGCCAATTTTGCACAGCCTTGCGCGTGCCGATCCTGGATTTTAACAGATACGCGCGGCTATGCGCGTATCTGTTAAAATCCACCGTACTCTTGTTTGTGCCTGGTGCGCGAAGAAAAGTACGCGTGTGCGCAAATTTGTAAAATCTACTCCTCTGTCCGTACCTGGATCAGTCCAGACTCCTGGGTTTATGCATCCCTGCCAGCAGATGGAGACAAAGTTTCACTGACACTTCTTCATAATCCCTGGTGCCACCTGCAGTTCCTCATATTTCTCTGTCCCCAGCATATGGTAGATGGCACAAAACCTGCAATTCTGCAGTCTTGGCATCTTTTGTTTTTGACCTTTCTCCCGGGGGTTTTTTGGAATCCTGCAGAGTTCTTCCCTGTCCAGTCGAGGTGGGCTAGCCGGGGGTCTGTGACCTTTTTGATTGCTTGACCTGTGTGCCTGTGGGGTGTAAATCTGGTGGTCCACATCCCTCCCCTCTGGTGGCTGCAGGCTCTGGTAGGATTTTTTACTGAGGCAGTCTCTTCCTTTTTTATGTTTATTGTTGAGGCACAAGTCTAAAGTTATATTAAAAATAAATAAATAAAAGAGCACTCTAGGGAACTGAAGGCAGTTGCACGGCTTGCTGTGCCAGCTGCTTCCTCCTCACTTTCAGATCGGTTGGGGTGGCTGGTTTCGGGGCACAGGTAGGTCCTTGTCGTGCTCTCTTCTTAATTTTAGACAGCCTGGGTGTTCTGACGGCAGGGAGAGCTCGTCAGAGGGGCCGCCCGCAGGAAAATGGCTTCGGGGCTCACCCACAGTCTGATCGGGGTCTCAGCATTGACTAAGAAGGCCCGCCAGATGACCAAGTTGATCAGATCTGTGAACCACAGACGCCTCAGCCATTCCAGTGCCACCAAGACCATGTCGCCATGATGTTTTTCTATTCGATGCAACATTTTGCCCACTAGTGGCCAGGGGGAAACACAAAATAGAACCCCTTGCAGCCAAGGCAGAACTAGAGCATTGATACCTTCGGCCCTATGCTGTTTCCTCCAACTGAAGAACCGAAACACTTTGGCATTCTGTCGAGCCACCATTAAGTCCACATGAGGAGAACACCCACCGATCTCGAATGAGCTGCTCTGGCCAAGGTTCTGATCCTCCCCCATTCGACGTGGGAATGGTGGCCATTTTGTTTTCTCCGTTGGCAGTTCCCATGCCTCCGGGGGGAAGGGGGACATTCCCCTGTGCTTATCTCCAGCCTGTTCCATCTCAGGACTCGATCGGGGGGAGTGGGAGGAGGAAGAAAGCCCTAGGCTGCTGGTTCCCAGCCCGTTGCAGGGAGGGTCAGAATTTGTGAGGTCTTTCTCTACTGATTTTGTCCTGCTGCATGATGCCTACATGGCAAAGCAGATTGCAGGGCTACATTTTTGCGGTCCCTGCCAGTCTGCTCCGCAGATAGTCACTCAAGGGTCCCCTAGCTCCAGGATGTCGAGCCTCTCCTATCCAGAGGCTGCTCGGTCCTCTTCCGGGTTCAGATATTGGAGAAGAGGAGCCAGATGAGTCACTCGAGGCTCCTGGGGACCCCGGGGACTCGATCGTCTCAGTCCCTGAGGCGGATGATCTGAAGGTGATTCACCTTTGTCGGAAGGATGAACTTGAGGCTTTATTGCCTTTGGCTTATCAGGTCCTAGGGGTGAAGATCCTCCAGGAGGAGTCCGATTTGGAGAGGGCAGATCCCGTTTTGGTTGGGATGCACAGTCCTCAGACGGCTTTCCCATATCACAAATCGGTAAAGAAATTGGTAGAGCTGGAATGGAGTCTCCCTGATTCTGGTCTCAAAGTGGGGAGGGCCATGTCAAAACTTTATTCTGTGCCAGAGCAGGTGTTAGATCTTTTTGCTCTCCCTAAGGTTGAAGCTGCTGTTAATGTGGTCACTAAGAGAATGATTATTCTGGTGATAGGTTCCGCTGTGTTGAAAAACATCCAGGATCGCAAGTTGGAGTTGTACCTCAAGCGGATTTTTGAGGTCTCGGTCCTGAGCTTGCGAGTGACTATTTGTACTAGTTTCATGCAGCATGCGTGTCTCTGCTAGGTGCAACAGATGCAGGAAAGCCTGCAGAAGTCGGGAGAGAAGGCAGACAGACTGAGCGGATTGAAGCAGCTGTGGCTTATGGGGCGGACGCGCTATATGATTTGGTACATACCTCCTCTAGAGTTATGGTGTCTGCTGCTTCGGTCAGAAGGTCACTCTGGTGGCGTAACTGGGCGGCGGACGTTTCCTCCAAGGCGCAGTTAGGCTCGCTACCTTTCAAAGGCCACCTTTTATTTGGGTTGGACCTCAAGCAGCTGATGCAGTCGCTTGGAGATAATAAGGCCCTCAGATTACCCGAGGTTAAGCCTAAAGCCAAAAGGTTTTTTCAGGTGCGATCTCGGTTTCGGTCCGGTACGAGATCTAGGCCCTCTAGGGCCATGCCCGGTTCTCAGAGGCAGTTCCCTCCTCGAGTATAGTCCTGGTGCAGTCCTTTTTTAGTGCCCAAAGGCCGTTCTGAGGAGCTGCTGGAGGATCTACAGCCGGAGAAAAGCCCCCGCAATGAGGCGAGGCTGATGCACTCTGTCGTTCCTATTATTGGAGGTCACTTGACTCAGTTTTACGATGAGTGGACTAAAGTTACGCAGGACCAGTGGGTTCTCAATGTGGTAAGAGATGGCTACGCTTTAGAATTTGCTCAGCCCGTTCGCGAACTGTTTCTGATTTCCCTATGCAGTTCTGTGAGCAAGCAATCAGTGGTTCAGGAGACCCTGGATCACCTTCAACGCCTGGGGGCTGTAATTCCAGTTCCATCTGCAGAAATTCACAAGGGAAGATATTCCATTTATTTTGTGGTCCCAAAGAAGGAGGGCACTTTTCGGCCGATACTCGATTTAAAAAAGATGAATGCAGCGCTCAAGGTTCCACGCTTCCGGATGGAGACCTTGTGGTCAATAATAGCGACGGTTCACAAGTGGGAATTTTTTAATTCTCTGGATCTCACTGAGGCCTATCTACACATTCCCATCCATCTGGACTCGCAGCATTTTCTCCGCTTCATGATTCTGGGGCAACATTTTCAGTTTCAGGCCCTTCCTTTTGGACTGGCCACGGCACCACATACTTTCACATTTCCCATATGAGGCCATTGCAGAGGGTGCTTTTGGCTCGTTGGAATCCAGTTTTCGAGGAGTTTCAACTACGGTTATCTCTCGAGGATGTTGCGAGAGAGAGCCTTTCATCGTGGCTTCAAACTTCCAATCTTGTTTGAGGGTTGGATCTCGAAATCCCAGATTGGGTGGTAGTTACTACCGATGCCAGTCTCTTTGGATGGGGAGCCATTTGTCAGCATCACTCAGTCCAGGGTGGCTGGTCTGTGAGTGAGTCTGTGTGGTCTGCCAACTGGTTACAGACCAGGGCGGTACGTCTAGCCCTGCAAGAGTTTCTGTTATTAGTGAGAGTTCGGTCAGTGAGAGTTCTTTCAGACAAGGCGAAGACAGTGGCTTATATCAATCGGCAGGGTGGAACCAAGAGCAGGTAGTAGCTCAGGATGCATAAGAGTTAATTCTCTGGACAGAGCGGCACCTAGAGTGGATAGCTGTGTCCCACATAGCCAGGGTTGAAAATGTTCAAGCAGATTTCTTGAGTCGGACTTAGGGCGAGAGGGAATTATCAGAGGACGTGATGCAACTCATTCGAGAAAGTTCTTTTTCACTCAACGCACAACTCTGGAATTTGTTGTCAGGGGATGTGGTTAGTATGCAGTTAGTGTAGCTGGGTTTGGATAAGTTCTTGGAGGAGAAGTCCATTACCTGCTATTAATTAAGTTGACTTAGAAAATAGCCACTGCCATTACTAGTATCAGTAGCATGGGATAGACTTAGTTTTTGGGTACTTGCCAGGTTCTTATGGCCTGGATTGGCCACTGTTGGAAGCAGGATGCTGGGCTTGATGGACCCTTGGTCTGACCCAGTATGGCATGTTCTTATGATATTGATGTCAGCGGGGAAGAACACCCTTCCTGGTAGATACATTTTATGATTTGATTAGGACCTCGGCCAAGCAGGAGGACATCATTGGTAGTGGCAAGGAGGTTCTTGTGGCTCAGGCATTGGGCGGCAGATGCGATCTCAAAAGCAAACCTTAGTGTCCTGTCCTTTAAAGGTCATCTCTTCTTTGGGGAGGAATTGGACACCTTAATGAAGGGCCTGGTGGATACAGAGAATCCCAGAGGATAGGCCCGGGGGTCCTGCAAATCCTTACAAACAAAAAATCTAGGAATTTAGAGGATTCAGACAGGTGCCAGGGATTTAGACCCCAACAGAGGCAGCCCTTTCTAGCAGCAGAGGGTTGGGTCAGAGATAAAGCCCCCAGAGCTCCTGGGGGCTTTTAGGAAACTAAGTGGTGGTCGGTTGCCCCACTCCGAACCTCCTCCAGTGGGTGGTTGCCTAACTGTTTTTCAAGGAGAGGGCCCAAGTCACCAGGTGGGTCCTGGAGGTGATCCGCCTAGGGTATGCCCTAGAATTGGCTACCCCAGTAGCAGAACTTCATTTTGTGTTCCTCTGCAGATCTCAGGAGAAAGGCAAGGCAGACAGAAAACCTTAGACAAACTGGTGCCATTAGAAGCAATAGTACCTTTCTCAGAAGGGGGACAGGTTGTTACTCCCTATATTTTGTTGTGTCCCCCCCCCCCCCCCCCCAAAAAAAAAAAATAGGGTACATTTTGCACATTGCTAAATTTGAAGAGTAAATAGAACCCTCAAAGTGAGAAGGTTCAGAATGGAAACATTAAGATCAGGCATTGGGGCAGTCAGGAAATGGGGAATTCCTGTCTGCTCTGGACCTAGCAGAGGCATATCTACGTGTTCCCATCAGAGAAACAGATTGGCGATATTTCAGATTTGCAGTGCTTGGGAACTATTACCAGTTCAAAGCACTGCTGTTTATACTAGCCACAGCCCCAAGGACCTTCATGAAGGTAATAGTAGGGGCAGCAGCACTAAGAAGGGAAGGTATTCCAGTGCACCCATATCTAGATGACTGGCTAATTAGAGCCAGGTCAGAGGAGGAGAGCAGGAGCTTCACAAGGAGAGTGCACGGCTCGAGGCAATAGGTTGGGTAGTAAACAAGCTCAAGACAATTTATAGCCTTCCCAATGGTTAATTTACCTGAGGGCCCTGGTTGACACAAAGCAGGCAAAGGTGTTTTTGACACAGGAAAGGGCAGCCAAGCTAAGATATCAGGTAAAGAATCTTGCAGCAGCCAGGAAGCCCACAGGAAGGAAATACCTGCAGGTGTTTGGGTCAAGGGCAGAAACGATAGAGGTGGTCCCATGGGTGAAAGGTCATATGCACTTGCTAAAGTGATTATTGCTCGTATGATGGAGCCCCAGTATGTGGAAATATGGGGAAAGGCTCAAGCTGATCTCCAAAGCCAGCCAATGTTGGTGGCTAGTAGAAAGCAACATATTGGCAGGTGTCAGCCTAGTTCTACCAAGGTGGATGATGTTAACAACATATGCCACCAAGTTAGGCTGAGGGGACTGCACTGCAAAGGACAGGTGGTGCAGGGCAAATGATCAGCTAAGGAGAGGGAGGCCTCAATGAACCTGTTGGAGCTGATGGCAGGAAGGCTGGTCCTCAGGCACTTAAGCCCCAGGGTCAGAGCAAGGTTGGTAAGAGACCTCTCCGACAGCACAGCAGGGCGGTACATGGAGTTGGCAGTTAGAGGAAGAGGCAGAACAACTAATGAACTGGGCAAAGATGAACCTGGCAGGGTTGACAGATAGCAGGGAAGGAGAATTCTCAGGCAGATTTCCTCAGCAGGCACATGTTAGACCAAGGAGAATGGGAACTAGTGGAAGAAGGCATTCATAAGAGTGATAGGGAGGTGAAGAAAGCCAGAATGGGACTTGAAGGCAACCAGAGGGAATGCCAAGGCAAAAAATGTTTCAGCAGCTGCTAAGAACAAGGATCAAAAGGGATAGATGCCCGGCCAACTGTGGCCGGTAGACCAGCTGCTGTACATGTTCCCACCATGACCCCTGATAGCAAGGATACTGAGTAAAGCGGAAGAACAGGGGCGATGGATCATTCTGGTAGCCCCAGACTGGCCCAGAAGGTTGTGGTATGCAGACCTAGTGAGGCTGAGTAGAGATGCACCACTAAAATTAGGGAAAGCCAAGAACCTGCTCAGGCAGGACCCAGTTAATTGGGGAAAGTCAGATTGTTATCATCTCCAGCCTGACTCTTGAGAGGGTCAGGCTAGGGAAAAAGGCTCTTCAAGGGCAGTAGTAGCCACCTTAAAATCTAGAAGGCATTCTACCTTCTGAGCATATGGTAGGGTCTGGAAGGTTTTTGAAAAGTGGTGCACAAGGCAAAAAATGTTCTCCAGAAGCAGCAAGAACAGGGGAAATCTTGCAGTTTCTGCAGGATGGCCTAGAAAAAGGGTTAGCCCTCAACTCACTCAAAGTACAAGCGGCAGCATTGGCTTGTTTTAGAGGCCGAGTAGAAGAGAGCTCTCTAGGGTCTCACCCTAACATAGCATGCATCTTAAGAGCAGTGAATTACATAAGCCTACTGAAGCGCCAGGTAGTGCCCACATGGAATCTGAATGTGGCACTAAGGGCCTTGTCCAAGGTGCTCTTTGAATGCTAAGAGGGGCAACATTAAAGGACCTCACACTGAAAGCAGTCTTCCTAGTAGCAATATGTTCAGCCTGAAGGGTCTCAGAGATCCAGGCTTTGCCTTGTAGGGAGCCCTACCTGTCAATTCACAGAGAAAGACTGGTTATTTGGCCCATTCCATTCTTTTTGCCTAAGGTACTGTCAGAATTTCACTTCAGCCAGGAGATTTTTTACCAGCTTTAAGGAGAATGGAGGGTAAAGAGACGGGGGAAGCCTCACCCAATAGATGGCTGAAGAGTGCTGCCACATTACTTAAGAGTCACCAATAAATTCAGAAAGACAGACAGGATGTTTGTCCTGTTAGAAAGCCAAAGAAGGGGCCAGTCAGCATCTAAACCCTCAATTGCGTGCTGGATTAGAGAAGCGATAGTGGCAGCATATGTTGCGCAGGGGAAGCAGGCTCCGAGAGCTTTGTGTGCCTAATCTACAAGGGCACAGGCAACCTCGTGGGCAGAGAACAAGGCAACATCATCTCTGGATATTTGTAGGGCAGCCTCCTGCTCCTCCTGGGGTACTTTCACAAAATATTACAGGCTGGATCTGTAGGTGGGAGAAGAACTGAAGTTTAGTAAGATGGTATTGGGGGCCACTGCTCAGGTACATCCTGCAGGTGTGGCCTAGTCTGCTGGACGTAAAGGAAAGTGAAATTTTGTTTTTACCAGATACTTACCTTTTTAGTCCTAGCAGACCAATCCAACTACTCTCCCAATAATTAAAAAAAAAAAAAAAGAGAAAATGGGGGGTAAGAAAAGCAGGATATCAACCTATTAGGGTATACAAGAGGCTACTGAGGAACCACCCAGCTATCCAGGATATTAGTGAGTAAGTGAAGCAAGCAAAAAAACCAACAAAAAACATAGAAAAAAGTTCTCTGCCTCCACCTACCGGCATGCAGGGGAATCCCACAGGTGTGGACTGGTCTGCTAGGACTAAAGGAAAGGAAATTATCTGGTAAATTCAAATTTCACCATCTTGGATCCCAAGTATAAAGATATACGGGTAGATTTTCAAAGGCCTGTGCGCGTAAATCGCGGGGTTTATGTGCATGAATTTTTGAAGATACCCGGCCGCGCACGTAAACCCAGGAAGACGGATAAGTGCTGGGCCTCGTCGAAGACTAGCGCTCCGGCAGCCAGCCGGCGTGCGCAACTTCAGCTCGGGAGCTGAAGTAAAACAAAGGAAAAAAAAACCAAAAGGTAGGGTTTAGGGGATGGGGAGAAGAGGGGAAGAGGGAGGGAATTTAGGTAGGGGGGAAGGGAAGTTTCCTCCCAGTCCGCTCCTTAATTGGAACGGACTGGGAAGGAACTGGGGAAGGCCCGAATGCATCACCGCACAGAAATTGCAAAAGTCCCCCCCCTTGCACACGCCGCCCGCACATACATGTGCAGATTATAAAATCCGCCTCGCATGTTAGAAAATCGGCACATCCATGTGCGGGCACCGGGAAGCATGCACACATGGACGTGCGCACGTTCGAAAATCTACCTCATGCTGTACGGATTTACTATGTAACTTTTTTTAAAATTCTGTATATATACAACAACTTTCTAGAACTGGTGATTTTTGTTATTGAATTTTAAAGGTTTTAATTTGTACAAAATATGGTGTCCTCATAAGAATTGGTCCCAATGTAATGTATTATCATGACTGGCAATGGGAGCATCATGAGTGTGGTCTTTCGTGTACTTTAGGCAAGTCTATTCTCAACTTAGCTCTGTCACATTTTGTTGAACAATAATGTGAATCCTAAGGTAACACAAAAAAAAAAAAAAAATCAGCTTTAAAACTAGAATTTGATCCCAGATAATTCTAGCTGCCCCTGTGGAAAATCCCAGCTTTAAATCTGAATCTGTGAAATAACATTAAGGACTTAAAGACGACTGGCCATTAGGCAAGAATCATTTTGTTCCTTCTCCTGGCTTTTCTAGGCTTCTTCATGCACAGCTCAGTGTATTTATTTATTTATCTATCTATCTATCTATCTATCTATCTATCTATTTATTTGTATGATTTATATATCTGCTTGTCAGGTACTTGTGCTGCAGAGTGATAAAACTTCCAGCGGGGTTAGTCAGTATTTCCAACACCACAGAGACTAATGGCACCTTAAAGACTAACAGATTTACTGCAGCAGGAGCACAGTGTTAATGATGCATCTTTTTATGCCGGCATTGCCTTCTCATAAACTTTACAGAGGGGCCCTTTGATAAAATTTCACCAGTTAGCCCTGCGTTCTTTCATTATGTCCTTTACAGTTTGGTTGCTTTTAGGCTACGGCATCGTTTGTGTTTATACTGTGTAGTAAGACATCTGTTGGTCGCCAGGACTTGATGGTGCTTGAAGTTGACTGTTCTCCAGTTTGTTAATGGAGCACCCAGTGTGCACTGCTGATTACCTCATTTGCGTCCACTCCTAAAAACCCCTGGTTCTGCTCTTGCTCTTGTTTCACTCGTTTGGCTTTAATTAGCCTCTGCTAATGAAAATACATTACACCAACTTTCTTGCTAGCCCTTGCTGTTTCTAATGGCATAATTTGTGAGTTTTAAGCTCGCAAAGGCATTTGGAATTAGGTTTCTTAGGGGGGGGGGATGTTTTGAGAAATATTAATTGCAGGCATGTGGGTTTATTTCCTCAAAGAAGATTTGTGAATTTTACTTACCTAATAAATGTTGATGTAAGGATAGAGCTGTCAGCACCATATATCAGTCTTTCTGAGGGAAAATTCCCTTTTCTAGATTGTTTGGGAAGGAAATGTATTTGTATTCACACTCTTTCCTGAGATGGTCTTATTTAATTCTTCTTCTGTTCTAGTAATCTTTATTAACTTTTTGTGCCAGAGTGCATTGACCAGTACCTAGGCGGTGGCACAGGTGTGAGCCTTGGGCTGTGGTATGGCTGATGTAGGCTAACCTACTCTGCTGACAGCAGGTGGACTCACTCTTACAAGGACTGGGTCCAGGGCTTCACTTATACCAACGCCATTCCTCTCAGGTTGAGCCCTTGGGTTTTAGGCACTGGTGAGAGTCCTGTAAAGAGTGCTCAGGCGAACTTATCCCTATCAATTAAAAAGCAGAATGAAAATACAAACAAAAAACAAACTTTGAAATGTTTGTATGCTAATGCCAGAAGTCTAAGAAGTAAGATGGGAGAATTAGAATGGATAGCAGTAAATGATGACAGACTTAATTGGCATCTCAGAGACATGGTGGAAAGAGGATAACCAATGGGACAGTGCTATACCGGGGTACAAATTATATCGCAATGACCAGAGAGGAGCACTCGGTAGGAGGTGTGGTGGTTTATGTCCGGGATGGCATAGAGTCCAACAGGATAAACATCCTGCATGAGACTAAATACAAAATTGAATCTTTATGGGTAGAAATCCCTTGTGTGTCAGGGAAGACTATAGTGATAGGGGTATACTACCGTCCACCTGGTCAAGATGGTGAGACGGACAGTGAAATGCTAAGAGAAATTAGGGAAGCTAACCAAATTGAGTAGTAAATCACCTGGACCGGATGGTATACACCCCAGAGTTCTGAAGGAACTAAAAAATGAAATTTCAGACCTATTAGTAAAAATTTGTAACTTATCATTAAAATCATCCATTGTACCTGAAAACTGGAGGATAGCAAATGTAACCCCAATATTTAAAAAGGGCTCCAGGGGCGATCCAGGAAACTACAGACCGGTTAGCCTGACTTCAGTGCCAAGAAAAATAGTGGAAAGTGTTCTAAACATCAAAATCACAGAACATATAGAAAGACATGGTTTAATGGAACAAAGTCAGCATGGCTTTACCCAGGGCAAGTCTTGCCTCACAAATCTGCTTCACTTTTTTGAAGGAGTTAATAAACATGTGGATAAAGGTGAACCGGTAGATATAGTATACTTGGATTTTCAGAAGGCGTTTGACAAAGTTCCTCATGAGAGGCTTCTAGGAAAAGTAAAAAAGTCATGGGATAGGTGGCGATGTCCTTTCATGGATTGCAAACTGGCTAAAAGACAGGAAACAGAGAGTAGGATTAAATGGACAATTTTCTCAGTGGAAGGAAGTGGACAGTGGAGTGCCTCAGGGATCTGTATTGGGACCCTTACTTTTCAATATATTTATAAATGATCTGGAAAGAAATATGACGAGTGAGATAATCAAATTTGCAGATGACACAAAATTGTTCAGAGTAGTTAAATCACAAGCAGATTGTGATAAATTGCAGGAAGACCTTGTGAGACTGGAAAATTGGGCATCCAAATGGCAGATGAAATTTAATGTGGATAAGTACAAGGTGATGCATATAGGGAAAAATAACCCACGTTATAATTATTCAATGTTGGGTTCCATATTAAGTGCTACAACCCAAGAAAGAGATCTAGGTGTCATAGTGGATAACACATTGAAATCGTCGGTTCAGTGTGCTGCGGCAGTCAAAAAAGCAAACAGAATGTTGGGAATTATTAGAAAAGGAATGGTGAATAAAATGGAAAATGTCATAATGCCTCTGTATCGCTCCATGGTGAGACCGCACTTTGAATACTGTGTACAATTCTGGTCGCCGCATCTCAAAAAAGATATAATTGCGATGGAGAAGGTACAGAGAAGTGCTACCAAAATGATAAGGGGAATGGAACAACTCCCCTATGAGGAAAGACTAAAGAGGTTAGGACTTTTCAACTTGGAGAAGAGACGACTGAGGGGGGATATGATAGAGGTGTTTAAAATCATGAGAGGTCTAGAATGGGTAGATGTGAATCGGTTATTTACTCTTTCGGATAGTAGAAAGACTAGGGGGCACTCCATGAAGTTAGCATGGGGCACATTTAAAACTAATCGGAGAAAGTTCTTTTTTACTCAACGCACAATTAAACTCTGGGATTTGTTGCCAGAGGATGTGGTTAGTGCAGTTAGTATAGCTGTGTTTAAAAAAGGATTGGATAAGTTCTTGGAGGAGAAGTCCATTACCTGCTATTAAGTTCACTTAGAGAATAGCCACTGCCATTAGCAATGGTAACATGGAATAGACTTAGTTTTTGGGTACTTGCCAGGTTCTTATGGCCTGGATTGGCTACTGTTGGAAACAGGATGCTGGGCTTGATGGACCCTTGGTCTGACCCAGTATGGCATTTTCTTATGTTCTTATGAAGTTGAGTAGCGGGCTGAGGTCCAGATGGACAGTGAGCAAACAATGTCAAGGTCCAGGCCAAGGTCGGGACAGGGGAAGGTCAGGGCAAGTGGAAGTCCAAGGGTGAAATCAGGGTCCAAAGCCAGGGTCAGAACCAGGAGTTGGGCAGAGACAGACAGGACTAAGACAGGGGACCAAGATACAGATGAAACAAATGAGGCAGGGCAAGGCACAACAAGAATGGGAAAAGAGGACAGGAAGGCAAAGAAAACAGTGAGACAAGGCAAGACAGCAATAGGAACATGCACTGCAGGAGCAGGAGAACCTGTTGCTGAGGCTTCAGTTCATAGCACAGCGGGGGTTTAAATGATGATGTCATGATGTCATCAGAGCACGCCAACTGAGAGTTTTCCTGCCATGGACCCTTTAAGAGGCACTGCGCTGATGCAGCAGGAAGGCATCTCAGTGATATGCAAGCCATTGTATGTGTTATTAAGCTTAAAGAGTTAATTTGGTAACATATTGAATACAAAATACAGAATTTCTTTACCAGCCCCCACATTTTCTCCCCCAGTATGTTAGTTAAGATGGTAAAAATGGAGGCAGATATTAAAGAAAGTACAACTTAGACTCCATTATTATGTGCAAAGTCAGCATGTAGCTTGTTGGATAAATAACACAGACCCACAGCCTGCTTAAAGAAATTATAGACTTCTGGGCTGTTAAGTAGCCCCCCTCTTGCTCTTCCCCATCCACTCCCCCTTTACTAGAAGCAGCCTGGAACACCTCACAGCCTATAAAGTCCTCCTGTCACCTAACTTGAAGTCTGCAAGCTTCAAGGTCACATACACACAAAACAGAGATGTGACAATTAAAAAGTATAAGAACACTACTTTCTTAAAGCCAGCTAGCAGATTGAGTTAAATCTTGAATATGAAGCACATCACAAGTAGTTTTGCAAAAGCTGAGGGCTGAAACACCTGGCATATACCCAGATTAGTTTTGATAAAACTAATCTGTTAAGAAGTAGATTATATTCATAATATGAATTGCATATTTACAGGTCATTTTTATAGCAATTTAACAGTAGTGATTACTTATTTGAGACATGATATTAGTGATATTTTTATTTAGGTTAAGAGAAACATTTAAGAGCAAATAGTTTCACCTGTGAGAGAGAGAATGCCTGCACAAGATAGCAATTCAATGTGGTCCAGAGAACACAAGGAGTAGTTTTTTTTTCCTTATTATATTTATTTATTAGCTTTTATATATTGACATTCGTGGGTACATCATGCCAGTTTACAATATAAATGAAGGAGGAAATTACAAAAAAGCATGATGGGGGGAGAGGGAGCAGATAGGAAGAGAGAAGGGGTGAGAAAAGAGAGGGAAAAACAGGAAGAGGAGAAAAGGAACAGTACCTGATGGAAAACAACAGAAGAACATAAGTAGCATTGCAAATTATACACTCAGTAAGAGACTGTGTATAACCTTATATAAATTATACACTCCAAAAAGTATTATATACAATAATATACATTATCTTTAACTAGTACATACAGGAGACACTATATATGACATTACAAATTATGCGTTCAGAAAGGCAACTATATATAGACTAGCAGGGTTGCTATAGGGAAAAGTAAGGTTTAAAAGATAGCGGAGGGGGGAAAAATAAAAGGGGTATAAAAGGGTTACTATAGAGACAAAGGTAGGGTATAAGGATAGGGGAAGGGGGAAAGGGGTAAACCATATTTATATTGAACTTTTGTATATAATTATTCTCCTCTATCTCTTTCTATTTCTTACATTCCCAGTTCATTAGCCCTTGTTAATTGTAACTGCTTCTCTTCATCACGTTATTTATGTTTTTTGGTTGTATTATCCGCACCCCTGTTTTCTGTAAACCGACATGATGTGAACGAGTTCATGAATGCCAGTATAAAAAAACCTTAAATAAATAAAATAAATAAATAAACATGGGGGTAAATAAGGAGGTGAAGAGAAATGGGAGACAAAACAGAGTATAATTAAAGGAATAAAGGAGAAGGCTATGAGTACATTAATGACAAGGGCTCTTTCTCTGAAGGAATAAAGGGAGCAGGGGGGACTACGTAGGATCCGGATCAGGGTAGGCCATATCTATTATTTTGTCAAAAGTTCAAGAGTTAAAACAAAGGAAATGGTTCTGAGCATGCTCCAGCCAAGGATATAATATACAAGTGCAAGGTGGGATAGGTGGGGCTGCTGATGAGAGCAAAGACCCAGAGTCTCCATTACAGTATTATAATCCATTTATTTGTTCCCAAGCATTCTCATAAGCTTTTGGTTTTATGCATATATTATTTAGAAAATGTAGCTTTCATACTTTAACACAAGCTGTGGGAAAGTGTCTGTTATGATTGATAAGTGGATCCAAGGTAGTCAAGGATCTTACCTTCTGGAATGGTAGATCCAAGGTAATCCTCAGCCAATAGAGACCGCAACCGTGCTTCAGGCAAGAATGGGTAAGGTAAGTCCAGGAGCAATCCATAGTCAAGGCAGGTGGTAGGCAGAGCAGGTCCAGGAGCAATCCGTAGTCAAGGCAGGCGGCAGGCAGAGCAAATACAGGAGCAATCCGTAGTCAAGGCAGGCGGCAGGCAGAGCAAATACAGGAGCAATCCGTAGTCAAGGCAGGCGGCAGGCAGAGCAAATACAGGAGCAATCCGTAGTCAAGGCAGGCGGCAGGCAGAGCAAATACAGGAGCAATCCAAGGTCAAGGCAGGCAGAGCAGGTCCAGGAGCAATCCGTAATCAAGGCAGGCGGCAGGTAGAGCAGGTCCAGGAGCAGTCCATGGTCAAGGCAAGCAGAGCAGGTCCAGGAGAAATCCGTAATCAAGGCAGGCGGCAGGCAGAGCAAGTACAGGAGCAGTCCGTGGTCAAGGCAGGTAGAGCAGGTCCAGGAGCAGTCCGGGGTCAGGGCAGGCAGCAGGCAGAACAGGTCCAGGAGGAATCCAAGGTCAGAGTCCGAAAAAACACCAGAGGTAACACGCAGGAGCACCAGCACAAGCAAGCCTGTAGCCATAGCAATGCTGTGCTGGGTTCAGCCCTTTAAATACCCGAAGTTCCCGCATAAACGCGGGAACCTCCTGGTTAAAGTCGAGGCACTGTGAGGGGGCGGGGCTTGAAGCCGACTAGCGTCGGGCCACGCCGCTGCCGGGGAACGCCGCCGAAGGGACCCAGGACCCGATGCCCTTGCTGCCCCATGTCGCGAGGTAACAGTACCTCCCCCGCAAAGGCCCTCTCTCTTGATTCTAGGGTGAAGTTTCCCTTGAAAACGTTTATGAAACTCCAGGATTAGACGAGGAGCCTGTATATTATGGACTGGTTCCCAAGAATTCTCCTCCGGCCCATAATTCTTCCAAGAGATTAAATATTGTAATGTCCCCCTTGATCTTCTGACATCCAGGATCTCTTTGACTTCATATTGAGACCCATCCAGCAGGACCACTGGGATTGTCTGTTTCAACTTCCTTGCGGGCCAGGTTAAGATTGCAGGTTTTAGTAGGGAGACGTGAAACACATCATGAATGTGCAAAGTAGGAGGTAAACGGAATTTAAAGGATACCTTACTAATTTGCCTATCGATGGGAAAAGGTCCGACAAATCGAGGTGCAAATTTTAGAGAAGGAGTACGCAATCTGATATTCCGTGTGCTCAGCCAGACTGGGTCTCCAGGTTTTAGCGGGAGTTCGTCTTCTCTTTTTGTCTGCTTGGTTCTTCATTTTGCTGGCCGCTCGTCGTAGTAAGACTTGAGTCTTATCCCATAAAGTGGTCATGGAACGAACAATTTGCTCTACTGCCGGACATGCAGAAGAGGTCGGAATGGGAAGTGGAAGTCTAGAATGTCTTCCAAAGACCAAGAAAAAGAGTGAGGCGCTGGAAGTCTGATTATTATGACATAGCTCCGCCCAGGGTAGTAAAGATGCCCAGTCATCCTAACGTTGATTAACATAACAACGTAAAAATGTTTTGAGTGTTTGATTTGTTCGTTAAGTTAATCCCTTGGATTGGGGATGATAAGCGGAAGAAAAGTTAAGGTCTATTCCAAACTTATTTATTTATTTATTTATTGTTTTTGTTATACCGAGTTTCATGATAGGCATCACATCAACCCGGTTTACAAATAACAAGGAGTGTAAAGCATAACGTAACGTAAAAAACAATATTTTCAATAAGAACCTTGAACTTTAAATACAGGGAATCAGAAAAAGGGAGAGGGAAAGTTATAAAAAACAAGGAAAATAAACTTGGGATGGAAGGGGAGAAATTGAACAGCACAATATTTACATTTCAGCCTATTGATACATTAGAATAGCAAGTGAAAAAATAAGACTATGAAACGGTTCATAGGTAATCAAATGAATAAATATGACACAGTTGTGAATGGTAATAGTATGATAAATATTCAGCAGGAATTAGTGAGAGAGGGTTTGAGGTTGGATGATTCTTCTTACAAAGATCTTCTTACAAAGATCCTTCCAATACCGTGCCATAAACTGAACTCCTCTATCCGATACAATGCTAGAAGGTAGACCATGGATTCGGAAGATGTGCTGAAGAAACAATCGACCCAATTCTGGTGCAGATGGCAATCCCGGCAAGGGAATGAAGTGCGCCATGTGAGAAAAACGATCAATGACAACCCAAATTACCGAATTGCCCTCTGAAAGAGGGAGATCTGTAATAAAATCTGTTGCAATGTGATTCCATGGCCGATCTGGAATTGGAAGAGGTTGCAAAAGTCCACTCGGTCGTTGTCTAGCCGACGTTTGAGCCGCACAAGTAGGACAGGAGTCCACATATTTCTTGACGTCAGCTGCCCACTGTGGCCACCAATAATGACGGGAAACAAGGCTCATAGTCCCAAGTCTGCCGGGGTGTCCGGCAAATAAAGAATCATGGGCCCAGCATATAGCACCTTTTGTCTGGAACGTCTGGGTACCACTGTTTTCCCCACCGGGACAGTGAGGGCTGCTGCTACTATTATATGGGCCGGATCGATTATATGTCGAGGTGATTCAGGAATGTCATCAGAATTAAAACTTCGTGATAAGGCATCGGCATGAAGATTCCTCTCGGAGGGTCGAAAATGTAACTTAAAGTTGAATCTGCTAAAAAAGAGTGCCCAACAAGCTTGTCATGGATTTAAACATTGAGCCCGAGACAAGTAGGCCAGATTTTTATGATCCGTATAGATCTCGATGGTAAATTTAGCCCCCTCCAAGAGATGTTGCCATTTCTCCTATAGTTCTTTTCCGCAAGAGAGTACTTCCTGGAAAAATATGCACAGGTAGCTAATTTTCCTGACTCGGAGGGTTGTAAAATAATTGCCCCAACACCTAGGGCAGAAGCATCAACCTCTAAAATGAATGGTTTCTCCGGGTCAGGGCGTTGTAAACACGGGTCTTTAACAAACTCTTTCTTCAAGAGTTGGAAGGCCTGGATCGCCTCAGGAGGCCAACAACGATTTGGAGCTCCTTTCTTGGTTAAGGCAGTCAGTGGTGCTACTAAAGTAGAGTATCTGAAGATAAATTGGCGACTGTAGTTGGAAAACCCCAAAAATCGCTGCAGAGCTTTTAGTCCTACTGGTTGAGGCCAATCCAAAATGGCTTTAAGTTTATCTGGGTCCATGCGCAGACCTGCCCAAGATACAATATAACCTAAGAAGGGTAATTGCTGCTGATGAAAGAGGCATTTCTCCAATTTTGCATACAATCTGTTCTCCCGCAGACGTTGAAGGACTTGCTTAACATGAATCCGATGTTGAGTTTCATTTTTGGAAAAAATTAAGATGTCATCCAGATATACAATAACATGAGAGTAAAGAAGGTCTCTGAAAATGTCATTAATCATAGTTTGAAAAATCGCTGGGGCATTACATAGTCCAAACGGCATTACCAAATATTCATAATGTCTGTCTCGAGTGTTAAACGTCGTTTTCCATTTGTCCCCTTCACGTATTCTGATTAAATTATATGCCCCCCGGAGATCCAGTTTGGTGAATATCTGTGCTCCTTTCAAACGGTCAAACAATTCTGAAATAAGTGGGATTGGATACCGATTTTTTTTTGTGATAGTATTAAGTCCTCTATAATCAATACAGGGTCGTAATGATCCATCTTTCTTCTAAAAAAAAAAATATATCCGGCCCCCGCCGGAGAGGAGGGAGGGTCTAATGAAACCCCTGTCCAGATTGTCCTGGATATATTGCTTCATAGCTTCAGATTCAGGTTCTGACAGGGCGTAAACCCTTCCCCTGGGGGGATCTTTCCCTGGAAGTAAATCTATCCCACAGTCATAGGTGTGGTGGGGTGGTAGCTTCTCCGCCTGTTTTTTGCTGAACACATCCCTGAATTCAGCGCAAGTCTGTGGTAAAGTGGACGGAATGGTTAATGAACAGGCGATAGTGGTTTTAACTGGTGAGATTTGTTTAACACAGTTCTGATGACAATACTTGCTCCAGCTGGCTACCTGTGAGGTACCCCAATCGATCTGAGGTTGGTGAAGCCTTAACCACAGTAATCCAAGAATCACTTGGTTAACTGAGGAAGGAAGAACATATAATTGAATAGTTTCTTGAAGAATCCCAGCGGTAAGTTTGATGGGTTGCGTGATGTGAAAAATGTTATTCGACAACGGTTGTCCCGAAACAGATGACACAGTAAGGGGAACTGGTAGAGGCTCAGTAGGAATCTGGAATTGATGAACTAGAGTCTCCTCAATGAAGTTACCGGCTGCCCCTGAGTCCAAGAAGGCTTGCAGATGAAAGGTCTTATTAGGCAATGTTATAGAAACTGGAATTAGTATTTGTGGAGAGGAAACGGCATGACCCAGGGAGGCCTCTCCTACCAGTCCTAGGTCCGGGAGTTTCCCGATTTGTTTGGACATTTATTGATAAAATGCCCAGTGCCGGCACAATAAAGATAAAGATTGTTCATTCTTCTACGCCGACGTTCCTCAGGGGTTAAACGGCACCGGTCGATCTGCATAGGTTCCTCATCGGTTACCTGACGTTCCGGAGATCATGGAGTAAGAAAAGGTTTTTGAAAAGACGGTGCCAAACGAATTGGTCGTCTCACGAGACCCTGTTCTCGAGACCTCTCCTGGAATCTCAGATCAATTCAGATCGCCAAATGGATCAGTTCCTCTAAGGAGTCTGGAATCTCAAAACCTGCTAATTCATCTTTAATAGCTTCAGAGAGGCCTTGTCGGAAAATGGCGGTAAGAGTGTCATTACCCCAACGTAGTTCTGACGCTAAGGTTCGAAATTGGACTGCATATTCTGCCACAGATCGAGCCCCTTGCTTAATTTGCAGTAATTCAGAACCCGCCGAAGTTGTTCAACCAGGTTCATCTTTTAAGAATTGTTCCAGATTGTCCATCAATGGATCCTCTCGTTCCCAGAATGGTGATGCCCATGCCAATGCTGGTCCTTCCAAGAGGGACAAGATGAAAGTGACCTTTGTTCTATCCGTGGGAAATGATGCTGCTTGGAGTGAAAAATGCATTTGACATTGGTTCAAAAAACCCCGACAAAGCTGAGGATTTCCATTGAAACGTGGTGGAGGCTGCATACGTATGGGAGGTGATGGTAATGAAGGAACTGGATGTGCTGACGCAGCCAGAGAAAGAACGTCCATGCGGGTCACCAATCTCTCCAAGACTCCCGTAACTTGGTCTAATGCTCCTTGTTGCTGTTGAATTCGTGTCACTAATCCTGGAATGGCCTGTAAGGCTGAAAGGTCTACCGGATCCATGGCCTTGGCTATCTGTTATGATTGATAAGTGGATCCAAGTTAGTCAAGGATCTTACCTTCTGGAATGGTAGATCCAAGGTAATCCTCAGCCAATAGAGACCGCAACCGTGCTTCAGGCAAGAATGGGTAAGGTAAGTCCAGAAGCAATCCGTAGTCAAGGCAGGCGGCAGGTAGAGCAGGTCCAGGAGCAATCCGTAGTCAAGGTAGGCGGCAGGCAGAGCAGGTCCAGGAGCAATCCGTAGTCAAGGCAGGCGGCAGGTAGAGCAGGTCCAGGAGCAGTCCGTGGTCAAGGCAGGCGGCAGGCAGAGCAGGTCCAGGAGCAGTCCGTGGTCAAGGCAGGCGGCAGGTAGAGCAGGTCCAGGAGCAATCCGTAATCAAGGCAGGCAGCAGGTAGAGCAGGTCCAGGAGCAATCCGTAATCAAGGCAGGCAGCAGGCAGAACAGGTCCAGGAGGAATCCAAGGTCAGAGTCCGAAAAAACACCAGAGGTAACACACAGGAGCACCAGCACAAGCAAGCCTGTAGCCGAGGTAATGCTGTGCTGGGCTCAGCCCTTTAAATACCCGAAGTTACCACGTAAATGTGGGAATCTCCGGGTTAAAGTCGAGGCACTGTGAGGGGGCGGGGCTTGAAGCCGACTAGTGTCAGGCCGCGCCGTTGCTGGGGAACGCCGCCAAAGGGACCCAGGACCCGACACCCTTGCTGCCCCACGTCGCAAGGTAACAGTGTCATCATTTTTTGTAGTTATGTTTCTGTGATCCATACTGCAAGGCAAATACCTCATTCCAGAACCCATTAGACCTGTGAAGATGGGGGTGAGTGTGGCCAGTCATGGGACATCTGCAGCCAGCCTAAACATTATAGTACCCCCCATCCCCTTCCCCAAGGCCATGGGCTTAGGCTTACATGGGAATAGAAGATGGAACTCTTGAGTAAGACACAGAGCTTGGATGTCAGAAGCTGTTGCACAAGAGTTCTCCTCAGGCCCAAATCCCTTCTAGGAAAAAAGGTAGTGGAGTTTGTTTTTAATGCGTTTGGAGTCGAGAATATCTTGCACTCCATACTATATGTCCTCCTCTGAGGTTACCTCAGTTGGTTTAGAAGGGTTCATGAGGGACACATGGAAAATGTTGTGGAGTTTGTTTTTAATGCGTTTGGAGTCGAGAATATCTTGCACTCCATACTATATGTCCTCCTCTGAGGTTACCTCAGTTGGTTTAGAAGGGTTCATGAGGGACACATGGAAAATGTTGTGGACCTCAAGAGTAGGAGGCAGTTTCAATTGATATGCAACTGGCCCAATCTGATGAGTGACTGGAAATGAACTGATGAAACAAGGTAAAAACTTTGTAGATGGATTGATTTTTCATTCGAAGATTGTGAGTATTTACTAGCCATACCAAATCTTTGGGCTTGAGATGAGGTGCCGGCAGCATCTTTTGTCTGCTTGCTTCTTGTATATTTCAACAGCAGAGGTGAGAAATTGGTAGGTCCTTTGCCACAGTTCCTCAAGATTTTAGCCCACTACATCAGCTGCTGGACACAGGACTGTCACCAGTATGGCAAGTGAAACCCATGGGTGTCTGCTATATAAGATCTGGAAGGGGGAAGACTCTGAAGAGTTTCCAAGGTGATTATTATGGCAGAATTCTGCCTACGGAAGGAGAGATGCCCAATCATCCTGCCGTTCATTCACATAGGTCCTTAGAAATCCTTTAATGGGAAGATGGAAAGAATCCATCAAATCCTCAGTTTGTGCATGATGATATGCTAAACAGAAATCAAGCAAGATCCCAAATTTCTTGCATAGGCTTTTCCAGAAGCCCTCAGTAAACTGTACTCCTTGGTCAAAGAGAATGTGTTCGGGTAAGCCATGGAGTCGGAAGATATGCAGGAAGGAGAGATATATCAGTTCTGGAGCCAAATGGACTGCAGCAACTAGTATAAAATGAGCCATCTTTGAGAACCAGTGTACCTTGACTCAGATGATAGTACAGCCATTAGAGGTAGACAGATCGGTGACAAAGTCTATGACCACATGAGTCCATGGACTCTCAGGGGATGGTAACAGCTGAAAAAGCCCCCATAGGTGAGCATGGGAGGTCTTGTTAACCACACAAGTAGGACAGGACTGTACATAGTGTTGCACATCACACCAGAAGTGACAAAGGAGAAGCTCTGTAATTATGGCTACCTCAGGGTGACCTGCCAGGTGGGAATCATGGGCCCACAAGTACTTTCTCCTGAAGGCTTTTGGAAACCACTTCTTCTCCAGCAGTTTTGGAACTGCAGTGGCTACCACAATTTTTATGGGATCAATGATGTGATGAGGAGTTTCTATCAGGTCTTCCATTTTGAAAGATCGCAAAGGTGCATCAGCCTGCTGGTGGTTCTCTACAGGTTGGTACTGGAGTTCAAATTCGAAGCAATTAAAAAATAAAGACCATTGGCTCTGACGCAGATTTAACCACTGGGCTTGCTGGAGATACTGCAAGTTTTTATGGTCAGTGAAGATCGTAACCTGGTATCTAGCTCCCTCCAAGGCCACTTTTACTGCCAAAAGTTCTCTGTTACTGATAGTTTAATTCATTTCATGGGCATGAACTTTATGTAAAAGAAGAAGCAAGGCATGAGAGTACCTTGATCATTTTGCTGTTGAGGACATACCCTACCCCAGTGGCAGAGACATCTGCCTCCATGATAAAGGGCTTAGACAGGTCCAGGTACTGGAGACAGAGATCCTTGAGAAACACCTGCTTTAGGCAATGGAAGTATTGGACAGCATCTATAGACTAATTCCTGGTGTCTGCACCTTACTTTGTAAGAGCAGTGAGAGGAGCTGCCAATGAGGAGAATCCATGCATGAATTGCCAGTAGTAGTTGGCGAAGCCTAAAAACCTTTGCAGGGCCTTGAGTCCCACTGACTGAGGACAGTCCTGAATGGCTTTCACCTTTTCCATGTCCATGCGCAGGCCAAGGTGGGAGATAATATAGCCCAGGAAAGGTAACTACTTCTGCTCCAAGATAGAATTCTCAAGCTTGGCATATAGATGGTTTTCACTGAGCCTCTGAAGTACTTGTTTAACATGCTTATGTTATCCAAGTATACTAGGATGTGGGAGTAGATGAAGTCTAAGAAGATTTACATATGATATGCCATACTGGGTCAGACCAAGGGTCCATCAAGCCAAATATCCTGTCTCCAACAATGGCCAATCCAAGGCACGAGTACCTAGCAAGTACCCAAACTTGTGCTCTCCACTACCCCCTTCAGCCTACCTGCAACTGGATCTGACACAGCGCAGCCCGCCCTTCCTTAACCCTCTTTGCATACCCCCTACCCCTAGCCCTGGTTACCTATTTCAATTATCCATGAATACTGGTACTCTTACTATTCATTAAATCCATCCCCCTTGCCAGCTTCATCCCCTTCATTGAGGCATGATACCCCAGTCCCTGGGACTCATTACTCATAGCCTTGTCTTCCCCGGATAGACCTGCTAATCCCTGTTAGCTTTACAGGCCCTGACAGTAATTCCAGTATCTCCCTCCCCACCGCCGTGGTCCTATATGACTACTCACACCATCCCCCGCATTCATTACCCCACTCTCAGATACACCATACCCTCCTTCTCTCACCCCCCTGCACAGCGCAAATCACTCCTTCCAATTATGATTTCACCACTGACCCAACTCCTAGGCCTCACTACCCTATCTATCGTACTCTTTAATGCTCAATCACTCCTGAAAAAAAGCTCCTATCCTCAATGACCTCCTCCTAGATTGCAAACCTGAAATTTGTGCCATTACTGAGTCCTGGCTTAAGAACACTGACACAGTCTTCCTAAATCAGCTTCCCACGCACACCTATGACATATTCTCTATCCCAAGGCTTAAAAAAAGAGGTGGTGGCCTCCTAGCAACTAAAAAACACCTCAAACTCAAACCACTAAACATCAATGGCCCCCCCCCCCCCCCGGGATTTTAAATCGGCCTATTCAAATCCAAAGAGCTTCAAATCTGCCTTATATATGCCCGCCCGGCCTACTGGAACACAACCCATCTCCCCTCATTGAATTTATCTCTGACAACCTCAATATAGACATCCCTGCTGTAATTCTAGGAGACTTCAATCTCCATGTGGACTCTACCCCCTCCTGTGAGACCCTGCTCAACTCCCTACATGCCCTCCTCAACTCCCTGCATGCCCTCCCCCACTCACAAAGCAGGCCATACCCTTGACCTTATCTTTATCAACTCCTGTATTCATTCCCCCGTCTCACCCGTTTGTACTCCGGTCCCTTGGTCAGACCATGCCCTCATCAAGGCACTCTTCTCTATAAAGTCTCCCACCACTCATACCCCCACTCACAGTAACACCATCTCCTTCAGAAAACCCTGCTCCACAGATGACTTGATCTCCTCCCTCTCCAAATCTCTTAATAACCTAGACCTCGCCAACCCAGATGCAGCACTCTCCTCCTGGAACAACCTCACCTCCAACATAGCTAATGATATATGCCCTCTCATCAATAGGTACATCATATGCACACAACAAAAAAACCCTGGTACACCCCTGAATTAAAAAAACTGAAAAACAATCTCAGAATTAAAGAGAATTTGATGCAAAAACCCTACCCTGAAGCACTCAGCCACTTACAAATCCACCCTTCGTGCCTGTAGACTCTCCACTCTTCAGACTAAACGTGACTATTACGCTGCAAAAATCCATGACTACCAATACAATGCAAAAGACCTTTTCTCATATGTGGCGGAACTCACTAAATCAACCCTCAACGAAGAAGCCAATAGTAAATGTGAAGAACTCGCCCAGTTTTTCAAAAACAACATAGCAAACATCCTACTCCGTTTCCCCACTATCCCCCCACCTGCAAACCTGCTCCCCAAAAATCCTAATGCCAACCTAGTGTCACTCGATTTAACCTCTGCCAAGGAAATCGAATCTATACTAAAAAAAAATCAAACCTGCAACTCACACCTCCGATACCATCCCCACTAAAGCACTGCTATCCATATCCAAACCCCTCGCCGATATAATTAACTGCTCCCTCTCCCTTGGCAAAGTCCCTGACCCCCTCAAGCTTGCCGTTGTCAAGCCCCTCCTCAAAAAACCCACCCTTGACCCTACCGACCCATCCAATTACCGTCCCATATCTAACCTTCCCTTTCTAGCCAAAATTATGGAAAAGATCATCAACTCCCAGCTCTCTGAATACCTGAAAGATCATAATATTCTACACTCATCCCAATTCGGCTTCCTTAAGTCTCTCAATACGGAAAGCCTCTTACTTTCGCTCATTGACACTCTTCTCAAGGGCTTAGACTATGGGCAATCCTTTATCCTTGCCCTCCTCAATATCTCCTCAGCCTTCAATTATCTCAATTATCAAATTATCTGTCAGAAAATGACATACTACACACAAACCAACATGGATTTCGCAAGGGTCACTCCACTGAAACTCTTCTGTTGACTTCATTTGACACTATATTTCGGGCTTTTGATTCTTACACAGATCACATCATTGTTTTCTTAGATATTTCCGCGGCTTTTGATACTGTTGATCACCAAATTCTCATCTCCATTCTCAAATCTATAGGTATTTCGGGTGCTGTATTACAATGGTTTATTTCATTTTTGTCTGATCGCATTCAACAAGTCAATATAAACAATCATTCTTCTGAACCATACTCTATTGCATCGGGTGTTCCACAAGGTTCTTCTCTATCCCCTATTCTCTTCAACATCTATCTACTACCTCTTTGCCGCATCTTAGCCTCACTAAACATTAGAGATGTGAATCGTGTGATCGATCGTCTTAACGATCGATTTCGGCTGGGAGGGGGAGGGAATCGGATCGTCACAGTTTGGGTTTTTTAAATATTGTGTAAATCGTGTAAATCGAAAACCGGTACACTAAAACATCCCTAAAACCCACCCCGACCCTTTAAAATAAATCCCCCACCCTCCCGAACCCCCCCAAAATGCCTTAAATTACCTGGGGTCCAGAGGAAGGGTCCCGGTGTGATCTTCCACTCTTGGGCACACTAAAACAACCCTAAAACCCACCCGACCCTTTAAAATAAATCCCCCACCCTCCCGAACCCCCCCCCCAAAATGCCTTAAATTACCTGGGGTCCAGAGGAAGGGTCCCGGTGTGATCTTTTACTCTCGGACCTCCGGTGCGTTGTAGAAATGGCGCCGGCGCTACCTTTGCCCTGTCATATGACAGGGCAAAGGTAGCGCCGGCGCCATTTTGTTTTTTGTCCCCCGACGTCAGGAGCGTAGGAGATCGCTCCCGGAGCCCCGCTGGACCCCCAGGGACTTTTGGCCAGCTTGGGGGGGCCTCCTGACCCCCACAAGACTTGCCAAAAGTCCAGCGGGGGTCCGGGAATGACTTCCTGCACGTGAATCATTTTTCCGTATGGAAAATGGCGCCGGCGAATCGTTTTTCTGTACGGAAAATGGTGCCGGCGCCATTTTGTACGGAAAAACGATTTGCGTGCAGGAAGTCGTTCCCGGACCCCCGCTGGACTTTTGGCAAGTCTTGTGGGGGTCAGGAGGCCCCCCCAAGCTGGCCAAAAGTCCCTGGGGGTCCAGCGGGGGTCCGGGAGCGATCTCCTATGCTCCTGACGTCGGGGGACAAAAAAAACAAAATGGCGCCGGCGCTACCTTTGACCTGTCATATGACAAGGCAAAGGTAGCGCCGGCGCCATTTCTACAACGCACCGGAGGTCCGAGAGTAAAAGATCACACCGGGACCCTTCCTCTGGACCCCAGGTAATTTAAGGCATTTTGGGGGGGTTCGGGAGGGTGGGGGATTTATTTTAAAGGGTCGGGTGGGTTTTAGGGTTGTTTTAGTGTGCCGGTTTTCCCGCCCTCCCCTTCCCCGATTTACGATTTTTTGACGATAAATCGGGGGAATTGTTATTGTATCGCGGCTCTAACGATTTTTGACGATTTAAAATATATTGGACGATATTTTAAATCGTCAAAAAATGATTCACATCCCTACTAAACATACAATTCAAAATCTGCGCCAATGACATACAGTTTATGGTACCATACAACACCTCTTGGACTCACACATTATCCTTAGTATCTTTATACCTCACGACTATTGACACATGGCTCTCTCACAATAGACTAAAACTAAATCCAAAAAACCAGAAATAGTCCACCTCTCATCAATTACAGATTCATCCATAGGTCCCCCCCCTCAATTAGTATTTAACGGTATCACTATCCCCATCTCCAAATCTGCAAAAAATTTAGGTATAACCATTAATTCAGATCTTTCATTAAAACAACACATATCCATAATTACCAGAAATTCATTTTATAAGCTTCAACTCTTGAAACGGCTTCGTCCTCTACTTTTCTTTCACGATTTTCGGACTATACTTCAATCACTCATCTTTTCGGGGCTTGACTACTGTAATTCTCTTTATATAGGTCTCCCAGATAACACACTTCACTCACTTCAACTGATCCAAAACGCAGCAGCACGTATCTTAACAAACTCTTCCATAAAAAATCACATCACTCCGATACTTCAATCATTACATTGGTTACCAATTAAATACAGAATACAATTCAAGATCCTGTCCATTATACACTCTCTCATCTACACTTCTAATTCAATTACCTTATGTTCCATTCTCCGGATTTACAAACCCACCAGACATCTAAGATCACTGGACAAAAACCTCTTAGACATCCCATCACCACGACAGGCCCGTCTTGACATCACCAGAAAAAGATCATTCTCTGTCATTGGACCAATCTTATGGAACGCATTACCAGACTCTTTAAGATCCATATCCAACTCCAAACACTTCAAAAAATCCCTAAAAACACATTTATTTCAATCTGCTTTCCATATATCACACACTAAATAACATAACTACTTCTCCATCACACAGGGCACAACATTATTATATATTGATTTATTTCTTATGTAAACTATTCATTGTTTTAGATTTTTATTTTTATTATATATTTTTGTAATTTTGAGCTTTTATAATTTGATAATCTTTATGTTCTTTTAAATTTAAATCTTTATTTACATTTGTTTTTTTTATTTAGTTATGTAAACCGTCTTGATTAAACACTGTTTGTAAAGACCGTATACAAACACTTTTAAATAAAAAAAATAAATATTAGCCACAATATCCTCCTTACCCGCCTATCTGAAATTGGCATTACAGGGACTGCCCTCCGTTGGTTTACATCCTACCTGAATAAAAGAGATTACACAGTAAAAATCTCAAACTCCGAATCCTCTCACATCCACCTAACCCAAGGTGTCCCTCAGGGCTCCTCCCTATCCTCTACTCTCTTCAATATATACCTGTTGCCGCTCTGCCACCTCCTCTCCGACCTTGGCCTCAAGTTTTTCCTATACGCTGATGATGTCCAAATCCTCATCCCTGTTCAAGAATCCCTCCCCAAATTCCTAAAGTTTTGGGAAAACTGCCTCGCTTCCATAAATACTCTCCTCACCAACCTCCACCTGGCCTTAAACACCTCAAAAACTGAACTTCTCATCATATCTAACCACCACAACCTAATGCCATCCACCCTCTGCGACTCCACCCTCCCCATGACTTCTTTCCTGCACTCTGTACAAGACCTAGGGGTCACCATTGACCACCAACTAAACTTTAAAAACCCATTAACACAACCTTAAAAGAAGGCTTCTTTAAGCTCCATATTCTTAAAAAAGTAAACCCCTTCTCCATGTACAAGACTTCTGCACAGTCTTACAAGCGATGCTACTATCAAAAATGGATTACTGCAATTCACTACTCCTAGGTTTCCCGTACTCCACTATCAAACTGCTCCAAATGCTGACCACATCACCCCTGTCCTCAAGCAACTTTATTGGCTCCCCATTTCCTCCCGTATCATTTACAAAACCCTCACCATCATTCACAAGACCCTTTACAACCACAATCTTCCTTGGCTTGATGATGCCGTCCGCTTCTGCCCCTCTAATTGTCCTACCAGAACAGCCCACAAAGGTACCCTCTATACCCCTACCCTCAACCCTACCACCACCAGGGAGCGAGCCCTACTGTCACAGTCCCCACCCTCTGGAACACCATGCCCCCTGAACTCTGACTAGAGTTTTGTACACTTAAATTTAAAAAAAAGACCTGGCTCTTTAAACAAGCATATTCGGAATTGGACTCCACTTAGCCCCCCTCCCCCCATCTCTGCCCTCAGCAACCCCTGCTTCCTTCCAGTTTTTAGATCCCTGTTTCCCCCTGTAACCACACCTACCCTCCCTCCTCCATTTCTCTCCTACTGCCCCCTTTTTCACCTCCCTTTTTATTAGACATCACTGTTGTTCCTCTGCAGCCCTTTTCCCTCCCCTTTACTAATTTCTCCCTTGTACTCTTACAAGACTAACTGCCATGTTACATTGCACTGTTTGCAAGATTGTATATTGTTTATTCTATTTTGCTTATTCGCAAGTTCCTTTACCTTGTATATTGTTTATTGTATTTTGTTATTGCACTTTTTGCAAGATTTTACATTGTATATTGTTTATTGTATTTCGTTTATTCGCAAGTTCCTTTACCCTGTAAATTGTTTATTGTATTTTGTTTATTCGCAAGATCCTTTACCTTGTCATATTGTTATATGCCAGGTACTTCTCCTACTTCAATTATTCTTCTGCCATTTCTCCAACCCTTCCCACTGGTTCAGAGTATTTCCTTGCTGTCTTCCCCCATCTGTTCCTCCTTCCCCATCCCTGCCTTTTTTGTATTCCTTTCAGTTATCTCCTTCTCCCCTTGTTTTTAATCGCCACTGTTTTTCCCCTTTAACTTTAGCCCTCCCTTTCTTATCCCTCCCTTATCCCTCCCTTGTACTTCTTCAAGACTCCTTACCATGTTATACTGTATTTATTGCATATATTGTATATTTTGCAAGATTGTATAGTGTTTGACTGTCGCAGCACACTGCCACACTTAGAGAATAGCCACTGCCATTAGCAATGGTTACATGGAATAGACTTAGTTTTTGGGTACTTGCCAGGTTCTTGTGGCCTGGTTTGGCCTCTGTTGGAAACAGGATGCTGGGCTCGATGGCCCCTTGGTCTGACCCAGTATGGCATTTTCTTATGTTCTTATGAGCCAATTTCAATGTAATATCAACTATGACACGTAGATCTTTTTCCTGGGTGGTAGCTCCTAAAATGGGACCTAACATTGTGTAACTACAACATGGGTTATTTTTCCCTATATGCATCACCTTGTAATTGTCCACATTAATTGCCATTTGCATGCTCAGTCTCCCAGTTTTGCAAGGTCCTCTTGCAACTTCTCACAATCCTCTTTTGATTTAAGAATTTTGAATATAGTAACATAGTAATGACAGCTGAAAAAGACCAAATGGTCCATCCAGTCTGCCCAGCAAGTTTCCTATGGTAGTAATTGCTGCTGTGTGCAGGTTTCCCCCAAGCCTTATCTGAAGGGTGGTAATATTATTTGAAACCAAGCACTGTCAAACCCATAATAAAATTACCGCTATCAACATTTTTTACAGAGTGAGCAGCCTTCTTAATAATTTAGACAATACTACTTGAACTTGCTTTGCTTTAGGATTTGGCCATAGAAGCAGACCTGCACATTTTTCCTAATGTCTGCATATCAGTACCCCAGACCATAAAAGTCAGGGCCCAGCATTGGCTGTTGTCTGACTGCAATTCTCCTTTTCTCCCCCTGCCTTCAAGCATGGAGCATTGCTGAAGTTGCATCACAATAATGAAGGATAATTAGTAAGGGAAACTATTCTAAAGATCAAAATCGTAGAGCATATAGAGAGACATGGTTTAATGGAAAACAGTCGACATGGATTTACCCAAGGGAAGTCTTGCCTAACAAATCTGCTTCATTTTTTTGAAGGGGTTAATAAACATGTGGATAAAGGTGAACCAGTAGATGTAATGTACTTGGATTTTCAGAAGGCGTTTAACAAAGTCCCTCATGAGAGGCTTCTACGAAAACTAAAAAGTCATGGGATAGGAGGTGATGTCCTTTTGTGGATTACAAACTGGTTAAAAGACAGGAAACAGTAGGATTAAATGGGCAATTTTCTCAGTGGAAAAGGGTAAACAGTGGAGTGCCTCAGGGATCTGCACTTGGAGCAGTGCTTTTCAATATATATATATAAATGATCTGGAAAGGAATACGAGTGAGGTTATCAACTTTCGGACGATACAAAATTATTCAGAGTAGTTAAATCACAAGCGGATTGTGATACATTACAGGAGGACCTTGCAAGATTGGAAGATTGGGCATTCAAATGGCAGATGAAATTTAATGTGGACAAGTGCAAGGTGTTGCATACAGGGAAAAATAACCCTTGCTGTAGTTACATGATGTTAGGCTTTATATTAGGAGCTACCACCCAGGAAAAAGATCTAGGCATCGTAGTAGATAATACTTTAAAATCATCGGCTCAGTGTGCTGCAGCAGTCAAAAAAGCAAACAGAATGTTAGGAATTATTAGAAAGGGAATGGTTAATAGAACGGAAAATGTCATAATGCCTCTGTGTCGCTCCATGGTGAGACCGCACCTTGAAAACTGTGTACAATTCTGGCCGCTGCATCTCATAAAAGATATAGTTGCGATGGAGAAGGTACAGAGAAGGGCTACCAAAATGATAAGGGGAATGGAACAACTCCCCTATGAGGAAAGACTAAAGAGGTTAGGACTTTTCAGCTTGGAGAAGAGACGGCTGAGGGGGGATATGATAGAGGTGTTTAAGATCATGAGAGGTCTTGAACGAGTAGATGTGACTCGGTTATTTACACTTTCGAATAATAGAAGGAGTTAGCATGTGGCACATTTAAGACTAATCGGAGAAAATTCTTTTTCACTCAACACACAATAAAGCTCTGGAATTTGTTGCCAGAGGATGTGGTTAGTGCAGTTAGTGTAGCTGGGTTCAAAAAAGGTTTGGATAAGTTCTTGGAGAAGTCCATTAACGGCTATTAATCAAGTTGACTTAGGGAATAGCCACTGCTATTAATTGCATCAGTAGCATGGGTTCTTCTTAGTTTTTGGGTACTTGCCAGGTTCTTGTGGCCTGGTTTGGCCTCTGTTGGAAACAGGATGCTGGGTTTGATGGATCCTTGGTCTGACCCAGCATGGCAATTTCTTATGTTCTTAAAGCTAATTTAAAGTACTTTTTATCTATTGATTTTTTATTTTTGACTGACAATGACCCTCAAAACACTAAAATTAATCTACTTACACTGTAACTACCTAGATACCCACCTTATTGACTCTAGTTTTGAATTAAATTCCTTCTGTATAAAGTCTATATTAAATTTACAATAAGGAGCTTAGAGGTGTGTGTACTTGATGGCATGCACATCCTGTCCTCTTCTGCTGCAAGGCGTGCAGGTGCTGGGGAGCTTGAGGTCTGGATCCCTCGCAGTGATCTCTGGGAGGGATTCCGAGAGCGGCTGGGTAAGGTGTGCAGATGAGCCTTCCAGTCCTCTTCTGCTGCTGCTGGTTAGGGGACATATTTCAGACAACATGAGACAGGACTTGCAACCATTTCCATCATTATTCTCTGATTATGAAAGAACTAAGTACTACTAAAAGCTGCTCGAAAGGATGGGGACATTTTGTGAAGTGTAGGAAGTGCTTCATTGAGATGTGTGATAGAGAGCGCAGGCTGAGCTCAGGTGTACTGTGTGGTAAAAGAGAAGGGGATTGGACAATTTAGAGAGCAGGAGGGGCGGAGCTGGAGAGTACAGTCAGAGTGAGGGGCAAAACTCAATTTCCATTTGCACTAGTAGACAGTGGATTGGATAATAAGAGAGGCATGGAACTGGAGAGTACAGAGAGGGGTAGAGCTCAATTTTCATAGAGAGAGAGGGGCGGAGCTGGAGAGTACAGGGAGGGATGGGGCAGAACTCACTGTGCATCCCTGAGATGCAGGTGCGGAACAATTTTCCTCTTTATTATAATTAGATGAATTTACTCAGTTCATTAAAACTTTCTCAGTGTTACCCACTAACAAGAACCCTAAAGTTAGGTGGCCAACTGGCAAGTATTCAGCTAGCTTGGCTAGTTTTGTTTAAAGGAAACTGATAGCATCAGCATCAGCAATCAACCATTCACCAGTCTCCCTTTAGGCAACAGACATTCCCACAGAGTCTGCAGACTACGTCTGGCAAGGCTGTAGCTCTGCTGGTAGTGGAATATTAGTCATTGAGGGACCTGTGAGCCTAGTGTATGCTGACAGGCCTCATAGTAGCTGTGTCTCCTTCTCAAACAGGAAATCTGCATAAGGAAGAGGGCCACGAGAATGCTAGCTTCACAGGTTCCAAGTTGGTTTACATCCTTCCTACTTTTTTATTTTTTGGTTGCGTTTGGGTTTGTGTTTATATTTTGGGGGGGAGTTTGTGTGGGTTTTTTTGGGTTTGTGTCTTTTCTTGTATTTTTATTTTGTTCTCAGCTTACGCTATGAAGGAGAGCTCTCAATGTGGGAAAGGAATGCAGGTGGCATGGAGTGAGATCTAGGGAGGGAGTAGAGGGAGGACCAAATGAGGTTCCTGGTAAGGGGGGGGGGAGGGTGGGAAATGACAACTGAGTTGAGGTCAGAGGAGCCATTTGTTTTTCCATAACAGAGTTGGTGATCCTTGTCTTAAGGCCTCAATTCATCAGAACTATAAAACTACAGGGCTGGCTTGGTGGGTCGATGTGCAGAGGGTCAGGTCAGGCCTTCTTTTCCTCAGGCTAGTAATGCTGCGGAGGCAGCGCTTATAGCCTGCAGATGCAAGGGAGTCCCAGCTATCATTCATTGGAGACAGCTGCTGGCAGGAGTCAGGATGCATGCTTACTGGGCTCTGGGCACTGTGCTCAGTGGCCCCTGGCAAAGGACAGTCACTACACTAGCTGGGGCATTAAGGGGTTGAAGAAACCCCAGGCTTTCCGCACCACAGACCAATAGAGGTTGCTTCAGATTTAAGTGGAAGCCCAGTGGAGACTGATGGGGATGCTGCTGGCCCCAAAAAGTACTTCTAATAAAAGGATTTGGGACAGTAATATGCCCCTTTTGGAGGAAGTGCTCCATGTGCATTCACTGCGGGGTTAAGATGATTGGAGAATTATCTTGTGTAATGGACCAGTAATGGAGTAAAGCTTTCACTGTAAGAAAACACTTCATCTCAGCATGAGAAGAAAGAAAAAGAGATTCATCCTGTCAGGGGGAGGAAACTCCATGTTATCAAGAGCATAAAGCACTTCATATTAGCATGAGAAGAAAGCTCATTAGCATAGGAAAAGGCACTTCATGTTATCATGGGAAGAAAGCTCATATTATCTTCTTATTAGAAGAAAGTATTTCATATTGCCATGGTAAGGAAACTGTTCATATCAGCATGAGATGGAAACTCATATTATGGAAAGAGATGCTGCTTCGGGCAGTGGAAGGAGAGTACGTGATATGGCGATATAGAGACTAGCTATCAGCATGGGGAGGCAGGTGACATAGGAACAAAGCACTTTGTGACCAGCCTGGACAAAAAGCAAACCAAATGATAACATACCCTAGAGCTGGGCACCCAGAAATACTCAAATCAAGCAAGCTGAATAAAGGAACTAGAAGAAGCAGCCGAGAAGTAGGGACTGGGGATCGTGGCAGCATATAATACAGTAAAAGGCAACTTAGTTTAGTGCGGAGAAATTCTTGCTGTGCTTTCATGACAAAACATTTTTCCTCAAGTTGTATCATGCCATCCAATGCATTCTGAAACAAAATAACTGTTCCCTATCTATTCTGTGTTAAGTCCCATAGAGCAGAGGGTTCTCAACCCAGTCCCCAAGACCTACCTAACTGGTCTCGTTTTCAGGCTGTTCAGAATGAATGTGCATGAGACAGATTTGCAAGCAAAGGAGGCATGTGTGCATGCAAATCTATTTCATGCATGCTTGTTGTAGATATCCTGACAATCGGACTGGGTTGCAAACCCCCTTCTGTAGAGGACAATTTTCCAAGCCATTTATGTGGGTAAATAGCTATGTCTGAAAATTATACATTTTCAATGTGGCTAGAAAAGCATGCCTTGTGTTCTACAACATGCACGATTTTAGCCACATTGAAAGAAGTCATTTCCTGGGGGTGTGGTCTGGGCAGAATTAGAAAATAGCACATGTAGATTGAATTCCCAAGTCTACACATGTTGCTTACCTTGCAAAATGTATCTGCACGAAACAGGTGGAAAGTCCTGCCAGCTGCAAGTTTCATCAAAAGGAGAGTAGCCAGCAGAAGTCTGAAAGGTACCTCCATAACCTTATTTCTGCATCTGTCAAAGTGGACACTGTCCTTGAAAGCTCATGCTTCAATAAATTGGATAGTCAATAAGGTGCCACCCAATTCTTGGCATTATTTTGCTGCCCCAGACTAATATGGCTATTCTTCTGGAAATCTTATTTCTAGTGCTAAAATATACCTCCTAAGGACCATATTTCCAAAGTTATATGAACAAGAAAGAGAAGCCAAAAAAGTGATGCTTATCTATTTTTTATCCAAGCCCAATAAAATAAGCCGGGCATACTTCCAGTATTTATACAAGAAATTGAATGACTAAAGACCATTCTATTTCTGAATTTAGCTTTCTGGAAACATCTGTTCATAATTATGATTCTTTGCTCTTGAGCTACCTATAATTTAGCAGAGTCTTCTTGTTGGCACCTACTCTTCATAACCCTTATCATGCCTGATCAAACAATGAGGAAGGCAGGGAGAAAATAAATCTGCAAACTCTTAATTATCCACGTGCTTGAGAGAGGTCAAATCCTCCTTTCTGCAGTTCTGGATTCTCGTGTTCCATCTACCGTGTTTGAAATAAAAAAAAGTTCAGTCAAGCTGGTTTCACAGTGTCGGAAACATTGAAACGCTCCCCAAGGGTGCACAGCTCGAAAATGTTAACAGAGGTAGAATGTTTCAAATCGGATTACTTTTCAGGGCTTAAGCCAACCTTCTCTCTCTGAATATTTATTCCCATTACCCTTCTTTATCACTTAATGACTTTTCATCCAGCATCAATGAGTTATCCGTATTGTATTTCATCAGTGAACTTGTATGGTGGAAGTTCAGTAGCTTCATTACGTGACTATAAATGTGGGCCCCAGATTTCACTGCTTGTCTTTTAAGCAGGTTTTGGGAAGAGCAAAGTAAATGGTACTGAAGCCTTGAAATCCTTTCCGCTGAACTTTTTGCTGCCAGGTCTGACCGGTGAACATTACTCTCACTGGCTTTTCTGGTTCTGCAGCCACATCCGTGTCTCCACCAGCTGCTGTGCGTAACACCCACCTGCTGAACATGTTCCTCAAAGCCCACAGGTGAGTCCAAGAACAGCCTGCTTCCCTGCCAGCGAGCTCCAAAACCAAAGACCAGATCCTTCTCTGACAGCTCGCAGAAGGCAAGCATTGTTCCAGAATGGCTACCTATAGGCTACTTGCTGCTGCCTTCTCTTGCTTTGCTTTGAATGCTTTGCTTAATCACGACATTCACAACCCATTAGAGGGTAATTACTATTCAGGTTCTTGCACCTGATACTTACCATATAATACATCTAAATTAAAAGTTGCACAGCTGGCATTAAAAAAAAAAAAAAAAGCCCAAACCAAGGGGACCTTATTTGGGGACGATTTAAATATTGTTGTTTTCTCAGTGTGCAATTTGTGGAAAGGCTAGGCAAATTAGGCCCTTGAAAGGTTTGCTTGCTTAATCTTTTAAGTTTTTAAGTGGGCACCTGGAAAAGAAACCAGCACTACCTTATAGAATGAAAAGTGGCAAAATTAAGCTTCCTGTTGCGTCCACGGGGACAGAGAAATGCAAGGAGGTGAAGGATCTGAGCACGTAGTCCTCAATAGTTGGGGGGGTATCCTGCCAGCTGTGCTACAGGAACTCCTTCCCTGCCTCAGCAGTAAACACCTTTCCTTTAACACTGGAAGGCTGCATGTTTCAATACTGCAAAGCTTATTGCAAAATAGAGTTCTACTTTCTATATCCTCCCAGTGTAACATCTCCTCTACAAAATAGGTTCTGGGGGTATTTTAACACTTTGTATCAGTGCTATACACCTACACAAAAAGGAGCAAGTCAAGCTGACTAACGTTTGAGTCGTGTCTCTGTTAAATAAGTGGAAAGGATATACCTTTCATCTGGGTTTATTCCTAGCTGTAGTACGTACACGAGGGAGGGGGGAATACCAATTTTCACTGCTTAATGGTTGGCAGTCAAAGCACAAAAATACATTATTATTTGTTTTTAAACTGTTTATCAATAATATCACTAGTAACAACATTAAAAAATGCATCAACTTATAATGCCCCCATGAAGAAGAAAAATATGTTAGAGAGAAAACAAATGTCCAGATTAAAACTGAATAGCAAAAAATGGAGGTCATCAATATTAGTGAGAGGCAAGATCAAATAGTAGCTCTGCCCGCTTACAAACAGCACCATCTCCAGTAGAGTAAAAAATACATTATTTAAGCCAAAAATAGTTTGTTTGTTTTTAAATTACAACCTTTGCTGCCTGCCTCCTCAACAGCTCAGTGGTGTACAAATCATATAAAGCAACACGATTAAGAGAAGCGCAAAAACATTCAAGTAATGACAACAAACACAAGCACTCTAAATCCACAGATATCTTTTCAGTGCAGGCCTTTTCATTGGTAGCTCAAGGTGAGTTACATTCAGGTGCTATGGGTATTTCTAAGGAGCTTTTACCCAGCTTAGGAAACAAGGCCCTAGGTTTAGAGAGCAAGGTGATTTGCCCAAGGCCACAAGGGACATCAGTGAGGCCTGAATCCTGGCTTCCATGATTCTCAGCCCACTGCTCTAAGCACTAGCACTGCACCCCAAGTTCATATAAATACAAAGTTACAAGCTTAAAATCAGAATACAGCAACACAGTAATCAGCAAATATAAATGTGTAAAATCACAGACACAAAATTATTTTGAGATGAAGGATCTTAAACTATCAAAATGCCATCTTGAAGAGCCAAGCCTTACAATATTTCCTAAAAGTAATTTACTCTGTCTTTGGGGATAGAATTCCACAATGCAGGATCTTTCTTGCTGGTGTGCATTAGCTTAATCATTTGGGAGGAGGGGAGAGGAAGGAACATAATGTTCTTATAGGATATGTAGTACCTATTAGCTTGTGCCTTTACCCTCAAAACTTTAGTGCCCATTGCTCCCTGGATTGGTGTGTAAGCATGGCTGAACAGAATGTATTTGGAAGTGCTCCAAGTGCTAATTTCTGGAATAGAATTGTTTTAGTCCATGGTTGGCCAACTCCAGTCCTCAAGCCACAAACAGGCCAGGTTTTCAGGATGTCCACAATAAAGATGCATGAGATAGATCTGCATGCACTGTTGCAAACTCTGAAAACCTGGCCTGTTTGTGGCACTTGAGGATCGGAGTTGGCCAACCCTGTTTTAGTCATTAAACAAGAAACTGAGGTCATTCCCTGTTAGGAGATTTCATGCAAGTGATTAGTTCTAAACTACATGTAAATAGTTTTGATTTAAAGATTAATGTTGCTTCATTGCTTTGACTTTGATATCCATTTGATATCCAGATGGAAGCTAGATAACTATGGAAGCACACGGCATTGTTTATGCTGACTCCACTAAACAGTAGGGATGTTCAGCATTTATTTTTTTTTTTGTTTCATTTTTAGTTCTCACTAACTTAAAATTAGTGCGTACTAAAAAAAAAAGAAGCAAAAAAAAAAAAAAGTTGATAACCAATGAAATGAAAAAAATGATACAAACCTTTTTTTGGCTATTCACCCCTACTAAATAGCACATTTTGTCATTGCTGTGTTCAGTAGTAATGGACCTAGAGGAATTACTGTGTATTAAGCAGAAACGTTTCAGAATATATAGGAACTCTTGCATCGTAGCTACTGAACACTAAGGGGTAGATTTTAAAGGCACGCGCGGTTTCTGGCGTGTGCACATGGATGTGTGGATTTTATAACATGCATAAAATCCATGGGCTGTGCACACATGCACGCCGGATTTTAAAATCTGCGCACACAGGGGGGAATTTAGTAAATTATGCGCGGCGACGCATTCGGATCTTCCCCAGTTCCCTCCAGTTCCTTTCCTACTCCCCTACCTAAACTCCCTCCCTCTTCCCCTCTCCGCCCCACTCCCTAAACCCGTCCCAGAAACTTATGGTTTTTTTTGTTTTATTACTTACCGCTCCCCTGGAGCAGAAGCGCTTCCCCAGCACGTCTGGATTTACAAATGCTGTTATTCGTAGGTTAATTCTCATCTGTAAACATTTTGTTATTAGTTAATGGCAGCTCTGACCACTGACTTGGAAGCTAGATCTTCTGAACAATACCTAGTACTTTCTGGATCTACACCAGTGTACAATAAAGAACAAACTCTTTATAATTTGCAAAACCTCTGTTAATCTCAGAACATGAATGATATCTGACTCTGACAGAAAGACATCTTTCCTTTTCAGCATCCTGCTCTCTCTTATTAGGCACATTTCCTAGTTAGGGGTAAACCTGCTGTACTGAGACATTAAGAATAGATGTTTAACTCACAGACCCAGGAAATCCTCCCTACAAAGGGGAGAGGAAAAAAAAGGCTTTCACGTTTTCTAAGATAGGAAATGTCCAAGTCGACGCCCACTTCTCTAGTGCTTGTTCCAGTCTGGGAAGGTGATTGGTAGAGAGGGTGATCTAGTGGCTCGTTGTTTTATATTCAAGGTACTGCTGCCTGTGGTATTAAATGGGGTTGGCTCATCAATTATTTGAGGTCGTCTGTCGTTGGTTTTTTTTTTTGCATTGATAGGTGCTGACCTATTTGTACCATTGAGCGTTTGGGAGATTTTGTTCCTGTGTTGCCTGGCTGCCCATGAATGATTCCAGAAACTGTGCTTGAGTTGTTGGTTTCTGAGCAGCTTTTGTCTAGTGTTGCTGAGCTATAAACAATGCATATTTTATTTGTTTTGAACTGTTGAAAAGATGTGACAGGATCAGAAAAATGTACCTCTGTTAAAAATGAATATTTTATGAGTTTGACTCTAGTTTGTTGTTTTTTCTATTTTATTAGATTTATCTCCTAAGCAAGTAGTATGGTGCCTGTCCCTAAACCCTAAATCATCTAATTCAACACATACATAACCATTTTGGAAGTATCTTTTTTTCTGAAATTCCCTTTGTAAGTCAATCTAGTTACATAGGTGTAGATATAGATATATATCTTGTCTTGAGAACATTAAGTGCTGTGCATCTTTTCCTGGTGGCCTATCTGCATTACCCAGTGAGCAAGCTGTTACCGTTCTGCTTTCAATGTATAATTTAATTAATAAGTTCCTGTAACCAACCCAAATGGTTCAGGTACAGGAGTCATTGCGGTGTAAAGCGGAGCAGCTGGAACAAATATTGAAGACTGAGGAAAAGGGAAAGTCTCAGAAGTCTTCTACTGCTATGGAAAATGTGTGCATGCCACAATCAGTCCTACACTAGGCACAGGACTTACATTGTAGATGATGGCAGAAAAAAGATAATTGGCCCATCTCAGCTTGCTCTCAGTCATTCCTGTCCATGCTGCCAGCCGTAGAAGCTTGTAGGATATCACTCTTTAACTAAGCTAGTTTCTGTTTGCCTCTTTATTGGTTCTACCAACGGAGCTAGATAACCATACCTAGGGCCGGGGACAGCTTTTTTCTGCCCTGTGCGAACAATTACTGTGCTCCCCCCACCCCTACCCACCCCCGTTGATTCATTCTCTGTCCTGGGCTCAGCGAAAAATGCCCAGCTCCCATTCAGTGATACAAACTTTAAAAACTGACACCCCCCACCCAATACCAATGGCTGGTGCAAGGGTATTAAGTGCCCTAGGTGGACCTTATAGCCTTGCACAATGCCCCATCCCATTCCGCACACACAGATAAGAGTTATGCATTTATATTTTTCATGAAAGAATCAAAGTACAGTATTCTGGGGTAAAAATATCACTTACATTATATTTACATGCACTGCTGTGATGCCAACTAGAAATCCCTGCAAAAAAGACACTTGGAACATATATGGTATTAGGCCTATGGTGATTTGTGTTGGGAATGGGCTTGACCCTCCGAAAGCCCTAAAACACTAATACACTTTCTAATAGGAGAATGCTCACCTCAGTCACACATGCAGAACATAAACAGACCCTCACCAAATACAGACTAGAGCAACCATAAAGTAGAAATACAAACGCGTAGATAAAAACTGAACTGGAAACCACAAGAAGCCAGAAACTCTATGCAGTGCAACAATGAAAAAATAAAACCATCACCATTCCTCAAACATCAAACAATAAAATCAAGAAATAAAATTAATACATAATCCTAATACTAAAAACATACTAATAATATATTTTTTTAAAAAGCTGATGAATAAAAGATCCAATATTTATAAACAAGGTTTTTTTTTATATGTCTCAAAACACCAATAAAATATTTCAAAACAGCAGACGCAGCAAGTAACACCTGAAAAATAAAACTAAAAAGGATTTTAAAAATTCACGCTTTCCATACCTGGGAACTTTGATTTCCAGTCACCCTGAAATTGATGAATTAGTGGGAGAGGGATACACAAACTTTCTCCTCTCTTTCTTATATACACACATACGCTCCCTTTCAGACATTTCCAGATCTTCTTTGGTTGGGATCTACCAGCCAAACATCATGAAGTAGAGAACTACTATAACAAGAAGGACAAAAGATACAAATTGAAGCATGAGGAATAAAACTGAGAGAATGTAAGAATCTCAACACAACATACTAACTAAGAAGTGAAATTTGTTAGACTATTTTATGCCCTAAATTCTTTAGTTAAAATGTACTGGAACATGCCTGTTTATGAATACTACCTATGTAACCTGCAATTATTCATTGATTTATAGATATGAATGTTACTTTTGTAAACCATTGTGATCTTTACATGAACATAAGAAAATGCCATACTGGGTCAGATCAAGCCCAGCATCCTGTTTCCAACAGTGGCCAATCCAGGCCATAAGAACCTGGCAAGTACCCAAAAACTAAGTCTATTCCATGTTACCATTGCTAATGGCAGTGGCTATTCTCTAAGTGAACTTAATAGCAGGTAATGGACTTCTCCTCCAAGAACTTATCCAATCCTTTTTTAAACACCGCTATACTAACTGCACTAACCACATCCTCTGGCAACAAATTCCAGAGTTTAATTGTGCATTGAGTGAAAAAGAACTTTCTCCGATTAGTTTTAAATGTGCCACATGCTAACTTCATGGAGTGCCCCCTAGTCTTTCTACTATCCGAAAGAGTAAATAACCGAGTCACATCTACCCGTTCTAGACCTCTCATGATTTTAAACACCTCTATCATATCCCCCCTCAGTCGTCTCTTCTCCAAGCTGAAAAGTCCTAACCTCTTTAGTCTTTCCTCATAGGGAAGCTGTTCCATCCCCTTATCATTTTGGTTGCCCTTCTCTGTACCTTCTCCATCGCAATTATATCTTTTTTGAGATGCAGCGACCAGAATTGTACACAGTATTTTTTTTTTATTTAAAAGTTTTTTATATACCGCACATGGGGTCACTTACGTGTCCGTCTAGGTGTGGTCTCACCATGGAGCGATACAGAGACATTATGATATTTTCCGTTTTATTCACCATTCCTTTTTTAATAATTCCTAACATTCTGTTTGCTTTTTTGACTGCCACAGCACACTGCACCGACGATTTCAATGTGTTATCCACAATTAAACTGGAATTTGTTGCCAGAGGATGTGGTTAGTGCAGTTAGTATAGCTGTGTTTAAAAAAGGATTGGATAAGTTCTTGGAGGAGAAGTCCATTACCTACTATTAAGTTCACTTAGAGAATAGCCACTGCCATTAGCAATGGTAGCATGGAATGGACTTGGTTTTTGGGTACTTGCCAGGTTCTTGTGGCCTGGATTGGCCACTGTTGGAAGCAGGATGCTGGGCTTGATGGACCCTTGGTCTGACCCAGTATGGCATTTTCTTATGTTCTTATGTTCTTATGACGCCTAGATCTCTTTCTTGGGTTGTAGCATCTAATATGGAACCCAACATTGTGTAATTATAGCATGGGTTATTTTTCCCTATATGCATCACCTTGCACTTATCCACATTAAATTTCATCTGCCATTTGGATGCCCAATTTTCCAGTCTCACAAGGTCTTCCTGCAATTTATCACAATCTGCTTGTGATTTAACTACTCTGAACAATTTTGTATCATCTGGAAATATGATTATCTCACTCGTATTTCTTTCCAGATCATTTATAAATATATTGAAAAGTACGGGTCCCAATACAGATCCCTGAGGCACTCCACTGTCCACTCCCTTGCATTGAGAAAATTGTCCATTTAATCCTACTCTCTGTTTCCTGTCTTTTAGCCAGTTTGTAATCCTCGAAAGGACATCGCCACCTATCCCGTGACTTTTTACTTTTCCTAGAAGCCTCTCATGAGGAACTTTGCCAAACGCCTTCTGAAAATCCAAATACACTACATCTACCGGTTCACCTTTATCCACATAACTAAATAAATAAATACATACATTTTAGCTGCTGGCAGGTTGGAATCCACCTGTAATATCCATTCTATCTCTCTCACACTCAACCCAGGCAGCTCCTATTTTCTCTCTCTCTCTCTCACTCACACTCACAGCCTAGACAAGCTCCCATTCACATCCACCCAAATCCCAGACAGGCTCCAATTCTCTGACACACACACTCAGTCTGCCCAGGAAAGCTCCCATGTATGCATGTGCGCACACTCACACACGCACACCCCCACCTATCCCAGGCAGGTTCCCATTCACACACACATCCATCTCAGGCAGCCTCCTGCACACACACGCGTGCACACACACACACACACTCCCATTCATTCACATGCACACACTGAAGGCAGACCCCCCTCTCTTTCTTTTGCCAGCAGCCTTGGAGCCTCTCTCATTCCTCTGCTGCCACTGTGACTGCTGCCACATGGCTATTGGGGAGGCGCTGATTGCTGCTACTGGCACTGAAGCCCATTCTGCAGCCTCCTCTGTGCAGGCCCCGTGGGCTTCCGCTTCCTCCATGCTGATCTCGTACATCGCAAGATCAGCATAGAGAAAGTGCTACTCTTGCACATTCCCAAGGATAACATATGTCAATCACCAAATATTCAAAAAAATTTTTTTACCTTTGCTGTCTGATCTTACTTTTCTAATCAGTTGGTCACAGGCTTTTTTTTTTCCACCTTCCCTTTCTTGGTCTTTTGCCAGTTCCTTTTACAGGGTCTCTTTTTTTCTGTTCCTTCTCTATCCACCTGTCTTCTTCCCTCAAACATCCACTCAGGTGCTCATTTTCACACACTGTATCTCTCTCTCTCTCTCTCTCTCTAACATGCACAGGCTCTCACACTCACATGCTGTCTCACACACACACACACAGAGTCTACTCATGCTTTCTCTCACTCCCACACACAGTCTCTCAACTCACTCTCACACACAGACACAGACCACACACACACACACTTTACAGGGCCTCTTTGTGGGTCACCGTGGGATGGGTTCCATGGCAGCCCAGATTTTCTTGGGCTGCTGCAAAGTGGCATCTGCGGCGGCCCCACCACAAATGCTGCTCCTCTTCTACATGCGGCCGATGCTCCTCCTCCTTCCTGCTCATGTGGCTCTGGCAGCGCTTTACATCTGGGACCGCACAGGCAGGAAGAAGGAGGAGCACCTGGACATGACTTTTTCTTTGGGCTCCACCACAGCCCCACTGATCTTCCTGCCATGCGCGACCGGCACACAGCATAGCAGTAACATGTGTCCCTGATCAGCTGCCAATGGAATGAGGTCCACCGGCAGCCGCATGGGCCCCCCTGTTGTCCAACAGTGCCCCCTATAGCCTGCACCTGGGGGCATTGGCCCCCTGCCACACTCCCCTTGGTATACCCTGCTTTTTCTGTGGCCGGTGGACCCGATCCCACTGGTTGCACCACGGGCCTCCACTTCTACAGCTGCCAGTGGGATCAAGTCCACTGGCGGCTACATGGGCGTCTCCCTGCTCCTGATGCTACCCCACTGGGTATGCCGCCCTGAGCAATTGCATGGTTTGCACACCTGGTGGTGCCGGGCCTGACCATCTCTGGCCCACACCCACCCGATACCACCCTACCCCACATTTTGTAATGAACTACCGAAATTAGTGAGGCTGTCTCCTGAACATCCAACCACTTAGGTTCCCATGGCCTTGCTGGTCAGTACCTGGCCTCCACCAGCCTTCTGGCATTGAATCTGTTAGTTTCTGGGAAGTAGCAGCTTTCTGATATTAACCTGGCTACCCCATGGCCTGCAGTATCACTAGTTTGGTTGCACTTCTGTGCTTTATCCTTCATTTTGTTCTTGAGGGAGTGAAGGGCAGATTGCTTTCTATACTGCAACCACCCAACCTTGTTCTTACTGTCATAGAATGTGATGGCAGAACCATTAGCTCTATCTAAGTCTTTTCATATCTAGAAGTCCTCAGTGAGCAACTTTGTCATTTATTCTGTGATTCATCTTGCAAAAGGTGTGTTGGAAATGATCATTTGATAATACCAGCCTATCTAAGCTCGATCAGAGACTCCAAATCTTTCAAAAAAGAACTGAAAACTTGGCTATTTAGACAAACTTTCCCAGACGAAGTTGGTTAATCTAATCCCATCTGCTCAGAATTACTTACTCTTCTAGCCATGGCCCTACTTCTTCCCTCTACCCTTGCCTTTTCCTCTTTAACCCCCTATTCAATTGATGATTTGGTACCTTTTTTCCTCCCATGGCTCCCTAAGACCCTTTCCCTCCTTTCCTTCCCTCTCCTATTTCCCCACTTATATGAGCCTCTTTCACACATCCAAGCATGTTTCCATTTAAGTTATGTATCCAAATGCTTATCTATTCATGCTTTCCCAGTGCAATTTCTATTAGTAAGTCGGGCCTCACTAAAAAAAAAAATTAACGATGTGAATCGGAACTGATTCCGATTCACATCTCCAGTGATCAGATTTTTTTCTCCCTCCAGTCGAAGCTGATCAGGCACACGATTCACATCTCTATTCAATATCCTGGCTCTGCCCCCTTTTCGTGTGCAATAGGGTTAGAAAATGACCCTCTAAGTTTGTACCTGAGGCAATGGAGGGTAAAGTGACTTGCCCAAGGTCACAAGGAGTGACAGCAGGACTTGAACCCTGGTCTCTCCTGGTTCATAGTCCACTGCTCTAACCACTAAGCTACTCCTTCACTCCAGAAAGGGAGTTTAATCTGGAATGGGGTGCCAACTACCTTCAAAGCTACAGTGGTGATTTGTAAGCTGGCAAGGAGGCTGTTCCACAGAATGAATGCACCATGGCATGGAATCCTGCTTGAGTAGTCATGGATGTTTCCAGATCCATTTAGCAACAATCATCAGTGGCTCAGAGCTTGCATGTCACGCACCCTGAAATTCAGTGCAATTTGCACTTGAATTCTTCCTCTTCTTTTTCTCCAGAGATGCTACACCACAACTAGCTGTTGGTAAAACAATGTCCCATTTATTTTTCTCATTTTTATTTTTGGACGAGCAATTTCATCCTGATCCTTTGGGCCTCCAGCTTAGTCAGAATCAATGTTTGTTGGGCTATGGCACCAAGGTTTTCTGCATGGCAGTGAACAGCACCACCACTGTACCCACCCCATTGCATACCAGATGTCTCTTGTGAGATAATTTAGATAATGATATCATCAAAATACTCTGATATTAATCCTAACTGTTGTAGCATAAACACAGGGCATAAAAACAAGCCTTTCTTTGAATTAACATCAATTCACTCTGTTGCAACATTTAAAACTGAATAAACATGTACTTTACCCAGTGTAAGGCAATAAAGGCAAAGATTTACTATCATGTTCCTAATGGCACATGGAAAGTTACAGCCTTGCTATCTGCTTCATGGTCCTGATGGCCTCTAGCAAGTTATTTAAGCAATCTTTTATTCATTCTAATTTATAGCATGGTTAATGAGAACTAAATGCAACCACAGGACTCAGGAAAATAGGCATAAATTCTAGTGAGGTTGAAAGACCATGCCTTATCAAACTATCTTCCCAGCATCCCCTGGAGATTCTGGGCCTGTATTATATAGAAACATAGAAATGACGGCAGAAGAAGACCAAACGGCCCATCCAGTCTGCCCAGCAAGCTTCGCACTTTTTTTTTTTCCCTCATACTTATCTGTTACTCTTGGCTCTTAGTAACCCTTTGGTTCTATTTCTCTTCCACCCCCACCATTAATGCAAAGAGCAGTTTTGGAGCTGCATCTAAGTGTAATATCTAGCTTAATTAGTTAGGGGTAGTAACCGCCGTAATAAGCAAGCTACACCCATGCCCATTTGTCTACCCAGACTATGCGACTCAGTCCCTGTTGGTTGTTGTCTGTATATAGATCCACTTTTCTTCATTCCCCCTGCCGTTGAAGCAGAGAGCTATGCTGGATATGCACGTAGTATCAGACTTTCTCCCCTGCCGTTGAAGCAGAGAGCTATGCTGGAAATGCACGTAGTATCAGACTTTCTTCCCTGCCGTTGAAGCAGAGAGCTTTGCTGGATATGCACGTAGTATCAAACTGTCTCCCCTGCCGTTGAAGCAGAGAGCTATGCTGGATATGCATGTAGTATCAGACTTTCTCCCCTGCCGTTGAAGCAGAGAGCTTTGCTGGATATGCACGTAGTATCAGACTTTCTCCCCTGCCGTTGAAGCAGAGAGCTATGCTGGATATGCATGTAGTATCAGACTTTCTCCCCTGCCGTTGAAGCAGAGAGCTTTGCTGGATATGCATGTAGTATCTGTCTTTCTCCCCTGCCGTTGAAGCAGAGAGCTATGCTGGTTATGCATTGAAAGTGAAATATCAGGCTTATTTGGTTTGGGGTAGTAACCACCATAACAAGCAAGCTACTCCCCGCTTTTTGTGAATACAAATCTTTTTCCACATTTCCTCTTGCTGTTGAAGCTTAGAGCAATGCTGGAGTCGCATTAACCGTGTGTATGTTTATTGAATAAGGGTATTATATCCAGGTAGTAGCCGTCATTCCCGCAAGCCACCCGCTCTTCATTCACGTCCTCTAGAATTTATGGATCCACAGTGTTTATCCCACACCACTTTGAAGTCCTTCACAGTTCTGGTCTTCACCACTTCCTCCGGAAGGGCATTCCAGGCATCCACCACCCTCTCCGTGAAGAAATACTTCCTGACATTAGTTCTGAGTCTTCCTCCCTGGAGCTTCAAATCGTGACCCCTAGTTCTGCTGATTTGTTTCCGACGGAAAAGGTTTGTCGTTGTCTTTGGATCATTAAAACCTTTCAAGTATCTGAAAGTCTGTATCATATCACCTCTGCTCCTCCTTTCCTCCAGGGTGTACATATTTAGATTCTTCAATCTCTCCTCATAAGTCATTCGATGAAGACCCTCCACCTTTTTGGTCGCCCTTCTCTGGACCGCCTCCATCTTTTCTCTGTCCCTTCGGAGATACGGTCTCCAGAACTGAACACAGTACTCCAGGTGAGGCCTCACCAAGGACCTGTACAAGGGGATAATCACTTCCCTTTTCTTACTCTATATTCCTCTCTCTTTGCAGCCCAGCATTCTTCTGGCTTTAGCTATCACCTTGCAGATATTTATGAGCTGAGACAACTGGACTCTGCTCTATAACATTAGCCATAGGACCTCCCCACTATTTTGCCTGCTAGAGAGAGATCCTGGGACTCCAAATGCATTGAAAATGATATGTGTATGGTGCAGCAACAAATCCCAGTGCCTGCAGAACATTGCAAACTGCACTGCATGCAGCAGTTTCTATACTGATTCATTCTACAGGTAGAGCTCCCTATTCAATTTACGTTTCTGTAATATTTTAGAACAATCATGTTGTCTAACTTGTTTTCCACATTTAGCAAGTTTATATTGCAAGCTCTGGAGGAGCTTATTATGTGTTTACATAATATTGTTGAGATTGTGGTTTCTATGAAACTTGATGATTTGTGTTTTTTGATACATTTGTCATGATGTTGTTTTAATGATATTATGTATGTATGGTATAAATCGCCTAGACTTTTTTGTGTTAGGCGTTTAATACGTTTTAATAAATGGAAATGGAAAATAAAATTGTCAATTTTCTAATACAATTTTGCATAGGAAAAGGAAGTTTGAGGTAAGTATGTGGCAGTACAGCATAACAATATACTTTCCTCCAGAAATAACACCGTAGGTTGTTGCCTATAATTATTACTTCCCTATTATATTTGACCCTCATGTACTTAATAAAATATTCCTCCCCAATGCAGCACGTGAAAGGCTTGATGCCAAAGTGAGTGACTTCAAAATCATGTTCAGTGTACATTAATATGTTCCATAATTTTACTTGGCTCATTTACAAAGTACAAGTAAGATCTAATTAGTCTGGCACTTTGATACTCTATTCTCAACAAAAGGAAGATGATTACCTTAAAAAAATATATAAAAGATTCAAAACTAAATCAGGACCTAAATTACAATTGTTGAGCTGTGAGGAACAGCAAATTCAACTAATCCCTATTTGCATGTGCCAATTAGCAAAGTATGAATCAAACTCCTATATAAATGGAAATGGGTAACATTTGCTCCTCTGGTAAGATAATGTTTCTCATTAACACAAGCAAAACCTTCTGACATTTAGAAACAGTGAAATCCCTTCTTTTAAAGCAACAACAAAAAAGATGGATGATTTTATTTGCCAGAAAGAATGTATAAAAAAACATTTAGGTTGAATGAGCCAAACTGTTGAGTGTAGATGGAGATTGTATTTAATGAATGAAAGACCCAAAGAAAAGGTGGATAAGAGAGCACTTACTGGATGGTGAAACCCATGTGCTACTTAGTTTTTGGAAGTGAAATACGCCGCATCTTTCCAGGTTCAGATACATTCTCACGTTTCTAAAAGGCAAAATAAGCAATAGGACCGCACATTTTGAAAGCAAATAGATGTAACATTTTCCACCAGGTTATTTTTGGAAAGCTTGAAAAGTGAAAATTTCCAGGTCTTATGCAGTCAAGTCACCAACCTTCATCTCTGAGTGAGGAGCTCGTTGTGTTCCTCCTGCTCCTTGGGCTATCAAGACTGCTCTTCAAGGCGACACTTTGTTTCCTCTCGGCTGCAGGTAGTATGGGTTCTTCTCTGTCTCCCTATTAACCTGGTTTTAGTACTTGCATGCACTTGCTAGTGCTCTTCTGGTTAGGCAGCAGAGTTGTACGGTGTCCTGCCAGACTCTGGTTGCTCCTTGAGTCAGCAGGTTGGGAAGCTCTGGAGGAGGCCCAGGAGAAGAAAGGAGTCTCAGCTATTGCGAAACAGCTGCACCACCTACTAGTGCCTGACTTCTAGCGTGGGCCTCAGAGCAAGTCTCTCAGGCTGAAGGCTCCTTCTGCCATGGTTTAGACTGGAAAGAAAAGGGAAAACCCTGGGTAACTGAGTTACGCCTCCTGGCACCAGAGCCTCAGTTCAAAGAACAGGGAGCACATACAATTTAAACAGGGTCCATGCAGTGATAAAAAATCAGTCTTCTTAGAATGCAGGTTAAAAATGGATCATAAGTATAAGAAGATAATTTATTCTTGAGGGGAAATTTTCCAATTGTCTGTATTGCATTATCCCCAATGAAAGTGTGAAATGGATATAAAGTAAACTATTAGGAAAAAATTGCTCAGAATGTTGCGGTCCTGCCCGCGAGGAGCGCGGGCAGGCTCCTTACCTCTGCAGCCAGTCGGACCGCTGACACTGCTTTCCTCGCGGCAGATGTGCCGCCGTCGCCGGGCTCCTCCCCAGCTGCCTCCGGTCCTGCACGGCAGGGTCGGGCCGCTGGGAGCTCCCTCATGTGGCTGGGGATTGCCGCTGCCGCTCCTGCTTCCCCGAATCAGCTGGGGCCATCCCCGCAGCTGTTTCCACGAGGCTGGGGTCTTCAGCCAGCAGGGAGGCCATCCCTGCCAGTGCCTGCTGCAGTCTGGGTCCTCACCCGGCAGGGAATCAGTCCCTGCCAATGCCTGCAGCCACCTTTTGCTTCCTGCAGCTCTCTATGCTTCTTACCTGATGTCTTCATGGCTGGAAGCCGCTCCTGCAGCCTGCCATCTCTCCTTACCTTCAGTTCCATGGCAGGGCTGCTCCAGCTGCCTGCCTGCTTCTCCTTGGGCCTTCCACGTGGCTGGGAACGCCACCAAAGATCCTGTCTCTCTTCTCCCAGCTCTCCTTAGGCACGGGCGCGTGCCTCTCTCCAGCTTTGCAAGGGCCAGCCAGGTGTGGCCCTCTTCAGCCCTACAAAAGGGCTCAGCATCCATTCCAGCTTTGCCTTTGCAAGGAGTTGGTCACTCCTGGGATTCTGCTGTCCTTCGCTCCAGGAGTCGTCCTTGTTCCAGCATTTCTTCAAGGTCCTGTGTTTCCTGTTCTTAGTTGGAGCTCCTCGTCTTGTCTTATTGTCTACGTTCCAGTTCTGATGTTCACCTGCTGTTCCAGATGTCCGTGTTCCAGCCCTAAGGTCTGTCTCCCAATCCAGTATCTGTGTTCCAGTCCAGATGTTTGTTTCTGATGTCCATGACCCAGCTCTGATATCGCTTCTCCTGATCCTGAAGTCCGTGATCCCGTCTTGCTCTCCTGAACCCCTGGTTCCTCGTTCTTGAGTCTTCTGTACGCTTGGTACCCCGCGGCAAGCCATGTTGTGGTCCGCGACCAGCCCCACGGGCAGGCTGAGTAGGGCGCTTCATGATGCAAGCCTTGTACCTTGTTCCTGAGTCTTCTGAAAGCCTAGTACCTTGTTCCTGAGTCTACGTCTGTGTCTGAGTCTTCGTCTGTGCATCCCAGAACCTCATTCCTGAGTCTGTCTGTGCCTGAGTCTACGTCTGTGCATCCAAGTACCTCGTCCCTGAGTCTCGTCTGAATCTCCATGTTCCGGTCTTCGCTGCCCTGAACTCCATCTGGCCTGCCGCTTCTTGCCGTACCCTGCGGCAGGTCTGAAAGGGCTTGGAACAGTCAGAGGACTGTTCATAAAACCACCATTGCGTTGTTGGTCTTCCGAAGCGTGCAGGTCCGGAGGAGGGCCAGTATCTCCAGTCTTCAGTCCAGCCTCGCTCCTGTCCAGCCCATGCTCGGGCATGCCTTGCCTACCGCGGCACCTCTTCGGAGTTCCTCTGGGGTCGGGCCGTGGCCCAAGGACACACATCTCTTGGTAAGTGGGACCGCTCTCCTAGTGCTCCCCAAAACTGAATACTGTAAACACCAAACTAATTTGCAAACAAAAATGCTCGGAAAAAACTTTAAACTTAATTTTTAAATGGCCATCATAATAACGCCAAAAAGGCTGCATTTATTATGACTAATGTGCAAAATGTCTTGTCATCTCAAGCGTTCTCAGATAAGTGCTTTACCCACTTTTTTATTTGCTTAAAAAAAAGAGACTAAACAAATTCAAATGTATTGATAACATCGATATTACCATGCCTTGGTATATGAGCCATTCACTTGCTATGAGCTATTTTCCTGCTTTAAATGACCAACAATTGTACCACTCATGCCATTTTGGACATTAGTCATTTAAACAATGAATGCAGCCCTTTTGGCATTATTATGATAGTCTGAGCATTTTTCTTTACAGATTAGTTTGCTGTTTATTTATTTATTTAAGATATTTCTATACTGTCTTAACAATGTATAATTGACCAAAATGGTTTACAATAGTATTAAAATAAAATCATAAAATAAAATAGAACTAAAATAAGAGAACATAACTAAGAATAACAACATTATATTAGCTTATATTGTTTGAGCAAAAGACAAAACGAAAAATAATCAAATAAAATAAATAAAAGTACTTCTCTGACATCTGTACTTTTCGACATCTTAATATGTCGTAAAACTAAACTTCCTATTCTTATGATTACTTTAAAAATCAAGAACAGCCAGAAAATGAAGAACCGAAAAACCTGAAAAAAGGAGTACCAAATATGTGAGCTTTCTCTGATTTGCTGAGCTATTATTGGTCTGTACTGCAAATGCTTCTTTGAAGAGGTAGGTTTTTAGTGATTTTTTGAATTCTTTACTATCGGTGATTTGCCTCAAAACATTTGGGAGTGAGTTCCATAATATGGGACCTGCTACAGAAAACGTCTTTTCTCTCATGATATTCAGTCTGGCTAGTCATACTGTAGGAACTTCAAGCAGATTCTTGCTGATGGATCTGAGATTTCTCGTTGGTTTGTAGAGTTGCAAGGAGGTGCCCAACCATATGGAATCTTGGTTATTTATGAGTGCGTGTAATAATGACAATGTTTTATATTTAATTCTATATTTAATTGGTAACCAGTGTAATTTGATTAAGATGGGGGGTGATATGCTGCTTCATTGCTGTACCAGTTAATACCCGGGCTGCTGCATTTTGAATCAATTGCAAAGGTTTAATTGTGGAGTCCGGTAGGCCTAGGTATATCCATTACAATAGTCTAAACCTGAAAAAATTAAAGATTGAAGTATTGTTTGGAAATCAGAAGAATAATAATGGCCTCAGCTGTTTCAGGATATGTAATTTGAAGGACGAGTTTTTAACAGTATTGGAAATATGTTGCGTCAATGATAGATTTGTATCTATTAGTATTCAGAACAATTTTTTCCTAATGGTCTATGTTACATTTTGCTCTTGTTTCTTTCTTTTTTTTTTTTTTGATAGTATGGATTTAAAGTATGCATGGTCACTTAAACCTGTTTTTTTTTTCCCTTCAGAAGATTTCTGCTAAAAATGTACACGCAAAGATGTGGAAATGCGATGCATTTCCTCTCCACCCTGGCCCCTGAATGGGGCTAGGGATTGGAAAACTGAAGAGTTGGTATGGATGGGCAGTCTAGCTAGTCAGTAGGGTCCTTTTCTGCTGTCACATTTCCGTATTTCTAACAATACCTGTGTTATAGATTAACGTGCTGACCTTTACCTGCATTGAGGGAGGGAAAGTTTCATTCAGCCGATTAGCTCAGGTAAAATGCTTTACATCTGCATAAATTGCTTTCCCTGTTGCTCTATCCATGAGCATCTTGGATTATCAATACTCTTATTTTGTATGAATAATAGTAAACTATAGCCATTGGGGCAGATTTTTAAATGAGCGCGCGCGGGGTACATTTGTGCGCGCTACCCGGTGCGCACAAATGTATACCCAATTTTATAACATGCGTGCGCTGACGCACACGTTTTAAAATCTGGGGTCGGCATGCGTAAGGGGGTGCACACTTGTGCACCTTGCGGGTGCCGAGCCCTAGGGGAGCCCCGATGGCTTTCCCCATTCCCTCCGAGGCCGCTCCGAAATTGGAGCGGCCTCGGAGTGAACTTTTCTTCCGCTCCCCCCACCTTCTCCTTCCTTCCCCTAACTCACCCCCCAGCCCTACCTAAATCCCCCCCTACCTTATTTCATTTTTTATGCCTGCCTCTGGCAGGCGTATCTTGCACACGCTGGCCAGCTCCGGCGCGCCATCCCCCGGCATAGCCGCTGTGCCGGAGACCTCGGTCCCACCCCCATACCGCCCCCTTCCCGCCCCTTTTTCAAAGCCTCGGGACATATGCGCGTCCCGGGGCCTGTGCACGCCACCGAGCCTATGCAAAATAGGCTCGGCGTATGCAGGAGGGGTTTTAAAGGGTTACGCACGTAACTCTTTGAAAATCTACCCCATTGTGTTCTTTTCTACCTATTAAATTCAGGAGCGGCAGCTTTGAATTAACTTTTCTAAGTTTATCAGGATCTGTGGCTAAGATCAAAATCTTTGTCTAATCAATAACACTTCCCCACCTCTCCTCAAGTGACTGAAGACTTCTCAGCCAACCCTTCTAACAATATATATATTACAGGCTCGTTTCATGTCTTCAATTCAGAAACACCACAATACAATTTGACTGGCTGCCCCCAAGCTTCCTCAGATCTTTCCACAGGTTTTCGTCATTAAAAATCATATCTGCAGTTTCTGAATTTCTTATGTTTTATGCTGAAGATATTCTCACAGGCATGGTCAATGCACAGCTCAGATCCTCATCTCATTTTCATGGCAAATTGGCTCCCCTGCCACTTAGTTTTCCATGATGCGGTCAATTCCTTGGTGTTGACGTCAACTCATGTCCAGGTGTGCCAGCATGCAGAGAAGCCTCCCATTTGTCTTTACAGAATGCCCAAAGCCTTCTCAGAAATTACATTAAAAATGAAAACTGGCACAGCATTATATTCCAAAATCTTGCACATATCTTCACGACTCTGGCACTGTTATATTTACTGCAGAAAGCAAAAGGGATGTGCTGACACTTTATTATAGAAGGACGGTCCCAGTTTGCTGCACTGGAGAAAGGAAATGTTAATTGGAAAGATCATTTTTACTCTCAGGGGAAAATTGGATGTATAAATGGAGCAAGCACTAGTATACAATTGAACAAGGATCTGATACAATGTAAAAGGAGAGTATTAAATATGGGAATCCCATTGGAAGTGCTGACTGTACTGAAGGTAGACCCCTTTTAAGTTTTCTATATATTATTTTCCTTCACTTGGCATCCTCATTAGTTATCTTTTTTGATTTCTTTTATTTTTGATAAAATAATTATTTTTTATTTTTTTCTCTTTTATTCTTCATTTTTTAGTTTTCACCTTTTTTGGGTTCTCATTTTTTTGTTTTTTTATTTTTTCTATTATGGTACATTTCTTTTATTTCATTGTTTTTGTTCAAATAGGCATAATCAATGCGATATTTTCTACATTGATCAAATCAAGTCCTGGTAAAATGAAGTAAGCATTACATATTATATTTTTGATGTTCATAATGAGTTTTATAACCAGTATTGACTCCATCGTTTATACCTTTACATTATCTATGACACAAAGTCACCATCTCTAATCTCTCTGCATAACAATGCTGTTTAGTTTTTGCATTAATTTTTTGTCTGCCATGCATGTATGTTGTCATCTACTGTATTGTATCCATAAGTACACACATACTCTTATACACATATATATGTAGTTGTTTTGATTTTATGTCTCCTAAAACATGATCGTTTTATGACACATATTTTAAATGAATGTATGTTTATTGTTAGTTTTATATACATGTAATTTTTTTATATGTATGTGGTTTAATATTTATATGTATGTGTTTTAATTGTTTGTATGTCCATTTTTAGTTGCCCCTGAGGCAGCTCTGTGCAAGGGAGCGAAACTCGGCCAGAGTCGGGCCTTTTAATAAAGGGCTTGTCCTCATCCGATTCCTGTTGTCGTCACTAGTGCAAACTGTATTGCACACTTACAGGTAATATCAAGGTGATACTTGTCCTGTATTCTCTGAATAAGAGCCAGGCAAATAGTTTCACCTGAAAAGTATATTTTTAAACCAGCCCAGAAAAATTACATTTCCGAAAAATGCTGGTGATGGTTATAATGCAGCAACATTTTTAAAATCTACTTAGAAGCACATTATTATGCAATATGCATCTGGCATTGCAAGTGCAGCCTGGAATGAATGCATAGTTAATATTGGTCAAGTAATTTTTCATTCAGCTATTTCAATTATGCACTCACCCCAGGATGAACCAGGGCTTTCTGCAAATAGATTTAAAGCACATATGTGGCTGATGAATACAGTTTATACACAACATCACAGAGGCACTACAATGAAAATGTCTGAGGGAAGCCCAGCAATACTGGTGTAAGCCTGGTGAGATTTCTCCATTTAAAGAGCCTTGTCTGACTCTCTGGTTTCATCCAACGTTTCCATAGTTATTCCACTTATACTGACCACGGTGGGAATACGCTTCTGAACACAACAATGAGAGTCAAGGCATGATGGGAATGTTAAGAACGATGGCATCAATCAGCAATGTACAGCTGAGCAAAACATGGAAGGAAATCAGATACCAATACAATTACTAATTACTCAAACATGTTCATTTAGCTTAGACAATTGATTTACCTGTCTTACTCTCAATCTTGGCAGAGCTCATCTTTGTAGAAGAAATAGTGCTTGATGAAGTAGCCAACATTATAATAGAGAAAACACACCACACAATTCTCTTCAGAAGGAAATGCAATGAGAAATTGTTCTGAAAAAACAAAAAGGCCTGCACTGTTTTTACGTTTAAAATACTGATAGGATAAGTCTAAATCTGCAGACACATAATGAACACCCATCTATTGTATCCAAATCCTTCCTCGTGGACTCTTCTTATCAGCAAGAAACAACTATCAGACAAGATTATAAATAGGGAAGATGAATGTGCCCTTTATTCATGCCATCTTCATGAGCTCCCTGAACAAAGTGAAATATATTATTTCCGCTGGGAGCGGTGGCTTCTGTGTGTGCTCTCCATCACTAATGGACGCCTGCAACAAAAACTAAATCTACTTTATTGTGGTAAGTTAAACCATGAGTTGCAGTATCTTTTGCATAAATGGCATCTTCAACATCAGACAGAAACATAGCGAAAACCATGACAAGAGAAGCTAATGTGTGCGATGATGGCTGGAGAGGTTCAGGAACACGATTGGAGGCTGAAAAGTTTAGGTTAAATGCCCTTTGCAGGACAGGTGAAGGTACTTGCTGAGATATTCAGATACATTCATAAAAATTGATCTTTTTCTCAGCATCTGATTTAGACATCAGTTAATATTTTTTGTGGAATCACTCACACTTCTTTTGCTAAGAAATGTCACATGGCTGTAGCCCTGTTTGTTCCCTGATTTGGATGCATCAGGTCACATCTGACCAGGCAATTGCTGCCTGAGCGAGGGATGAGATGGTGCTCCCCCCCCCCCCCCCCCTTAGCCTGCAACAGATACTGTATGCAGTGCAATAATGGAAACCAGAAACATAAAAAAATAACATCAAGAAATATAAATTACCAATAATACTACATCCTTATTAATAAAAAAAAAAAAATTCAAAACAGCTGAACAGAATATTTTTATTCTCTGGAGTACAATTAAAAACTTTCTTTGTAAAAATAAAAATGTGTTAAATATTTCCAGAATACCAATAAAATATTTTGCTTCAGCAACAACAACATATTTTACAACATCAAATAATTAAAACTACTAAGGTTTTTAAAAATTCCCTAGTTCTCAATCCCTGGGAGCATTTGATTCTAGTGTCTATGAGATTGTTGTGGCTTCGTTAGTGGAGGGGAGGAGGAGGAGACACAAACTTTCTCCTCCCTCTCATGTGCTCACTCTCAAACACTGATACACACAAACCCATACATACAGACGCATGCACACTGGCTCTTTCTCACTCACTTTCATATGCACTTGCTCATGGGCTCTCACACATATATACATACTTGCTTTCATGCTCCCACACATGCATGCTCTCTGACATATAATACTTTCTCAAGCTCCCACACATGCACTCTCCCAGACACATGAGCACTGAGATGTCGACACACACACTGACTCCCATGCACTCTGTAATGCTCACACACCTGCATGCTGGCTCACACTCTCACATACTCACACATATGCATGCTGGCTCACACATACTCTTTCACACCTACACACATGCATGCTCACACCTACTCTCACATGCTCACACACACTCACTTTTCACCCCCTGGGCATCCAAATTAAAAATAAAACCTTTTTACTTACACTGATCAGGGGGATCCAGGCTGAGTTGCCTGTTTATAATCCTGGAAGTGGCCCATTGTGTGGGCTGAAAGGGCTTAATGCTGGGAGGGAGGAGGAAGGATTGGGGTAAGGGTTCATTTTTTGCCGTTGCTAAGCTTAACGGGGGCCTAGGAGCAGACAGAAGTACAAGACCTTCAGTTGGCAGTGAGGCAGCGAAGCAGGAGATCTGCTGGCTGCCTCTCACTGGCAGAGGAAGAAACAACGGCAGAGGAGCATGAGAAAGCCACGACAGTATGTCCTGCTGCTGCGGTGAAACAGGGGGAGGGGTACCTGAGGAGAGTAGGGAGCAGGACCCAGGCCCATGCGGCCATGATGCTGGTTAGAAGGAGAGTGGGAAGCATGCTGCTGCTGCCATGAAAATGAAAAGCAGACAACAGCAAGCATAGGGGAAGTTTGCAGCTCTTAGAAAAGAGCTACTGCATGGCTGGTGTTGATTGCAGTGGTTCCACGAACATGGGTCTGCTCTGGCCAACACCAAGTTATGTGATTGGCTGAATCGGCCCACAAGGGCATGCCCAAAGCCGCAATAGGCCAAGCTGCCCTTGCACCCTCCCCTCTCTCCTCCATTCACACATCCCTTGTCCTTTGGCATCTCTGGCTCTTCGTTGGCTGTTGAGGTTTCTTCTGCCCAGCAGTTGATGTACTCTCCAACAGAAGTGCTGAGTCTTCTTTTGCTGGTGGGGTCCAGTCCTCACCAGCCAATTTTATGAGAGGCTGTCAAATCTTATTTTAATAGCGAGGCCCAGCATCCACGTCAGCTGATGTCCCTGGAAGTGGCCCATTGTGTGGGCTGAAAGGGCTTTTCAGCAGGGCAGCCAGGTCTCCCTGCTGGTGGGTTAGGCTCCGCCTGAGGCTTCTTCAGTTTTTTGGCTATCGGCGGGTTGTACTTGGCCTGTGGTGCTCAACTCCTGTTCTTCTATTGGCAGCGCACAACTTGTCTTTAACTTCTGCTGCCAGCGGCCTCCAGTTTTACAGCTACAAGCAGCATGTGGGTAGGTTCCACTGGCCACGGAAGAGCCTTTTATTCTGCCGCTGGCGGGATGGGGCCTCATCCTTTTACGCCAGTGAGGTGAGCTGCCAGGCAGTTTGGGGGCACTTTTTGCCACTCCAAAATGTTGCCGCCTGAAGTGGCCGCCTCACCCTGCCTCATTATAGAACCGCCCCTTTATCTGACTCTACATGCCTAATTTTGGGACAATTGAAAGGAAGTCTAGTTCTGTATGAATTTGACTGACCACTCTCATGATCTTGATATTTACTGGCGTAGAAGACCAAATGTTGACTTTTTATTTTTGAAACCTATCCAAAAGTCTTTTTTTGGATGCCCCCATTCCAGCTCCGGTAATCACCCAAGCTCATAAAATGTGCTGGGGGCTATAGAGTCATAAAAACTATCTGCTAACAGTATAGATTCAGAAATAAATACACTTTGTCTCATTTGTATTGCATTGTATGATTCATGGACGGATTTACCACTTGTGTACCCCTAGGCAAAGGCAGGAGCTGAGGTCTCTGTGAAATTGCAGGTTGGAAAAAGGAATGGTCCCTTACAAAAATGAGCTACAGTCAATATGTCGCTTCCTGCTTCCTGCGGACAACCTTGTCTCCCCTTAGACCCATCCCCTTCAAGACAAATAGCACCCTCAAAAAAGATGTATCCGATGTATCTGAAGATTGGAAGATGGCCAATGTACCCCCCTATATTTAAAAAGGGATCCGGGAAACTATAGACCGGTGAGCCTGACTTCAGTGCAGGGAAAAATTGTGGAAACTGTTATAAAGAATAAAATCACAAAACATTTAGATAGACCTGGTTTGATGGGACACAGCCAGCATGGATTTACCTAAGGGAAGTCTTGCCTCACAAATCTACATTTTTTTTTGAAGGGGTGAATAAACATGTGGACAAAGGTGAACCAGTAGAGGTGGTGTATTTGGATTTTGAGAAGGCATTTGACAAAGTCCCTCATAAGAGGCTTCTAAGAAAACTAAAAAGTCATGGGATAGGAGGTGATGTCCTTTTGTGGTTTGCAAGTTGATTAAAAGACAGGAAAAATAGAGTAGGATTAAAAGGTCTGTTTTCACAGTGGAAAAAGATAGTGGAGTGCCTCAGGGAGCTGTACTTGGATCGGTGCTTTTTAATATATTTATTAATGATCTGGAAAAGCGGTACAATGACTCAGGTGATCAAATTTGTGGATTGTGATAAATTGCTGGAGGACCTTATGAGACTGGAAAATTGGGCATCCAAATGGCAGATGAAATTTAATGTGGATAAGTGCAAGGTGATGCATATAGGGAAAAATAACCCTTGCTGTAGTTACACAATGTTGGGTTCCATATTAAGAGCTACCACCCAGGAATGAGGTCTAGGCGTTATAGTGGATAATACATTGAAATCATCGGTTCAGTGTGCTGCGGCAGTCAAAAAAGCAAACAGAATGTTAGCAATTATTAAGAAGGGAATGGTGAATAAAACGGAAAATGTCATAATTCCTTTGTGTCTCTCTATGGTGAGACCGCACCTTGAATACTGTGTACAATTCTGGTCTCCGCATCTCAAAAAAGATATAGTTGCACTGGAGAAAGTGCAGAGAAGGGCAACCAAAATGATAAGGGGCATGAAATGGCTGCCCATTGAGAAAAGGCTAAAGAAGTTAGGGCTGTTCAGTTTGGAGAAGAGACAACTCAGATGGGATATGATAGAAGTCTACAAAATCATGAAAGGACTTGAACACGTTAATGCAAATCAGTTATTTACTCTCTCAGATAATAGAAGAACCAGGGGACACTCTATGAAGTTAGCAAGTAACTTATTTAAAACAAATCAAAGAAAATTATTTTTCACTCAATGCATGATTAAGCTCTGGTATTCATTGCCAGAGGATGTGGTTAGTGCAGTTAGTGTATCTGGGTTTTACAAGGTTTGGATAAGTTCCTAGAGGAAAAATCCATAAACTGCTATGATGATAATTAATAAGCAATAGTAGCTTGTGATCCATCTAATGTTTGGGTACTTGCCAGGTTCTTATGGCCTGGATTGGCCACTGTTGGAACCAGGATGCTGGGCTTGATGGACCCTTTTTCTGACCCAGTATGGCATTTTTTATGTTCTTAAGGCATTCCTAGGCAGGTGCCTACTCTACTAATAAGAAAACCAGCCCTGGCAAGTCTAACAAGACTCTTCCTGGCTCTCCTGAATGTCTGAGGTAAAATAATTCACTTGCTATAGGAGCACAGCTTTCAGTTTGAAAGGGGGAAGTGTACAGAGTAAAAAGCAGCTTAGATCTGTGAAATCTTGTTTTTTGTTGGTAGCTCATCAGAAGCTGTCTCCATCTTTTATCTAAACTTGCTTTGTTATAGCAGAAGGATAGTTACAATCTGATCTGATCTGTCTTTCACTTTGAATGTCATTGTAGTCTGACAGCTCTATCAGTATGGTAAAGACAAAGGAAACCTAAAATTCTGTCCTGCAAAACACAGAATATTTTTGTATCAGAGCCTGGATTTTAAAAATGAACATCATCTTCAATGTACTGGCCTGGTCAATAAACATGAACATTTTCCAACAGAATTTCATCAGCTCATGACTGATTTTAAACTTATTTTGGGGATCTCCTTCTTGTGACTTTAGAGAAAAGGAACTTGCTGTCTTACGTATAAATAAAAACAAATCAAGGTCTTCAGTGCTGATTCCTCACTTCTTTACAGGCATCATCTCCTCCTTCTTGGCTTCTCTGAACTTCCTGTGAGTCCTCACATCTTCTCTATCCAGTGAATCAGGCCCTGAGCTGGAAGATGTAAGGCTTTTCTCTCTTTCTGTGTTTATTATAAAAGATTTTTATGAATCGGGTCCTGAGCCAGTGCAAAGATACTGAAAGAATTAGCTACACTGATGAATTTAACCAACAATAAAAGTCAGGTTCAGTGTGCAAGCTAATTGTTGGAATATGTAATCTCAGGGCTGGATTTTGTGGTGGGTGAGCTGGGTGATTGCCTGGGGCACGGTGAGCTGGGGTGCACTCTTGGCACTGCCAGCATCACTCATCATGGAGCTCATGGTCATGGCATATCCTATCTAGCCGTGGTCGAAGGGAAGCCCAGGGAGTGCCATAAGGTGTGGGGGGGTGGGGGGGGGGAGGGACGACACACTTTTCACCCAGTGCGCCATCTCATGGGATTTACTAAAATGTTTTTCATGATGTGAGGATGCGGGCTATGCCACCATGCCCCTGGGTCTCCCTAGGCATGTGAGGTGCACCAACACTCGAAGGCCCTGTGGCAGGAAACTGAAGCACCGGCGCTCAGTGATGATGTCGCACAGCTGAGTGGTTAAGCCCCAGCCATGTCCGATGCCTTGCAGTGCATGTTGCTTGCTGTATCTGTGCTTTACATTCCCTTATCTTGCCTCCTTGTTACCCTGCCTCATTCTGCCTTGCCTTGTCTTGCCCTGTTTGTGTCTTGGTCCCCAGTGCCTTGTCTTCGACTTGTCTGGCATCTCTGCCTGACTCCTGATTATGACCCTTGCTATGAACTTGGCTACTGTTCTGCCTGCTGCTTCCCCCGATCTTGAGTTTGGCCCTGACCAATACTTACTACGTGACTTTGTCTGACCGCTCCTTACAGGACTCTCGCCTAAGCCCTGCCAGCCCCTGGAATGCAAAAGCTCAAGCTGCGTGGAATGGGGTTGGTATAGGAGACGCGCGGTTCGCTTGCTAGGCTGTGTCAACCACACCTCAGCCCAAGGGCTCACATCCGTGACAGATAGGTGTAAGTCTGGCAGGATGGACCAGGCGGACGTTTTTCTGCAAGGAGAGGAAACCTGACTATGAGGAAAGTTTCTGGCAGCAGAAAATAATATAGACTGCAGCAAAGCAAACTGTAAAGCCTTTCATTTCTCCTGAATATTTTGTCTGAAAATGTGTTATGCCAAGGGATTGGTTCTTGTGAAAAGAGGTTGCATTCCTTAACTTTTCATTTTTGCAGTAACAGTAGCAAATGAGTTGCTAAAAAAAAACTATTTTTAATCTTCACAGATGGGGGCACAGATCCTTGTTTGCAGCAGCAAAATAAGACTTGAGATGCCAACTTGAAATCTAATCCAAACATTTAAATTCTCTGAATGAAATTCACAAATCAAACCCTTCTAAATTGGGATAAGACAGCTGGGAGGTGTCATTCTGTTAGAGTAACTGTAGTATGTACTATTTTATAATAGTGTGCACTAAAACATCCGGACTCTACCCCCACCCCATCTTACTCCATCCGTGGAGCCAAAGTGAGGCTAAATGGACATTACTCCACATGATGCTGGCCTCAGGTCAGCTAGCGCTGCTTAGAAATGCAGCACTGGTGGAACAGGTGCAATGGAGTCCTGCCCATGATTGGGGCAAGATGGAAGGAACAGGAAAGCAAGGGAGGATGATGCTTTGCCACCAGAGGGGGGAGGGGAGGGGCAGCCCAGCACGACCGAGTGTGCGGCAGCAGGAGAGGCAGAAGGAGAAAGGCTGCAGGCCGCTGGCGCTGAACCCACTAGCAGCCGAAGAAGGAGAGGTCCGTCTTCTGTTTATGTGCGTGCGTGCCTGCACACAACTTCCATCCCCCCCCCCCCCAAAAGCAAAAAGATTGGTGAGCTGTGGTAGAGCTCATCCCACCGTGGTCCGAAGACAGCAGGAGACCATGTGTGTGTCTGAGAGTCTACGTGTCACACATAGGCTCACACAGGCTCTCACACAGACACACACACACGCAAACGATCTCACACAGACACACACATATGTGTCACATATAAGCTTTCACAGGCACACACACACACAATATATTTGTGAGGGAGAGGGAGTGTGTGAGAGAAAGAATGTGTTATTGTGCGTGTGTGTGAGAGAGAAGATAAAATTTGTGCGGCCCTACCTCCTCCAATCCACGACAATCTCAGGGTGACTGGAAATGAGAAGATCCCAGGTATGGAGAGCAGGAAATGTTTAAATCCTTATTAGTTTTAATTATTGGGTGTAATTTGATGATTCTGCTCTTTTGAACTATTTAATTTTTGGGGGGTGGAAATAGAACATTTTTTAATTATTGGATTTTTTATTCATCAGATGTTTTGAAATATTTTATTGGTGGGAAATTTTGGATATTCTTATTCATAAACTGAAATATTTATTCTTTTTATGAATATGATTTTACTATTATGATTGATTTTATTATGTGATGTTTTATGAAGAATGGTAATGCGCCTGTTTTTCCATTGCTGCTCTGCTGGCTTGCTGTGGGTTCCAGTTCAGTTCTTCTGAGCACGTTTCTGTTAATACTTTCTGATCTCTTTTTTCTATATTTGGTGAGGGTCTCTCTGTGTTCTGCGTATGTGATGGACGTGAGGTATTTTGTTGGCATGTAATTGTTGTTCTGCTGGCTTGCTGTGGGTTCCAGTTCAGTTCTTCTCAGCTCGTTTCTGTTAATACTTTCTGATCTCTTTATTCTATATTTGGTGAGGGTCTCTCTGTGTTCTGCGTATGTGATGGAGGTGAGGTATTTTGTTGGGATGTAATTTCTGGGAAGGGATCTATAGCATCCTGGTTTCCTAATAAGAGTTTTATTGGTGTTCTAGGTCCTGGTGTGATATGTGCAGTGCTGCCTTTGTATAGATAAGGTTGTTAGGGTTGTTTTGGTATGGGAGGTTTACTACATTGTAATGGTAATTCTGTTTGTTCATGGCTTTCAGAGGGCCAAGCCCACACCCATCACGCATTACAAAACATCTAATGCCATAGGAGCTCCAAGGATCTTTTTTGCAGAGTTTTCTGGTTGGCACCACAGCAGTGCCTGTAAATATAATATGCAGGTTGTAAGTGATATTTTTGCCTCAGAAGACTGTACTCTTGAATGTTCTTTTTTCATGTAAAATTTGTTATAAATGCATAATTTAATTGTGTGTGTCTGTAAAGGGTGTGGGAGTGGGTGGGGGGTGGTGTGTGTGCAAGGCTGTGGGGTTTGCCTAGGGTACCTAATGCCCTTCCCTATCCATGGGTTCTGGGGGGGAGGGGAGTGTCAGTTTTTAAAAATATAGATTGCAGTTCGGAGCTGGGCTTTATTTGATGGTCCTGGGACAGATACTGAATGAATCTGGGGGAGGCAGCAAAAAAGCTAGCACCGGCCCTGGCGGTGGGGCGGGGGGGGGGGGGGTGCTTTTTAAAATGTTAGTGGTGCAGGATTTTTGGCTGGGGTGGGGATGAAGGACAACTGGTGCTGCTGCTTTCTTCTGTTTGAAAAAGAGTCAAAACAAAAAATTAACATTTGGTTTGTCTTTATTTTGTTTGGTTCTCAAAATGTAATTAAACAAAATAGGAAATTTAGTTGAGATTTCATATTTCATATTAATTGCTGACCTGGGATCCCGTGATTTAGGCTGTCCCTCATCTGGTTTTGACGGTGGCACCATAAGCAATGCATTCCCTGCTGCATGAAGAGCTGCAGCTCTCCTAGCTCTTAACTGAATTGTCCTCCTAGAGAGAACAAGTTTCTGGAGCAGCTGATAGGCATTTGAAAGTTTTCCTTCTTTCAGTGCACATTAGAGAACGTGCAAAAGAAGACCTTGCTCAAATGTTGATGTTCCTGTCCCTCACTCACACCACTTTCTTCCAGGGAATCTCTCCACTTAGCTCACTGTTATTTATATAACTCTGACCTTTCCGTAAACTTGGCTGCCAATCACAGAACTAGACAGAATTACTCTTAGGTGATGCTTTGAAGGCCAGGAGATAGCCCCAAGTGTTTAGTTGACTGTTTGAACTTTTCTAATTGGTACAAAGTGCCTGGACATTTTTTCAGCTAGCTCAGTATTTTACCACCCAGTTGTTCAGTATTTCTAAGCCTTTGGACAATAGTTGAATTGATGTTATTTGGTGTTATGGGCTGATGAAGAATATGAATGCATGAGTAATGATACTTGCTAGGAGGCCGAAATACTAAGGTACGATAATTAATGTATAATAACCGTCCATGTTAATATCATGCTAAACAAATTTGGAGGTAAACAGCACACTGTCATTATCGCAGAAAACCTTTAACTACACCTCTTTGAGTTTCATGTGATATTGGCTGTATGTTGACATTCACATGTTTTAACATACATTATTTAGCTAAATGAGCAAAGGTAATGAGTTGATTTATAATTATGTGGCCCATTACCCATACAACAAAGTTTGCGATAGCTAAACAACACACACAAAATTTTGAAAACAGCATGCATTTGCCAATGTAGCGCGCATTAACACACTTGCAAACCTTTGTTCATAAACATCTAAGATTGCAAAACTTTCTCTGAGGCCATAAAGGCAGACAGTCACTGGGTAGAAGCCCATTTAAGGTTGGGATGGATAAAAATTCAACCTGATTTCCATGGCCGTTGAAGACTGGCCCTCCCACAATGCAGCTAAAATGTGGAACAATATGTGAGGAAGAGTTCTCGGCAAAGGTGTAGCAAGGGTCTCCGGTGCATTTGTGTTGTCTCCCCTGCACCCCCCCGCCTTTCTCCCCCACCATTGCATCACCACATGACACAACTGTGAGGGATCTCTTTTCACTGGGGAAGGGTGGGAACCCAGCCAGCATGTCAACATAGTGCCGTAGTGCAGGGCCAGTGCTAACTTTTTTGTAGCCCTGTATGAACAGTTACAGTGCTGGCCCTTCTTCATTCTGGTTTTTTTTTTGTTTGCTTTATTGTTTTCCCTTTTATTTGTATTCCTTTTTTAATCAGGGTCAGTGCAAGGGTATTAGGCACCCTAAGTGAATCTTACAGCTTTGTGCCCAGCCTTCACCCTACCATGGCCCTCTCCACACACAATTTCAAATTATGCATTTATAATAAAAGATTTTACATGAAAATGGACACTCAAAGGACAGTCTTTTGAAATAAAATTATCACAACAGCATGTATATTATATTTACATGCACTGCTGTGGTGTCAACCAGAAAACCCTGTATAAAATCCAAAAAGACCCTTGGAACACATATGATATTAGGACTATTGTAACACATGTTGGGTGTGGGCTTGGTCCCCAGAAAGCCACGAGCAAGCTAAATATACTAAACATCCCATTCCAAAATAGCACTAACAGCCAGCACTCAAACAATTGCAACCCTATGCAAAAGTGACTCTGCAAACATTACACTAGGCCCTAAAACACCAATATGCCTCCTTTTGGGAAAACAGAACAAACCAAGCTTCTATAGATCCCTACATAGAAATGACACATTAACAGAATACATAACCTCAATCACAAAATGCAGAACACAGACAAACCCTCGTCAACTATTAGTGACCATAAAGTATAAATGGAAAAGTACAGACATAAACTGAACTGGAAACCACAACAAGTCAGACTCAGTATGTAGTGCACATATGGAAAAACTAAAGCATCAACCTTCCTCAGAAAGCATCAAACAATAAAATCAAGAAATATAAAGCATCAATCATAATAGTGAAACCATACTAATAAAAAGAATGAATATTTCAAAACAGCAGATGATCAGAATAACATCCAATTATTAAACTCATTTTTTAAAAATTTCCCAAACACCAATACAATAGTTCAAAACCGCACACACATCACATAATACCGAATTAATTAAAATCAATAAGGATTGGAAGAGCTAGGAAAACTAAAAGTGGACAAAGCCATGGGGCCTGATGAGGTTCATCCCAGGATACTGAGGGAGCTCAGAGAATACTGATGGGTCCACTGCGTGACCTGTTCAATAGATCCCTGGAAACGGGAGTGGTGCCGCGTAATTGGAGAAGAGCAGTAGTGGTTACGTTTCACAAGAGAGGTAGCAGAGAGGACGCTGGAAACTACAAGCCACTTAGCCTCATCTTGGTGGTGGGAAAAGTAATGGAGACTCTGCATAAGGAAAGAATAGTGAACTATCTCCAGTCAGGATGATTGCTGCACCCCAGGCAGCATGGATTCACCAAAGGAAGGTCCTGTCTGACAAATCTGATTGATTTTTTTGATTGGTGACTAACGAATTGGATCAAGGAAGAGTACTCGATGTGATCTACTTGAATTTCAGCAAAGCTTTTGATATGGTCCCACATAGGAGGCTTGTGAATAAAATGAGAAGCTTGGGAGTGAGCGCCAAGGTGGTGGCATGGATTGCAAACTGGTTGACAGATAGAAGACAGCGTGTGATGGTAAATGGAACCTATTCTGAAGAGAGAATGGTGTTAAGTGAAGTGCTGCAAGGATGGGTGTTGGGACCAATCCTGTTCAACATCTTTGTGAACGACATTCCAGAGGGGGATGGAAGGTAAAGTTTGTCTTTTTGCGAATGATAAGATCTGCAACAGAATGGACACGCCAGAAGGATTAGAGAGAATGAGAAATGATTTAAAGAAGCTTGAACAGTGGTCGAAGATATGGCAGCTAGGATTCAATGGCAAGAAGTGCAGAGTCATACATCTTGAGTGTGGTAATCCGAAAGAGCTGTATGTGATGGGGGAAGGGCTGTTGTGCACGGAGTATGAGAGGGACCTTTGGGTGATAGTGTCTAGCGATCAAGTCAGCAAGGTGATAGCTAAAGCCAGAAGAATGCTGGGCTGCATAGAGAGAGGAATAACCAGTAAGAAGAAGGAAGTGATAATCCCCTTGTACAGGTCCTTGGTGAGGCCTCACCTGAAGTATTGTGTTCAGTTCTGGAGACTGTATCTCAAAAGGAACATATACAGAATGGAGGTGGTCCAGAGAAGGGCCACCAAAATGGTGGGTGGTTTCCATCAAATGACTTATGAGGAGAAGTTGAACGACCTAAATATGTATACCCTAGAGGAGATGCAGACCTTCACATACCTGAAAGATTATAATGATACACATTTTGACAGCCTTCTCCATTGGAAAGAAATCAGTAAAACTAGAGGTCATGAAATGAAACTCCAGGAAGGAAGACTCAGAACTAATGTCAGGAAATATTTCTTCATGGAGAGGGTGGTGGATGCCTGGAATACCCTTCCGGAGGAGGTGGTGAAGACAAAAATGGTGAAAGATTTCAAAGGGGCATGGGATAAACACTGTGGGGCAGATTTTAAAAACTTGCGCGAGTGTGTACTTTTGTTCGCGCAGCAGGCGCGAACAAAAGTACGCTGGATTTTATAAGATACACGCGTAGCCGCGCGTATCTTATAAAATCCGGGGTCGGCGCGCGCAAGGGGGTGCACATTTGTGCAACCTGCGTGCGCCGAGCCCAGCGCGTGCTGCCTGTTCCCTCCGAGGCCGCTCCGATTTCGGAGCGGCCTCGGAGGGAACTTTCTTTTGCCCTCCCCCCACCTTCCCCTCCCTTCCCCTACCTAACCCACCCCCCGGCCCTATCTAAACCCCCCCCTTACCTTTGTCAGCAAAGTTACGCCTGTCGGCCGGCTGCCCCGCTCCGTGGTCCGGTCCCGGGGGCTGTTTCAGAGGCCGCGGCCACGCCCCCGGGCCGAAACCATGCCCACGTTGCCGCCCCCGAAACGCCACCCCCTAAACGCTGCGTCATCCCGACACGCCCCCGACAGGAAGCCCCGGGACTTATGTGTGTCCCGGGGCTTTACGCGCGCCGGCGGCCTATGCAAAATAGGCGTGCCGCCGTGCGGGCCTTTGAAAATCCACCCCTGTGGATCCGTAAAGGCTAGCGGATGGAAATGAGGAAAAGAGCGCATGGGGGTAACTTGCTGGTATGGCGGTTACTACCCTTAACCAACAAGCCATACTGTTATGCAACTCATTATTGCTCTCTGCTTTAATGGCAGGGAGAAAAGCGGAATAGGAGAATCAATTTCAGACAGCAACCACAAGGACATGAATTTTACAGTCTAGGAAAACAAACAAGCATGAGATGGCTGTTACTACCCTTAACCAATAAGCCTGATACTTGTGATGTAACTCCAACATTCCTCTCTGCTTCAATGGCGAGAGAGAATTAGTCTCAGACAGAAACCAAGAAGGACCCTGACTTTAATGGTTTGCTAAAATAAGTATGGGGGTAACTGCAAGGCAGATGCCATCCCCTGATGAAACCTTTATGGGGGAGACCTGTATGGCATTGCTGGTGCTACCATAAGCTTGCTGGGCAGACTGGATGGACCATTTGGTTCTTTTCTGCCGTCATTTCTATGTTTCTATTAAAACAAAAATCACTCGCTCTCCATTCCTGGGAACTTTTGATTTCTAGTCAACCTGAGATTGTCGTGGAGTAGTGGGATGGGAAGGGAGGCTACAAACATTCTACTACCTCATATACACACACATTAATCCTCATGCTCACACTAACACACATAACATTCTTTCAAAACTCACACATGCTCAGAGACACACAAAAGCTGGCTGGCTCCCTGTCTCTCAGGCTCTCTCTCTCACACACATACACACACACACACACACACACACTGGCTCTCTCCCTCTCTTCCACACAAATACTGGCTCCATTTCCTCTCTTCCATACTCACACACTGCCTCCATTCCCTATCCTTCATACACACACACACACATGCTGGTTCCACTCCCTCTCCTCCACATATGCTAGCTTCACTCCCTTTCATTCACTCACACACGTACACACCAATCGAGACCTCCTCACCTCTCTCCCCTCTCTGGAGTCCCAATCTGCGGGCCCAATTTTAAAAGCCCCTCCCAGCGTCCAACAGAGATGACGTCAGGACGCCTCGGGCTCACCAGTAACCGGAACCCCAATGGAGCAAGATGGAACAGTAATCTGGGGAAACACGGGGCAGCTCTCCCTCGCCGATTAGACCTCCTCTCCTCTCTGGAGTCCTGATTTTAAAGGCTCCTCCCAGCATCCAACAAAGATGACGTCAGGACACCTCGGGCTCACCAGGAACCAGAGCCCTGACGGAGCAAGATGGAACAGTACTCCGGGGAAACACAGGGCAGCTCTCCCTCACCAATCGAGGCCTCCTCACCTCTCTCCCCTCTCAGGAGTCCCCTCTTATCCTGTCTTATCAATGTCTTACATTTAAATTGCCAATGCTTATGCTTTATCTTATTTTCTTCTGATGGATCCTTCTTCCAATTTTTGAATGAAGATCTTTTGGATAAGTAAAGCCTCTTTCATCTCACCTTTTAACCATACCAGTAATCGTTTTGCCTTCCTTCCACCTATCTTAATGCACGGAATACATCTGGACTGTGCTTCTAAGATGGTATTTTTTAACAATGTCCAAGCCTGTTGCACACCCTTAACCTTTTTAGCTACACCTTTCAGGTTTTTTTTAACTATTTTTCTCATTTTATCAAAGATTCCCTTTTGAAAGTTTAGGGCTAGAGCCATGGATTTACTTATTGTCCCCCTTCCAGTCATTAATTCAAATTTGATCATATTATGATCACTATTGCCAAGCGATTCCACCACCGTTACCTCTCTCACCAAATCCTGTACTCCACTGAGAATTAGATCTAAAATTGCTCCCTCTCTTGTCAGTTCCTGAGCCAATTGCTCCATAAAACTCATTTATTCCATCAAAGAACTTTATCTCTTTAGCATTTCCTGATGTTACATTTACCTAATCAATATTGGGGTAATTGAAATCTCCCATTATTACTGCATTACCAATTTGATTAGTTTCCCTAATTTCTCTTACCATTTCACTGTCCGTCTCATTATTTTGGCCAGGTGGATGGTAGTATACACCTATCGCTACACTCTTCCCCAACACACAAGGGATTTCTGTTATGGTCCTGGACCCTTGGGCCAGCTGAGACTGCAGATGTTATCCTGTGGGAACCCAGAGGGAGCGTCACAGCCGGGAGGTGGCGCTGAAGAGACTCCGGAGAAGACTTCACCACTGGAAGTCCAAGATCCCCCCAGGAGGAGCCGGTAAGAACCCGGACCTCTTGGACTTAGGCGGGACCCTATGCGACCAAGGATCCAGGCAGCAGCCGAAGAGATGGACAATGAGGATGGCTGGGCCCAGGAGGCTGGAAGACTCTTCACCCTCGGAAGCCCACAGCTTCCCCGGGAGGAGCTCATGAGAGCCCAAGCCACTGGGACTCAGGAGAATCCTCTGGGCCAGCAAGTACTGGATACCTGAGGTGGTGGAAGAGGCTGAAGTCGTAGTCCACGAACGAAGCCAGGTCAGAAGTCAAAACCAAAACCAGTGGCGGAAGCTGAAGACGTAGTCAGGAGATGAAGCCAGGTCAGAAGACAGAATAGATGATCCAAGATCCAACGCAGTAACTAGCAACTCAGTGGAAGTGAGTGAACCTCGTTGCAAGGCGAGGCATAGCTGTAGCTGCTGGGTTTAAATAACTCGGCAGCGTCTGACGTCACCAGGAGGGCTGTCTTTAGTTTCCCGCGTTGGCCCCTTTAAATCGTGAGCCCCAGCGTGCGCATGTGCCTAGGGGGCCGTGGATCGTCGTCTGCGTCTCCCTCTCAGGGAGAGCGTCGCGGTAGGCCGTGCTTCAGGCTTGGGTAGCAGACGAGGATCTCCCGCGGCCGGACCGGGCCGCGCGGTAAGTGGAGGTCCCGGGGCACAGCCCGGGACCGTAACAATTTCTACCCATAGAGATTCATTTGTACATTTAGGGGCAGATTTTAAAACCTGCGTGCAGGCGCAGATTCATTCGCTGCTCGCATGTTATAAAATCCAGGGTCAGCGCGCGCAAGGGGGTGCACAATTGTGCAACTTGCGCGCGCCGAGCCGCACAACCTGCCTTCGTTCCCTCCGAGGCCACTCTGAAATCGGAGCGACCTCAGAGGGAACTTTCCTTCTGTCCCCCGCACCTTCCCCTATCTAACCCACCCCACAGCCCTACCTAGAACCCCCCCTTACCTTTGTTGAAGAAATTACGTGCACCGGCCAAAGGCTGGCCCGCGATCCCAGGCACTGCAGCAAATGACCACTGTGCCTGGAGGCTCAGGCCATGCCATGCCCAGCCTCTGGACCGTCCCAGACCGCCCCACGCCCCGCTCCTTTTTGTAAGCCCCAGGACATACTTGCATCCCGGGGCTTGCGCGCGCCGCCGAGCCTATGCAAGATAGGCTCGGCGCACGCAGGGGGAGGCAGGGGTAGGTTTTCGGGGGTTGCGTGCGTATCTTACGCTCGCAAACCTTTGAAAATCTACCCCTAAGCCTCTTGCAGGATATTTATCCTGTTGGACTCTATGCCATCCCGGACATAAAGCACCATCCTGCCACCAAGTTGCTCTTCTCTATCATTGTGAAATAATTTGTACCCTGATATAGCACTGTTCTATTGGTTATCCTCCTTTACCATATCTCTGAGGTGCCAACTAAGTCTATGTCATCATTCACTGCTATACACTCTGGGGTAGATTTTAAGACATGCGCGCCCTGCCCCCCCAGACCGCCCCACCCCTTTTTGAAAGCCCCGGGACTTACACTCGCCCCGGGGCTTCACGCGTGTCGCCGGGCCTTTTGAGAATAGGCCCGACACGTGTAACCTTTTGAAAATCCGGCCCTCTAACTGTCCCATCTTACATCTTAGCCTTCTGACATTAGCATACAAACATTTCCAAAGTGTGTGTTTTGTTTGTATTAGCACTTTACTTTTCAGTTAAGAGGGATAATTTGGAATCATTTAGCTCTGGTGATTCTTTACTTGTAGGCACATGGACTACATTTCTTATTATTGGAACCTCTCTGTTAGGATGCCCTAACTCTAATACTTCATTAGTATCCTTTGAAGATACCTCCCTCTGAACCATGCACTACTGAGTGACTATCGGCTTTCCCCTTTGTTCTAGTTTAAAAGCTGCTCAATCTCCTTTCTAAAAGTTAGCACCCACAACCTTCTTCCAACCTGGTTAAGGTGGAGCCCATCCCTTCGGAAGAGACTCCCCCTTCCCCAAAATGTTCCCCAGTTCCTAACAAAACTGAATCCCTCTTCCTTGCACCATCGTCTCATCCACGCATTGAGATTCCGGAGCTCTGCCTGCCTCTGGGGACCTGCACGTGGAACAGGGAGCGTTTCAGAGAATGCTACCCTGGAGGTTCTGGATTTAAGCTTTCTACCTAAGAGCCTAAATATGTCTTCCAGAGCCTCCATCCCACATTTTCCTACGTCATTGTTACCCAAATCTACCACGACAGCCGGCTCCTCCCCTGCACTATCTAAAATCTTATCTTGTGCTGCGTGAGGTCCGCCATCTTCGCACCAGGTAGGCATGTTATCAGGCGATCCTCATGCCCACCAGCCACCCAGCTATCTACATTCCTAATAATCGAATCACCAAGTATGATGGCTGACGTAACCCTTCCCTCCTGGGCAGTAGCCCTAGGAGACACATCCTTGGTGCGAGAAGACAATGCACCACCTGGAATGCAGGTCCTTGCTACAGGATCATTTCCTGCTGCACCAGGTTGATGCTCTCCCATCATGAGACCTTCTTCCTCCAAGGCAGCACCAGGGCTTTCAGACTGGAGTTGGGAATTGGCTTCTATGTTCCTGAAGGTCTCGTCTATACCTCTCTGTCTGCCTCAGCTCCTCCAGGTCTGCCACTCTAGCCTTCAGAGATTGGACTAGTTTTCTGAGAGCCAGGATCTCCTTGCATTGGATGCATGCGTACAATTTCTCACCAGTGGGTAAAATATCATACATGTGACACTCTATGCAAAAGCCTGGGAGGCCCCCTCTTGATGTTGGACTGCTGCCTTCATCTTAATTTTGTTCAGTTCCTATTTAAATTTAGGTTGTTATGGGGGTTGTAATGCGTACAATTAGAGTCCTTTAAATGTATTTGTTTATTCACTATTTATCTGGTAGTGATCTAAAATTGGGTGATTAAATTCTTGATAAGGCCCGGGGCAATCCTGAGTTAAAGTTAAAAGGCTAATTATTTTTTTTTTTAAAATTGAAAGTGTCTCCTGCCTTATATATCAAAGGATGTTAGGTGGTTCATAAACTATCGCTTGTTCACAGACCATTTGCAAGAGCTTCCGCAGCACACGTGCATCTCGCCAATTTATAACTGACATGATAGTGACTTCTAGCAACAGCAACACCCTTATTAGATTTATTTCTGATCTTCATGTGTGTGATATGGTGGTTATGACCGTAGATAATATATGTAAATTATATACTACATTTTTTATGTTGTGGGACATAGTGCTATGTCACTTGCAGACATATTTGCTAGAGTTCATGCTATAAGAATAACTATATATAATATATTTATTTATTTGAAACTTTTATATACCGGCATTAGTATGCAAACATCATACCGGTTCACATTGTAACTAATAGGCTGAAAATACAATCAACAGGGAGGGGAAACGGGAGGGATTAAATACATAGAGCAGAAGGCATTGAGAATTACAAGCATTAATATAAACTGTAACAGGCTATTTACAAGGTCTATATATAAAGTCTTAAGTGTAACAGGCTAATTACAAAAGTCTATATACAAATGGGTTCAATTTAGGTATATATATATATATATATATATATAATATATATATATATTATATATATCTATCTATCTTTACTATACTTTAAAATGTATCATAATTACAATACTAAACTAGTGTGCTATTTAAATATACTCCTAGTGATAAAATAGCAAATAGAAATTCAATAGTGTAATTGGTTAGGTGTAGTACCCTGACTATGATGAAAATTCAGCATGACAGCTTTGCAAACCACTTTGCATATTTCTGATTCCCAGAAAATGTCAAGCCAATGCTTGACAACATTATAACAACATAAAACAGCCACGCTGTTCTCAAATAACAAGCTCAAATTAATGCAGCTGTTACATGTAGTAAAAAAAAATTCTGTTTGCTATTTGTCTGTAAAATTCAGTCCTAATCAGTTTGTTAGTACTTAACTGCCCCGTCAACACTGACAAAAGAATTTTTCTTTGGGGAATGTTTTAAGCCATGAAACACTGGGAAGGATTTTCTTGGATGATTGTTTGTAGGAATGTGTAGGAATGAGCTAAGGTGATGCTAAATTATTTATCAATAAGTCCACGAAGAACCTCAACATGTAGCAGAGATTATTCCTATGACCAAGTCAACAGACGGGAGAAATACATGGGCACATATTGTACTCCTCCATGACCTCTTCAGCAATGTTAGTGACTGTAGTTCGAGCTGCATCTCTGATATCAGTAGTGACCTATGTGTAACATTTACTCCAAGGGCACTGATTCATGCAGTAACTAGGATAGTACATCATCTATTGCTCATATGCTGAAATGCTGGTGTAGTTCATTAGTCAGAAAGGCATTTTGTAAGAATAGTGGGCATGTAGGGGTACATTTTAAAACATAGCGCGTGCACATACTTTTGTTCGCACACTTACGCGCATCCCGGGGTTTGCGCGTGCCAGAAGCCTATGCAATATAGGCTCGATGCTCGCAGGGGTGTTTTAAAAGGGTTACGCGCGTACCTTATGCGCGTAACACTTTTAAAATCCGGCCCAAAGCGTTTCTAAGGAGCTCAGTAATCCATTAATATGTTGTTGTGGGTCTTTGAAAATAGAATGCTTAAAGCCAATAGCTATAGAGAAAAGCTTTTTATTACATGCTGTAAAATAATATGTCTTAGACATTCAATAATAAGGTACTTTATGGAGAAGCAGGGTGCCATGCAGAGCACCAGCATAAACTCCCTTTCCAGTGATTTTACTGATAACACAGCATTATACAGAATTTACAGTTGTATATTTCCAACTCCTAAACTAGGTTACATAATTGTCAAAATTTCTATGATTGGCTTTCTATTATAAACAAATAATCTGAATAGCCATATGGTAATTTAATTCTCATCTCGCATGTAAATGTTTTCTTGGAATTTGCCAGCATTAGCAACCTTGTGTTTATTCTAAGAATATTTTCTATAATCTTAAATGGAATGTCAATTGGCCTTGTCCTGTTTTTAGATGAAATGTAAACTAACATCATATCGGTTAAAAATGTTCTACAACTTTGCAGTTCAACATCTTTATCTAGCTTATAGTCTGTCTAGGCAAACAAATACAAGGTTGTAGCACAAATGTCATTTCTAATGTTACACTTGTTAGCAATTATAAAGGATACTTATGAAAAATCAAAACCTTAGAACAGGAATAATGACTTTTTGTGTGTGACATGTGAAAAAGTGTTTCACTGAGACTAAGGAGTTATGCGCACTCACATCAATGCGAAAGTGTTTCATTCCTTGTTGATAAATACTTGTCTGAGGAATTTATAATTAATGCTGATGGTGATTACCCACACATAAGAGTTAGCGGGTTCGTGGCTTGTCATGACAACCCTTCCCAGAATATATAGCATCAAACGTATGACCCAGCTCCCCCTCTGCCTTTGTAAGGCATGTAATGGATCCTGCCCCAGATGGAGCATGTCTATACCACATTACTAATATTTAAAATGTCTTTCTTTTGTATGCGAGACCTGCAGTTCTGCCCTATCACGAGCCGGGTCACTTATTATAAAGCGTCTATTCATAGTTTCCATTTCCAGGTGCTGCAGAAACTTGAGGTTCTTAAATTGGAAAATGTTTGGGGAATCAATTCAACACATGCCAAGTGGAAAATCAAAGCCCAAATGCCTTGCTACCCTTTCTGTGGGATGCCAGGCAGGAGGTCATATAGACAGATTGAGTAATCTGATTGGCTAACTATCCCCGGTACATTATAATAACAATATCAACTCTTACTTCCATCACCTGTTATGTTTCTCACATTTCTGTTAAATGGCATTCAGCCTAATCTCTCTCTCTCTAAAGCTTTACTACTCCTTATCAGTGCCGCAGTGCAAGAACCTTACAAGGTGCTGCCAAGAAATGTAATTCGATTGTATACATTTTGGAAAAACTTTCTATTGTACTCAGGCCTGGCTTTGTCAATAGGCACACTAGGCCTGTGCCTAGGGCAGCAAAATTGTGGGAGGGGCAGCAGGCCAGCGGAAGATTTCCTGCCTCCCAGCTGTGTTCAATCTCTCTCAGCAGAAAGCAAGATGAAGGGGTGAACCTGGAAGGAACAGAGCAAAGAAAAAAGGCTCTGTTCCCTATTCCAGAATCCACTGCCCCTTGCCCTCACACCTCAATCTGGGGAGCCACTCTGCTCCCTAATCCAGCCTCCCCTTCCCTGTCATTCAGAGCCGTGAGGGGAGAAGGTGAGCATGGAACAGGGAAGAGCAGAATGAAGAAGGCTCTGCCTTAGACCTTCTGCTCATTGTACCTTTTCCAGGGCTAGGGAGGGGAGTGACAGCACCACTAGTGCCTAGTAATGGCAAATTCCTAAATCTGTCATTGATTGTACTAGCATTGAAGGCTTGTTTAAATGAGCCTTCAATGCTGAACAACAATGGCTTCTTTGTGACCAAACTAAAGTACCTAATCAGCGATTGATTGTACTAGCCCATACTCTGTAAAAGAGAGACTATTATTTCACTAGCTGCCCTTTTCTTACTTGGACGTTGGCATTGATCTTCCTGAACGATGACTAGGACACCCTAGGTTAAAGCACTCTTACGCCTTAACCCGTATTCTCTATTGTATATCTTAATTTATTTCCATCTTTACTTCCTTCCAGCTATATAAGCTTCCAAGTTCTTTACCCATGTTGAATGTAACTTGCCTTATTCATTTCTTTTTGTTTAATTTTCGTCAGTTATGCTACAGTTTACCCTTGTTAAATGTAAACCGATCCGATATGGTTATTACTATGAAGGTCGGTATAAAAAAGTGTTAAAAAAATAAATAAATAAGATTTCCAAAGGTAAAATGCGCTGCTTATAATAGTCCATTTTGGCAAAGCTCGGGATGGAATCGCTCCCTTATGAGGAAATGCTAAACAGATTAGGGGGCTGATGCAATACAGTGTCCTCAGCCTGCCTGGAGCAGGCGTTAATAGCTGAGCGCATTGAAAAGAAGTACAGAAAAGCAGAAAAAACTGCTTTTCTGTACTTCTTTTTTTAAAGTAAAAAAAATAAAATAAAATAACTCCGGAGGCCATTTTCATTACTGGCAGACGGCCGGTTATGAAAACCGAGGCCGGGTTTACTGGCGTCTGTCTTCATAACCGGCAGCCGCGGCGGGTCACACTAGGAAGAGGGCGCTAAGTTCGCGCAAGCAACCCTAGCTCCTCCTTCCTAGTGCGACCCCCCTAATTTCCATATTGCATGGTGCCCCCCTTGCGGGCGCCATGCGGGTGTTAAAAAAGTGGGTGCTGAAAAGTCAGCGCCCGCTTTCAGCGCACATAATTGCATCGACCCCTAGGACATTTCAGCTTTGAGAGGGGATGTGATAGTGGTTTATAAAATCTTGAGTCACATGGAACAGGTTTGTAGTTGAACTCTTATCAACTAGTACTACAACATAGGGGGAACCTAAATACGCCAAGAAACTTAACTGATAGCAAATTTAAAATGTATGAAAGGATTTTTTTCAGTCAATGCACAATAAAACTCTAGAATTTGTCACCAGAGAATGTGGTTAGATCTAGTACTATAGCTGAGTTTAAAAAAGATTTGGTTACATTTCTAGAAGACAGGGCCATTATTTATTAAATTATTTTTAAAATTTAGAACCCGTTGATCTGCCATTCTCAGCGAGGAACAGAGAATACAAACATAATAGCCACTGAACATAAAACAACATTCATATTGTTTAGATGAACTCAATCCACTTCCTGCCCCCTGACCAGTTAACCCAGGGAAAAACAGGAAGTAATCACCCCATTAATCTAGCCATTATATTTTATTGTTCCCACCTTGGCTAACATGATTTACAAGTGGTATATAAAATTTTAATAAAAAAAAAAAAAAAAAAGCCCAACATCTTGAAAAAAGATATTTCAAGAGCCTCCTAAATCTTAGCAAATTTTTTTCCTTTCTTAAAGTCTCTGGAAGATCATTCCAGATACTTGGTCCTGCCACCATGAAAGTGCACTCACATGAAATTTTCAGGCAAAACTGTTTGAGAGAGAACTTCCAGTAGCGGAGGACTGAATATTGCGAGATGGTTGGTATTGATGTATATTAGAAGCAAGACACTGTGGAAAGAGAAGACTATGAATAGCTTTAAAAATCAATAACAGGACCTTCAATCGGACCCTCAAAAACCAGGTAGCCAGTGCAGATTGATCAGAACTGGGGTGTTGTGATTGTATATTCAATGTCCTGAAATTAAACAGGCTGCCAAATTTAGATAAGTTGTAAGGCCTTCAAGGTTACCATGGGAAGGTCCAGAAAAAGAGAATTACAATAGACCGAGCAGGTCAACACAAGCAATTGAGTGACCAAATGGAAATCAGAGGTTTATAGGAATGGCTTCAAAGACCGCAAAAGCTGAAGTTTGAAAACAATTTCTGCATCAACTTCATTAACAATTATTATCTAGATAGATTTGGGATTGCAACAGGGAATTAATTTCCTCATATTGGATCTGCTGGTTACTTCTAAGAGACTTGAAAGGCCATTGCTGGGTTTGATGGAACTTATGTTATATGAAGATATTTCTTCCATGAAGTCCCCCCAAAAAAACTTCAGGGGGAGGAGAGGACATAACAAAAAAAAAAAAATAGGGATGTAAAAAATGAAATCAGAGAAATATTTGCCTAAACAATTAGGCATAAAAATCCAAGAAAAGTGGGGGAGATTGACCCCATTGGTTCCCCACTCACCTGCCGGCACCCATGATTCCTTCATCAACACGACATGAGAACTAAAGTGAACTGGATTGCCATGAAGCCCTCAGTTTTACAGTAGTTCAGCATATGCTATCGCTTCTTTAGCATGGTTCTAATCAGCTGCTTGCACATGGAAAGCTTGGCACGTGCTGCTGGACCCTCTGACACGCAGCTCTTTCTAATACAGCCACCTCTGCAGGCTCCAGAATGAAAGTCATTTAGAAAACAGATTTACTTATGGTTAATTGAGGTGATAGATACCTTTGACATTTATCTAAAAGCTGTAAAGAAGGTGAAGACACATTTTTCTCCATGTTAGAGGGGGTCACTTTGTAGGGTCCTTCCAATGTGCCTTGCAATTAATAGTGTGATAATTTTGCTTCATATCACAGAGTCTTAGTTCTCTTTAAATTCATAGATAAAGCAATGTGCTCTGTATGATAGCTGAAATACACTAATCTTTTCTTAAGTTCACCCCTCTAGACCTTCCCTTTCTTACAGTCCTGAAAATTAATACTGGATGGAAAATTCAAAAGATGGTTCACTAACTCCCTTTGTTCAAAGCCACTGGCAACAATCTATTTCAGTTTTGCTTTAATTATTCCTGCTAAATTTGTAAGGGCATTTCCTGAATTGTTAGCCTTCCATTAATATTCATTGCTCAAGGGTCTATGCAAAGCCTTTGATAAATCAGACACTCTGAGGGTGATTTTCAGTAGCGAGCATGACTTGGCATATAAACCCTTAAGGAGGTGTGTCTAAAGTGATGCCTGGATTGTATAAACTGGGCCGCATGTTTCACTGCCTCAAAAGTGCATTCATATGTTTCAGTACACGTCCATTCTTTTCATGCACTGATCGCATAATTTCTACACTTATTTATAAAAGCACATGCATAGAATTTACACATTAAATAATTGTAATAAGTGCACAGAGGCAGATATTTTATAAAGTTGGGCGGTGTACGCATAGCTTGCTTATGAAAATAATTATTTGAGCACAGACTTCCAAACACCAGTTTGCAAGACCTTCACCCCTTGCTCCAGACCACCCTCCCCCCTGCAAAAAAAACAAAAAAACAAACTGCAGACAAAGGGGAAGTCAGATTTAATTTCCGTGACTTGATTAGCAAGTGTAAATGTGTGCCTACATGCCTGATGTCCTTTATAAAATTTGTAAATGTGAGGTACTTCCAAACCCTGCCCCTGGAACCCCACCTGTGCATAATGTTTCTATGCTGCAGTGACAGTATGGGCTGACATTTTTTTACCCTGCACGGAGGTTGCTTATGCACAAATATGCAGATTTTACACATTCAGCCCCTGCATAGGCCTTTGAAAATTCAAACCTCTAGGGGGTCAACTTTCACCCTGTGTGCAGAAGTATAAAGCCTGGACTTTTTCCCTTTGAAAACTGTCAGACCTGCACCTGTTGATTGTGAAAATAAAGGGGACGGCTAATGGTTGTTATGCATGTAGCAGAGTTTATTCCTCAGCTGTTATCCTTAGAAAAAGCAATACACATTTTTTGGGAACAGTTTCAAAGTTGAAAAGTACAACCAGAGCAGTGTCTGCGATGGCAGGAGACCAGCGTGGGCAGTATTAAATGTCTTCACTTGAATGCTGGTAGCTTAAATCATAAGACCAATATGATGTAAAGACTGACGCTACACGATGTTTAGAAGCTGTAGCTATAATAGGAATATTAATGAAAGCAGACTGTATAAGTACATCCGTCAAAATAATCTCCACTCTTGGTTTGTTTGTGCATGTATGGGTTTAATAAATTATCCTGATTGGTCAGACCCAGCAGCTTGATTTATTAATCATTTTTCTTCTTTTGCATACCTACAGTAAAACAATTATATATTGGGCTTCAAGTCTCTCTGTTACTAGACATCATCATCTTCAATCCTGAAATCTTATGTTTTTGAGAAATGTTAAAAAGTTTTCAGATCTTAATTCTTTTGAAACCTGATAGCCAAAGAAGATTTGATTACAATGTGCTGGAATCCTCTCTTGGCCTATGCCAGAGGCTAATGACTCCCAGTTCTGGTCACCACATCTCAAAAAAGATATAGCAGAATTAGAAAAGGTACAGAGAAGTGCGACCAAGATGATAAAGGGAATGGAACAATTCCCCGTTTAAGATAGGCTAAAGAGGTTAGAGCTGTTCAGCTTGGAGAAGAGACGGCTGAGGGGGGATATGATAGAGGTCTTTAAGATCATGAGTGGAATGGAATGAGTAAATATTAATCATTTGTGCACTCTTTCAAAAACTACAAAGACCGAGGGACACACAATGAAGTTATTAGGTAATACATTTAAAACTAATAAGTGAAAATATTTTTTTTTTTACTCAACACATAATTAAGCTCTGGAATTCATTGCCAGAGGATGTGATGAAAGCTATTAATGTAGCTGCATTTAAAAAAAGGTTTGGACAAGTTCCGGGAGGAAATGTCCATAAACCTCTATTAATGTGGAGTTGCAGAAATCCACTGCTTATTCATAGAATAAGCAGCTGGAATCTATCTACCCCTTGGGATCCTGCCAGGCACTTGTGACCTGGATTGGCCATTGTTGGAGACAGGATACTGGGCTTGATGGACCTTTGGTCTGACTCAGTATGGCAAGTTTTATATTCTTATGTTCTAAGAACCTGATTTCCCCATTGGCTGAAGTGACCTTGCCATTATATCATAATATACCATAACAGACACTTCCATGCACATCTGCAGCAGATGTTTTAATATCTCGTCTGTAGCATTTCCATATATCTCATGTCAGTAGCACAACAATTCATGTATGTAAGACATGGATTTCTATAAGGAGACACAACTATTTCAGCTGGCAAGACAACACATGGTCATTGAACACATGGTCATGTCTTTGTCATTTCATGTTAAACTGTTTTTTGTATCATTTTTGTTTTAATCATTTTATATTTATGAATGTTTTATTTGCTCACAACCTTGAATGAAGTGACATGCAAATATTTTAAGTACATATATAAACTGATACTTCAGCTTTTAAAGCCTGTAAAATGCATGGACTTTTATATTCTGTGCAAAATTGCATTATGTTGCTGTAAAATCCTGCAAACATGACACAATTTTTTTCAATGATTTAGATGGAGATATTTGCTGGGAAAAGGTAAGGACCTTTCTCAGTCTTTCCATTGTAGGTGTAAATGGGTTGCCAATAGTATTTTAGTCTTATTAAGAGCCATAAATTCATGTAATAATACCATAAAACCTGCTTTAGTTTGCTTTATAATAGATCATTTAATATTCATAAAATCTGCCCAGGAAAATGCTGCCTAGAATTGGTGGGAAAGCAGTTTAGCAGTGAGTGTCGAGCAAAGAGCAGGAGGCAGTTAAGCTGCACTAAGCTCAACTCTCAGCGATTAGTTTGTTAGCAAGAATACTCCCTTTTGTTTTCATGATTTAGTAGTTTTCTGCATAGAACCAGTTTCCTGCACCCAAAACATACCTGTGAAGACTAATTGAAAGAAATCAGCCGTGACCACTTTGGCCTGCTTGTGACAGTGGGTAATGGAACATCAGAATTAGTTGCCTTCACAACATGCACCCAGACTTGGGATTTTGAGTGAGTATTTGCATGCAGGCTACTGATATTTGATCCATCTCAGGGTCAAGCGTCTCCAAAACTCTAAAAATGAAAGCCGCAGAGCCTTGGGGGAATTTGTTGGTGGTTTGACTCTCAACACTGCAGTGGGTCTATAATAAGCATGAGCTGTGCTCTTAACTTAAGCAGGCCTCAGTGGCTCCTCACTTCATTTCTCCCTGCTCCATCTCAGCCTTCCCCCTCCTCCTGGCTGTTATCAGGCTGCGTGTTCCTATTTGGAACTGGAAAAAGCAATTCAACAGCCAGTCCGGCTTCTTTACTTTTTCAGGGAATACTTTCAACCGTTTTTTAGGCGTTAACATGTTGGAGCTTTCAAGGACACAAATGAAATTTGCTTTGAAATGCAAATATATACAGTAGCAACAGATATTGTAGAACCAAAGTCAAAATAAGAGGCTGGCATAGAGCCTTACTCAGTAAGAGAGAGAGAGATATTGATAGATTGCTGTAGATAAATAAATACATGCATAGCTAAAACCAGAGAGTAACAGATATTGTAGTGACAGAGTGGTAGATGCTCTTCAGCAGAGCTTATGTAGATAAAAATGAGACAGGATGCGCCTTCTCATACTTTCCCTCAAAAGGGTTTGAAATGCATTCAGTGTCAGTCTCAAACATTTATTCAAATACAATTTCAACTCCTTTGTGGATCAGTTAAATGAGGATTGTCCTGTAGACAGACTTTGCACGGAGAGCATGGCACCTAAACAAGGCAGGCTTGGAAAATCTGGACAGGAAGGAAACAAAAACCAAAAGGATAAAATAGCAAAGTTCTCATCTTACTGTGTGCATATGTGACTGGATAATATGTATGGCAGGTGAAGGCAGTAGTAAAAGGTAGGGATGTGCAGACCAAAAGTTTAAGTTCATAAGTCCATAAGTCGAAAGGGGGTCCCATTTGCGGTCAATATGGACATATGGAGAATTCCATAAGTTGAGTCTATGTCCATATGTGCAAATAAAAATTTAAACCCCTCACCCGCCTTAATCCCGCCCCCCCCCCCCCCCCCCCCAAGACTTACCAAAACTCCCTGGTGGTCCAGCGGGGTCAGGACGCCATTCCTGAACTCCTTTGCAAGGAGCACATGACGTCGGCGTCACGTCGGAGTGACGCGGCGTCACTCCGACGGCATTTACAAAGTGTTTAGCTTGATATAATCTTCAGAAGACGCAGAATTTCCAGTCTAGATAATCCAGTGAATTTGCTGGTGATTAACCAGCAAGATTCAGGAAATTGATATTTATGATAAAGCTCATACATTCATGCTGAAGCAGGAGGCCCCCCCAAGCTGGCCAAAAGTGCCTTTTGGGCCCAACGAGGGGTCCCGGAGCGAACCCGAGGGGAATCACGTGACGCCGCGTCACTCCGACGTGACGCCGACGTCACGTCGGCGTCACTTTTGGCCAGCTTGGGGGGCCCTTTTGGCCAGCTTGGGGGCCCCCCCCAAGCTGGCCAAAAGTGCCTTTTGGGCCCAACGAGGGGTCCGGGAGCGAACCCGAGGGGAATCACGTGACGTCGGCGTGACGCGGCGTCACGTGATTCCCCTCGGGTTCGCTCCAGGACCCCTCGTTGGGCCCAAAAGGCACTTTTGGCCAGCTTGGGGGGGCCTCCTGCTTCAGCATGAATGTATGAGCTTTATCATAAATATCAATTTCCTGAATCTTGCTGGTTAATCACCAGCAAATTCACTGGATTATCTAGACTGGAAATTCTGCGTCTTCTGAAGATTATATCAAGCTAAACACTTTGTAAATGCTATTGCATTTCATTTATTCTAGGTGTTTTTTTTTTTGGTTTTTTTTTTTGCTAGGAGAGGTCATAGTAGTCTGTAAAGAAATACATATTAGACCCCGAGGGGAATCGCGTGACGCGGCGTCACGTGATTCCCCTCGGGTTCGCTCCCGGACCCCTCGTTGGGCCCAAAAGGAACTTTTGGCCAGCTTGGGGGAGCATGGCACCTAAACAAGGCAGGCTTGGAAAATCTGGACAGGAAGGAAACAAAAACCAAAAGGATAAAATAGCAAAGTTCTCATCTTACTGTGTGCATATGTGACAAAGTTCTCATCTTACTGTGTGCATATGTGACTGGATAATATGTATGGCAGGTGAAGGCAGTAGTAAAAGCCAGGTGCCTTATATAAGTTGTGGCCATTACATAAGCTGAAATCACTTTTGGATCCTGAGACTTTTTGAACAGTATTGCCATTGCTGGTGCTGTGTGGATTACATTCTTGCAGCTCCCTGTGAGTAGGGCTGGCATAAACAGCAACGGCACTCCAGGTGGGACACGGCCTGCTTGGAGCCAGAAAGAGTGAGCATGTACCACTGATCTTTTGCGTATTGCATTGGCTCCCTGATCAGTGGCCTTTCAAGTTTAAGATCCTGGTACTGATCCATAAGGCATTGAAAGACGAGGTACCAATGATACATGTACCATGCCGCTCATGCCCGTCCCAGGGAAAGAATTTGTTAGCGATCTCGGCTACATGGAGAATGTGGCTATGTCAAACTCAGGAGAGAGTGTTTGCAGTGATTGGTCCTCCTGGATGAATTGAGGGTGAAGCCTTGCATGAAATCATTTAAGGAAGAAAGTAAAGGCTTTAATATTTAATCTGGAGTATGGGACTTATTTAGGCCTAGTGAATTTGATGACAGACCAATGGAGTTACGGGAACACAGATTTAGGACGGCCTTCATGTAAGGATGATTAGTGCTAGCGATGTTTGCCAGTGTATGCAATGAGATTTTACGAATGTTACTTTGCTCCCTGCTTAGAATTAACGAAAAAGCGGGTAATAAATGTTTTAAACAAATAAAATAAATAAAAGGAATGTTCTGCAAGCATTTGATGATGATTAACATTATAAAATGGCATTCATGCTCACTCTCTCTCCTACTTATTATCTCACATTGCCTCATGCTGGCGGCTCTGGCTCTATTCTATGCCATTTTGAATAAGAGCCTCTGCTCATGAGATTCCTCCGGACACTCTCTTTTGCCTCGCTCTTTCTACTGCTCAGTCATCACTTTCTGCATCATTAAGTGACTTGATTGGACTCTCAGCGCTAATATATGCCCAAATTTTAAAAGCCTGGGGCTCGTAAAAATCAGGAGATAAGTGCATGGCCGGGCCTTGTGCACCAGCTCATTTTTAAAATGCCCGACCATTCGTGTATCTCCAGATACGCGCAGAAGTGCTGGGCTCAATCAAAGGGGTGGAATAGGACAGAGGCCGGCCGGGACAGTGGCCATTAGGCCTTGTCCCGGAGAAGTGCACTGGAAGTCAGCCGGTGTGCAAAACTTATTTTATCTATTCAGATGAAGTTAGTTCCGAAATAACAAAAAAAAAAAAGGTAGGAAAAGGGTATTAGGGGTCAGGGAGGTGAGGGGAAAAGGGAGGCAGAGTAGGAAGGGGTATAGGGAAGTTCCCTCCCAGTCCGCTCCTTAATTGGAGCGGACTGGGAGGGAACTGGGGGAGGCCCAATTGCGTCGCCACACGTATGTTATAAAATCCCCCCTTCCTGCGTGCGCGAGTCACAGGCCGCCCGCACATGCACGTGCAGATTTTAAAAATCTGGCGCGCATGTGTGTGCTGCCATAGGATTTTATAGCATGTGCACCCCGGTGCGTGCATGTTATAAAATCGGCGCATCTATGTGTGTGCGCTCCTTTTAAAATCGATCCCACAGGTTCCTAAGAAAAGTACTACAAAATTTTCCAAAGAGCCATGGCCATGTTGGAAGCTTGCAAAGGATGCATCAGTTTCCCTGTTTCTCCACATCTCAAATACATAGAAACATGGTGGAAGACAAAGACCATATGGCCTATCTAGACTGCCCATCCGCACCACTGCTCAGTTCTACAATACAATGTCATCCTTTTAACCCTCTCGCAGGCTGGAATGGCTCTGGAACCTGGAGGCTCATAAGTTGCCAACAGCATGTAATATCTGTAAATGATTTCAAACAGTATGGGGTCAATTTTAAAAGCGTGCCTGTGCGTCCATGTATGCGCGGTTCCCAGCGCGCGCAAATGGAGTGCTGATTTTATAACTTGCGCATGTTATAAAATCCGATGGCTGTGAGCACATGTGCACGCGGTCAGCCTGCGACTCGCGTGCACAAGAGGGGGCGATTTTATAAACTATGCGTGGCAATGCAATCAGGCTTCCCTCAGTTCCCTATACCCCCTCCTACTCTGCCTCCCTTTTCCCTTCTCCTCCCTGACTCCTAAAACCCTTTTCCCTACCTTTCTTTTTGTTATTTCGGAATTTACTTCGTCTGAATAGATGAAGTAAGTTACGCGTGCCAGTCGGCTGCCGGCGTGCGCTTCCCTGGGACAGGGCCTAATGGCTGCTGTCCCGGCCGGCCTCCATTCCGCTCTGCCCCGCCCCTCCCAGAACCCGCCGCCTGGCCCGCCCCTTTGATCGAGCCTGGTACTTCTGCGTGTAGCGGGAGATACCTGCATGGTCAGGCTGGTTTTAAAATGTGCTTGGCGCACGCAAGGCCCATCCAAACGCATAACCCCTGATTTTTATGCGTGCCAGGCTTTTAAAATTTGGGCATAAATGTAAAAAACACGGCAATAAAAGGTTCACCATATGACAAATTAAAGGCATTAAAACGGCAATGAGCCACATCAATGCAAACTGCATGCTATGGTACCATTTCACTGCAGCTCAGTAATGGGGGACCAATGCATTTGATTGCAGAAAAGTCTGCAAAATGCTATTGCCTTCATTGATGTAAAGACTCACAGATGCTTGTTTATACAATTGTCTGCTAAAACATGCAGTATGGGAGTCATCTCAGGGAGAAGAATCCCATTAAAATGGGGGTATTTTTTTTTAAATAATTTTTATTAATGGAAAAACATGAAAACTGAGAAATACACATCTGAAAAGCCAACAGGGCATAGCATAATTAGCAGGACATCTGTTCAAACAGTACAATAATCTAAAAATCAAAGCATCATCCTAATTCTTGAAAAGTAAAGATGCAGACTAGTATCGTGTTCCCATATTTTTATCTGTAAACTGACTCATCGCCATGAGCCCTCTCTTAGGGTGGAAAGTTACCTTCCCTCGAATTCATCTATGCACATTCACAATCATAAACATACAACCCATCCTAGGCATGTATGATTATTTAAATTAGTAAAATGGGGGAATTATATATTTTATTATATTTATTTAGACCATGCCTTTCATTGGTAGCTTAAGGCGATGTACATTCTCTGTCCCAGAAAACTTAAAATCTAAGGTGTTAATTACTAAGGCCTAGATTTATCAAAAATGCTATAAATATGGCGGAAATAGTGCCCGCCATATTTATATTAAAAGGGGGCGTGGTTCGGATAATTATCCTGCTCCTGCATGACATAGGTAATTTATGCAAGGTGTGATACATTTATCATCCCTGCGCTATTTTTTGCTCCATGTACTGATTAATACACTGCGGAGTGTGTTACTGGGAAGAGGTTTTTGTTGCACATGCTGAAGCTAGGTAGAGAGTGCATTGTATAAACCAACTCCTCTTGTACCTTTCATCGATTCAAAAAGAAAGTCTTCAGTGATGCCAGCTTTGCTGTTCATACCTCCTACTATGTATGTAAACCCCCCCAAACCTACCTGTGATGGATATAATATATGCCCCGGGAGAGGTTGAGGCAGGAAACCTGGGTGGAATCCTCAAAACCCAAGAAACCCCAAGTTAAGGGAAGAGATATTTCTCTGAGAAGCACTGAGAGCGAGGGAAGGGGAGGACTGATGGAGGGACTGCACAGCCTGCTCCTCGGCAAGTTGGACTGGGAGGAGCTAGGGAGGGGGCTGGACAGGAACAGGAAGAAGGACTCCTAAAGGCAGAGGGTGACATGGAGGAGAATCCGGAACCGGGGCCAATACCGATGGAGGTGGGAGAGGCATGGTGGAAACCCCCTCAAGGAGACCTGGATCGCCAAACAGGTTACAGTCGGCTAAGAGGAAACTGCTGTGGGTGGATGTAGCTGTAGTTGGGCAAGGCACAGTGTCTATGTCTCCCTCCTCAAGCTTTGGTGGGTGGTGGCAGTAAGGGCTTGGTTTCCCTTGAACCAAGCGCACAGGCCCTTGATTCGGAGCGTGAACAGTTCTAGTGGCAGGAACCATAAACTGTATCTGGAATTGCGAGATTTAAACCCAGAGTCAGAAGCCATGTACTGATCACTTGGCGGTTTGCTTTATGAACTGCAGCTTGGCCTATGCAGAGAAGGCTGGACCTATTTTCAGAGGGCTTGCCACGGACTGGAAGGTGGCAGGGACAAAAGTATTTACTCTCGGTTGTTTGAGCTCCCTGCAGGATTAAAAGCACCCACTCAAGCCATGGCTGAGTTCTGAGGTGGCCACGCTACATAGAAGAGCCCTGCAGAGGGTAATTAGCCTCGGAAGCATTGGCGGTGTTGGAGAATAGGATGACACTACTCATAACCTGTGGAAAGACAGAGGACGACACTACCCCACCCCCCAAATTGTGACTTGCAAGCTATTTCATGTGTGAGCAGAGGTATACCTAGAGCAGGGGTGGGCAATTAATTTTCCCATGGGGCCGCATGAGAAATTGGGATGGTTTTAGAGGGCCGGACTAATATAATTAACTCAGTTCTCAATAGCCCTACTTATGAAAAGACAGCAGTTTACCACCAATGTATGTCCTCTGAGAAAACACAACAAATAAGACCGATACAAACGCTTACATGCTAGCAAAATATCTCATCTCGGTAACAGACACAGAACCGACATAACATACTCCCAGGATCTGTAGTAATGCACATAAACTAATCCGCACACAGTTACACCTGTATTATGGAATACACTCAAACAGGAGCAACCCTATCTATGAAAAGGCAACAATACAAATATTACATCAGACCTTAAACACCAATACACCTCTTATTAGGAAAACAGAACTAACAAGCAGCTATAGATCCCCAAACAGAAATAATTGTAAAACTATACTAATAAGCAGAATAAATGTTTCTAAACAGCTATGAACAGAATAACATCCAACAATTAAAAACTCATAAAAACTATTAAACATTCTCCAAACACCAATAAAATATTTCAAAAAAGCAGACTTCACACAATTAAAATGGCAGTCAAGAAAAATAAACTTAAAGCCACCTTTACTTACCCCCTCCAGCAGCTCTCCTACTCCCCTTCCCTGCAGGCCATGGCACACACCAGAAGCAGCAGTAGAAGCTAAGCTCTATACTTATGGTCCTCTTCCTTAGTGCCCATGTCTCTCACACACACACCATACCAGTCATGCCCCCATGACCAGTTTCTGTCTCTCACACACCAATCATCTCCCAAACAGTCTTTGGCACACACACACCAGTCACCTTCCTGAACAGTTTCTCTCATGCCATACACACACACACACACACACACACACAGGCTTCCCACTCCCGTGTTCTACTTGCATATATGGTCTTCTCACTCTCATAATCACTTTCTCTGTCTCTCTCTCTCACACACACACACACACACACTCACTCACCAGTCTCTCACTCCCATGCTTGTTCTCTCCACATGCACAGGCTTCTCATTCCCAAAATCACTTTCTTTCTCTCTCTCACACACACACACACACACACACCAGTCTCTCACTCCCATGTTCTCTTTCAGATATACCGGCTTCTCCCTCCCATGATGTGTCTCACACACACCCGGGTTTCTCACTCCCATGCTCACTCTTCACATGCACAGGCTTCTCATTCCCATAATCACTTTTTCTCTCTCTCTCTCACACACACACACACACACACACACACACACACCAGTCACCTGATCTCACTCATGCATACACACACACACAGGCTTCCCACTCCCAAGTTCTCTTTCAGATATACCGGCTTCTCCCTCCCATGCTGTGTCTCACACACACCCAGGTTTCTCACTCTCATGCTCACTCTCTTCACATGCACAGGCTTCTCATTCCCATAATCACTTTCTCTCTGTTACACACACACCAGTCTCTCTCATTTCCATGCTCACTCTCCACGTGCACAGGCTTCTCATTCCCTGAATCACATTCTCTCACATTCACACACACCAGTCTTTTTCTCTCACACACACAGTCACCTTACCAAGCAGTCTCTCTCTCTCATGCATGCACACTCACCCAGGTTTCTCACTCCCACAACTCCAGGCTTCTTATGCTCATGCTTTCCCACATACCCAGACTTCTCACTTCCATGCTTTTTCTCTCACACACACACACACACATCAGTCACCTCCCTGACTAATGCCTCACACTCTCACATACACATCAGTCATCTCCCTGAGCAATCACTTTCATTGTCTCTCACATACACACACACATCAGCTCTCTGACCACTCAATCACACACAGGCTGGCTGGCTGCTTCTCACTCTCTCTTACTCACTTTCTCTTCCCCCTACATATGTCACGGAGTTTTTTGCCGGTCCGCAGCGCACGCTCCCGGTCTCTCCCGCTGCCGTTGCCGCTGGGCTGTCAGCACGTTCAAGCCCAGTGGGAACGGCAGCGGTGTTGGAAGAAGCTGTAGCACCCGCGGCTGGCCTTTTCTTCTTTCCGCGCCTGCCCCCCTCCCATGACCCGAAACAGGAAGTGATACACGGAGCGGTGCGCGGGAAGGAGAAAGAGCCGTGCCGCGTCGGCTGCAGCATCGGCCCCCGAGCAATTGAACCAGCCAGCAATCGAGAAAGGAGTCAGCAGCATGAGCCCCCGCAGGCCAAGAAAGAAGAATCCCTTCGGCCGCGGGAGGCTCATGCTGCTGACTCCTTTCTCGATTGCCGGCTGGTTCAATTGCTCGGGGGCCGATGCTGCAGCCGACGCGGCACGGCTCTTTCTCCTTCCCGCGCACCGCTCCGTGTATCACTTCCTGTTTCGGGTCATGGGAGGGGGGGGGCAGGCGCGGGAAGAAGAAAAGGCCAGACGCGGGTGCCATAGCTTCTTCCAACACCGCTGCCGTTTCCACTGGGCTTGAACGTGCTGACAGCCCAGCGGCAACGGCAGCGGGAGAGACCGGGAGCGCGCGCCGCGGACCGGCAAAAAACTCCGTGACATATGTAGGAAAGAAACTCGAGCGAAGACACGCTGCCCGATTGCCCCCCCCCCCCCCCGGACGCTGTAAAAAAAAAAAAACCAGTTCATTCTCCGCTCCCTCGCTCCCCGATTGGCCGGCCAATCGTGGAGCGAGGGAGCGGAGAATGAACTGCTGCCTTCCCTCTGCAAGGGAAGGCAGCAGTGCCTCATTCCCCGTCTGCTCTCAGCAGTGGGCGGGCCGGATTCAGCCCGCGGGCTGCCCCTTGCCCAAGTCTGACCTAGAGTATTTGGCACCCCCCCCCCTCCCCTTCAATATGTAATTTTAAAATTTCCTAAACATCGATAAAACATTTCAAAACAGTGGACATCAAATAACACCCAATAATTAAAACTAATAAGGATTTTCAAAATCTCCCGCTCTCCATATCTGTCATCCTAAGATTATTGTAGACTGGGGGCACGCATGCACACACACACTCTCTCTTTCTCTTTACCTCTCTCTCACACACACTTCCTCTGTGTCTCTTCTTCTAGCTCTCTCTCTCTCACACACACACACACACACACACACACACACACACACACACACACGCTTCCTCTGTGTCTCTCTCACACACTAACACACACACACACGCTTTTCTCTCTCTCTCTCTCTCTCTCTCTCTTTCTTACATGCACACACGCAGACAAAATCTGAACTGGAAACCACAAGCCAGATTTTGTATGCAATACAACAATGGAAAAGCAGAAAGGAAGAAGGACAATACAATACAATCAAGAAATATAAATCAATCAGAATAGTAAAACCATTCTAAAAAGTATACATTTCAAAACAGCTGATGATAGAATAATATTCAATAATTAGAAGCACCTGTACATATTTTAAAAAATTTCCTAAACATCGATAAAATATTTCATAACAGCAGACATCAAATAACACCCAGTAATTAAAACTAATAAGGATTTTAAAAATCCCCTCTCTCCATATCTGTTACCCTGAGATTGTCATGAACTGGGGGTACACACACATACACACACACAGAGTCACAAACAAAATATGCTCCCTCTGTCTCTCACACACATACATGCTTGGTGAGAGATAGAGGGTTGCTTGAGTGTGTGTGTGTGTGAAAGAGACAGACACACGTTTCCTCCATCTCTCTCACACATACATACTTCCTCTGTGTCTCTCACACACACTTGCTTCCTCTCTCTCGCCCCTACCCCACCTCCTCACAAATGCACAGTCTCACACCTATGCACCCACAGGCGCACACACACACTTCTATACACTCACCATCTCATATGCTCATAGGCATCCTCTCTCTCACACACACACACACACGCACATACTCACATACCCTCTCATACACACATACTCATATACACCCACACAACCCCCTCATACACTGGCACTTACTCTCACGGGGCCAGTCTCTCCCTTCTTCGGCCACCGGCGGCACCACAGGACCTTTTCTTCTGCCGCCGGCTCCTGCCAGCTTCCGGAGCATTGGCAGCAACGCTGGGCCTCTTCTTTGCCACTGTGCGAGCTCCAGGAAATGCCAGTGGCGCTGCAGTGCTAGCCTCTGCCACTTCAGGTCCTTGCTTATGCTGGCGGGGTTTCTCCCGCCACGTCACTGTTCCGCGGCGCCGCCAGGACCTTCCTGCCAGCGGTAGTGGCATCCCTCCCCCTCTTGCCACCCAGGGTGGACCACCCCCTTCGCCCCCCCTCAGAACGCCTCTGTGTGTGAGAACAGTTGACCTTTTACCTTCCTTGCCTGGTAATATCACAGCTGATATAAAGATTCTGGCATAAAGTATAGATGCAGCTAATCTCTCAGTTTATAAAGGATTTTATGATAGGAGTTTATAAAATCACAAGTATTGTGGAAAGTTACTTTATTTACTCTGTCAAATATAGCACTAGGACTAGGGGACCCTTCTTGAAAGTTACAGAAGGTTTAAAACAAATGTAAGAGCACACAATTAAGCTATGGAATTAGTTGCCAGAGGAGTTGGTGAAGGCTTGTAGTATATCTGGGTTTAAAATCGGTTTGCACAAGTTTCTGGAGGACTGGTCTAATAAATATTATCTGGGTAGGCCTGGAGTTCACCAACCCGTCTTCCTGAGCAAAAAGGAAGTGGATTTACTCTGTGGGACCTGCTGGGCACTTTCACATGAGCCAGATTGGCCACTGTGGGAGACGGGATGCTGGGCTTGATGGACCTTTGGTCTGAACCAGTATGGCATTTGTCACATTAATTATGTTTACTGTATATCAAAGCAGGGCACAGACCTCTTAGCTCTGAATTTTGATCAAAGCTTTAGGAAGGCTGAGTATCCTAACTACACTGATGATGACAGAATATGTCCACTTGCTCTTTCCTGGTTTCTCTTCTGTCTGGCAGTCACCAATGAAAATCTCATTTGCATATCTTAAAACCTTTTAAAAAAAATATAGCTAAGCAAAGAATAAAATGCTGGGAAGCCTCTGACTTAATACAGTGATTGCCATTGTAAAATGCATGCTCTCCCAGTACTTTGTGCAGTGCAGTGCAGTGTAGGCCTGTTAGCCATTATCTTGCCTCTGGGATTCACATGTGCTGAATACGGCTTCTGAGATGCTGACGACACAAGTAAATCCTGCTCCTTTAATTTGGGATGTCATGTTTTACCCAGATTTTTGTTAGGAAAGCATTTTGCCAGAGGTGCATTTTCCTCTTCTTCATTTGAAGAAGGGCTAAACCTGCAGCCCCTGCCTTCGCCTGTTTGATCATTGTGTGTGCTAATGGTCTTTAAATGCCTGGGCTTATTTGGAAAAGTAAGGCAGGCACATAATTTAGAGCACCAGGCCTGCTTTCCTGAACTGTCCCTGGTTTATTGCATTATTAAATATCATATAAATTATTCAATGTTCTTTATATCAAATATTTTATTTGCAAACCGTGCCGCCTGAACAAATGGGCATTAAGCAAAATCCTGAGGCAGGAATGGAATAGCTTTCCCTTTCATTCCTTTATAGTGAGCCTGCTCCTTATATAAAACAGCCCGCACTGGTAACAAATCTGAGTCAAGCTCTTGGTTTATTGACATTTGAAAACCTAATCTAAAAGTGTGTGCTGCTAAAACCTGGCTCTTTGCTAGCTGAGTGGTATCTGATGGGGGGAATCTCATTTCCTCTACAGAAATCTGCTCCCACCCCACTTGGTGATTGCTGTTAACTGTTAATTGCCCAAGGACACAGAAAGATTCATCTGTGTGCACTGGACCCATGCTACCACTCACATGAAATGCATGCATTAGCCCAAGTTTCAAACTTTTGATATTTTTTTTATTGGTATTTTTTTTAACTGATTTAGGAACATTTCTGAAAGATGCCTCAAGGACATTGCAGCACTGTTTAGTTGTTCGGTATTTTATCCTGTTTTCTTGTTTTATTAGATTTTGAAATGTATTTTTATTGCTTTGTTTAATATGTAATTTGATGGAGAGGTGAGGAAGGGAGATGACTAGGGATTACTATTAGTCCCTTAATACCTAAGTGTCTCTTCACTGATTAGCTAAGGAGGATCAGAATCTCTTGCAGAAATGGGAAGGGAAAGACTGACTAAGCCCTTACAGTACTGAGTGAATCTAACTTATATTACCTTCTTTCCAACAGACCTGTAGGTAGCTAAAACATTAGAATTTCCGTGGCGTATTAGTACTACCTTCCTCTAGGCATTCAGACAACAGATTCAAAAGCTGGGCCATGGACAGGAGATGAGATTTGCAAATAATATTTCCTTCTTGAGTGAGTCCTTGCTGAGAATGGATGGGATTTCAGGAATTCTGGGGACATGCTGCAAAGTTCGCCCAAGCCAGCATCTCTAAAGCAGCTTAGCTGTTCCAGAGACATTTTCAGGATGGGGAGGGCTAGGAGGCAAATAAATAACCAACAGGAAATAATGATTCTTTCATTTTGAAGGAAAGTTTTGAAATGTATAATTGAGGTAACAAAGTATTGTAGGAACTAACACCTCTCGAAATCTAATTACAGATGTATTGAGTTAGGCCAAAAAAAGGTATAATCTGTTCTGCATCTTGTTTGCTGATCTTATTTCTACTAGAAAGTAACAGTGAAATATATATAATTCCTCATTATCCCTGTCAACTGATAAGCAGTTTAATGCAAACAAGAAACATACTTTGAAATGTGTGTATACAAATGCTAGAAGATTAAAAAATAAAATGGGCGAGTTAGAGTCTGTAGCACTGGATGAAGAGGTGGATATAACCGGCATCTCAGAGACCTGGTGGAAGGAGGATAACCAATGGGACACTGTGATACCAGGGCACAAATTATATTGAAATGATAGGAAGGATCAAATTGGTGGAAGGGTGGCAATATATGTGAGAAAGGTCATTGAGTCAAACAGGATAAACATTCTGCAGGAATCAAAATGCAAGGTTGGAATTTTATGGCTGGAAATTCCATGTGAGAGGTGGAATAGAATAACAGTGGAGGTGTGCTGCTATCCACCTGGTCAGAATGAACAGACAGAAAATGAAATGCTAAAACAAATTAGAGATGTGAATCGGAACCGGAATCGGTTCGGTTCCGATTCAAATCTTATAATTTTTATCATCCAGCCCGATTGTTTTTTTGTTTATCGGCTGCGCCCGATCCGATAAACAAAAAACCCACCCTGACCCTTTAAAACTGACCCCTTAGCCTCCCCCCCCCTCCCGACCCCCCCCCCCCAAAACATTTTAAAATTACCTGGTGGTCCAGTGGGGGCGCGGGAAGCAGTCTCCCGCTCTCGGGCCATTGGCTGTGCTAATAAAAATGGCGCCAATGGCCCTTTACCCTTACCATGTGACAGGGTATCCGTGCTGCAAAAAGTAGGTAATTATTTGGATTTTTGTTAAATGTGTTGTTTATTATTTCCCTTTAAACAGAATTTTTGAAGCACAACATGTGAAGTGAGTTTTCTGACCCCGTGGTGCAGTGCGGTAAGCGAGCACCCTTGTTATTTATTCATGGTTTCAGCGTTTCAGCCGTTTGGCGTATTGGGAGAATTAGCTTACTTGGCTGGTTCATGCATAAACTCAGTAAGTTCATATGTATTTGGAGATACCTTTGATATATGCACTCGGAGGTGGTGTGTTATTTATTATTCAATTTGGAGTGTTGTAATGAGTTTTCTTATTCTTTATTCATTTTTTTGCAGATGTGGGTCAGTGATAATAAGTGTGTTTTCTGTTGACCGGTGTGTATTTAAAAGTTGATTGCCTTCTTGTTATAATTGTAACAGACTGAAGTGAGATACTTTGTATCTATATGAGGTAGGTCTTCTCTTTTGGTTTTTGGAGACCGATTGAATTTGCTAGTCTCAAGGGTGCAATTTACAAAAAATCTTTTTAATTTTTCTAGAGAGTGAACATAGATGCCGAATAAGTTTGACATACATTTAATCTGTGAGGAAGTCCTTTTGTAAGGAGTATATGAATATGAAAGTTCAACTACATTGATAATTACTAGTCCCTGAGGAAGCCTGTTTATAAGGTGAAACGAAGATATCTTTTGTTGGACTGATGTTGAGAGGTAGTCCAGTGGACCTCGGTTGAGAAGTAGTCAAAACACCCGGCCTTTGGATTTATTTGTTGTTGAATTAAATTGAATACTATTTATATACACAGTATTTTCATATGCAAAATGTTTTTAAATTAATAATGGGTATGAATGATGGAATGAATGCGCTTGTTTAGTTTTTAATGTGTCTACACAGGTGAGTGTGTTGTGATGTTTAATAAACGGTTATACATTATGGGGCGGATTTTAAGAGCCCTGCTCGCCTAAATCCACCCAAATCCGGGCGGATTTAGGCGAGCAGGGCCCTGCGCGCCGGTGAGCCTATTTTACATAGGCCTACCGGCGCGCGCAGAGCCCCGGGACTCGCGTAAGTCCCGGGGTTTTCTGAGGGGGGCGTGTCGGGGGCGGGCCTGGACCACGCAGCGTTTTCGGGGCATGTCGGGAGCGTTCCGGGGGTGGGCCCGGGGGCGTGGCTACGGCCCGGGGCGGTCCGGGGGCATGGCCGCACCCTCCGGACCCGCCCCCAGGTTGCGTCCTGGCGCGCTAGCGGCCCGCTGGCGCGCGGGGATTTACGTCTCCCTCCGGGAGGCGTAAATCCCCCGACAAAGGTAAGGGGGGGGGGTTTAGACAGGGCCGGGCGGGTGGGTTAGGGAGGGGAAGGTGAGGGGAGGGAACAGGGGTAGGCTGCGTGGCTCGGCGCGCGCCGGCTATACGGAATTGATAGCCTTGCGCGCGCCGATCCAGGATTTTAGCGGATACGCACGGCTACGCGCGTATCTACTAAAATCCCGCGTACTTTTGCTTGCGCCTGATGCGCCAGCAAAAGTACGCCAAATCGCGAGGTTTGAAAATCTACCCCAATATGATTGTGGGATCTCTCTGTTGTGTGATATTATTTTAATAAAACTGGACATTATTTGAATAAATGCCATTCAATAGTTGCATTTAGCCCTGCAGGAGACACTGCCAAATCAGTAAATCCAAAATTGTTCACGTTGCATTGAAACCGCATTTACCTCTCTGCGGGAGAGTTAAGGTTAATATTTATTTATTGAGTTTTATATACTGTCATTCAGTTTCACCATCATAACGGTTTACAAGTTTCAATCGGTGCAGAACATTTTAATGAAGTAATACAGGGAACATAATAAAAATATGTATGTACTGATGTGCCCATGTAATTTGGTTTATATGGGCAAAACCACACGAAAATTCAAGGTTCAATTAGCAGAAGATAAGAGTTGCCTGACTAATCAAAGGATGAAAGCACCTCTTGTTCAACACTGCATGGCTGAGTGTCATACATTTGAACAAAAATGAAAGGTGTAGCTGCAAAGGTTAAAAGTGTTTAACAGGCATGGACATTGTTTAAAAATACAATCCTAGACACGCAGTCCAGATGTATTCCACACATTAAGAAAGGTGGAAGGAAGGCAAAATGATTACCATCATGGTTAAAAGGTGAGGTGAAAGAGGCTATTTTAGCCAAAAAAAAATCCTTCAAAAATTGGAAGAAGGAGCCATCTGAAGAAAATAGGATAAAACATAAGCATTGTCAAGGTAAGTGTAAAACATTGATAAGACAGGCGAAGAGAGAATTTGAATTGAAGTTGGCCATAGAGGCAAAAACTCATAATAAAAACTTTTTAAAATATATCCGAAGCAAGAAACCTGTGAGGGAGTCGGTTGGACCGTTAGATGACCGAGGGATTAAAGGGGCTATTAGGGAAGGTAAGGCCATTGCATAAAGACTAAATGAATTCTTTGCTTCCATGTTTACTAATGAGGATGTTGGGGAGATACCAGTTCCAGAGATGGATTTCAAGGGTGATGTGTCAGACACACTGAACCAAATCACTGTGAACCAGGAAGATGTAGTAGCCTAGATTGACAAACTAAAGAGTAGCAAATTACCTGGACCAGATGGTATGCATCCTAGGGTACTGAAGGAACTCAAAAATGAAATTTCTGATCTATTAGTTAAAATTTGTAACCTATCATTAAAATCATCCATTGTACCTGAAGACTGGAGTGTGGCCAATGTAACCCCAATATTTAAAAAGGGCTCCATGGGCGATCCAGGTAACTATAGACCAGTGAGCCTGACTTCAGTGCTGGGAAAAGTAGTGGAAACTATTTTAAAGATCAGTACCGTAGAACATATAGAAAGACATGGTTTAATGGAACACAGTCAACATGGATTTACCCAAGGGAAGTCTTGCCTAAAAAATCTGCTTCATTTTTTTGAAGGGGTTAATAAACATGTGGATAAAGGTAAACCGGTAGATGTAGTGTATTTGGATTTTCAGAAGGCATTTGACAAAGTCCCTCATGAGAGGCTTCTACGAAAACTAAAAAGTCATAGGTTAGGAGGCGATGTCTTTCGTGGATTACAAACTGGTTAAAAGACAGGAACTAGAGAGTAGGATTAAATGGTCAATTTTCTCAGTAGAAAAGGGTAAACAGTGGAGTGCCTCAGGGGTCTGTACTTGGACCGGTGCTTTTCAGTATATATATAAATGATCTGGAAAGGAATACAATGAGTGAGGTTATCAAATTTGCAGACAAAATTATTCAGAGTAGTTAAATCACAAGCGAATTGTGATACATTACAGAAAGACCTTCCAAGACTGGAAGATTGGGCATCCAAATGGCAGATGAAATTTAATGTGGATAAGTGCAAGGTGTTGCATATAGGGAAAAATAATCCTTGCTGTAGTTATATGATGTTAGGCTCCATATTAGGAACTACCACCCAGGAAAAAGATCTAGGCATCATAGTGGATAATACTTTAAAATCGTTCACTCAGTGTGCTGCAACAGTCAAAAAGGCAAACAGAATGTTAAGATTTATTAGGAAGGGAATTGTTAATAAAACAGAAAATGTCATAATGCCTCTGTATCGCTCCATGGTGGGACCGCACCTTGAATACTGTGTACAATTCTGGTCGCCACAACTCAAAAAAGATATAGTTGCGATGGAGAAAGTACAGAGAAGGGTAACCAAAATGATAAAGGGGATGGAACAGCTCCCCTATGAGGAAAGACTGAAGAAGATAGGGCTGTTCAGCTTGGCGAAGAGTCAGTTGAGGGGGGGAATATGATAGAGGTCTTTAAGATCATGAACGAGTAGATGTGAATCAGTTATTTACACTTTTGAATAATAGAAGGACTAGGGGGCATTCCATGAAGTTATCAAGTAGCACATTTAAGACTAATCGGAGAAAATTCATTTTTTACTCAACGCACAATTAAACTCTGGAATTTGTTGCAAGAGAATGTGGTTAGTGCAGTTAGTGTAGCTGGGTTCAAAAAAAGGTTTGAATAAGTTCTTGGAGGAGAAGTCCATTAACTGCTATTAATCAAGTTTACTTAGGGAATAGCCACTGCTATTAATTGCATCAGTAGCATGGGATCTTCTTGGTGTTTGGGTAATTGCCAGGTTCTTGTGGCCTGGTTTGGCCTCTGTTGGAAACACGATGATGGGCTTAATGGACCCTTGTTCTGACCCAGCATGGCAATTTCTTATATTCTTACGTTCAAAATTGACAAAAAATGTGAAGAATCCTTTAAGTAAGATGGCTCAATGGACTCAAAAAAGTATCTATATTTTGGGATAATGGTTCCAATAATGAGTCATTCAAGGATTTTAGGGGTGTTCATTCGTTCCCTACGAATTGGCAATCCACAGCTTATAGGGACATATTCGTTGTATTCATGGGGAAGCGAAACGTATCGCGATTCCCCACGAATACAATGAATCTGTGCCGAATTATTCATCCATCTAAAGGAGCCAATTTAAACAAACCCCCCACCCTCCTGACTCCCCCAAGACTTACCAAAACTCCCTGGTGGTCCAGCGGGGGGTCCGGGAGCCATCTCCTGCACTCACACCCTCGGCTGCCGGTTTCAAAATGGCGCCAATAGCCTTTGACCTACTATGTCACAGGGGTTACCGGTGCCATTGGTCAGCCCCTGTCACATGGTAGGAGCAATGGATGGCCGGTGCCATCTTGTGCTCCTACCATGTGACAGGGGCTGACCAATGGCACTGGTAGCCCCTGTGACATAGTAAGGGCAAAGGCTATCGGCGCCATTTTGATTACTGGCAGCCAATGGCCTGAGTGCAGGAGATCGCTCCCGGACCCCCCACTGGACCACCAGGGGCTTTTGGCAAGTCTTGTGGGACCCTCCTGACCCCCACAAGACTTGCCAAAAGTCCAGCGGGGGTCCGGGAGTGACCTCCTGCACTCGGACCGTTGGCTGCCAGTATTCAAAATGGCGCCGATAGCCTTTCCCTCACTATGTCACAGGGGCCGACGGTCGGGGCAAAGGCTATCGGCGCCATCCATTGCACCTACTATGTGACAGGGGCTGACCAATGGTACCAGTAGCCCCTGTGACATAGTAGGTCAAAGGCTATCGGTGCCATTTTGAAACTGGCAGCCAAGGGTGTGACTGCAGATGGCTCCCGGACCCTCCGCTGGATCACCAGGGAGTTTTGGTAACTCTTGGGGGGGTCAGGAGGGTGGGAGGGGTTGGAGTTAATTTAATTTTAGCCAGGATGAATAAGAATTAAAAGAAACGTATCGGGGGGGCCCCCCTTGCCGAATGCAATGTATCTGCCCTCCCCCCCCCCCCCCGACGAATACAAATCTCGAATGCAATGTATGGCATCCCTCTGCACATCACTATAGGATTTCTCTTCAGAATAGGTCCCATTTACCATTACACTCTCTCTGCTTTCAGTCAACCAGCTTGTAATCCATACACCACCTTGGCACTCACTCCCAAAACTCTCATTTTATTCACAATCCTCCTGTTCAGGACAGTATCAAAAGCTTTGCTGAAATTCAAGTAGATCACATCAAGCACTCTACCTTGATCCACTTCTCTAGTTACCCAATCAAAAAATACAGATTCATCTGACATGACTTTCCCCTGGTGAATTCATGCTGCCTCAGGTCTAGCAACCCAATGGATTGTAGATAGTTCACTATCCTTTCCTTCAGCAGTCTCCATTCATTTTCCAACCACTGAGATGAGGCTAACTGGTCTGTAGTTTCTGGTCTCCTCTGTGCTAACACTCTTGTGAAGCAGGACCTCCACGCTCTTCTCCAATCCAACGGCACCACTCCCATTTCTAGGGATCTATTGAACAGGTCCTTCAGCAGACCCACTAGCACATTTTTCACAGTATCCTAGGGTGTATCTCATCCATCCCTATAGCCTTGTCCACTTTGCTTGCCTTGTTCCTCCCATACGTTCTCTTCTTAAATGGAGTTTTGTCTACTTCATCCCCATCTAAAGTCTTGTTAACCAGCAATGGTCCTTCTCCAGGGTCTTCTATAGTGAATACGGAACTGAAGTATTTATTTAATATGTCCACCATTTCTTTGTTACTCTCTACAGATTGCTCCTTCTCACCATTCAGTTTCACTTTACCACTTTTGACCTCCCTTCTTTCACTGATATATCTGTTTTGTCTCTTCGCTTTACCTCTTTGGCCATCCTTTCTTCCACCTCACTTTTTGCTTTCCTTATTTTCTTATTTCTTTCTTCGCCTCCCTCAGTTTTAACAGATATTCTTCCCTGTGTTCCTTTTCTTGGGATCCTCTATACTTCTTGAATGCTATTCTTTTTGCCTTTATTTTTTTAGCCACCTCTTTCGAGAACCAGATTTGTTTCTTTTTCCTCTTACTCTTGTTTACTATTCTAACATATAGATTTGTTGCCTTTATAATAGCTCCTTTTATCTTAGCCCACTGTTGTTCCACTTCACCCATTTTCTCCCAGTCTTCCAGTTCTTCCTCCAGGTATGTCCCCTATTGACAAAGTCTGTATTTTTTAAATTCATATCTTGGGTCTTTGTGTGACTTCTCTGTATCCGGTTTGGAAGATTGAATCACACCATCTGATGATCACTGGTGCTCAGGTGAGCCCCTACTTGAACATTAGAGGCATTATCACTATTAGTGAGCACCAGATCGAGTATCACACCCTCCCTCATGAGTTCCATTACCATTTGAGCAGAGCCCCTTAAAGAATATCCACTAACTCTCTACTTCTGGTAGATTCTGCAGAAGGGATACTCCAATCCATATGCAATCAAATCTCCAACAAGCAATACTTCGACTTTCTTTCCTACCTTTTGGATGTCTTCAATGAGTTCTCTGTCCAGTTCTTCTGTTTGAGTCAGTGGCCTATAGATCACACCAGTAAAAATGGAAGTACCATCTTCTTCTTTTTTTAGGTTGATCCACAATGCTTCTTCTCTACCCTACGTCCCTTGCAATTCAGTTGCTTGGATATTGTTTTTGACATAAACAGCTACTCCTCCCCCTTTTCTGTCCTTTCTTGGAAAGTTATAGCTCAGGATGGTTGTATCCCAACCAAGCTCAGTAAACCAGGTCTCTGTAATAGCAACAGTGTCCAAGTCCATGTCCACCATTAGGGCCTGCAAGTCTGGAATTTTGTTGCCCAGACTACGAGCATTTGTAGTCTTAGTTTTCCAGCTGCTCTTTGTAATCACCTTTTCTGCTTTTGAACTGATTGATTTTGTTACTTTTCCTTCCCTCTTCCTGTTTTGCTTGGGGGTGACATGCCAAATTCACAGGTCTTCTCCGGCCATTCCAGCTTCCTAGTTTAAATGCCTGATAATGTATAATCAGAATTTTTCAGTTAGGATCCTCTTTTCTGCCACAAACAAATATAGGCCATCCTTACCATATAATCTTGTATTGCTCCATATACAGCCCCAGCCTCCAATGAACCTGGAAGATGTAATAGGGCAAACTGACAAACTTGGACCACATGGTATACATCCCAGAATGCTGAAAGAACTGAAAAATGAAATTGCAGACCTGCTATTCATAATTTGTAAACTATCATTAAAATCATCTATGGTGCCTGAAGACTGGAGGATTGCAAATGTAACACCAATTTTTAAAAAGGGCTCAACGGGGGTGATACAGGAAACTACAGACCTGTAAGTCTGACATTTATGCCAGGCAAAAAGGTAGAAACCATCATAAATAACAAAATTGCTGAACATATAGATAGGCATAGTTTAATGGGACAAAGCCAACATGGATGTAGCCAAGGGAATTCTTGCCTCACCAGCTGCTACGTTATTTTGAGGACATAAATAAACATGTGGATAGCCAGTTCATATATTGTATCTGGATTTCCAGAATGCATTTGACAAAGTTCCTCATGAGAGACTTAAAGTTTAAGGTTTATTGTCATTTATATACCGTTGTCTCAGTAAAGCCTTCTTTAGAATTTAAAAAGTAATGAGATAGGGAGCAGTGTCCTATTGTGGATTGCGGTTTCAAGACAGAAAACAGCGAGTAGGGCTAAATGGTAAATTTTCCCAATGGAGAAAGGTGAATAATGTAGTAACCCAGGGATCTGTTCTGGACAACTGATTTGTTGCGTGTCTCGTCTGTGGAAGGCCCACAACCGGGCCTACTCACCTCTGGCGCCCAGCTCCCAGTCCTGACCCGTCCTCCTTCACAGCTGTGGGCAGCCACCTACGCTCCCGAGCTTCCTCGGCCATCCCTGGCTCCACTGCGGAACTCCCCAGCTCCCGGCGGGTCTCCCCACGAGTGCCGCGGAGATACGCCGCAGTCCAGTGTCCTGCTGCCCTCTAGGTGCTCGCGCGTGCGCCTTGCCATCCTTTAAAGGGGCCACGGCAAGAAACTAGCTTGCAGCTCCAGATGATGACATCATCGGGCCCTGCTATTTAAGGCAAGGCCCGCCACTAGTTCCTTGCCTTGGCAACAGGTCTCCACGCTTGTCGTGTGCTCGTTGCTTGTTCCTGTCTTCATTCCTGGTTCCTGATCCTGACTTAGTTCCTGGTTCCTGATCCTGACTTTGTTCCGGGTTCCTGTTCTTGACCTGTACCTGGTCGCTTCCTAGCCTTGCTTGGACTGACTTCTGGCTTTGACCCTTGCTATGTTTGAACCACGCTCAGAACTGAATTCTGGCTTTGACCTTTGCTACACTTTGGACGACGCTTTGGACTGACTTCTGGTTTTGACCCTCGCTCGTTTGACTACCATACCTCATCTGCTGCCTTTTTGGATGCCAGCCTGCTCTTTTCCACGTCTTCTGGTATCTTCCTGGACTTGGCCTTTCAGGCTCCGGCCTACTAGTACTTGGGCGCCACCTTTTCTTGTCCCTGGCTCACTTTGGTGCTTGGGTCTCTGGATCCCTGCCTCGTCCGGACCTACTTCAGTCTTCCTGTTATCTCTGCTGGTCCCTGGCTATCTACCACCTCTTCAACTGGGAGTCGTCTGACAGAGGCCCGCCTAAGACCAGCCGGCCCCAGCACCCAAGGGCTTAACCTGCGGGGAACATGGGCTGGTTTTGGCGAAGCTCTAGTCGGCCTCCGTCTCTCAGCCAGCTCCACCTCCCGATGGTGGGGACCCATAGGGCTTGCCCTGCGGGTAGCGTCAACCCCACCTCGGGCCAAGGGTCCACCTCCGGCACAACATGATTTTTAATATAATTATAAATGACCTGGATATGGGGACAAGTGAGGTGATCAAATGTGCCGATGACACCAAATTATTCAGAGTTGTTAAATCATAAGAGGATTGTGAGAAATTGCAAGAGGATCTTGCAAAACTGGGAGACTGGACATGTACATGGCAAATGAAAATGAATGTGGACAAATGCAAAGTTATGCACTTAGGGAAGAGTAACCCAAATTATAGCTAAACAATGCAAGGTTCCATATTAGGAGTGACCATTCAGGAAAAGGATCTAGGTGTTATTGTTGATAATATGTTGAAATCTTCTGGGAGAGAACTGGGGAAGACCTGATTGCGTCACCGCGTGTAATTTGCAAAAGTTCAACCCCCTTGCACACGCTGCCCACACATGTACACGCGGATTGTAAAATCTGGTGCATATGAGCGGGCGGCCACCTGATTTTATAATGTGCGTGCTATAAAATTGGCGCATCCATGCACGTGCGCTTCTTTTAAAATCTACCCCTTAGTGTTAGAGCTGTAGATTTACTTATTGTCCCCTTCCATTCATTAGTTCAAATTTGATCATGTTATGATCACTATTGCCAAGTGACCCCACCAAATCCTGCATTTCACTAAGAATTAAATCTAAAATAGTTCCCTCTCTCGTTGGTTCCTGAAACAATTGCTCCATGAAGCAGTTGTTTATTCCATACCTACAGTACCTGAATGTAAACCGATGTGATATCTCAGATCGAATGTCGGAATATAAAAATAAATAAAATAAATAAATCCAGGAATTTTATGTCTCTCACATGTCCTGATGCTACTGGAGTAATTGATGTCCTGATGCTACTGGAGTAATTGAAATCGCCCGTTATTATTGCACTGCCAAATTGGTTAGCTTCCCTTATTTCTCTTAGCATTTCATCTGTCTGATCATTTTGGCCAGGTGGTCAGTAGTATACTCCTATAACTATACTATTACACAACACAATGGGATTTCTACCCATATAGTTTCTACTGAGCATTTAGTCTCTTGTATGATCTTTATCCTGTTGGACTCTATACCATCCCAGACATAAAGTGCTATACCAACACTAAGTTGATCCTCCCTATCGTTGTGATATAATTTGTACTCTGATATAGCACTGTCCCATTGGTTATCCTCCTTCCACCAGGTCTATGAGATGCCAATTATGTCTATCTCATCATTCATTGCTATACATTCTTACTCTCCCATCTTACTTCTGGCATTGGCATATAGACATTTCAAAGTGTATTTTTTGTCTGTATTAACAACCTGCTTTTCAGTTGATATGGATAATTTGGAATTCTTTAGCTTATGTGATTCTTTACTTATAGGCACATGGACTACGTTTGCTTTTATTGGAACCTCTCTGTTAGGATGCCCTAACTCTCCTGTTTCATTAGTATTCTTCAAAGATACATTCCTCGGAAGCATGCATTGCTGAGTGATTGTCGGCTTTCCCCCTTGTTCTAGTTTAAAAGCTGCTCCATCTCCTTTTTAAAAGTTAGTGCCAGCAGTCTGGTTCCACTTTGGTTAAGGTGGAGCCTGTCCTTTCATAAAAGTCTCTCCCCTTCCCCAAAAGGTTGTCCAGTCCCTTTCAAAACTGAATCTTTTTTCCCTGCACCATTGTCTCATCCAAGCATCCAAGCATTTTGATAGTGGCAGCCTACGGCCCGAGAGGGGGAGATCAAAATGGCACCGATAGCCCCGGTGACAGGGGCTATCAGTGCCATTGGCCGTCCTTTTAAGATTGTGCCGGCCGTCCATTGCTCCTACCATGTGACAAGGGCTAACCGGTGGAGCGCACTGTTAACCCGCATTTGGACGCGCGTTTTCGACACGCTAGCTTTACACCTTATTCAATAAGGAGTAATAGCACGTCGAAAACGCACTAATAGGGCCATCAACATGCAAATGCATGTTGATGGCCCTATTAGTCATTCCCACGCGATACAGAAAGCAAAATGTGCAGCAAAGCCGCACATTTTACTTTCAGAAATTAGCGCCTACCCAAAGGTAAACGTTAATTTCTGCTGGCACCGGGAAAGTGCACAGAAAAGCAGTAAAAACTGCTTTTCTGTGCACCCTCCAACTTAATATCATGGTGATATTGTCAGAGGTCCCAAAAGTAAAAAATAATTAAAAAAAAAAAAAATTTAAAATCATGCATCAATTTTGCCGGAGTCCGTTTTCCGAAACCGTGGCTGTCAGCAGGTTTGAGAACCGACACCGGCAAAATTGAGCGTCGGCTGTCCAACTCGCTGACAACCACCGCTCCTGTCATAAGAGGTGCTAGGGATGCGCTAGTGTCCCTAGCGCCTCTTTTTACCGAGGGCCCTAATTTGAATATTTTTTTTTCTGAATCGCGCGCCGGGAGAGTGGACGAGCGCGATTCTTACTGTATCGGCCTATAAATTGGGAGTTAAAATAAAATTAGCTTGTTAAGAAAGTGCAAGCTTAATGCCAGTGCAGTTTTAATTCTCAGCCTTTTGCATCGGCCCCCTTGATTGTACGCCCTCTGTGGACAGATTAAATACCGGCTGTATCTGAACTGGACTTGCCTTAAGCTACCACTGAAAAGGTGTGCGTTAAATCCATAAATAAATACATGTACATGTGTGTTTGTGTAAATATATTTCTATAAAGAGAGAAATATATGGAACTCATTCTTTTATGCCCTTGCTGTTACTAATTTTTCTATATAAAATATTAATAGCGTAAGCAGGGCTGGGCACGTTTCTACTTTTCTTTCCAAGTAAAAGGCTGATTCTGGCAGCTGCTGTTTTAAAAAGAGAACAAATATTTGTAAGGGCTAATTAGAAATCAAACAAATACTACGGTAAGCTCCTTAATGAGCTGGTAAGCAGAATTTCAGGGATGCAGAAAAAGCCGATTGTCGATTTCCTTTGTTTCAAATGAGTATTTGGAACAGAAAAGCAGCCCCCCCCCCCCCCCTTCATGGCAGGGTGCTCTGCTGGATCAGGCTTCAGGTAGCAGATGTCACATTCAGAGGCATTTCTGTGGGTGAAATGTTGCTTCTGAAACTGCTTGCACGAGGTGTGCATCTGTCCTGTACGACCAGACTGAGCCGAGCTGTTCCCGTGGACAGAGTTGGGGGAGGGGTTTGCACTTACACTCATAATTTTGCCTTCTTAAAAATCTGTGTGTACATTTCCTTGGGAAAAAAAAGCTTGACGGACAAATTAGCAGAATGAGGTTTACTTGTGTGCTGGAAATTTTGAAGGGATCATTGTGAAAGCAGCCTCTTGCATGTACATGATTGACAATGTGAGCCCCTTGGAGCCCCAGAGCCCCAGAGCACACTTTGTATTTTTTATTCAGCAGTTTTATATACCGATGAACGTTGGGAACATCTCATCAGTTCACATTAAAACGAAAGTCAGCAACAAGTGCTTTACAGTGCAACAAAGAACATGAGAGTATACAGAAAGGGTAACATTGCAACGATTCACAACTTATGAAACCAGAGTGTTCCTCAAACCCGCCTACCGCATGGCATATACAGGGCAATTTTCAAAGCCATTCACCAGCGTGATTCGGTCCTGTTTGAATATTCCCCTTCTCAGTGCATTGTTCCTGGGGGAGCATTTACAGAGGGGGCAGGAAAAGACTCCCGCAATTGTCATTTTCAAATATGCACGCGCTATTTCATGCCCTCCTTCCTTCCCCCACTCGGCCACCCACACAAACAGGAGCTGCAAAATCTGTGGCGCTTCTAGCGCTCTGTGCTAGCCACCTGGAGAGATCCTCTTTAAAAGCAAGTCACAAATCTGTGTGGTGAAAGGACCCGTGGGTGTGGGCTTCATGAAGATTATCCCCCTTAATAACTGTTACCAAGCCAAGCAGGAAACCATAGCTCTAAAGAGATTTCTGGTAGGGAAAGTGAAGGGAGACCAGTGTTTTACAATGAAATGTTAGCCAGGACTTGCTTCTATAACCAACACAATTCCTTCCTTTCCAAATCCAAAGGCTTCCTCTCCTCTCTTCATTTCTTTTTAATTACGATTATTGCCTTTTTGTTTTCAAATGAATTTGGGGAGTGGAAAGAGTGAGCACGTCTCTTCTTTATGCAGCTGTGAAAATCTGAATCCTGCACCAGTAACGGCACCTGCAGGTAGATTTTAAGAGTAATTACTGCATCTCTCATTGGCTTCATCATGTCAGGGTACACAGGAGAGCTTGTATCTGTTGAGCTGGGGGGTGGACCCTTGTCCTGAAGCAGTGAAGGACCATCTCCTGGTAGGGACCAGGAAGCACCTGCCCCCAGGGGGCGGAGCACTGGAGGAGACAGAGGCTAGGAAGAGCTTCACCACTGAAAGCCCAAGGTCCCCCCCGGGAGGAGCCTCTAGGGACCCGGGCCGCTTGGACTTAGGTGGGCCTCGCAGGGTTTCCTGGGAGAGTGGAAGTCCGGCATGCCCACAGACAGAGGGGGAGCGCAGTCAAGTTTGAGACTGGAGGTCGGGTGGAACAAGGAGGACCAGAATAGCGTAGGTGATGACAAGGCTAGGAAGAGAGCCAGAATCTGGAGACGAGGTCAAACAAGCAGAGGTCAGAGTCCAGGAGTCAGTCCAAGGAATGGTCAACAAAGCAGAGGTCAGATACCAGAGGTCAGACGAGGTCACAGGCAGGCTGGAGTCCTGCCATCGGTACTGGCCCAGACCACACAGCCCATCATTGGGATTCTGGTGGCATGCGCTTCATCCAAAATAGAAAGATGATCAGAGTGGGGACATGAGCAGTGCCTCTACCCCTCACATAGATTTCCTTAGTCATAGGATGCCTGTGTGAAAGGAAGGAGTGGGGTCTTCACAGGGCCTGTGATACTGGGCCCTATGCCAGTTGTTGTCTTATTCCTGCTATGAGCTGGAAAGGAGAGAAGGGTATAGGAAGACTCCCTGCAGGGAGGGAGGGAATTTGCAGAAATCTGCTAGAGAGAAATCAACCTGCTGTTTATGCACAAGACCCATAGTGAACAAACAATCTGTTCATCTGGAGATCAGAACATGTAATGACATCATTAGAAACCAACTCTCTCTCTGCCTCTGCCATCTAACATTACTGCTTTTCCTCTGCATACAAATCCTCAGCCAGACTTTCCATCCTAAAGGTGGCTGTACATTGTAGGGATGTGAATCGTTTATCTGACGATTGAAAATATCGTCCGATATTTTCAATATCGTCAGATATTTGGGGGGGGGGGTCCCCGATAGCGATAGGAAACCCCACGATTAATTTAGTGGGTTTTCTTATCGTTATGGGGGGGGGGGGGGATGAATGGCCCACGCCATTTTTAAAGATGGCGCCGGCTGTCCATTGCTCCTACCATGTGACAGGGACCAGCCAATGGCACCGATAGCCCCTGTCACATGGTAAGAGCAAAGGGCCATCGGCGCCATTTTGATTAGTGGCAGCCGACAGCCCGAGCGCGGGAGAATGCTCCTGGGACCCCCGCTAGATCACCATGTATTTAAAAAAATTTTGGGGGGGTCCGGAGGGTGGGGAGATACTAACAAACTCATTTTAAAGAGTCGGCTGTATTTTTTGGTTATCGGCTCGGGCGCAGTCGATAAAAAAATAAAACCTGATTGGACTGCAATATAAAAATTTCACGATGTGAATCGGAACCGGAATCCAAACCGATACTGGTTCCGATTCACATCTCTAGTACATTGTAAACTACAGTGGGATACAGGTTTTGTTTAAAAAGAGAGCTATATAATATAGAATCTATTTTAATAACACTATGAGGTCCATATTCAGGTACAGTCCAGAGAGCAAAGTTAGCCAGATAAACTTATATGGCTACTTTTGGAAGCATATTTAATGGTGTAGCTGTACTAGTGAATATAACTGGCTATCTTAAAGTTAGCCGCCTAAGTTTAGAACAGCTCTTTGGCCTGATCAGACTTAGCCGGCTAAGTCATCTGATTAACTCTGAAAATCGAGGATAGCCGGAAAACTTAACCAGCTAACTCAGCTCTTCCCAGTTATGCCCCCAGAACATCCCTAACTTATTCGGCTAACTTCTAGCTACCTAAGTCATTAGCTGGCTAGTATTTAGCTGAATATATGCCCACATATTCATTTAGCTGATTAACTTCTGCATTAGCTGGCCAAATGCTTTTGAATATGGACTTCTTAGTTTTTTGTGTCTGAAAAATGTGAAAGGCTGCAGTACCAGCAGTGGCCACTAAGTGTCAGCATCATATTTTCATTTCCTAGCGAGGAGAAAGACAAAGGGGCACAAGAGAAGGGAGGGAAAAGGGCAGAGGCCTGAGGAATAGCGGGGGGGGGGGGGGGGGGGGACGACAACGGCGACGACTCGGTGCTAAAGAAAAAACAACTACGGGGGGACGCAGAGGAGGAGGAGGACCAGGAAGCATGGGGGGAAGGCAGAGAGATTAATGCACAAAGAAGGAGGGGAGGGGGGAGGGGAAAGGACAGAGAGAGGCATAGAGGTAGCGGCAAAGGAGCAGAGAAGGGTGGGGAAGGGATGAGGAGGTAACACTGATAGCTGATCAGACTCTCATATTCTAGGGGTATAAAGTCTCAAGGCCAGTTTTTTGATAAAATTAGTATTTTTTTTTTTGCCTAAGTTTGGCTGCATGTAGCTTTTTGCAGAATGAAAAGTTCTAAGCTGTTGGTCTTTGGTGAAAGAATAATTGGAAATCCTGTATGTGAAGAAGTATTGCTGCAATAAAGATACTGGATTAACCATGAATGTTTGCAGTTATTTGCGAGTGTAAAGAATAATAAACCTCAATGTTACTGTGCAGCTGTACATTTTTTTTAAAGGCATAGGGGTTTTTCTGTATTTTTGCCCATATTTCCTTATAATGCTCAAGGCAGTACAATATGTCCCTCTCCTACAATCTAGGTGGGTGCCTGAGGCAACGGGCTATAAAGCAACTTTTCCAAGATCACAGGAAGTGTCACTGGGGATATGGGATTAGAGCCCCCTTAGCCACGAGGCCATACCTGAGCTGAATATCACACACGGGCACACTTCCCATATACTGCTGCCCCAGCAAGACCCCAAACTCCATGCTAGATAATTGCTCTGAAATGTGATGTGACAGTTGCTTCTGCACATCTAACATGCAGCATAACACCTCTAAAAAAGTATGAATGCAGAAAACTCAGAACATTTGCATGAAGGATGTCTTCACCATGCAAACATATCACACCATTTGCTGCTGGCACATGATGAGAAATTTACCCCTTGCAGTGTCCTGCTGTCCCAGATCAGAGACAAAGACCCAGTAAAGGATCTTCTGGGAAAATACTTTGGCCTTGCATCCTGTGTTTTTTCCTGATCTGATTACAAGAGTCTTATTGTAGAGGTCCTGTGGAAGATTTTGGAAGCCTATCAGATGCTCAGTGGAAGGTTATTGGGTAGAAGCCATCAGCCTATGAGGAAGACTTCACCTGTGGAAACCCTAAAATGAAGACATTGTACATGGAACATAAGAATATAAGAAGTTGCCATACTGGGTCAGACCAAGCATTCATCAAGACCAGCATCCTGTTTCCAACAGTGGCCAATCCAGGTTACAAGTGTTGCGGTCTCCACCGCTTCCCTCCACTTAGGGCTCAAACCCGCCTACCTCCGTTTCAGGAATCACCGCATTCCGCCCGCTCTGGACCCCGGGGGCTTCTCTCACTCCACGTGGCGGCCGCCATTACGTGCCTGCTTCTCGTCAGTCTCGCATGCTCAACTCCCGGAAGCATGGCCCCGCCCATGCTGCTGACGTCACGCCCGAGCCCCGATATAACCGGCGTCCAAACTCTCTCTCATCGCCTTGCAACGAGGTTCACAACTCCATAGTTGTTCTTAGTTGCGTTCCAGGTGATCTCCACGATTCCTGCTTCTGACTCCGGTTTGCTTCCGACTCCGCTTCTGCCTGCTGCCTGCCTCTGACCCCGGTTTGCCTCCGACTCCGCTTCTGCCTGCTGCCTGCCTCTGATTCCGGTTTGCCTCTGACTCTGCTTCTGCCTGCTGCCTGCCTCTGACTCCGGTTTGCCTCTGACTCCGCTTCAGCCTGCAGCCAGCCTCTGACCCCGGCCTGCTTCCGCTTCAGCCTACAGCCTGCTTCAGCCTCCGGTTCGCTACCGACTCCGCTTCAGCCTACAGCCTGCTTCAGCCTCCGGTTTGCTACAGACTCCGCTGCCGCCCGCTGCCCTGCCTTCAGCCGGCCCTCGGCCCTGTACAGCCGGTCCCCTGCTTCCCGAGTACCTTGGACTTCCTGTTTGCTCTGGTCCCGGTCTAGCCTATCTCAACCCCTGGACTTTCAGCCTCTGTTCCGTCCCGAGGTCCCAGTGGTTCCCGGGTGAACACCTCCTGCTTGAAGCTCCGCCTCCTGGCCTACTCTGCCACCCTAGATAGGCCAGCCCAAGGGTCCACCATCTCGCCAGCAGTATCCAACTGCAACAACAAGTACTTGGCAAGTACCCAAAAACAAGTATATCCCATGCTACTGATACTAGTAATAGCAGTGGCTATTCCCTAAGTCAACTTGATTAATAGCAATTAATTGACTTCTCCAGGAACTTATCCAAACCTTTTTTAAACCCAGCTATACTAACTGCACTAACCACATCCTCTGGCAACAAATTCCAGAGCTTAATTGTGCGTTGAGTAAAAAAGAACTTTCTCCGATTAGTTTTATATGTGCTACATGCTAACTTCAAGGAGTGCCCCCTAGTCTTTCTATTATCTAAAAGAGTAAATAACTGATTCATATCTACCCGTTCTAGACCTCTCATGATTTTATAGACCTCTATCATATCCCCCCTCAGTCTTCTCTTCTCCAAGCTTCTCTTTAGCCTTTCCTTATAGGGAAGCTGTTTCTTCCTCTCTATCATTTTGGTTGCCCTTCTCTGTACTTTCTACAGTGCCACTATATCTTTTTTGAAATGCGGCGACCAGAATTGTACACAGTACTCAAGGTGTGGCCTCACAATGGAATGATACAGAAGCATTATGGCATTTTACGTTTTATTCACTATTCCCTTCCTAATAACTCCTAATATTTTGTTTGATTTTTTGACTGCCGCAGCACACTGAGCCAATGATTTCAATGTGTTATCCACTAATATGGAACCTGACATGTGTGTAACTACAGAATGGGTTATTTTTCCCTACATTCATTCATCACCTTGTAATTGTTCACAATAAATTTCATCTGCCATTTGCCCAATCTTTCAGTCTTGCAAGGTCATTCTGCAAGTCATCACAATCTGCATGTGAATTAACTAATCTGAATAATTTTGTATCATCCACAAATTTGATTACCTACTCGTCATATTCCTTTCCAGATCATTTATATATATATATTGAAAAGCACCAGTCCAAGTACAGATCCCTGAGGCACTCCACTGTTTACTTTCCACTGAGAAAATTGACCATTTAATCCTACTCTCTGTTTCCTGTCTTTTAACCAGTTTGTAATCCACGAAAGGACATCGCCTCCTATCCCATGACTTTTTAGTTTTCTTAGAAGCCTCTCATGAGGGACTTTGTCAAACTCCTTTTGAAAATCCAAATACACTACATCTACTGGCTCACTTTTATCCACATGTTTATTAACCCCTTCAAAAAAAATGAAGCGGATTTGTAAGGCAAGTCATTAAACTATATCTTTCTATATGTTCTGTGATATTGATCTGTAGAATATTGATCTGTAGAATATGTTTCCACTATTTTCCCGGCACTGAAGTCAGGCTCACCAGTCTATAGTTTCCCAGATCACCCTTAGAGCCCTTTTAAAATATTTAGATTACATTGGCCAGTCTTCAGATACAATGGATGATTTTAATGATAGGTTACAAATTTTAACTAATAGATCAGAAATTTCATTTTTGAGTTCCTTCAGAACCCTAGGATGCATACCATCCAGTCCAGGTGATTTGCTACTCTTTAGTTTGTCAATCTGGCCTACTACATCTTCCAGGTTCACAGTGATTTCGTTCAGTTCGTCTGACTCATCACACCTGAAAACCATCTCTGGAACTGGTATCTCCCCAGCATCCTCATTAGTAAACACAGAAGCAAATAATTAATTTAGTCTTTCTGCAATGGCTTTATCTTCCCTAAAAGCCCCTTTAACCCCTCGTCGTCTTACATTTTTTAAAGTTTTTATTATGAAATTTTTCCTCTACAGCCAACTTCATTTCAAATTCTTTCTTAGCCTTTCTTATTAATGTTTTTACACTTAACTTGACAATGCTTATGCTTTTTCCTATTTTCTTCAGATAGATACTTCTAATTTTTGAAGGATATTTTTTTGGTTAAAATAGCATCTTTTACCTCACCTTTTAACTATGTGAGTAATCGTTTGGCCTTCCTTCCACCTTTCTTAATGCATGGAATACATCTGGACTGTGTTGCACATCCTGCTCACGCCTGACCCACTCCCGGGTCTGCTTACCCTTCCTCCTCGCTAGACAGTCCCGGGTCGGCCTCCCTCGCGTCTGCCACCAGCAGCATTCCCTGACACTTCACCTCCCAGCTCTGGCCAGGTCTCACAGCTGGGCTCAGCGTCCTCCGTGGCATTGGCCCCGTCCCTAGGTACGCGCGTGCGTGGACTAACTGGCCTCTTAAAGGGCCAAGGGCGGGTCCCAGCCACGCGGCGCACCCAGATTGATTCCTGTACAAAAGGAAGTGCCTCACATCACTTCCTTGCCTTGGCAATCAGGTCGATAACCTAGTGATAGCAAGTTTGCCCTCCTGCGTTCCAGTCTGTCTGTTCCAGCATCTCCTGTGTCTCCCGTTCCAGCGTCTTCTGTGTCTCCAGTTCCAGCATTTCCTGCTCCCTCGTCTCTCCATCCCTGGTAGTACCCTTCGGACTAATGTCACGGTACTGACCTTTGCCTGTTCTTGAGTACTCCTTGATTGCTGCCTGACCTGACCTCTGCCTGGAACTCTGACTATGCCCTGACTATGCAGAGGTCAGGGCATAGTCAGGTCAAGCAGGAACTTGACCTCTTTCTTGACCTGACTATGCATGGACAGAACTCTGTTACTCTGCACCAAGAGTCTGGCATTGATTCTCACAATACACTCGGACACTCTATTCTGGCCTCCTGCGACCTCTGGACTTCCTTATCTGAACACCGACCACGCACCCTTGTTCGTGGTGGGCACTCCCTTGAACTTCCTCTCTAGGAGACCCTGCGAGGCCCACCTAAGACCAGGCGGCCCGGGTAACCAAGGGCTCAATCTGAGGGAACCCCGGGTTGCTATTGGCGAAGCTCCAGTTAGCCTCTGTCTCCTCCTGTGCTCCGCCTCCTGGTGGCAGGCGCTCTCCGGGTCTGACCGGAGGGCCGTACCAATCCTACACCAGGCCAAGGGTCCACTCCCAGCACAACAGACTGCACATCTAAGATGGTATTTTTAAACAATGTCCAAGCCTGTTATACACTTTTAACCTTTGCAACTGCACCTTTCAGGGTTTTTTTTCTATTTTCCTCATTTTATCAAAGTTTCCCTTTTGAAAATGTAGTATTAGGTCTGTAGATTTATATATTGTGCCCCTTCCAGTGATTAGTTCAAATTGGAATCAAATTTGAACTAATGACTGGAAGGGGCACTATTGCCAAGTGACCCCACTTCCCTTACCTCTGTCACCATATGGAAATATAGAGTCTCGGACTATACCAGCTAACAGTCAAGACAGTTGAAGACAAATCATTTTGAGAACAAAATTCAGTGCTATTTAGCCGAATATCTAATCCCAGATGAACAGCCACTACTTAACTCGATAACTAGTTAGCTGGCTAAGTGGCGGGCAGGGTGAAGGCATTTTTGGATAGAGAGAGCTGGAAAACTTAAGCTTAGTTGTGTGTTGAGTGAAAGAATAATTTCTCTGCAAAGTAGTAAAACCCCTGCTGGTGGTGACTCTTCAGATGCTAGGTTTTTACCGAATATACTTGGCTCCCAGGTCTAACTAACCCCCCTCCTCTGCATCCACCCACTCTCACTTACCTGTTCTGGCCCAACCTAGATTCTGGCTAAGCTTGACTAGAACCCACGACCTCCTGCGTGTGATCAAACCCCTCTCGCTGCTGAGCCACCTCTGTAAACCTCTTACAAATTAGTATCATGTTGTCTGCTGTAAACCTTAAGAGGTTCTGTCTTCCTTCCTATGTCTCATGGAGAACTGAAAAAAAAAAACAGGTCTGTGGTGTGGAAGAAATGCAGATTCTAACCAAAACTGAAAATACATCTGTAGTGAAGTATATGCAGCTCTGAAACATGAGCTGCTGAAAAACGATGAGGATGATCAGGAAAAGAATAGTTAGCACATGACAAGAATGTATCACAGGCTGATGAGGTATTTATATTTGATGCATGTGGGGGAAAACGTGTCTAATTAGACAGAGAGCTTCAGTAATGTACTGTCATGTAGCTTGGGCAGGTGCTGCTATCGGCTGTATATGGAGGGAGGGATCAGCGTGCCTCAGACCCTCGGCTCCTTCCATTCTCCCTGCTGGTGATTATTATGTAATTATAAACGAGATTGAATGCTGAGTTTGATTGGGCCGGGAATGTAGGGTGCTAATCCCTGAGAAATGATCTCTTTCACAGAGCCACCCCCGAGTTCTAACAGCCAAGGAGAGCTGGCGTCTGTACGTTTTATTCAAGTAGCATAAGCTTCCCAGACCTCACAGCTCTGGCGTTCAGATGCCCTCTGTTCCCTGCAGAGAAAGCATTCATTCTCAGTAGCGGCCCTTTCTGTTGGGGATTACTGCAATATACACTGTATTGTCTATTCTCTCTGCTCAGTCCCATTGCAGCCCTTCTGATGTTGTTCTGCATGGATTTCCAGAAGTAGGATACTCTCATTATTCAGCAGTTTTTTTGCAATAAAGATTGAGAGGAGACACCTGCTGAGTCAAGATTTCATAACTACTTTTAAGCCAGTACATACTGTCCATATTATCTACAGTTAATACCATCGTATTGCAGCAGTTATTATTATAGATTTGTTCTTTTTTAGTCTTATTTTTATTCTTTATTTCTGACTTTTTCTTATCTTTGTTAAATAATTTAGTATAGTTCATTTAATTACTAGAGATTTTTATTAGAGTTAGGGTTTAAGTGAATTTATTGTATTTTCCTTATTTTCACCACTCTTGCTTTACATTTTTCATTGTTTAGTTTAGTTTAGTTTATTTTAGTTTATTTACTTTATTTACTTAATTCAGTCGTTATTATTTGTTTTATTTACTATTTTATTTTATTTTCTCTTTTACTTTAAATATTTATTTTTGTAAACCGTTTTGGTGAGCGATCCTGCTTTTGAAAGACAGTATAGAAATGTTTTTAAATAAATAAATACATAAATAAATAAACAAACAAACAAACTGATCTCTACTAGTAGAGCTTCTGTTGATATTAGCATTGATAGACATGAAATTGACAGTATTGAGTAAGCCAGGCCTGTATTCAGCAAGCCGGTTTTTTAATACCATACAGCTGCTGACCTTTTACATAATTTATGTATGTTTTACTGTAAATCGCTTAGACCTATTTTGTGTTAAGCGATCAATAAATTTTAATAATTACAAATACAAATACCTTCTATTGATAAATAAACAAATTAAGGCGTTAAATTAGCACAAGTTTGAAATTTCTGAATAGCAGTTAGTGTTGTTTTGATACAGAAAGTTTATTGCATTGTAATTCTGTTTTGTGTGGCTTTCTGAGGGTCATGCCCATGCCCAAGATGTATTACAGAAGGCCTAATACCATGTCTCTTGCTTTTTTGCAATGTTTTCTGGTGGCAGCACAGCAGTGCATGTAAATATAATATACATATTGGAGTGGAAGAGTAGCCTAGTGGTTAGAGCAGTGGGCTATGACCAGGGTTTAAATCCCACGGCTGCTCCTTGTGACCTTGGGCAAGTCACTTTACCCTCCATTGCCTCAGGTACAAAATTAGATTATAAGCCCTGTGGGGATAGGGTGATACCTAAATGTAATCCATTTTGATGTACACTTTGGTGCTGATACACAGAATATAAAATTCTAAATATTGTAAGTGATATTTTTATGTCAGAAGACTATGCTTTGAATATTCTTTTTCATGTAAAATCTGTTATTATAAGTGCATAGGGCCAGATTTTAAAAGGGTTACACGCCGAGCCTATTTTGCATAGGCTCGGCGGCGGGTGCAAGCCCCGGGACGTGCGTAAGTCCCGGGGCTTCGCAAGGGGGGTGTGTTGGGGGCATGTCGGGTGGGCGGCGCGAATTTCGGGGTGTTCCGGGAGGCGTAGGGGCGTGGCGCTGGCTTGGGGGCGTGGTCGAGGCCTCCGGACCAGCCCTCGGGTCGGGTGATGGCGCGCCAGCATCCCGCTGACGCGCGCAGAGTTTCCCAACAAAGATAGGGGGAAGGTTTAGATAGGGCCAGGAGGGTGGGTTAGGTAGGGGAAGGGAGGGGAAGGTGCAGGGGGGGTGGAAGGAAAGTTCCCTCTGAGGCCGCTCCGATTTCGGAGCAGCCTCGGAGGGAACAGGCAGCGTGCGCAGGGCTCGGCGCGCGCAAGTTGCACAAATGTGCACCCCCTTGCGCGCGCCGACTCTGGATTTTATAAGATACACGCGGCTACGTGCGTATCTTATAAAATCCGGCGTACTTTTGTTCGCGAGCACATAGATTTATAAAATCATAATTTTTAATTGTGTGCGAGGAGGGTGTGATGGGGTGGGGGGTGGGGATACAAGGCTGTTAGGTTTTCTTAGGGCACCTAATACCCTTGCACTGGCCATGGGCATTACTGGACAAACACTGAACAGTTTCCCAACTCATGGTGTTATGTGGTTTTCACTTGGCCATGGGTGCCACATTGCCTGGCTACAGCTCTTTTTTATTTTTTTTTTACATGTGTTCAATATGTGAGCACAAATTTTTCTATATCAATAAATAGAAACTTTAGAAAGATGATTATAGAACAATTAACCAGCATCTTATGGAGGGGGAAATAACCAGAGACTGGAAAAAGGATACCACAGTCAAAGGATATTGCTGCCCTTCTCAAAAACTGCTTTGTTTTACACCTGGTAAAACTCAATCTAGTAACTGAAGAGATATCAGAAGCATTGTTAGTATTTCAGAAAGTTTTTTACTATTTCAACATTTCATTTTCTCAGAAAATGAAGCAGCCTAACAAGAGGGCAACAGGAGAAGAAGCTTCAGTTAGATGTTCGGAAGCTGTACAGGCCAGAGAAAGTCACAATCAGTCAGGGGTTTGCAAAGGCATATCTATTAATAATCAGAGCACTTCAATGACTGCCTAGTGCTTATTGATAGGTGTGCAAAGAATGATGTATGCTACAGGGCAGAGCTGCATCCACTGCTTCTGACCTCCTCTACAGGAGGAGTCTGCACTCTGGACTGAAAAGACAATACACCCGCACAGTCTGGCATGTGACTTGCGAATGACATGAGACATTCAATGTCCTCTTTTAATGAGTTAAAATAGCAATCAATGAAACACCGACAGCCTGATTTGCAGATTTCCATCTGAATAAACAAGAAAGCTGGCACAACACCCCCAGCTGCCATCTGAAACGCAGAAAAACAAATCTTTCTGATTTTGTAGGGATTCTGTGCTCTTTATTTGTACATGGGCTTCCATTTGTCTCTGCCAGTCTGCCGTAAGCCAGGAATGCAGTGTCAGAATCACATTGTAGGTATTACACTCCAAAGTGAGACCTGCTCAAAATGGTAAGCAGGAGGTGTTAGAATCTCTTTCTAAAAGAAGTGTTAATTGCAGCACTGCAGGATACGAAGAGGAGCTGAAATATTACCAGACCCTCCACAGCAGTCCTCAAGAGAAGAGGAGGCGCTGTGACTGTGAAGTTTTAAGAACAGCTAAAATTAGGAAACAGAGTTAAAGAATGGAAAAACAACAGCAGCAAAAGTATTTTTTACAATATTTCAGTTTTCTGTGACGTCTTAAACTGACATTTCTTATTTGCACTGTGGAACCTGTCATAAACTACTACCACACCCTTTAACTTTTGCCAGTTTAAAAATGTAAATAGCAAAGCCATCTGAGATATATGTCCTTTGAAAAACATGATGCTACTTTTCAGAAGCTTCCAGCCAGTGGTAAATGGGTCCTGGTGAGTGCTTGAGCACCACCAAACTCCTTCACTGTATTCAGGGAGGGGTAGTTTGTACAGAGTTTAACACCCTTCAAATTGTTTGGAAAAGTTGGTTTCTATGGTCTCCTCTTAAGGACTGGCACTTGCCTAGAAGTGATGTCCTCCAAATCAATTTATAGACCCTTCTCAGGAAGTGACTCAGGTTACTCAGTCTGGGCCTCTGTGTATGGAATGGTGAGCAAGGTGCACAGGGGAGAGTTTTGTACCAGGACAAGATGCAGTGCACAATAGTGAGATGACTTAATTGCTTGCATCTCAGCACAATATCTTGGAGCAATGTTCTTTAAAAGGAAATCACTGTTTCCAATTTCTCGTAAATCCTATTGCATTTTTATATGAAGAATTATTTTAAAGAAAAACTAGTCTGCATGTTACTGAACAGCTACACACAGCCAACTCAAATGTCTCAGTTTTGCAAATTAACGATTCTCTCCTGAGACTTCCTATAAACCCTGAATCAGCCAATTTGCAGCTTCAGAAACGCCTCTTCTTTTGCTTTTTCTATTTCTGCAAGGCATTATGCTATCAGCATGCAAGCCTCACAGGTGGAGCCTATATGGAGCTTCATCAAGCTCGCCTAGTACTAATTAAACTAAAATTGAAGATCCAAGGTGAAATCAAGGCACTTAAAAGACCCTTCTGCCTTTGAGATGATGTCTTGTACTTCATTTTGTTGTTAAGCAGAATAGGACGCATCCTGCTGACCCTTGATTAAAAGAAAAGCGCTTAAGGATAAATTATGTCATCTTTTTGCCCCTTTTAAACATATCATACATGGAATAAATGTTTGAGAAAAAAATACCTGGAAAATCAGCATGTGTTAAATTAATGTAATAACACAAAATAATCAGTCCATTAAAGGCCAGAAAGGAAATTCAAAGATAAATTCAAAGTTTGATTTGATCAGTGTGTTTGGTTTTGTAGAAACCAAGCGGAATATAAATCAAATAAATCCGATCATACATTAGGAAAATTGGTGTTAGCATAAAAGATACTACAATGTGTGCATTGTGAATTGTTGTAATGCTTGTACATTAAAGTTTTTATGAATGTTTCACTTGTAATCCATCCTGAACAACAAAGATGCATTTGTGTGGATAATAAGAAATTTAAATAAATAAATACAGGCAGCCAGAATCTACTTTTGTGTTGTTTTCATTTTCAGTAAGCAAAATATTGTAGTTGCTATGTTAATCTAATTAAATGTATGGAAATAAGGGGCAATAAACAATTATTAGCTTCCTCACTCACTTATTGAAGGGTGCGTAGCTCCCAAATGCTCGTCTCAAAGTATATTGCATTAGTCCAATGGCAAGGTCTTGCCTACAGCTTGTTTGTTGACTCCTATTTCTAGTACGTTCTTCCAGCTCCTCCAATTTGGATCCTGGCATCATGAGTCTTTATTTGCAATTACCACAGGATTTCTCCTCAATTTTAATAGGACCCCATCCCCCCCCCCCCCCCCACACACACACACACACACTGTTCCTAGACTGATCATTGCAGCACCAGTCTTCAGCTCAAAAGCCATGCACCAGGATTCCTTCCAGAACCTTGTACCATGGGCTTTAAATCTGGCCACCAAATGGCACCATGAACGATAACCATGAGTCTTTCCCGACTCTCATTCCCAGCCTGATCTGGGAATTGCACTGGGGACTCTCCACGAGGCAGCATGCTACACTGCCACTGATCCCGGTGGGAAGCGAGACAGACAGCAGGTTTACTGGGATCCTAACTATATCCCACCCTACTGTAAATGTTAATTCTTTGCCTTAAAAGTGATCACTGCTTTAAAAAACAAAATAAAGTGGAATGATAATTGGATAGTTTGGCTACTCCTTCAGTTTAAACTTAGAGTACATGCTATATAGAGACACCCAATGCTAAAGTACTCCATGTAGAAACTCCAAATCTTAAATATAATGTTACCGTCTTCATTTCTTACAAGGAACTTCTCTTCATGTACTAAATTTAACTGGTTTAATCTTAGGAAGGGTTGTCATGTCTGGTGATGGCATAGCATAACATGTCCTGCACTGCTGGTTGTGTACATGAAACCTGAAAGGCCTGTTCACAGAATCCTGCCCTTTCTTCCATATTATTCTGCAGTGCTGCATGGATCATGGAACATCACAATTTCCAACCTTAAGGGAGTGTGTTGTGGTATCCATAACAATTGCTACCTACAGAGTGCACCGTACCCTTCCTCCATAGCAGATTGCTGGATAAAGTATCCACAGAGCAGAGAATCATGATCAGTTTCTTAAGAACATAAGAACATAAGAAAATGCCATACTGGGTCAGACCAAGGGTCCATCAAGCCCAGCATCCTGTTTCCAACAGTGGCCAATCCAGGCCAAAAGAACCTGGCAAGTACCCAAAAACTAAGTCTATTCCATGTTACCATTGCTAATGGCAGTGGCTATTCTCTAAGTGAGCTTAATAGCAGGTAATAGGTGGGCCCGATATTTAATCGGAGCCCACGGGTTACCTGGGGGAGGGCCGGACTGCCGGGCGCGTCACGTGACGTCATCGGGGCATGAGCCAGCCCCAGTGGGGGCGTTCCGGGGGCTAGCGTCAGAGGGAGGGGCGGCGCCGATGCGAAACGCCGCCCCTCCAAGGGGCGTTCCTGTGGCCGGCGTCATCGGCCCCGATGATGCCAAAGCCCGGATCCCGCCCTTTTGGGGGCGTTCCTGCGGCCGGCGTCATCAGAAGGGGCCGGCTCGGCCTGATGACGTCGGCCGGGGTTTAAAGGGCCGGTGCCTCGAGGCAGCCGGCCCTTTTTTCCCCTGGAGAGCCGTTTCTGCTGCGGCCAGTCTCGCCCGGACCACGCGGCCTGCCGCCCCCGACCGGAGCCCACGCGGACCACGCGGCCTCGATCGGAAACCACGCGGACCACGCGGCCTGCCGCCCCGATCGTCAGCCGGCAGCCATAAAAATTAAAAAAAAAAAAAAAAAGGGAAAAGCCAAAAACCGAGCAGTGGGCTTTTCTGCACAAAAAAAAAAACAAAAACAAACCTAGCTCCACCTCAGCCCCAGGACCAGGGCCCAGCACCACTCAGGCAGCTGAGCTGCCCCAGGACCAGGACCAGGACCAGCACTACACAAGCAGCGGAACCGGAATGAGCCGAACACAGCAGAGGACCCTTCCTGGGCCCACGCCAGGACCTTCTGGCCCCTGCACAGGCCTCGGGCCCCACATCCCAGGAGGACCCCCACTGGGCCAGCTCCCGGGCTCACAGGACACCCCGCTGCCGGAACGAGAAACCGTGAGTAACCCAGCCCGACGCATGAGGGAAAAGGGAGCAAAACCACGACCCGGGGGACGAACGAAACAAAGATCAAGGGGAACCACCTTCAAGCCAACGGGGGGGGACGGGGGACCCCCCCTGATGCCGGCCCCCTCCACTCCGACGACTGCGGGCCCGCTTAGCCCCCCCCCTACAATTCCAGACGCTCACCACCCTCCGGTCGTCGACCCACCTTCTGCTGTTGCCAACCCCTCGCCCAACGGCAGTGGACCTCCACAGACGGAAGGGGGGAACTAGCCCCCCCAGCCCCCCGTCTTGAGCCCCCTGGCTCCACAAGGCCCCCCCATGGGCGCCCCTCAAGCCTACAACCTCCACACCGCGGCAATCCCGACGCCCGGCCAGCCAACAAGCGTGACCCCTACCTTCCCGGGGTTCCCCTTCCCATGGGGCATCCCCCCGTGGATGCCAGCCTCTAACCCCATCCCAGGCATAACCCCTCCGGGCCAGCCCACCGGGCAACACGCCCAACAACAATGGACCTCGCCAGCCTACCCGTACCAGTTCTACCCGTGGGGGCTCTGGCCCGGACAACCAGGGATCCCTCCCACCCCAGCTCTAGCGGTCCAACCGACCCCGGCAGAGACTCCCACCCCCATCGACCAACGGGATGTTCTGACCGGCACTACGAGCCTACAGACGACCCAGGAGGCCGCTCCACAGCAGAATACCCAGGAACCACCACCAAATGGCGACCTGGGCACCCATCCCAAGACCGGGTCAGCAGTGACGCCAGCGCGGGAAGACCATTCCCAAGACGACACGAGGCCAAACGCAACGCAGGACACAAGTAGAGGTGAGTCCACTGCACAGCCTATACAGGGACCCTTAACTGCGCAAGCGAGTAAAAAGAAAGGTAAAGCTAAGCGCAGGAGGAGGTACAGCTCCAGCTCCAGCGAAAGCAGCTCCTCCACGGATACGGACAGCGCGGATGACAATACACAGAATCCGCCAGGAGTGGAGACAACGGCGGCCGCGGCGCAGGGCATCCCACTATGGGAAAGCGTGCCCAGAAAGTTAAGAAAGCGCATAAAGCAGAAGAAATACATAGACATCTTCCGACTCATGGAAGGTAGGAGAGGCCAGCGTGACAGGAAGAGAGCGAAGACTGGCGACCCACTACCAGACAGCAATGAGAAAATTGCGCGCAACATCGTGAACTGGACACGCGCATATCTCCGCATGATGAGCGTTATCACAAAGGACGATCCATCGCAATGTGGACCTATGCTAACTTACGGGGACACTATACTTGGAGCATACCGGGCGTACGAGGGATGGGCCTGGTTGAATTACGATGAGCGTTTCCGCGATCGAATGGAAGAGAATACGCAGCTATCCTGGGGAAGGTCGGATGTGGACCTCTGGCTCCAGCAAATGACCAACAGAGCCAGTGACGCCGGGGGACGGACTCGTTCAGCTGCGAGGTCATCAGCGTCCGGACTCAGCTACCCAGGAACTGGAGGTGCATCTAACAGCGCGTGTTGGAGATACAACAAGGCTTCATGCAATTTCAAAGAATGTAAATTCAAGCACATATGCCTGATTTGTTCCGCACCGCACCCGGCGACGAAGTGCACGAAAAAAGGGGGGAGTGGGAGTTCTCCTAAAAAGGAAAAATGAAGCCCAGCATTACCAAAAAGCCGCCTCGCTAATAAGATTAGACCGAATGACGCATTGGCTCGACAAATACCCGAGGAGAGAGGAAGCAAAGCAGATTTCAGCAGGTTTCCAGGAAGGGTTCAGGATCCCCTATCAAGGCAACATTGACATGCACACAGCAGGCAATGCGCCATCCACAACACGCCATCCTGACATCGTCCGAAACAAAATCGACAAGGAGATCGAGCTGGGCAGAATTGCTGGCCCTTTCCAGATGCCCCCCTTCCAGGAGATGATGATTTCCCCACTAGCGGTTGTACCAAAGAAGGAACCAGGAAAATACAGACTCATACAAAACCTGTCCTTCCCAATAGGAGCATCCGTGAACGATCACATTCCTCGAGAGGCATGCACGGTGCAGTATGCATCATTTGACAGTGCTATATCACTGTTACGGAGGTGTGGGAGGTCAGCAGCAATGGCAAAAACGGATATAGAATCGGCGTTTCGCCTGTTGCCCGTACATCCAGACAGCTTCCCGCTACTGGGTTTCAAGTTCCAAGGTCAATTCTACTTCGACAAGTGCATGCCCATGGGGTGTTCAGTTTCATGTGCCTACTTTGAGCTGCTCAGCACATTTCTCCACTGGGTAACGGCGGAGAAAGCTGGCTTGGACAACATCATACATTACCTCGACGACTTTTTGTTCGTCGGCCCGGAAGGGACAGGCGCAGCGGCTCGCTTACTGGGGACTTTCCAAGGAGTGGCGAAGGATTTCGGTGTCCCTTTGGCGATGGACAAGACTGAAGGGCCAGGGACAAACTTGTGTTTTTTGGGCATCAAACTCGATTCAGAAAGAATGATATCCAGGCTTCCGGAGGACAAGATACAGAATTTGCGGAACCTCATTGAAACCGCAATGCTGGCAAAAAAATTAACACTGCGGGAGGTACAATCCATAATGGGCGCTTTTAACTTTGCTTGTAAGGTGATCCCAATGGGCAGAGTCTTTTTGAGGAGACTAGCGGCCGCGACTACATCCGTACGGAAACCACATCACTACATAAGGATAACAAAGGCAATCAAAGACGACTTAGCGATATGGAAAAGCTTCTTGCAGGACTTCAATGGAATATCCATATGGCAAGAGCCCCCGATGTCGAATCATGACCTGGACATACAATCGGATGCCTCGGGGGGGTGGGGATTTGGAGTGTATTGCCAAGGAGCGTGGGCGGCTGCCCAATGGCCGATAGCATGGATACAAGAAGGTACAACACGCAATATAACTTTCCTGGAGCTATTCCCAATTTGGGTCGCACTGGTCATATGGGGACCCAGACTGCAAAACAAACACATAATTTTCTGGTCTGACAACCAAGCTGTGGTATACGTCATCAACAGGCAGACAGCGAAATGCCCAAGGGTTGCGAACCTATTGAGACAAATAATACTGAGCAGCCTGCGCTTAAACACTACTGTTCGGGCGCGGCATGTACCTGGAATTAGCAATGGTATTGCGGACGCGTTATCACGTGCCAAATGGTCTCTCTTTCGCAAACAGGTACCCAACGCAGAGAAGGAGGGGACTCCGGTGCCGGAACACTTATGGGCAATTGGACTACAACCACCCTAGACTTACTACGGAGATCGGTAGCGCCCGCTACATGGGGTGCGTATTCCAGAGGATACAGAAAAGTGCGAGCCTTCCTTAACCAGCACGGTTGGGAGAACGGTCCAGTGCCGGAGGGCTTAGTAGTGGACTACATCGCGTGGGCCAAAGAGTGTGGACTGTCGAGAGGCATTGTGATAAAGCAGCTGGCAGGACTGGCCTTCTTCGCAAATGCGCAAGGATGGGGCGATCCCACCAAGAGATTTCTGGTTAAAAAATTAATGAAGGGTTGGGGACGGCAGCTAGGGCACAAGAAAGATGGGAAACATCCAGTTACACACGAGTTATTAGCTCAGTTATGGTATGCTCTTCAGGAGATTTGCGACTCACAATTTGAAACACGGTTATTTCAGCTGGCATTTTCGCTGGCATTTTTTGGGGCACTGCGCATAGGCAAACTAGTGGCAGCATGTAAGGAGGATACAGGCGATACGGGGATGTTACTGCGGAATGTACAGCTATTGGGAAACACACTCAGAATATTGATACCTTGGTCCAAGACAGATCAATCGGGAAAAGGGGCTGCGGTGACATTGACCAGATTAGACAACCAAGTCACCTGCCCGCTGGCTAATTTAGAAGCGTTTTTGGCAGTCCGTCCCAATAAGGGGAACCACCTGTTAGTACATAACAACGGTGTCCCCTTAACAAGGTATCAGTTTTCGGCGGTATTTAAGTGCGCGCTATCCAAGGTGGGGCGGGACGCAGCAAATTTTGGGACCCACTCCTTTCGGATAGGGGCAGCGACGAGCGCCGCTCAGGCAGGTTTGGGTACGGAGACCATCCAGCAAATAGGGAGGTGGCGCTCCCTAGCGGTTAACGCGTACGTGAGACTGGACAGAGTCAGCTCACATGGTGTAGATAACTAACAGGCATTGTTCTCAATTGCAGATTCGTCCGCTAAGCCGCAAACGGTTTGGATCGTGGGGCATTCCTTCGTTCATTGGGCAGCGCAGAGGGCGCAACAGCGCAAGCACGGCGTACACCTCGGTTTGGCCCCGCGGGGAGTGCAGGTTACATGGATGGGAAAGCGAGGGATGCGGTGGCAGCAACTACTGCCTATGATCCGAGTCAGGAGGGAAGAGATGGCAGCCCCAGACATGTTAATAGTGCACCTGGGAGGCAACGATTTGGGAACATGGACCTGCAGGCAGCTGTTGCAGGAGGCAAAAAGGGACATGCGCGAGTTGCAGACTTTGTTCCCAGGTGCAGTATTATGTTGGTCAGACATTATTCCCCGGATAAAATTCGCTAAGACCAAGTTATGGGGAAGGTGCCGCAAGAAGCTCAACAGGCAGTTGGGGGCCTGGTTGGAGCGCCTGGGGGGCTGTCAGATGCGTCATCAGTGGGCAGATGAGCAGTGTGAGGGCTTCTATCGGGCGGATAAGATACACCTTTCGGACATTGGGTACGATTTGTTTATCAACGACATAACTGAAGCAATTGAGGCGCAGGTAGGGAAGCACCGGGGCCGCAGCTAAACAACCCTGTTATTGTTGGGGGGGCCCCGAGCAAGTGTAGACACTGCTCGGCGCCGGTGGCGGGTACCCGGGCCAATAGGACTTAGGGTAAAGGGATCAGCCGCGGGCTGACAAGCAGATTGCCGGAAGAAAAGGGGGACCACGCCCGGAGGCAGGGCCCCCCTGCTTACTACGCGGCGGGGGGCTGGTGAACGGAAGTCGCCTTGCTTGGAGCGCGGCAGGCGGCGTGGGTGGGCGTGGTCCCGGCAGAACGTGTGGCAATAAATAGATATATATATGTATTGGCCCGGGGTGGTGGGTTGTTATGATTACATTGTGTGCTGTTATGGTTAAATAAAAGCTGCGGCCAGTTTTACCCAAAGATACGTTTTGAGTGGTCATTAAGCACGGCAGGTGGGCGAGCGCCCGGGAACAAAGGAAGTCACGATTCCCAGAGTCAATAGGTGGGCCCGATATTTAATCGGAGCCCACGGGTTACCTGGGGGAGGGCCGGACTGCCGGGCGCGTCGCGTGACGTCATCGGAGCGCGCCGCGAAGCGCGTCGCGTCCCGATGACGTCGGGGCATGAGCCAGCCCCAGTGGGGGCGTTCCGGGGGCTAGCGTCAGAGGGATGGGCGGCGCCGATGCGAAACGCCGCCCCTCCAAGGGGCGTTCCTGTGGCCGGCGTCATCGGCCCCGATGACGCCAAAGCCCGGATCCCGCCCTTTTGGGGGCGTTCCTGCGGCCGGCGTCATCAGAAGGGGCCGGCTCGGCCTGATGACGTCGGCCGGGGTTTAAAGGGCCGGTGCCTCGAGGCAGCCGGCCCTTTTTTCCCCTGGAGAGCCGTTTCCCCACCCTCCCACCCTGTAATGAGTTGTAGGGTGTAATGGAGATAGGAGACGGAGATAGAAGGGAGCAACGCAATGTCGCAGCTGGGGGCGGGTACCCGGGCCAATAGGACTTAGGGTAAAGGGATCAGCCGCGGGCTGACAAGCAGATTGCCGGAAGAAAAGGGGGACCACGCCCGGAGGCAGGGCCCCCCTGCTTACTACGCGGCGGGGGGCCGGTGAACGGAAGTCGCCTTGCTTGGAGCGCGGCAGGCGGCATGGGTGGGCGTGGTCCCGGCAGAACGTGTGGCAATAAATAGATATATATATGTATTGGCCCGGGGTGGTGGGTTGTTATGATTACATTGTGTGCTGTTATGGTTAAATAAAAGCTGCGGCCAGTTTTACCCAAAGATACGTTTTGAGTGGTCATTAAGCACGGCAGGTGGGCGAGCGCCCGGGAACAAAGGAAGTCACGATTCCCAGAGTCAATGGACTTCTCCTCCAAGAACTTATCCAATCCTTTTTTAAACACAGCTATACTAACTGCACTAACCACATCCTCTGGCAACAAATTCCAGAGTTTAATTGTGCGTTGAGTAAAAGAACTTTCTCCGATTAGTTTTAAATGTGCCCCATGCTAACTTCATGGAGTGCCCCCTAGTCTTTCTACTATCCGAAAGAGTAAATAACCAATTCACATCTTCATCTTAAAGCCCTGGCTGACAAACTAATTCTGATTGTTAAATTTTTGCTTGGTATCCAAGGTGATTCAAAATCCATCTATCCAAGACCAGAGCTACCATTGGCCTTTTTGGGACTCCATAGACAAAGTCTCGCGAGGGTATATCAAAATGCACAGGATGCCAGTGCCAGCCCCAAGTACAAAAAACCTTTCCACCAATTCTGCAGGCAAGAAAGAACAGAAACTTCTGGGAATTTATGCTCAAAGCCAAAAAAAAAAAAAGTGAAAGGCCCTTAATTTTGACATTTCTGACTCCTCCTCCTGTTCCTGACTGCATCATTTCAACTTTCTTCTATTGCAGTTCCTTACCCTGTATTTTTTTAAGTTAAAAAAAAAAATCCTTATCCAGACTTTACTCTTCTTGCCTTGCACAAATGCTGCTTGATGTTTCAAAGCCAGGAAAACAAGATGTCTGATAAGTCAAAGGAAATTTCCAACTACGTATCCACCCCCTGCCGCTGCTCAATGCAAAAGAAGAGAAAGGTTGGTGTCTGTGCACGTTATTTATGTCCCATGCGAGATATGTGAACGCTTCTATTTAGCCAGCAATCTTAATGAATCTGGATCTGATATATTTTATTTAAAATGTCTTCTAATTTAACAAAGCAATCTGGAACTGCCAATCAGGGCTGTGATCTCTCTGGCCAGCCACCTTAGGAAATTATCAGAGGCCGTATCATTATAATCACAGGAGTCTATGTGGGTTTCAGTGCAGAGGGATGAGAAAGGTTTTATGGAAAGGTTAATGTGGTTCTGAAAATCTATTTTACTGGTGTTCCTGAATAAACGAGAATACCTGTTAAAGTTTATAATAGACGCAAACAGTTAAATAAGCACAGGTTTGCAAGCTGTGCATGGTACAGCCAGTCAAGCTTTCAAGCCAGCTGCTCTCTGTCCACACACCTTTTGTGCACAGTCATAATTAAATTATTGAAAACAAATACAAAATAAACCTCTCTAAAGCCTGAGTTTGCAGCCAGAATGCCCAGCCTTTTTTGACCTAAGCGTAAACAGCCCGATTTTAAAAGGGCCACATGCAGTGGGGCAGATTTTTAAAAAGTACGCCCGCGCGTATTTTTGTTCGCGCGACCGGCGCAAACAAGAGTACACCGGATTTTAAAAGATACGCGCGTAGCTTTTAAAATCCGGGGTCAGTGCACAAGGCTGTGCAAATTCGGCAGCCTGCGTGCGCCGAGCCGCACAACCTGCCTCTGTTCCTTCCGAGGCAGCTCCGAAATCGAAGCAGCCTCAGAGGGAACTTTCCTTCCCCCCCCCCCCCCCGCACCTTCCCCTCCTTTCCCCTCCCTAACCCACCCCCCCCCAGCCCTATCTAACCCCCCCACCTTTGTTTGAAAAGTTACACCTGCGCCGGTGGGCTGCTGGCGCGCCATCACCCGACCCGCTGGTCCGGTGGCCTCGGCGACGCCCCCGGGCCGGCACCACGCCCCCTGACGCCCCTCGGAGTGCCCCCAAATGTCGTGCCGCCCCGCCACGCCCCCAGACAATCCCCCCCCTAGCAAAGCCCCGGGACTTACGCGCGTCCCAGGGCTTGCGCGCACCGCCGAGCCTATTCAATTGCGCGCAGGGGGAGCGTGGGGCAGGTTTTCGGGGGGTAAGCGCGTACCCCTTTGAAAATCTGCCCCACTGTGCACATCTTCGGAAGGGCCTGGCCACATGCATAGCCCCTGTTACGCGCCAAAGTGCTGAGCCTCTCCAAAGGGGTGAGGTGGGGTGTGGGCGGCTGAGGGATGGGGGCAGGGCAGGACAGCGCAGGTAAGTTAGGGTAGGTAGGTAGGGGTTAGGGGGGTTGGGGTAGAGAGAGAGGAAAGGGGAGGAAGATTAGGTAGGGGGCTAGGGAAGTTCCCTCCCAGTCTGTTCCTTCATTGGAGCGGACTGGGAGGAAACTGGAAGAAAAGCCGATCGCGTCGCCATGCGTAATTTCAACATTCCCCCCCTCTTGTGTGAGTCATGGGCGCCCGCACGTGCACGCAGAGATAGTAAAATCCGGAGCGCATGTGCGCGTGGACATCTGATTTTATAACATGCGCATGGCGGCGCGTGCATATTATAAAATTGGCGTGTCCATGCGCACGCGCTGCACGCACATGGAAGCACATGCGCGGGTTTTAAAATCGACCGCAAAGTGAGTGCTCACAAGTTTCAAACTTGTGCAAATTCAACCCCTTTTCTTGTCTGTTACCACTTGTCCAGTTTCTGTGCCCAGATTTAACAATTAATGAAGCAAACCAGTTAAAAATTACAGAACTATTATAAAATAATAGGCCCTAATCATGCCTAAGAAACCTTGCTTTGAACACAATGATGGCTGGATACTGAGAACTGAAACGTCAGATTGGAAGATGTATCGAGCAATCTGTGGCTTATGCTGAGTGCCTGACTGCCTAAGAAATACTGGATCTCATATGACTTGGGGACTCCTGGGTCCTCTTTGACCTGCCTTTTGGCTTTGATGGCATTGTTCAAGGTATACAATAGGGTCCTTGAGGGATAAAAACAGTCTCGTTTCCAGGATATCCACCATGAATATTCATGATGCAGATGTGCATATGTTCGGGCTAAGAAATAGATGCATTTGCCTATGGTAGTTACCTGATCCAAGATTGACTTGCAGCCTTCTGCTTCAGGGTTATTTCATGGTGAGGTTGACTATAACGAAAGAACCAGATTTGTTCACCCCTGCCTCACAGGCTGATGCAATACCAGCAACTGGCTGCAACGCATGGCTCAACCCGTGATTGGACGTGTGTTTTGGACACACATCCATAACCCCCGATGCAAAACGGGGGTTATGGATGCACCCAACACACATATTTTCACTTGCCAAAATTAATGCTTGCCCTGAGCATGTGTTTATTTTGGAGGAGCCCAAAAAGTGGCGATATTAAGTTGGAGGAACTAAAAAATTAGAATGTCCCAAAAACAAAAAATATTTTTTAAAAAAGGGTGCCGGTGGTCAGGTTAGGAAAAGGGAGGCTTAATTAATGAGTGTCCATTTTCCTAACTTGTGGCTGTGCTCTAAAATTGAGCATCTGTTTTCCTAACCAGCTGACAGCCACCTCTCCCGGGTGACTGCTGCTGAGGTGGCAGCCCATTTCCATTTTGTATTGGGCTTCCCGGAGAGGTAGATCAGTATGCGTTAAGGGAACAGGCACTCAATCATGAGCACCTGTTTAACATGCCAATATTGCATTGGCCTGTAAGTTTGTTAATTTCTGGAGTATTGCCAGCTGTTCTAGGTCAATCTAGACAGAGGGATTGATGCTGTCTTTCTTAGCTACCCCTACACCTATTAAAAAAAAAGAGAGATGTAAGTCCGAGAATGCATAGAGGAGGAGTTTGACAACCACCTGAACTTTGTGCAGAAGTTGCTCAAGCTTGCTTAGCAAGAATAGTATTTAACTTCCCAGAGGAGATCAAGGTCCTTAAAAGGCCACATGCAGTCTCAGAGATATCTTGCCTCGGCATTACTGATTTCAGAATTTTTTGTAAGGATTTGCTTTGTCTAGTGGGTTGGGTCAAGCTTGACCTGACCTGAGTCAGGTGGTAGCCTTTCACATATAAGGCGAGGCAGAGCTGGAGAAGTGACAGAAACATGGAAGTGGAGGCTGAATCCATGCTATATGGTGCACTCGTTTTCTGTCACATGATCTCCCCATGAGATCTCCAATCTGGAAACACCAGGGGCAGGATTTTCAAAGGCCTACACGCGCCGGGCCTATTGTAAAGCCCCGGGATGCGTCTTAAGTCCCGGGGCTTTACTAAAGGGGCAGTCTGGGGGCAGGGCCAGAGGCCTCCGGCACAGCGGCCGTTTGCTGCTGCTCCAGGAAGGCGCAAAAGGTGAGACAATAATTTCAGTTCCTGGAGGTCCAGCGGGGGTCAGGGAGCGATTTCCCGCCGCGAATCGTTTTCGTACGGAAAATGGCGCCGGCAGGAGATCGACTGCAGGAGGTCGTTCAGCGAGGGTTCCGGCGCCTCGCTGAACGACCTCCTGCAGTCGATCTCCTGCCGGCGCCATTTTCCGTACGGAAAATGGCGCCGGCCATACGCGTATGGCTGGCGCCATTTTCCGTACGAAAACGATTCGCGGCGGGAAATCGCTCCCTGACCCCCGCTGGACCTCCAGGAACTTTTGGCCAGCTTGTGGGGGGCCTCCTGACCCCCACGAGACTTGCCAAAAGTCCAGCGGGGGTCCGGAAGGACCTCCTGCCGTCCAATCTTTTTCGTCTATGGCCGCCGCCATTTTTCGGCGCCATTTTGGAAAATGGCGCCGGCTGAAGACGACAAGATTCAGGAGCAGGAGCCCGTTCCGGACCGCTGCCGTTCCGGACCGCCGCTGGACCCGCAGGTTATTTAAGTTATTTGGGGGGGGGTTCGGGAGGGTGGGGGATTTAATTTAAAGGGTCGGGGGTGGGTTTTAGGGGGTTTTAATGTGCCGGTTTTTCGATTTTTCGATTTTTAACGATTTTTAACGATTTTTCACGATATTTTACCCCCCCAAACGGCAACAATACGATTCCCTCCCCCTCCCAGCCGAAATCGATCGTTAAGACGATCGAGGACACGATTCACATCCCTAGAGTATACACAATCTGAAGTCTGTGGGACCTAATGAAAATTTTTCTTTCTGAGGTAATATGTACTTCAATTAAATCAGCTTAGAATCAGACCATCAATCATCCACTTTTCTCATGTTCATTTATCTATCAAAGCTGGCAAAAAACACTGCGGACCAGCCTAAATTTTAACTAATTCCTTACCTCAAAAAGGATTAGAATTATAATAAGCACCACTTTTACATACAGTCACACACACAGCTAGTGTTTCCTAGGGTGCTTGGGTGCTCTTTCACTTAGTCTAGGCTTCTGTGACAGGTACCTGCAACTGGGCCTCTCCCCTGCAGTCTCTAGCACAGCTCCGCCTCAACCCCTGGACAGCTCTGCCTCAGCCCCCAACACAGTTCTCTCTGCAGTTTCTAACACAACCCTGCCTCAGATTTCCAGCACAGCTCTCTCTGCAATTTCTAACACAACCCTGCCTCAGACTTCTAGCACAGCTATCCCTGCAGCCTCCAGAACAGCTCTATCTGCAGTTTCCATGTGCTTTCTGAAAAACCCTCAGAAGAGATCCTTACTCCTCTAAAGTCTTTTCAAGAAATACTTCTCATCTACTTTAAAAAGACCTTCTTATCCACCAAGAAACCATTTAAAACTCCTTGACTTAGGAACATAGCTTTCAAAAGAATTTTTAGTATGTTCAAAACACTTTGCCTTTTAAGGCAAATTTCAAGGCCTTTTAAGGCAAATTACTTCTCAAATCTTTCTGCGCTTTGCCGCAACTTTATGTTGCTACGCAGACCTGATCACTGAAGTGGGCTAGCATTACTATGGCATTACTATGACATTGTCTATGGGATGGCAAAGAGTTTTCTTTTTTCTTTTCTCTCTGAGAGCTGCACAGAACTTGTTTTTACCACTTTTTAGATTGCCCATTAAAATGAATGGAAAAATGAAACCAATAAAAAAAAACTCTACTTGCAAAGTTCAAAATCATACCAAACTTTCAGGTAAGCTTCTAAATAAATGTAACAGTAGTCCTGTGTCTTTTCATGACTATATTAGCTATTTTAACATTTTTACAGATAATTATATTTTAACTTACATAATAAGAATTTTTTTCTCAAAAACAAAGGTTAAATCCATATTTATATGATCTCACCTGGCAACCACCACCACTAAATCCAGTTTCTGACTGGTT